>NC_136404.1:12829102-14107198 GCF_965140285.1 Lepidochelys kempii
CAGTTTACAAACTCAGTGACAGACCTTGTTTTGTACAGTGTAATACTCTCCTGGGACAGGGATCTGTTCATTTATTAAATAAGCAGTCCCACTGTGTATTAGGGTTCCATTTATAAATATAAAGGACTAATAAATTATTAATATTTTAATTAATGGTTAATCAACTAGATAGATTGTTAGAGCCCAACGGAGTTAATAAACTGCTGATAAGCATGGCTTATAGCCATCTATAATGTCTTCTACACATGTGCTTAAACCATGAAAAATGTCAAGCTTTCAGAATTTTGCTCCATCCCAAATCAGGATGAAAAGCCAAAATCTTGAAATTTTTCATGAACCAAAAATCCAGAAATTTTTTTTACGTCAATTGAAATGTTTCATTTCAATAAATTTGAAACGTTTTGTTCAGATCTAAAATATTCTTATTTAAAAAACACTAATGGAAAATAACGCACATTTCTAAATGAAATTGTGAGCTGAAAAATAGAAACATTTCATTCCAAAAATGTCAAAACAGGACAGTTTCAATTTTTTTTTTAAACAAAAACATTCATCAGAACCAACATGCTCCCGTGCAAAGTTTTGATCTGGCAAATTGGCATTTTCTGATGAAAAATGTTTTGTTGAAAAATTCCCAACCGACTCTATTTCTAACCAACTAGAACATACACCGCTCATGTATGTAACATGCTTATAATTGCTATTAATCACTTCTTAAAACTTTATAAATCATTAATAAATGGAACCTGAATATAAAGTGGAACTGAATACTCTCCTGTGGGAATAGGTGGATTTCCCATTGCTTAGGACATTTCAGACCCGGAAAGGTAAGAATACGAGGAAATATACCACACAGATCGACACGATGTGCTGCAATCGACACGATGTGCTCATTGTAACTTCTATGAGAGAAGCAGATAACTATGGAAGGGTAAAGGCTAAAAGTCCCTAGTTATGCTATAACGCTGCCAAGCTAGTATGGATTTGTAGAATGCTTGTGCCCTAGGGCCACATCACCTTACTCTACTTTACTAATCCACAGTGCACCATCCTTGACCAGTGCATATGGAAAGCTCCCCTTTGCCCTGCTCCAAACAGGCAAGCGATCAAGAGCTCTCCGTCCCCATCAAAAAAATATAGCACTCACAAAAAAGGGGCCTGATGCTGATCTCATTCACCCTGGTGCTGATCAGAACTAGTTTTGCAGAAGCTAGTGGAGTTAACAACCAAGGTGAACCCCAGCATGAGATCAGAATCAGGCTCTGAAAGTCCTCACAACTTCCTTGGCCTGCTGCCTGGCATCAATATTGCATTGACGGGAGTTTGGGGAAATTGCATGGTGTGGGACTGAATTTAAAACTAACAGCAGCAAAGGCGCGCGCACACACTCTCTCTCTCTCAGCTCCAGCTTTGAAAGAGCAAACTATCCTGGTTTCTGTGCACAGAGGACACCTGCAAGTTTACAGAGCAAGAGTTAGAGGTTACTTGGTGGAATTTTCTGGTGTAGGGGGGAAAAAAGAAACAACCCGCATGTTAAATGATCTAGTCAAGTGCGGACAGCAGGAAAGCTGAAAAATGGATCAGGGGGAAAGTATTTTCCTGTGGTTATTTGTTGCCGCGGTTCTTTATAACTCCCCGGATGGGAGATTCATGAGCCTGAGACAGAACCCTCACGCTCTCTGGCTCAGCCGGTGGCAGCGACATGACTCACAGGCTGCCAAGCGTGGGGGCAGCTGAAAAACAAGCGAAATTGCAAAACGTCTTGCAGAAACGCCAGAAATAGAGACAAACGGCTCATCGCTGGAGAGTCTTGAAAATAACCTCCATGCCTGGAAGTAACCCCAGGTGGGGAAGAAAGCAGCTCCCTCACCCCAGGGCCGGGAGAGTTTCTAGCATCCTGGGGTAGAAGGTTAAGGCAGTGCATTTCATCCGCAGGCAAAGCGGATTCAGAGATGCGTTGGTCTTAAAAGGTGAAGTGGGTAGAAATAAAGCATTTGAGGCTCTTCCAGCTATTCCAATAGCCGCAAAATGGTAACCCAACAATCCTGCGGCACAGGGAGGCAGCGGATTTGTTGATCTGTGCTGCCATCCGGTGGCCGGAAAGGAGCCAAGCAGACGTGCAGCCAATCCCAGAAATTAAGAGCTGCAGCAGGTTCATGTACTCTAACCAGGGAAAGCTCGCTCCCTATAGTACTTCTTCCGGTGTTTTAAGACCTGATCCAAAGCCCATTGGAGTTAATGGAAACAGTCCTGTTGCCAGAAAGGAAGGATTTGAGCATTTGACTGGGAATTGGGAGAGTTGGGTTCAATCCCCATATGCCGTGCCCCCCCGCTTTTCCTGCATGATGCATCCTTTCGGACCCTACATACTTTTGAGGGCCTGGGCCTTCGTCTCTCTGTGTGTCTGTCCCCTACCTGTAGAGTGCCAGAGTAGCTCTTCCCTAAGAGTGCGAAGTACTCAGAGGGTGGGTCCCTACGCTGCAATAAAAGACCCACAGCTGGCCCTGGGTCAACCAACTCTGGCTCGCAGGGCTTGGGCTGTGGAGCTATAAAATTGCAGTGTAGATATTCAGGCTTGGGCTGGAGACTGGGGTCTGAGACCTCCCCCCTTCTTCTCCCCCCGCCCCAGAACCCAGGTTCCAGTTTGAGCCCAAACATCTACGCCGCAAATTTATAGCCCTGCAGCCCAAACCCTCCAAACGGGAATAGGCTGATCTGAGCCAGCCACAGTGGTGCTGCAGTATACAACTGCGCTTTTATCACAGGGCAGACCTACACACAGAGTACGGGAATAGAGGCCCTGTAAGTACCATAGATCGATAGGAACAGAGACAGCTAGCTGGTCTAAAGCCCCAGGGAACTTCCCTTGGGAGGTTTTACCCCGCAGACTAGACAAGCTGGCTGTCGAGAGGTTTCCTCTGATATTCAACCTAATTTCATCCCATTCCTCCTTGGCGGATTCCCCCTCCCCTTGTTGCAGCCCCAAGAAACCGTATCCCTTCTTGCTGTAAGCACAATAGGCAGAAGTCTGGTCATATCATTTGGAGCCACTGAGAATCTCATTATTTATATTACAAGTAGCGCCCAGAGACCTCAACCAAGATCACATCCCAATTGTGCTAGGGGATGTACAGACACCTAGGAGGAGATTACCCTTGCTGCCAAAGATTTCACAGTCTGAAGGTATAAGACAGCAAATGGAAGGATTGTTACAGAAGGTGATGTTGAAGCACAGAGAGATTAAATGACTCACCCAAGATCAGACAGGGAGTCTGTGGCAGAGCCAGGAATTGAACCCTGACTCCTGAGACCCAGTCCCTCAACCCCAAACTAATCTTTCCTCTCTGAGCCAAAGCAAGGGGCTAAATTCTCTGCACTTTACACCACCTCCTGCTAAAGTAAATCATTCCAGGGACTCCAGCAGCGGAAAGCCCAGTGGGGAGGGGGGAAAGAGACTGCAACAGTAACAGGGCTGCCACAACCTCCTACAGGCAGGGCTGACTACTAGAGGTTGCCTGAGCAGGGTATCACATTCCTTAGAGGCCTCATTTAGCAGGAGCCCAGTAAAGTCCCCAATGGAAACCCCAGTTAAATCTCAAGGGAGGATGGTGGTGGAAACACCACATGCCCTTGCCCTAAAGGTATGTGTCCCCATCTTACTTATGATGTAAGCGGCATCACTGATGCAGAGGATGGCACCAGCCCAGTGAGGATAAGGACAGCCAAAGTCCTAGATAAATAAGCTGATTGAGTCACGCCTGGCAAGCCTTTCCTCTCTGCATACAGCAAAGCCTGCACTATTAGCCAGGAGCATCGGTATGTGTGTGGGATGGGATTCGCTTCGCTCTGAAGCATCAGATGTTGGCACTCGGAGACTGGTTGCCTGACCAGATGGTCCTCTCCGAAGATAAGACCGTGGGATTGACCACGTCAGGCCCTTTGAAACATCAGCACGGTGGCCCAAAGGGTCAGGATCTCAGGGCCCTATTCAGAGGTGCTGAGATATTTCTGCTGGCTCACCAGGCGAATCCCATTAGCTCCAGCCCAGGAGTATATATAATAAATGGCTTGAACCAGGCACAGCAAGAGAGGAGGTCTAGCAGGGAGAAACCTAGGGACAAGCCAAGCCTGGATTTTAGAGGATGAAGGTTTTATGCTTTTGTTGTTTTCAATGGAACACAGCGGAAGCCCAGGATTAGGAGAGTTTGATGCTGGGATGTGTGAGCATACATGAGAAAGAGAGAGAGTCTTTGAGATCTACTGATGAGCTGCATCATATACAACTAGCTGTTCTCATACTTGGGGAATTCTTGTCTTTGTCTCCCTCTAATGGCTAGTACAGATAAAATATTTTTGATTGCTGCTGCCTCATTATTAGACCATGTCTTTTAGTTGGCGCAACAGAGGCTCATTCAGTTCTGAAGGTCTTGGGTTCAAATCTGTTTACTCCACTGGGGTCAGTTACACGGATTCATGCTATTTTGGGAGCAGGTTTAAGTGCTCAGCTACTCGTGGGCTGATTTTCAAGTGTGTTAAACACATGGCCCGAGTTTCCAACCAATTCAGCACCTTTGAAAACCAGGCCTTTGCACTGTGAAACGGTTCTCAGGAGCCTGAAGACTGGGATTTGTTAGGTCAGGAAGAGACAAACACACCAGACCATGAATGAAGAAGTCATACAATTAAAATTCTCCAATTCCACTGATTGCAAGCCAGAGAGCATATATATTTGTGAACAAAAGCTACATATAGTGACAGAGTAACAGCCGTGTTAGTCTGTATTCGCAAAAAGAAAAGGAGGACTTGTGACACCTTAGAGACTAACCAATTTATTTGAGCATAAGCTTTCGTGAGCTACTCCTTTTTTTACATACAGTGAGAGTTCAGGAAACAGCAGGACACACCCATCCATCCAAAACCTTAGAAGCATGGAAATAAGGGGAAAGCATGGGCAGCATTTGAGCCAGCTAGCCACACAGCCCTGCCCCTTCAGACAGAGGCCCTGTGCCTACCACCCCCCCTCGTCTACCAGAGCTCTGAGGCCCCCATCCCGTAGCCAGAGGAATCCCGGCCGAACCATCCCAGGCCGCTGGCACCAGTACCAGGTCACCCGCGAACCCCAGTGCTGACCCCAGCACCAGGTCACTGGCAGGCCCCAGCTGCTTGCTGGCTTCTGACTGGAGCTGAGCCCCCACTGGCTTCAGGGGAGAGAGAGGAGCATGAGGCGGTGCCAGGACCTGGCCTATTATACGTGCCTCCCATGGGGGAAAAGGTTTATGCATTCCTTTCCACCTTCATATTTCTTACAATACTGTGGAGAACAAACTCCAGTGCTTCATTTCCATCTTCAACAGGTATCCAAAAGCAATACTTACCCCCGTGTCATCCCACTCACACTCTGATGCTCTATGTTGGGACCTGCTATGCTTTTTATCACCGATATCCACAGATCAGCACATCTGACTGTCACACATTCCATGCGCTGGGGCAGTTACTCGGCCTTAATACTGCTAAGGTTTTGTGTTAGAGGGCAAGCGATGAAGCTGGTCATGGAGTGTATCGTTTTTGTGTATCTGTTGCCATTATAGCGAAAAAGTTACCAAACACTCCTGATGCCAAAGTGATGCTTTAGGACTGAGCGTATGAGAAGCAGCAATACGATCAAAGGAGAGCGTCCCAGAGCGCGTTAGATTTCTTGTGACTACAATGGTGGCTGTGCTTGTGTACAGTCAGCAAGGGAACAAACGCCTTCGGGTAGAGAGCATTGTGCACCATCTTCCAGATGAAATGAAACAGATGCCCTGCCTACTCGTGGTTAAAGGAATCGGGGGTATTTTTGTAAGAGCAGGAGTTATTCTTTACTTCGCCTAAAGAAGCTATAGTGTACTGTACCAATACATCGCACTCTCACGTATACACAACGCAAACAATTCCTTGTGCTTTCAGAGGAATGGTTACTTTGCAGTGGAGATTTAAGTAAATGACTTAACAGGGTTCAAAAAAGAACTAGATAAGTTCATGGAGGATAGGTCCATCAGAGGCAGGATGGGCAGGGATTGTGTCTGTTTGCCAGAAGCTGGGAATGGGTGACAGAGGATGGATCGCTTGATTGCCTGTTCTGTTCTTTCCCTCTGGGGCACCTGGCGTTGGCCACTGTCCGAAGACAGGATACTGGGCTAGCTGGACCTTTGGGCTGACCCAGTATGGCTGCTCTTATGTACTTAAATTCACATTTTTTTATACTTCTCTTGTGATACAGAATGGCCGAAGACCATGAAAACAAAGAAGAGCGTTAGCTGTAAACTAATTTTATTATTATGAAAAATGGAATGTTTCATTAACAGAAACTTAAGTGGTGTTTGAACAAGAACACATTTATTACAAAAAACAAACAAATGAGTTCACATAGTTTTCTATTACAATATGGCAGCAGATTTTTAATTACATAAATTCAAGGTGACCCTGGGTAATAGAATTCACCACTGTAGCCATCTTACATTCAGAGAAGGTTAAAAATTTCAGTAGCGGTGCGTGAAGCGGGGATCACTGGGTCTGTTTGCTCTGTCCTGGTTTGCAAATGCTCCTGGCACTCCACTAGCCTGCACTATCTGGCTCTGCGTTCCACTTTGCATGAAGCCTCCACGCCTAGGAGCAAAGTCAAGCTTTTTAAAATGTGTGTTTTAATCTTCATTGCAAATTTGTAACATTGCTGTGATTTTGTAGTATTTACATTTTTTTAATGATTTTTATTCTTGAAATAAAATGCACCAGATAAAATCACGGAAACATTACTCAACTGATTCAATTACAACATGCAGAGGGAAAGGAAGTAAAGGAAAAGGACCAAAAATCTTTGACTAAGCTTCTTACCCAGATACTGCTCCTCGATTCATCACATGGGCTGGTGTGGACTGAGCAGGAATGACTCTATCAGCACCTACAATAAAGTGGAAAGCGTTTAAATAAAAATAAAGCATTTTTAAAAAGCAACACCTTATTCCC
Source organism: Lepidochelys kempii (assembly GCF_965140285.1). NCBI lineage: Eukaryota > Metazoa > Chordata > Testudines > Cheloniidae > Lepidochelys > Lepidochelys kempii. The sequence goes on from NC_136404.1 coordinate 12,836,105, forward strand.
AGAATTTTGCTTGCTTGGTAATGCTTTTAAAGCTCAGTATGAGTTTTAACTACCACTACAAGTTCAACAGCAGTAATGCCTACAAAAACCACAATCACACTGTTAAGCAGCAAGTATACCTTGCCATCTCTCATGATCCCGTCCCATCACTCCATCTGCACTGCCCTGCCATGAACGATCTTGATGCCCCTCTAACTTTCGACCATGATCTCCCCAGTCACGTCCATCTCTTAAAAAACAAAAGAAAAAAAATGAAAGAAAATCTTCTAGGTGCGTGATGGTGAAGCCAAATACAATACCCCATACGTAAACTTATTAAAATCATTTACCAAGCTATATCTATGCAAATCCTACATTTACAGTGGATACAATCAAATTAGGAAGATTGTTCAACAAGTTTCTAACACAGAAAACAATTTTCTTAATTGATCTACAGACAATCAGTTAATATCACAACATACTGCAACACTCAATACTTAACATGGACCTACTAATGGAGTAATATCACTTCAGGAAGTGTAGGTGTAGATTTAATATACAGAACAATAATGCAAAATCTGGATGTTTTTTTTTAAAAAAAAAACATCCGGGATTTCAGATTCGTCCCATCTCAGGTTTTCCACCAAGATTCTAGCTTGCTTTCTATTAATACATACAATCTCAAATCCAGACTACCAGCCCTAAATTAGCTCCTTTTCAGAGAATTTCTGGAGCGTGAGTGAAAGAACTGGATCTTATCCCGGGAAGAGGAAGCCCTTACAAGAGAACCATGATTCCACTGGCAGAGCAGCTTGCACAGCAGCTCTTTACTCACTAGAGAGCTCCATTCTCTTGATGCACAAGGGAGCTACATGTAAATTCACTGCACACCCAGGAGAGAACAGACCCTCAATGAAACTATCTGGAGAGAGGATTTACACTTGTAAAACTGATTCCCACTATGACCCTTCAGAGAGTTTATTTGACGTTTCGAAGAGCATGAGCACTGGTGAATGACTGTCCTCATTTACACATACTAACCGGGACTGTGGAGGTATCGTTCTCCCTTCGCTCGTTCTTCTGTCAGACCCATAGCCAGCCCAACTGTCCCGTGAATCCCGCGAGTGACGTTCTGGTCCTCCATGGCGCTCATCTGGATAATGCTGAAAGACGAAAGACACAGATGAATGCTGTAATTTAATTCTCAAATTGGTAAACGCTGGTCAACAGAATTTAACCAGTGCCACAACCTATCAAGTCACTAGGGCATTTTTGACAGCAAGATTCCATATAGCCCCTCTATGACCATCTACTTGTGTGAGCTCTTGGAGCAATATTTTCTCCTTTAAATAACTTTCAAAACTCTTCACTGGTTTCCTTACTACTCTAAGGCTCATTCTGTGTATTAATTAATATTTTGGTGGAATGCAATTTTACTCCAATCCCTTTAACCATTTGTCTTTGCTTCAGTTCTTTCTCCCAGGTTCAAATAACTTTACATGAACTATTCTCAGTTCAACTCTTCCACTTTGGTAAAGTGTCAACAGAATTCTTAGATTTCCAAAGTACCAATCCAGCCCCTACCTCAATGTTTTTAAAAAGGTAATATTTGTTGCACGGTTACATTTGCCCCTCTGTATTATGGCACCTTTGCATTTTCTATAGACCATTTTGCTATATTGAAGACAATGGGTTCTTTGCTGTTCATGGATAGAGTGCCAGAATAATTACCTTACACGTTACATTTACTGATAATGCATCTGACACCAATAACCAGAACACACTTTCTTTTCACCACCTAGCCCCAAAAAGAGAATCCATATGGTAACTTCAATCATTTAGATGTGTTTTTTCCTAATCTATGACAACTACTGTAGTTAGCAACTGATTTATGCATTGCATATTCAGTGTGGGAAATCAGTTGTTTATTAAACAGCTGTTGCGTTTCATGCCAGTGGCGGCTGCATTTAAGAGCCCTGTGCACCCAGGGATCCTTCCAAATGAAAGGCACTATCTAAATGCACATGTTTATGACGCAAGTGTTTCCACTTAACCCACCTGCCCATCTCGATCTGCCACTGCCCTTGAAACTTCTCTCCTGGGGTGAAAAAAAAGAGAGCAATTCAGTAACGATGGATAGATCTTCCAGTTAAATTATACTGGGGTTTTGAAGAAGTAATCTACATTGAATGCTGGTATTTGTTACACTGTAAAGTATGGAAATGGGAATACTTATTTTATTAGAAATATAGTTTTAGGATTAGAGAAACTGGTTTACCAAAAGCAAACACATACCACGGCACTAAAATTGTGTGTGCCAGGGCAACACAAGCGGCAGTATCACTGAAATGTGACAAAGCACCGGAGGCAATAGCTCTGTGTCAGACCTGACAGGAAGGAAGGGTTGGGACCAAGAAAGGGTACACAATAAACACCACAAACACAAAGAGCTGGAGAAATAACCGAAGTGGCACAGAAGTAACATACACAAGCTTGCAAACAGCAGATACACATATAGCCATAAGAACACACAAGTTCTAATCCCTACTTTTTTTGCACTATTTTACAAGCAAATAGTAAACCTGATACGACACTAGGTATTTTCTTTTCTTAATTTCAGCGAATACAGGAGGAAAAAAAAAACAAAACAAAAAAACACATCTCTAACCTATCCACAGAATGATCTTGGTATCGGCCACGATCCCTGTGATCAAAATCATGGAAGCGATCTTGGCGGGTAAAATCAGAATGGTATCTATCATCCATCGCCATGCGCTTTGCCTCTGGCCAGTAGGAGTCATCTCGCCTGTAAGAAAGTGCACGTTTAATACAATGTGAAGCAATAATTTTTCCATCTTGGTCTTTCTAAACCAAGTCTCACTTAACGCAACCTGTGGTAAGCTGAACATTCAATAGTTATATTTTTGATATGATAATTAAAATCCCTGACGTGCCAAACTGACTTCTCATTTCAATTTCAGAAAAGAAGTTAATTGCACCAATACTGCACACACCCTAATCTCGGCGTATGTTGAAATGAGAGTAGAAAGACTATTTAATCCTTCTGACATTTGTGTTTTATGATTCAAGTCCACAATTTCTACAACCCCTTGTGTAACTTCCCTGGAGAGAGTAGTTTCTGTAGGAGTCATAATTGAGTGCTGTCACGTAGTATTATGTACATCGCAGCACAGCTTCCAATTGGCTATTTTTTATTTCTGCAGTAAAACTGGTGACTGTAGGTGACCGAGTAAGGCAAAAAGGGTAGGTGACTGAGGGCAAAATTCACCCTGGTGTAACCCCCCAGGAGCACTTCACCAGAATTAAACCAGGGTTGAATTTGTCCCCAAATGACTACATTTCAGGTATATCATCAAAAAAATAGGTATGAATCAGCTTTCAGAACATGTTAAATTCAGGCAACTCACTCCGATATTCCTCTATCAGCCTGCAGCCCTCTCAGACAGACACTGCAAAGGTGAACTGATATCTAGCAGACAAGACACATTTGAGAGCACTATCATCATTTGTAAAGCTGTGTGCAGCTGGATTGTCAAATATCAATATTGTTCAGGATACCTGGTTAAGAATTAATTTGGAATGATCGTACACTATTGCATTGACTCATGCTCTAAAATCTTAAGAGTTCAAAAGTCACCAGCAATATAATTTATACTCACTGGGCACTCAGCTAGCTATGTGAACTGAAATTTATTGTGAATATTTGCCTCAGAAACAGACAGAGTCAAGGTGAAAAGCTGGCAAGGCACAAGTGATTAAAATGCTTCTTGCCTTATATGTAAATCAAGATTTCAAGGACCACACAGAAATAATCAAATTAGCCCAATACCATGATTTTTTCTACAGGTGAGAGGCAGTAGCGGGGACTCAGCTGCTCGTGTGTGGTGAGGGCAGGGAGGGTATGGCAGCAAGAAGGGCCAGCACTGACAACGCACAACAATTAGGAGCTCCAGCTCAGCCTGCCACATTGCTCCCCCAGCGGGTCCGGGGGAAGATACCACAGCATGGGCTGGCAAGGAGCTCAGAATGGGATCATCCACTTGGAGCATGGGTGGGAGGGGATCCTGCCCTGGCAGAGGGGAGTGGAATGGGGGATGGATCCTGGTCTCACCCTGATCCAGGGCTCCTCACACACTTTCAGCTCCTTGCCAGCTGGAGCTGCAGTATCTCCCCCAGGCCTGTGGGGGGCCACTATGGGATGGGGCTCCTGATTGCGATGCATTAACAACATTGCCCCTCTCCCCCCACCCGCCAGGACGCAGCAGCAGACAGCCTGGGCCAGAGGTGGGCATGAAGAAAGCCAGGCCCCAAACCCTATTAGGCCAGGCTGCATAGAGCCATCGGCTGAGACACACCTACCCCAACCACCACCCACCCTACTCCCCAGGATCCAAATGACCTATCACCTCTGAACCCAGGATTGGAATCAGCCTGTTAACCCCCTGGAGTAGCTGCAGCCTTAGCAGGGAAGTGGAAACAGGGATGCCTGCTTCTGCCTCCCTGCTGCTGGAAAAATTGCAGCACTTTAGGGGGGATTTGGCAGCCATCCGTATCCACTGAAATTCAAATACTTACCCTTGAGACTACTATGAATTTATTTGTTAAAAAACACAATTTCTTTAGGTCCTTACCTAGAAAAGAGCATCTTTAATGCCAATGAGGAAGATACTTCCACCATTCTATGGGTCGAGGTAGATAAAAGTCTGCTTCAACGAGCAGGGAGAGAAAAGAGTTCCTTCTCCTCAAGAATCATAGATGTAACCTTAATTTGTGTAGCTGCACTTAACACCCCATGGTAATGGATTCCTCATTTGCTGTGGCTGTTTGACTGCATTGTTTTGTAATCTACTTTGGATGTGCATTTACTGCTTTTTGAGTTTATTAATACACATCTGTGTGTTTTGCTGATTGTGCTTATTTAAAAACATCAAATTAACTAGAAAAAAAAAACAAACAAACCGAGCTAGAAACAGGGGTGGAGCTCAGAAGTTTAGCATCTGTTCTAAGAAGAGTTCTTCCTAATTGCATAAAAAACAATCTCAGATTACAGCCTTAAACTTCCTGCTATAAACACACTCTAAAATTTGGAATTTCACTGCAGTCACTTACCTTGCATCAGTGTCATAAGGTCTTCTAATTGCCGATCGCCGTTCTTGCTCATAGCGCAGTTGTTCTTGCTGACGACGCAGCTCTTCTCTTTCTCGCTGTATGCGATCTTGTTCCTTCCTCCTTTCTTGCTCGATGTGCATCCTCTCTCTCTCCAGCCTCTCCCTCTCCAAACGCTCTCTGTCAAGCCGCTGCCTTTGAAATTCAAGTCGGTCGCGCTCTCTCTGAAGCCTCTGTCTTTCATCCCGTTCATGAATGGCTTGAATACGCTGCTCTCGCTCTCGTCGTTCTCGTTCTCTGAAAAGGGGAAGTAGAGATTTGTTGGTTTTAAAGGGTACACTACACCTTCAAGTGACGTATTTTTTGAAGGCTTCCTAGATCTTCTCCCACACAACCCAGCTGACTTTGTTATTTTCTACTAAACAAACATCACAGTCACTTGAAATAGTTTTTAAAAAAGCAACAATATACACACACAATGAGACGAGAGGCAAGAATTTAGTAGTGATAACACCCCTTCCTTAGGGAGCAGTTTTGAAAATGCTTTCCTCTAAGGTGAGGAGTTCTATGTCCCTCTTTACATTCTTCTGGAAGAAAAGGTAGCAGGCATGCAACTCCCCGAAGGGAGACAATAATTTTATTCTCCCTTCAGGGTGAAAGTTCAATACAAGCGAAGTTAAAACCAAGGTATTTTAGCAAAGCTAAATGCAAAATTTGAAAATACCTAAGTGTTACTGAATAACAAGAAAAGATTCTGCTTCTGTTCAAAAGATTTACTGCAGGTTCCATTAAAGCTCATGGAATAAATAGCACCAGAAAAATATAAACCCAGACCAATGGACAAAGATACAGGAGACTAAACTTTGAAGTTGAATACAACAATGCATGAGGTGACAGCTCCAACACTAAATTGTCATTTTCATAACAGACTGTGTCAACAGAACTGTATCATCTCTTGCTACTACATAAATGCAGAGATTTTCAAAGCAGGGTAAATGATCCTGTAACATGTTCTGTGACAATTCGTCCCTTGCATAGCAGTAAGGATAAAAAGTCATATAAAAACATTCCAGTTTTGCCCCGTTAGCAAGGAAGGAATACATTTAATTTCTATTACACCAAATGATTCATGTTGGTGCATTAGGGACAGTTCACTGCATTCTAAATATTGAATACACAATATAGTACCCACTACGCCTAAGTACATTTGTTAAACTGTACACTAAACCACTATGAATCACAACCCCCTAAAAAGTCATCATTTCTGCAGACAATCTGCGATCAGAACAAGGAGCCAAATCTGAATGGTTTGAATTAATAGTTCAATCAGGTTGAATCATATTTTACTCCTGGGGGAAGCCTGTGCCACTGCGCATGTGCAGAAACATGCTCCCTGCAGATTCTCTGTTTCCCACAGAAAAATGGTTTCTGTGGGGAAGCAAAGAGAAGCTGCACCAGTGCGCACTCACCCTTCCCTGGCAGCGCAGGCACATCTGTTCAGGCAGATCAACCCCCAGAAACCTCCCCTGGCCGCAGGAAGCTCTGCACGGGGTTGGGGGATGGGTGTCTGGATGCAGGAGGAGGTGAGGCTCGGTGGGGTGGGGGTTCCGGGTGGGGGTTGGATATATTGGGGATGGGTGGACAGGGAGAGCAGCTCTCCATGCAATGACCCCTTCCCCCACATCCTGGCCCAAATGCTGCTCAGCCACAGGGGGAGGGATCACTGTATGGGGAGCTTAGTGGGGGTCCAGATGCAAAGGAGTTCGGTGGGAGGTTCTGGGTGCAGGGGGAATGGGACTCTGCAGGGGAGTCCAAGTGAAGGTGGTTATAGGTCAGCATTGGGGCAGTCGGGGGGGCTCAGTGGAGGATCTGGGTGCTGGAGGAGTCGGGCTTGGTGGGGTGGGAGGTCAGGGTGCAGCTGGTTGGAACTCAGTGGGGTGGGAGTCTGGGCGTGGGGGCTCCCGATGCTCAGGGTAGCGATGACGCTAAGCTCACCGGCGTCTCTCCGTTTCTCTGATTTCTCGTTCTCTCTGCCTCTGTCGCTCACGCTCTCGCTGTTCTTTGATTTTATCAAATGATAAAATATCTTGTTTCTCCTTGCTCTCTGACTTGCGATCCTGGCTCTTAGTATTCTGCATTTAATCAAAGTAATACATGAACCAGAATAAAAGTGTTTGGATTACATTTCCAGAGACCAGATAAGATAAATGCCCACAAACAGGACCACTATTATCCCCCCTTCCTTACCAGAGCGACAAATAATTGTAGGCACTTTGCAGGTGAACTAGAAGGAAGAGAGTTGTAGGCAGCACCAATAATTTGGCTACAATTTTTGGGGAGTGAGTCTGCTAGCTAGTTTTGTCTCTGGGGCAACACAAACCATACCATTTTAAAGGTGTAGTGACACCCACTGCTCCTGACTCTACACATCTGGGGCAGCGTGATGTCTTAATGGCCTTGTTCCATTAAATATGTGCAATTCTGCCTATAATAGCAGTGAAGAAAGCTGTAGCATAGACAAGGCATAATCATTTACCAATATAGTGTCATATGACTTGCCAAATCCCCTTATTTAGAAAGAACCACCACAGTTTTAAAAATGCAAGTCAAATACTCTGCAGAGGTACAGGGAAAGTTGGTTTAAATCTATTTTCATAGATAAGTTTTCTACTGAAATTGTACTTACTCTCTCTTTTGATGTGGTAGAGGTTTTCACACTAATAACTGGTTCTCCTTTGGATTTATCCATTATTACTGTTCTTTCAATTCCTCGACTTCCTAAACGAACCAAAAAAACCAAAGATTGTGTAATGAATATAACAAACTGTGGCAAGTGCAATCATTTATATCTTAGATTTTTTTTTTAATAAATATTACAACCACAGAACTATGTTCATCCTTTTTTTTTTTTTTTTTTTTTTGAAGTGAGAGGCTGGAGGTTAAATTTTTTTAACCTTAATATGAGATTTATATAAAAGAAAATGGAGTATTAGTAAAATTAGGGCTTCAGAATGCTTGCCTTCGTTAACTTTTGGAAACAAGAAAAATAATGGGAGATTACAGTAAGACTTCTGCTGTTATCTGAAGAGGACAAAAAAATTCAAAATAGTGAATTTAAGTCCACTTTTGCACCTTAAAATGCATTTTTTTCACACAATGTAGGACAGAAAACTAAGTTTCGCATTCAAAAGACAGACCATGAACTGCACCAGATTCTATACATATCAGCAAAACTTTAGACTAAATTTACTTCCTGCTTATAACCAGAGGCAAGAGTTTCACAGAGAATAAAAAAAAGATACAAAAATCATACATTTTTATTCTTTCCACAAATTTTTCAGTTTTATAAATCTAAACCCATTATGCCCTAAATCAAACAGCTGCTGCTCTGTTGAGAGTCTGACAGAGAAACAGCATAATGCTGTATGAATTAGCTTCAACCATTCTTCTTAATGGAGTGTTAAACTTGCTGAAATACTATCTGTTGCTGAATAGAATAAATATTCTAAATTGCAATAATTTAAGTAGAATAATAAAGACTTCTTTAAATTAGCTGTGTCTTCATAATTAAAATGTATTTTATACTACATGTGAGGTTTTTTTATAATATAAAAACACACTTTGTTCAGAATAGAAAAATCCTTTGGGGAGAGGAAAACAAACAACTAAAAGCATTTATCTACAATGTAATAAAATTGCAAATATTTTGAAGGACACCAAATTGCCACTAATATTTAGATTACAGGTCTAAATTCCAAAGAGTCAACAGTTCTCAAACAGTTCCCTATTTGTACTCTTTTTTAAAACACAGGGTATTGAATATTATGAAAACTTCTCCAGCACAGAGGAAGAATTCTCCATGTTTTATCACTTTCCCCACAGATTTCACTGGATATGGCATGACAATCTAATCTATATATATGTCTGGAAAGTCTATCTTTTGTCACTTAGTTGTCCATACAAACCATGTCTGTAATACAGTTCTCTATTTAGAAAGCAGTTTACATTACCTGATTTGCTAGTCCTAGAGCGATTGGAGGATGTAGTTTTCTGTTCATCTTTCTCTTTTTCTTCTTTTTCATCTCTCTCTGTTTTCTTAGTATCGTCTTTTTTATCTGTCTTCTCGTCCTTTTTAATACTGACAGACCTATAAATAAACTGAGCTTTAATAGTACAGTACATAGGAACACAGTTATCTACACAATTCCACTTCTTTTGGATTTCTACATGAGCCACAAAAGACATCCAAAAACTGAAATTTAGTAAGCTCTTCCAATTTGCCAAATCCTGAATGCAACACACACTTGCACACATTTTCCTTAATTTAGCTGACTGAATATGAAAGCTAGAAAGATCCAAACAAATTAGAAAGAACAGTAGGTGATCCTTTTGAATATTAAGTTTTCCAAATTGTTGTTAATTCCATCCATAATGAATCTTCACATATAGCGCACTCTGCCATTTAAAAACAGACATCCATACAGAGTGAACTAGAGTAGGATAAAAGCTTTTGCAAATATGTTCTGTCATAAAAAACTGCTCAAGTAATACTCAAATCAGTAATCAGGACTTTGGCAAGTAAATTAAATAGAGTGTAACATCTAAGGGCATGTCTTCACTAGCAACATTGGTGGTAAAAAAAAAAAATAAATAAAACCCACCTCCATGAGGGGAACAGCTCCCAGCGCTGGTGCACTGTCTACACTGGCACTTTACAGTGCTGAAACTTGCAGCGCTCAGAGGTTTTTTTTCCCCCACACTCCTGAGCGAGAAAGCTGCAGCGCTGTAAACTGCCAGTGTAGACAAACCCTAAGAATACTGTGAAATGGAATGCCGCTCAAATAAGCAGTACAGGCTATCATGCCCCAGGGAAAATAAATATTAGCAGACATCTCATGACCCATTCTAGCAGCCCTTTTAGAAATCGGGATTAGTCTTTCAAGGAAGCTACTTAAGTAACAGGAAGATTTGAAAATTTAGGATGCTGACTCCGTTCCATTAACATTACAGGAAGACCCTTTAATACCTCATTTATGAGGACAATGTATATGAAACAATTATGACGACCACAGTGTCTATGCTGGTTTACATAAAAATGAACGGGATCAGGAGATACCAATATAGGGCCCAAAGCAATATGACCAGGTCCCAAGCTACAAATAACTGGACTAAGCCAATATGGAAGGAAAAGCCACACTATGCAGTGCTTTACTGCATTGAGGATTCTTGGTCACCTTATTTGTCTCACACATTCAGTGTACTAGCATCCCAGAAGACACTACTTATCTCTTTCTAGTATCCTTGAAAGGCATGAATAATTCCGAAAGGAAACAATCGTGATATTGAACATATCAGCTCCAGATGTTAGTTACTGCAAGTAGTACTGAACTGTCACATTCCAGAAGTACAGGATTTATCAAGGCTAGTCAGGCCTAAGAAAGGGAACGATCACTACATGGATCGGGAGTCTGACATGACGCCCCCTGAAGGCCTAAGGTGCTGAAGTAAAGTTTGCACCACTTTAAAATAGAAAGCAGATCTAGGATTTGGAAACAGAAGTATAAATTGCAATCTAAGTAAGGCCAAGTGTACGCTAGAAACTTCTGCTAATACAGTGTCATTTAGTGGTGTGATTTTTATGATATTTTTATACTGGCAAAAGCCCTAGTGCAGACATAGTTGTACCAGCAAGAGAGCCTTTGCAAGTATAGCTTCTTTCATTTGAGGAACTGGTATAAGCTATACTGGCAAAAGCATATTTCTGACAAAAGCTGCATCTACACTAGGAGGATATGACACTAGTTACACCAGCAAACCTTTTCCAATGTAGATTAGACATGAGAGACCTTTTCTGACTCTAAAGAGGTATCAGCCTTGGATCTTACAAGACTAACTTGATGCACACAAATTAGAAGAAAAAAAGAAAAGGAGTACTTGTGGCACCTTAGAGACTAACCAATTTATTTGAGCATGAGCTTTTATTAAATAATAAATTTAATAATTTATTTATTTTAAATAAATTGGTTAGTCTCTAAGGTGCCACAAGTACTCCTTTTCTTTTTGCGAATACAGACTAACACGGCTGTTACTCTGAAACAAATTAGAAGTTAACTATATCTATCGCTAAGAGCGAAGTGTATAACTAAGTCAGAAATGTGTGCACCAGGGCAACAAGACAGCTTTGAGGCCGTAAAAGCAAACGGAGAGTACTGAACTGAATCAGGTACACAAGTTTACATAAAGGGGAATCTATGAACTTTCAAAGAAAGAAAGAAACTACAGGTTATATAACCTCTTGATATTTCCATTTCATGGACTCTCAAGGTCACAAAAACAAGATCCATGAAGCAAGATGTGCAGTGCAATAAAAATGCTTATTCTTCCTTGATATCAATCAATCCTTCAGGTACAGCATGAACCAACAAAACATGTTTGGGTACTTTATAAACAGTTATATCAATAAAACTAAACTCTGTTCAACTATTACTTGTCTTTCACAGTTACATTTCACAGTTTTGTTTTGTTTTTTAAACCAACTTTACTTTTCAGACTTGGAATCTGTAGAATGGTGCCTGTCTCTCTCCTTCCTTGCTTCACTTTCTTTTTTGTCTGAAGGTTTTTTCCCAGCTGGTTCATTTTTTGCCTGGAATAGTATTTGCCAAAAATATAATCAATTACAAGTCTGAGATCATTAATGCATGCATTCTTATATTCCCATTATGGTATCCATCTTGGAAAATTACCACTTACTTTTTCTACAGAGATCATTTTCCCATGTAACTCTGTTCTGTGGAGGTGACCAATACATTTGGTGGCTTCCTCAGATGTTGACATTGTAACAAAACCGTAACAGCGAGCCCCAGGACTGCGAGCATTAGTCACCACTTTTGCACCAACCACCTTTAAGAAATGTTATTTTTTATTATTGTTTTTGCAACATCTTCAACCATAGTCTCAGACTAAGACTCATAGACTTTAAGGTCAGAAGGGACCATCATGGTCATCTAGTCTGACCTCCTGCACATTGCAGGCCACAGAACCTCACCCACCCACTCCAGTGATAGACCCCAAACCTCTGGCTGAGTTACTGAAGTCCTCAAAATCATGATTTAAAGATTTCAAGTTACAGAGAATCCACCATTTACTACTTCTTTGATACAATGTACTTGGTATACAGAATAAAATGCCAGCTATGCCACGTGTACCAGGAACGTTGGTTTTGCACCATTCCATTGGAACACCATTTTCATTATTATTTGTATTATCGTAATGTCTAGAAGCCACACGCATGGGCCAGGACCCCAAATGTGCCAGGTGCTGTACAAACAGAACAAAAAGACAGCCCCTGCCCCGAAGAGCTTACAGCACTTCAAAGAAACCACCTGACTTCAGTTGTCCAGATTTTGATACTGGCATCAAGATTACATTTTGGAACCGAGGTGTACCCAATCTGGCCATGAGTATTCTAAAAATGTTGTGCTGAGAAGCACCTATCGAAGTGAAGTATAAATACTAATAGTATTTCCCTACATGCCAATGGCAGTGCCAACATTTCTGAAAAGACCAGAGTTTAAAATTCTAGAGCAGATTCTAGTACTGCTGAAATAAGTACTAGAGCTTGCTGGAGCTTCCATCCTGACAGTATCAAAATTAATACCAAAAACTTAGACAGTGCTACTATAGTAGTATGCACAAAAACACTAATTCAGTTTATGTAGTGTGACGTGATAACTGCAAAATTACATCCTCTCTGCGGCACTGAGCAATACCAGTGCACTGCCTTATTAACATCACCATCAGTATGACATGGTTAATATACTTCACTTAAATGATATACAAAAATGAGAGGAATAAATCTCCAAATGAGCATAACCAATTTCTTCATTTAATCCCGTAACACAATGCAGCATTTACATATTTCTCAAAATACATTTGCAGTAGTACGATTTTCGCTGGAACATTTATAAGCATGTTCAACAACACAAAGATGACCTTTTCTGAAGAGATAAATGACACAAGGAATTACTGAGTCAGAAAAACCTCCCTGACTTCACGTTGGGTCTAAACTGAAGTTAGGTCAACCAACTATGTCACTCAGGGGTGTAAAAAATTCATACCTCTGAGTGATATACTTAAGGAAATCTAAGTCCCAGCGTAGATCCATGGAAGAATTCTTCCATTGAGCTAGCTACTGCATCTCAGGAAAGTGGATTAACTACAGCAACTGGAGAATCCCTCCTGTTGGTGTAGTAAGTGTCTACACTGGAGCACTACAGCAGTGCAGCTGCAGTGTTTAAGTGTAGACATAGCCTCAGACTGCCTCTCACGTAGCAGTGGATCCAAGAAGTCCACCAGCTGACCTTTCAGAGCATCCCAGTTAATTTTTTTTTTTATAAATGGGAAAAGCCATTTGAGGAGTGGAGGCAGAAGTGGCTACCAGCTGTTCCAGATTCCACTTCCTTGCTGACACTAAAAAGCTCCAGGAGGAACCATACTGTCACTGACCTGGTTTCTCATAGTAGCAACTACGGAAGGGTCACCCCTAAGCCAGTACTATGTGATAGAGAGCATTAGATTCCAGTGGGATAACCAGGCGGCGAAGAAGTGACTATGATGGGAAAGGTGCCAGATCCTGGCTCTGCCACTCCTGTATTCGAACAGGCATGCCACCTCTCATGGACACCCTCTGCAGAGGGGTCAATCTGGGCAACCATTGCATTACTTTACCAGATATTTCTGAGAACTTTTTGATAGAGGACTATACTCTCGGGGGAGATTTTCAAAGGCATAAAAGGCAGCCAATTGCCCAGCTCCCTTTGCCTCTGACTCTGGAAATCTGACACTCAATAATTGACAATTCTATGTTCTATTAGCTTAGCCTGTTCAGTCATACAGCCAGTTCGCTCCCATTTTCCTCTTAAGGTTTTACACAAGTAGGCAGAAGACAAAATTTATTTCAACATGATGCTCATTATTACGTAAACAATAGCAAGATTTTAAGTCACCACTTAATTTTAATAAGTTGTTTAAGTAAAAAAATTGCATTTAATTTAAAAGCACTATATAAAAAACACATACCTTTCCATATTTGCTGAAAAGGTTCTTCAAGTCTGTTGCTCTGGTAGAGGAGGAAAGTCCACTAACCCACAAATTTCTACCAGAACTGCTACTTGTACGACCTAATTAAAAAATAAATCACTACTGTATCAGAAAAATGTCGCAGTGAAAAGCAACTGTCCTAGAAACTCCATTTCCTTCAGACCATTTTGAGCTTAAAAATGTTGAGCACTTTTAAATACATGAAGTTTAACTTTTGCAGTTTCAAAACACACTATTTTTTGACATAACTATTAGTATGACATGGTAATGTCAAGGCTCCTAGCCTTTGTTTGCCAGAAGCTGAAAATGGGTGACAGAGGATGGATCACTTGATTGCCTGTTCTGTTCATTCCCTCTGGGGCATCTGGCATTGACCACTGTCGGAAGACAAGAGACTGGGCTAGACGGACCTTTGGTCTGATCCAGTATGACTGTTCTTATGTTCTTATGACATGCAGAATAATGAAAGTGTAAGAAATTTTCATCTACTGAAAGCCTGATTCTACTGGACAATGGAAAATACTACCGGAGACTTGAATGCTTTTGAAGAGTGCCACAAATGTTATAAATCTAATCATGAAGTATTAGATAAAATTTCTGTAATCCTTGCCTTTGTTTTAACCAGTAAGCAAGAAGTTTTTATATAGAATGACATTAAATCAAAATGGATAGTACCACGAAACATACCACCTTATGCTAGTAACTTTAAATGGAATCAATGTTCACCACGCACTAAAAGCTCACCTCAGTGACTACAGAGTGTAAGGACTCATTGCAATGACAATCTTGATTAGAAATTATCAGAACCTACATTAGAAGTAGGAAGCAACTTTTTACAGCCAAGATTATATTTTTGAAGATGCATCCCAGTCCTATCAACACACCTGCACTTAACTTTACTACTGAGAGTAGTCCCATTGACTTCAATAGGACTGCACTGTAGTGAAATTAAGCATATGGCTAAGTGTTTGCAGAATCAAGCGAAAAAATGCAACTGGAATGTGTACTCAATTACTCCCTTGGATCTCTGATGGATGTGGAAGAATAAGATTTAGTATTTTAACATTTTTCCAAATCAGTCTCAATTTTACAACGTACCTTTCTCATCTTTTGAGACCGTCTTTGTCTCTGCATCCTCAACAAAGCTAAAGACAAAAAACGGTGTTATTCAACCAGGAAAAAGTGAAAATAACTCTTAATTATGTGTGCTAGAATTCAATACCTACCAGAAAATTAGTTGTGAAATAAAAGACACCTTTGCAAACTTTTTCAAATCTGATATGTGGGAAGTCAGATGTTTAAACAGACAATTAATTCTGTTTGCCAGAAGATAAAAATTAGGAAGAATTTAAGAAAACAACCTTTGAAGGTTGAGGAAAGGAAGGAAATCAAACCATCAGTTAAAAATTGCACAAGAAGAAATAAAAGATTCTTTAGGAATAGACTACAATTTCATCAGTCTTGCTGGCCAATTGAAGGAAACAGCTTATTTGCATCACTTAATGACCAATGAAAAAGATAGCATCTGGTCTAAAACTGAGAAAAAACAAACCTCTTTTTCTGATCACCGCCCTCATTGGTAGAGGACTCTTTAGTAGCAGATGATTCTTCAGAAATAGCTTTGTCTTCTGTTTTCTTGGCATCTTCTTTACTATCTTTGGTTTCAAGACCTGCATCTTTATCCGCTGTTTCCCCACTAGAGGCTTCCAGACCTTCTGATGGTTTGCTACTCTGATCACTTATTACTAAAGATTCAGAGTCCATTTTCTCTTCATCTATTGTCTGTTCACTTGTCTCCCCTTTTGCTACAACTAAATGCTTTGCTTCCTTCCTTGAAAGATCTTGTGCTGACTTGCTGTCCAAATCTAAAGCATCTTCCTCCGACTGACTGGCAGCAAGAGCGTCCTCTTCCTCTGCTAGCTTTTTGCCTGCCACGGCGTTACTTGCTTCCTGTGCATATGGCTGCTCCACTTCGGAAATTTCTTCTTTAAGTGGTTCAGATTTACAAGTTTCCCCCAAAATCTCGAGTATTTTCTCATTTTCTACGGATTTAACAGGAATAGAATGGCACAAGATTTAATCACCAGGGAAATAAAGCAATCACAAATGTGGAACTGGCATGGCTGCCACACTAACACCAAGAGAAGTTCTAAGCTACACAGAGATTGGAAAACCCTAATGTACACAATATTAAAGTTCTAAACTGTCTGCAGTCTAACAAACTATTATATTAAAGCCTGGAAGCTACATGGAAGAAAAATGCCCAATAAACTTAAACACAAAACCTTCTGTCTCATCCTTGACAGTCTTCTTCAAGTTGAGTTCTAGTTCTTCCTAAGTTAGCTTCCAAAGTCCAAGATGCTTAACTGACTGCATCAATTCTTTGACAGTTCAATTCCCAAATTCCTGTGAAATTCTTTTAGCAGAACAGTCCAATATGAAAACCGGAACATCTTCTGATGGTGCATGAGTATGTTTGCAGTCCAGAAAAGTGAACAGTATCTGTATGAAATTTCCATGAAGAAACTCTGTCTTCCTTCTTCTGAAATCCAGGCACTTTTTAATTTTAGTTCCCTACTATAGTATTATACTACGTGTACTTCTCCACTCAAAATTACAGAGTTAATGTACTGTGTGATATCACAAGATCTGTTTTACATGCAGAACCTTTTTAAGGCTTAGGTTAATTACCATGCTTACTTAAAGAGGTTTTAAAGCAACCATTTCATCACACTGAATGTATTTCTCAAACAGAGATGACACTGTCACAGATCTGGTGATATGACTGGGTTTCCAATCTCTATGATCCTTGAATGATCTGGACTGTGCACCATTAGAATAATGCACACTATAGTAATGCAGTTAAATAAAACAAATAAGTGTACAAGAGGAATCGGTGCAAGAGCAAAACCATTTCAAAGCCTAGCTTTTTATTTTCTTTCCCCCCAAAACAGTACCTGGCTCCAAAGGTAGTTCTTCAATTTCCTGTAGGGAAAAAAAATATATATATATATATATTACAAAACACTATCCTATGTAAAGATGCTGAGCTTGTCTAAAATTATTTACAAAAGAGAATATGGGGAAAAATTACTGTAAGTTTTATTAACTCTTATAAACCTTGAAAAGGTTAGATTTTAAAACAACTTCCTTACAACAATCATTTTTTGAGTAAGATTTTTAAGGTAAATACCTTATAATTTCTACTGATGAAATATAAATATAAAAAAATCTAAGACTCACCACAGTGAAGACACCACGGTAAGTTGATCTAAGTACGTTGACTTCAGCTACGTTATTCACATAGCTGAAGTTGCGTAACTTAGATCCATCTCCCCCCACCCCACCCCCCCGGTGTAGACCAGGGCTAAGTGTTTTTGTGGGTATTCAAAGCATATTACAGTACTAAGGTCATGTCCATCATATAAAGGATGGAAAAAAAATCACAACAGTGCTATTAAGTCAGCTGAAGTATATACTGTACTGTTCACTCTAGTGCCTTTAAAATACAGGCAAACAAATCAGCAGACAACAGTTTTATAAATACATGTGCCTATGTGAGAGAGACCATTTTCCCAACACTATGTAACTACTACAAATTTGATTTGCTGAAGTACAAGTCACCTACAACTCCTGTTGAAGTCAACGGGAACTGTGGATCCTCCAGACGTCTGAAAACCAGGCCCTATGTTTCAGCTAATTTATATCACACCCAATCATGGTAACAATGAACATTATAAACATGAGTGTATACAAAAGTTTAATGGTATATGAAATATAGCCAAGTATATGACAGTTATATTTTGACAGTAAATTATTTTGGAACAAAGCATAAAAAAAGGCCCAATTCTTCCAATCACCAGATAAATTCAACATAGGGAAAGGTATATAATTTTGTTACTATGCATAATATAACTTAGAATTTGACTGTTTTCTGAAGATAAGAATTAGGTATTTGTATTTTCCCCCCAGAAACTAAGGGTTTTTTTAGCTCTTTATACAGCATGTGTCATAATTGACATTAAATTTAAGATTAAAAAAGAATTTACCTTCACTACAGTTAAATCAGAAGAAGAAACATCTAAACTGTTTCCAATGTCCTCACTTTCTGCCTAAAAGAATAAATAGGAAAAATATGTCACTGTATACAGAAGATTCATCACATCTTTACTGATAATGAAACCTGAATGAAAAATTGTGAGGTTGGCAAAATATTTTATCTGATTTTTTTCAGATAACTGCTATTAAGCAATTATTTGCTAGCATTCAACAGAGCAACAAAGAAAGTGAAAAATGGTTACGGATGACTGCATTTAAAAAAAAAAAGACAGACAGACAGGCAATGAGCTCTCTCTTTGTCTCCAGACTCTGCTTGCCTACTTTAAAAGTCTGAGCTTTTTTAAAAAATAAAAACTTTCAATCTTAACAGAAAATCCTATATGGAATTTTTATTTGCCTTTCAATCACAGCTACAAAACAAAGCAAGAAAATCAACTTCTAAACAACAAGTTGATTTAAATAGTGCTTAGAAAATCTCAGACTTCATTAGTTTTACCTTAATAATATAATCAAATCTGAATTATTTAACTACTTCCTTAGTTATTCCTGCCGTTTCTAAAGTGAACCAAAAGCAGCAATCTGGATCCCCATAACCCAGGTTGGAGACAATGCATGTCAGAGGTAACATCTGTACTCCCTATCTGAGGCTGGGCAATAATAATTATCTTTCGTTGCCCCACTGAACATTTCAAGTGAGTTTTAACTTGTAGATTCATGAGAAAGATTATCATCAACCATTAATGGACAAAGCTGAAGTGGCAGTCTATTACCAGACGATAAGCACAGAAAGCCAGCATGAAAACATTCTAAAAGTCAGAATGGAAGCCCCAAAGCTAACAAGAAATTTGAAATACACTGAATTATTCCAGAAGCAACATACTGTACAATTATGAAGTCCCTCAACTAAAACATATGGATCCCTCCACTGCCCTCCAGAACAAAGGAAAACAAGAGAAAATGGGAATGTAAACTGAAGGCAAAATAGAGAATTCAAAGATTTAATAAAAATGATGCTTTCTAGACTACTACTACTACTGTGGGTAGCAATATGATGCATGCAAACAAAACCTAAATATGTTTTAAAATCAAAAATGCTATTTCCACAAACAGAAAAAAATCAATGGCCATAAAAATTTAGAACCCCAAATTATTTCTGCTATTGTTTAGATAATGGTGCACTAATTAATTTGAAAAAAAAAATTCTGATTCCACACATGTAAGAGATCCATACCATCACTACTGGTATTTCTCTTGATTCTTCTTTAATTTCTGAAAACTGTGGAGATGCCTCCAAGTTACCTACAGCATATTCTGTAGGCTGATCTGGAAGTTCTTTCATTTCTGCATCAGCATTTTCTTTACTATCAGACAGTGAGTCAAGAATATTATCAGCACTGTAATCCTCTCCGCAATCTACAGCACTGCCATTATCTATTTCAGCTTCATCTAACACACTAATATCCATCATGTCAATATCCTGCAAGTTATCCAAACTTGCTTCAATATCCTCCTGTAAAAAGAAAAAAAGTATATATAATAGTCATTGTGACTTGAATGCAGCACTATTATTCTTCACCTCAAATGTGGTTCACGTACCTGCCCATCTCCAGAATCCTCCTCCAGTCCATTATCTTCAACTCCCTCTTCTTCTAGTCTACGCCCTAGTAACATTATGATTATTAGAATGATGAATTCATACATTGCTAATTTTCAGATGTTTCTTCCTAGAATAGGTATTAAATCCACTTTCTTACAGAAAAGTAACATACTTTGCCTTATTTTCAACAGTCCTATAACTCTGAACATCACATTTCTTTCTGTAAGTTACAATAAAAGTTCTGAATGTTCAATAACACGTAAGTCGTAAAAGACTAAGCTAAAGGTATCTTTAGGCCGACTATGCATGACTGTAGTTCTTAAGTATCTCAAAGACCATTAATTTTCTCTTTTCAAAAGCTTATTATAATGATCTGTCTAAAAATCTTACTACACCAGGAATTCATTCAGCAGCTTGATCCATAAGTAACGCTCATTACCGAAACAACACACTTCAGTTCTAGCACAGATCAACAGGGAACACATGAAAACAGACAATTTCTCACACATTTACAAGTGTATTTTCCTCAAAGAATACAAGCACAGCAGAACAAGAAATGGAGAGAGGTTTTAGAAACAGTCCTTCTACAATGAGAAACACAGCTTGAACATTTTCATTCTATTAACATACTGACATGTCGCAATCATGTTTTAGATATTTTCTGGGAAGGGAAAAATTATCCAAAATAATTTACAAGTGAATTTAATCCACCCAATGTTAAGAGTGACTATTAACATTGGTCTGAGCCAGGCATAGTATTGTTAGGTGAGCATTTGTGCATCACCAACAACTCCACATCTAACACACTTCAAAGCTTTTAACTATTTTATATTAGGAATTTAAATGGAAGTTAGAAGTTTTTTAAAATCCCTGTTGTATACAATTCTAGTATTAGAACAGATTCTTTCTTTAGTTTGTTAGTTATGCAGCTGTAACACACCACCACCCCCCATTTCAGAAATAGAGAAATTTCTTTCATACACAGCATAAAATGACTCCAGACCATTAGAAATCTAATGACTTGTTTTTGTTCAAGTGAAACCTGGTATTCTGTAATTATAAATACTATCTGAAGGAAGCTTTCCAGGTAAATAGGAAATTAAAGGTAACCCTAACAGCCCTTTAACTACAGCAATGCAAATGCATCACTGTTATAAACTCTAGAGGTTTTAAAACTATAAGGAACTCTCAACCTGGGATATGAAACTTTAACTTGAAGTACTAAATTCATGTCTTCACATGTAGCACACCTATTAAATGACTTTCCCTTCTGCCTTGCAGCCCAATATATACTGAATTAAGTTTAATCTGGAATCAATTTATTTATATTTAAAAGGGTGTTTGAGTCTTCAATGTGCTATTTGTTGAAAAAGCTTTAGAAACTCCCTTTGTGATTTCACCTTCCATCACACAAACAGCTATTCTATATTTGTCATGTAGCTAGTTGCCATCTCCATATATCAACAGGAATGTGAAAAATACTTGAAAAGCATATATTAACTTCCTGTTGCAGACTAACTTAGGGGAGCTCATCTATATTGATTAAATTTATCACAGCAAATGGGTAACACATTTTAATTTTAACATTTTGGTTACAAGCTGAAATAAATTAACACCCCAACCTTTCACCTCTGGAGGCTGGGTCTCAAATTCTGAGTTTGGTCATAAGTGTAAATTAATTTGGTTGTTTCACCCTGTTTCTCATTTGTCCACAACCTGACAGGGCTAGCAACCACACCTCAAAATGGCTCAAACTAACCTCCTGCAAAGACACATCATGATAAATTTTCACTACGTTGGCAGTAGAAGTCAATCCTTTCTAAGCTGGTCTTTCAGGAAATTCTGATTAGCAATCCAACACACTTTGTTTGGGAGTATTCCCAGTTATGCACGGCCCTGTGATTAATATTTAACAAAATGTGCAATTCACTAATGAGGGACTTGGTATCATACTGAAACTCACATAAGTAGGGAAAAAGAAAAAGAGTACTTGTGGCACCTTAGAGACTAACAAAGAGTGTCAGTAACACAAGAGGTTGATGGTAAGATTGAGCTGCACTGGCCTAAACTGTACATTTTATATTACAGTGCTCCTGTTTGTGCTATATCTGACTCAACCAAATACTATTAAACACAAATTCTGAAGCTCTATAAATTCACTCTGCCAAAATTAAGACACTTTTCAGAGTGAAAGCAGGGAAAGAAAAGAAAAAAAGAGGGAAGCTAGATTCTACTTTGTAGGTGCAAGATCCAAAAAAAAATCCTCTCTCAACTCCCTTGTACCTTTGCTGCTTCTCTTTGGTGTTTTCTTGATGATTATCTCTGACACCATTGGAATTTCATCAGGATTTCCCCCTTCATCCTCAATAGCCTATTGGAAAAAGATATAAAGCCACTCTTTATTTACAGAGCACTCTTGGTCTTGGGCACTAAACACACCATAGAGAAAAATGCTGTCAATAGAACCTTCTAAGCATTACAAGTAGGACCAAATGAAAGTGAAATATCAAAAATTCCCAGGGCACTGGTGGAAGAGCAACGTGTGGGGTGCTTTCTATAATGCACCCCATCCCCTTTCCTTTGCGCCCCCCCCCACCGGTGATCAGATGAATTATAGTGTCTCCGTTTCAAGGAAGTGGAGAATGGCAGCCATGGACAGCTATGGTCAGTGGTAGCATGACCACACAGCAAGCGTGAAAAACAGGGGCAGAGGACGTGCGGGTAACAGAGCCCTATATAAGAAAAAGCCCCAAATATCAGGACATCTGGTCACCCTTGTCAGTGGCGCCACAACACTGCCATACGGCACAGCCACCTCGGCGCACTGCACTCACATCCTCTGACTGGAACACGGCACCCGCGGCCCAAGCCTGCAGGTGCCATGTGCACGAAAGTGTGTGTGTGGGGGGGGGGTTCCTGCGCATGGTTACTAGAGGGGCCGGTGCGGGGCTCCCCCACTGTCCAGGGACGGGGCTCGAGACCACAACCGGCCTGGGCGGAGGAGGGGGCAGCACGTGACCTGCACCGAGTGGGGCACGGCGCTGCAGCAACTGCTCGCGCCGGGCCCGGCGGAGTCACGTGACGCCGCTCGCTCCCCGCTTGGCGCCATTTTCTCAGCAGCGTCCCCCCGCTCCCCCCCCAAGCCCGGGAAAGCCTCAGCGCCCCTCCCCCCGCGGTCCCCCGCCTCACCTTCCGGAGCCGCTCCATCAGGACGCTCTTGTTGCCGCCGCTGTCCAGGTTGCGGCGCTTGAGCTCGGCCCTCAGGTCGATGACCCGCAGCTCGCTCAGCCGCCGGGTCTCGGGCTCCGAGCCGGGGGGAGCCGCCCCGCCCAGGGGCGCGGACTCCCCCAGCCCGGCCGCTGACTGATTCTCCGCCATGACGCCGCTGCTCCGGCTCTCGCGCGCGCGGGACTCGGCAGAGCAAAGCAGCAAAAGCCAGCGATCCTAGCACAAAATGGTGGCAACGAAGCCGAGAAAGAGAGACACGCACAGGGGCTGCGGCGCAGGCGCACTGAGGCGAGACTATAGGGCACATGGGCTGACGCGCAAGCGCCGTAGCCTTGATGCGTGACACGGGTCTGAACCTGGCGCATGCGCCCGAGCCGCTTCAGGGCCGCAGTCACCCGCATGCGCAGTCAGCAGGCACGGTGACGGCCTGTCTGTGCTACAACGGAAAGCAGCCCTTCTTTCTGGAAACTCGTGCGCCTGCGCATACCCCTTCCCCCCCTCCTTACTGCGCCTGCGCGCCGCACCCTCTCCTCCCCCCCGCCCCGGGGCGTTTCGGCCTCGCCACCATTTTGTGCTGGCGATCGCGGCTCTTGCTGCTTTGCTCTGCCGAGTCCCGCGCGCGCGAGAGCCGGAGCAGCGGCGTCATGGCGGAGAGTCAGTCAGCGGCCGGGCTGGGGGAGTCCGCGCCCTTGGGCGGGGCGGCTCCCTCCGGCTCGGAGCCCGAGACCCGGCGGCTGAGCGAGCTGCGGGTCATCGACCTGAGGGCCGAGCTCAAGCGCCGCAACCTGGACAGCGGCGGCAACAAGAGCGTCCTGATGGAGCGGCTCCGCAAGGTGCGGGGCGAGGCGGGGGCGGGGGAGGGGCGGACGGGGGGACGCTCCGCCTGGCTCCTTTGTCCCCGGGCTGAGGCGCCTTGGACGCATGCGCGCCCCGGGCCCGGCGGAGCCCTCTGCCCGGGCGGGAAAATGACGCTAACCGGAGCCCGGTGCGAGCTGCTCAGCTCCTCCCCAGGTCCCTCGCGCCGCTCCTAGGACCACTGACGGCCCCAGCACAGCCCCCTGGTGCGAATACCCTTCTCTGGGGCCTCTAGCGCCCCCCCCAATCCTCCTACCCCCTCCTCTGGGGCCTCTAGCGCCCCCCCCCCCACAATCCTCCTACCCCCCTCCTCTGGGGCCTCTAGCGCCCCCCCCAATCCTCCTACCCCCTCCTCTGGGGCCTCTAGCGCCCCCCCCAATCCTCCTACCCCCTCCTCTGGGGCCTCTAGCGCCCCCCCCAATCCTCCTACCCCCCTCCTCTGGGGCCTCTAGCGCCCCCCCCCCAATCCTCCTACCCCCTCCTCTGGGGCCTCTAGCGCCCCCCCCAATCCTCCTACCCCCCTCCTCTGGGGCCTCTAGCGCCCCCCCCCCCAATCCTCCTACCCCCCTTCTCTGGGGCCTCTAGCGCCCCCCCCCACAATCCTCCTACCCCCCTTCTCTGGGGCCTCTAGCGCCCCCCCCACAATCCTCCTACCCCCCTTCTCGGGGGCCTCTAGCGCCCCCCCCCATCCTCCTACCCCCTTCTCTGGGGCCTCTAGCGCCCCCCCCAATCCTCCTACCCCCCTTCTCGGGGGCCTCTAGCGCCCCCCCCAATCCTCCTACCCCCCTTCTCGGGGGCCTCTAGCGCCCCCCCCAATCCTCCTACCCCCTTCTCTGGGGCCTCTAGCGCCCCCCCCCCACAATCCTCCTACTCCCTTCTCTGGGGCCTCTAGCGCCCCCCCCCCACAATCCTCCTACCCCCCTTCTCTGGGGCCTCTAGCGCCCCCCCCCAATCCTCCTACCCCCTCCTCTGGGGCCTCTAGCGCCCCCCCCCCACAATCCTCCTACCCCCTCCTCTGGGGCCTCTAGCGCCCCCCCCACAATCCTCCTACCCCCTCCTCTGGGGCCTCTAGCGCCCCCCCCCACAATCCTCCTACCCCCTCCTCTGGGGCCTCTAGCGCCCCCCCCCACAATCCTCCTACCCCCTCCTCTGGGGCCTCTAGCGCCCCCCCCCACAATCCTCCTACCCCCTCCTCTGGGGCCTCTAGCGCCCCCCCCCCACAATCCTCCTACCCCCTCCTCTGGGGCCTCTAGCGCCCCCCCCCCACAATCCTCCTACCCCCTCCTCTGGGGCCTCTAGCGCCCCCCCCCCCAATCCTCCTATCCCCTCCTCTGGGGCCTCTAGCGCCCCCCCCCCAATCCTCCTATCCCCTCCTCTGGGGCCTCTAGCGCCCCCCCCCAATCCTCCTACCCCCCTTCTCTGGGGCCTCTAGCGCCCCCCCCAATCCTCCTACCCCCCTTCTCTGGGGCCTCTAGCGCCCCCCCCAATCCTCCTACCCCCTCCTCTGGGGCCTCTAGCCCCCCCCCCAATCCTCCTACCCCCTCCTCTGGGGCCTCTAGCCCCCCCCCCAATCCTCCTACCCCCTCCTCTGGGGCCTCTAGCCCCCCCCCCCCCCAATCCTCCTACCCCCTCCTCTGGGGCCTCTAGCCCCCCCCCCCCCCCAATCCTCCTACCCCCTCCTCTGGGGCCTCTAGCCCCCCCCCCCCAATCCTCCTACCCCCTCCTCTGGGGCCTCTAGCCCCCCCCCCAATCCTCCTACCCCCTCCTCTGGGGCCTCTAGCGCCCCCCCCCCCAATCCTCCTACCCCCTTCTCTGGGGCCTCTAGCGCCCCCCCCCCCAATCCTCCTACCCCCTCCTCTGGGGCCTCTAGCGTCTCCGCCCCCCCCCCCCATCCTCCTAGCCCCTTCTCTGGGGCCTCTAGCGTCTCCGCCCCCCCCCCCATCCTCCTAGCCCCTTCTCTGGGGCCTCTAGCGTCTCCGCCCCCCCCCCCATCCTCCTAGCCCCTTCTCTGGGGCCTCTAGTGCCTCCGCCCCCCCCCCCCCCCCCCACACACACACAATCCTCCTAGCCCCTTCTCTGGGGCCTCTAGCTCTCCCTCATTTCCTTCCCCCTCCCCTCCCCCCCCCCCCCCCGCACACGCCCTTCATTGAGCCCCTTGGGACTATTGTGCTGCTGCTGTCCCTCTACTCCTTCACTGAGCTCCCACGAGGCTGTGGGTGAGGAAACGTTGTTACAAATTTGTATTCTAATGGTACCTGCTTTAGGTTCTGTCCAAACCCATAAAGAGCTAGTCCCTGACCCCAAAAAACTTAGACTAAGTAATCTTCCGAGCCTTCAGATATGATGCTGTCATGTACAGAATAGATGTCCTAATGCTGATTGTATTCTGATTTTTCTGGGAAATTTTGAGCAATGCACCTTGATATAGCTCCTCCTCACTCCGAGCTGTTTACTGATGGCCAATATCTGCCTCCCCTACATGTGAGATGATATTGGGGAAATGGAAATGGGCTCTTGAAAACTCACTAAAACAAAAATTACTTTCTCTGTTTACAATAGGCCATTGAGGAAGAAGGGGGAGACCCTGATGAAATGCCAGTGGCTTCAGAAGTTAACAATAAAAGAACACCAAAGAGAACTAGCAAAGGTACAAAACAGTTGACACTCCTGGTTCATGTAGTCTTGCTTATCTTTCTTTTGTTAGTTTTCTCTAAGATTACTTGTCTTGTAATTTTCCATTTTTCATTCCAGTTTGTTAATGTGCCCCTAAAATCATGCTATCAACAACTTATTACATGTTTAAGCTTAGAACTGTTTCTTTGACCAGGGAAGACTATTTAAAATTGTATTATGAAGTTCAAATATACCTTACGTTAGTATACCTTTAACCATAAAGTGGAAGTGGTCTTAAATTGCAAGTGTATTTTTAGTACTCATGGCAGTGAATACAGAATTGTGCCAGGCATAGGAGAGACAGCTGCTCTGAAAGCCCCCTTAGCAGAGTTTGTGTGTTAGAAAGAAATCCCTCCTTTTCTGAAAGGAGTTAGTTTAGTCATAAATAAACTATGTAGTTGCAAAATCTCAGAAATTGGCTTGGGGCATGCATTTTCTGAAATTGCTTGTAGCTCATTTTTATAATTTGACTAGATTTCAAGTTGTTGTTTTTGAGTTTATATTGGGCCAATTGCCTGTATATCCATTATGGTAGTACCTGAGAACCAGAAAGTGAAATTGACTATTTAACATTTGTATCATCATAACATTTGTGATCATCATCACAGACACATGATCCATGTCCTGAATACCTTAAAATCAAAGGTTTCAGAGTAACAGTCGTGTTAGTCTGTATTCACAAAAAGAACAGGAGGACTTGTGGCACCTTAGAGATTAACAAATTTATTTGAGCATAAGCTTTTGTGAGCTACAGCTCACTTCATGGATGCATTCAGTGGAAAATACAGTGGGGAGATTTATATACATAGAGAACATGAAACAATGGGTGTTATCATACACACTGTAAGGAGAGTGATCACTTAAGGTAAGCTATTACCCGCTTGGGGGGGGGAACCTTTTGTAGTGATAATCAAGGGGGCCATTTCCAGCAGTTGACAAGAACATCTAAGGAACGGGGGTGGGGGGGTGGGAGGGAGGAATAAACATGGGGAAATAGTTTTACTTTATGTAATGACCCATCCACTCCCAGTCTCTATTCAAGCCTAAGTTAATTGTATCCCGTTTGCAAATTAATTCCAATTCAGCACTCTCTCGTTGGAGTCTGTTTTTGAAGTTTTTTGTTGAAGAATTGCAACTTTTAGATCTGTAATCGAGTGACCAAAGAGATTGAAGTGTTCTCCAACTGGTTTTTGAATGTTATAATTCTTGACGTCTGATTTGTGTCCATTTATTCTTTTACATAGAGACTGTCCAGTTTGACCAATGTACATGGCAGAGGGGCATTGCTGGCACATGATGGCATATATCACATTGGTAGATGTGCAGGTTAACAAATCTCTGATGGTGTGGCTGATGTGACTAGGTCCTATGATGGTGTCCCCTAAATAGATGTGTGGACACAGTTGGCAATGGGCTTTGTTGCAAAGATAGGTTCCTGGGTTAGTGTTTTTGTTGTGTGGTGTGTGGTTGCTGGTAAGTATTTGCTTCAGATTGGGGGCTGTCTGTAAGCAAGGACTGGCCTGTCTCCCAAGATCTGTGAGAGTGAGGGATCGTCCTTCAGGATAGGTTGTAGATTCTTGATGATGCGCTGGAGAGGTTTTAGTTGGGGGCTGAAGGTGATGGCTAGTGGCGTTGCGTTATTATCTTTGTTGGGCCTGTCCTGTAGTAGGTGACTTCTGGGTACTCTTCTGGCTCTGTCAATCTGTTTCTTCACTTCAGCAGGTGAGTATTGTAGTTATAAGAATGCTTGATGGAGATCTTATAGGCATTTGTGTCTGTCTGAGTGGTTGGAGCAAATGCGGTTCTATCGTAGACCTTGACTGTAGACAATGGATCGTGTGGTGTGGTCTGGATGAAAGCTGGAGGCATGTAGGTAGCAATAGCAGTCAGTAGGTTTCCGGTAGAGGGTGGTGGTTATGTGACCATCGCTTATTAGTACCATAGTGTCCAGGAAGTGGATCTCTTGTGTGGACTGGTCCAGGCTGAGGTTGATGGTGGGATGGAAATTGTTGAATCATGGTGGAATTCCTCAAGGGCTTCTTTTCCATGGGTCCAGATGATGAAGATGTCATCAATGTAGCGCAAGTAGAGATGGGGCATTAGGGGACGAATGCTGAGGAAGCGTTGTTCTAAGTCAGCCATAAAAATGTTGGCATACTGTGGCGGTATGCGGGTACCCATAGCAGTGCCGCTGATTTGAAGGTATACATTGTCCCCAAATGTGAAATAGTTATGGGTGAGGACAAAGTCACAAAGTTCAGCCACCAGGTTTGCCGTGACATTATCAGGGATAGTGTTCCTGACGGCTTGTAGTCCATCTTTGTGTGGAATGTTGGTGTAGAGGGCTTCTACATCCATAGTGGCCAGGATGGTGTCTTCAGGAAGATCACCGATGGATTGTAGTTTCTTCAGGAAGTCAGTGATGTCTCGAAGATAGCTGGGAGTGCTGGTAGCATAGGGCCTGAGGAGGGAGTCTTCATAGCCAGACAATCTTGCTGTCAGGGCCTGAGATGATGGGATGTCCAGGATTTCCAGGTTTATGGATCTTGGGTAGCAGATAGAATACCCCAGGTCAGGGTTCCAGGGGTGTGTCTGTGCAGATTTGTTCTTGTGCTTTTTCTGGGAGTTTCTTGAGCAAATGGTATAGTTTCTTTTGGTAACGCTCAGTGGGATCAGAGGGTAATGGCTTGTAGAAAGTGGTGTTGGAGAGCTGCCCAGCAGCCTCTTGTTCATATTCCGACCTAGTCATGATGACGACAGCATCTCCTTTGTCTGCCTTTTTGATTATGATGTCAGAGTTGTTTCTGAGGCTGTGGATGGCATTGTGTTCTGCACGGCTGAGGTTATGGGGCAAGTGATGCTGCTTTTCCACAATTTCAGCCTGTGCACATCGGCGGAAGCACTCTATGTAGAGGTCCAGTCTGTTGTTTCGACCTTCAGGAGGAGTCCACCCAGAATCCTTCTTTTTGTAGTCTTAGTAGGAAGGTCTCGGTGGGTTAGTATGTTGTTCAGAGGTGTGTTGGAAATATTCCTTGAGTCGGAGATGTCGAAAATAGGATTCTAGGTCACCACAGAACTGTATCATGTTCGTGGGGTGGAGGGGGAAGAAGGAGAGGCCCCGAAATAGGACAGATTCTTCTGCTGGGCTAAGAGTATAGTTGGATAGATTAATAATATTGCTGGGTGGGTTAAGGGAACCACTGTTGTGACCCCTTGTGGCATGTAGTAGTTTAGATTAGTGTCGTTTTTCTTTTGTAGAGAAGCAAAGTGTGTGTTGTAAATGGCTTGTCTAGTTTTAGTAAAGTCCAGCCACGAGGAAGTTTGTGTGGAAGGTTGATGTTTTTATGAGAGTATCCAATTTTGAGAGCTCATTCTTAATCTTTCTTCAACAAAAAAAACTTCAAAAACAGACTCCAATGAGAGACTTCTGAATTGGAATTAATTGGCAAACTGGATACAATTAACTTAGGTTTGAATAGAGACTGGGAGTGGATGGGTCTTTATACAAAGTAAAACTATTTCCCCATCTTTATTCCCACCCCCCACTGTTCCTCAGACATTTTTGTCAACTGCTGGAAATGGCCCACCTTGATTATCACTACAAAAGGTCCCTCTGTGTGTTGTCCCAGTCCCGTCCCCTTCCCCCCCACCCACCCCCCCCGCCTCTCCTGCTGGTAATAGCTCACCTTAAGTGATCAATCTCATTACAGTGTGTATGGTAACACCCATTGTTTCATGTTCTCTATGTATATAAATCTCCCCACTGTATTTTCCACTGAATGCATCCATGAAGTGAGCTGTAGCTCACGAAAGCTTATGCTCAAATAAATTTGTTAGTCTCTAAGGTGCCACAAGTCCTCCTTTTCTTTTTTTCTTAAAATCAAAGTCCTTGATCCTGCAAAGAGATGATATGGACCTGCTTGCAATATTGGGATCTAAATTATAAACTAATAATTGACTAATCTGTTTTTGAGATGAGCAGAACATAAATGGAGAAAGCAAAATATTATGATTCTGTTTATTATAATTTCTAAGGTGGCTTTTTTAAAATTTTATTTTTATAGTGTCCTTTTATTGAGGTGTATAGGGGTAAGAGAATGATGTAGGGAAATCTAAATAGTCACCTGGGGTATGACTACACTGGAGCCGCTAAAGCGGCATCGCTGTGGTGCTGCAGCAGCACATAGTGTAGATACTTCCTACGTTAGTGGAAGGGGTTTTTTCTGTTGATGACAATCCACCTCTCCGAGAGATGGTTGCTAGGTTAACCTGGCCACGTCTACGTTGGGGGTTAGGTCAACCTAACTACAGAGTTCAGGGTGTGAAATCTTTCACAGCCCCAAGTGACATAGATAGGTCAACCTAAATTTTAGGTGTAGAACAGGCACCAGAAACACTACACTTGTTCAAGTTGATGCCATGTAATGACATTGTAGTGGTAAATACAGCCCAGATTATCTGCAGCTCCAGAATCGGGGTCTTAATGATTAATTTTTGGAACAAACTCAAGGTTGAATAGCTAATTTAGCAAAGAGTGTGTATTCTGAAACAGATATTGCTCTTAATCGTTTGAATAATGCTTTTTTCAGGGCGAAAACCAGAAGAAGGCATTGAAGACAATGGACTGGAGGAAAACTCTAGAGATGAACAGGTATGTGAAACCATGATGAAGATTAAATAGTGTTGCTTTCAAGTCACAATGAATATACAGCTATTCTTTTCTTTTTACAGGAGGATATTGAAGCAAGTTTGGATAATTTACAGGATATTGACATGATGGATATTAGCGTATTAGATGAAGCTGAAATAGATAATGGCAGTGCTGTAGACTGTGGAGATGATTACAATGCTGATAATATTCTTGACTCACTGTCTGATAGTAAAGACAATATTGATGCAGAAATGAAAGAACTTCCAGATCAACTTACAGAAAACGAGGTAAGTAACTGGAGATACAATTTATCATATATTTAATTTCTGAAAATTGTAGATGATATGCATCACTTAAATGTCAGGAATCAATATTTATTTATTGCATGTTAGTGTTCCACTTAATGGAAATAATTTGGAGGTTGAACTTTTTTGATTTCGTCCACACCATCTATGTAAATAATGTCCTTGTTAAAAATATTTAGGTTTTAAGTCTTTGTGTATTCTATTTTGCCCTAATTCTACATTTGCATTCTTTTAAATTATACCTTCGTATGTCTGAGAGCCTTATGAGAGACCCACATATGCATTATTGTACAATATATTTTCATTGGGCTGACACAGAATTTTAACTAATTTGCTCACTTCAGGGCTCCCCCAATGTTACTTTCCTCTATTTTGGGAATGCCAATTTTGTACTAACGTTATTACTCTTACATTTTAAGTTCTGCCATTGCAGCAGTGGCCCCTTAATCTGGAAGGCAAAACCTGGTATTCTACAAGTTAAAACTGCTCTAAATCATATAGCAGCGCTTTGAGCTATGTGTCTTATTGTTCATTTCTCAGCAGGGTCCAAGTATGTTACTTGTAGGACATGCTTTGTCTCCAAAAACCCAGAGTATGAGTCTTGTGTTAACTAATTCAGATTACTTTTTTCCCTTTAGAAGCAGGAGAAGCAAGGCAATGAGACATACTAATGTTAAAAGCTGTCAAACAAATTAACGAATTTTCTCTTCAGATCAGGAGCTTTAAATGTGCAAGACCATTGTAAACTGATGTTTTATTGCTGATGAATAATTTCATTAAATTATTAGAATAATTTTCCTGACATTTTTCAGCATTCTTGGGTAGCATTTTGAGGTTTGGGAGCAAAAGTTCCTCTGATTATTGGTAAATATTTATACAAATGCTATCTCCCTGGGAAAGTCAGATAAAGTAGTGTTGTTTCTCCTACCTTCCAATATTTTATTTAGGTTTTTATCTGTAAAGCTATAGTTAATTTTTTGTAAGGAGTGAAATATTTTCCATTCAATCTTTCAGGAAGACTGTGAGGAAATTGGAAACAGCTTAGATGCTGCCTCATCTGATTTAAATATCATGAAGGTAAATTGAAATTTTAGCTCTACTGCGGGTTATTTTCAGTACTACATAGAAAATTGCCAATTAATCTCTCAACATAATAAAACTGAACTCACGTCTTTTACTCTAATTGGAATTCATATTATGATTTAGTATAGATGTTGTAATACTTAATAAAGTCATAATGACAGTGGGGTCTCAGGGCAGTGCCTACTTATTTTGGAGTCTGGACACTATCTTTACTCATATCTATAAGCTGATTGAGCACATTTGCCAGTTTTGGCTGCCCACTTTGAGAAATCATCATCATCCTCTACTATCTGAGTTGTAAATAAAAGTGGTTTTAGTTTGGAAAGCTTAACTTCCTTTTGTGTGGGCACCAATAGAACTTAAATACCCCCTGCTTATACATATTTTGATGAACTTTCTTTTAGAGAGGAAACAAAAATACCGCATTAATGCTAACATTACATAATCTGATTTTCAGTTCACTTCATTTCCTTTTTCATCATTGTGAATTACAGTGGTTAGTACAAATGTGCAATATGTTTTCTCCATATTTATTATTTTCGGCATAGTAGACATAAATGTTCTTTCTAAGGCCTTTAGTATTCTGAGGCTTTTACCCAACAAAAGTGTTAGTGTAGACAAATTTTTGTCGGTTGGGGTGTGAAAACAAAACAAAACACACCTTTCTGACCAACAAAAGTTTCACTGACAAAAGCGCTGGTGTGGACAGCGGGAGATGTTCTCCTGCCAAAATGACTGCCACTGCTCATTAGGAATGGTTTAATTATGCCAGCAGGAGAGCTCTCTGGGGAGCTCAGGGGAGACCTTACAACAGCACACCTGTGCCACTGTAAACAGGTCCATAGTGTAGACATAGCCTGAGTTAGCTAGAAAGACACATAACAAATGTAGGTGAACTCAGGTAGTCTTGATTTATTTTGTGGTTTTGTTTATGTAAATTTTCATTATTTATATAAACATTCGTTTGAAATGGTTCTAGGTGAGCCAGTTTTAAATACAGTAACTTCAAATAGTCTAAATTCTATTTTTGTTCATAATTTAGACTCAGTTTATTAGGTTTATAAAAGTGTTTGCAAATGTTTTATTTTATTTTATTATTTTTACAGAAAATCGAGGAATCACCCTTGGAGCCAGGTACTATTAAAGAACAATGTAATCCCATCTTTTCAACTAACCCTTTTTAAAACACTAGTTGTTTTAACAAAAAATGCAATGTTATAGTTTGCATTATTCCTATGGTGGACAATCCAGATCATGCAAGGGTCATAGAGATTGGAAACCCAATCATATCCCCAGATCTGTGAACTAATGTCTGTCATTTAAATATTTTCACTGACATAAAGTGGTTATTTAAAAGCCTCCTAAACTACATAAATGGATCTAGAAAAGTTAATTTCAGTTTAAAAGCTAAAGATTCTACATGTAAAACAGATCTTGTGATATCACAGAGTATCTTAATTCTTTAACTAGTAGAGCAGAAAAGGCAGTATAAAGCCATTGTAGGGACCTAAAATTTAAAAATTAGTAACTGGATACAGAAGAAAGAAGACAGTTTCTTCATGGAAATTCCATACAGATTCTATTCACTTTCTGGACTGAAAATATACTCATGCACCATCAGAAGATGTCCCAGTTTTCATGTTGGAGTGTCTGCTAAAAGAATTTCACAGAAATTAGAAAATTGAACTTTCAGTGCATTGATACATTCAGTTAAACATCTTGGATTGTGGAAGTTAAATTGAGAAGAACCAGAACTGAACAATTTCATGAAGAATGTCAAGGATCAGCCAGAAGGTTTTTGTTAAATCTGTGGGGGCGTTTTCTTCCCTATAACGTTTGGGCTTAATATAATTTGTTAGGCTGCAAATAGTTTAGAACTTTAATATTGTGTACATTAGGGTTTTCCAATCTCTGTGTAGCTTAGAACTTCTCTTGGTGTTAGTGTGGCAGCCATGCCAGTTCCACATTTGTGATTGCTTTATTTCCCTGGTGATTAAATCTTGTGCCATTCTATTCCTGTTAAATCCGTAGAAAATGAGAAAATACTCGAGATTTTGGGGGAAACTTGTAAATCTGAACCACTTAAAGAAGAAATTTCCGAAGTGGAGCAGCCATATGCACAAGAAGCAAGTAACGCCGTGGCAGGCAAAAAGCTAGCAGAGGAAGAGGACGCTCTTGCTGCCAGTCAGTCGGAGGAAGATGCTTTAGATTTGGACAGCAAGTCAGCACAAGATCTTTCAAGGAAGGAAGCAAAGCATTTAGTTGTAGCAAAAGGGGAGACAAGTGAACAGACAATAGATGAAGAGAAAATGGACTCTGAATCTTTAGTAGTAGAAAACATAAGTGATCAGAGTAGCAAACCATCAGAAGGTCTGGAAGCTTCTAGTGGGGAAACAGCGGATAAAGATGCAGGTCCTGAAACCAAAGATAGTAAAGAAGATGCCAAGAAAACAGAAGACAAAGCTATTTCTGAAGAATCATCTGCTACTAAAGAGTCCTCTACCAATGAGGGCGGTGATCAGAAAAAGAGGTTTGTTTTTTCTCAGTTTTAGACCAGATGCTATCTTTTTTTATTGGTCATTAAGTGATGCAAATAAGCTGTTTCCTTCAATTGGCCAGCAAGACTGATGAAATTGTAGTCTATTCCTAAAGAATCTTTTATTTCTTCTTGTGCAATTTTTAACTGATGGTTTGATTTCCTTCCTTTCCTCAACCTTCAAAGGTTGTTTTATTAAATTCTTATTTTTATCTTCTGCCAGACATAAGTTTTAAGAATCTGACTTTCCTTATTTCATGTCAGATTTCTTAATACAAGTTTGCAAAGGTGTCTTTTGTTTCTCAACTAGTTTCTGGTAGGTATTTTAATACCATAATTTAGAGTTAATTTTCCTTTTTGTTTCCTCATTGATTAACATTAATTTTTGTCTTTAGCCCTGAGGAGGACAGAGCTACAAAGACAGTCTCAAAAGATGAGAAAGGTATGTTGTAAAGGAAAATAATCTTCATCCTAGGATTCATTTGGTAAAACTTGTGTAATTCCTTTTGCTTTTTTGCAGAGTAGGTTATTGTAAATGATTTGAAAATAATTGAAATCAGTGGCAATGATTGCAAGATTTAATTAAGGCTTTCTATCTGCATTATGTAACCATTGTTTCAAAAATACTTAGTGTGTATCATGGAAAGCTTATTGTTCTAATCATTTTCTATGGATATTAGGTGACTATATCCTACAAATTGTAACAGTGACTTCAAAGAAAACTTTTAATACATGGCAGATACGTCCTTCAGACCAGTGAAGGTGCTTATGGACATCTCATTGAGTGAAGAGCCTTTCATAATTCTACTCAGTTTAAATATATGAAACAAATTTATCATATATAATCTTCTGTTTTGCTAAAATAAGGATTCTAATAATTGCCTATACATTTAAATTAAAATAGCTGTACACTTCTGTGACAATCTTCAAAGGCAGTCTCCCTTAGTCAAATTATTTTGTTTCTTCATGGAATCTGTCTTTGTGGATCCCACTTATGGGACATGTACATACCATATGCAAGTGAGATCATAATCTTTCACCCAGCAGTGTCAGCTGGGCCCCATTGCCTGTGCATGTCCTTATATCTGTCTCCTCTCCCATTCAAGGATATGTAGGGCAGTGCAGATCCAATTGCCTCCCCGTTCGCTCTGACCACTCCAGCAGTAGAACAGAACTTGGCAGTGTCTGCCTGCTGACACCCTTTCATCAAATCAGTTTTGTATATATTAGTAATTGCTATAAGTATTTTAAGGACACTTTTCTGCCCTTTTGGCCGTGTCTTATTTGTTTTCTTTGCATTTTCTTCTTCCTGACTCCTACTTGGCATCTCTTCACCTAGTGGCTGAGCCTAAACACTGACATCGAGCCAAATGGACTTACTTCATTAACGGATAGATACTCTTAATTTATTAATCTGTTTTTATGAAGGCCACATTCTGGACCATATGCTGATCTTTTTCCGCCAGAATTCATCACTCTAGATATTTCTGCCTTCTTGAACAAGTCATATAGGGAGTGTTGGGTTTGGAAAGATGTTCCTCTGACTCCAAAAAGGAACTTTGACTCCCAGAGATTCTACCTCTTCAGTGCCTTAGGTCCCTCACCAAAAAAGTAAAGTAAGCTGTCATGGGATAAGAGGGCACAGTCCTCTCATGGATTGGTAACTGGTTAAAAGATATGAAATAAAGGATAGGAATAAATGGTCAGTTTTCAGAATGGAGAAGGGTAAATTAGTGGTGTCCCCCAGGGCTCTGTACTGGCACCAGTCCTATTCAACATATTCATAAATGATCAGGGAAAAGGGGGTAAACAGTAAGGTGGCAAAATTTTCAGATGATACAAAACTACTCAAGATAGTCCCAAGCAGACTGTGAAGAGCTACAAAAAGATCTCACAAAACTGAATGAATGGGCAACAAAATGACAGATGAAATTCAGTGTTAAGAAATGCAAAGTAATGCATATTGGAAAAACGTAATCCCAACTATACATATAAAATCATGGGGTCTAAATTAGCTGTTACTACTAAGGAAAGAAATCTTGGAGTCATTCTGGATAATTCTCTGAAAACATCCACTCAGTGTACAGCAGCTGTCAAAAAAGTGAACAGAATGTTGGGAATCATTAGGAAGAGGATAGGTAATAAGACAGAAAATATCATATTGCCTCAGTATAAATCCATGGTACACCCACATGTTGAATATTGCGTGCAAATGTGGTCACCCCATTTCAAAAGAGATGTATTGGAATTGGAAAAGGTTCAGAAATGGGCAACAAAAATTATTAGGGGTATGAAACGGCTTCCATGTGAGGAGAGATTAATAAGACACGGACTTTTCAGCTTGGAAAAGAGGCAGCTAAGGGGAGGGATGTGATAGATGTCTATAAAATCATGACTGGTATGGAGAAAGTAAATAAGGAAGTGTTATTTACTCTTCATAACAAAGGAACTAGGGGTCACCAAATGGAACTAATAGGCAGCAGGTTTAAAACAAACAAAAGGAAGTATTTTTTCACACAACACACAGTCAGCCTGTGGAACTCCTTGCCAGAGGATGTGTGAAGACCAAGTCTATGACCGGGTTCAAAAAAGAACTAGATAAGTTCATGGAGGATATGTCCATAAATCACTATTAGCCAGGATGGGCAGGGATGATGTCCCTAACCTCTGTTTGCCAGAAGCTGGGAATGGGCAGCGGGATGGATCACTTGATTACCTGTTCTGTTCATTGCCTCTGGGGGATCTGGCATTGGCCATTGTCGGAAAACAGGATACTGGGCTAGATGGACCTTTGGTCTGACCCAGTATGGCCATTCTTATGCCTTTGTAAGTAGGGACTGTGCGCTAAGTCTCCTTACCAGTTTTGAGACAGGGTCAGCAAACCCTTTGTTCAGCCTCTGGATCCTCCAAATTGAGGTTGGCCAACCCAGTCCATAGCATTTTTATAGGGGCTTTTCTAGATTCCAATACAGCAAAGGAATATCTTCCTCAAGACAGATTTGAGGCTATCGTTTTCCTGATCTTCATCCTCAGGGAAACCCTGCAAGAACAGCAAGAATCAAACTGTTAAGGTACATGGCCTTGTGCACTCATGTGACACTCTTGCAAGTCTTCACCTTCAAGGCCGGCTGAAGTCTTCTTTACCAACCCACCAAATACAAACATTTGCCTTGTGTTTCCAAATCCTATAGTATTTCCCTGGACTGATGGACCTATCCCTAGTTGAGCTGCAAAGAAGAGATACCATTCTACACCTCTCTTCCCACAGCAACAAAGATTACAAGTGTCTCCATAGCAGGTTTCTGGTCCATTTAAACCACCTGCAAATGCAAGGCATATTGTTCTGGAAAGAGTCCTTACTCCATATCAATTTGCTGCTCTTGAAAAGAACCACAGTAAAGCAACACCTTGGTAAAGTAATATTTTATATCGATAGGCAGGAGGGTGCCAACTCATCCTTTCTTTGTCAGGAGACAATCAAGCTGTGGCATTAGCGCCATCTTTACAGGATAACTACCAGGAACAAACAATTGGCATAATTGCCTCGACATTCAGTACTCTGCCAACCACTAGTAGTTGCTGAAGAACTCCATCCTCAAGCCTCTATTCTGCAAATAGAGCCCTTCCATAATAAACCTGTTTGCCAACAAGAACATCAAATACTTTTCCTTTTTCTTCAGAGCAATTACCATCCCAGGATCCTTCCCGGATTCTTGCCTCTGAAACTTTGAGGCCCAAGGTCTGGTGGAAGGACCCAGGACATCCAGAAACATGTCATTAATAGACATGCTCAGTAGCTGCTTCTGAAGCTGCGGGAGTAGCATTCATTTAGGGCGAGCAGTTGTTCAGGTCCCACACATTCACCAGTTGAGAGCTGTGCCAATCACAGTTTAGGTGAGGGAGGAGGTGGAGGTTAAAAAGGGGTTTTGTCCAAAAGAGAACAGAGCAAAGGTAAAGGTTTGTAAATTCTTACCTGACTTAGGTGGGTTTGTGAGGGAAAATATGGTACCCTACAGAGTGAGCGCTTCATAGAAATGTTGATTCCAGTGCCTCTACCACTTTGGTTATAGACTTCAGATTTCTATTTCACCAACAACTGAGACCAGGAACTATTAATCCAGGGGCTGGAATCCTCCTAGCTGTAAGGATCCCCAGATTTTTGTTTGTTGACAAAGCTCTGATGAGTTTGGCAAAATCTCTATTCTTTTCCATTCTTCTCAAGCTCTGAAGAATCCAGGTGATACTATACATATTAGGGCCACACTATAAAGACTGAAAAATCCTCTGAAATCGGATCAGTGGGGTTTGTTTATATGTGCGTGCTAAAGTATAGAAGTGCAAATGTTACGTTGAAACCTTAACATTTAAAAATATATATATATATAACAGCAACAAAATGGGACAGTCTGTAAATCTACCGATGTTTCTATTACATTCTAAAAGACGTTGTTTAAAAATATTCATAAGTATTCCAAATACTATTTACAATATTTTTGTGTCTTAAATCTTTGTTTATTTAGAAATTGTATAGTACTCTCTTTGAAGCTGACTGGGAACAGTTAACAGCTACATTCAGGGTTTTACATACAGTAGCCATGAGGTTTAACTGCATAATGCATAAAGAGAGAACTCTGGCTTGTACCTCAGAAAAGTGTTAAACTGAGATGTAGGAAACGGGGGAGTGTAATAGTTATATGTAATATTTCTTCATCTACCTCCCTTCCTGTTACACAAATAGTGCCCAAAATTGGACTTGAGGTTTAAACAGTTTTATCTGATTTCTCTTTCTGAGACAATCAGTATTATTCAGTCAAAGAGAATAGAGTGGTAGTATATGTGTGTGCATGTACTGTATTGATTCTATTGACTAGAGTCATGGACACTTGCAGACATTTGGGCCGAATTCCTACAGACCCATTTCCATCAGTGATGTCTCATACTGACAGTACAGAAGCAATAAGGTGGGCTGATAGGTGGGCATATAGTCAGGTAACTGATATACAGACCTTTGAAGGAGAGTGGTTTTAAATGTTTTGTGAATTTCCAGATCTTGCCTCCCTTAATACACAAGGGGAGAGAGTGTGTGAAATACACAGATTAGTGAAGAAATGGGTTGTGATATCTATTCACCATAGGATTATGCTACTTATTTCCACTAGAACTGCTCACAGATTCCCAGCACAATGAGCATGGGGATCCTGAACATTCTGATGGAGGATCTGATACTGACAGACAGTTTACACATGTGACTGACAAAGGAGAGGGTTAACAGGTAGTCATTCAGTGGAAGCAGCTGTTGCTGCTGTAAATCTTTGTCTTGTTTACAAGAGCAGGTTTTGAAATCTACCAGTGAGACAAAGAACGACAGATGTAAAGTTTAAACTGAAATGTTTTTTCGGGCAGTTCACCCAGACTCAGTGGAGAGGTTGATTATCCTGCCTGGCAAGCTCAAACCAGAGACTTTATGAAAGGTGATGAAATCTCTGACAAGATAAAGAGAGGTAATATCACTGCAAATGCATTGACCCCAGCAGTGAGGATAATCATACTAGCTGGTATCAAGACAAGTGCTGGAGATGGTTTTTAAGAGTCTAGAAAAGGCATATGGAGCTATAGAGAGAGCATCAGAGCTTAAGCGTCAGTTTCTGAAACTGATCAACATACTGGAGAACAGCTGTGTACCTGAGCAGATTACATGCATTAGTCCAAAAAATTCTTGAGGTGGAGTGAAATATGCAGAATTAGACTCTTGTAAACAAGACCAGTTTTAGAAGGTTGTTGGCACAAATCATTGCTAACCACACTGAGGATCACAAGGGTATTAGTCCAGATGGTTGACAGAGAAACATTTCCAGTGTACAATTCTTGTTGAAAGTGAGAACCTATGGAGAAGGAATGCTGTGATTTGGAAAAAGAGAACATTGTCAAGAGAAGCGAAGGGCTTTAGTAAAGCTAGCCTGCATTTGGTGAAGGAACTGGAAGGAATATCAGAGCAGTTCTAAGAGACTGAAAGAGAAATATCTCCAAACTGAGCAACTGTTGGTTCAATTGCAGATAGCTAGATCAAGATCTACTCCACCCAGTTAAGGAGGACATTTGACCACTCAGAAGCCTAAGGAAATTGGTAAGCGAGGATTGATAAAAAGACTTGGAGTACTTGTGGCACCTGAGAGACTAACAAATTTATTTGAGCATAAGCTTTCGTGAGCTACAGCTCACTGATGAAGTGAGCTGTAGCTCACGAAAGCTTATGCTCAAATAAATTGGTTAGTCTCTCAGGTGCCACAAGTACTCCTTTTCTTTTTGCTGATACAGACTAACACGGCTGCTGCTCTGAAACCTGTCATAAAAAGACTTGTTTCAATTATGGACAGCAAGGATATTTCATAGGTGGCTGAAAGAAAAGGAGTACTTGTGGCACCTTAGAGACTAACCAATTTATTTGAGCATGAGCTTTCGTGAGCTACAGCTCAATTGGTTAGTCTCTAAGGTGCCACAAGTCCTCCTTTTCTTTTTGCGAATACAGACTAACACGGCTGTTACTCTGAAACCTGTCATAGGTGGCTGAAAACTCTCCCAATCCCAATTTAATGCATTGACAGCTCATTAGCAGGTAATCAGAGCAGAGTAGACCCACACCTGTATAAGGAAGAACAAGGGATTTTGCAAGGCAGAGTTGCCGAAGCTCATGCTCAAAGAAATTGGTTAGTCTCTAAGGTGCCACAAGTCCTCCTTTTCTTTTTGCGAATACACACTAACACGGCTGTTGCTCTAAAACCAGCTGGAGGATGTGTGTGCAGAATACAGCTCAACTGGAACCCAGTAAAGCATTTCAACAGCTAGTAGAACCTGCTTTTCAGGGCTATGCTTATGTGGATGGATCCAAGTGGATCACTCAGTGCATTACAATTTGTTACCAACTAGTAGATAAGCCCCCTCCGTTGGGCATCAGGGCCCACACAACTAAAGCGAGACAGCCTTTTCAGGGTGCCTAAGAAGTTTTCCTATATCAGATCTGCAAGGCTGCCACTTGGAGCTCAAGCCATACCTTTAACAGCCATTATATGCTGGATTAGGTGATTGAAAATTTTACTTCAGAAATACCGAAAATCCATTTTTTTTTTCAAGTCACTTAGGTTCCTAGAACACGTAGGCCCATATTTTTAAAGGTATTTAGGTTTTGCGGCACTCAGCACCACAACTAACTAATTTATGAGCCTAAATCTCATTTTCAAAAGGGATGTAGGCAATTAGGAGTCTAGATTGAATGGTCAAAAATTTCAGTCTCTCACACATGAGGAATATTTGTGCCATAAGTGGGATCCACATGGACAAAACACCTCTAAGAACCACAGTTACCTAAGGTGAGTAACCATTCTATTTAGTGAAGTCTGAGTCTTTGTAAAGTAATGTACTATATTTTTATCATGCATGTCAAAACTTGTACTTTGTTACAACTGCAAATACGTCGAACTTAAAGGTACTATTCACTTTGAAGAATGTCAATCAGTGAAGGTAAATTTTACACTTTATATTTCAGTTGACCTGTGACTAAAGAATGTGAACTGGAATTGCTTTTTTTAATTATGGTGAAATGAGTTTTCTTTTTGAATTAGGTCGCACTAGTAGCAGTTCTGGTAGAAACTTTTGGGTGAGTGGACTTGCCTCCACGACTAGAGCTACAGACTTGAAGAATCTTTTTAGCAAATATGGGAAGGTACAGTTTTTGATCCTTTTACCCCAAACTAGCTAA
This sequence comes from Lepidochelys kempii, assembly GCF_965140285.1. Lineage (NCBI taxonomy): Eukaryota > Metazoa > Chordata > Testudines > Cheloniidae > Lepidochelys > Lepidochelys kempii. The sequence goes on from NC_136404.1 coordinate 12,879,050, forward strand.
CAATATTTCTTCTCTTGGTGTTTGCTATTTAAAGTATTTTAATGGAATACCAGTACCACAGATGAAGTACAGGTAATTGGAAGTCTAAATTATCAAAAATATTCTTGTTGCACACAAAAGCAAATAAGATGTACTAATCTAAGCTATTTAAGCTTTTGTATTTTTCCCTCACCCGTACAAAAAATATCCTTTCCTCTCCAGATCCTGGTTTGAATTAATTTAGGCTAATGTCTTTGTTATATATATTTCTCCATTTCCTATACTGTAGTGTCACCCTCATGGTCACTCAGCGTAAATTTAATAATATGAAGGGGCTATATTTGAACCTGAATGAAATAATATTGGAATTTAGAGCCTTCTTTCTGGTGTAGTATGTAAGAATGGTGTCTCCATTCTTTTGGATTAAACTAAGAAAATAAGTAAGTCCAAAGATTTGTTTGGTCTAAAATTGACACTGATACTAAAATTAACACTTGAAAAAGGTTTTGTATGCTGCTGTTAATGGTGTGCTGAATTAAATCCCATATCTCCTGTTAAGAGGAAAATTGGAAGGGCTGATTTAATAGATGATGGATGCCAAAATTAATAACTTCCCTCGTATTTGAAGGAATATTTAAGTATTTTTCTCAGAGGTTCAGTAGTGTACTTTAAAATGACGTTGTCAGATGCTGAGAATGCTTAAATACCGTTCCCACTGCAAGCGGCGGGAATGGCTTTCTGCAAATTCACCTTGAGAAAAAACAAAACTTAACATATTGTGATCTTACATTAAATCAAATGAATTAACTTCAGCACATCTGGGTATTTGTTTGAATTGCATGTGGTTATTGCATTTGATGCCAAGAAAATTAACTGTGTCAAATTACATTATTAAAATGAGGTGTACTCATTTTCTTAGTTTAATCCAAAATTTCATCCAGTGATCTGGGAGGAGATGATTCTAGAGAAATGGCACAAATGTGCATCCAAAATACCGGTGACAGCTGTCTTTGTATTTGCCTGAATAATCTGACAGCAGTCACTGTAATTCAAACAAAAGAATCCATATTCTTCTTTGAATATTAATTATGGACAAAGTTAAATTTTCAAGAGGCAAAAGTACACCTGCGGTAAAGTACATGTTAAAAGCATATTCCACCTTCAGCTGCACTTTAAAATGGGAAGCCTGTATGAATTTCTGATTTATTCCCCCAGTATTAAGTGTGCTGTATAGACTTTATCTGCATAAACAAAGAGCTTTTATGGAAATACTTATCTATACATGTTGTTTCAATGTTTTCTTCCCTGTCTTCTGTAGCATACTTGAAAATTGCATATAAGTAGGCTTTTTAAAATCATATTTTTGGTGAGTGCTTCCCACCTCTCAAACTGAATTTTATTTGAAAAAATTTTTAATTCGTTAATATTTTGTGCATACAACTACCAATGACTGAAAAGTTACATTTTTGTTGGGACTCATCCTAGCAGATTGTTGAACTCGTATCAACATGAGTGGAAATTATACTTGCCCTTGACTGTTGTTCCTTTTATTACCGTTCATCAAAATGATGCTGGTGATGCACATTTTACAGGATTTCTTATAAATAGACTTCACATAGTCTGCTTTTCACCATGACAGGTTTCAGAGTAACAGCCGAGTTAGTCTGTATTCGCAAAAAGAAAAGGAGGACTTGTGGCACCTTAGAGACTAACCAATTTATTAGAGCATAAGCTTTCGTGAGCTACAGCTCACTTCTTCAGAAGTGAGCTGTAGCTCACGAAAGCTTATGCTCTAATAAATTGGTTAGTCTCTAAGGTGCCACAAGTCCTCCTTTTCTTTTTGCTTTTCACCAGTTGAACTTTTGCAACATTGCACTTATAATGCTTGGTTCCAAAATGTTGTTTTCATAGTTGTTTGTCGCTTAAAAACAGATAATCCAGGTATGATAGGCTGCATTAGAGTAGGTAAAAGACATGGTGAATGTGTCCAATGAAGTGAGCTGTAGCTCACGAAAGCTTATGCTCAAATAAATTTGTTAGTTTCTAAGGTGCCACAAGTACTCCTTTTCTTTTTCCGAATACAGACTAACACGGCTGCTACTCTGAAACCTAATATTTTAAGGTTATAAATGGGCTGTGTATGAGTGTGTTGTGTACTTATAATAAAGTGACACTGTAATTGTCCTCCTTAAGGTGGTTGGTGCAAAAGTGGTGACCAATGCTCGCAGTCCTGGTTCTCGCTGCTATGGGTTTGTTACAATGTCTACAGCTGAGGAGGCAACAAAGTGTATTACACACCTTCATAAAACAGAGTTACATGGGAAAATAATTTCTGTAGAAAAAGTAAGTGATCATTCTCAAGAAAAGATAGAATAACCTGTCTAAGAATTCCTATATTACTGAAATGTTTCACCTGGTGTTTGTCAAATATAATTTCAGGCAAAAAATGAACCTGCTGGGAAAAAACCTACAGAGAAAAAAGAGAGTGAAGTGAAGAAGGAAACAGTTGTCAGTGAGAGGTATCATTCTATAGATCCCATATCTGAAAAATAGTTTGATAGTTTTGGGGTATTTTCTGCTTTGTCTGGAAAAACAAAGCTGTGTTAAGAAGTGAGCAAGGTGAATATATAAAGAGGTCTGGAGTGATGCATGCAAAAATATGAATGAAGCAATATTTGTGTTTCATTGTCACATTTCTGGTCAAGTGTATGCAGTCACAAATTAAATCTTTATCTGATTATCTAGGAACTAATAAGGCTTAAGTAGCAAAAAAGAAACCACTGAAAACACAACTCCCTGATGGAATTTCATTAAAAGGTCTCCACCCTGACTCCCCTGTGTAGACTTTGAAGTATCCTGATTATTGTTGTGGGTGGAGAAATCTCAGAAATTGGTTATTTTCCTTGAATGCTAACTTTCCCTTGTATGTGCTTGGAACCTTACTCCCTAGCTCAGTTGTAATTCTCAGTTCCATTTTCCAGTTCAGTTTTTTTTTGGCTCTCTGTTTTATCATAATGACTGTTTTTTCTGATCTTTATTACCAAATATACTATTATAAAAGTTAACAGTGAGTGAAGTGCAGATATTTCAACTGCATGCCTTGTTAGGCATATATAAGACCCATGTTTTCTCGGTCATAGGCTTTTTGGTATGTCTAGATCTTCTTATGCCAGCCTGCAATAAAGCCTGCTACACATCAATATCATAAACCTATAAAGAGCACCACTCCAGAGTTCTGATCCATTCATTAGTCTGTTCCCGTACTAGAGCTTTTTACACACAAGAGATTCTCTCATGGAACAGGGCTACCTAGGGCTACTGTTGGAGATCAGATGTTCAAGATTCTGTTCCCACCATTTGTTCTCATCAGCGCCACACTGCTTTTTCTTTTTGGAATACTTAGAATAGCCAGAAGGGTTAAGATAACTCCTCTGCTTTAAATGTTTTCTTGAAGTATAACTCTCTTGTCAGATGCTGTTTGATAACTAGATTTTGGCTTTGTTTAATTTAGCTCTCATCTCTGGAAACTTTTAATTTTATGAGAGGCTCTGCCCGCCTACTGTATGGGGTCAGTTTTGTTGTGTTCAACGGCCATGCTACAAAAATTCTACTAGGTTTGACGTTGGTTGCCATGTTTTCTCTCAGGAATCTTTTCTGGCATTAGGCACACCATAATGTGTGTGTTCCTATTGTGTATAGTTCAGTTATCTTGATCTTATGCTAGGCCAAAACTTCTTTGAAGCTGTACAGTAGGTTCTGATCTTTTTCACTTCATGCCAACAGAGGAATTAGCATTTTCAGTATCAGTGCCGTTGGGCATACTGTGCATCTCTTCCAGAGACTTAAGCCAAAGCCTTATATGTAAAAGGACATGTATTTCAATCTGCTTTTAGCTCAGACTTTCTGCACATTTATATCATTCTTTGTCAATGTGTTGAGTTTTTTCCTTCAGTTTTAAATCAGTTTATTTTCTATAGGTCTGGCAGTGTTAAAAACGACGAGATGACTGACCAACAAGATGATGCTAAGAAAGCAGAAGGAAAAGATGAAAAAGAAGAGAAGGATAAAGATGAGCTGAAGTCTGGGTCCTCAGATCAACTGAAGACTACAAAATCAGGTAATTTAACTGCTGTTTTGTTACAGAGTATTAGGCATGATTCATGTGGATGCTTACAATTATGTCTTCCCAAACCAAATGATTTAAATGTTTTGTAAGATGGAAGGTAGGATAGTACTTTTTAAAAATTGCTATAGCTGACTACGTTTTGGTCATCATATTAAACAGAGTTACAGTGCATAATTTTGGGTGATGAAATGCTGCTGGAGTTCTGTCAAGACTTTGTGGCACTGATCATTTGAAAAATGGAGGTATTACATGCACGTATGTGAAATAGTCACAGTTACACAGCTACCTATGTTCTTATTAGCCTTGATGTCGATCAGGTCCATTTTTAGGGGGAAAGCTTAGAAACAAGCACTGTTCGCTATATATGTTAGGATACTTCAAGTGAATGTAATTAGAAATAGGATGTGTAATCAAAAAATGTCACACTGGACGTTTACATCACCCTAGTTATGTAGTAAATGCTGGGTAGAATGAGAAAACAGGGTTTTGTTTTTCTGTTTCGACTTCTCTTATGTCTCCATGCCTGATATATTTGTGAATATGCGGGGTGGGTAATTTAATCAAATATAACTTAGTAGTAAACTAAACAGTAAGTAAAATTTAACCATAACTAGTCAGTAGAAATCTGATGGAAACTGCCAAAATTACAAAACTTATAGATATCTTGTTTATGGATTTGGTTTCTTTCTGTTATAACAGTCATTATTGAATGGTTCAGGTTATGCTGACAAGTGCATTTCATATTTAGTATCTATTGGTTTTAGAAATTGAAACAGTTGTATAAAAATGTATTCACTATGTACCTGATCACTTTGATATCAAGTAGCATCTAAAAGTCTTACAAGGGATCTGCCCCTGGTGTTACTCAGTTTAAGTAGAAAAGATAAAATAAAAATGTTACTTTACTTTATGGGTACAAATTGCAGAGTATTCAAAAGTCACTACTGTCAAACAGCATTTTGAAAAGGAGTTAATGTTAAAAATGTTCACATTGCAAGGACTTCTACCATTGAAAGTCAAAGCTCCCATTATATTATGTAATCTCCTTTTGTTGTGGTTTGTGTAGGAAGTAAGGGAGCAGAAAGGATAGTAGTAATGGACAAATCCAAAGGAGAACCTGTTATTAGCGTGAAAACTTCAACTACATCAAAAGAGAGAGTAAGTTTAATTTTTCTGGGTTCAAAATTCCCATTAGTCAAATAGCTTTTAAATGGCTGACATCACAAAACCTGCAGCACTACACTCAAGCTAAGACATATTTCTTTTGTGTGTTTTGTCTGCGCTTATAAAAGGAATAAATATGTTTAAAAAAATTCATGCAGAGACTAAGCTCTCAGACACACCATTTGTGAAAGGAAGGGATGTTATGAGTATTGTTTGATTGGTTATCATAATTGTGTTCTTATAAATGCACTCCAGTAAGCCTTTATCAACTTTTATATTAACTATAGAGCCTTAAGAGCCAGGACCGCAAATCAGAGAGCAAAGAGCGACAAGGTATTGTGCCATTCGACAAAATCAAAGCACAGCGAAAAATTAGAGAGGCGGAACAACGCCGGTAAGTTCAATGGCAAAGTTGTGTGGAATTTTTTTTTCTTTTTAGAACTTTGGTGACTGTCTTCTCACTAAAGCTATTTAAAGGGGACATAGTCCCTTTATGGTTGGTATTTGAAGTTTAGTTTTTTTATTCAGTTAAGTAAGCATTGTCTATGTAGATGCCCACTGTCAGGTCACACATCGGGAGGCCACAAGCCCCAGAAGAGACTGCAGAGCACTGATTGTTGAGGTTATTCATATACCCTCTTTGGATCTGAACATGCAGTGTGAAGTTATATGTGAAAACATAGCTCAAATTGTCCTCCTCTGCCTTTTCTATTTTGTACATAGGTTTAATTAATGTTAAGTATTCTCTGCTGCTTGGCAAGAAAAAGGAAAATCCCCCAAAACAATTCCATCCCACCCAATTCAGTGCTTTCAGGAAAATGCCTGAGGGGAAGAAGGAAGATTGTCTCAGAATCAGGGACAGATTTCCATCCAGACTCATTCCATCGGGCAGGGTGAATCTTAACTCCCTTTTAGGTGACTCACCTTGTCAGACCATTCAAAGTTTACATGTAATTTGAAATTTAAAAAAAAGCTGGTTACACATGTATGCAAAGAGTGGGCTTAAATTGCAGCAAAGGTGGTTTAGGTTGGACATTAGGAAAAACTTCCTAACTGTCCGGGTGGTTATGCACTGGAATAAATTGCCAAGGAAGGTTGTGGAATCTCCAACATTAGAGATTTTTAAGAGCAGGTTAGACAAACACCTGTCAAGAATGGTCTAGATAATACCTAGTCCTGCCATGAGTGCAGGGGACTGTACTACATGACCTCTTGAGGGTCCCTTCCAGTCCTATGATTTTATGTATAGAAATATAAATAATGGTTTACTATCCGTGCCTCAAAGCTACATTCTCTGTGTCCTTTCAGCTCAGAGAGGGACCCTAGTGCAGATGCTTATTTTTTTCTGATACTCCTTTCATAGTGTTCTGTAAAAGGATAAAGGTAGTACTGTGTCCACATTCTAAATTCCTTGGCCTTTACTCATCTTAATCAGTGCATCCATTTCCCATCCTTTGCAAAATTTCACAGCTTATCTAGGGAAAGCTAAATCTGGGTAGGGTTTTAAAAAAAAACCAAAAACCCTTTCATAAGACTTCAACATGGTTTTTAGTATTTTTTTGGACAAGTCCAGAGAATCTGTATCTGTTTGTAGATCTAAATGGATTAGACCCTGTATTCAGTTTTCAGCCCTCTTAATAGTGGATATTCTGAGGTAATTCTTCTTCGGAAGAGAGAGGTTACTCACCCACCTGTAAGTGGAGTTCTTAGCCTTAGCAGATTCACGCTAACCCACCCTCCCTTCTTGCTTCTTCATAGTCCTTGGATGATATTTTGAGTAATAGGAATGAATTTAGGGCATTTAGTATCATGGTCCCTTGGCCTTGCACCTAGTGTTCAGATCTGTGAGGATGTGCGTGCTTCTGCAGAGGTGATATAATTGAACTCCAGTTACAGGTGAGCAGCCATCCTCAGTGCTAAATACCCCATAGCCTGGTTAGAGGGAACCCCCAACACAAATCTAGGATTATTGCAGTTTCTATTTTTGCTTTGTAGTTCATTGTCAGCATTGAAGGGTTAAATCTTTAAGCCTTTTACCTTGTTATTTATATAGCACCCGTGAGCGTCGGGAGAGACAGCAGCATTTGCAAACCATACGGGAACGAGAAGAAAGAGACAGGCTTGAGATAGCTCGAGAGCGCCTACAAATTGAACGAGAGCGCCTTGAGCGAGAGCGGATGGAAAGAGAGCGCCTGGAGAGAGAGCGAATGCACATAGAACATGAAAGGAGACGAGAACAGGATCGCATACAGCGGGAGAGAGAAGAGCTGCGTCGTCAGCACGAGCAACTTCGCTATGAGCAGGAACGGCGATCGGCATTGAGAAGACCATATGACATAGATGGGAGGTAAAAACTACAAATACAGTGAGTTAATGATTTCCCGTTTGATGCAAGTAGAAAAGCTAGCAGTCCTTAGATTCTCTCTGGAAGTTCCAAACCACGGAGAGAACTACGTAGGCGGACAGTCATTGATGGGCTTTTGTGTCAAATGCTCCACTAGATTAATAGTGACAAGCACATTTTTGCATGTAAACAGTTCAATCAGTAATCATTCTTAAACACATTAAACTCTTCATAGAGTTACCCATACCAGTTCTCTCTGAATTGAAAAAACTCAAAATATAGTAAATTTCCCTACAGGTGGATTAGAAGATCCATGTAATTGCAAAAAACCTAGTCTGTCTTTCTCCCTGTGTTGCTGATCAGAATCTCGTTTTGACTGGAGTTAAAGCAGTCTGTTTTATAAGCCCTCAGGGAAAAGTTGACTGAGGGATTGTGTGTGGCACGCTGGAATGTAAAGCTACCTTGTGCTAGCCTGTCATGTACTAACTGTCTCTGTGGACCCTGCTGCTGCCCATGAAAAGTTTCGTGGTGTACTGAAGAGGGGTAGATCAAAGCGCAGTAGGGAACTTTTAGTGCACAGCATCAGAGTCTACACAGTTAGTGCGTGGCAGGCTAGCACAAGGTAGATTTACATCCCAGCGTGCCCTGCACTAATAGTTCATATAGACAGGCCTTGTGACAGATGGACAAATTACTGTAGAAAATCCTAAAACAAATGCAGATAGAAGACAATATTTCTTCTCTTGTTTCAGCACATGCACAATAAGGTAAAGATTGATATAGGTTAACTCAAAGCAGTCTTTTTTCTGAAACTCAAAGACACCATTTTGGCAGATCAGATTTTAATAATCAAATCTAAATAATTATTGACTGTTCAGATTAACCCACAGAATAGAAATTGAATAATGTATTTCCTTAATTTAGATTCAAAGAAACATGGACCAAACATGGATGGAACTGATTAACAGTGTAATTCAGATAATTTTGGTAATTCTGTGTAACTCATAACTTGTACTGCCTTAGTTCTGCTGTATTCCTTTCTCATGTGTCACTTTTTTCCTCTTCTGTAAGAAAATACCTTATCCTATCAATTATGCTTACCTTTAAAAAAAGGTAATAACTAAATGAGACTAGATATGAAGAGAACAAAAGAGAAAGATAATTCTGTCTGGACTACAATGTTGTATTAAATCTGAACTTTCTTGTAGGCGAGATGACTCCTATTGGCCAGAGGCAAAGCGAATGGCGATGGATGACAGATACCATTCTGATTTTAGCCGCCAAGATCGCTTCCATGATTATGACCACAGGGATCGTGGCCGATACCAAGACCATTCTATGGACAGGTTAGTGATTTGTTTTTCTGCATTGCCTGAAATCAGGTAACAGCAATAGAATATTTAGTATGACATTTTTCTCTATTTATTTGATAAATGCTGCTTTTTTTTAAAAAAAAAAAAAAAAAAAAAAAAAAGACATCAGAGCTTGTCTATTCTTGTTCCATGCTGAAGTTTGTAATTGTCTGTGGGGTTTACTTTTGAAACCTGTGTAACCAGAAGAAACCTTACAAAACAAGGTGTTTGAATGTACTGTGTCATCAACTAAAAGCTTCCAGCAGATTTGTTCAAAATGTGGGAAATAGCATTACAAGCAGAACTGATTGCAATAGGACTCATAAAGTCCTTGAAATAGCACTGTGAGCACCCAGTGCCTTTTTCCCATGACTAATTGGTTTCTTTCGTATTTATATATTCCCAGTGTTGCAAGTCAGAAAGTTGCCAAATGTTTTAAAAGCTCACACTAACATGTAGACAAGATAAAAGTCTTTATACAGTGAATATTCTATTTACCTTCTTACGTTGGGACTGACTAGGTTTTTAAACTGGCCAGAATGTTTCCCAGTTTCCATATGTGCAAGTGAAATTTGATAGTTTGTAAAGATTGAGAATCTGCAATTCCAGCAGAAACCTGTGCTCAGCACCTGTGAAAATACAGCCCTAAATACTTCATGTAAATTAGTTTTATGATGTCATCGCAAGATTCTGATTCGAATTGCTCCTTTTCAGGAGAGAAGGATCAAGAACAGCGATGGGAGATCGCGATGGGCAGGTGAGTTGTATGTGGATATGGACCTAGAGTAGCTTAATTTTTATAAACTGATTTCCTATACTGAGTGTCAGATTAATATATAATGAACTAGTGTAAGAGATGCAGATAAGGAAAGGAAAACCTATGCATTATAAATCTTAATTTCTTTTTAAATAGGTAAAAATGAAAACACTTGAGTAATCTGATCACTTGTTCTATTTACTGGTACACAAATACATCAGAGGTAATTCCTCTGGCATGACAAACCCAACTAGTGAGTGTCTCAGTATGGTAAAAAGAAAAGGAGGACTTGTGGCACCTTAGAGAGAGGTGCCACAAGTCCTCCTTTTCTTTTTGCGGATACAGACTAACATGGCTGCTACTCTGAAAGCAGTATGGTAAAGTGTACCAAAAGTGTGCGTAGAAAATGCAAAGACACAACAGAGGTAAAGGTGAGTAAGGAAGTCATTGGAAGAATTTAATTCCACAGAGTAACTTTCAGATTAAACTAGGCCAAAATGGAATTAGTGAAAAAGTTTTGAAGTTGTTCAGAGGAAAATTTTTGCTCCAGTGGTGACACTCCTGGATGGGCTTTCTGAAATCTTGGGATCCTAACGTGCTCTCTACTGATGGATAGGTTATTGAATTGGGTAAATTCTATTGATCAGCTCTTACCAAGTTGAGGATCAGGTTACAGCATTCCAATGTGTACCTTCACCTTTCAGCATTATGGAGATGAGCGCCATGGAGGACCAGATCGTCATTCACGAGACTCACGGGACAGTTGGGGTGGCTATGGGTCTGACAGAAGAATGAGTGAAGGGAGAGGGATACCTCCACAGTCTCGGTTAGTATGGGGAAACGAGGACAGTCTTTTACCAGCACTTGCAATGGTCATGCTTCTTTGAAACTTCAAATGAACTTTTTGAAGGGTGATAGTAGGGAAGCAGTTTTACCAGAGTAAATCCTCTCCAAATAGTTTTACTGAGGGTCTCCTCTCTCCTGGCTGTGCAGTGGATTTACACATGTAGTGCCCCTGTGCATCATGGAGCTCTGTAGTAAAGAGTTGCTGTGGTTTGCCTGTATTCACAGTTCTCTTGTAAGGCTTCCTCTTCTAAGGGTCAAATTTGATTGACCCTGGTGCTCCTGAAATTCTTTGAAGAGGGAGTAACTTGTAGCTAGTGGACTGAATTTGAGACTGTTAAATGGAAGAGAAGCCAGAATCTTAATGGAAAACCCAATATGGGACAAACTTGGAATCCCAGACTGTTCTTGTTTAACCATCATGCCAGTCTTAGCATGAATTAAAATTTTCCAACTGTATAGTGGGGAGCACTCACAGGTATTCAGTGAAATTACTTCTCCTTTTATCACAGTATTAAGATTTACGGTTTGTTACTTCTGTGTCTATACACATTTGTCAGTTCCACAGTGGGGTTTTACCTCTGATTTTCAGTTGAAGTGGCAGGGACCAGCCTGGAATTTAGCGCCCTTCAGGAAAACAACCCAGTAAAAATGTTTCCAAAGCTGAACATTTTGTTAACTTTAAAATTAGATACTATTTCCCCTGAATAAGCCACTATACAGAACATGACAACATACATTGTTCTCAGATTGAATTTTGATTAGTGGGTTGGTCAGAGTGGCCAGCCTGGATACTCGGGGAAGAAGTCATTGGGCATCAAATATACCCTGTTGCAGAAATAGAATTAAGGAACTCCTATTTCCTCATTTGTTACGTTAGGTGGATTGTTCAGCAACTTTATTACTGAGATATGGTTAAACCAGCTGAACACTGTAGATTCAGGTTTGGTAAGCTTGTATCTTGGTAAAGGATACTAATATATTTATGAATGAGATGTTACGTTTGGCTTCACTGCGTGCTATGAAACTGGTAAGAAACATACCTAAAGATTTTTCTTTCTTTCTTTCTTTCCAGTGACGGACGTGATTGGGGAGATCATGGTCGAAAGTTTGAAGGACATAAAGATCGTTCGTGGCAGGGCAGTGCAGATGGGGGAATGATGGGACGGGATCATGAGAGATGGCAAGGTAAACATAGAGCATTCTTAGCATAAAGAAAGCAAAACTGGAATAGGGGGAATGATGAAGGGAATGTTTGAACATTCTTTTTAATTCTAGGTGGTGGTAGAGGCAGACCAGGCCATGCAGTGCATCGGGGAGGCCTGTCAGGGTAAGCAGCTTTATCAAGGATAATTGGGGTTTGTACCTTTTATTCCTGTTCTCTTCCCTTTGTAACAGTCATTCCTGTGCATGTTTAAATTATTCAGCGGAATCTTTTGAGAGAGAACAAAAGTAATTTGGAGTTATGCAAAGTAAAATAATTCAAGAATGTTTGTGATTTGTCCTTGATATAATATCCGTGAGTAATGAATATTCCCATGATTATATCTGGTGCATCTTACTGAACGAAAATCATACAAGAAATGCAAATGGCACTAATTGTATCCATTTGATAATCAAAGTTGCAGTGAAAACTTAAACACTTTGAAGATAAATTAATGTGTGACTCTCTTTGTAGGCGTGGAGGCTTCATGCAGAGTGGCAACCAAGGCCAGATAATGCATGGCGGAGGGATTCAAGGGGAAGGATTTGCAGGCCAGGAGAGAGCAACCAGACCCAATGACCCCCGTTTCAACCGTCGCTACTGAATGTTTTAATTTTTTAATGTGAGATGGCAACAGAGGTGAATTCTCTATTACCCTGGGTTACCATTAACTGTAACTGATGGGTTACCCTACATGTGTAATTTTTTAAGCTGCTGCCACATTATATAGCTCACTACAATGTGAATTCCTTTGTTTTTGTAATGTGTTGTTCATACCCCATTTAAAATGTTTGTCGATGAAGCATTCCATTTTCCATAAATAAAACCAGTTTACAGTTAACTGTCTTCTGTCCCAATGACACTGCAGACGCCAGAGTTAGAATTTGACCAGGATGTTGAAACTGACCAGGAGGTCCCAAAAGGGACTGCAACTTTAAAAGGAGGATTCTCTCACCAGCCATTTTAGGAAGAGAGAAACAGGCTAAATGGAGAAGAAAGAGAGGAGGGTCAAGGGACACAGAAAAGACACTGACCAAATCCCATAAGGCTCTTGGAGTGATGAGGAAACAGGCAGAGATTTGTGTCCGGTGTTCGTTTTTCCACTAGGTCTCTCGAAGTTCCCTTGTGAATAATTATACTGGAATTAACTCACTTTTATTCTGGAATCATGTGTGTCCATACAGGGAACATTGGGAGTGGTGCCCCCAAGCAAGGCAGAGGACCATTATTCTTATGGGTTAGTCTACACTTAAAAGTTAGCTACGTAGGTCAAAGGAGTGAACAAAACACACCGTGACTGACATAGCTATGATGACCTCACCCCCAGTGTAGATGCAGCTATGTCGATGGACAAAAGTTTCCTCAATAGAAACAAACTTTTGTTTAGGGAGATGTTCCTACATCAACAGTAAAACCCCTTCCATGGGGGGTAGGCTGCATCTATGCTATGAGGTTATGGTCGCACATGTAAGCATATACTCAATGCTTTTTTTGCCCCTGTCTTCATGAACAAGGTCAGCTCCCAGACTGCTGTGCTGGGCATCACAACATGGGGAATAGATGGCCAGCCCTCTGTGGAGAAAGAGGTGGTTAGGGACTATTTAGAAAAGCTTGACGTGCACAAGTCCATGGGGCCGGACGAGTTGCATCCGAGAGTGCTAAAGGAACTGGCGGCTGTGATTGCAGAGCCATTGGCCATTATCTTTGAAAACTCGTGGCGAACGGGGGAAGTTCCGGATGACTGGAAAAAGGCTAATGTAGTGCCAATCTTTAAAAAAAGGAAGAAGGAGGATCCTGGGAACTACAGGCCAGTGAGCCTCACTTCTGTCCCCGGAAAAATCATGGAGCAGGTCCTCAAAGAATCAATCCTGAAGCACTTACATGAGAGGAAAGAGATCAGGAACAGTCAGCATGGATTCACCAAGGGAAGGTCATGCCTGACTAATCGCCTTCTATGATGAGATTACTGGTTCTGTGGATGAAGGGAAAGCAGTGGATGTATTGTATCTTGACTTTAGCAAAGCTTTTGACACGGTCTCCCACAGTATTCTTCTCAGCAAGTTAAAGAAGTATGGGCTGGATGAATGCACAACAAGGTGCGTAGAAAGTTGGCTAGATTGTTGGGCTCAACGGGTAGTGATCAATGGCTCCATGTCTAGTTGGCAGCCGGTGTCAAGTGGAGTGCCCCAGGGGTCGGTCCTGGGGCCGGTTTTGTTCAATATCTTCATAAATGATCTGGAGGATGGTGTGGATTGCACTCTCAGCAAATTTGCGGATGATACTAAACTGGGAGGAGCGGTAGATACGCTGGAGGGCAGGGATAGGATACAGAGGGACCTAGACAAATTGGAGGATTGGGCCAAAAGAAATCTGATGAGGTTCAATAAGGATAAGTGCAGGGTCCTGCACTTAGGACGGAAGAACCCAATGCACAGCTACAGACTAGGGACCGAATGGCTAGGCAGCAGTTCTGCGGAAAAGGATTTGGGGTGACAGTGGACGAGAAGCTGGATATGAGTCAGCAGTGTGCCCTTGTTGCCAAGAAGGCCAATGGCATTTTGGGATGTATAAGTAGGGGCATAGCGAGCAGATCGAGGGACGTGATCGTCCCCCTCTATTTGACATTGGTGAGGCCTCATCTGGAGTACTGTGTCCAGTTTTGGGCCCCACACTACAAGAAGGATGTGGATAAATTGGAGAGAGTCCAGCGAAGGGCAATAAAAATGATTAGGGGTCTGGAACACATGACTTATGAGGAGAGGCTGAGGGAACTGGGATTGTTTAGTCTGCAGAAGAGAAGAATGAGGGGGGATTTGATAGCTGCTTTCAACTACCTGAGAGGTGGTTTTAGAGAGGATGGTTCTAGACTATTCTCAGTGGTGGAAGAGGACAGGACAAGGAGTAATGGTCTCAAGTTGCAGTGCGGGAGGTTTAGGTTGGATATTAGGAAAAACTTTTTCACTAGGAGGGTGGTGAAACACTGGAATGTGTTGCCTAGGGAGGTGGTGGAATCTCCTTCCTTAGAAGTTTTTAAGGTCAGGCTTGACAAAGCCTTGGCTGGGATGATTTAATTGGGGATGGGTCCTGCTTTTGAGCAGGGGGTTGGACTAGAAGACCTCCTGAGGTCCCTTTCAACCCTGATATTCTATGATCAATACAACTATGCCAACATTGTCTCTGTATTGTAGACATATCCTTAGTCAAAGGATGCTTCTGTGACAGCAGGCACCCAGAGCCGGTCAGAAATCTCAGGAAATCAACCCAGAGCTTAGCAGCTACTGCAAATCGGAACATGAGAATAATCAAGGGGATTGCAAGCACTGGATTAAAAGCAAGGGAGAGGAACACCTGGACGGGGAGGGAGTTGAGTTTCATAGGATGACTTGGGAGGATTAAAATTTCTTCTAAATTAATACCAATTACCTTCTGTGCCACTAATAATCCCTGACATAACTTGGACAGATGGAAACTTTACCATCTTCGCTTGTTTTCACCCTTCTCCCTACTTAGATGGCCAGGTCGGACTGGGCCAGTGGGGTTCCCGTGCGTCCTGTGCAGTGGTTGCCATCCCAATCACAGTCTCATCCCAGCACAACCCAGGAATTTGCTTACAAGGTGGGGAATGACCCTGTCCCCTTACCTTGGTAACCATGTGGTGTTACATATCATGCTCCTGCAATTGGCCGGTTGGCTGAAAGAGAGAATTGGGTGGGTTTAAACGTTGGAGGCTACCATATGTACAGCTCAGTTGTACGCTGAGGATGGGTAACTGCTGGGTCCATGTGTAGCCTGGGAGCCCCCACGCTCCTGGGCCCAGTCACTCTCATCTCTCCAGGTCTCCATGGGAGTAGCTGTCTGCAAGGCCCAGGAGCTGGGCTCTGCATGCCGGGTTCACTCCCTGCCCCTTCTGATCTCTGGGGTCACTCTCAGGCTGCTTCTGCGTCCCTCCTGAACTCCGGTGCAGACCCAGCAGTATTTGTCTCTCTTGCATACAAAAGCCTCTTCAGCTTAACACATTTAGAGGCTTTTTTTGTTTTTACATTTTTGGTGGCCAGAAAAGTAACCCGTCTGCTGCAAACACCTAATCACAGGGCGACTGACCAGGGTCCAGTGCACCTGGGACTTGTCAGCTGCCTCCCAGCTGGGCTTAAGAGAAGGCATCTGGGCCATATAAAGGAGAGCAACTGAAAGGGGCAGAAAAGAGCGGGAGCCATAAGGCAGGGAAGCTTGGGTGTCCTTGCTCCCCCAACACATGGCACACTCCCAAGGCAGTGAAGGGCATGGGAGCCAGACACCGTGAGGACCCGTCATTGCGTGCACTGTAAGTATGAGCTGTAGGACACAGTGCATGGATGTGAGTCACTGCCCAGAATTGGGAATCAGGCATTTGCCCCGGTGGGGGCAACTTGCTGGGTGGTCTCGGGGCCCTCTGCTCAGCTGGGACCAACCCCCACTCCACCCCACCCCCATTGCCATTTGCTGGCAGAGCCTGTCCAGCCCAACTGTCTCCCCTGGGTCCCTTGCCTCCCCCCTCCTCTCAATCCCCTGTGACTCCTACTCTCCTGCCTTGTCCTCCGTCCCCTGTTTGTGACCCTCTGCACCATCTCCCAGTGCCTTTTATGGAGCCCCCTCACCCCGGTGTATCTTCAGCAGTACTCCCCGCTCCAAACAGCCTGCTTGCTGACCCTTCCCTGTCTCCCTGTCTGATACTTCCTGGGGGTACCCAGGGTTGTGATGTACGTCTCTGCCACTTGCCCTTAGCTGGGGGGAAGTCTTGTCTGGGCACAACAGGGCTCAGCTCCCCGACTCACCAGCCATGGCAACACATGAGCTCCACTCTGGACCTATGCAGGCCAGGTGCCCTCTACAGGATGGCAATAGGCACCCTCCAACCACCAAGCCCTCCAAGCATGTCCCTGAGCATCCAGCCCCTGTGCTGCTGGAAACTCGATGTACAGTATTCATGGCTTCACTGCGGCCCTTAGCCATGTCTACCGTTTATGTGATGATACACAGAGATTCAAGTGATGGTAAGTAGAAGCACTGGGGGCAAATGATTACATAGAATAAAATCGACGTGCATTCTAGAGGCTAGACTTGCCGGACAATGGTCACCCACAGTCCTTCCAATGTTTTACAGCCAGGCTTGGCTGTGATCTTCCATTCATGAGACAAATTGTGCTGTCAGCTTACCTCCTTGGTGAAAGATCCTGGATGCCTGTTTGCACCCCCAGATAGATCAGAACAATATGTTCTCACACCCCCATTGTTTTTTCCTGTATACTCCTCTCTTGCAGATTTTGCAATCTATTAATCTGGCTCAGTTTGCAAATTCTCTCTCCCTCACCCTGAGGGCCTATGACCAGGCAGTGGGATATGCAGCTTTTACCCCTGGCCCGAAAGGAACCTGCCCGAAAGAAGTCACCCCTGGTTATCTGCCTTAAGAACATAATTTTCAGTATAGACACACGATTCCTTGAATATTAGCGGTACGTACATTTCACAATGATTGATGACCAGTGGGCCACGGGCTCTTGGTAGAGCTCTGGATCGGGGAGGTTGTGGAATCCCCATCATCGGAGGGTTTTGAGAACAGGCTGGACAAGCTAGCAATACCTCCTTTGTAAACCATGTTGGGATTCACTGCTGAAAAGTACGATCAGGAGCTGGGTTTTATTACTGTGTAGCACTTTGGGTGTTGTGTAAGTCCTACAGCTAGATAAGACGCATCCTTCTAAACCTGGTAATTGACACCGTTCAGATGCCCTCAGGCAAGTAAGTGGACTTAGGAGTTTATCCCAAACTGGGGAGTGGATACTGAGCACAATAAAATCAACTTGCTCTAAATTTCAGACCGGTAGCTGTGTTAGTCTGAATCGGCAGAAAGAACGAGGAGGACTTGTGGCACCTTAGTTTGCTAGTCTCTAAGGTGCCACAAGTCCTCCTCGTTCTTTTTACTCTAAATTGTTTCTGTTGGTTGGTTGATTTTATTATTTACACCGTCCACAGTCATAAGGGTTTGCAATCTCAGGTGCATTCCTAGGTGAATTAGACTGTAGAGCAAACCTCCAAACAGGCACTGCCCTTTCTAACCCTATTGTGGGGTTTGCTGCATCTGAAAACAGGAATTAACCTCAAGATGAAAGCTTAGTGTAGATTTTTCTCCGAGGGGTTTCAGAAGACAAGTTGCATTTCTCCCCGATTCCATTAGGTGGCCGTATTAGACCGTATACACACAAGGTAGGTGAGGAAATATTTCTTTACTGGACCAATGTCTGTTGCTGAAAGAGACGAACTTTCAAGCTACATGGTCATCTTGATCTCACCCACCTTGGCTCTCTAATATCCCGGAACCAACTGGCTAGAACAACACTGCAAACAATGTGTATATATACATACATCCCTTTTCAAAATAACAGCCGTAGTCCATGTAACACTTCGTACCAAATCAGTGACATTTTAAAGGTGCATTTGATAACCTACAAGCCCTCATTTAACCCAGTGCCTGTAAATGACTAACTGTTCGACAAAACGCGGTCAGCTCAGTTGCATCCTGAGAAATCAAGCCTCGTTAGAACTGGCAGCTGTTTTGAACAACTGCAGCAAATATCCCAACACTTAAATCTCTGTATAACCTTTCCCCTGAATCTATCTTTAGGTTTAGGTTAAATATTAGGAAAAACTATTTCACTACGGGGGTGGTGAAACACTGGAATGGGTTCCCTAGGGAGGTGGTGGAATCTCCTTCCTTAGAAGTTTTTAAGGTCAGCCTTGACAAAGCCCTGGCTGGGATGATTTAGTTGGGGATTGGTCCTGCTTTGAGCAGAGTGTTGGACTGGATGACCTCCTGAGGTCCCTTCCAACCCTGATATTCTATGATTCTATGATAATCAAACTGTCTTCTTGCCTTATTCTGTGTGGGCCTACGTTTTTCTAGTGATTTGGGGGCATGTCGTTTTTCAGAAGCCAAATGTGCGATACCTTGAAAGGGGGCTGATTCTCAAACAGTGAGCAGCATCCATGCTTGGAAAACGGGGGCCCTTTCAGGTGCCCAAATCAATGAATCACTTCTGGAAATATAGACCAGAGGTATTTTACTTGTATTTACTACCCAAAAAAACACAGATGAACTGAATGCTGCAGCCGTGTACCACGTGTACTGCTGAGTTACTCTCTACAAACCCAGCTGCAGCCTCGGCAATAGCAGGACAAGTTTCCCAACGGTCTCTAGCTTTTCCCTCTTCTCACGTGAAATCAGCTGAAGTACGTAAAAGCCCCAGTGGGAAAATAAAGCAATTCTAACTCCCGTTAAAGGAGACAAACCTAAACTGCTGAATGAAGGCCCAACGCTGAAGGGTTTTTTGAGAATTCAATGCTAGGTTCACTCTTGCTCCCAGTGAAGTCAATGGGAGGAGAGCAGGGGCAGCCGCCTGCCTGTTTTGGAAAAAAATCTCACCCCTAGAATGCAAACTGTTCAGCGCTTCTAAGCAAGTCTGTGCAGGCAGGGTCATGAGCGATGATGCATTTCCCTGTAAACTACGCCCTGGGGTGAAGAATCCCTTCGCTTGACGCGCCTCAAACGGACCGTACCTCTGCCAACGCCATGATTGCTTCTCGGTGCTTTGCTAGTTTGACGCTGTGCAGCCTGGTCATTGCCCAAAGTGGCGGCTCAGGTAGGCTGATTTTTTGCTCCTTTTTCCCTTGGTTTGATATCTGAGAAGTGCAGCGAGGAGTGACTGCAAATGCTGTTTCCTCACAGCAGAGAGGCTGCCGTGTTCGCAAAGGAACCAAGCCAGGTCCCGTCGGGATTGCTTAGTTAGCTCTCATAATGGCTCCTGTGCAAGCAGGGAAGTAGTCTGCCAAAGTTACGGCGCGTGAGTGCAATCCAGCCTTGGTGTAAATGCGGAGTAGCCTCTGCAGCCCATGATGTAAGACTAGTGTGAAAGTAGCACAAGGGGAGAATTGAGCTCGACATTCCTAACGGTTCATGAGACCGACTTCTGAGGCCAGTCCTAGAGATTTTCAGTGAACCCGTTGTAGATAATAAAAAAAGCACCTGATCTGAAACATAGTGGGCCTGACCGGGAGCTTGCGAAACCTGGTGTAGCCCTAGTGAAGTCACCAGCTGAGGTCCTGCCTCCTGGCATTCCATGTTAACCACCGAGCTTTCCACTCACTTCTGGTAGCTTGATCCTGGTGTGACTTGGGTGGGAGTTGCTGGTGTTAATGCTTAATTCCCACTGGTTTCAACAGGAGTTAGGGGCCTAAATACCTTTGGGGATCTGAGCCTCAGGATCAGACCTCTCCGGAGGTGAAAGGAAATGGAGCACGTTTGATCTGAGAATCCGTAAGAGCCAATAAACAGCTGGTTTCCCTGCAAAACGATTGTCACAGAGCCCTTTTTCACCAGCTGGGCTGAAGGAGAGAGCAGTGAATATTTCAGCAGTAAAAATAGTAATTAGTAGCAAATGTTACGGAGGGAAGAATAATAAAGAGGCGACAACCAAGTTAACTTCTTGTAGGCATGCTGGAAACCTGGACCACTTGGTCCAGACTATTCATCTAAGCTCCTGACCGGATAAGTAGGGGCGGAACCCACAGTCAGGGCCCTGAGTGTTAAGACTGAACTGGCATTCTCCATTGTCTGGCACCCTGTGCTGTCATTCGCACCAGTGCAAAGTGCTTGTAAAATGTTACACAGTGAATGGCTGCATTGGTTTACCGCCAATTGGTTTTTAAACTAGCTCAACCCCCCTGTGGATGCTCTAATTTCAGTTTGCTTTACACCCATATCCAAAATAAGCCCATGCAGAGCTTTGCACTGGCTTTGGTAAATCAGTTTCAAATCACACCTCTACTTAAGCCCATGTAACTTGCTCGTGTAGGCAAGGCCAGGACAGTAGTGTTATACACCCATTCTGCACTGCAGGGGACCAGCCCCTGTGTCCATCTGAAGTCTGCATCCTCCTCCACATTCCTGGAAAGAAGTGGTTCCTGCTCCCCACTCTGGGGAGCAGAGCCGCCTCTGGCAGCTCCGAAACAAGCAGCATAGGGGTGAAGGGAGGAAGGATGGTGAGGTGGTTTATGACTCAGGAGACCTGATTCAATACCCTGCTTTGGCACAAACTCTCTGTGACCTTGGGCAAGTCCAAGGGATTTAGCTGCCTAACTTTGACTGATTTCAATGGGACTTAGATGCCTAAATCCCTTTGAGAATCTAGGCCCTGGTCTGTCGGTGCCTCAGTTTCCCCATTGGTAACTGGGGACAATAGCATTTCCCTAGCCCACAGGGGAGTTGTGAGGATAAATACATTAAAGACGGTGAGGTGCTCAGCCACTACAGCCATGGTGGCCATGTCAGGACCGTAGCTGGCTAGAGACTCTCTCCCACTCCCAGCCTGTCTAGGCCCCTGCATGGAGCAGGCAGGGTGGGGCTTCTGTGCCTGAGGGGGTCTGATAACTCCAAACAGCTCTTTTCAACAACGGCAAAAATCAGTCCCATTTTTAACACTAGCTCCGGGTTTCTTTTAATTTTATAAACCGAGGTTTGTCCTGCCACATGGAAAACAGTGGATAGCTGTGTGGATGCCATGGCAGAGGCAGCTGTACCCAGGCTAGCCAGCCCAGCTCAGACTCAGGGTGTCAGGCAGGCGTCGACGTGGGCAGCTAGCCTGAGCGTCTACCCATGCTGCCATGTCCACGTGGCTATTTTTAGCATGCTAGTTTGAGTGGAGCTAGCACGAGTCAGTCTACCCAGGCTGGGAGGTTTGCTCCCAGCTGCAGTGCAGACACCCCCCCGAGTTCCCAGCTGGGAAGCCTTGTGCTTTAACCACCAGACCATTTCTTCCTCTTCAAGTAATAGAGCAAATGCAAACCTACTCGTTTCAAAACCTGCATTCATTTTTTATGTCTTTTCCCGCCCTTGTTAGTCAAGAGCGTTGAGTATTTAAGGTCGTTCGTAAAGTACCGGGAGAAAGTGGCTTATGACAGAGCGGCTTTAGAATCGATGCATCAGAGGGCAAAAAGAGCCACCGAAGAGCATGACAAAATCATTCAGCTAGAATTCCAAGCCTATCAGAGGTACGTGGGTGATGGGTTCCCCCCAGGTTGCCACCTGAAACTGAGCCCCCCCTGACCCACCAGCCTGAGCTCCCTCTTACACTGTGCTGCTGTGACAAGCTGCTGGACCCACTCCCGGTCTTACACTTCCACCAGCATTCACACAGGCAGGGACACACCCTGCTGCAGTTACATGCAGGCTCTCTGACCAGCCACGCACCCCTGGCTGGAGTATAAACCCAAAATTTTACCGTCTTGCACTGCCCAGGGAACTGCACAGCGTAAGCTCATAGAGGTCGCCCCTCCCTCAATGTGGGGAGGAAATGCAACAGCTCCAGCCCCTTGAGCTAAGATTCCCACGCCCTTCACTCCAAACGAACTGGTTTAGATTAAAACAAAAAATAAGTTTATTAATTACAAAAAGATAGATTTTAAGTGATAGCAAACAGATCAAAGCAGATTGCCTAGTAAATAAACAAAAATGCAAACTAAGCCTAAAATCCTAGAAAGATAGGGTTTGAATTAGCAAATTCTCACTCTGGCTGATGATACAAGCAGGCTCGCAGATTCTTAAGGGACAAGCTGCGTTTGCTTTGCAGCTTGGGATCTCCACTCACTTTCCAAGTCCACTTCTTTTGGAGCTCCTCTTAGGTGTTTGGTTGTGGGGGAGTAAAGACCAATGATGTCACTCCCTGCCTTATATAGCTTTAGCATGTGACAGGAACCCTTTGTTTCAAACTTGGTTGCCAGACCAGTTTGTGGAAAAATACTGACATCCCAGAATGGAGTTCAGAGTCATGTGGTCTGGTCACAGGCCCTTGAGGAGTTATAGCCGCCATTACTTACAGGCTGGCCGAAACATTCACGGGAACGTGAAGCTATTCCATAGCCCATTGTCTTTGCTGATGAGCCATTAGCACTGGATGGCTTCTTTTTGTTGTACCTGAAAGGCTGGCTGTGGGTATTTTCCAGAGTTAAGCCCATTTGAAATGCAGATCCATAGTCATAACTTCAGATACAAAAATAATACACGCATACAAGTAGGATAGTCCTATTCAGCAAATCATAGCTTTTCCAATGACACCCGACGTGACCCATCTTGTACAAAACGCATCACAACTATGCCAGAATCATATCCTATAATATTACCAGGATGAATATGGGATGTAGTGTCACAACGTTATTCTATGTCTTTGTGGACAGTGCATGCATATGGGTAAAATCCTACTTGGCTTAAAGTTACTGCGGTTTGCAGCCCAATAATAATCGGAAATCAGGGTGATCTGTACCGTAGGGACCTTCACTTTTGTTGCAGAAACTGAGCGAATACATTTGCCTGTTCTGCTCTGTTTCCGAGTGTATGCATAGTGTTGTTAGTACTGGTCATTTGTACTGTGGTAACGCCTGGGAGCTCCAGTCACTGACCAGGACCCCTGAAGTCCTGTGACTCCCTCTTCACCTTTTCGCTTACCTTCCAGGACGTTCAAGCTGCGGTTAAGCAGGGACACGAGTGCTTTCGCCAGAGACTTCGAGGTGACCGGGAAGGCCACCTCAGAGCCTGCAGATGTGTCTTTCATTTACTCTGGTGTCTTGCAAGGTAAAAATTAGACACAGCCCTGCAGAATGAAATTCTGCGATCGGATAGTCAGAGCAGGGCATGTAGCCTGATCCTCTGACCTGGAGGAGAGGGAAACTCCGTCTCCAGGGTCCCTTCTATTTCAGGTCTTCCCGCTAGCAGGGCTGGTGGTTTTGTGCTGTGGGCACCTACCTGCTGGCACACGGACTGAACCCCCATCAGAGTCATTCCACAGACACTAATGCAGCTCCCATCCTTACTGACTGCGATTTGGGCACCTGGTTTGATTATGCCGGGCACTGCCAATATTCCCAGGAGCCAGCCAGCAGACTAGCAGTATAGCGGGGGGGCTGAGTTCAGTCTGGTGCGCCCTGGAAGGTTGGAATCAACAGTGGCTGGGAAAGTTGCAGGGAGGCTGGAGGACAGGGAGCCTGTTGATTTGATCCCCTGTGGCCATCGTAGCAGGCAAACCCTCCCCAGCAACGAGCGATGCTGGAGCCTGAATGCTGTGGCAAGCTCAGAGTGCTAGAATTGGCAGGGGCAGAGGGTTACATGCCCTCCCTGCTGCAACAGCCGTGGCAATAAGCTCCGGAATAATGTTGCATTTTGCACCACACCTTGGTGATGAGCTATACCTGGAATCCAGGGGTCAGTCCCATCCCAGATACGAGCAGCTGATCAGTAGTTATTAACCCCAGGCAGGCCCTTCAGTTACTGGGGAGAACCAGGTCAAGCCTTCCTTCTCATTGTCTATGTCTGGATGCCTGAAAAACAGATGAGCCTGGATCTTTCTGCCACGGTGCCATCATCAATGGCCTTTTTGAAGGGTTTATCAGAACCAAGAATGGCACCTTCTACGTGGAGGCTCCCGGCGCATCTGTCAGCAATGCGACGTCTCCAGGCCATGCTCTCATCCACCATGAAAGCGACATCGGTGAGTCCTTGACTGGGCTTTGGCATGACTGAGCCTAGTAAAACTATTCTTGGCACTTCAGTCTCCCCTGCCCTCTTGGCCTGTTCCCTTTGCACTTCAATAACAACGCTTTTCCCCTCTTGACCTCAAAGGATTTCGTAAACACTGAATACAGTAATTAAGACTTGTAAATCCCCTTTCAACGGTACATTATGATGTTCCATTTTGCACATGGGAAAACTGAAGCACAGCGAAATGAACTGACGCACCTACGGTCATCCAGCTAGTCAGTGGCAGAGTCATCCAGCTAGTGACTAGTCATCCAGCTAGTCAGTGGCAGAGCTGGGAATGAACCCAGGAGTCCTGACTCCCAATCCACCCTTGCGTTAGCCACTGGCCTTCACTGCCCTCCCAGAGCTGGGAATAGGAGTCCTGATGCACAATCCCCCTCCACAAGCAATCTCAATATTGCCCATGGGTGTTTGGAAGTGATGTCACTCATTTTGCGTATCGCCAACTTGTGATATTTCTTTGAGTAACATCTGAATTTCTGCTCTAGATTATTCCATTTTAGAAGATCCAGACTCTGCTTCTTTGACTCGGAGAACACATCAGGTCTTGCAGAATTTCCAGCAAGAGCTAAAGTTAAAGGTGAAGTGAAATTGAAGAGAAGCATCTTAAGCAGAAATAATTTCAAACTATGATTGTGCTGCAAAAAAAAAAAAAAAAAAAAAAAAGACTGTCTGGGGCATTGATTGCTTTGAATTCAGTGAATACAATGTCTGTGTAGAATGTGACATGATGGAATTCTAAGGCCTTAGCTTTTCAGAGCCATGGGGCTCTCTTTCCTAGCTAACTGGTATGGTCTGTAGGTTCCCAGTGAGAAAGAGACAAGAGGCTAATTACATGGCAGAGAGTGTGGGGTCCATCTCAGAACTTCCTCTGCATCTGGGAGAAGAGTGGGTTGGTTTAAAAAAAAAATTGAAACATTTCCCCAAGTTTTGGGGTGAATTTTTGAAATTCGCAATTTTGTCCGAAATTTGAAATAAAAAAAAAAATTTCTGCAAGCTGGAGACAAAAAGTGTGTGTGTTGCGGGGGGACTGCAAACAACATGTCCTCACCAGGTTTTCCCTGCTTCTCCTCACCCCAATTCAAAAGTTCATTGAAATTTCAAAACACGAAATAGCTTTATTTGGGACAGTTAGGATGGAGGGGGTGGGGTGGGGAGAGGCAGTTGTTCGAGCCCATATTCAGTTTAGTCCAGGCAAACAAAATCCCTGAGTCTTGAGACAAATTATAACTCCAAAACCCTGGGCCAAGCTTCATGATTTTCATTTCATGGTTTCATAGAGTTTTAGGTCCAAAGGGATCATTAGATACATCTAGTCTGGCCTCCTGTATATCACCGGCCATTACATTTCACTCAGATACCCCTATACTGAGCCCAGTAACCTTAGTTAGATCAAAGCACCCCAGTCCTCAGGAGACTAAACTATTGTTTACCACAGGCAAAGAGCAAGAGAGACTGAGGTGCACCGTTGCCCAATGCCCCTGCATGGCAGGGAATTGTTTAGGTGGGAATATGTCCAGATGTTCCCAGCAAGTGACCTATGCCCCATGCTGCAGAGGGAGGCGAAAGCCTAGAAACACGCTTCATTGTGGTTTGCCAGTCAGCCGCTCAACAATCTCTGGCTTCCATCGGACCCCAGCCAAAATGTGGGTGGCTTTCAGCTGAACTTGGCTTTGAAGTTTTGGGTTGGTTTGGAAGGCGGGTCTCAGGATGGGAACCCAGATGAACTGAACTGGAATGCAAAGGTTAACGTGAATCCTAGGAAGGAATTTCCCCTGTGAGCAAACTATGGCAGGCTAGTCTATAAACATCCACTTGCACTTTCCACTGGACCAGCTACTTCTGGCCACTCTCAGAGGCAGGATGCTGAACTAGATGGACCAATGGTCTGATCCACTCAGTCAGTGCCATGGGCTTTGATTTAGCAAAGCATCACTGTTCGGCAGAGCATTAAGCACACACTTGACTTTATACACCCGCATCAATCCCCTTGGCTTTGCTGAATCAGGGCCTATGTTCCTAAATGAAGTTGCTTCTGTTTTGTTCGACTTTAATTGAGGATCTTTCTACACACTTCTTAACCCTTGCCGAAAAGGGAGAAACCTTGGAGAGGCGGAGAAGGAGTCTGGATTATTCTAGGACGTCCTGCCTGCTGTACCTTCAAGCTGACTACTTGTTCTACCAAAGATTTGGCACCATTGAAGCAGTGATTGCTCAGGTAAGAAATTGGGTGTTTTTAATTAATTAATTAATATTTATTCATTTTCATCGTGTAATCTAAAAAGAAAATTTGACAAATATCATGCTTCTAAAATGCTTGTCTTGTTGTATAAAACGTCACCATTGTAATGATGTTACAGTGTTTAAATGGCACCTTCGCCTCCCATCCATTCACCCACCACTGAAATGCAACCGCCTCTGGTGGAGGTACTTGGCAGCTGTTTGACAGTACATAGCCAACACTGTGAAAGGGGTTAGGCCATGTCTACGTTACAGTGGCACAGCTTCCTACATCAACAGAAGGGGTTTTCCCATTGATGTAGGTAATCCACCTCTCCAAGAGATGGATGGAAGAATTCTTCTGTCAACCTAGCCATGTTTACGGCAGAGGTTAGTTCAACCTAACTACTGTGCTCAGAGAGTGAATTTTTTCACAGCCCTGAGCCCTCTAGCTAGGTTGATCTAATTTTTAAGTGTGGACCAGGTCTTGGAGATGTGAGCTCTACAACTGAAACTACAAAGCAGCATCAACTTATGCTTGAGAGGTTTTTTTTGGATTTGGACTCAGAAGATCTGCGGTCAATTCCTGTCTCTTTTATCACTTCCTGGATGACGTAGGGCAAGTCACTTAATCTCTCCGGGTCCCAGGTCCCCACCTGTAAAATGTGGATAATAATAATTCCTTTGTCTCCCTTGCCCATGTAGATTACAAGCGCTGTGTCCTGCATCTAGCACAATGGGCCCTGATCATGGATGGGGCCTTTAGGGACAACTGCCCTAGAAATAAGAAGATATTTTAGGTATATTATTGTCAGGGGAACTGCCCTATGGGGCTTGCTGTAGCATTTTCCTAAAGCGATGTCCATTCGATTGTGGATTAACCTTCTGTAAAGCTGAATCCTTTCTTTTCCCATCAGAGCAAGAACAATAAGACCTGCTACCTGCATTTTTCTTTATGCTTTCCATCAGTTCACACGTGAGGAGAATAAAAATAATCCTTCCCTCTCATCGAGTGCCTTTTATCAGCAGATCTGAAAGCGCATCACAAAGGGCGTCAGTATCATGAGCTTCATTTTACAGAGGGGAAAACCGAGGCACATATCGTTGACGTGACCTGCCTGAGGTCATCCAGCAGGCCCATAGCAGAGTCAGGAATAAAACCCGGATCTTCTGAGTCCCGCTCCAGTCACAAAAAGCGCTGGGGTTTTTTGGTCATATGAACATTTGTCTCCCCTGCAGATTGCTAGCTACATAAAAGCCGTGAATGCAATTTACGAAGGTGCAAATTTTGATGGTATCAGGCACATCGACTTCAAAGTGAAAACCCTGGACGTAAGTCAGTTGGGCGCTTGGGGCTGGGTTTGTCTCAAAACTCAAACGCCAGCGCAGATGGATTTCAGATTGAAATTTCTAGCGGGCAGGGTGGAGGTGAATGAAAACTGGCATGACACGAGGTGATTTGAAGGGGCCTGGATGGGTCAGGGGTCCTTCACGCTCAGGGTGCGCAGTCAAATCTAATTTATGGTGGTAGCAACTACAGGTTTCATTGGGCGGACTCTGTGAAATGTGACTCGGAACAATCTCCCCTGCTCTGCGTTGCAGGCAGTAACCGCCTGGCTGGCTTGTGCTGTGTCCATTCTGCAGATAATCCAGGAGAACGATCCTTCTGGTTCTATGGAGTCACCTTTCATCGGCCCAGAAATGCTGCTGATGTTGCACTCCAAGTCCAACTGGAATAGCTATTGTCTCTCCTACCTCCTCACTGACAGGGATTACAGCGGAGTTCTTGGGATTGCTTTTAATGGACAAGCTGGTCAGAAGGAGCGTTTTGGTTATTTGTATAATGTTTTGTCCAATGATAAGTGGGATCATTGTTATTATTGGCGTCACCAGGTGGCACGGTTACACACAGTCTTAAGTGTTCTTTTCCTTAGCCTGTGCTCAGGGTGCAGTGGTTACAGAAATGTGGTGGTGGTTGGTTTTGTGATGTCGATTCACGTGGGGGAGCTGTTGCAAATAGCAAGAGAGTTTCCGCTCTGCGTGTCTCTAACTAGAGTTGATTACTGGGGACGAGTTGCTTGGGGCATTGGAGTTTGAGCAGCGAGTTCTGACAAAGGCATTGCCTGCATGTGGTTTGTGACCACCTCTGTTCAAGGACAGGTGTTATAAACCAGCAGCACTTGGAACGCGCACGCTCTCTGCATCACTGATAGGAAACTGAAACCCGCTACTGCTGTTAATATTCATGTAGTACCTAAAGCCCCCAACCATGAACAGGGCCCTACTGCGCTAGGTCAACAGTCTGAGACTTTGTCTTTTACACCATCCCACAGGCCCAGACCTGTAGCTGGTCCAAGCGCAGAACACCTGCTTGAAATTGGCAGGAGTTCTGCATTCTGAGCAGCTTCCAGACCCAGGTGCTTTGCTCCCTGCTTTCCCGGCTTGCGTCACCAAGACCGTTTAGTTTTCCTTTCTGTTTCAGGTGACTTGGGGGGAATATGTTCCAAGCACAGGAAATTCCGGGACAAGGAGGTGTCTCTGAACACTGGCTTGATCACGCTGCAGAAATATGGCCAATATTTGCCTCCTAGGATTCTCCATATCACTCTGGCCCACGAACTTGGCCACAGCCTGGGAGCTCCGGTGAGTACAGCGGGTGCATTGCAGAGTGGGCGTGACATTGAAAAGCAAACGGAGGAGTTAGCCTGGAAGCCTCCCCTTTGACAAACCGCCAAACCAGATGCTTGGCGGAGAAAACTGCAATAATACGTTGCGTTTCCCAGGGATCTCAAAGCACTTTACAAACACAGGTCAGCACCGTCACCCCCTTTCTACAGGCAGGAAAACTGAGGTACAGAGCAGATGCAAGCTCACACAGGGAATTTGGCATAGAACCCAGGTCTGGAGGGACCCTATGCCAATAGCTTAGCCACTGGCCCACGTTCATTTCCCACAGGGCTGTTCCAAAGTCCAGTAAAGTCACTGGGTATCTTTCCATTGACTTTGGATCAGGCCCTAAACAGGGATACACTTTAGTTATGGAAATGTGTCTGAAACAAACCCTGGGTTCTGAGCAGCCCCGAACCTTGCAGCCTGGGCTTGTTGCCTAGTTTTTTCAAACTCTTGCTTCGAGGAAACTGGGTGCAACAGCCAAGCTGCCAAATGGCCAGCGTTCAAAACCTTTAGCCTGCCTCCAGGAAGGTGCGTGGCTGAAGCTCCGCTCATGAATGGATAGGTTTGTATTGCTAATCTATGGCTGTTGACGTAGCTTATTGGCTTGTCTGACAAAGTCCAGGGCTCTGTACTAGTTCATTATGATTTGTAATGTGAAAGAACCGTGGAGGTTGCATTGATGGATTTGCCGGGTTACTAGCTTGTGTCTCAATTTGGCAATGCCACTGTAGTGAGGGGTGAGTTTACCTTCCTGGTCTAAGCTATGCTTGTGTGGACGCACTGAGAGTAACTGATTCCGAGGGGCTGGCCTCGGGTTTACAATAACTAGCTCCCCTGAACCAGAGGACTCAGATTCCATGAGACCAACACTGTGACTTGGTGTGCTGTGATGAGCTGCTCTTCCAGGTGAGACGCTAAAACCCAAGCTCTTGCCTGCACGGGGTAAGCGTTACAGAACCCATGGTGCTTTTTGTATTAGCTGGGGCTGGAATGCAGGATCTTCCTCAGGACCCTCATTGATCCCTGAGATGCTGGAAAAGTTGACTGAAGAGAGCAAATATCAGCGATGGCAGCAGGTGGATGATGAAACTGGCTGGTGTTGGGCTGCTGTGTTCTACCCCAGAGGTGGCTGCATTTGGTTGCGTGAACCAGTCCTGTGCCATCGCTTTATTATTATTGTTGTTCATTACACACTGTATTATGAATAATATTGTCAAGGTTCCTCCCCCACTCTGAACTCTACGGTACAGATGTGGGGACCTGCATGAAAAACCTCCTAAGCTTATCTTTACCAGCTTAGGTCAAAACTTCCCCAAGGTACAAAATATTCCACCGGTTGTCCTTGGACTGGCCGCTACCACCACCAAACTAATACTGGTTACTGGGGAAGAACTGTTTGGACGCGTCCTTCCCCCCAAAATACTTCCCAAAACCTTGCACCCCACTTCCTGGACAAGGTTTGGTAAAAAGCCTCACCAATTTGCCTAGGTGACTACAGACCCAGACCCTTGGATCTTAAGAACAATGAACAATCCTCCCAACACTTGCACCCCCCCTTTCCTGGGAAATGTTGGAATAAAAGCCTCACCAATTTGCATAGGTGACCACAGACCCAAACCCTTGGATCTGAGAACAATGAAAAAGCATTCAGTTTTCTTACAAGATGACTTTTAATAAAAATAGAAATAAAGAAATCCCCCCTGTAAAATCAGGATGGTAGATATCTTACAGGGTAATTAGATTAAAAAACAAAGAGAACCCCTCTAGACAAAACCTTAAGTTACAAAAAAGATACACAGACAGAAATAGTTATTCTATTCAGCACAATTATTTTCTCAGCCATTTAAAGAAATCATAATCTAACACATACCTAGCTAGATTACTTACTAAAAGTTCTAAGACTCCATTCCTGGTCTATTCCCAGCAGAAACCACCAGCATATAGACAGACACACAGACCCTTTGTTTCTCTCCCTCCTCCCAGCTTTTGAAAGTATCTTGTCTCCTCATTGGTCATTTTGGTCAGGTGCCAGCGAGGTTACCTTTAGCTTCTTAACCCTTTACAGGTGAGAGGAGCTTTCCCCTGGCCAGGAGGGATTTCAAAGGGGTTTACCCTTCCCTTTATATTTATGACAAATATATTGTTAATATGCAAGATAATTATATTAACGACAACGCAGTGTTGCTACAGGGCCCAACTGAGATCAGAGACTGATTGTGTTAGGTGCTGTATATACCCTTAGTAGGAGACAGTCTCTGCTCTGAAGAGCCTACTGTCTAAGAATTTGTCTCTCTCAGGGTTTTATCCCGCTGTCTAAGCACCTTCCACGTCAAATCAATAACAAGAGCGAAGACCCTAGCAGACTTTGCAGTGGCCCTTCTCCCTTTTTGGGGTCAGAACTCTGCTTGGGAAAGAGGCTGGGGGGTGTTTTCTTGGATTTTATTAAAAATAGACAAGGCAAAGGGTGGGAGGGGAAACTGAGGCACAGAGCAGGGAAGGGACTTGCCCAAGGTCACCCAGCATGTGAGGGCAGAGCCAGGACTGGAGCCCAGGGCTCTTGAAGCCTAAGACACTAGATGACACTGACTCTCTGTATAAAGTCTGTGAAATAATTTGGGATGAAATGTGCTATAGCCCTGTATTATTATGATTCTATTACATATTAATACCATGAAAGGATTGTACTGTATATGAACATCTAAGGGCCTCTAAGATTCTAACCACGTTTTTATGTTCAGACAATAGAATCGGCGTGATCTCTCTTCCCGTATTCAAAGAGTCTGATCCTCTGTTTCAGCATGATGAAAGTAAAGAATGCGCCCGTTTCAGCTTCGACACCACGCATGGGAACTACCTGATGTTCAGCTACGCCACAGACGGATGGCAATACAACAATGACAAATTCTCCCCGTGCAGCAGTGAATACATCGGGAACATCCTAAGAGCAAAGAAGGACAGGTGCTTCGTTGGTAAGACCCGGTAGCTGTGTTTGAATTGTTTAAATTCTGCCCTGCATGCATTGCAAATAATTTACTGGTTTTTTGCTCAGGGCTGAGAGAGCTCTTAATCTGGGAAGGAATTTATAATAAAGGGGTAGGTTTTGCTTCACCAGAGTTGGAGGCAAGTCTCACAGATGGCAAGATATTTGCAAAAACGAGAATTATTTATCCTGGTGAGGCAGCTGGATAACTCAACTATGGGGTAATGATTCATGAATAGAATAGAATATTATGGTGATTAGACAGATGTGCGTGTATGGGAGGGAGGGAAGAAGAGATAGATGTGCAAAGGGACAGATAGATGGATTCAGAGAGGTCTTGACTGGGGTATTTAAAATTTGGAAGGGTCCAAGGAAGATTCTTCAGTTTCTCTTTTCAGCAGTACTGTATTACAGGAATAAGGGGTTATTCAATGAAACTGACAGCTGGTAAACTTGCAAAGACTCCACAAACACACTGTCAACTGTAGAGGGATCCACTGCAGCTAGACTTTATAAAAGGGCTGATTTCAGAGGAACAGCCGTGTTAGTCTGTATTCGCAAAAAGAAAAGGAGTACTTGTGGCACCTTAGAGACTAACCAATTTATTTGAGCATGAGCTTTCGTGAGCTACAGCTCACTTCATCAGATGTTTACCGTGGAAACTGCAGCAGACTTTATATACACACAGAAATCATGAAACAATACCTCCTCCCACCCCACTGTCCTGCTGGTAATAGCTTATCTAAAGTGATCAACAGGTGGGCCATTTCCAGCACAAATCCAGGTTTTCTCACCCTCCACCCCCCCACACAAATTCACTCTCCTGCTGGTGCTAGCCCATCCAAAGTGACAACTCTTAACATAATCAAGTCGGGCTATTTCCTGCATAGATCAAGGTTTTCTCACATCCCCCCCGCCCCCATACACACACAAACTCACTCTCCTGCTGGTAATAGCTCATCTAAACTGACCATTCTCCAGGTTTAAATCCAAGTTAAACCAGAGCATCGGGGGGGGGGGGGGGTAGGAAAAAACAAGAGGAAACAGGCTATTACCAGCAGGACAGTGGGGTGGGAGGAGGTATTGTTTCATGATTTCTGTGTGTATATAAAGTCTGCTGCAGTTTCCACGGTAAACATCTGATGAAGTGAGCTGTAGCTCACGAAAGCTCATGCTCAAATAAATTGGTTAGTCTCTAAGGTGCCACAAGTACTCCTTTTCTAAAAGGGCTGAGTAATTTTAGGACCAAGGACAAAACATGCTCAAAATAAAGGTCAAGCAAAGCTCACACATCAGGGCACAAGCAGATGGGACACAGGGGCCAGGTAAGAATTTCTGCTCTTCCCCTGCCCTTCCCATAATACACATCATTGTAAAAAACAACTTTAAGGCATCATTGGATATTGTCACCAAGCATCAGGGGTTTGCCACTGCTAGACCTGCTGGTCCAATGATCTGACCTGGTAGGGCTGCATCTCAAGAGAGCCATCATCACCATGGTGTCCCTTCCTCAACTCTTTCCCTGTTTGTCTCCTCCCCTGGCAGAAACTGACCGCCCCATCTGTGGGAATCAAATTGTAGATCCAGGGGAGGAGTGCGACGTGGGCAACAATGACTCTGACCCTTGCTGCTATGCTGCCAAGGAGCCAGAGGGCATCCGATGTAGGCTGAAGCCAGGAGTGCAGTGCAGGTAGGTGTCTACAGGAGGGGTTCTCCACCTTTCCAGATGTCTGTCCCCCTTTCAGGAATCTGATTTGTCTCACGTACCCCCAAGTTCCACCTCACTACAAAACAACTTGCTGACAAAATCAGCCATAAAAATACAAAAGTGTCACAGCACACTGGTACTGAACAATGGCTGACTTTCTTATTTCTACCATATAATTGTAAAATAAATCAAGTAGACTATGAATATTGTACTTACACTTCAGTGTATAGTACATAGAGCAGTATAAACAAGTCATTGTCTGTATGAAATTTTAGTTTGTGCTGACTTTGCTAGTGCTTTTTATGTAGCCTGTTGTAAAACTAGGCCAATGGCTAGATGAGCTGATGGACCCCCTGGAACACGCCTGTGCACCTCTAGGGGTACACGTACCCCTGGTTGAGAACCACTGATCTACAGTGTCTGATCAATGGTTCTTTCCCCTTCCATGCAGACTCTGCAGGGGGCACTTGTTTTACAGTCATTCCAAAATCCCGCACATGGCAGTTTGCTGGAGATACCAAAAGTCACTTAAAAGGTGCATTTTGAGGGCATGTTCTTGCCCTCCCTGGTCACTGCAGGGAGTGAGCTGTGTTAATTACAAAAACCGTCCAAGAGGCCCCCACGTAATAAAGCTCGTGGAACATGGCACCATGAATCTGACCCTGTGATTCCATGGTGTCTAGGCATTTTCAGACCTGATGCTTAAATCACAGAACCATCCTCTCCTGGGAGAGCTCAGGTGGCTTCATGAACATCTAGGAAATGGCAGCTCCTGCCTGAAAGAGCTTCCAGCCTACAAGGCACTGCAGGTGGAGATGAACAAGCCAGACAGGGCAGGGAGGCAGAGTAACAATCATAGGATGTGTTTAATTCCTGCCCAATCAAAGCCCCTGGGGTTTGTTCCAAGGCGGCTGCCCCCTCCCCAGCCCTTTACAGTCTCTGTACCTCCCCTGAGTCAATACTGGGGGAAAGGCTGGCTGTGGGTACAGTTACACTACTAGGCTTGGCTGCTTCTCCCATTTAATTCTGGAGGCCACTGCCTTCCATTTCTACAGCACCATCATCCAGAGATCTCAGAGCACCTGCCCAAATAAATTGGTTAGTCTCTAAGGTGCCACAAGTCCTCCTGTTCTTTTTATAAACATTTGTTATTTAATCCCTGCCCCTCTGTGTATTAGACCCATTTGACAGAGGCAGAGGCAACAGCCCAGCTCCTCGAATTTAGGCATCTAACTCCCTTTGAAATCAATTTAGGTTCCTAAATCCCTTGGAAGGTCTGGGTTGAAGTGACTTGATAGTGAGTTAGTTGCAGAATCGGGTAGAGAATCCAAGAGCCCCAACTCCCTCTCCCCTGCTCTAACCACCAGTCTCCACTCGTCTTGCAGAGCTGGGACTAGAACCCAGCGGTCCTGGCTCCCAGGGCCCCAAGCTCAAACCCCCAGACAAATACCACCTCTGCTAACCAAACCCACCTAAAAAAGGAATTGGAAGGGTCTCGTGCACTGGCCAGAGCAAGGAGCAGCATGGGAGCTGGCCTAGCACTGTTATGATTCAGGTCATAGCCTGCTGCTAAGTAACATTGTTGGGTACTTACATATGTTTACATGTACTATTTCTTGCTCTTCCAGCTCAAGCCAGGGCCTGTGCTGCAGCCATGAATGTGTCTATAAACTCCAAGGGGAGCTCTGCCATGAGGAGACTGATTGCACCTTTGAGAGCACCTGCTCTGGACGAACAGCTGAATGCACCGTTCCCCCTCCCAAAGCCAATTACACTCCGTGCAGCATGGGGACACGGATCTGCTTAAATGGGGTTAGTCCTCAGAGCTAACCAAAGCACCCCCAGGAGCCTGATGCAGTTGGAGAAACTAAGAGCTGGAAAAGACCCAGAGCAATAGCTGGGCAATAACCATGGTTCCTGCATGATTGACAAGCCTGGAGGCTGCAGTCCTTTCATCATCCACAGGGCTGGTTCAGCACAGGCAGCAGGAACGTTAGTTTTCCCCATGTTAGGCACAATTAGCCCATAGAACTCAATGCCACTAGAGATCTCTCAGGCTGAGTGTAGCAGAAGTCACAAAGGGGATTGAACCTTTACATAGCAGGAATTTCCAGAGCTGCAACAAAAGTGTTGGGAGGGATTTAAACCATCCTGCATAAGGGCATAAACGAACCCTTTAATGTGGGTGCGGAACCAACATTCCCTGTGAGCAGGTTTGCCAGAAGTGCTTGCTCCTGGGTTTCTTGCACCTTCCTCTGAAGTAGCTGATTCTGGCCCCTGCCACAGGGAAGATACTGGGCTAGATGGACCCAGTGTCTGATCCCGGATGGCCATTCCTGTTCTCACCCCTCATGGTTTGCTCTGCGGCTGCTGAGGCCCTGCTTGTTCTGTGGGTGAACGGAGGAATCCAGTCAACCAGGTACCTTCCACTGGAAATTAGATTCAATTGGACTGGACTTGGGGAAACATTTGTTTCCTGCCTCATTAAATGGAACAAGCATTTGTATGAAAAGCTCAGTCCTTCAGCGAATGCATGCTGGCACAAATCCTCAAAGGGGTATTTAGGTGCCTAACTCCTGTTGATTTCAATAGAGTTAGGTGCCTAAGCAGTACTGAGGGTCTGGGTCCCTCTGCTCCGGACAGATCCCTCACCTTGGGTAACCTCCCTCCCCCACATAAATCCCATCGCTTATTCCTTTCCTTGTAGCTCTGCCTCGGATCACTCTGCGTCAAGTACAGCCTGGAGCAATGCGACTGCGTTAGCACATCCAGGCAGGAGAAATGCCACGTATGCTGCCAGCAGCCAGGTATGCAATCTGTCTGGCTGCCCGAAAAAAGCCCCTGCGTGGCTTTTTCCTAGAGTGAGAGGAGGAGGAGTGGCCGGGGTCAAGGGAGGACAAGGGCTGGGGTCAAAGTTGCCAGCTCTATGCCATCAGTGGACTTTAAGAGCCAGCAGCTCAGGGGAATGCATTAGAGCAGGATGCCCTGACACAGTAACCTTTGCTGGCCGTAGCATGGCCTTATTACCAAGAGGTAAAAAAGCAACCCCAAAGCTTCCTTTTATAACAGGACTAAAGCTCTCCAGGGTGCTCACTGATCTATTTGTACGCATCTGAGACAGCCCCGATGCTCCAGCATACGACGAGCCGGCAGAACGGCATGCGTATCTAGGTTGAACCCTGGAGTCGTGCTTTTCAAAACCCCTGCTCTAGGCCAAGTGGACACATGTGCCAGTACATCCTCTGCTCTGCTGCAGCATCACTTCAATGGCACGCACATCCCGCTGACCCCAGGCACGCCCTGCAGGGACAGGACGGGCTACTGCGATAAGTTTCACGTCTGTCGGCTTGTGGACGAAGATGGGCCCATAGCCAGGGTGAAGAATTCCATCTTGGATTTCATTGAGCTGCAGGATGTATCAGACTGGATGAAGGTAAGCAGCTGCATGAGATTTTTTTTCCCCCCTCATTTCCTCCCTCCCCCAGAGCGACTAGGGCCCAGATTTTCAGTGGGAATCCGGCTGCTTTGAGAATCTGGGCCTAGGTCTGTAGATTTACAAATATTGGGGGAGTGAGCAGTTAACATAGGGGGCTTGAGACCTGGGCTCACCTGTGACCATGGGCAATTCACCTGCCTCTCCTCTGTTCCACACCTGTTAAATGGAGGTAACAACATCCTCCCTCACAGGAGTGAATAATTGCCTGGAAAGCACTGTGGATGAAATTGTATCCCTGTGGAAGGGAGCATGGAGGACATACACTCAGGGCTTGGTTTTCAGAGCTCTCGTTGGTTCCCGCTGGGATGGAAGGTGCTCAGATGGCCCTTGTGATAGGGTTCTGGTCTGGTTTTGTCCCTCAGACGCGCTGGTGGGCTGTGCTCTTGATGATCCTGACTTTGGCAGCTGTGATGGCCGGCACAGTCTTCCTCTTCGGAAGGACGCTTGAAAGCGAAAAAGGCGAGTAACTGCTTTAAGCAACTCCCGCTCAGTCCAGTCCGCTCCTTGCTTTCTCAGGCAGGGTAAGCTCATCATCAGCAAGCACTGTCCCAGAAACGGTCAGGGAAAAATACAGCCTGATGTAGCTGACACCTCCTGTTCAAACGACACCACACTGACAACTGTTGCTGGGCTACACACACAACCCAGCACCATCAGAGGAGCCACGTGTCACCTTGATTTTTAAATGTTCCCAATTAATATTGTCAAAGCTAAGGAGGCAGTCAACCAAATTGAGTTTTCAGGTTTGAGCCTCCAGGTCAGTTACAGACAATATAATTTTGTAGAGGACCCTGGATAATACTTTGAATGATAGAATCAAACTTCATTTAAAAGAAGCAGTAGTTAAGCAAATGTGCACAATTACCATTTATGCAGGTACTACCATTATACTTCCATTCGAAGACGGAATGGTGGGTCAGTCCACTAACAGAATGAAGTACGGCCTTATAACCCTGTAACCTACTGGTACCCTTTTGGTGTTAACTGGAGCTCTCTCCAATTTAGCAAAGCCACTCCTTTTTCTAACCCATTATAAGACTAATTAACATTAAAACCTACTGAGTACCATATCTACATTTCCACCACCTCTTTACATTACATGAGTGAAATCAACAGCTGCACCAACGTCTTTCCCATACTCTCAGTATAGATAGCATTTTCCTAAAACAGCCACAATTCTCAAAAACACTCATTTAAAAACCCTGCTAAAACCAGCTTTAACCACAACATAACCCTGGCTTATGTTCTTGCTAACTTCAATTTTCTCATCTTACTAGCTACAACTTCTCTCTCACTTTTGCTCTCGCCAACTCAATTTCCCATACTCCTCTGTATTAGCCTAATTGAGGCCAAAGTCTAATTTCTACTTATTTCTTAACCTAATACATCCAGTAGGCTACACATGGAAGCTACCACTGTGCTTATATCTGCTAGGGGGTGAAGAGCCCTTAACTTGCACCCAGGTGAAAATTTCAGGGGGGACCATTATGAGATCCAACTGTTAATGAGCTGAATTCCCTTACACTTTTCCCATTAGCCCACTCTCTTGCATCCTTCCCCTCACATCAGTGGTGACCTCAGACCTGCATAGTTGTAAGCGGCAACCTTTTGCC
The DNA here is from genome assembly GCF_965140285.1 of Lepidochelys kempii. NCBI lineage: Eukaryota > Metazoa > Chordata > Testudines > Cheloniidae > Lepidochelys > Lepidochelys kempii. The sequence goes on from NC_136404.1 coordinate 12,918,128, forward strand.
CCTTGTCAGAATGCAGCCAAGAAACCGACCACACTTGCCCGTTCAGCTACGCCACAGACAGAATGGGAGAGAGCCTCTGCCACTACCAGGAACTGTCACATCCTCTCCAGGCCAGGTGAATGGCTACCTGGCTTTGGGCTCCTATGCCATCATTGGAGCCTGCCAAATCTGACCATGCCTGGGGCATCTGGAACAGCCCCTGGGGCATCTGGAACAGCCCCTGGGGCATCTGGAACAGCCCCTGGGGCATCTGGAACAGCCCCTGGGGCAGATATGATGCTGCGGAAGATGCTGCACATACGGGATGGCTGCTCTTTCATGCTGGGCTCCCCAGAGGTCTTCCCTAGCTGAACATTGCAGACTCCGAGGCCACTGACTGGCTCTTAAGGCCATGCAGCTGCTTTCCCTTCCTCCACCAGACCTTGCCTTACCCACATACAATAGTCTTCTCTCTCATGTGTGCTCCCTATACACACCCCTTCTGCCCACTGCTCCCATAACACAACTCCTGCCCCCACCCCACTAATGGACCAGCTTCTCCTTGCTCAGCCTCTTACCCATATAGCTATGGTCCAGTGTCACGTGCTCCTAAGGTACTGCACCATAGATCTTTGTACGTTCATCTCCATTGCCTTTGCGCTCATGAACTGATAGATCTTAAGGCCAGAAGGGACCATCATGATTGTCTAGTCTGACCTCCTGCCAATCACAGGCCATAGAACCTCACCCATCTATTCCTGTAATAGGCCCATAACCTCCAATTGAGTTACTGAAGTCCTCAAATCTTGATTTAAAGACTTCAAGTTACAGAGAGTCCACTGGTTACTCTAGTTCAAACCCGTAGGCAATACATGAGAGGGCTAAACACCAGGGAAGGAGAAGAGTTATTTAAGTTAAGGGCTAATGTTGGCAGAAGAACAAACGGATGTAAATTGGCCAGCAAGTTTAGGTGAAGGTTTCTAACCATCAGAGGAATGAAGTTCTGGAACAGCCTTCCAAGGGGAATAGTGGGGACAAAAAAATCTAACTTGTTTCAAGACTGAGCTTAAGACATTTAGAGAGAGGATGGTATGAGGTCTCCTACAATGGCATGTTGCCCATTTGCAACAGCTGTTAGCAAATATTTCCAACAGCCGGAGACTGGACACTATATGGGGAGGACTCTGAGCTACTACAGAGAATTGTTTCCAAGGTATCTTGCTGATAGGTCTCATGCCACGTGCTCAGGATCTGACTGCCATATTTGGTGTCAGGAAGGAATTTTCCTCAAGTCAGACTGGCAGGCAGAGACCTGAGTGATTCTAGCACATTTCACTTTGCCACTCCCTTAAGCACAGAATACTGCAGAGAATCTGTTAAGAGGACACAGATCAAAGCCTCTAAGAGTTCCTCAAATATCAAGTAATCCAGGGCCTTAATGAAGTTCCATGCTGGTTTTAACATGTTTATGTAGTTGTTCACAGGTCTGGGATAGCTCAGCTGTCCAGACATTTACAGTTATTCCTTTGCAAGATTTCTGTGCACAAAGGCTTCATTGTATGGATTCCATTCTCTATGAAACCCTTAACATAAGAATGGAAATACAGGGTCAGACCAATAGTTCATCTAGCCCAGCATCCTGTCTTCTGACAATGGCCAAGAAAAGCCACCACATAAGATGCTCCTCCAAATCAGAAGCAAACTGAGCCTCTGCATCTGGGTAAACCCACAAGTAGAGAAGGGCTCAGACAAGAACTCTAGCTCCAAACATTTTGTCATTGGTAGGGTTCAGAATCCAAATATAAATCCAAATTTTCACCACTGTTTGCTTTTGGTCATAGGCCATGCATCCACAGGGGGAATTAGAGATGCAGCTGTTAGTTCATCCATGGTATTACCACCTGGTTACCTAACAATAGGCGAGCGGCTCTACAAGAATCATTGATGATGGTTGTTGCATTTTTATCTTTTACTTAGAAGAGAAAAGCATGAAGTGCACGGTCAAGAAGAACTCACTCAGCCAGCAACCTGAGAAAAGGCAAACATTAATATACTGGGAACACGAGGAGCTCTACATTGAAACGACGCACCAGGAGTATGAGACCATAATATAGCAGATACACATCATCCTGATTCAAGTCTGCTCTTGGAGGTCATCACCATCCAGAACACATGAGCAATACATTGGAGCAGCTTTTTCAGAAAAGCTCAGCTCCCATTTAAGCACCTAAAACAAGTGACCAGATTTTTCAAACAGGCTCAGCATCCAGCCTCCTGCCACTAGAACAATAGGTACTTTATGCATAAAGGTATTCCTTGATCTGCCACTGATTTGCTGAGTACCTTTGCCAAGTCCCTTCTGCCTGTGACTCTTCTTCCTGCCTGCTTCAAAGGTACGGGGAGAGATAATGTCTGTAAAGTACTTAGAGATCAGCTATTAGAAGAAATGGAGGAGAGAAGAGAAAACTTATCTGCTACTGCTTTTACTGGGCCAAATAAATCATTTTGTGTATCACGTTCTCAAATAAGGAATTTCACGTTAAATATATATTTTTTGAAGTCTGACACTTTTCATGTAGGATATCTAATTTTCCCCCTTTGCTAAAGAAGAGTCTGATTTGGCCATCCTTACCTCACAGGCTATTCTATAGGAGTAATCCCACTGAATCCCATCGATTTTGAGGCCATAAGAGACCATCTATGATCAATAGATTCAGTGCTGCAAGATCAAAATTATTCAGTATTGGGGGGACATGGCCTGGGATAATGTGTCAAAAACCCCTTGTCACTCCCACAGTTTAACATTCTTAGGGCAGTAAGGGGTAAAAGCCCCCTTCCTCTCCATTTGATAGAGTTCTACAGTAATTTGCAAAATCTGTTCTTGGGCCAGAGCTTTTCATACTGTGAGTGGCTGGTTAATTGTCCTAGAATTTTTGTTTTTGTTTAGTTACATAGCACTGAAATAGTTGGCACTCACTTTCTAGATGGATGAAGTTTCTTAAGGGTCTATTTAGACTGTAAGCTCTTTACGGAACGTGTATGTGTGTGTACAGCACCAGCATAGTGGGGCCCTGATCTCCTTTGTGGCCTGTTGGCACTACTGTAATAAAAACCAACAATGACTACAAAGCCTGCATGCTAACACCAACCCACGTGCAAAGGGAAATTCCAGAGTCTTTTATTGGAGCCTTTGCATGGCTGCGCTGCCCTCTAGTGGTACGTACTACATCTCATCCCTGAGACTGTAGCATTGAGGAAAAAGCAAAGGCTGGAGAGAGAGAGTGAGTGTTCATTTGATGAGGTCCTTCATGTACTTCCAGCCATCATGGGTGTATTCACGGACCTTGGTGGGAGCCACAGATAGAGCAGACACAGTGGCCTGAACTCCTGCAAGAAATGTAGCAGAGAGAGGTCCTGAGAAGAGCATTAACACAAAAGCTGAATTTGCTACTGTTATTTATGATGGATCACACAGATCTCCCCATTTAACAGGTGAGATCTATCCTTATGAAAGGAAGTTTCAGACAAACCTAGGCATCATTCTTGTCTCATTTGGCATCACCACCTCAAACCAGGTCTGAAGGATGGTTCTGTGGTTAAAACAGCACCAGGACATGGGGGATCTGGGTTCTTTTCCTGGTCCTCCACAGACTCCCTCTGTGTAACTTTAGGCAAGTCACTTATTCTCAGTGGGCCTTAGTAATTTGCTAAGTGTTTGCAGAGTGCTTTGAAATGCTCAGATAAAAATTGCTAGAGAAGGACAAAATATTATCTTAAGGTGGTACAGGAATAAAGGGAAATGTCTTCCCTTTTCACACTAGCCTAGTAGGGCAAAGGTTGAGTTCAACTGTACTCAGTATCCTTATACAACAAGCCAGTTTGGTTTATAAACTCTTCAATCCTTCAACAGAGATGGGACTTCTCAGGAGTAAAAGTCGTCATAGTGTCTCTTTATATTGCTACCTCCATGATCGTGGTCAGTTTTGCTGTCTTAAATTACCTGCTGCATAGGTAATAATAATAAAAGTCCCTAGTTCTTACATAGCACTTTCCATCAGTAGATCTCAAAGCGCTTTTTTTACAAAGGAAATCAGCATCATTATCCTCATTTCACAGATAGGGAAACTGAGGCACAGACTGGCAGCAACTTGGCCATGGGCACCCAGTAGGCCAGTGGCAAAGCCAGGAATTAGAACCCAGGTGTTCCAATCCATTGCTTCATTCACTAGGCCACACTGCCTCCCTTCTTTCAATCTAATGGGCCAGCATTCTAGGATAAGTTGTATCACTGATCGTAGACCTATTCTATAGCTTAGGCAGTGAAGGGTCAAGTCTTACCTGTGTTCCAGGATTCAGAGACAGAAAAGTCAAATTTTGGAGCGGATGGAAGCTAAAAAAAAGAAAGAATCGGGGGGGGGGGGGGGGAAGAATCAGAAGTGTTTGGACACTAGCTACATACAAAATGGCTAAACGATGGCTTAGAAGGAATAATGAAAAACAGAAGCTAACAGACTCCCTGGGTCACCTTGGGCAAATCACTTAAGCTCTGATTCAGTTGACCCAGCTGTTAAATTGGGTAAAAAGTAACATTTTCAAAAGCAGCTTTGGTGCCTAAGTCACTAAGGTGACTCTGAATTGCTCACAATCTAAGGACACAGATTAGGTGAGGGGAAAAAAACAAAACCTGAACAAAAACAGTAGGCAATTTATACACAACTTGATTAACTATAAGCACCATGGCAGAAATGGGTCTTTAAAAGGGAGGATCGATGCATTAGTGTTTGTAAAGTGTTTAGAGATCCTCAGAGGAAAGATGGCTCAGGAATACCAGCTATATAAAAAAAAATCTAGACATTTTCATTTTCTCATCCTTTGCAAATTATCCCTTTCATGTCCCACCTCATAAGTTCTCGCTCTCCCAACAAGTTTAAAAATCTATTCTCCTTCCATTCCCCTCGAATTAAAAAAATAAGTACGGGGGAGAAGTCTGGCTCCATTGAAGTCAATGACAAAACTCCCGTTGACGTCTATGGAGCCAGGATTTTTCCCCAGCACTTTCCCTTCCTCCCTCAACACCAAGCCAATTTGCTAACCAGTCTTATCTGCACAGTTCTTACCTCCCAGCCTGTGTAATCTGTCCATTCCTGTATAGCTGGAGGCAGTGCTGCTCGAGCCTTTTTGAGGGCCTCTGCTCCTTGACTGCCATTTCCCAGAAGACCCTGATCATATGCCACATACATGGCACCTCCAGCCAGGCTGCCTTTGACGAAGAACCTGAGAGGGAACGAGTAGCAACAGAAACCCAGTTTGCATGTAGAGCTTTTCAACCAGCAGATCCCGATCCCCAGAGGGGATCACAAAAGGCAATGAGGGGTAGAAGGACATAGTCACAAGGCATTAACATTTTATTACAATCTAAAGCAAAGAAAATCTAGCTCTCCCATCCCCACTCTCACCGGTCAAGATCAAGTATTCTTTGTCAACCTCTTAAAGCCACACACAAATACATTATATAGGCTTATTGTTGCTACTTTTCTTAAAAAAATTCTCATAATAAATGTAAGGGGAGTCATGAAAATATTTGACTTAAAAAAACACTGCCAACTATTTCAAGAACTAGCTGTGGGTAAGAAATCCATATTTAATGAGGTTTCCTATTGCATCTCACGAATAAGCGCTCAGATTACCTGATAGAAATGTGTCCCTCTAATGCAGTGAATTACATTGCAATTAGCATCTCACTCCAACCCATTCTGAATTTGTTGTGTGTTTAAGACTCAGACTGAGTGTTGGGTGTGCAAGGAACACAAGTCTGGACAACAACTGGTAATCCTGCAAAGGGGGAATGGAGATATTTGGCTTGGGCCCTATTTGCTTCCTAATGATGGACAAGAGATGCCTGTGGTATTTATTTTTCCTCAGTCAAAAGGGAGAAAGGAAGGAGTTGCACTTTGTTTTTTACCATTACAAACTCAGGTCCTGTCTAATCTACAAGACTCTATAGTAACTAGAGACCATGTCATATGATGACATCACAAGAGCAGAGGGTGTGAAAACTACAGCAACTGAGAGGGCAAGGGATTTATAGTCAGATTGTTTCAAATGCTGCATTTGTTGGCTGATCTTTAACAGCAATGCTTAACTAACATGGTGGAGAAAGGAATTCTCTGTTAAAGATTCAACACACCTGGTACCACCCCCACTTCAGCTAATTCCACCCCTTCCCTGAAAGGTGTGAGCTCAGAACACACACCATCCCAGGCCCATAGTTGGGCTCCCAGCACAAAGCCGGGCGGTGGGGTGGGTGCCCAGCTTGTTGTAGGTTTTTTTAAAAAAACATTTCTGGCCCCCGTTACCCATGGTAAGAAAGCAGATGGTTGCGGGGAAGGGAACCTGAGGGAGGTGGAGCCGGGAACTTGGGGAGAGGCACAGGGAGGAGAGCGTGTAAAGCGGCACTTGGGGGAGGGGAGGCTGAGGGGGGAGGGGTTTGGGGGAACACTGAAGGGGCAGCTGGGGGGGTAGCCTGGGAGTATGCTGAAGGGGGCAGCTGGGGGGGCCCAGGGGTGGTGAGGGGGCAATTGGGGGAGGTGATAGGGGCAGGTTGAGGGGGAGAGGACCAGGGCAGTGAGGGACAGTTGGGGGAGGCTGAAGGGGGCGGTTGGGGGTGGGGGCAGGGTAGGCTGAAGGGGACATGGGGCTCTGAGGGGCAGTTGCAGGGGGGAAGCTGATGGGGGTGGGGGGGAGGAGCCTGAAGGGGGTTGTGGGGGGACAGGGGCGCTGAGGGGCAGTGGGGGAGGCTGAAGGGGGCTGTGGGGGGGCAGGGGCGCTGAGGGGCAGTGGGGGAGGCTGAAGGGGGCGGTGGGAGGGGCAGGGGCAGGGAGGGGCAGTGGGGGAGGCTGAAGGGGGAGGTGGGGGGGCCGGGACGCTGAGGGGCAGTGGGGGAGGCTGAAGGGGGCGGGGAGGGGCAGTGGGGGAGGCTGAAGGGGGCGGGGAGGGGCAGTGGGGGAGGCTGAAGGGGGAGGTGGGGGGGCCGGGGCGCTGAGGGGCAGTGGGGGAGGCTGAAGGGGGCGGTGGGGGGGCCGGGGCGCTGAGGGGCAGTGGGGGAGGCTGAAGGGGGCGGTGGGGGGGCAGGGGCGGGGAGGGGCAGTGGGGGAGGCTGAAGGGGGAGGTGGGGGGGCCGGGGCGCTGAGGGGCAGTGGGGGAGGCTGAAGGGGGAGGTGGGGGGGCAGGGGCGCTGAGGGGCAGTGGGGGAGGCTGAAGGGGGCGGTGGGGGGGCAGGGGCGCTGAGGGGCAGTGGGGGAGGCTGAAGGGGGAGGTGGGGGGGCAGGGGCGGGGAGGCTGAAGGGGGAGGTGGGGGGGCAGGGGCGCTGAGGGGCAGTGGGGGAGGCTGAAGGGGGAGGTGGGGGGGCAGGGGCGCTGAGGGGCAGTGGGGGAGGCTGAAGGGGGAGGTGGGGGGGCAGGGGCGCTGAGGGGCAGTGGGGGAGGCTGAAGGGGGAGGTGGGGGGGCCGGGGCGCTGAGGGGCAGTTGGGGGAGGCTGAAGGGGGCGCTGAGGGGCAGTTGAGGGGGCGGCTGAAGGGGACCGAGGGGCCCACGTTGGCGGGGGCACTGCGGGGACCGAGGCGCGGTCCGTCCCGCCCGCCTCACCTGACGACGGGGAAGACCCGCGAGGAAGCCATGACGGGAGCCCAAGGGCAGCAGCGAGCGCTCGCCCGGCCGATCCGCGCCGCAAAGGCTTTCGGGTGTTGTAGTCTCGGCTTCCGGCCGGTCACGTGGCCAGCGCCGGCGGGCGGTGACCATTGTTACCCGCACAGAACCCCGCCCCCGCCCCCGCCGGCTAACCCACGTGACCCTGGGCGCCCACACACTTCCGCCTCGGTAGCTGTCATGGCGGCCAGGCCAGGTGCAGGCGAGGGCGGAGCCAGACACGTGACCTTCCCCGCCCGGGGGAGGTTCCCTGCCTCGTCAGGTCACCCCCCTGCAGCCAGGTAGGTGGGGGGGTGGCGTGGGCCGGGCCTCCCAGGGCCGGACAGTGAAATAAAGCGCCAGGCGAGCTCCCGCCGGCTCTTTAAAAATGTACCTCGCCCCTTCGCCACCGTTCCCGCTCCCTGCGGTAAGCAGCCCTCTCGCGGCGACCCCCGTCTACGCCAGGAGCCCCCCACCGGCAGCCCGGCGCAAAATCTTGCGGCGTGCGCTGACACTGCATCTTGCCGTCAGCCCGGGAGACCCCCTGAGGCATGCCGTAAGAGTCCATTCGCCGTTCTCCGCGCAGGGTTGCAACATGGACTAACATCCCACTCCGCTTAGCCGCACCCTGGCTGGACCCACGCACGGCCCCCTTGGCGGCTCAGCTCCGCTGCACGCGTTACAAATGCCTTTGGCTGTTGCTGACCTCATCCTGCAACATGTAAATATAGTGGATCCCTCCCTTATCTCACAGTAAGGCACCGAGATATAAAATGTACCTATCCCGGTGACATCCCGCCACCCCTGCTACCTGCAGCTAAATGCAGCCCTGCGACAAGTAATGAAATCCATCTAGCCATGACCTATGGCAGGGTAATCTGCGATGAAAATCTTTGCAGCTATTATTACTGTATTTGTTTTATTATTTACAAGCATACTGTAGAGTCAGATACGGTGTTTTCTCCTGTTTACTGTTTAGGGCCCCAATCCTGCAATGGGCTTTCTGTGAGCCTGGATCTTTACCCCTATGGGGTTTCCCACTGGAGTGCTGCAGAAATCAGTGGGGGGAAATAACTTGGGTTCAGCTTGTCACGGAGTATGTGGGGCCTTGTGTATAAGCCCTGATCTTGTTTGCCCTTGAAGTCATTGGCAAAAATCCCATTAACTTCAATAGGAACATGAACAGATGCTATGGCCCTAATCCTGCAATTAGATCCTTGTGAGCAGACATGTCTCAATGTGCAGCCCCCTTCATTTCAGTTGGGCTTTATGTGAATGAAGGAGTCCATCCCCACAGATCTAATTGCAGGATTGGGTCACAGTTTCTGTGAAAGTAAATTTAGCTGAAGTAAGACTCTCTGACCACCGTTCTCCTGGAACCTTGCTGGAAATGGGATATTTATCTCATGGGGCTGCCGGAGCGCAGAACTCTGCCAATAGGAATTTATTGTTATATTTGGGAGGATTTAAATGTATAGCTACCAAGCCTCAAAATTAAGGTAATACAGACAACTTTAAAACCACCCTTCTATATGTGAATTCTTTACCCTGGTTGTTATCAACAGCACTTAAGATGACTACCGCAGAAAGAGAATACAGGAGAAAAAAACATTTTTCACTGCCTTTTTTCCATTGATTGACTTTGTGGCATTTGACAGCACTTTGCATGTAGCCTTTCCCCCCCGTCATTTGTTTGGGTCTTTCGCACACCAACGGGAAAGCCAACCAATTTTTAAATATAGGAAAGTGTGGTTGCAAAGCCCTGGAAATTGGCAGCATGTCGTAGAGATAAGTGTAACCTCTGAAACAATTGTTAACTCTTTTAAAAAATGATCTTGTGTTGACTGTCTCTTTAAGTGTTAAGGGGAGCGGCTAGTGATGCAAAAACTATGTAAATGAAAGAGAGAGGAGAGAGAGATCAGAAGAACTGGAGGAGTGTTTCTGGCAAGTGATGCCCAGTTTGGTAAGGGGATGATACTAGTATTCAGTATATTTCAGTGCTGGGTTAGGTCTTTAGTTTTCCTTTTTCAGATCATGTCCTTAAAGGAGGAGTAAAGAAGTAAAATTCCCCCCCACTTCTTGTCCAACACTGACTGTAAGCTTGTATGTCACGTTAAGTGTGCCTAATACACTGAGATCCTTTGGGATGGAAAGTGGGATATAAATTTAACTTGTCGATATTTTTACTGGGGTTTGGAATCAGTTTTAAATGTTACATTTTAGGGGCAGGGTGAGCTTAATTATGTTTATGGTGCTGAAAAAATGTCTAATTTATTTTGCATTTCAGATTTGATATATTTTGAGGTTTGTGGGAGTTTGTAGCACCGCATGTTGCATAATGTATGTGTCGGGCATTTAGAATCTAAGGGAAAGTTAGATTTTCAGTTCATGGCTAAAGCTGGGAGTTGGTGCTGATTCTTAAAAAGAAAAGGAGTACTTGTGGCACCTTAGAGACTAACAAATTTATTTGAGCATAAGCTTTCGTGAGCTACAGCATCCAATGAAGTGAGCTGTAGCTCACGAAAGCTTATGCTCAAATAAATTTTAGTCTCTAAGGTGCCACAAGTCCTCCTTTTCTTTTTGCAAATACAGACTAACACGGCTGTTACTCTGAAACCAGTGCCGATTCTGCAGTTCGTTGCTGGGATGTTCCATTAAGGGTAAAAGTGACTTTTTAATTCTTTTTTAATCCTGTTCATTCAAGAAAGACAGACAGATACAGGGCATGAGGAAGTGCTGTTTCATTGATAGCCGTTTTGGAAAGATTGAGTGATGATGAGAGTTTAACGCCTTTCCTATCCATATCACTGACAAATCACAGTGAAAGCAAGTTAACAGCATCTGATGGCTGTGTGGTGTCCTGCATGTTATGAGTTTGGTAGGTCTGTCCATTTCTCTGTGGATAAGTGTCTACATGACAAAGACCATCAACAATCTCATCAGAGAGGCCAATGACTGAAAGAGCTAAGGAAGCCATAGCCCTTTTCTCTAGAGGAGCACCTCCGAGTTCTGGGTTGAAGTATGATGTATTGGCAAGAGTGGAAGATCAGATACTACTAAAGTGCTTAGGTAGATCAATGAGCATAATGTAAAGACCAAAAGAGGGCGGGAGGGATGGGCGGATAGGTACCTTCCCAAATAGCTTAAAGGGTTGCTAAAGGATGGTTGTGTAGCTAACGCACAGGACTGAAAGTCAGAATTCCTGAGTTCTGTTGCCAGCTCTGACCTTCCTCTCTCCGTGCATCAGGGGGCTCCGAGGCCAAATTCATTAATGTTTAGAAGTTGCTATGTAGGGTAGTGTACTACAGGCCTGATTCTGATCTGTCTCCACATTTGCCAGGGTGCGACTCCAGTGACTTTAGAGGAATTCCTTCCTATTTACACTGGATTATGCAAGCTCAGAATCAGGCCCCGTGTAACCCCAAAAATGTAACATAATTGCAGTCAGCTGTTTTATGTGTCTAGCCACGGCTGGCTGCAAGCCAAATACCACCTACCTAGAAATAAGCTTGAGGATTTCAAAAGGCTAGGATAAAGAGCTGCATGTTCTGTAGTTTGAGTTTTGCTAATCAGAATAGAAGGAACGTTTAGACAGGTTACCTTGGTTTTAAGTGCCCCTAACTTTTTTACACTTTTTATTGTTGTTATCACTCGAAATGCTTTAATGATTAAAAAAAAAGTCATTTGTTAAAATTAAAAAGATGAGTAACTCAGTAGGGGTTATTCTAGTAACCCACTAAAAGATACGTGCTTTGTTTAAGATAGCTATAAAAAATTAATTAAAAGTAAATACCTCAGAGCAGTCCGAGGGAGCTTTTTTTCGGGCAAGAAGCTGACACCCCAAACTCTGCAGCGGGAAGGCAACTGGCCATCGATGACCTGCTGTCACTTCCTCTAAACCATGTCAGACTTTGGAAATGATGTCTTGGAATGCTCTAAATCTGTTGCTATAACATAAATGTGTGTGTGCTTAAGGCTTAATAAAAAGTCGTTTTAAGTAAAAGCATCCTGATTTGTATCAATCATGTATTAGACAGAAAAACGGTGTCCCCATTGATTTATTCCTGACCCTGTCTGGAAAAAAAACAGCTAAATAACAACTGCTTTGTGTTCTGAAACCCTGAATAACAGATTGGCAAGCTAGTTGCCAGGAGTTGTGGTGAGGAAGGGTATGATTGATATAAACAGTTTGTTTGTTTATTTGCATATGCAAGGCACTATCATTAGATTGGCCAGTTTGTAGAATGCATCTGATTTGTCAAAGATTTCTTTGTCCATAGTCCTCTAATTCCAGTGCAACTGCGTCAAACACCATATTCCAGAGCAGAGTCAACTCCTTTGAGGAGAACCTTCTAGGAGGGATTGCCATGTAGCAGCAGAGCAGATTACAAATTCCGGCCAGTTACGAAAGGTAGCATCTAAACAGGTGAGTCTTAAGGCTTGAATTTCAAATAACTGTGGGATCTAATATGGGGAAGAAGATCCAGGGTCCAGGAGTGGAAGCTGATCAAAAGATCAAGCCCAGTATGTCAAGGCACTCTCAGCAATGCCTCCAAGCCAGAGTGAAGGGGACAGCTGGAATATAGGAGGGCAAAGGAGGTTGGTTTGGGAGGATCTCATATAGACACTGCTTCTGATCTCGCGTCTACATGTATAATTCCATTAACTTCAGAGGAGTTGCTCCTGGTTTACACCAGTGCAAGAGAAGAGAATCAGGCCCTGATGAGCAGCCAGTGCCTGTTCAGATAATGCCGTCAGATCTGGAGGTGCAGGAAGGTCTGTGCAAGTGACACCCCCCCGATCCCACTTGGGACAAGCTAAAATGCTACGGGGATGTTCGTTGCTCAAGTTGCCTGGGACTGACTGAGAACTCCAAGGTGGCAATCGCTGGGCACGCCGAACACTTCCCTCTTTCATCTTGGCTTTCACCAGGACACATCACAGACTGCCCCCTTCCCCCATGCCTCCAGCTACTATGATTGGACCACCCCCCTCCAGCTGCCTTGCCCTGGAGTTTGGGGCAGGGAGGAAAGTTGCCCACTCTGAGCCGTCTGTAAATCAGCTCTGCTCTGTTGATTTTCAGGGCCGATTTACACTAGCTGGGGCTCTGGCACCGATTCTGGAGCCTGGAGTTCGGGGACCCAATCAAATGGTTCTAGTGGGGGAGGCTTCGGCCTGCCCTGGGAGCAGCCATTGCACTATACCTCTGCTTCCTTTCCTGTTAGCTTTTAACCACAACAGGACTTTGCTTCTTGCTTTGTTATTTATTGTCCTGCATCCGGTTACGAGGGGCCTTATCAAAAATGTATCAAAGGTCCCAGGGGAACAAGAGAGGCACAGAGTGTTAGCCGGATTTATCCAGTCTGTAAATGAATTAGACCGTGGAAAGCCAAGCGGCTTGCACTGCGTCCAAGGGGAGACTCAGCCTTGCAGTGTTGGGATCAGGGTCCTACAGGGCAGCTTGAATTTACACCACGGGAATTCGGAAGGAAGCTGCTCCTTCGATCAGCTGGGCCCTACCTCAACCATCAACTGCAGCTATTTTGCTACCGGGCCTCCCCAACCTATTATTAGCTGCCAGGGGGGACTTCTCTTGCCAGTTCACACGCTTGCCATTACGCTGTTCACACAGGCCAGCTTGTTACACACGGGGCAGAGGTTGACGGCGCTTGGGACACTGCACTCACCCTTGAGGCTCTCTTCGTTCATTCCCCCAAGGCTTCGGGGAGGATGATCCCACCTGGGAAAGCGCTTTGTGCTGCTGGGATTATAGCCGGGCTCCTGGCTTTCTTTTGGAGAGACACCTTTAACCCAGGTAGGCGGAGAGAGGAAACAGCCAGAGCTTGGAAAGAGGCTTCCAGCGGTGCTGGAACAAATTGTATAGTGTGTGTGTGTGTGTGTGGAGGGGGGGTGTGTGGTTTGAGAGCCATTGAACCAAACTCTAACGCTTGTCTGTGATGGAAACCGCTTCCCGCAGCACCCCCAATTCCAGCACCTATGGAGGGTGAATGGAGGAGGGGGAGTGTTCCCAAACTGTGGTCTGTGGAATGCTTGCCTGTGGTCTAGAGAGACCACAGGTAGCTGCCTCTCCTTGTTTCCACCTGCAGAGAAGATCTGGGAATGAGCGACCGGGGATGGATTGCTTCATGATTCCCTGTTCTGTTCATTCCCTCTGGGGCACCTGGCGTTGGCTACTGTCCAAAGACAGGATACTGGGCTAGATGGACCTTTGGGCTGACCCAGTATGGCCATTCTTATGTCTGTGAAAGCAGCTGGGATCAAGAAAGAGCCAACCTAGCTGCATTTATTAGGGGCCATTCCTATATGCGAGGTAGAGAACAGGCAGTGTGGTCTAGTGGATAGTACACTGAACTGTGACTCAGGAAACCTGAGTTCTGTTCCCTTCTTTGCCACTGACCAGCGGTGTGACCTTGGGTATGTCACTTTCCTTGTCTAGCTCCATTCCCTCACTCCCATTTTTTGTCTGTTTAGATCATAATCTCTCCCAGTGCCTCATTTTTCCACCTGTAAATGGGCAAGCCCCTTCGTTTTCAGTGTGAATCCGTTCTTACTGAAAAAATCCCGGGTTTTACAAAAAGTAGTATTCCTTTTTTTCTGATTTTCACCCTACTTTTGTATCATTCAGATATATAAAAATAACTGGTTTCATTAGGGAAATGCAGTACATTGCATGAGATCTATGTATTACGATAATACATTAGTCTGTGTGTATACTCAAAGCTGCCTGTTGAAATAAGACTCTGTATTAGTCTAGAAGATACACACAGTAAACAAACAGGCCCGCACGCAAGCTCTGCAGTGCGTGCGCATCTGAATGTACTGATGAATGTCACGCCTGCCACATATACTTTTCAAGCTGTTAGCAGATAACGGTTTAAAGATTTGACACACTACCATGGGAAGAAAGTGAAAATCTGTAACAGAATACATTTCAGAACACAAGGAAGTATTCAAAAGTTTAAAAAAAAACAAAACCGGGAAAAGGACGAAGTTGAGTGTTTGTGCGGCAAAAGATGTATCCCAATTATTAAATGTAAACGGGGCCGGCTCTAGGGTTTTTCCTGCCCCAAGCAAAGAGAGCACAACTGTCCAAGCGAAAGAAAAGGGGTGGCCAGAAAGCCGCCCCTGGAATTGTGCCGCCCGAAGCATGTGCTTGCTTTGCTGGTGCCTAGAGCCGGTCCTGAATGTAAATATTTATAGGCTAGCAGTTCTAAGTCTACAACAGTAAACTCATCGTTCTAATGAACAGTTTGATTTGGGGATTAGCGTTCTATTGTTTTTGAAAACTCAAAGATGTGTTTTGAGTTCTGTGTTAATTCTGCAGCAAACCATGTTGAATTCCATTCATCAAAGCATTAATCTACTGACTGTTTTTCCCCTGTCTTTCCGTCCACCGAAATAAACCCAGATATTCACCCAGAAAAGATTATTACTAGTTTTTTCCGCCAGTTTTCACCCGTTTTTGTTGTTGTAGAAATAAACACCAACCAATTCCCGGGAAAATAAAAACCGAAAACAAAGGGCCCTAAAAATAGGTAATAACAGGGCTTCCTGTTTATTTAGACTGTGAGCTCTTTGGGGCAGGGACTGTCCTCACTACGTGAACGTACAGTGCCTAGCGCAGACGAGCTCTGATCTCAGTTGCTGTTGTACAAATAATAAGGAAAGAGGTACTACAGTAGGAGCAGCAGTGCCAGCAGGAGTGACCCGCTCCCCTCGGGGCTAGGGGAACGTAGAGCAGTTATGCAAGACAGCTGCAAATGTTCAGTAAGTGGTCACAGACCAACTGGTGACATTTCTGCACAGAGTGGGGTAGGAGAGTTGGTGGCACAGCCATCTCTATTGAATGCTCCTTAGACCCTATGATGAGGATGTCCAGGTGAATAAAGACCGCTTTAATATAAGTCTTACTGGGGCAGATGGGGCTCTTCAGATGTGTTAGGCGGCTCACCGAAGAGAAGGGAGACTCTGATTTCAAACCCAAGGCATCAGGCATGGACAGCCAGCATGTAAAAGCCTGTCAATAGACATGCTCATGGGAACTGATAGCCACGTTAAGTGTACCCCAGAGAGCTAGGGCGTTCCCTGCAAGCAGCACACTATAGCCTTCCTTGCGTGTTGTAACAGGGCAAGGAGCAAGTGAGTAAGCTGAAATCTGCACGTTGGAAAGTAGGAACACTGACTGGGAGAATTTTGGAGCTATGTGTGGTCTTAAAGGGGAGAAGAAGAAATGTGATGTGTACAAGAGACCAACTGGAAGGGTTGTAAAGCCAAGATGCTGGCGGAGGGTTACCAAATCCTCAGGGAGTTCAACATCCTAAAACAGTATTGGAGTTGTTCTGGATGAAACCATGCAGAAGCATGTGATACAGGTTACCAGAAAGTCAGACTGACTGATAAGGGTCAGACTGTTCAGGGAAGAGGTAACGAGCCATATAATACGGGGGTATTTACTAAAGTTAGGAGTGGATCAAAGAGTAAAAGAGGAATTTTTCAATGAGTTGTTGTTGTCCTTTATTGGAAACATACCATCCAACGAGAAGATAATTATCAGAGCAGATCTAAATGCACATGTTGGAACTGGAAAGACTGGATATGAAAATCCATGGAGGGCACAGAACTGGAACCAGAAACTCCAAGAGGACACGATCCTACAGACTTGTCTTGCGCTGGGCTTGGTGATCGTAAACACACGCTTTCAGAAGAGGGAAAGCCACCTTGTAACTTATGCCAGTGAAGGATACAAGTCCCAAATTGATTTCCTTGTAATGAGAAGAAGGAACAGATCATGAATAATCGATTGGAAGGTAATACCCAGCAAGCGCATTGTGAGACAGCACAGACTTCCCCTTATGGACTTCAGAATGCGGAAATATCTGAATGCCTGGGCTCCAAAAAGGCCTAAGTGGTGGAAACTTAAAGATGGATGTGAAAAAACCTTCAAACAAGGAGAAAGGCGTAGACTTACTGACTGGTTCAAACTAACATCAGCTCTGCTGGAAACGGCACATGAAGTCCTAGGAGTGACGAAACCAGTGGCAGATAGGATAAGAAGAGAGACTTGGTGGTGCAATCCTCAAGTTCAATAATCCATTGAGGAAAAAAATGAGTGCACCTTCAAAAAAGGGCAGGCCAATAGCTTGAGCAGTGATAAGATGGCATCTTTTGAGGCAAAAAAGGAGGCTAAAAAGTGTTGCAGCAGCTTAAAGTATGGTCTGTGACGAGCTATATAACTGACAAGGAGGACATGAGGGAGGGAAGACCATCTGTAGACTCACCAAGGCAAGAGAGAAGATGATGAGGGATGTGAACAAGTTTGCTTACATTAGAAATTAATGTGGCATATTGCTAATGAATGGGGAATCAACCAACAAAGTTTGGAGTGATTATTTTTCAAGAGTGATGAATGAGAAATTAAGGACACGTAAGCTGAACTGGGATGTGATAATTACATAGAATCATAGAGTTGTAGGACTGGAAGGGACCTCGAGAGGTCTTCCAGTCCAGTCCCCTGCACTCAAGGCAGGACTAGAAGGCTTAAACGAAGAGAAGTTGAAGAGGCGCTTAGGAAAATGAAAAAGGAGAAAGCATCTGGCCCAAATGAAGTATCAGTGGATGCAGTGAAGTCCTTGAGGAGGGAAGGCATCAAGTATTTTACAAGTTTGTTCCATGGTATTCTTAAGAAAGAGAAAATGCCAGATGAGTGGCATAAAAGCTTTGTCGTGCCTACTTTTAAACACAAAGGAGCTCTTCCACGGTGTGTTAATGATCTTCCAATTAAGCTGATGTCACAAGCTATGGAAGTAGTGCGAGAGAAGATTACTGAAAAGTGTCTGCATGGGATGGTTGATATCTGGAATGGTCTCTTGCCATACTTCCTATCTTTCCTACACAGTGGGATAGTTTCCAATCTTGAGCGCTCCCTGCATCAGTAATTGTAATTCCTTTCATTCTTCTTTCACTAACACTTTTTTCTTGTGCTCTCTCCCTCTCCCCACCCCCCAAGACAGCATCTCTGGTGCCAGAGTTCTCCTGACCGGAGCCAGCACTGGGATTGGAGAGCAGATGGCATATCACTACTCCAGGTTTGGTGCAGAAATAGTTCTGACTGCCAGGAGGGGAACACTGCTGCAGAAAGTAAGAGTCTCCTCACACAGGAGAAGGCAGAATGGGGGGGAAGATGTGGCCGTTAAAAATATTAGGATGTAGAGCTGGTCAGAAATTTTCCACCAAAACTGTCTTTTGACAGAAAACGGTGGGAGAGGGAGGGTTGACTAAATGATTTTTTACATGAAATGTGTCTGCTTTCTGTAGAAAAATGTTGATTTTCTGTCTTTGCTGAAAAACACTCCCAAATCAAAATCGTTCAATTGTGAAATGCTGCTGCAGTGCTTTTTGGGAGCTGTAGTTTGGGTGCCTTGTGCTCCCATTCTTGTCAATGGGCCAAAATCTCCAGCCGGACTTCATCTCCCACGATGCAGTGCCACCATATGACTGCCATGATGCACCACCTCCCCCCTCACCAAAGCGGGGATGCTGTGGTGCATCATTGGAGATGTAGTCCAAGAGGGAACCCAACCTGTCGAGGAGACATGGGAGCACGTGACTCGGGACTACAACTCCCATGAGGCACTGGAGCAGCATTTCGGAATTGAAATATTTCCATTCTCAAGCAAAATATTTCACTGAAAACTCAAAATTTTCTTTGAGGAGATAAAAAAACATTTTCCAACCAGCTCAAATAAGTTGGATATACAAACTCATCCATCCCTAGAGTACAGAAATCATGTGAGAACAGGCCCAGTGTAAGGTTCTGAGCTGATGGGAAGGGATGGGACTCTGGGAAGGGGAATGTAAGGACATTGCACTAGGACTGGGCTCACCTAAGCCTGTTTCAGTGTCTCGTTTGGGCTTCGTTCACATTTGGGCATATCACACAGCTCTGGCAGTGCAAAGGGGCCTTGTAATATGAGTACTCCAGGCCCCTTTGCCATGTCATAGGCTTAGGCTTGTCTGCATTTGCGAGTTATTTCAGATTAAGGTAGGTCATGAATTTAAAGCACAATTCTGGAATCGTTTTTCATGTGGACACTGTTATTCTGGGTTAAGGTCGGGTGTTATTTTAAAGTGTTATAATTATTCCTGGGTTAATGTCCTCATGTAGATAAGTCCTTTAAGGTAAATGAGAATCGCTCCCTTTTGGGTTGGATGGAAGTAAATGTGGGTGTAAAGTGTGTGACTTTGTTCATAGTTGGCTCTTCTTGACCATGGCATGAAAACAGTGAGGGGAATGAAGTAGCAGCCCCTCGTCTCTCCGCACCAAAGAAAAGTAGACTTAGATCCGTCTGTTGTTGTTATTCCCCTAGGTGATGGAGAAATGTCTGCAGCTGGGAGCAAAGCGAGTCTTTTACATCCAGGCCGATATGTCTTCCCCTCAAGCCCCGGAAAAGGTGGTGCAGTTTGCTTTGCAAAAATTGGGTGTGTATTGGGCTGTCTGAAGAAAAGCGACTGATGCTGTGGGGGGGATCCCAGGTGTCCATGTGAAAGTCAGCCTGAGACTATAACAATTCCAGATCCCCCGGGGCTGGAGGAGAATATGGTTGCAGCTGTCTCATTTTGAATGGCCTGGTGGGAAAGGTTCCCTAATAATACCGAATTCCTGGGTCTGATTCTCATTCACACCAAGGCTCCTTTGCACCTCTCCGCTCACGTAAAGCACCCTCAAAGTGGGTGTACGTTCATATCCATTGCACCCTGCCAGAGCAGCGTTAAGGGGCCTTGCCTCAAACGAAAGTCAAGCCCTCTGTCTTTCAGGGGCGTTAGCTTATTAACCCTCATGATGCCTCTCTGAGGAAGGGATGGAGGGAGAGCAGTATTGTTCTCATTTGACGGGGAAAACTGAGGCACGGCACAGTTCAGGTCACTGCTTCAAATTCAGACCTAGTTACTATGATGGCTGGTACTATATAAATACCAGCAAGATTAGATCAGACAGATCTGGCCTAGCTGGAGACTGTTGTTCCCATGTAGGCTGTAATGAGCTCTCAGTCCAGTTCTTAATGGACACGTGTCCACATCGCAGACAGCACCATCCCAGCTGGTCTCAGGTGCTCCTTCTCATTGGTAGCCTCCACCAGGAGGCCAAGGACTCTGTGGGCTGTGGAGGTTGAACCTTTGGGAGTGGGCTCCTCTGGATCGAGGTGGAATCCAATAGGTGGGACAATGCGGGCAGACTTTCCCTGGGCAGGGGGGAAGCCGGGCTGCAGAAGGCAGGAGCAGGCTTCAGCAGAGGTCTTTGTCCTCCAGGGATGCCAAGGCTGGAAAAGAAGGATGGCCCAGTGATTAGGGTTTTAGCTGAGGACTTTGGCTTCAATTCCCTGCTCTGCCACAGCTTTCCTAGGTCACCTTGGGTAACTCACTTCATCTCTCTGTGGCTCAGTTCCCCATAATACCCTGCCCTGCTTCACAGGGAGTTGTGAGG
Organism: Lepidochelys kempii; assembly: GCF_965140285.1. Taxonomy (NCBI): domain Eukaryota; kingdom Metazoa; phylum Chordata; order Testudines; family Cheloniidae; genus Lepidochelys; species Lepidochelys kempii. The sequence continues at coordinate 12,938,293 of NC_136404.1, forward strand.
GTAACTACATTAGAAAGATTTCAGGGTGCTCAGACTCTGCTGTTATGGGGGTCATGTAAGTACCTTAGATAGGCCCTCATGTGATTCTGTCTCTCTCTGGATCATGCCTGGCCCAGTTTCTCTCAGGCTGCGTCACACCCAGCACTGGTAACCCAATTAAGGGCAGTCAGAACTGGGAGCCACAGTCCTGGGAAGGTCTCTATTCACCCAGCTCCCTCTGTACATCCTGCCTCGATCCTGGTAACGCAGCAGGAAATTCAGAGATGCGTGGGAAAGCTGAGCTGCAAGATTCCCCAGGTCACAAGCTGCCAAACAGGGCTTCCCTTGCTGTGCAACTCTCTTGAAGGGTTTCCTTTCATTTACTACAAACATGGTGGGTGGCTTTTCCTTTCCTGCGCTGGCTCTGCTATTGATCGGTTTAAGCCGTGTTGCCTTGGTTGGAGCCAGGCGAGTGGGAGTCAGGACTCCTGGGTTCCGCTCCTGGCTCCAAGGGTGACCTGGGTTCATTCTCTTTTGGCCTGACATGTCTTTATGTAGCCCCCATCGCTGTTGTGGCTGAGTGCCTCAGTGTCCCCACCTCAGCCAGTGATGGATGGATGTGTGAGGAGGGTACCTTGTGTGTCTATTCCAGCCTGGTAGTGGTTGAAATCTCAGCAGTGCCCTTGATTGATAGGGGGGTGCAAACTGGGTCGAGCCAACTCCAGCTGCCTAGCGCCCAAGGGGCAGCTGTCTTTGCTGTGTGTGTGTCCCAGGGGATACTCAACAATGCCTGCAGCTACCCTCTTCTTTTGAAATGGAGATGCAGCTTGCAGGGACTACACTTCCCACCAGGCAATGCTTCACCTGGAGCCAAGTGGCACTGCAAAGAGACACCCATTGCCATCTCTTTAGGTGCTGCCTGGGGGGTCCCGAGGAGTTGCCTTGACTGGGCACATCCTGGGCTCCCGCTGGTGGACTCTTCCCAGCAGCCCAAAGGAAAGAGCTAGCTGGTTTTCTTCCTCCTTTATGCTGCATCTGTTGACCCATGGATGGCCCCGTACCTGACCCCCAGCCTGTTCTGCTGCTTGTAGGGGGACTGGATCACCTGGTGCTGAACCACATTGGCGGGACCCCTTTCCGGATGTGGGACGGAGACGTGGAACACACCCGCTGGCTCATGCAGGTGGGTTTCTGCAGCAGAGAGAGAGAGACACGGGGCAAATGCAGATTGGGGGCAACGCCACTGAAGTTGACTCTAAACAAGGGTGAAATGAAAAGGTCCGTAATGCTTTGCTGCTGATTGAGAAGCCCGCCGAGATGTGAGGGAGGTGGATGTAGGTAGCTGATCTAGTTAGGTCATTGCCATTCAGCCTCCTGTTTATCCAGCTCTCTGTCTGTCTGATTTCTAGGGCACCAATCAGTGTAGTAGCTAGTGAGGGTGTGTAACTTGGCAGTGGCTTCTAGGACGCAACTTACAGATGCAGGGTTTTCTGTTGAATCACTCCAGTGAGTAGCCAGCTACTGTTCTATAGATATATGGGCCTATGCCATGGTAACGGACTGATGTATATGCTAATAAGCTTGAATTAAAAGGCCTAGTAGGAGAAGGGCACACCAACATTAGTAGGGTGAGGAAATACCGATAAGGAAAAGGGGCTCAAACACCTACTGAATGTGCATTAGGCATTAGCGTAACCTCTGATTAAAAGGTGGCACTCAGCCCATGCACTCCAGGGAGATTTCCTGGAACGTGCCAGGCCAAGCACCACTCGTGGGTCATTTTACCTACTACAGGGTTCCCTGCAAAGGATGGTGTGAGTATGCAAGTTCTGGCTGCTTGTATTGTCTAGATCTACTTTGCTATGTTGTAGAGTTTGTGATAGTGCTGATGGTGCTAATAAAACTATTGCAAATTCAAAAGGTCTTCCCTAAGTCTGAGTGTCTCTCTCACATACGCCAGGGCCCTCGCTCTGAAATTCATTGTAATACTGTGACGGATCTAGAGGCAAGCAAACACTGCCAAACCATGGAATGTTAAATTGGGAAATCTAAATAATGCCTAACCAATAGATCAGGCAACTGATGTCAGGTTTTAGGACCCTCAGATGCTGAGCTGTTTTACTGACTCATCTGAGAGGCCAGATCAGGTGAGTCCTACTAGCTCCATTCCAGGTTATGAAAGGGCTTGAGCCTCTTCTCAGAAGAAGAAGTAGGGGTCAGGGGTAGAGAGATCCTGGAGGGAAAAAAACAGTCAAGCTCAGGAGAAAACTTAGTCTGATGTTTATTCTTTGTTAATTAAGTTCACAATAAAGGTAAACCCAGGAAGGCGGTAACTTTGGACCAAAACCAGGGTGTTAGGATCTGGGTGGGGAATGCCACTGTCTAACAGGCTGAAAACCAGAGAACAGCTGGCTGCTTCTTGGAATTCTTGGTAAATGTGTAGCAATAACCTTAACTCTGGCCCCTCCTCGTTAATCTGAAATCTTAAAGTGCCCCAAAATGTAGTGTTCCCATTATCCTATCAGTCCAGACCCCCAGATAGGTGCAACCTTTCCCTGGATGCTTTATGTAGCAAATCAAGCACCTGGCCCCTTTCATTTCATGACCTCTATCCTGGGTGGGTGACCCAATCCCCAGCCCTCCCACTGAACAGATGTTTCGTTTTGGCCTTGGCTGCCACGTTCCCATTCCTTTCACGTCTCATCTCCTTTCATTCCAGGTGAATTTCCTGAGTTACGTGGCCTTGGCGTCTGCAGCTCTTCCCATCCTGGCTGAGAGTAAAGGATCTCTGATTGTGGTTTCTTCCCTCACAGGTCAGTGCTTGAAACCTGCACAGAGCTATGGCTGATAAAGACGGCAGCCCCACCCACCCCCCACCCGCTCATGCAATGCCTCAGCTTGATCCTGCATGAGTTTCTAAGCCCTGCCTGCCGCAATCTTCAGAACTGCAGTGTGAATGGGACTCTGGCCCTTGGCAGGGCGTCTCTGGATCACATCATTTCATGTTCCTATAGGGCTTCCCACCTTCAAAGCACTTCCCAGGGCATATACCCACTGCGGTGGCCGAGTGTATGGGAGGGCAGCAGCCAAACCACCACACGAGATATTTTGGCCGAGAGTGTGAACTGATTGCTACAGGCAGGGGGCAGCCCGAACAGCAAGGAATCTTTTCCCCCCACGTGCATGATGATTGTCCTAGTGCATTATGGGATTGGATGTTTCCGTCTTCTGATGCATCCACTGCTGGAATGAGGAAACTAGCTGGAGCAATGGTCTGATGCAGTGTAGCAAATCCTCTGTTCCTATGTGCTCCTTCCAGGGGGTTCTCTCCCAGCTGTGCCCTCACCCTCTGTCTTGTTCTGCCAGCCGTTTCACTTGGTTTCCTCTCCTCATGTTTTCCTTTCTAGGAAAAATCTCAACTCCCTTCACAACCTCTTACTCTGCCACCAAGTTTGCTCTGGATGGATTCTTTAGCTCCCTGCGCCACGAGCTCGCTATGCAGAAGCAAGACGTATGCATCACACTGTGCATCTTGGGGCTGATCGACACTGAAATGGCTTTGGAGAAGACAAGGTATGTGTGTGTGTGTGCAGAAGAATGTGTGTGCGAGAGTGTGTGCCTGCATGCAGGCGTTCACATGGGTGCAAGAGAACGTATGGTGCGAGAATGCATCGGTGGGTATTCCTGCATGTGCGTACATGAGTGTGAGTTAGCGTGCCCACGTCTGGGTATGCACTAGTGCGTGCAGGGATGAGAGTGGAAGGGTGTGCATGCATGTGCATCTGGATACGTGCATCTGGGTGCACTTGTGCATGCGAGTGTGCACGGCCCCGGTTTGCTGGTTTGCATCTTTCACTCCTGAGATGTCGGTTCGCACAGAGCAGGCCAGCGCGGTGACAGGGGGGGTTTGTATGACCGGGTGACTGTTCCCTTCCAGGGGCAAGGTGTACATGAGCGCCTATCCAGCCGCTGAAGCCGCGCTGGCCATCATCAAAGGCGGAGCCACCAGGGCACGGGAGGTGTTCTACCCCTGGTGGCTGGAGCTGCTGTGCTGCCTGCGGGACTGGTTCCCCAACCAAAGGGATGTCGTTATACAGAGCTTCTATAACTACACCAGCGCCTGAGTGATGCAGAACCGCCATTCCCTTCGCCCTGCAAGTACAGGCGCAAGGCCCTCGGCTCCTGCTGGGGTCAAGGTCAGCCATTGGCTTCAGTGCGAGCAGCATTTGGACCTGGAACAAGAAATATCCGGAAATCCTTGGCTAAGGGTCCAGTAGCAACCTTAGCTCTGACCCCTCCTCTGTCCCCATCAACCTTAACTCTGACCCCTCCTCTGTCTCCATCAACTTTAGCTCTGACCCCTCCTTTGTCCCCATGAACCTTAACTCTGACCCCTCCTCCATCCGTATCAATGCCTGACCCGTCCTTCTTCCCCATCAACCTTAACTCTGACCCCAACTCTGTCCCCATCAACCGTAACTCTTTACCTGTTCTGCTCCCTGTCTGTTCCATGCATGCTCCAAAGACCTCGCACTGTCGTCTGATTGACGCTACCTCAGCGTCTCATGCCCCTTGCCGCATTGACTCCAGCCTCTGCAGCCTCATCCATCCATTCATATGGGCTGGAGTCTCCCCTCTGCCCCAGCCCACGATCTCCCAGGGCTAGGGATAAAGACTTCTCAGATGCAGGATAGAAACCATCCTCCCAGCTGGGAAACCTACCTGTCACCCCCACCTCAATGACACCCCCCCCCCCAGCTGCTATGGAATCCAGTGGATTTTGTGGGTGCTCCGCCCTTCTGAAAATCAGGCTATTTTAAGACCCTGGCAAAGCTAATTTGAATGAACGAGCGAGGCAGCTTGGCCACCGCAAGGTGGCAGTAGTTCGCAGTGATTGGCAGCGCAGAACCTGAGCTGTGGACAAGATTAGTTTGGTGGCTTTCTCCAGGGCATGGGGCCAAATACCATTCAGTTAAGCTCAGGGAATTCACGTAGTGCTTCTAGGCTGGCAGTGTAACGGTAGCAGTGAACTGGGCCACAGAGGGGTCTCGCACTCAGACTAGTGCTGGGCCTGGTGCTTATAACTCAGGTAACTGACAATGCCCAAGTAACTGTCGTACAAAGTTGTTCCCATGTGAGCCGAGTTGTTAGATTCGTTCGTGCGCTGCCTGGAGGGGGAGGGATGGCGAACAGCTGCGGGGTGGTCTTTGAAAGAGATGGGTGAGACGGAGAAAGTAAAAACAGAGCAGAGACGAAATCCTGCCTCAGTGGAATTTTGCTGGCTTCTAGGGGACCAGGGATTTAAGAAGGAAGGGTCTGTTTAAGTGTGGGTAGCTACTTGGGAGTGGAGACAGTAGTCAAATCAGAGAAATGTAGGGCTGGAAGGGACCTCAAGAGGTCACCTCGTCCAGCCCCCAGTGCTGAGGCAGGATTAAATATACCAGTCCCCAAAAGTTTACAGTCTAAACAGACCAGAGGCAGATTATTATAGCCCTGTTGAATTGAGTCCCAGAGAGAGATGGACTGATTCGCCCAAGGTCCTACAGGGACTCTGGCAGAGCTGGGAATCAACCCCCAGGTCCTAGGCCTTTAATCACAAGGCCACCCTGCTGCCCTGCCAACAGAGCTGTTCACAATCAAGATGAAGGCAGAGAAAATAAAGCAGAGTTGGGCAAAAAGCCCCCGAGCGTTGTGTTTCCTGCAGGCGTGCCGAGCCCGGCCGTCCGGCTTCCAGATCCGTCAGAAACGTCCAACCTCAGCCCCACGCCAACAGTCGGCCCCTGCTTGGCTTTCCAAAAGCAGCATCGTTTCCGGTCTAGGCTGCAGGCTGTCTTAGCGCTCCCGGGTCCAGAGTGGCTCTATTATTCAATTCCGGATGTTGGGGAACCGTCTTTCCATCCGTGAGCAGTGGGGCTGGTGGAGGCTGAGGGTACGAGCAGGAACTGTAGACGACTCTTAGGGATCCAGCCCAGAGTTCTGCTTCCTCCCTTGTGCAGCTGGACACAGTGGCATTCCAGCAGCACCTCGCAGGCTGGAGAATGCCCTTTAAGGACGTGTGGAGGGGATTTGGAAGTGGCTCCGGGGGCAGGCCAAGCTGTTTGGGATGGAAAGAATGTCTCTGCCCTTAGTCACTAACCTTTTACACTGGAAACAACAGGGAATGTGCACGGTGGCTCGCCGCCACTGGGCAGACCCGCTGCAGTGGGCATTTGTTAAGCAGCTTGTTGTTTGCTTGTGTGTATTTTAGCCCTGTGTGCGGGGAGTCTCTTCAGACACTCTAGGCACCCTGAGCATGACACTGCAATCCTGGGGAGGGAGAGGGTGGGATTGCAGCACACGTAGATGTACTCCCAAGCTAATGTTTATCTAGCGAACATGGGTACCAAGAGCAGGGAAGCCACGGCAGCACAGACTAGCCACCCGCACGCGTACTCAGGGTCTCAGGAGAGCTTGTACAGCCTATGCTGAAGCCAGTGCTGTTGTTATTTGAGCTGGCTGGGTCGGAACTAGCTTGCATATGGCTATCTGAGATTCAGTCACACTCCTGACTGCAGTGTAGACATAGCCTAAATTACAGCAGCCTCTGGGCTGCTCTAACTTACAGTGAGGCTGACAGATCCCTGCACCTGCACTGTCATCTGCATGTATAGCTCCTTTTACCAGGGCGCTTCAGAGCCCTTCACAAAGCTGGGTCAGTACCATTATCTCCAGCCTATGGGTGGGGAAACCGAGGCAGCAGCTGCTCGGCAAGTCAGCCACAGTTACAGAAGCAGAAACGGCTCCAGCCCTAAAGGGAGCATGGCCAGGATGGATGGGTCTGGGGGAGTAGACCCCAAAGGTTTGGCTTGTTGCAATACACACGGTTGGGTCCCCAGCCCTGCAGATTTGGGGGTGGAGGCTCCCAATTCACTAGTCCCAGCCACTTCCCTCCGCTGCCACTCTTATCCCTCACCACACCAATGAAGTGCATTAAAACTGATTGTTTCTATCGGATGTGCCGGACCCGATTCTGCTCCCAGTCATGCTGGTGTACATCCAGATCCACTCCCTTGGCCTCAGTGGATTTACTCTAGCGTAACAGAGATCAGGATCTGGCTCGGGAGTTTTCAGAGATGTCCATTTGCTGGGGAATTTTGTTGCTGACCTGGTTTTGCAGGGGAGCAATGTGACTTTAAACAGCTGCTGTCCTATCCCAGTGCCTAGCTTTCTTGCTTGGTTCCCTGGCGATGGGGAGGGGGAAGAGGGCTCATTTCACACCCCTCCCCCAAATCCTAAATTCTTCCATGAAATTTTCTTGGATGGAACCAGTCATTGCCTGCTGATGCCCCCCCCCCTCCTGCCCCCAGCTCCTGGGTGAAAAGCCAGCTCCCCGCTCTCCCCTGCATCCTGCCTCCAAAGAACAGACTCTAGCATCTTGTGCTCACAAGGAAAGTTTTCACCGGGCCCTGCAAGGAGGCGGTCTGCCTTGGGAGGGGGGAGTAAAGAGAGAAGCAAATTGACAAAGGTTAAGAAGTGACCCATGAACGCTCTCCCAGCAAGGCCCAACAAACTTTTCAAACAAGGGCTGGTTTTTCTGAAGGCAGGAGAAAAGCCTACAAAGTGCCAATTAACAGTGAATCTCTTCCCCCTCTCCCGCCCCACCGCCTCCCCATCACCTCCCTTGCAGGGCTTTGACAGCTCTGGTGTCTGGGTTAATACCAAAGGGCTTTGCAGGGGGAATTAGAATTCTCCTCCCTGTCTCTCTTTGTTTCAGGGGGCGCGTTTCCAGTTCACTGGGCGTTCAAAGGCTAATAGAACGGGACTTTCCCAATGGTGCGGTGGGAGTACAATAAGCCCTGTCGAAATTATACAGTGATCGGGAGCGGGGCTTTTGGGCGGTGGGCGGCTTGGCGAGCCAGAGGGGGAGGGCACTCTGAAACCAACCCCTCCCTCCCCCCCCTTACCAGTGCCTGCTCCAGATGTCAAAAGCGGATTTCTTGCCAAAGAGGGGAAAGGAGAAAGTGTGAACAGGACGGACAATTCGCAGGGGGTTGTGGGAATGACCCCTTCCCCCCCTCCCAATAGGTTGCATCTGCAACCACTGGGGGGTTCCTGGCAGCATGGGGCTGGGCAGCGCCAGGATCTCCAAGGTTCCAGGTTCGAGGGGGGGTTGTCAGAGAGCTGGGTCTGCTGGCCTCCAAAATATTCCAGGAGTTTGTTTAATTCACCAAGCAGGCATCAGCCTTAGGCCTTCCCCTCTCACACCTTGTCAGCGCAGACTTTAGCTTCTCAGAGGGTTACGCTTTGGGAGGGGACACTGGATTTGTGTCCCTACCTCCCCTCCTTCTTTTAAAAGCTACCCTGTAAATGCCCCCTCTGTAAACAAGGCGCCCGCTCCTGCTCCCGTCTAAACTCAGTGGGAGTTTTGCCGTTGGCTGCAATGAGAATGGGATCAGGCCCCAAAATGTTAGGGTTCAGTCCCTTGCCCAGTGAAGTCTACAGGTGTCTTCAACGAGCACTGGCTTGGTCCTTTGCGTGGGGTGTTCCCCATGTGGACCACAATCCATTCACAGGTGTCTAGCGTTAGATCTCCCTGGTCACTGGGTGTCAGCGAGGTCAGAATCAGGGCTGAAACTCTGGGCCCATTCAGATCGATGATAAAATTCCCATTGACTTAAGTAGGATCTGGATTTCACCCCGGGGCCTGGCTGGCCATGCAGGCCAATGCAGCTGGCTAGCGCGTGGGTACAAGGCAGCAGTGGGGGTGGCAATAGACCTTTGCTGCATGTGCCATCTTGGGGCAACTTTTCAAATGTGCCAGTTCAGATTTGCCAGCTCGCCCATCTGTACCAGCAAAAACCCACCCGTGCTGGGCACAGATGAGGGGTGGGGAGACTCAGTGCTCTCACTAATTTTAACCTTTTTCTAACAGGCTCACTTAAAAATGTGTCCCTTAAGATTTGTTGTTCTCAATTGTTTCCTGATGTAGAATTTTTTGCTCCTGGCGTAATCCAGGTAGCTGGTTTCCCTGTGGAAGAGGAACGAGATTTTAGGGCTTGTGCAACCTCCGGTAACTTTCCTATCTGTGTTTTCTTGTGTTGCTTAAATCAAAAATCAAGGTTATTAGATTTGGGGACCCATCCTGCTAAATCACTGCCATGTTTTCCGGTATGATAATCCAGATAGGCTATTCCTGGCCTGTTGCTGGGCCATGTTGAACAGCTGTTGCGTTCCTCCCCATAGGTGGCTGCATTCCAGAGTTGGGAGAGGTGATGGCTGGGGAGTTTTGCCATTGATTTCAATGGGTGCAGGATCTGGGCCACAGTTGGTGAAGTGCTTTGGGATCCTTCGAAATGCAAAGCACCAAGTCAGGCGTGGTCATCTAGAGTGGGAGTTAGCTACCAGTGCAAACCCCTAGGTGCAAGCCCATGGCAATGACACTGAATGGGTCAGGGGGAATTGTTTTATCTGGGGAGTCAGTTGCCAGCTGGAGGTTCTAAATCTAAAGAAGTCACACACTGGATTGGTTTTGTGTCAGTGGCATTTTGGCGTCTTTCAGATGCCTCTGTTTGGGTGGCGGGGATGTCTGTGTGACAAGGACGATATGGGTGTTGAACGGCATAATGATGAACTGTCATATGGAGCAGAAACATGGCCATAAAAAACAGCCGGGAAGAGGAAATGAAACAGTTTTCCATGTCAAAAGTTACAGCATATTCATAGCATTGGTTGGCTTGATTTTGTCACAAAGGAGGAAACACTTAGACAATCCAGGTGCATTGCAGTCTTGCAGCAGTTGGGAACTAGATGACTGCAGCGAGGGGGCGGGGAGGGGGGGGGTCATGTCCCAGCTGCAGAAGAAAGTACGCTTTTACTGAAGGTTTATAGTGCAGAGGTCAAAGAGAGCAGAACATGAGGCCCACCTCGAACAACGTTGGAAGATGTAATGTGGAAGGATTTAAGGAACCTAAATCCTCCCATAATGACTCTTGCTGAAGAATGAAGGCTTGCAAGGGGCTGTTCAAAATGGAACTCCATTGCACGCACCGCTCTGGCGACATCCTAGCCATGTGACTCATCTGCCCCTTGCTGCAAACCCCCCTAGTGTAAACACAATTCACACCCGTTGCAGCATGATTTGCATCAGTGCAACTTGGCGGGTGGGGTGTAACCAGCACAGATGCAAATCATGCTCAGGGGGTAGAAATTGTGTCTTTGAGGAGCATGTTGCACTGTGCGTCTAAAATCCCCATGTGAGTATGTGTCTCTGCACACACAACTGGACTGAGAGGGAGTGAGGGGCCCAGGGTTTAGAGATTATCTTGCTGGTCCTTAACGTGAAGAGGGACACACCAAAGATCCCCCACTGTGGCGTTCCAAACCTTTGGACTGATCAGCCAGATTCCTGCAGCCTCCTTTCATAGCCAGGGCTCCCGGTGGCTGCAAACAAAGCACCAGAGGGTGAAACTAGGGGCCCTGCAGCCCAGTTCCTGCCACTCAGCCGACCGGGGTGAGTGAATGATTTATTATTCCTCTCCTGCCATTCACAAGGTGCCTCCCTCTGAAGCTCCCGACGTTTCAATGCACCTGCCACAAAAGGGCGTTTTCTCCACTATAGGGATCAAATGCCGGGGACACAGAGGCATATGACATGCCTCATTTCCCTCCAGAGCGTGAGGTTCCCCCCCCCCCATCCTCCCCTCTTATTTAGAAAGAAAGGAAGAAAAAAAAGTTTTGCTGGGATTCTGTGGTGCTCCTGGGATCACTTCAGCATGTGGCCAAAGGGGGTTGCATGGATTAGAAATCACAAGGGGAAAGGGAAGGAAAATGGGGCTTTGGGGGAAAATGATTATCATTGTTGTGTTTATTTCTAGCACCCAGAAGATTGTGCTGGGCGTTGGATACAAAAATGTATTACTGTAGAAGGTCTCTGTCCCAAGGAGCTTACATCAAACAGACGAGACCGGGGGAAAGGGAGGTATGCACCCACAGAGTAATCAGTGATGGTTAGTAAGTGTTATGTTAGTTTCACGATTATTGTGGAGGGTATTTCATTTTTTCTTTGCTTTATACATATGCACCAGGCTCACATGTGTACAAATGCACCCTCTATTTCTCCCTTTCCCTCCCTCCCAATACACACACACAACCATATACATACTTGCACAATCATACATTTACACTCACACATACACACACCAGACACAAGCACCACTAACTAACTTACGTAACGCACACCACATTAGTCACACGGTTACTTGCACATACCACCCGTACAGCACACACACAACATAGACACACACATAACATAGATGCACCACACCACACATTCTCATATGGTCCCAGACACACGCTGACAGCTACATAATCTCACTCACGAATAACCACGTTAGCAGTTTAAGGGGTGAGGAGGAAAGCGGGAGGGGGTAGTTAATAGGAAAGACAAGCAAGGAAAGGCAGAGCTGTTTGAAAAACGAAATTTTCCTTTCATGGGAAATCTCAGCATCTCAGATTAATTTCTGTTTCATGTTGGAGCAGAAAATTGAACATGAAAAACTTTTTGTGAAATGAAAAAAATCCCCCAAAGTTCCCAGGGGGGAACGTCAGACCAGGGAAATTCTGCGTTTTTCCATGGGAATGAAATTATTTTGACACATTGAAACAAAATATTTTCTTTCGAAGCCACATTTGAGAAATGAAAATTTTCCTTTCAAATTGATGTTTTGATCAAAACAAGATTTGACCATTTCGATTCTTCTGAGCCGAAAATTGAAACATTCCATCACTGTTTTCCCACAGAAAATTTCAGTGAAACCACTGGAGTTTTTCAGCTGAAAAATCTGGACTACCTATAACTGTGGGGAAGAGGTCAGGCGGTACAAGGGAGGAAAGTGGAGGTCAGTTAGCTAGAGAGGGAGAAGTTCTGATTTAAGCATCCCCAAGGGGCTGTTTGATCCTTGAAACAACCTCACTTCATATTGTCTCTTTTATCTTAAACTGGGTGACTGAACGCTAGACACCTAGGCTGGGAGCTCAGAATCATGAGACTGATGGGATAGAAACCAGTGTGATGATCCGATGGTCTCTTCGGGACTTAAAATCTATGGAACGATGCAAAGCACCCAGGTGATTTAGGAGCACACACCATTGGAAATCAGTGGGCCTGTGCTCCTAAATTACTTGGGCACCTTGGAAAATCTCACCCCTAGACATTACGGTGTGGGGCCTGTTAGAAACACAGACAGAGGAAGGTGCATCATCACTAAGGCCTGGTTTACACACAGGTTTTGTATCGTAATGCCAATGTGGATTAGTGCTGTGATTTTTTTTTTTACTGATCTACTTCTACCACTACAGCCCCTAGTGTGAACACAATTATACCAGTATAAAGATGCCTGATAGCAGTGTAGTTATTTGCCTTCTGTTTGCAAGATAGCGATACGGGTATAAAGCACTGTTACACCAGGATAACTGCAGCCACGCTAGCTTTAGTCACCTTTCATTCGTCTCCACCTGCTCTCTGGGACTGCACAGCTGAGCTCTCAAAATCACCCCCCACGTCCAGATGCCACTGCAGCCTGGAGAGGCATGTACCATAGGGGCTGAAGAGATCTGGTCCCTGCCCGTGCTCCATTGGTCCTCGCCTGCTTGGACTGCAGCCCCATATTGACTCCCGGCCTTTGTTCAGAACTCACACCTCGACAACCAGCACTTGGTGTGTGAAGAAGGTGAAAAGTTCAAGCCAAGATCCCTGTAAAGAGACAAGTTTGGTCCCTCTAATTATCCATGAAGCAGGGGCCGTGGCGCTCCGGACGGGTTCAAGTTTGGTGCCCACTTGTTCGGTGACGGAGCCTCGCTTGGCTTCACACTGGCTGATTAAATGTCTCTAATTGTCAGTTCCCATTATCCCAGAGCTCTGCTGTCTGCCAGGCTTAATTGTCTGCCCCTTGGCACCCCTGTCCTGTGGAGCTTGGTTCCTTTTGCGGGCAAATGCTGCCCTAAATGAGGGTTCACACACACAGACAGACATTCTCCACACACATAGACATTCGCTACACCCACAACACACACACTCCTATTCACTATAAATATTCACACAAACACACAGCACATAAACTAACACACACTGCACACTCTAATACCTAACATAATAGCTCACATACATGCATGCACACTCTGGCATGTGCAAATACACACGCAACACACATTCTCACACTCATACGCACACACACCACCCATATACATATGCACACAGAACACACACACACACACACTACAACAGGGGTGGGCAAACTACAACCCTCCAGCCAGTTTAAACCAGCCCTCAAGCTCCTGCCGGGGAGTGGGGTTGGAGGCTGCTTCACGTGCGCTTGCCAAGGCTCCCGGAAGCAGCAGCATGTCCCCCCCTCCGGCTCCTACGCTTAGGGGCAGCCAGGGGGCTGTGTGCACTGCCCCGTCCCCAAGTGCCGCCCCCACAGCTCACATTGGCGGGGAACTGCGGCTAATGGGAGCTGCAGGGGCGGTGCCTGTGGAAGGGGCAGCATGCAGAGCCGCCTGGCCGCACCTCTGCATAGGAGCCAGAGTGGGGGACATGCTGCTGCTTCCAGGAGCTGCTTCAGATAAGCGCCACCTGGAGCCTGCAACGCTGACCCCCTCCTGTGCCCCAACACCTTGCCTCAGCCCTGATCCCTCTCCCGCATCCCAACCCCCTGCCCCAGCTTGGAGCCCCCTCCCCCACCCTGAACTCCTCATGTCTGCCCCCCCCAGAGCCCCACCCCCAGCCAGAGCCCTCACCCCCCTGTGCCCCAACCCCCTCCCCAGCCCTGATCCCCCTCCTACCCTCTGAACCCCTTGGTCCCAGCCTGGAGCAACCTCCTGCACCCCAAATCCCTCATCCCCAGCCTCACCCCAGAGCCCACATCTCCAGCCGGAGGCTTTCCCCCCCTCCCCTCCCTGCCACACCCCAACCCCCTGCTCCAGCCCGGAGCCTCCTCCCGCACCCTGAACTCCTCACTTCTGGCCCCACCCCAGAGCCCGCACCCCAGCCAGAGCCCTCACCCCCCTGTGCCCCAATCCCAATTTCGTGAGCATTCATGGCCCGCCCTACAATTTTCATATGACGATGTGGCCCTCGGGCCAAAAAGTTTGCCCACCCCTGCCCTACAAGCTCAATCACACCCACCACACAGCTTCACAACCACACAAATACAGTCACACACACACAATCACTTCCACACACCTCACCCTCACACATGCACAAGCAAACACACAATCACACACTCTCATATACACACGTCCGAGGTTCCCATGTTTACATTCATACAAACAGTCTCATATATGCAGTCACAGACTCACACTTCATAGGGCAGCTCTTCGAGTGTGTTGTGAAGAGAAGGATGGGGCTAGGGATTAAAGGGATGTTAACTTCCCATACTCCAAGCCACAGCGCTGGCCCTAGGTAGGAATATTGAGGAGCCTCTTCTTAGCCCCATTCTTTGGGGGGGGGCCCCCCCATCCCAAAATGAGACAAAACCATTAGGTTTATCCAACCTGCTTCCTCAAAATGTTCAGCTAGAATGAAGCCCAGATCTGAACCATCCTGGTTTAAATTTGCAAATAGAGCAGGTCGAAATGCGGGAGAAGGGCAAAAAAGGTTTGGGGTTTTTTTGACTAAACTATGGCTTTTTGGATATACAAAATTTTTCACAGACAATCTTCCTATCATTCGAAATGTGTGCTTTTTTTGTACAAGGGGGAGGAAACCCCAAATTCCCCTAAAAATGAACCCCCCCAATATTATTTCCACAAAAAATCACAAGTTCTTTTTTCATTTCTTTCCCATTTTCCCCCCCAATGCCATTTTCCCCTCACCAGCCCTATTTGCAAAGAAGCAAAGTCGTGTTGCCCTGCCCGTCTCTCCATTCTTTAAGGTCGAGTAGCTCTGCCCACTTTGAAACCTCATCCAACTTGCTGTGGCCCCGGGCTGGCTGGATGTGAGTGCCCCCGGTGGGGGGCCACAGGGGCGGCGAGTGGGGTAATTCATGGTGCGCTTTGGGTTGAGCACGATCTCTTTCGAGATCAGCTCTGTTCTGCTCAGTTCTGATTGGCTACCTAAGTCAGGCCGTGACGTTTCTGTTGCCCTGATTGGAGGATTCAGAAGCCCATGCCAGGAAAACTCAGCTTGCGGGAAGCACAAGGGAGTGTGAGCTCAGATGAAGTGACAGCATGACAAAATCCAGTTGAATAGCCATGGAAAATTACAGGTATTATTCAGCCAGCTGTTGTGAAGTGTGCCAAGAAGGTCTTGCGGTTACAACTCTCAGCTGGGCTCCAAGGTACCTGGTTTCAATTCCCAGCTTTGCTGCAGGCTCCCTTTGTGTCCTTGGGCAAGTCACTTAAACTGGCTTTGCCTCGGTTTATGGGCGTGGGGAATTTTGACCTACGTCACGGAGATGTTGAGCAGGTAGACCTGTCTGTGTTTGTGAGGTGCTCAAATATGATGGTGATGGGTGCCAGATAAGCAGCTAGATGGGGGGGCTGCCCCTGTGAGGCCGAGGAGAGATGGGCCCCTGCGTGTTCTTTGGAGTGGGCCCTGCCAATTAGGGGTGATTGATTTTGATGGGGTGCTGCCGTGTGTTTGCAGCAGATGCTGATGGTATCAACACCATGAGAGCAGACAAATTGATCAGGAGAGAACATCTCATTCATCCTTGAAACAAGCTCTCATTCCCTGAAGCGCTCCCAGCCCCCTCTCAATAGCCTCTTTGTTATTCCCAAACCCGCGCCCCCGGCGTCCAGATACTGAGGCAACTAGAGACGCACGAGGTACAAGAGAAACCTTCCCCAGCTGCTTTTCATTTGCAGGCCCAGTGCAGGAGAGCAGCCTGCGGGAGCCCAGAGGCAGCAGCAAATGGTTCGGATCCTCCGTCCCCCTCGGCAGATGTGTCTCACTGCCCCAAGGGGGCCGTAGCTGGCATTGTTTCACTTTTCCAGCAGCAATTCCAGCTTGTAGCGGTTAGCACTAGGGTACAATGGGGTGCAAATGTGTGTGTGTCGGAGGGGAGTCATTCTTAGTAATAATAATGAGGAGTCCTTGTGGCACCTTAGAGACTAACAGGAGCGGGATCATCAGCCTTAGCATGGACCAATGCCGTGTTCAGCCCAGCAACAGAGGGGAACCATCCCCACCCGCACCCTTTGCCTCTCCATCTGGCAAAGGGTTGAGGCAGCTCCTTGGCATTCAATCCCATTTGATGGCTTCGGGCACCTCCCACCCCCAAACGAGGTGCTCAGCAGCACAAGCTGGGGCTGGAGTCACGCCAGAGAGGCCCAGATTTTCATCCCGCCGCTGTGTAAACCCCACCGAGGCACTTCCCCTGCTGCACTAGAATGGCCCGACTTTGCGTGGAGATGCATTAAAAAGATAGATGGCCCCGTTTCCCAGGAGATTGGAGACAGCTCAATTGTTTTGCCCTGAGATAGCCCCGGTGTCTGCCTCTGTCAGTCCAAGAGCCCCCAGCCTTTCTGTGATGGTGTGAACTCAAGGCTTATCTGATGCCTGGCTTTTCTCTTCTCGCTTCAGCATTGCCCTGGTTCCGTGGACACTGAGGAAAGGAATAGGGGTGGGGGTGAGCTGGCTAATGGGGTTGGGGTGCAGAATCCTTCTGAGCTAAATCACAACCCCTCTGTATCACTGGGCTGGATCTGGGCTGATCGTCTGTCTGGTGCCCATGGGTCCATGCCACAGTAAACGCCACCAAATATGGCCTCTCTGCAGAGACTCCCAACAAGTGCCAAGGCCTGAATGGTCCATGTATGCTTAACGCTTCTCTCGCAGGTGATCAACCAAAACCAGAAGGGAGTCTGAGTGTGTGCACCAGGAAAGCCATGATAGCCAGGACACTTACGAACGTCTACCTCACACCCCCCAACTACACATCACCTCTGAATCTGGCTTACCAGGCTAAATCCTCAGTGGGTGTAAGCTGGCATAGCTCCACTGATTTGTACGACGCTGTGCTGATTGAGACCAGATGAGGAGCGGGTGCCCGCAGTCAGAGTGCCCAAGCGAGTGTAACTCAATTGCCAAGGGGCCAGAGAAGAGAAGCATAGCAAGGAAAGATGCTAGCAATAGCCCCTCCACCCCCACCCCTGCACAGCCTTCTTCAACTTTGTGCTCCTCCCTCTTTGGCATGTAAATTACACCATGGTGGCCAGGTGCCAGCAGATCTAAAACAGCCCGTGTTAGTGTCAAGGGGGCTTAGTTGCACCTTCAAAGGAACCTGGGCGCTACCAGACTGGATCAGACCCTTGGTCCATCCAGCCCAGTGTCTCCAGCTCCAGATGCTTCAGAGGCATATGCGAGAACCCCTGCCGTAGAATAAACTCCCCCCACCCCCAGGCATGAAGATCCCATTGCCTGCCCCTCTCTTCCTCTCCCACTTGGCCCGCTGCTCAGCTGGATTGCCAGATTGGACAGTCCCTGGGATTTTTCTTTCCATGGCTGCTCACCTCAATGGAGGATTTCCCACCCCACCCCCTTTTGTGTGTGTGTGTGTGTGTGAGAGAGAGAGAGAGCAGTGCTGAGTGACAGGCGGCTTGTTTCCACACCTGTTGCTGCTCCACAAAATAGGGTCAGACCACATCCCCGTCTCCAGGATGAAAGGGCCTCTTAGTGTGAGCGGTTCGGCAGCGTCTCCCAGGGGCATCATTCCCATGTCATCTGCTGCCCACTGGATTAGGATGGAAATCCCACAGTCAGCCCCTCCCCCATCTGCCCTCCAAAAAATCAACAGGGTGCTTTGAGCCAGTCCCTTTTCCAAGTCCTGGGACAGAGACAGCAAGAAAGAGCTGCCCCGAACAAGGGACCAGAATCGGGGGCGGGGTCAGAAACAAGCGAAGAATAACTCAGAGAGGCTTGTAGCTAAGAGGCTAAGTCCAGCTCAGTCCCTTCCTCCCACCCCACACCTCAGGCCCTAACTCAGATCCACGACCTAAACCTGAACTCAACCCCTTGGCCGTCTCTGGGGCCCCCCTGCAGCAGCCCCGGAGGCAGGAGGTGGTGGATGAGCCACTGGGCCAACAGGGCCTGTGCCCAGAGGCCCCAGCCAATTGGGGGCCCGCAGAAAAATGGGCACCCGAGTGCCCTTCCCTGCTCTGCCCACCCGGCGCTCCTGCCCCTGCTCCCTGGCAGGAGCGCCGGGTGGGCAGAACGGGGGCAAGCCTCCGCACCCTGACCCCATTTCCCTGGCAGGAGCGCCGGGTGGGCAGAACGGGGGCAAGCCTCCGCGCCCTGACCCCATTTCCCTGGCAGGAGCGGCCAGGGCAGGGAGGACTGCAGGCGGAAGGGGTGGGGAGGGGCCCCTACTTGCTGTAGCGCAGTGCCCCACAAAACCCTAATCCACCTCTGCGTATCAGGATGGGGGCAGAGCAAAGGAGAGGCATGGCGGGAGTGTCCCACAAGGACTTTTGGAGCAGGCGCTCAAGTAAGGGGTCTGCTTTAGCCTGTGAGAAGGGCTGGCAGCTGCTGAGCGGGGAAGAGGCAAGGTGCCCTCTCTCTGCTCCTGCACCGGCACGGGGTGAAGTGCCCCTGGGAGGGTAGCTGGTGCTGCCGGGACCCACAATCTACAGGGCTCCCGTTACTTTCTGGACCTTGTGTGACATTCCAGGGCTTTGATTGCAGAGCTCCGGGGCAGCAATGCCCCTGAGAGCAGGGGCTGGGCACCCCATCAGTGAGTAGCAGCTCTGCTCCCCGTTCCCACCCACCAGCTGAGCCCTTCCCCTGCCTGCTGGCTGGAGGGTGAGCTGGGCAGGGTGGCTGTGAAGTGAGCGATGGTGCCTGCCAGCAGGGAAAGGAAACGGTGCGCAGCAGAGTGGAGACTTACTGAGCTCCCCACCACCCCAGGGGCCTCCATCCACCCTCTCCGCTCCCAGCTGCTCTCGCTTCCTGCCTTAACCTCCCTGTGATTCCCTCACCTTGTGCCTGCTGTCTGCATACACCTGCCCCCGGCCTCTCAGCCTGCCCCCACCCCTCAAGCGGGATGGAGGTGTCTCTAGCCAGCTGCCGGCTGGATAAAGGGAGAGCTCTGTGGGGACGAGTGAGCACAAACACGGGGGAACTTTTGACCATGCGCCTCACATCTCAGAGTTGTGAACCTGCCTGCCAGACGGGATGCCGGGCAGTAGTACCTACTCAAAGCCTGAGCCAGTTTACACACAAGTAAACCCAGAGCGACTTCACTGAAATCCATGCAGTTTGCCACAGTGGGGCTGAGACTCTGGCCCTCCATCTATTGGGGTTGCAGAAAACCAGTGCCTGGAATGGCTGGGGCTTGCAGTGTCCACACGTAACACCCATCCATCCCAGGCATTTGGCACGTGTTGGTCGTCCCAGCTGGGTGCGAGGGATGGAATGAGTTTAACTCAGTGCCCAATGGTCTCATCCCCTTGCGGATGGGATGCGGCAAGCACTGCAGAGCTGCGTTAGTTCATCTCATCTTCTGAACCCCATCCCAGAAGGTAATGCTTCCCCTTTGGAAATTACCCCAAAGCCACTGGTCCCCAGCAACAATGCCGGGCATCATGGGAGAGATGCTTCAGGCGTCCCAGAAGGCCTGGATGTAATTGTATGGATGGGCCGGTCAGGAAGAATGTTGGCACGTGGTTGCCTTAACCACTACAAGAACAAATGTGGCAACTGCCTGTATCATGGGTTTTATGGTCCTGCAACAGCTCCTAGGCCAGGGCGTAAATCCTTCCCCTCTTCCACAGGAGCAGCAGGATTTGTGGGGTTCACACGGGCTGAAACTCTGCCCAGAGGAGATATTGGGTGGGGCTGAAGAGCCATTGCTTAGAGCCATGCACACAAAGACCTAGCGGAGAGAGGGAGGTTAAAGCCAGCAAGCCTGATGCTAGACGAGCATCTCTGCAGCCTTGGGAACAGGATTCCCCCTCCCCGGTCCATGAAGAGACACCCCTCCCCATCTTCCTCTCTGCCCAATGAACTCGACCCTAAGGGGATCTAGCTGCTTCCCTATTGCCTTCCACTTTGTGTGAAACGCTGCTCCCTTTGCACTGGTGTAAATGGCAACACGAGGGGAATCAAGTGGATTTAGCCATAAGTGTAGACGGGATCAGAAAAGGAATATGCCAGACAAGCTGGTAACACGCGTGAGCCAGGGGAGCTAGGGAGAGGTGGGGAAGGGGGAGGAGTGAGCTCCATTTCCATCAGCGGCTGTTATGGTTTTGCTCCCTGGTGCAAGAAAGCCACCGTTTCCAAGATCGTACAAAAGAGGCATAAAAAGCCTCATTTATCCTGCACACATTCCACCCACGAGGAATTTCTTCCCTGTAATATTTTGCAGGCCCCCTTCTTCCTGCCTCTGGCCCCTCATAAATAACCCATTTTCTCCAGAACGGCGCTGGGCGGGGGGGGTGGGAAGTTGCTGAGTCTGTGCGAAAGGTGAACCAGCTGTAGTGGCTGGGCCGGGGCCGGGTGTGGAGACACCGGCCAAACTCCGGCAGCTGTGCAATGAAAGGGGAAATTGTACTGCTGCCATCGGGCTCTGAGATGTTCTCTTCCTTGAAGGTGGGGGGAGAAGTTCAGACATTCAGAAATAGCTTGGGAAAATCAATCGGATAATTGACGGCGTCGGGGCCAGATCCTCAGCTCTTGTAAAGGAGCACAGGTCCACTTGGGCGCTGTGCTGCATTACATCACTGAGGAGCTGGACCCGATAATCTAACAGGAGCTCGGGGCGGGGGTGTGTGTGCGCGCGCATATGTTCATACCCCGAGCATCCCCTCCAACACCCACCCCCAAGCACCCAATTTCCTGGGGACTTCCTTGGAGCTCCAAGTCTATGGATAGTTCGGCAGTTTCCCCCTCTCTGTATTTCCCAGCTCTGTGGCTGGTAGTGCCCACCAACTGGGCAGTAGAGCAGCATGCTCTTTTAAAAAGCCATGAGATCAGTCCCTATAATAATATTGGTTTGTATTATTCGTATGGCCTCAGCATCTAGTAGCCCCATTCATGAGTCAGGACCCCAGGGTGGTAGGTGCTGTATGAGCAGAGAACAAAAAGATGTTTCCTGCCCCCAGAGAGCTTATTACTTTAACTATACTAGCGGGGGCATAAGCAGGGACACCTGAAGTTAAGGTCGCCTGGCACATTCCATTATAAGATTTTGTTTTCAGTCGCTTATAACTTTGGCAAACTTGAACCGGTCAAGCTAAAATTTTCCATGCCTGAGGTGTCTGCCTCAGGCTGAAATATTTTGGAGTGTTTCAGCTAAAACGGTTCAGCCATCTCAAAAAATGAAGTAAGGAAAAATATGACGTTTTGCCCATGTTAAAATAAAAATTCTTACAACCATTTTGTTAAGAAAGTCCAGCGCCCCCAGGCTTTGGAGCAAGGAATTTAAATTTGGCAGTGGGGTGGGGGGGTTATCTTTATGCTAGGGAGATGCCTTTTGCTTTCCTCATGAAATGCACCCAAATCTGGCCAAGTTAGAAGTCTCTAAAAGTCTCAGTTTACACATGCTCAGTAGAGACTTGTTAGAGTTTTGCAGCTGCATTCTCTGAAGAGCTTGTCTGCACTGAGCATGCTCCGTCCCTTCACAGCTCCTACGCGTGATCAGACGGCATGCACCAGCCTCACAGTATCACTGAGCCTGCTGCAGCCTTGGGGGCGAAGGGGCTTGAGCAGGACGTTCTCTGCAATTACTGCTCTCAACTGCTGGAGACCCGGAAGCCAGTTTTGCTTCTGGGCACTGGAACAGAGACTCTGGGAGACCATCCCCTGGTGGCCCGGAGGAGGGGAAGGAGGAAACAGCCTGACTCAAAGGCAGAGGGGTGAGGAATGGAAAAGTGATGCAGGATGGTGGGTGGAAGAGGGTTGGGAGCCGGAACCAGGAGAAGGGACAGATATAAGAGCAGAGGGGGAACTTAAAACAGGGGATAGGAACAAAGGATGGAGGACGATAGGACCAGGAGAGGAAAATGGTAGGAAATGGAAACAGGGGCTGGAGCCAGAGGCTGGGAATTGGAATGGGCAAAAGCCAGAGAGGCACAGAGGATCTGTAACCAGTAGACATGCTCCCCCTGCCCCTGCCCCGAACTGGCCCCCTTATTCCTGAGTCTCAGCATTCCTCTACTGTCTAGCAAACAGCTCTGAAACCCACTTACTCTGTTGGCTCAAGCATCAGAGGTCTGTGCTGTGGATAAAGAGCTCATCCTGCTGATAACCTATGTAGGGGGTCAGTATGGTCCTATGTGATGGT
Source organism: Lepidochelys kempii (assembly GCF_965140285.1). Classification (NCBI taxonomy): domain Eukaryota; kingdom Metazoa; phylum Chordata; order Testudines; family Cheloniidae; genus Lepidochelys; species Lepidochelys kempii. The sequence continues at coordinate 12,960,531 of NC_136404.1, forward strand.
TCCCTCTGCTCAGTTTTTAAGGTTTTAAAAAACCTGGGAAATTACCCTGTGCCCTGACTGAGGCAGGGGTCTTGTGGGGGGGGGAAGTATGTGATCTTGTAAGTAATGATTGTTTTAATGCAGGTGCACAAGGAAGCCAAATTAAGGTTGCATGGACGGGCATAATTCTGAGTTCTTGACTTTTCAACCTTAACGTTCTTTTCACATAGTGGTTTTAAAGTGTAAATATTAAAAACCCCAGCCGAGATCAGGACCCTGTTGTACTTGGCACTGTACAGACATGATAAGAGACAGTCTCTGCCCTGAAGAGAATCACAAGACAGAAAGCGGAGGAGAAAGGAAGGATTGTTATCCCCGTTTTATAGATGGGGAAACGGAGGCCCAGCAAAATATAGGGCTTCTTGGGGCTACTCTAACTTATGCTCTGCTTCCCAGGGGCCCTGGGAAGCAGAGAGTAGTCACCGTGCAGGGCATCCTGACCAGGCCCCCTGATTTGCTCCCTATTCTGTGGGCTGGGAACAAGGCTGCTCCAGAGTCTAACAATACCTCTGCATGACCCAGAGAAGTCCCATGTGGTGGGCATCTCGGGGAGTGTTTCCCCTCCACTTCAAGGCCCCTTTGCAGTCAGAGTGGAATGAGGCCCTTGTTGCTGGGCAGGGGCTCTCTCTCTAGCGTGTAAGTTCTCCGCCGTACAAGCCCTGCCCCGGTCGCATGATCCACCTGCAGCGCCTGACTCAGGGATAGCCCCGACCCGCATGGAAGCAGCAGGAATCTGCCTGGGGAAGATATGGCCTCTCCAGCTTTCCTCGCTGTCCACTCAAGCCCCTTGTTCCTTCCTCCTCCCGTCCCTGGGTGGTGAGGGGAGGCAGCTGGATGGAGGCTCGGGGTGGAGTGGTTGAGATGGGGATTTGGCTTTGTGTTGACAAGCAGGGTTACACTGGAGGCATCGCTGTTGCCGACGACACAGGGGCCTTGTGGAAGGGCGGTGGTGGGATCAGTGGCAGCTCTGTAACCCTATCCTTCTGCCCAAGCGAGGCTGACCCTCCTGGGGCCAAGGGTTAAAAGAACGGACTGAAAGCCACGCGGGAATCAAAGCCTGTGACCAAACATCTGAGGAGAAAAGGCCCATCGTTCTGAGTGCGGTTTCGAGGGGGGATGGACGGGGCTGCGGGTTTGGTGGGGGTGGAAGTCGGGCAGAGCAATATTCGTCCTATTATCCTCTACTTCGGGGCCCCACTGAGACCAGTACCCTGGCTTGGATCCTGCGGGAGTAGGATCCTGGGGCAGTTGCAGGATAGGAGAACAGCTGGGGAATCACCTCTGGGTTGGTTTCTAGACAAAGTTTGGGTGTGACCAGGTAGACGCCAGGCCTTCAGGAAACAAGGGGTGAATCTCACTCAGCTCCTCTCTCCCTGCTGCTGGACACATGTTTGGGGGGGGGCTAATTAGGTTAGGTGGAGCTCACTTTTTGTGGCCCACTCAATCCCTTTGCTGAGGTGCCAGCATGGGGTGTCGTCAGTGCCAGGTATGGGCATTTGAGCTCTGGGATCTAGACCGAGACTCGTCAACTCATGTCATGGAAACTGCCAGATGGGCTCACTCAGATCTCGGTTCAATTGCTGGCTCTGGCCTTAGTCTCTTAGGGCCTGGTCCGGTGCCTCCCAAAGTCAATGAGAATCTTTCCATTGACTTCAGTGGGCATTGCTTCAGGCCCTTAATTTCTCTGTGCCTCCATTCCTCCTCGGTTAAATAGGGATAATAATACTTCCTTTCTCCCACAGTTGGTTGTCTTGTCTATTTAGACTATAAAATCTTCAGGGGACGGGCTATGGAACATACAGCACCCGGCACAATAGAGCTGTCTCTAGACCCCCTGGTAATACACAGAATGATAATCAGTTGCTATCACCTTGAGGTGGATTTGAACTAGCAGAATCCGGTGAAAGGCTCCGTTTTGCCAGTTCCCCCAAGCTGTGCAGCCCAGCTGCTGCAAGTGTGAAAGCTTTCCCCACGAACAGTTCAGTGGCGTTAATTCCATCCATCACCAACAGCCCCCATCAAAGCACGTGGTACGATCACGAGCCAAAAAGCCAGGCTCCTTTGTTCCAAGGGAGGGGGGAAGCAGGATGGACATCAGGTTCCCCGGAGGTTTATTCGTAGCGTTGAAACCAGACTCCAGCGGAGGCGATTTCGTTCTCCAGATGTCTGAGTTTATTCACACACCCCGGCATGCACTCCTCTCTCTTCCCCGGCCTCCTGCCTGGTGGAGAGACAGGTCTTTCAAAACACGCTAGTTCTGCTGTGCTTTATTTTTTTTTTTTTTTCTGTTCAGTTTCAAGCGAGACCTGGCAGGGCGACAGTAACAAGAACTAAGAAACTCAAGGTGGGGAGAGAGCGGAGCCAAGACAATGATTTAAAGGCCTGTGGTTTCAGGCTGCCGCGGTATCTGGCTTTGCACACGTCTCCATCCCGGCTAACTGTGAGGCCTATCCCGCCTGGGTTTTTTATGTTTTCCTTTCCCCCCACAACCGATTTCAATAATTACAGACTCCAAGGGCAGCCACCAATTTGCTAATTTGGGTTAATCGCCGCTCCGGTGATGATGTAGCCGGTTCGCTCTCAACCGCCGTCCCTTGAGACCAGCGGGGCGGAGGTGTGACCGACTGACTCGCAGTGAGGCCTCTGCGCGGGGCCGCAGCTTCACGGTCCCCTCCGCCGTTGGCGAGGCGTGGAGAACGGGAGGGGAAAGGTCAGCCGACGGGGACAGAGGCATTTGCAGTTCAGGGCTTTATGAGGAAACCATCTGCACAGCTGCGAGTTAAGAATTCCTGAGGCCTCACTTCCTGTGCAGAAATACCAGGCCGCCTGTAATAGCCTTTGCTCGTTAATGCTTTGTGATGTCAGGGCTTTGTGGTTTCTCTTTTTAAACGCTAACAGGTGGGGACGTCTGGGTTTTTGTTGCTAGCTTTTTTGGGCTCCAGGTTCCCAATCTGCTTGTCTCCGTTGCCTTTAGAGGGTTCAGCTTCTCTGTCCTTTCCGCTCTGGGAGGCCCAAGGACACCTTGGTTAAAATACAGCTCTTCCCTTGGGTCAAGCATTCTGGGCAGCTCTGCAACCAAGGAAGACGTGTTCTCCCCCTGTTGCTTTCCCGCATCCCTTCTCCCCCCTTTCCCTCTCCCCTCCTGCCTTCTCCATGCTTTGGCCACCTGCAGGAAGGCAGCAGCTGCCACACACATGCACCCCCTCTTCCTTCGCTGCATTCCCCGGTTTACTGCCTCCGGCTGAATTCCTCAGGAGCTGCAAAAGATTCTTCTTGGCCTCCAGGAGGGAAGGAAGGACCTATAGGGTGAAGGGGGTTCCAAGCTGGACTTCCTATTCACAGGCTGCAATTGATTTGCAAAGCAGATTCATCATTTATATGAATATCCACTTGTTAACCCCTCTCCCCCCACTGATAGGCAGCCACCTCTGGAGTGAAGCATGGCAGTAGCTTAGTGCAGGAAGTGAAGAGTAAATGTATCCAACTGGAGCCACAAGGCGGACTTTGGCTACACAGAATGTAATTGCTCGTGTTGGAGTTTGGCCAGCGTGCCCGGGGCTAATCCCCCAGCCACAATGACAATTGCTGCTGGCTCTTTACTGACCCCAAGTGACCAGAGGCTTGGCTTGATGTCTCTTCTGAAAGATGGCACCTCCATCTGCACGGTGTCCTCTCCCCATGGGCTGGGGGCATTGATTCATCAGACTCGCCATCAGCACTTCGTGTAGCGCTTAGGAGCTCTCTGGAGATCTCCATTCAAGTTCCAGTGTGACCCACCCATCCTTGTGAAAAAGGGCAGCCTATTCACGGGGGAGAGAATGGCCACTGGGAACTGGATGGTGTTGTCAAAACCACTGGAAAGAGGAGTGCAGGGGATGGGGGAAAGAATTAGAAGTTAGAAAGTTTCTGAAATTCATGGCCCTGCTTCTCAGTGGATGTCATGCAGCCTAGCTCTGCTGAATTCAACAGAGCAATGTCATGTTTCCCCTGCTGAAGATCTGGCCCAGAGAGATGTTTCTCCTACATGAAGAAACGGTGAGCATAGACAGCAGTTCAGGAATGATAACCATGCTTTTTCACCCGTTGTCCCTTCTTGCTGCTCAGCCTGCAGCTCACCCTCCCACCCCAGGTCAGACCTGCCATTATGTGCCACCTGATCACACAGAGAGCAAGTAGACAAAAAGAGAATGGGAGGCTTGGTGGAATCTCAATAAATCTGGCCAGTCCACATAAAGAATGCTGTCCTCTGGCAATTAAACACTGTATCCTGTGGGGTACATGGCGCAGGCTTCTTATGCTCATCAGACAAGTAGTCGGAGAAGGAGCTTGGCGATATTGTGTTTGGAGTATCCATCTGTTTGTCTCCATATATACCTTTCTATCTAAGTGTGTAGCTAGCTAGCGAATCTACCAAGCTGATCTCCAGGGGTACCCTATGAGGATTATTATCTGCCGTGTCCGAGCTGACGGTAGCTGCCGCAGGGGGAGAGGAGATTGCTGAGCTAGCTGGGTCCTTTACCACTAAGATCTATGTTACGTCATCATAGCTAAATCACTGCGGGATGCCAACGCTGCAGTGTCCCAGGGTCAGGCACAGGCAACAGCTTGGCACCTGCCACACATACTCGCAACTCCTACTCTCAACTCTGGGGATAGGATCAAGGATGAGGGAAAGCGAATGGTGCCCCATGTCCCTCGTGAGCAGCAGGGCTTGAGAAGGAGATGACTTTTGCCCCTACCCTCAAAAACATGCCCTGCAGCAATTTAGGGCACCTGTAGATAACAAGACCAGCTCTGATCTCAGCGGTGGGTGGAGGCCCTCAATTGTGCTAAGCGGGTCAGCTGGTGAATGCAGAGACTGGAGTAGGAGCGCTGCCTGCCATCCATCTTGCTGGGCATCTCTCCCCATCTTCCTTCCCACCCTGCCAGTAGCTGGGTTGCATCGTTCCACCTCGAATGGAAGTTTCCTTCTCGGTTGGTTGTTGTGGATCCCATCCTGTGCAGAGTCAGGTGGAAAATCCCCTGTCGTCTGGTTTTACAGCCTGGAGGGGGAGGAAAACAACCTGGGGTTCGAGGAGGGAAGCCGCTTGATATTCCCGCACATTGGGATTAGCAGCTCACTGGGGCGCAGGGGTGTGGGACTGGGTAGAGAGCGTGGGTGGGGGGGAAAATGCCCTCTTGGGCTCAGTCTCCTTTCACAGTTGAGACCTGGAAAATAGCAGAGGGGAAACCTCATAAACAGGCAGGCCCTACGGCCTGCTCTGTCTTTTTGTGTAACTGGCCTTTTGCCTTGTGTGCAAGGGGGACTGGGGTGGGTGAGAAGGCTGCTTGATGGAGGTGGAAAAGCATGGGGCAGACCTGGTCCCTCAACACCATGATGCCAGCTTTTCCTCTGCATTTCAGCTGCTTCCATTGTAGGCGGCCTAACTTGTGACCCTGGGGGCTTGGGGAAGTGGCTGCCTCTATTTTATGGGGGGGCCCATTTTCAGGCCCCGGAGAGGGCCTGATGTTGAGAGGTGCTGAGCACCCACAGCTCCAGGTGTAGTTAATGGATGTCGGGGTACGTGGCGCCTCTGACAATCAGGCCTCTGGTGTTTAAGTCAGGTGGCCCCAGGTGGTCATTATGAGGGAAATATGGCCTTCGGTACTAAGCTGAGGTATACTATGTTGTATGGATACAGGCTTTCCCCAGGACTGTAACCCCCAGGCCTGGTGGTAGTATTATTTGTAAGCACAGATGTCAAGACTCTCAATGCTGGTGGTCAGTAAGGTTTGTACTGAATATTTGAGTACCTAAAGGACCCCTAAAATTACGATAATCTCCTGCTGGGACAGAACGTCTGTGCAGGAAACCAGCTGAGGAGCTGCCGCAAAGGCCTTACAGAGATCGTTACAAAAATGAGCATGATCATTTGTGTGCAGGATGAAAGACAGAGTGGTGTGGATGGAGAAGTGAAGGGCCGGCATGGGGATTGGACCCAGGCAGATCTATCAGAAGGTGCTGCAGGGAAAGGGACCTCTAGCACCTGAGCTAAAGAAGCCACTCCTGGAGCTGGTAAGAGCAGTAGGCTGTTATCCTCGGTGTGTACCAGCCATTAGAGAGGGACGCTATCCACACTTTATCAATGAGTTACACAGATATTGTGCTCACTGCTGCACATAACTCAAAATGTATGGTCTCTGCCCCACATTGTTCACAGTCTAAGGCTTGAATAACTAGGAGAGTGATGGTTTGGAGGATGCGGAAGGATCTCCCTGCATAGAACCAAAATGTTGTCTGGTAAAAGGCCTGGAGAAGGGAGTAGGAGCAGGAAATGAACAAGGCAGTGGAGCTGGCATGTTGGAGGGTTCAGGTTAGGGAGAACGTGATGCGAGATGAAGTCCAAGGGGTAAGTTGGAGAGGGTCTATGTAGGGGCTTTAAGACACTAATGACCAAAAGCACAATGAGGCAGAACTTGGTTGACTCCTGTGCCTTCCGCCCCCCATTCTTGACTTCAGTGCCCCTTGCTGACGGTGACAGATTGGTCTATTTCCCTCTCTCTGTCCACTTTTCTGCAGCACGTCCTTGTAGATGGGAGAGACTCACACCTATCCTGTCTGTCTGATCACCATGCTGGCCCAGCACAGGAAATAATCAGAGGTTTCCTCCTTTATCTCTCTCCCTCCTTCACTCCTCCATCCTGGCCCCTCTCTCTCTTTCATCCAGCACACACATCCATGCTCATTTGTGTAGCAATCTCTGTGAGGTCTTTGCTGCTGCTTCTCAGCTGGTTTCCTGCATAGACGTTCAGTCCCAGCTGAATTTTAGGGAGCCCTTAGGTGCTCAGAGACTAGTGGGATGAGCGTATTATAAATGCGTGGATAGATGGGTACTTTGGAACTCCACTCAAGCAGAGGAATTCCAGGCGGGGCTCGGTTTGTCTGAGTTTGGCTGTTAAAGCAAAGCTTGTTTAAAAGACTAGGCAGAGATTAATGAAAGGCTTTTCATCTGCGAAACAAAAGGGTCCCCAGGCAAGCCTGAGTCTAAAATGGTGTCAACAAGATGAGAACAGAGGCCTGGACAAGTCTGCAAGGGCCACGCATGGATGTAATGCCCTGCTTGTCCCTTTACAGTTCAGCTTAGGGTGCAACTAGGTGCACCAAGAGAGAAGCTGCCATCATACAGGGTTGTTCCCTGTTAGGAAGAGATGGACCAAACATGGCTCTGTGGTGAAGGGAGGTTAGAGACAGGTAATAAAGGATGGGTGAGTTACATAGAGAAAAGGGGAGTGGGATCCACAAAGATGGGCTGAGAATTGTGATCGCTGTTTTACACAGAGGGAAACTAACTTACTCAAAGCCAGAGGACTAGAATCCAGCTCTCATGATGCTGCTCTAACCACCAGACCGCACTGGCTTCCTCGATAGAGTCTCACTTTCCGGCCCTCCCCTCCTGTAAGGTGAGGGGGCAGGTCACAGTCCCTACCTGGGTTCTGCATCGGCCAGGAGTGCCCCGATCCTCCTGCTGTCCCCAGGGTTTCCAGTAATCGCAAAAGAACTAAGGCAACCCTCCAGCTCCCAGTGCCTTTTGTTAACCCTTTTAGGCAAGGGCACGACTTCCCTTCGCACCCCACAGACAATAATCCGGGTCTTTGGGTAACAGAGACCATCCTCTCACTACAGAGATGCCTGAGGACAAGGGACCGAAATCAGCCCTGGCGTGAGCAGGCATAGAACCAGGACTAAAATTGGCCTGAGGAGTTAAAACTATTCCCTAAAATGCTGATGGAGTGAGAGAAAGAATGTGAGACCAGCCGCTCTGGAGAAGACGAATGGTCCGTCCATCAGTCCCAGCCTGGACACAGGCCAATAGTGCAGCATCGCTCCCCCCAAAGCCTTCCTGTATGGGGTCTTCCTGACTGGTCATCACGTCCCACCTCAGCCTGCTCCGAATGAAGATGTGAACTCAACATCTCTTTGCAGGGAGAGCGCGGAGATCGGATCCCCTGACGCTGCTTCTTTGTATCCACCCAGCGGGAGACAAAGGGGTCTTGGTAAGCGCTTTGATTCACAGCAGCTAATGCAATGTAGGGAGGAGGTAAATCTGATCCTTCAGTGGTCCCTGTATGGCATGGCCTGACGGGAGAAACTTGCCCCAAAATCAATCCTCAGAAAAGGCACAGAGGCCTCCTTTGCCAGGGATAATCCCTGGTGGTTGATACGCCTCCTTCTGGCCCCCTTGTGTCAGCCTGGCTGGTGTAAAGGAGCTTCAGGGCAATGGTGAAACAGACCCCCAATGAACAGGCAAGTCAGTACAATGGAGTCCAAAGTAACATAGAACTACGAAGGGCAGGGTAATAGCTCATCTTCCCATTGACTTCAGCGGGAGTTGCACCTGAGTGATGACTGAGTAAGGATTTCAGGATTTGGCCCAATATGCACAGTCGTCACTTAGCCAAACACTAAAATGCAGTCACCTCTGGGATGGAACATGGCACTGGGATGGAACAATAACACTTTAGGATAAGGAGTGAAGGAGAAGGTGGGCGGATTTTAGACGGTGGAATGTAATTATGCGACCCGGAATCTGGCAGCGTTAACACCTGGTCTTGCCTGAAGTGCCATGAGACCTTGAATGACCACAAGTGCTCAGGGTTTCAATTTTATGTCTCACCCAAAAGACAGCTGGGTTGAGGTCAGCTCGTGGGGGGGTCTGTGTGCAAGTCAGAACTGCAGGGTTTCTGGGAGGTTCAGATCCGGAGCGTCTCTGAGGGAGCTGGGGAAGGTAGTCATCCAGTGGCTGGGGATTTACAATGACTAACACAAAACAGGTGTTTGAGGTGAAGAAGGGAGTGGTGTGGGCTAGTGTAGAGGTTCTCAACCTCTTTCTTTCTGAGGCCCCTCCCAATATGCTACAAAAACTCCACAGCCCACTTGTACCACAATAACTGTTTTTCTGTATATAAAAGCCAGTGCCAGTGTGAGGAGGCAGCAAGCAGGGCCATTGCCCCGGGCCCCACGCCACAGGGGGTCCTGCAAAGCTAAATTGCTCCGGCTTCAGCTTCAGCCCTGGGTGGCGAGGCTCAGGGCCCCAGTCTTCAGCCCCATGCAGTGGGGCCTTGGCTTTCTGCCCTGGGCCCCAGCAAGTCTAATGCCTGCCCTGCTTGGTGGACCCCCTGAAACCTGCTTGTGGCCCCCCCAGGGGGTCCCAGACCCCTGGATGAGAACTACTGGGCTAGTGGACTGAGACCAGACCTGGGAGCCAGGAGCTCCTGAATTCTAATCCCTGCTGCTCTTCCACTGACTTACTTAAGGCTTTGGGCAACTCACTCCTCCTCCTTCACCATCTGTAACACGGGAATGATGCGGAGACTGTAACAAACTGGCTACCTGATACGTCAGTGGCACCTCTTCCCAATCCCAGTTGGGATCAGAGCCGTTCAGCTCTATCACAGGCCCCGTGCCACTAACAGAGATTCTCTTTTGCCTCAAGGCCTGTGGTTTTCGAAGGGCAGGAATTGAGTTCTCCCTCTGGTCGTGCCATGAGGTTGTGTGTGGCCACAGCGTGCAACATAGCAACAGATGGGAAATTCGAGGGGGCCCTGAATGTTACAGTACTGCGTACCACACATGAGTTTGTTAGAATTAATTAATTCGTTTGTTGGCTAAATTCTGCTCGTACTTACTCAGGTGTAAATCTGGAGCAACTATACCTGCAGTTGCTCCAGATTTTCATGAGTATGAATGAGAGCAGAGCTGGCTCCAGACTTTGTCAAGTGTCCAGAAAGATCACATGCGATTTGGCCTAGTGGGTACTGGGGTTCTCCTCCTGGCTCTGACACGCTGTGTGACCTCGAGCAAGGCTCTGACCTCTGTGTCTTCTCCCACCCTTTGTCTTTCCTTTCGATTTAGATTGTAATCTCTTTGGGGCCAGGGCTGTCTCTCTGGGTTTCTAAAGCATACAGCACAATGGGGCCCTGATCTTGGTTGGAGACTTTATGGTAATGCAAATAATAACCATGAATTGCTTGCTAGCTCCCGCAGGTCCATGCATTGATTTAAACCGGATTAACCCATGAACTATCCTGGTACAGACGTTCTCTGTCCCACCCTGTCTTAGAGAGAGGAAGCTTCCAATTTAGCGTCAAGTTGCCTCCTTGCCTGTCCGCCCTTACCCATCTCCTACCCTCCAACCCCCCTAATGTTACCATCCCAAATGTTTAAAGAGAGTTTATAAAAACAGGAGCCCTTTGTTGTCAGAAGGGCAGCCCGCAACCTAAAGCCATCTGAAGTGAAAATCAATCCAAGCTTTGGGAGCTGGGGTTTGTGGGTTGGCTCTGGGATCCAGCTAAGGTGCAGGGCCTCCTTTGCCTGCAAAGCTGATGGGCCAGGGGATCAGCCTGACTTCACAAGAACAAAGAGCAGCTTTAGGGGGCTTTATCTGCCAAGCTCCCCTTGTGGAGCTTTGGAAAACTTGTCTGGATTTAAAGAAACGTGTAGTTTTTGAAGAGGGAGGTCCTGTAGTGGAGCAGTGCAGGCTGGTCTCTATGTCTGCGTGTCTGTATACGTTTACACATGTCTGGACGGGTGGGCATGTCCATCTGCACATGTGTGCTCACACATGTAGGTTTGTGGGTACAGGACATGTCTACTGGTGTTTGTACATGCAAATCTGACTGTGCAAGTGGGTTTCCATGTGTGTTTATATGCAGGTTTGCTGTGTGTGTGTGTGGCGGGGGTGGGGGTTGCATGGGTGTAAGTGCATGCAGGTATTTAGCAGCTTCCTCTGTACACATCGCACAGTTTTACATGGGCAGGTTTGACTGCATACACCTGCATATACAAACACACCATATTCTACCTGAATGCTCACGATTTATAGCAGGTTTCCTAACAGCTTGGAGTGGAAACAGAGTGGGTGATCCTAGAGACCAGATTTCTAATTGGCCGCTGTCTCTGAAATGAAAGCTCCCTGCGTTCCCACCTTAAACATAATGCCTTCAAATGTGGCTGTTTTCTTCCTTTCCGCAATACAGAGAAATGGAAACTCTCCAGACAACCCCACCACTAAGTGAAACGCAGCACAAAGGGGGACCCTAGCGCAGAGAGTGGGTTTCCCCCCTGCCTAGCCTTGGAATCGGCAGTGAGTCCACTGTGCAGCACTGCAAAATATAATCGGAATCATCCAGCCGCTTCACTACTGCTCCAATGCAGGGAGTTCCTGTAATTGCTCCTGGAGGTGACAGAAAGGTCATAGTGAGATCTGAAGCTGTAGGCAAAGGGGAAAGAATTATATTCGCCTGGATCATGTTCGTGATTTGTTGCTGGCAATAGCTTTTTGGGCGGGAGGCAGGGAACAGGATGAGGGAGGTTTGGAATCCATTCTTTTTTAAAAGAAGAACGGTAATAACACTGACCGTCTGCCGCACCTGTCCCTTGTAAATCTCACAGGACTTTTACAAACAGAAATGAATCAAGCTTGGTGGTGGCTTCCACAAAATGGGGAAACTGAAGCACAGAATGGTTAAGTGCCTCATCAAGTCAGGCAGAGTCCGGAAGAGAACCCAAAAGTCCTGACTCCCAGTTTAGCGATCACTGGGCCATATGGGACCTTGGGGTAAGTGGACCATGGCCTTGGGGCTTGTGTTTTGTAGGGTGCCACTCGGATGGGCTAAAGCCTTCTGAGGGGGTTGTGGGGAGGGAGGGAGAGAGAGAAAGCCCCTGTAAGGGGTCATGGGGGAATAGGCCCCCTGTATGTGGAGGTATCCGTCCCTCACCCCACAGATAAAATACTATAATACATGCCATGTGGTGCCACCTGGTGAACTCCTAAGGCAAATATTTGCCCCATCCCCAAGTGTATCCCTTTCCCCCTCCCCCCCCCAGCTTCATCAGACCTGGCTTGCAGCAGCTGCCCCCTCCCCATTGCCCTCAATACCAGCTCCCTGTGTCTTGAAGGACAGCGGAGTGAAACAAGACCGCCAAGGTGGAATCGGATTGGCTGGATGGTAATAAATATGCAGATCAGCTGGGCCTAGGTACTGTCCCATTGGTGAAAGGCTAATGGTTATGCAGATTAGCTTGGTCTGGCTCTTTCCCTATTTGCTGGAGCTTCACATTTGGAGCTGCCCTCTCGGTTGGAGGCAATTGACTATACGAATTTGGGGGCTGAGCTTTCGGGCCCATTGGTGGCAGGATAATGAATATGCAGATTAGTCTGGTCTGGCTGCCTTCCCATTGGCTGCAGCCTTATTAAGATGCAGATCGCCGGTCTCCCTCTGCGGCTCCCTTGGCGGCGCTGGGGTGAGGGAGGCGGCCGGACCCCGCAGTCTCTTCCCGGCCGGCGGACGGGGCAGCTCTGCTCGGAGCTGGAGGCTCCCGGGCCGATGGCTGGATGGTTATGGGGCCAGGCAGCCTCCCCCCGGCGGCTGTGGAGCGGCTCCGGGGGCCGCGGCGGCGGCCTCTGCTCAGCATGGTGCTGCTGGTGTCCGTGTGCCTGGCCTCGCCGGCCGCAGGTAGCGGGGGAGCCGGGCCGGGGAGCAGGGCTGGATCGGGGCCAGTGGGAGGGGAGCCGAGCCGAGCCGGACCGGGGATACTGGGGGGACCCGGGCTGGAGAAGCTGGGGAGCGGGACCGGGGCTGGGGGATGCTGGACTGGGGCAGGTGGGAAGGGGGCCCCGGGCTGGGGATGGTGCGGGGAGCTGGACTGGGGATGCTGGGGGACCCGGCCTGGGGAGGGGGCAGCCAGACCGGGGATGCTGCGGGGCGGTGGGGGCTGGACTGGGGATGCTGGGGGACCCGGCCTGGGGAGGGGGCAGCCAGACCGGGGATGCTGCGGGGCGGTGGGGGGCTGGACTGGGGATGCTGGGGGGGAGCTGGACTGGGGCAGGTGGAGGGAGGGAAAGCGGGACCCGGGCAGGGGATGCTGGGGGGTAGGGGGAGCTGGACTGGGGATGCTGGGGGACCCGGCCTGGGGAGGGGGCAGCCAGACCGGGGATGCTGTGGGGCGGTGGGGGCTGGCTTGGGGATGCTGAGGGGGAGCTGGACTGGGGCAGGTGGAGGGAGGGAAAGCGGGACCCGGGCAGGGGATGCTGGGGTGGGGGGTGGGGGGAGCTGGACTGAGGGGAGCTGGGTTGGGGGAATGGGGGAGACGGACCAGGGAAGCTGGTTGTGGGGCTGGACTGGAGATGCTGGGAGCTGGACTGGAGCAGGTGGAGGAGAGAAAGGGGGAGCCGGACTGGGGATGCTGGAGGGAAGGGGGGAGCGGGACTGGGGCAGCGAGGGGAAGGGGCTGGGTAACTGGAGGGGAGCTGAGCTAGGAAGGAGGGGGTCGGAACTGGAATGGAAACTCAGGGGAGGGGCTGGGGAGAGTCAGCTGACGGGAGCAGCTGGAGATGGGCTGGGGGTGTTCCTGGGAACTGGGGGTGCTCATGCCTTGGGTCAGGGGGTACCCAGGCAGGTGTCTCATTTGAGGGGCTGCAGGGAGCACCCGAACACGTGCCTTGGCTGAGGGGCCCCCATGGGGGAAAGGGAGAGCCCAGAGCACATGCCTGGTGGGAGAGGTGCCTCTTTTGGGGACCCTGCTGTCTGGGAGCTGGGATCTCTTCCGGGCCCCTCTTGGTGGTGGAACATGGTTGGAAGGGGGAGCGCGGTACCAAAACACATGCCTTATGGGGGGACAGTATGGGGGGGCTTCAGGGTGTGCCTGAGTTGGGGACCCCTCTGTGGGGTGTGCTGAGGAGAAGCCTGGATGCTCAGCTTAGTTGGGGGGCGTGTTGTGGGGGTGGATGAGCCTTTTCTGGGAGGTTTGTTTTTCTATGAGGCGCGAACGTGCAGCTCCTGCCAAAGCAAACAAGGCGGCTGCCTGGAGCACAGAGGCGCCTTTCTGCTGCCGGTGGGCCAGCCAGGGACAGCGGCCCAAGGAGGGCTGGGTCAGCTCCCTCTCCATCCCCTGGGCTGGGGACCCCCTTCCCTGGCAGGGGCTGCACAGCGCTGTCCTCGCCACCGCCTGCTTCTCCGGACCCCAAGGCACTAACCAATAAAACCTCCTGGGGCTTGAAGGTCCAACTGGGAGGCCAGGACTTTCCCAGCCCTCCCTGCTTCTGGGCCCAATTCTGTTGCCCATGGGCGTGTGGGCACTGCCATTCCTGGTAGGCAGAGGAGTGATCCGCCTGATAGCTCCTGCTGTCGCAGGGGATTTCTGCTAACTAAACATGAAATACAGCCCAGTAGGTAGAGGGTTTGCACAAGACACTCTTGCACCCTGCGTGAAGACTAATGATGCGGAAAGAGAGCTGGGGCTTCATTTGAGCCCTCCACCCTGCAGTGAATTTACCCCACAAAGGGGCTGTGTATGTGTAAGATGTACTAACTTTGTTCTTTACAAAGCATTAAGATGTGGTTTAAACCTAAAGTGAGAGGGGGAAACAGAGGTCATTGTATCTTTGTGGTTCTATCTATGAACTTGTAGTTTTAATAGATGTCAGCTGTTTCACCCATTGCTGTACCTATGAAAATCCCTAGGCCATTGGAATGAAGCGTCTCTCTTTAATATTGGCTTTTAAGCAAAAAACAGCACAATATGCTGAGCAGAGTCTTTAAAATACAATTAATTGTGCTTGCGCGAAGCCATCAAAGTGCAAACGAGGCAGACTTAGGTGGGGAATGCAGTGAATGACGCACGTTCGCTCCTAGCAGACTTCGCATGTGGCTCAGAGCCCTTAGGAAGGTGGATAATTATCCCTATTTTACAGATGGAGGCAAAGGTCAAAAATATCAAATGTGCACTAATTTTGGGTGCATCAGTTCTTGGGTGCTCCGATGGAGATGCCTAGGGCCTGACGTGAGATGCTGAGATGCTGAGCACCCAGTGCTGTTACTGAGTTCGTTGGAAGTTATGGGTGCTCAGCATTTTGGAAAGTCAGGCTCCAATTGGGCATCCAAAATGAGTGGGTGATTTTAAAAACTTCAGCCTGAGTGATTCCTTCCCCCCCAAGCAGAGAAGATGGTGGCAGAATTGGGAACAGAACTCAGGAATCTGAACTCCCATATTCCATCCACAGTTCTTGATTCTAATTGCCGAGAAGTCTATAGAAAGTAACTTTTCCCTGAGAGTATAGAAAGTATAGCTAAAGAAAGTAACTTTTCTTCTTTTCCCTGAGTTGGAGGGAGAGCTGTTTTGTGCCTTAATGTAAAACTTAGCTAAATCTGTGACAGCAGTGTGTTCACACACGGCTGTGAGATGCTTCCAGGGAGGTGGATATTGTATGTTTAAGATCTGCAGCTAATCAGTACAGATTTGCATGCTGGGTCTAAAATTGCTGCATTGCTGATATCTGCCTCCAGGGAGGATACTGGATGAATTTAATAACTCACATTTTGTCCTTTAACATTTGAGTGCTGATTCAGGGTAGCAAACAGCGTAGCATTGTGTGTATAAGAACACAACACACACACAGTGCAGTGATATTTCTGAATATATGTAGGAAGAATAACAGTAGTCTAGCCGCCTTGCAGATTGTTACAGGCTTGACGAAATGTGGGTGGATATAAACCAGCCTTTCAAAATTCTCTTCACTTGAGGCGTGGAACTTTATTTTGAATAGCAAGTAAATCCTGATTTATTTTCTTTCTCTTCACAATGGCAAAAGCAGGCAGTCAATCTTGTGACTTGGCTGGTAAATTTCAGTGATAGTTTTGCCACTTTTGTATAGTATGTATATGAAAAGTGAATGCAAGTCATTGCATTGCATTGCCTGATGCTGTCTTATGTATGTTTGTAGTATGTTTTTTGCTCTGTCCCACCTTGGGGCGGGGGAGGTTATTTAATAAAAAACATAAGAAAATGCTGGTGACACTTAACTCTTGACTTAGTCCTTGTCTGTCTCAGGAGTACTGTGATGGCTGAGGTTGGTAAAGTGCTTTGGAGATGGCGCGCTGTCTTAAGTGCAAAGCAGTACCGGCGTTGATGGGTCACAAGAGCCGGTAGGCAGCATCTATATCTCCGTAAAGCTGTCATGAAGAGTTTGGCTTCTGTGTTTTCTCTACCTATAGGACTTCTGTTTTAAGCCCCTGGATAGGAGCTTTCATTGCAGTGTCGGGAGGAGGGAAGGATCCGTCTTTATATGACTTGTGCTTAGGGCAGACCTTAGATCTCTAGTTGCTAGTTAGCAGGTGGATCGTTGACACCCATCAGCTGCTTGCTGTTGATCAGAATGACCTTTTCTCCTTGCAGTGCGTTGCCAGCAGTGCCGAATCCAGCGCTGTAATGCAGACTACGTGGCTTCCACATCTCCTAACCATGCCTTGCCAGAGGAGACGCCGCTGGACGTGGATTATTGCATTGCCTTGCGGGCGTATTCGGTGTGCACCAGAAAGACAGCCAAATCCTGCCGGGGAGACCTGGTGTATCACTCGGCCGTCTTCCGGATCAAGGAACTCTTTACGCAGTACAACTGCTCCAGCGACGGGCCGACCTCCTCAGCGAACGCCCCCGGCACACCGGACCCTCTGGTTTCAGAGCTCTGCAGCTATGAGAGCAGATCTGGCTTTCAGAAGAAATTTGCCCACTGTGGATTATTTGGGGATCCCCATTTAAGGACCTTTAAAGATGAGTTTCAGACGTGTAAAGTGGAGGGAGCTTGGCCGCTAATAGACAATCAGTACCTGTCAGTCCAGGTCACCAACGTCCCAGTTGTTCTGGGATCCAGTGCCACTGCCACCAGCAAGGTAATCAGACCACTTTTTTAACAAACGAACAAACAAACCAACCAACCAGCCCCCCAACTCCCCACCCTTCTCCTTTAGCTTCTGTTAGGAGGGACTAAGTTGCTGTGGTCATCTGCTACCCCCTTGTGGTCATCGGAGGAAGTGAATTTCAGAGCGTGTACTTGAGAAACAGCCTCTGCTAGATGGGGGCTTAGAAATTGTGTGTTTGTTCTGTACCTTTCTCGCAGGTCTGTCATGTTACCATGGTCTTCCGTAATTACAGGACTGCATTAAAGGTTCAGCTGGTGTCCTTGGGCCCCGTGGGATGGTGAGGGCCTGCCTCCATAACAGAGCTGTGCAAACCTTCCATATGTAAGCGCCCCAAACCTGCCGAGTTTTGCGACAAACTCAGGACTGGTTCCCAAACCTTCAGGCAAGCCTGGCTTCACTTCAGGGTTTTAAGTGACGGATGGGAAAAGTGAATCTGATTGCAACTGAGTTTTGTTTTGAGATCTCTAGAGTTGGACAAAGCGTAGGGAGGAGAGGCAGTGCATCTTTGAACTCCTGCCAGCTGGAGCTAAGGAATTGGGTGGCTTTGTGTAGCCCCAAACCCTCTGTACAGTTCAAGTCTTGAGGGTGAAAAGCTTTTCTTCCAGCCTGGTCGGAGGTGGGTGGCTTTGGAAATTCTCCAAGTGGAAGATTAAAAATCGTTGTTTAAAAACCCCTTGTCCTACATCCTTCTCCCCGCCTACAGAAAGACAGTCAAGGACCTACTGGATGGCAGAGGAATTGTGATTTGTGACAGATGTTGCTCGTATTTCTTAGTGTACCACGGGCAGGTGTTCAGATGCTGCACTGATGAGCACAGTAGCAGAACTGGACTAGAATAAAACCCCTGCCAGGACCCTCTTTCGGGTCATGCTGTGGAGCAGGACTCGGTTCTCAGCTCGGGCCCTGACTTGGGGTGTGAATGTGGGCTAGTTAATCTGAGACACTCCTTCTGTGAAGCTCTTTGAGATCCCCAGAGGAGAGATGGGCTCAGGGCAAAGTATGATTCACTCCAGTGTCCCAGCTAACATCCCTTCTTGATCAAAACTGGCTTTCATCTCCAGCGCTGTGTGTGACTGCTGCGATTGTCTAGCTGCTTCGACAACAGTTTCTGCTTGTTGCTCTGGGATAACGTAGCTTCAGTATGAAAATCCCAACAACCACATTCTTCTGTCTTGCTTCTGGAAGTGTTAACTCGTGCATGTGGGTAGCATGGGCCTGACAACACGGCACACCACAGGTTCCCTCTTTGATCTGATGGAAGGGCACAGCACCAACATTAGCCATGCAAGCATCTTTCCCTGGCCTTGCAGGCTTCTCTGCCTTGCTGCATGATCTAAGGCACGAGCACCAGGGGCTGTGGCCATGGTGAATACCGGGGTGTGGGAAGCGGCGGGTTTTGTGATGGACAAATCCGCTTTCTAGGAATAAAGCCATTCACTTGGGTCATGTTCCCTGCACACTTCTGATGGAAACGACCTAAACTCTGCTCCCCAGTTTGGGATTAGAACCTATGGGGTTCTCGACCTTTTTCTTTCTGAGGCCACCCGCGCCCCCGCCCCAACATGTGATTAAATACTCCACGGCCCACCTGTGCCGCAGCTGGTTTTCTGCATATAAAAAGCCAGGGCTGGCATTAAGGGGCAGCAAGCAGGGCAGTGGCCCGTGGCTCCATGCCACAGGGCATCTGATGAAGCTAAGTTGCTCAGCCTTCTGCTTTAGCCCATGGCAAGGCTCAGGGCCCTGGGCTTCAGCCTTGGGTGGCAGGGCTTTGGCTTTCTATCCTGGGCCCCAGTGAGTCTAACTCTGTCCCTGCTTGGCGGACCCCCTGGAACCTGCTCACGGTCCCCCTGGGACCCCGAACATCTGGTTGAGAACCACTGGCCTAAAGGCTCCATACCCCATCTCCAATCCACCGAGGCCCTGCGCCATTCTACCCCTTCTTGCATTAGTGTGTCAGGAGTCGGTAGCTTTATGCAGGAAGGGTCGCCTTTTGCACAGACTAGACCAGCAGCCTAGGAATTGTGCTCCTCTGCATCTGTGGGCTTCATAGCTTTCTGGCCTCTCCAGCTCCCTTTGCTCTGCACTTGCAGGGAGGCCATTATCCGCCCCTTCTGTGGTGTTCTCTGTTTGGTCGGTGACCAGCTGTTTTCAGTAGCCGGGTTGAGCAGAGTGAAGCGTTAGAGAGGGTTGTATCTTTGGAAGTGCAATAGCTGTCACTAGCCAGCTGGGGAATGAGATGGTCAGGGCAGAGCTCAAGACACAGCTGGGGAGCTCTCCTGGCTCCCAGCCCCTTGATCAGTCTGCTAGGCCGCGCTACCTTTCGGGGTCTCCTGTCTGACAGGAAAACAAGCTGTTTGATCCTGCTTGTGCACCATTTTCCCCCCTCTGTTGGCCATACAGAGCAAACCAAGAGCTTCTCTCCCCTGTTCGCGTGCCTTTGGTCCCACCATAGAACTCCCTGACTCCTGGCCACGGAGACACTCGCAGTGGCTATCTGTGTGATACCACCTCCTTGTTCAGTCCCTCGTGCCCACTTCCCTCACTTTCCTTCCCTTCTTTCAGGGCATTGGCTTTTCTTGGCCACTGCTGCTTTATAGTTCTCCTGGGTGCTTTACCTCTACCGACCCCAGGTTGGTTTCTCCCTCCCTTTCAGCAGATCTTCTCCTGTTTGTATTCCCTTCCAGCCCCATCCTGCTTTCCTGTTGCTGCTGCGGCCCACGACCACTGCTGCTACTTCTTTGGCACTCATTAAAGGCGAACTCTGCAGATGCTTCCGCCTTCTGTTTGTCCCACTCTGCTCTGCCTCCCCCACATCCTCCGTCCTGACCTCCCTTTGGGTCTCCTGCTGCCGGGGTGAGGTGTGTTTTGGTCTCAGGAAGGCGTCTGCTACCCAGCTGAGCTTGAGAGCCTGGGGGCCTCTGTTCTGTTTTGCAGCTCCGACCTCTCACCTGGGCACCACCTCAGCTGCTTCTCCACCCGCCTCATTGCAGGGGCTCCTGCCAGTGCCGCAACATTGAAGAGTTGGTGTCGGGCACCCGCTCAGAGGGGCAACCCTCCTGTTTCCTCCTGGGTCTTCTCCAGTTGAGGGAAGCTGGGAGGTGTTTTTTTTCTTTCCATTTTTTTTCCCCTTCTGTGCTTCAGCTTCTTGGTTGTTGATTTAGACTCTGGGCCGTCCGCCTGCATTCTGGGTCCAGCTTTAACGGGCAGAGCACCCTGCGTGGACCCTGATACGTTCGGTCTCCTTGTGGCTACAACAACGAAGAAAGGATGAGTCTTAATCGTCGAGGTTAATGCTTACCCAGCAGCCGAGCGGGGGAGTGTCGGAGACAATCGCTTGGGTGTTGTAGGACAGGAGGGGAGGTCAGGGCATGCTCCATAGCAAATGCTGTTGGAGGCAGGCAGCTAGATAGGTGGTCAGGCTGGGGGAAGGCTGTGGTGCTCGGTGCCTCACTGAGGACTGCGTCTTTCCAACTCACCTTCCCTTCAGTCTTGAGTCTCCATCTTCCCTGCCATGTCTGCAGGGCGTGGCTCCCGGGAACGGGCACTTCGGGGCAGTAGCAAGGAGGTGAGGGGGGAAAATAAACCAGTTACAGGGCAGGGCTTAATTACAATCACCATCTTTGTATGTCAGCTGCTCAGTTCTTCATGGTGCTGGTAGGGCTTTCCGTTCCTTAAGGACTGATTTCCCTTTGTGGATGACTGAGGCCCCCACCTACCTCCCCCACCCACGATCTCCTAGACTGCTTATTTCTGCCCTCCTGTGGGTTGACATCCCCTCCTCTGCTGATTGTTTCAGCTGCCCAGCTGGTAATGGGTGAATGAACAGACACCAAAGAAGCCCTCCACCCCCCACAAAGGGAGAGAGAAAATGCTGCTTGGAGTAGCAGGAAGGAAGGATTCTCTCTAGTTTAGTTGGTCAAAGTCCCTGGAAACCATGAGGCGTGGATGGGTCTAGAACCAGGAGGAAGAGTGGCTTGGGGTAGATTGTAAGCACCTTGGGACAGGACTGTAAGAACATAAGAACGGCCATAATGGATCAGACCAAAGGTCCATCCAGCCCAGTATCCTGACTTCCGGCAGTGACCAATGCCAGGTGCCCCAGAGGGAATGAACAGAACAGGACTGGCAGTTTGTTCTGTTTATGCAGCACCTAGCGCAGAAAGGTCCTGGCCCATGGCTGGCGTTCCTAGGTGCTACGGAGACACAAATAATAAGAGGTGGGGGCAGCAGCTTGGCACACCCCAGCTTGAGAACGACTAGCGTAGACTGGAGTTTGATAACAGTGTGCCGTGCTGAAGCCTTTAGGGCACTTGTTGTCCTTACCTGCCTTCCCCATGTGTAAGCCCCTTCGTTTTCAGTTTAAAGCGATTTTTATCCGGGCTTTACAGAAAGTATTCTTTTTTCTTTCAGATTTTCACCCTACTTTTGTATCTTTTAAATATAAAAAATAACTGGTTTTATTAGGAACATACAATACATTGCATGAGATATCTGTATTATGATAATACATTAGTCTGTGTGTATACGCAAAGCTGCCTGTTGAAATGAGGCTCTGTATTAGTCTGGAAGATACACACAATAAACAGGCCCGCACGCAAGCTCTGCAGCGCGTGCGCATCTGAATGTACTGATGAATCTCACACCCGCCATGTACACATTTCAAGCTGTTAGCAGATAACGGTTTAAAGATTTGACACACTAAAATGGGAAGAAAATGAAAATCTGTCTCAGAATACATTTCAGAACACAAGGAAGTATTCAAAAGTTTAAAAAAAACAAAAATGGGAAAAGAATGAAGTTGAGTGTATGCGCTGCAAATTGTGTGGCCCAATTATTAAATTATTAAATGTAAATATTTATAGGCTAATAGTACACGTCAGGTCTACACTACAAACTTAGGTCGACATAAGCCGCATTAAGTGGATCTGATAATGTACGTGTCTACACTACCGAGTCCCTTCCGCCCACCTAAGTGGCCTGTAAAGTCGACTTCTGTACTCCACCTCCATGAGAGGCGTAGTGCTTGATTTGACATCCACACGTCGACATGGGGATAGTGTAGACAAGGCATTGTGTAATTCAAATTAATTGGCATCCAGGAGGTGTCCCACAGTGCTCCGCTGCGACCACTGTGGAGAGCACTTTCAACTCCACTGCACGTTACACAGGAAACAGTCACTCCCCTGTTAAAGCCCCGGGAACTTTTGAATGTTCATTTCCTGTTTGATCAGTGTGGAGAGCTCGCCAGCCCAGCTGATCATGGAGACTCAAGGCCCCAAACACGCTCCAGCATGGAGCACACAGGAGGTGGTGGATCTTATCGCTGTGTGGGGAGAAGAGTCCATGGAGGCAGAGCTCCGATCCAGCAGAAGAAACGCTGACGTCTATGCCAAGATCACGCGGGGCATGCGGGAGAAGGGCTACACCAGGGACAGGCAGCAGTACCGTGTGAAAATAAAGGACCTTCGGCAAGCATGCCAGAAGACAAGGGAGGCGAACAACCATTCTGGTTCTGCCCCACAGACATGCCACTTCTATGAGGAGCTGTATGCGATAATCGGCAACGACCCCATCACTACCCCAAAACGCCCCGTGGAGACCTCCTGGGCGACCTCAAGCAACAACGAGGAGGACATTGTTGATGATGAGGAGGAGAATGTGAGGCAGGCAAGCAGAGGATCCATTCTCTCCGACAGCCAAGAATTGTTTTTAACCCTGGAGCCCAACCCTACACAGGACCAGTTGGCGGTGGAGTGTGATGCTGGGAAAGGCATTTCTGGTGAGACCACATTTCCAGTCAAACTGTAGGGGTTACATGCTATTATATTTTATGTTTAATCTGAACAAAAACGTAGGTGTAATGGGTATCAATGGCCACTCCAGCTACGCAGAGGGTGCTCCCTGAAACAGACTGTTTATGTGCATGGGGATGGCCCGGGAATCCTCCATGGAGATCTCCAGGAAGCTTTCATAGAGGTACCCTGCAATCCTTTGCAGAAGGTTTCTGGGAAGGGCTGCCTTTTTTTGTTCACCCCAGTAGGACGCTTTCCCGCGCCACTCCAGTATTCACTCTGATGGCATCATTGCAACACAGAGCATTGCAACATACGGACCAGGTCTGTACCCAGACGTTTGCAGCATCTGCTCCCTTGCTGCCTCTGTTACCCTCAGGAGAGGGATATTGCATAGGGTCACCTATGGGAAACAAGGGAAGCTTTCAATGCTAGCCCTTAAACCGCAAATAATTCAGCAAGTAATCCACACCGTTTGGTGAAATATGGGTCACACCACCACACTTTCCCAAACGTGCCGTGGTTGTGATTGGAAGGGATCACCGTGTATCACAAGCAGAATTGGGGCGGAAAAAGGAAGGGGGTAGGGGTGGCAGCTTCTTGTTTGTCTCCCTTCCCCCCCCAACCGGGTGCTGCTTTTGTAAAAAAAAACCAAACTATTTGGGGGGGCTTTACCCTGGTGCCTGTCCTCAAGCACCATCCAGGTTGCTAAGGGAAAGGGGGCTTTTCTCAAGTTCCAACCTGTGATTCCAAGGATATCTTCACAAAAGCAGTAGCACAAAGCCTCTCGCCCGTGCCTCGTGGCCTTACTCACCCTAGCTGGAGCAGCGAACCAACACTTGCAATAGCCAGCGGTTGCGATTACATTGTGGCTTGCAGTGAAGTGCATTGAGGGGTGTTTTTTTATTTAAAAACAAAACCAAAAAAGTTTACCTTGCACCAGAAACTATGTAAGCACCGTCAATGCTACCCTTGTGCTTTGCAGCAGAAACCTAGTCCGTCGGCACATCGTCCACACTGGGACAGAGACTTTCCCAGATTAGAAGGCGGAAAAAAACTCAGGAGGACGTGTTCAATGCGTTAACGCGTGCCTCTGAGAGTGAGAAGATGGCACTTAGAGCATGGAGGGTTGCACTGTCCGAGAACATGGAGCTGGACAGGGAGGACAGGAGAGGATGCAGGAAGAGATGCTGCGGATTATGAATGAGCAGTCAGACATGTTGAGGCGTCTGGTTGAGGTTCATGAAAGGCAGCTGGATGCAAGAGTCCTGCTGCAGCCAATGCTGAACCTGCTGCCATCGTCGCCCAGTTCTACATCCTCCTCCCCCAAAAGTCCTATTAGGTGTGTGTGTGCGGGGGGGGGAGACAGGGTGTGTTCTGTATCCCTTGCACTCAACACCAGAGGGTACAAGGACCAGAAGGTGCCCATTCCTACACCTTTAATTGTTATTGCAGTGCATCTGTAAGCAAGCTTTCCTTGTTTCTCCCCCCACAGTGTTATCAGCCCTTTTGCCCCCAGGTTATCTTACTTTTCTTTGCTGTCTCTGTGTGCTTGTGTGCATAATAAAACTTAACAGATGGAGGAGAAAAGGCTCTTTATTCATTCAACACATGATGGTTGGTGAGGGTGGAGTTTACAGGGGAGAAAATGCAAGGAAGGGGACAGCTTGGTAGGGAACAACACAGATAAGTGTCACATTACTCTGGCTCATTGCTGAAACTAGTTTTCAAAGCCTCTTGGAGACACAGAGCTCCTCAATGTATTCTTATTGCCCTGGTTTCTGGCTGTTCAAAATTGGCTGCCAGGTGATCTGTCTCAACCCCCCACTCCAGCGGAAACTTTTCTCCCTTTGTTTCACAGATATTGTGGAGCAGACAGCAATAACAATGGGGATACTGCTTTCACTGAGGTCTAACCTAGTAAGCAAACAGCACCAGCAACCTTTTAAACGTCCAAAGGTACATTCCACCACCATTCTGCACTTGCTCAGCCTATGGTCGAACTGGTCCTTACTGCTGTTCAGGCTGCTGAACAGTACAGTACAGCAGTACAGCTTTGTGAGCCATGGAAGCAAGGAGCAGGCTGGGTCTCCCAGGATCATGATTGGCATTTCAACATCACCAATGGTTATTTTTCAGTCTGGAAAGAAAGTCCCTGCTTGCAGCTTTCTGAACAGACCTGAGTTCCCATGTTGATGTCGGTGAAACAGCCCCTGTGATCCACTAGCGCTTGCAATACCCTTGAGAAGTACCCCTTTTAGTTTATGTACTCTTTGGCAAGGTGGTCTGGTGCCAAGATAGGGATATGCATTCTATTGCCCCACCGCAGTTAGGGAACCCCAGCGAGACAAAACCATCCACTATGTCCTGCACGTTGCCCAGAATCACTACCCTTCTTAGAAGAAGTCTGTTAATGGCCCTGCAAACTTGGATCACAACAGATCCCATGTTAGATTTACTCACTCCAAATTGGTTCCCCACTGACTGGAAGCTTGCAAGGCCAGACTGCTACCCCAGAGCTATCACCACGCGCTTCTCCACTGTCAGAGCAGTTTTTATTTTACTATTGCTGCACTTCAGGGCCGGGGAACGCTCTTCACCCGGTTCCTGGAAAGTGGCCTTACGCATTCAAAAGTTCTGCAGCCAGTGCTCGTCATCCCATAGCTGCATAACGATGCAGTCCCACCAGTCAGTGCTCGTTTCCCAGGCCCAGAAACGGTGCTCAACCGTGTCAAGGTGATGCTTGACTGTCACCAGCAACTGTGAATTGCTTTGCTCTGTGTCTTCCAGCAGGGTGGCATCACATTGTGCCATGTGGCAACTCTTGTATCAGCTGTGTAAATACTGCAGGATAAGGCGCGAGATGTTTGTAATGCTCAGAACAACGGAGTACAGCTCAGCGGGGTCCATGTTTCTCGTGCTAGGGCGTCCACACAGCTAACCCAGCCTTATGAAAAAGGCTCGATTGTTTGCCATTGATTTCAGGGAGGGAGGGAGGTAAGTGCGTCACGGGAGGTTAACGCCCTGTTCCCCTAACCACCCGTGCCAATGTTTTGGTCCCATAAGGCATTGCAAGCCCAACCCAAAATTCCCCTTGGCTACGTGCCCTGAGGGATAGCTACCCACAGTGCACTGCTCCGGGCATTGATGCAGGCCCTGCTAGTGAGGATGCACTCCGCCGCCACAATGAGCATGGTGTAGACAAGCAAGATCGACTTGCTTCAGTCGGAGGCTTAATGTCGACTTCCATAAAGTCAGCTTAACTTTGTAGTGTAGACATGGCCTAAGTCTACTGCAGTAAACTGTTTATTCAAATGAAAAGTTTTAGTTGGGGGTTAGAGAAATACTGTTTTCTTAAACACAGAGGTGGCAAACCACATTGATGAACAGAATTCAAAGCTTTAATCTAAAATAAACCCCAATATTTACCCAGAAAAAATTATTAATATTTTTTTGCCCCGATTTTCACCTGTTTTATAATAAACACTGATCCATTCCCGAGAAAAATTAAATAAAATAAAAACGGAAAATGAAGGGCCCTACCCATGTGCTAGGCCTTGTTCAGAGATGAAGGCAAATATCCTGTCCTGTAGCAGGTATCCGGCTGGCACCTGGCTTCCCTTGCCGCCAGACAAGGGCACGGTGCTGATGGCCTCTTGTTGCCTAAGTTTAAACCTGTTCTGGAGCCTTGAAACAACTGCTGTCCCTAGTGAGTTCGGGGCTGGCCTCACAGGACACTGATGGTCTCTAACCATAGAAGAGGCACAGCAGAGTCTGGGAAGCTTCCCCTCCCCACCCCTCAACGTTGGCTGGGATAGCTCAGCTCGGGTCAGCCTCCGTCCGCACTTAGCCCTTCTGCTGAGTGAGCCGTTGTGAACACGCTTGAGGCCGTGGGGACATCTGCCGGCCCAGAGACTCGCCAGGTTGACATCCCGCCGGTTACCAAAAGTGACGTCGGCTCTGACGGCAGACGAGGTCGGAGTTAGAAGCAACGATGAACTTTGTGATTTATTAGCACTCGCTATGCTCGGTAGAACCCTGTCCTGGCAGCTGGATGTGCCAGCGGAGGGTTGTGGTGCCCGGAGGAGAGCTGCAGCTACGAGCGGGTCTTTAAGGTTGTGTGCGGAAATAAGTAGTTCTGGGCCCAGTGGCCTCAGCAATCCGGCCGCCAGGTTTGAAGCGACTTGAGCCAAGGTGTCTCGAGCAGAATAGGTATTCTGGAGGCCCTGGGTTCCTCACGATCCACCCCTATGGCTTTTAGAGCACAGTGGGGGGGGGCAAGCTTCAGCTCTAGTGGAATGTGTCACTGGGAAGTAGAGAACAGATGGCTTAGGGCAGAGGTCCCCAAAGTGCGGGGCGCCGCACAGCTGGGGACCAGGCCAGGCCCCATGGGGGGGCGGGAAGGGAGTGCCACCCAGGTCCACTCCTGGCCCCGGCCCCAGCTGCTGGCTCCTGCTGCCAGCCCCGTGCCCAGTGTCCCCCCTAATAGCGCTGCACCCAGGGCTCTGCGCCCAGCCTCGGCCCCCTTACCCCTGTCCACGTACCCCCTTCCCAGAGCCGTGACCCTGCTCCTGGCCCCAGCTCCCTGATCCTCGTCGGGTGGGAGGCACTGGGGTGGGGGAGAGGGAGGAGCTGATTGATGGGGCCCACCGGTGGGGGCTGAGCACCCACTATGTTTTCCCCGTGGGTGCTCCAGCCCCGGAGCACCCATGGAGTCAGTGCATATGCCCGAAGCCTTATTATGAGCTGCCACATCGCCCGGTGCCTTTCCCTAGTGGACATAGCTGCAGTGGGAGGTGGGGACCAGGCTGCGTTTTCACTAGGCTGATCTCATTGCTTTCCGTCTCCTCTGCAGATCACGCTGATCTTTAAGAGTTACCAGGGCTGCACGGAGCAGAAGGTTTATCAGGCAACCACAGAGGACCTACCGCTGGCGTTCAGTGATGGCACAAGAACCGGAGGGTGGCAGGAGGGAGCCAGCAGCCTGCGCATCCTGGAGAAGCCGGACGCCGGCCAGGTGGAAATCCAGGCCAACTACATTGGCAGCACCGTCATCATCCGCCAAGTGGGCCGCTACCTCACCTTCGCCATCCGTGTGCCGGAGGAGACCCTGAACCTCTCGGAGGAGAGCGCCGGCCTCCAGCTCTGTCTGCATGGCTGCCCGAAGAACGAGTTGATCCAGGAGCACAGGCTGAGCCTGGCGAGCTCTAGCCCGCTCTGGCCCAGTTCCCGACGGGCCTACACGGTGGAGATGGCCACCGAGCAGTGTCGCCACATCCTGCAGGTGGAGGATGTGTATTTCCAGTCCTGTGTCTTTGACCTGCTCACCACGGGGGACCCCGAGTTCTCCATGGCTGCTTACGGGGCCTTGGAAGACTTGAAGGCGCTGTACCCCAGCAGACTCAAGTTGCATACTGTGTCCAAGGCTATTAACGTGGCCACTGGTGCTCCAGAGCCTGGGCAGCCTGCTGCCTCGTTAGTCTGGTGCAGTCTTGCCTTCCTAAAGCTGCTCTGGTGCTGCTAATGAGTGTGGATCTTTTGCCAATATTGGGCCCCAGTATAGGAAGAGAGAAGCCCCTGGTACCTCCCAGCCTTGGAGCAGAGTGGAGGGTCCAAATTCTCCTCCCACCAAGCCGGCCTGCTTGGTCCAGCTGACTCCCACTCTCCGTTGCTAACTGAAGGCGAAGTGCGGCTTGCTCAGATATTCTGGTCTCCACTGAAGCCCATAAGCCACAGCTGCCCCCCCTGCCTTGTGAGCAAGAGTTGGGGACCAGCATTGGCTCTTGCTTTGCCAGGGCTGCTGCTTAGGAGGTTGGCCAGACTCTCAACTGGCCAGCTCCGAGGGAAATGCTGCCCCCATCCATAGCACCTGCTTACCGACCCCTTCTCCGTCACTGATGTGCGAGCAGAAGGCCCCTCATTCCTTCCCCACCCCGTCCTCCAGATAGAACCTCCTCCAGCTTTCCCTACTGCTGGCCCTTCGAGGGATTTCTCTGCCATCTCATGGCTGCCGTGCTCCTAGGTTGACCCCATGCTGACTTGGTGTTCTTACCAAGCGCTCAGCTTCCCTGTGCCATGATGAGCAAATTGGGTGGGGATACTACACGGCTGGGGCTGTTACTGGGAGTGGCCCCTTGTTTCCTCTGTGCTCCAAATCCAGAGCGATGGCTGTAGAAACAAAGCAAACTAAGAAGCCCTCTCTGCAGGTAGCCACGTGCCTCAGGAAACTACGCCCTGAAACCTGGCTGCTTTCCAGTGCCCCTGAGGAAAGCTGCCGGTTGGGGTAGGAAGGGGCAGGGGCAACTCTCGCGCTGTTCCTCCCGCAGAACTGTCTAGCCTGTGAAATGGTCACGATGGCTCATGCCCGTAGCCTGCTCCACCCCAGACACACGCTCCGTGGCTTCAGCTAGCCCAAGCCCAGATAGAGCCCTTTGTGGATTTGGGAGCTGCTGACCCTGAAGAAGCAGCTTCTCTTATTATCACTGCTAAGATGTGTAGATTTGTGCTCTCCAGCCTGTAAATGTCTGTACAACTGGTGTTCCTCCACGCAGCTGTTCTTTGTGGACTTCATAAACCTCCCCCCAACCAGCTGTTAATAGCATTTTAACCTCAATTGTCATTAAACCGCTGTTTTTTAAAGGGTCAGTGGTCTCTTGCCTGTATGCAGGGAAGGAGTCAAATGGCCTGAGCCTGCAGCCTGATCCCCGATGTGCTCAGGTACAAGGGCTGCTGGTCCCACAATATAAAGGCATAGATGTAATGCCCTCTGCAACAAATGGCATAAGAAGAAAGGCAGAGTGAGAGCTTCCCTTCTCAGCAGGAAGCAGCCTCCACGCTTGGAGCCTGGTCATTCATCGGAGGCCTTCACCAGCCCCTAGCCCAGTTTTCCCCTCTGCCGCCATGTCACTCTGTACCCTGCAGCATGATCTAGGCCAGGCTAAGCAGGTGCCCGGGCTCAAGCTGCATTTTTGCAACATGTCTGAAGTAGCTCTGCACAAGCGGGTGGACCAAAAAGAGCAGCAGTGGCGAGAGGGGCTGCCCGCCCTGTGTCCGTACCTATGGTCTCTGGCAGGATCGGATGGGGGGGTGGCCTCCCCTGCCACTGCACTGGGCTCTCCCTTGCTACCCCACCTCCAGCCGAGGGTAGCAAAACGTTTTGCTAGGTGAGCTGGTCTTGGAATGAATGCTGCAGCAGGCAGCGTGTTGCTTGCACGTTCTTGCCTCCCCTTGCAGCCCCTTTTCCTCTGTCCTAGGCCGGTGGCTGCAGCCCTAGAGCTGTGCCCGTGGTGCTGTGTGAGGACATCTTGCCCGAGCCAGTGGGTGGAGTATTGTACCAGGCTGCATGGTAGAGCTCCAGTCTCCCCTCTCCCAACCATGCACCCCGGCAGGAGTGCCGAGTCTGGGGGGGTGGGGGGGCAGGGCAAGCCCCTACTCCCTGACCCCATTTCCCTGGCAGGAACATGGCGGGGCGGGGGGCGGGAATGGGACTGCAGACAGAAGGGGTAGGGAGGGGGTCCCACTTGCTCTGGCCCAGGGCCCCACAAAACTGTAATCATCCTTTGAGTGCATCACACGGCGATTGGAAAAACGGTCTCCATACTGTTGCTTTTGCTGTTTAAACATAAACTAGAACAATAAGTGCACGTAGGAAGCCTCGGCCAGGAGCACCATGACTTTGAGGGGAAAACATTAAAAGCTAGCCTTATAGAGCCCTTATTTTCCCATCATCCTTTGCTTTCCTTGCACACCTTTCATTTGAGTATCTCAAAGCACTTTATAAACAAGGCCTGCCTGGAAAATAAATGTCAACTCCATTTTCAGAAGAGGAAATTGAAACAAACATGCAACACACCGGGCTGAACTAATAGCGAACACAAGATCCTGCTGCCCTGGTCTGACCACAGGCCCGCTTACCTTACGCTACAGATCAGAGGAGGGTTGAAATTGCTTTTTTCCCCTCTCTCTCTCTCTCTCTTGCCATGCTCAGATATTCTGGTCTAAGTTAATAGATGGGCCATCTTCGAGTTTGAGTCCTAAAGGGCTGGTCCATTTTATGTACAGAACTGCTCTGGGAAATAATCACAGTTAAAAATAAAACAGCCTTACTTTGTAACTAACAAATTAAATGAGTGAGAGAAGACAGTGGCTTAAAGAACAGCCCATTAGCCTTTTAGCTGATGTAGCTAATTGTGTAGGTCACTGAGCCTGGCCCGGTTCTGCTTCACTGGGGCATGTGTGATGCGGTTGGGTTTCAGAGGCAGTTCAGGTCCTTTTCTCCATGTCCCCAGCTCTGAAACACAAATGCTGCCACTCCCGGTCCTCCAGCATTCACCAGGGCTGGGGGCACCAATACAGTGAGAGGTGCTGGGGCAGCATGCAGACATTATGGGGATGGTGCCATCGAACATCCTAGAGAGCTACTGCCCTTTAGGGATGCCTGTTTATAAGGAAATTTGCTGGCATACAGCCCAAGTTGGACCCTACTTTCTGTTCATTTCCAATTCTCCAGGTCTTGCTGAATAGAGAGGGACCTTAAGTACATGCTTGACTGTAGCCGGGTGCTTAAGGGTATCGTGCCCCTGCAGCTGGCTGACGTAAAACCCAGCTTGGGGCGACACACATGCGCTAGCTTTGATCAAGTGAGTGTGCTAAAAACAGCAGAGTGGCCCTGGTGGCTTGGGCTAGCAGCTCAAGTGTGAGCCTGTCTGAGGTCCTAGGTAGGTGCTTTGGTGGCTTGCCCACATCACAACACTCCTGCTGCCATGGCCATGCTGCTGTCTTTAGTGCACTAGCTCAATTAAAGCTAACGTGGGTACAGCTACCTGAGCTGAGGGAATCACATCTCCCAGCTGCAGTGCAGATGTATCCCAACTGATTTGCTGCTGATTTTCCATCGGGATGGACTTAAGCCTGTATTTAAATGCTTTATTAATCTGGTGCCTGTCTGTCGTCAAACCATTTGGACACAACCAACAGCCAAAAACCAGTTACTTAACAAGTAAAACTTTTATTAAATAAATTTCAGATTCTTTCAACCAGAGCGAGGAGTTTGACATTAAGACATAGCTTGAATCTCACCTGCAACACCGGATCGGTCACATTGGTAACTGTGAGGGAAGAAACTGATCTTAGACACTTAGTTCAAACCAGCTCAACCTAAAATTTCCAAAGTCCTTTTTTTTTTTTTTCCGTTTTGTTGTTTGTTGGTAATTTTTTTTGTTCAAAATTTGATTAAAGTTCAAACTTCATGAAATCACTTGTAGCAGAAATAAAGAACATCGTACAAATCACGTACATAATAGATGTTAAGTATAAAAATGGTATTTACAATCAGTAAACATGGACGATAGAAACGCACAAGCTTTCAACACTTCATCCTTTCTCTCATGTGCTCTCAGAATCAGACAGCGCGGGTTGGTGAAGAGCCACAAACGTACCTTCTTAAAGAGCATGGGGAACTTCGGCACATGGGAATCTGGAGAATGACGACAGATTATAAAGGTCCCAAGAGAAACTTAGTCCTCAGAGCTCTCCTCTAAAACTGCTACATCGGTCTTTCCCCACCAACCCTCTGCTGATGTTGTTTAAACACACGCAGACACACACAAACACACGCAGACACGCACAGGAATGTTCTTCGCACATTATCAAACTCTGGAATAGTTGTTCAGAAGTTGTTTTTTTCTTTTGCTTAAACTTATTTTGGTAGAACCTTAAAGGGACTGTTTCAAGTTGTTAAATGGATGCTGCTTGTCCGTACGATCCCTACTTTAGGGGAGCTCCAATTAACCAAACTCGGACCTGGGTTCTGTGCTTAAGTGTATCTATATCTATATCTATATCTATCTATATATGCTGCATACTGTATAATTTGTCCTTGGATGGTGGGGGGGGAATGCTGAAAAAAACAAAACAACCTCTTTTACAATGTTATCCTCCGTGCATTTGCTCTGAAAAGCCTTGCGGAGGGGCTAAGAGGTCATCAACTGGAGTAAACATCATCGCCAATGGAATGTTTGGTTTGGAAATGCTAACGCTTGATAAACAGCTCTATGTTCTAGCCGGAACGTGGAGGCCATTTCAGGCTTCCATCTCTCTGCTGTAGGATTACAGCGCTCGCCTTTGATAGGTTGGGAAAATTCCCTGTTGCCATGGAGAACGATGAAAGTCAAGGGTTCTTTGCTGAGCACGGGGAAGGTCTGCTGTTGCCGGAGATGAAGGGTAAAGGTAGCTTATTTCCCATTCCAGGAGTGCTCAAGACGGGCTTCAGAGCCAAATTCCAGTGGCCTGGTCTGCAGAAGCCCTCTAAGGAGTAAGACTGAGAGCTCTCAATATCCTTAACCAAGCTGGTGCTAAGGTTGATGGGTGAGTGAATCTTGAGTTGGCCTTGCCCCATTCCTGGAGGTATATAGTTCGCTCTCTCCTCACCGCTTGCTAATACCAAGTGGAGAGAGGATCTCCCCGTGGCCACATTCTCTGACAGTGTCCAGGCCCTTGTGCAGTCCCCGTAGAGGAGGCGCTGTCCCAGCAGTAACCCTAACCCCTCTGGAGGTGAGGAGGAGGGAGTCTCTGAATGGAAAAGTTTGGTCCTGTGATTTACGTTAAAAAAAAATAGAGACTGTATATATATATATATTATATATATATTTATATTTATATATGAAAGGGTGAAAGCCAAAATCCCGTGAGTTGCTGTGGTGACCTAGAGACGCAACAATTGTGTTTTCTTGGTCCACGGCACTCCACGCCTATCCCGAGCAGAAGGCAGCCTGGTCCCCAGGAGTGTCTACTTCTCTGGCCCCTTCCTCCCCCAGTAATGGTGGTGGCGGCAGCAGCTGGGCCGATGTCAAGCCTTCCAAAGTGTCTCTTCTCTTCGGAGCATCATGTTTTCGGGGTAGGGGGCGGGGTGGGACGGAAAGGGGCGGTGTCAAAAGAGTTCTTAAATTTACTGGCCTCTCCTGAAATCAGTTTGAAGCAGAAATTCTTCTTCCTCTGGACGGTTCCTTTGCCTGCATGAAAAGAGGGTGGGAGGTTAGGAGGCGCTAGGTTAACACCAAGGCTTCTCGTTGCCCTTGCTCAAATGTATCCTTCCTCTCCATTGGAGGAACGTGACCCCATGTTATTAGGGGTCAGCTGCAGATCTCCCCACCCCTCCAGCCTTCCCTCAGCTCAGCGCCCTCTGAAGGCACTGAACCCAACACCACTGGATCCCTGTGAAGGGACAGCTTCATTAGCTGAAAGGCTGTACCGGACTCATAAGCCTTCATACATGGTCTAGACCCACACTGAGGGAGTACGGCTGACGCCGGGCTGAGAACCGGTTTGGCTGCCAGCGTAGACAGGGCTCCATTGCCTTCAGTCCTGTGGCAGCACGAAGTGCCCGGAACATGCTCTGTGATGGGGGTTAAACCGATCGCCCCAACCTAGTAGACACATATGGCTCGAGTGTTGGAGAGGGACAGCCCCGCATGGTGCAGTAACACTAGTGCAAGTGGACGCCTCTGTGCTGGCAGCCGAAGCAATTACCAAACCCAGTATGAGAGGACGGCCAGGCGTGAGTGGTGGCTGACGTCCATCATCCGCTAATCATGTCCCTGCTGAAGCTGCGGCGTCCCTCGAGTTCCTACTGCAGCGTCCCAGGGGAGAAGGGTTTCTCACATGGGAACGGCTGCAAAAACCAGCATTCGCTGGGTCCCTGATGCCAAGCAAACTCCACAGTGCTCCAAACCCTCCCACCAGGGCCCTAGCTAGCAAAACCCCTCCATCCTAGGGTAGCCAAAAGAGAAAAACAAGCTGTCACCACAGACGTTCAAACCACGTCCAAACTAAACAGCAGAAATGGTGCTTCACCCCAGCTCCCTGTTCCTAACCCAGTGTATTGCCCCAGTGTCCACAGAAAGCAGAGATGGATGATTTAGTTGGGGATTGGTCCTGCTTTGAGCAGGGGGTTGGACTAGATGACCTCCTGAGGTCCCTTTCAACCCTGATATTCTATGATTCTGTGAAGCTCTTTGTCTTGCTGGCTGTATTAGGACATAAGAACCCTTGGTCCCGTCTACTCCACACAGCTGGATTGTTCCCTTCAGTCAATGCTTCAGGCCATTTTTAAATGACCCAAGTGTTGTGGCTTCCACCACTTACCTGGGGAGACTGTGCCGTAGTCTAAGCCCATGTCACGCGCACCACCTGAAAACAATCTCTCGGGGTTCATACCCAGCTCTATGGCAGGGCAGTCAGGATGAACTGGGGCTGCCGAACAACTGAGAGCTGGTTCACATGCTTCTGGCACCGATCTCTCAGCAGCAGAATCACAGGGCCGCGGTGGAGGTGGACCTGGGTGGAGGAGCAGGAGCTGGGAGGTCTGATGCTTTACCTGTGCTGCAGCACTGACTCCTGGCTTCGCACGCTGTCAGTAGGGGTGGCTGGCGTCCTTGGGCCGTTTTAATTGAACCTTCAACCTCTTCATTCCAACCTGGAAGCCGTTCATGGCCTGGATGGCAGTCTGGGCACTGGACGGGTTGTCGAAGCTCACAAAACCTGCAGGACAAAGACCGGGGGGATGGAGAGTGTCGCAGTTTCCCACAGATCTAATGCCCCCGCGTCTGACCAGAACTGGTGGGGTGCGCTGGCCCAAATCCATCCACCCTAGGGTAGCCCGGCCAGTGGAAAACATCCCCCTTCCAGCTGCGCCTGGCTGAAAGGCTGCATCCCGGGCTACTAGATTTAGGCTCTGCCACAGTGATCGGCACCTTTGCGCGCTCCAGGCCCGACTGTTGAAATTCAGGCTATCTAGGAATGAGGCCGCATGCCTTGAGAAAAGGCTTCAGCTGGGGAAAAAGGCAGCAGCCTGCCTGGTGCGCACCCCGGGTTCCACTCTGCATGGGCTCCCCATTGACTACAGAGTCCAGGTCCAGGTTTCTGCCCTGCTAGTCCATAGGCTCAGCCTCTGCTGGCCGAGAGAAACCTCACGCCCGGCAGCCATGATCCCCGAGTTCCACGGACGCTGCTGAGCAGAAGCAGGAGGCTGGTGAGGGCAGCAGACCCAACGGGCGCAGGAGCTGGGCCTAGACGGTGACATCTGCCCCCAGCAGAGAGGAGAGAAACCCCCAGATGTCACCATACGCCGAGCCACAGTCAGGGCGAGTCCCAGCCTCCCCGCCATAAATTCTGCGCACGCACAGCAGCAGAACGCCCCCCCGGCCCCGGCCAGTTCACACTCACACACAAACACCGATAAACATAGCGACCGAAACAAGCCCCTATAAACTAACCGTGCCCTGTCTCCTCTAGGCTGGTGTGCTGACATATTGCTGGGGGGGGCGGGGGACATGTAAGTACCTACACTGATAGCATGGACACCCCCCCCCACATTGACTCCTTATAGATACACACCTGCACTCCCATATCACCTTGCATATACACAGACACATCCACAAGGCCATACACATATATCCCTTGGTGTGTACACACACACACAGCCAGTCTATACACAGCCCCAGTCCGCATTGGCGTGCACACATGTACACACACACGTTGCTGAGCTACTCTCTCACACTTCCGCTGTGGCCTCCACTCCACCCAGAGCCAGGGGCAGAGACTTCGGGGGCCCCAAACGCCTCTGGATCACCACGTGCCGGGCCCCAGGGGAGTTCATCCCCTTCCCACCTTGTCCCCCAGGTGACTGCTGGCTCACCCAGCCTTGCCCCGCTCCGCCCCCCCAGCGCACCCTGTGGCTGCAGGAAAGGGGCTTGCTCACCAAAGCACTTGCTCTGGTTGGTGGCTCGGTCCATGAACACCTTGGAGGAGATAATGTTGCCAAAGGGCAGGAACATTTGCATCAGCTCGTTGTCTCCAAACTCCTGAGGAAGGTGGTAGATGAAGAGGTTGCAGCCTTCCGGACCTGCAGTCAGGGACGGGGAGGGGAGGATGGGACACACAAGTGTGCAAAGCCCCCGAGGAAAAGGGGAAAGAAACGGGCTCAGCTCAGAGAACAGCTTTGTAAGAGAACCTCTGATAGGCCACCTCCCCCTCCCAAACGTCCCTACAGCTCGGTTCTCACTGTCTGCTAAGCTCTGGATCAGAAGGGTGGGCGGGGGGGGGGCGCTCAGGGGCTGCCCCCACAGCCACAGTTTGAGAACTACTTATCCCAGCAGGGCCCTGGGAACAACATATGACTGCAGGATTGTGTAGAGCAACTTTAGGTATCACAGCCCCCGGTTCTCCCCAGTGACACTGGACAGTCCCCTTCAGTGATGTGCCAGAGCCTGGGCACTGATGGGTTTGTTCCATTTGCATGAACTTAGCACTGGTGGAAGCCGCTGGGTTGAGAGCCCTGGGGATTCATCGTCGCGGTCTGGACCTTGGATTTGAAGTCCCAGCTGAAAGATGACCACATGGTAAACCTCAAAGATTGCGCTGAATACACCCAGGGAAGGGCTGAGCCGGCACTGCCAACTCAGCCACTGGTCCCAGGCAGCCTACAGATTACAAACCTGCTGATTAAAGCCGTGAGCCAGGCCCTCGATGGAGCCTGCTGCACTGAGCAGGGATGGCCAAGGGAATCCACCAACGCTCCTCCCAGACCAGCCAGGAGGAGCCACTGCAGAGCGATGCCGGGGCTCTCCCCCCATGCTGGGCCAGCTATGCATGCCAGTCTCAGGCATCAAACCTTGGCACAGCAGGGCAGACCACTAACTGTGCACCCAGTGCGGGGTGATAACGATATCCTCATCCCTTTCGGGTCACATGATTGCAAGTGACAGGATGAGAAACAAATCCCCAGGCTGGGGGCCCGGAAAGTCCAAGAAGTGCAGAGACTGCTTTGGGAGTCTTCTTTGGGGGTGTTCGATGACCGATGGAGTGCAAAGGGTTAAACTCCTCTTCCCTCTCTCTCCCCACTCATCAAGGACCTGATCCAGGCTTTCTGCTGACTTCCACTGTGTGACTGGGGACGACCCCAGAAGGGGGCTTGTGCAATTGACGTGGTTTGGCGGCACCAACGCTGCCAGCTTTGAAGCCAAGCCATGGCTCATGTGCTGGGCCTCTCCAGAGCACTGTGTGGTGCCTGTTCACCCTCCACGGGGGAGGTCAGAGCCCACAAGGCTCAGCTCCCCCAAGGGAATCTCACGAGCGTCAGAGCATCAGCCCCCAGACCGGAGCTTCCCGTTCTCCCAAGTCCTCACCTTCTCGCTGCTGCTGCTGCAGGATGGGATGTGGCTGGGGGATGGTCTGGGCTATCGGGGTGATGGTCGTGGTCGGATACATGGCTGTGGTCAACGAGACGTAACAAACCAGTTATCCAACGGAACGTGAACACAAGGGAAGTCTAGGGGAGGGCCGTGAAAGGGGACAGGTACCTGCATACTGCTGAACCCCGGTAAAGGCTGGGTGCAAGGTCTCTGCCACCGAGGGGCTCTGAGCTGGAGCGAGGGAGAGAAAGAGAAAGGAATGAAAAGGGAATCCTGGGAGAGCTACATATGCGCTCCCTGACTCTGCCGCAAGCCCAAGGGACCCAGAGCTGCTGCCAGGAGCTATGAGAAACTCCTTGTTTGGGAAGCCAGGGAAGGTTACTAGTTCTGGCTCCCCGAGGTCTCTGGCTTGTGACGTGTGGCTAAGCCCGGACACAGAGAGGGTGAGAGAGAGAGACCTAGAACAAGCAGGGATGGGTAGCGGGGGGAGAGAGAACACATAACGGAACAAGAGCCACAGCATTTCATTGGGGAGATGGTGGAGTTGATCGGATCATCTGGCCGTACGAGCCAGGAAGATGGCAATCAAAGGTCCTCCCCTTCCACCGTACCTGGGTAGGGCACAAGGCCGTTGGCGTAAACTGTCTCCAAGGTGGGGTGGCTACTTGGGAAAGGCACCACCCCAGTGAACCCGTTTGTGATTGGCGCTACCAGCCCTGGAACTGCAGCTGTGCCCAGGAGAGGAGGTGAGTGTAACCCTGAGGGAAAAGGCAAACAAATCCCACATTAGCTTGGCCTCCACAACCCACCAATGACTCTGCACAGCGATTCATTATCCTCTTCCGGCTGGCACTGCTGCAAAGAAGCTCACAGCCCTAGAACCACCGGACCAGGAGAGACCTTGAGAGGTCTCCCAGTCCCCTGCTGGAGCCTCAGCTGCACTAGACAGGGCAGTGCCATGGGGAATAGGTACACAATGCCACAGGCCTAAATAGCATTGGTAGGGCACTGCTGTAAAGAAGCTCGCAGCCCTGGAGCTCTGCAAGCCAGGCATAGGCTACTGCTCTGTTGCCTAGCCCAATGGGGCACCGTTCTTGGTTGTTACCTAAACACTACGTGGGTAAATAATAATAATAGTAACTCTGCTCTACTCAGAGCTGAGTGTGATGGGCACCTACCTGAGGTTGGGGCAATAGGGGTGGCTGGTAGCCCGTTTAGACTGACCGCGCCGATCTGCTGGATATGGCATGGGGAAAAGGTGACGCCTGGACTCAGGTAGCTGCCATGAGACGTGGAGAGAACCGTTGTCTGCTGCTGCATCAGCTGTGAAATGAAGCAAAGAGATGTCCTTTCAGCCTTGGTGCCAGGGTCCTTGGTGCTAGTAAGTTACTCAGCCCCGGGCTCCAGGGCCAGACCCCGACCCGT
This sequence comes from Lepidochelys kempii, assembly GCF_965140285.1. Lineage (NCBI taxonomy): Eukaryota > Metazoa > Chordata > Testudines > Cheloniidae > Lepidochelys > Lepidochelys kempii. The sequence goes on from NC_136404.1 coordinate 12,999,712, forward strand.
TCACACAGCGCCCACATGCTAACCCCACCCCAGCTACTAACTCAGCCACAGGATCTGATAGGCAGGTTTCATCTCCCACCAGCCACGAGGGGGCGCCAGATTCCAACAATCCACCCCAAATTCTCGAGCTCAGAGGGTTGCTAAGGGTGGGAGCAGCCTGGCTGGCGAGGCCCTCCCTTGCGATGGGGCGAGGAGCAGCAAAGGGAGCACTGGCCATCCTTGCACCCCGGATACTCACCTGGGCGACGGCTCCTGCAGGGACAGCTCCAGGCCAGCAAGGCACCACAAACACAACCTCGCAGCCAAACCCCTCTGAGCTTCAACCCCAAATTGGCACCAGTGGATTTGTTCGTGGGTCTGATTCAACAGAGGAAGGAGCCGATTCCCTGCAGCTGGGCTGGGACGTGGCCGGACAAGCTCCTGGGAAGAGCCGCTCCGAAGAGGTTTATGTCAATGTCTGACCCAAACCCTGGCCTCGACTGAGCTCCCAAACTTCAGTCTCAGCCAGACCCAGCTCATAACAACGCCCCCATCACCGCCCCAGCCCATCTCTCTAGTACTGTAACAAATCCACGGCCTCCTGGGCCATTTCTGGGCTGCACACCATGACCCCTCATGGCAGCAGCAAGGCTAGAACTTGAGGATCCTCCTGTTCTGAAAACATGGGTTCCTAGAGTTTGAGCTAAAGGAGAATCACTGTTAGCAGTATGGGGTCAATGACACACAGTTGAAAAGCTCTGATTCTGTTCCACAAAGGGCAGCGGTACCGCATACATATTCGCCAGCTCATTACAAGAGAAGCCCACAGGCACTTCGATGCGTTGTGGCAACAGAACTGCCTCCACCCCATGCTCCTCCTCCCAACCTTGTCTTCTACTCACGAAGGGAGACCTTATAAATGAACCAGACAAGTTAGAGATACTAAAGGACTAGTAAGGCATTTCCTCCCAGCCCTCTCCCACCAGTGGACCAGTGCAAGACTGCTCTCTAGGAAGTATTCCTTAGTGTAGGGTCCAGTATGGTTTTCAATAGCTCAAAGGATGGGAATTCCACTAGGCAGCTCTGTGTGATCGCTCCCCTCACACCCTGCCCATTGCCAGGAGCTGGCTGTTATACATTGGTATTTTTCTCAGACACATGCAATCCCTTTTAGACTCCACACTAACACCACACAGTACTCGCTGGTGCTAAGATCACATCACAGACTTTGCCATACAAAATCAGAGCAATTTTGCCTCCAGAAGCAGCCTCCACCTGGTGCCTCAGAGGAAGGCAAACCGCCTTGCCCTGATAATGCACCTGGATAACTAGGCAGTGATGCACATTGGGGGAGGGGAGGGGGAGGAAGGGAAAATTCTTCCTGACCCCAGCGGCCTACAACCAGCATCTGTTGATGCTCTGAAGCATGAGATTTGATTACGTAGATCTTAGCGCAAATAGCTGCAAAAGTTATTAATGACCACCAAATTATCCAGCCCCTTTATAACCCTGTGATAGCAACGGACACCATCGTTTCGCACAGGCAAGAATGACAGTGAGTAAATTGTGTGACATTTGCAGGGAGGAAGACCTTTTTGTGAGGATCCAAGGTGCCCAGGCTGGGTGCTAATGAGCCAGAGAGAACCCCAAGGTCTGTCTGTGTCCAGAAGCCTCAATAGAGAATCCCCTTATATGCACTCCCCTCCTGTCTCTTCTCAACTCTAATGGATACTGCATCAAATTAACTCACCCCTTAATAAGACTGAGCATATACAGGGCCTTTGCAACCAATGTGGCCCAGAGATCAGCAAACACAGGGGACCGAAGCAGTGAGTTCTAGAGTCAAGGGACTGGTAGCTCCTAGACAGATAAATCTAGCTTGGGCACTTCATCCAATCACTGCTGTTGAGTCAAAATAGGAGTTGGCAAAGTTGTGGCGTTAATGTCTCTTTATGGTGGCACGAGCAAGGCATGCTGGAGCAGTTTTCAGCTCAGCAGGGCAGCAGTGGGATGGGTGGGAGAATCATGGAATCACAGACATGTTGGGCTGGAAGGGACCTCGAGGGTCATCTAACCCAGCCCCTGTGCTCAGGTTGGACCAAGTAAACCTAGCTTTGTAGCTCCCATGAGATCTACGGAGGGTGGAAGGGGAATCAATAAAGTGTTTTGGCTTCTGGGCAGAAAATTCTCTTCCCTGAAGGTGCCTGCACCCCGCAGTGGGAGTCACATCACCCGTGTCGCTTATCCGTGCAGGGCGCAGTATTAGTGGGAAAGAGGGTGTCATTTGATTGCCACACCCTCCCACCCCAAAGGGAATGCCACAGGTGAGGAGAGCGAACTCCTGCACCATGGCTACCACCCCAGGACCTCTGTGCAGATCCCTTGACATGCTAATGGAAAGACCACCGAGCCGCTGTCTGGAACGCCACATGGACACTCCCTGGAAGAAGCTGCTTGTCTGCCTATGAGTCTGGGTTGTCACTATTCCCACACGTGTGGTTCTTCCAGTGGCTCCCACTTCTAAGCAAAGCAGGGATAAGCCTTGTGGTTACTGGACTGGGAGACCTCCTAGGCCAGGCAAGTCAGGGTTGGGAGTGTCGTGGCTATCTCAGTAGGTAGAACAAGAGAGGGTATCAAACCAATACCCCAGGTTGGTGCTATGTGGCGCTGCTGTCTTTGGGAGGCGATGTTAAGCCAAAGTCTTAACCACTCATGGTCCTTACGCAGGGTCACAACTGTTTTCCTTCTCTGCCCTATGTAGGGGATTCCCATCCCCATTGTTCTAACCCGTCTGATCGCTTCGGCCCAGAGACCCAGCGAGTCACAAGCTGGCAACAGACTGCCAGCGTATTATGGAGCAAACAGATCAAAAGAGGTTCCCTTGGGATCATGCAGTGCCCCCATCACTTGCCGCACTGATACATTCTAATAACGGCGTCCACTTGGCCAGGGGCAGCTGCAAGTGTCAAGTCTTCCACATCAGGGCTGCCCTGGAAAAACCTGTAGCCATTCCAGAGATCAGCCGAGCTCTAACTCAGCACAAGCCCTGCCACTTGAGGCTGCCCACTGGATTAACATTCGGAATACTTCTACAAGGACCCTGCTAGCAAATCCCTCCCCACTACCACCCCTTCCGCATACGATGCGGGGTGCTTCAAAGGGTGACCACTGCAGAGACTCGCGACACCCTGATGCAGTGAGGGCGAGAACAGGCCAGGACCCAAACCTCCAGAGAGAGGAAAAGCCAAAGATCAGGACAAGCCTAAGGTCCAAGGCAAGCAGCAATCCAAGATTAAAGGCCCAGGGCTGGGCCACAGTCAAAGAGAAGAGAAAGGGGAAGGATGAGTGTAAAGCCAAAGGGAAGGAAAGCAGGCCAAGCCAAGAGTCAAGGAGGAAAAGGCCAGGAATGAAGTCAAGGAGAAGGAGTGGGAGGCAGGGCCAGTCAAGAGTGAAAGAGAAGATGAAGGCCAAGACTAAAGTCAAAGACCTCTCACACCATGACCTCCCTCCACCCCCGCCCCTGCCTGCCCCACAGCCTAACACACAAACCAGAAACTAGCATGGACAAAAGCCCCACTGCGCCAATGCTGGCCCCTTGGCTAGGATCTTGTTACAGCTAAACTAGAACAAGGGTGGCCAGTAGTTGGATGGGGGAGCTTGAAGCAAACTCTAGGGTGCTGGAGAAGGCGATGCTGGTAGCTCAGGACAAGGCACTGTCCCGTCCAGGTCCTTACTGAACCCGTGTCCCAGCAGCAGGGTGCTGGTGAGAGGAGGAGGAGTCGTCATTTGAATGGCACGTAACACCAAGGTCGTTATAGGTCCTGCAATCGTTTTCCATGAGAATCGTCCATGAGCCAATCCTGGCCAAGGCCCAGCTCACTCACGTGCTGGCTCCCTGAACTCCCCACTGCAGATCCAGTTTGACACGGATGGTGTTCTTCCTCGCATCCTGCCCCGCCTCCTTGGGCGCCCCATTCAACGGCTGCCGTATTCCCGGGCACAGGTGGCTGCGTTTGGGGGAGGGGGAGGAGTGAGTCCCACGCGGGTACAATTTGGGATCCTTTGACATGAGATCCACGTAAACGACTGACATCAATTGGGGTTAGGTCTAGGCAGCTTTTCCTCCCTCCAAACTCAGACAGTGTTCTTCCCTCGTGTGCATGGCAGGGAGGGATCCATGGGTCAAAGGAGACTGAATGAAGGTTGCACCTAAGTCCAAAGTGAAAGGGGCACCCGTGGGTACAAACTCTCTCACTCCGCTCCCAAGTGGGCAGTCAGAAGGATGACTCTACCCTGGGATTCAGGAGGCCTGGGTTAAATTTTTTGCTCCAGCGTAGCCTTGAGCAAGTCACGGAGGGGACATCTACACTGCAGTAGAAGACCTGGGTCAGCTGACTCAGGCTCATGGGACTCGGGCTGCAGGGCAGGGTGGACATTTGGGCTTGGATTTGAAACCCCACGGGGGGGCTGGGTTCCAGAGCCCAGGCTCCAACCTAAGACCAAACATCTGCACTGCAATTTGTAGTCCGGCAGCCCAAACTCCACAAGCCTCAGTCAATTGTGCCGGGCTCTGAGATGTGGCGCTGTGGGTTTTTTATGACAGTGGAGACATATGTAGTCTCTCTGGGCCTTTCTATCTTACATGAGGTGGTCAGCTGACCTGAAGATGAAAATAACCAACCAGAGTTGGATGCTTCACAGGAAGGTAGGATTTGCATCATCAGATGGGACCATTGGTCCCTCAGGCTTCAAATCCTGCCTCTGAGAATGGCCCAGATCCCACTGAAAATAACAGTACCGCCATCACGCAGCTCTTGGACAACAGCCTTTTGCTCTGGTAGCCCTGGTCTGCAGCCAAAGACCTGAGACCCCGTACAGTATTAGGTCTTGAGTCTGAAAACATCCACTCAATGTGCAGTGGCAATCACAAAAGCGAACAGCATGCTGGGAATCATTAAGAAAGATATAGACAGTAGGACAAAAAATATCATGTTGCCTCTATATAAATCAATGGTACACCCACATCTTGAATTCTGCATGCAGATGTGGTCGTCCCATCTCAAAAAAGAGGTATTGGAATTGGAAAAGGTTCAGAAAAGGACAACAAAAATTATTAGGGGTATAGAACGGCTTCTGTATGAGGAGAGATTAATAAGACTGGGACTTTTCAGCTTGGAAAAGAGACGGCTCAGGGGAGATATGATTGAGGTCTATAAAATCATGACTGGTGTAGAGAAAGTAGATGAGGAAGTGTTGTTTACTACTTCTCATAACACAAGAACTAGGGGTCACTAAATGAAATTAATAGGCAGCAGGTTTAAAACAAACAAAAGGAAGTATTTCTTCACCCAATGCACAGTCAACCTGTGGAACTCCTTGCCAGAGGATGTTGTGAAGGCCAAGACCATAACAGGGTTCAAAAAAGAACTAGATAAGTTCATGGAGGATAGGTCCATCAATGACTATTAGCCAGGATGGGCAGGAATGGTGTCCCTAGCCTCTGTTTGCCAGAAGCTGGGAATGAGAGACAGGGGATGGATTACTTGATGATTATCTGTTCTGTTCATTCCCTCTGGGGCACCTGGCCCTGGCCACTGTTGGAAGACAGGATACTGGGCTAGACTGACCCTTCGTCTGACCCCGTAGGGCTGTTCTTATGTTCTTATGAGTCTATCCCAGGCACAACCAGCAAGGAGAGAAATATAGCAGAGCCAGGTATGTGCTCCTCAATCTGAGGACTCTCCTAGTCATGTTAGGCCACGTGATCACGCCAGCAAAGAGAGAAACACTCCAGATCCAACTGTGTTGGACTAGATGCTAGGATTTTCCTGAGCACTGCAGCAAAAGCTAAGAGAGAAACCCGCGAAGACCCGGATTGCTAGGACTCACAATGCACTGGGGCACAATCATTCCCAAGGGCTAAGAGAGCAATACACCCAACCCAGGGACACTACCGGATACTAGAGAAATACATCACAACTCGAAGACTGCATATCCAGGGGACAAGTCCCAGGCATCCAAACAGCCCCGCAAACCTAGGGAATGTCTACACTGCAACCCCGGGGTGTGATTGCAGCTTGAGCTGACTTCTCCAGGATAAGATTTAATCTAGCTAGGCTGGGTCCCGGAGCAGTGAAGCGACAGCACGCCCGTCAGCGCGGGGTAGCCTGGAACTGCAGCATAGACAGACCCTACGAGAGAACTACACCAGGGCACGCTTGGACTGTCTCTCAGGACTCCCAGACACTTCAACCGGTCCACTAGCTGCAGCCAGCACCGTACCGAAGCAACACGTCTCCGCTCAGAAATGAGACCAGACCTCTCCCGGGGGCCCGTCGGCCAACCAGTCACACCCACTAGGAGAAACGCACCAGGGCTGGATTGTGTGTCTCTCTCAGGCCCTGCAGCACACCTAGCACGACAGGCTAGGAAGGGAACCCAGGAGACCACAGCTGACCGCTCCGGGAGCTGGTTGGTCTCCGCCAGCCCTGGTCTCCGTCGTGTCACGCCACGGCGATAGGGCCCCGCGATACTCACAGCCTGCGCGTACGCGCTGTATGGGCTGAACGGCAAGGTGAGAGACGGAGTGAAAATCCCCAGCTGCCCCACCATTTGCTGCATCCGACGTAGAGTCCTCTCCTTATCGGTGTCAGCAAACTTCACGACTAGACTGGAGGAGGCACCCTAGGCACAGAGAGAGGAGACAGAGAGAGAGACAGAGACAGAGAGAGAGAGAAGAGCACAGCAGTGAGGGCATCGGGCGGCGTTGGCGGGAGAGGCAGGACAGAGCGGAAGAGAGGAGGAGTGTCAGCAGAGCAGCAAATGTCAGAGTGAAAGGCTCAGGCTGAGATCTGAACCCAAGAGCTAGGGGGAGCCCTGCCCAGACACACAAGCTGGTGGACACAGCTACAGACATGCACACAAGAAAACACAGTGGCTGCAGGAGGGGTGTACAAGGGCGCCCAGCTGCAGGTGCAGCGCTGAGCATCCGGCTGTCCTCACACCTACACGACACACGGCCGCAGGCACTGGCAGTGAGGTGACAGGAAGGCACCGGTACAGCACTGACGTACAAGGCACATACACACAACTGTGTATGCAGGCAAGTAAGTGACACATGCATCCTAGAATAGCAATGCAAAGTCCCACAATACCCGGGGTGACACGGAGAGAGAATGCACAACTTTACGGCAGCCATCGCTCCGGCACTCAGGACAGATGTTGCTTCCCACCCCCAAGCATGTACAAAGCATGTACACCCATGCACACCACACCCCAGAATACTCACAGTCACACCCACTCTGGACACAATCGCACACTCCTTTCTACACCCCTCCCCCCACCCCCGGGTGACGGAAAGGCAGACAACAGGGCAAGCACACCGCCATATGTAGAGGTAGGTAGATACAGATGTACTCTGTCCCCGGGCACCCCTAATCACACCAACCCCAAACCAATCACAGATACACAATTGCAAACTCTAACATCCGGGTAACGAGGCGGCACATCGGGTCACACACAGCCACATGCCTATAGGAGCCCAAATACACACACACGCCCTGCCCTGTCTGCTCACAGTCAGACCTACCGCGGCAAACACGCACCACGACCGCCACCCCTGCCTAAGATAGTCAGGATGACGGGATGCACTGGGCACACACAACTGAACGTGTAGGCAGAGCAGTAACACACACTCCCATGCAGTCCCAGCCACACAGGACACAACACACGCACGTGCTTGTTGCTCTGCTGCGCGGTGATGGGGGTTCCCAGCCACAGATGGATGGGGAGTGGTCACTTGAACAGAGATGGGGAGCAGGGGGTGTGACGGGTACCTTGGACTCATACTCACAGGCATCGTCTGGCTGCCGTGCAGTGCGTGGATTGCTGCTTGAGCCTCTGTGTGAGACGAGAACTTTACAAAGGCACAGCCTGGAGAGGGACAGAGAGCAAGGGAGACTGCAGGTGAGAGCAAACCCGCGAGGGAGGCCGGGAGCCAGGCGCCACCTGCGTACTGGGGAGCGGGCCCGAGGCTGGATCTGAACAGTCCCAGAATCTGAGATCCGGATCCTGCTGCTCAGGCTGATCCCTACAAAGCATTCCAGGGCCAGGGCCAGGAGGACAGATGGAAGCAGGCAGGATGGCTTGGCAGGTGCTCCAGCTGATTCAGGCAGACAGCTGGGCACATCAATGTCTGCCGACCCCGGGACTCGCCTCAAGCCATGTTCCCCCTCTCCAAAGCAGGCCTCTCCTCCTGCCTGCCACCCTCCGTCTTTGGCAGGGAAACAGCCCTGACATACAGACCCGCCCAGCTCAGGGGTTGAGTTGGGCACACCCCAGCGCGCAGAGACAGCAGGGCAGAGTCCTACCTGTGGAGCAGGCATGACAGACAGAGGAGGCTCGCACCTTTACTGTTGCCATCAGGTCCCCGGAGCACGGTACATTCGTCAATGACCCCAAATGGTTCAAAGAGCCGGAGCACGTCATCCTCAGACTGCTGCTTATTTAACATCCCCACAAACAGCTTCCTGTCCCCTAGGGGCAAACACAGAAACATCAACCTTCTGTGAGTCTCGCGGCTCCGAGGACAAGGGCACGGGGCATCTGGCCTTGGGCATGTACCACACGGGCAGGTAAGTTACTTTCTTTGGGCCACAATTCATCCCGGACATCAACCCAATGAGGTTCCTGTTACACCAAGCAGGGATCCAGTCCCCTAAGGGTTAATAACTCTTTGCGTTTCCTTAGCTCCTTCCATCGGAGGATCTCAAAGCACACTGCGGATGTTAAAGAGTGAAACCTCACAGGCCCACCCCCTGCAAGGTACGAATTATCCTCCCCACATGACAGGTGAGGAAACATGATTTGCCCAGCGGGTCTATGGCAGAGGTAGGGAATGGAACCCAGGAGCCCTGACTTCTAGTTTCCTGGCTCTCACGATGAGGGAGGGACTAGCTGTAGCTCCCAGCCCACACAGACTTTAACCACTAGACCCCTCTCCTGCATCTTGAGACAGAAAAAGAACCCAGGTGTCCTGGCTCCCAGTCTCCCGCACTCTAGAAATGTTGCCAAAGGGTTGGCACTCATGCCAGGAAGATGGGGGGGGGCAGAGGGAGTATGAAGATCCCCTCCCCTCCCTCCCTCCCACTGTCCACAGGGCATGGCTTGAGAGCTTAGCACACTCTGGCCCAGGGCGGATGAAAGGCACATGGCTACATTCACGTTAGGCAGCTAGTCGCTTTAGATTATTTAATTGTAAGGGAAAAGCTCAATTCAAGTTTACTCTGGGAGAGTGTATGTGGATGTGGGGGGAGCAGAAGTGATGACAACAATGGGGTGCCTTCTTCCTGCTCCCACCCCGCCCTACTCCCTTCTCCATCACCCCCCACAAAACGGCCCCCGATCCGGCCCGAAGTCCAGGCGCCGATGTTAACGTCTTACAGCCGGGTGTCATTAGGCCGGCGAGAAACATGGCATCTGGTTGCGTTGGCAGCGTGGAGCTCTGGTCTCTGGATCACACCAGCTGGTTACTCACAGGGCCTGACCCCAGAGATGATCCTGACCCCCATCCCGCAGAGGGGTCGTGTCACCGAAACGGCTAAATACGGCCCCTGGAACATGCATAGGAGAAACGCCCCGCAGGGAATGACTGTGTCAGGATGAGGTTTAGGAGGAGCAGCGAGGGAGGGTTCCTTATTGTTAGTGACAGGATCAGAGGGGCTGGCTTCAAACCAAACCAATTGAATGTGACGTGTGTCAGGGAAAATAGCGAGGAGGCTGCTATCTGCTTGAGAGTGCAGTGACCTGAAAAACAACGGGTCTGCAAGCTACAATAGCACAGGGGGGCAAGGGTGGGGGAGGCTTTCACGCTGTGGGCAGCACCCACCGGCTTAGAAAGTGGCTCCCCATCTAGGTAACCCAGTGCTCTGTTCCCCCCCACCACACACTCATGCGCACACATGGGGACACGTGAGGGGAGGGCCCACACGTGCCGGCACACACTTACACAAGAGCGCATTGGGAGACACATGCGCACACCCATAAATAATGGACGTGACCACACACAGGCTCATGCATGCCCGGCAACATGCGTCGCACGGTGACTCCGCGGATGCTCTCAGAGCCACGTTTCCAGAGAGAGAGACGTGCAGACAGATACGCACTCCTGCCGTACGGAGACAGATGTACAGCTGTGGGCACACAAATGCATTCACTCACACAAACACACAGGTCTCATTCAACGTCAAGGTATTTTCATGGGACAAGCTGCCCTCTGATCAACTTGATTGAAAGGGTTAAAAGTCACGGGTCTGGCTCTTGATTTCCAACAGGGTGGATGACCAGAGAAGACATTCAACATTGGTGAGGCCTCATCTGGAGTACTGTGTCCAGTTTTGGGCCCCACACTACAAGAAGGATGTGGATAAATTGGAGAGAGTCCAGCGAAGGGCAACAAAAATGATTAGGGGTCTAGAACACATGACTTATGAGGAGAGGCTGAGGGAGCTGGGATTGTTTAGCCTGCAGAAGAGAAGAATGAGGGGGGATTTGATAGCTGCTTTCAACTACCTGAAAGGGGGTTCCAAAGAGGATGGCTCTAGACTGTTTTCAATGGTAGCAGATGACAGAACGAGGAGTAATGGTCTCAAGTTGCAGTGGGGGAGGTTTAGATTGGATATTAGGAAAAACTTTTTCACTAAGAGGGTGGTGAAACACTGGAATGCGTTACCTAGGGAGGTGGTAGAATCTCCTTCCTTAGAGGTTTTTAAGGTCAGGATTGACAAAGCCCTGGCTGGGATGATTTAACTGGGAATTGGTCCTGCTTCGAGCAGGGGGTTGGACTAGATGACCTTCAGGGGTCCCTTCCAACCCTGATATTCTATGATTCTATGATTCTAAGACAGCCCCATTTTTTTTAAGACAAAGGTTCCTGACTAATGCTGTTTGCAACACTCCAGCTTCTTAGATCTGCACGGAGTTTTAAACATTTCCATTTGCTTGTCACCGTTTTACCCTCCTCTCTGCCCTTGGACAATGAAAATAAATGGGACAGTTTCACTTTGGAGTGGCTAGTCAAGTTCATCTTATTGTGAGTATTTATTATTTGTATCACGGCAACTCCTAGCAACCCTAGTCCAGAATCAGGACCCCATGGTGCAAGGTGCTGTACAGCCAACTAAGAAGGAAGACAGCCCCTGCCCCAGACAGCTCACAAGCTAGGTGCTAGTCAGGAAGCAACAGGTGGACAAAACAAACAAGTGGGGTGTTGAGGATGAGGTAATAAAATGAACAGAGTTTAACAAACAATGGAAATGTTCAGGGTCTCATGCACGTGTATTAACGCTGCAGTGTCCGGGTTGCAAACACTGCAGGGCAGATCTTCTTTAAAAACACATCCGTGCTGGATCGACCGGGGGAAAATATCAGGGAAATATTTCTATTGATCTGAGACACTATAAAAAGTCTGGGTGTAAAACACCTAAACTTTGAGACAAAATTGACCTGCTGGAATCCCTTTCAATACATTCCTCAGACACCCAGTACAGCAGACTACTGACCAGTCCCAATTCCTGCCCACCAAGCTATGCTTCGTGCCCAGAGATGGTCAGAATGGGATGGGGCAGCAACTGGGGAGGAGATTTATATTTTTTTTTTAAATGTGTTAGGTTCATAGATTCCCAGGCCAGAAGGGACCATTGTGATCATCTAGTCTGACACCCCCCGCCCCTCTCCCCCCCGTATAACACGTCCCCCAATACTTCCTGTTGAACGAGAGCAGATCTTCCAGAAAAACATCCAATTGTGATTTAAAAATTGCCGGCGAAGGAGAATTGGGTTGGGATTTGCTTTTGCAAGATGATTGGCCGTTTGGATCTGAATCTAATTTTATCCAAAGTGGGATTCTGTTTGTCCAGGGAGCGGGGAACGAATGGGGAAAGGGAGTGAGGATTTCAGATAAACTGTTCCCTTTTGGGCCTGTCCCATATTTCAATACAAATGCCTGTTGGTTGCAATTGTCCCAGCGAGAATGATCCTGGGCAAAGCGATATTCCTTTGGAACCATGAGGCACTAACTAGCGTTGGACGTGTGTCAAAAGGGAACACCATCAACTTGAAAGCGGTCAGTTTTAAAAATCAATTGCAAGTCGTTTCAGGTTCTCCACCAGCCCCTTGAGCCCCCTGGATATTTTGTTATGTTTTCACTATCACAATTTCCTGTTGTTTTCTTTAAATAAATGTTCCTCTTTCTCTTGTCACTGCAGAAAAGTCCCACACAAACAACACCGAATGTTTCCCTCTCTCTCAATTTTATCACAAGTCTTGCAATATTTGCTGGGGGCATTTCTGAAATCTCCATCTCTTGGAGTCCTGTGGTTATGTGTGAATCTTGCTTTCATTTTTTTTTTTAATGTAAGCTTCTATCCCTCCTAGTTGTGGCATAAAGCTTGAAAACATGAACCCTTAAAGACCCAAACATCAGAAAGCAAATAAAACAATCTCAACTTCTTTTTTTTTTTTTTTGGAGCCTAACTTATGAATGCTGGGAATTGGCAATATTGCAACAGGGGAAACTGACAAAGGACGATACATGGGAAATTTTATAGTAATTTTCACTCAGTGCTGTCCAATACGCAAACTTGGGGAAGGAGAGAGAAATAAATATTTTCCCCCTTTAATCCTTTTCTGTTAACAATGGTAGGTTAACAACATGGAAGACTTTTATTTCGATGCCGTCGCTTTAATTAAAAATATTTTAATGATTAAAGCAAACCTCTCACTCCCCCTTGCTGCCCAACGCCCAGCCCCAAAGTCGCAGCTAATGTTCGTGATTGCATTTTCCTGGTAAAAGCTGCAGCTCGTCCCCCAAACTCCTCACCTGGCTCCTAGTCCCTTCCTATTATGGGGGCGTCAGCAAGCACTTTGAAGCTGAGCATCAGTGGCTGAGCTTGCACCGCCCACAGTTCTACAGCTGGCCAAGCCACCAGGAGCCCCTGGCATCTTGCAGTGGTTAGAACAGTCCCCTGGATCTGAAGCATTGAGGCTGCTGCATTATTGCCCTGGCCTGTGGAGCTATTGCAAGCCAAGCTGCAGGTCTCCCTCTTTCTCAGCCACATAGGGCTCCCCCCCTCACTTTCTCCACCTTCTTTCCAGCTCTTCTTTTTCACCCTCTGATCAGTAATTTCCCAGGTTGTCCAGCAACCACGAAAATTGTCTCTTATCCCCGACTGTTGGAGTTTGAGTTCCCATGGAAACCCATTCTCGGGCAGGCCGTCGTTCAGGCAGGTTGGGGAAGGGAGGGCACGAGGAGGGGCCTAGCACGGAGTGGATTTCTGATGGAGCGATGATGAGGAACACTGGAGGGTTTTAAGGCTGAACGGTTCAGCCATTAGAGGGAGAAACAGCAGGGGATGCTGCTCCTGTTTAAAACCCAGTGGAATTAGGTCATCTGGCCAAACAGCTGTTGGCGGGGGCGGGGGGGGGAGAAGAGCAAGGATGGCTGTGGGAGAAGGAGGCGACCCCCTTGTGCAGCCCGTTACGGATGGGATGGTTCCCACGATAAATCTCATTGGGAACGCAGGGAGCTTCCTCATCACTAATACAGTGCTAATGGGCTCGGGTGAGCAATCACTATCAGCTCAGAGCAGCAGAGCGTTCGTGGCTCATGGGAAATCAAGCCGGCCCCTTCCGCTGGGCTGGGAGCGGAGGCGGGTGGGGAAGGGGCTGGGAAGTGAAAACCCACAATCCCTGCCTTGCAAAGGACCAGGTGATGGCAGTTGCCAAAGAGGGACCAGGGTGCCCCCTCTCATTCAGGGCCCTCCTCTCAGCTCCTTGCCCCCAGCAGTGGTGGGATTCAGGGGACAGGCCTAATCCCAGGTATCCCCCACAGGCCACGGGGGGCGGCAGTCTCTGAGCCACATGAGGCAGAGAACAGGGCGTTCCTTCCCCAGCTCCATCCGGGTGGTTAATTTACTGCGATGATGGTTTTAAAGCTGCCCCAGGCCTGGCTTTTGTCCTTTTCTTCTTCATCATCATCATCATCATTACTATTATTTTCTAAAATCCCTCAAACTCATGTAAATTGCTGATTATTTTTCCCCTGCTCCGGCCTCCCTGTCTCGGTCCCATTAGCATTTCCCTTCTCCTCTGACCCTCTTTCCCTTTACCGTTTCTTTCCTCTTCCTCTTGCTCCCTTCTTCTCACTCTTCCCATTTTATTCCTTCCCTTTTTCATTTATTTTTTCCTGGTCCTGCAATTTATTCTCTCTTCTCCCCTTCTAGCTCTGCTCTAGCTCATCCTTCGCTCCCAATCTTTCTCATCTCTCCCTAGACAGCGTTCCTTTCCAACTTCCCCAGACAGATTATCAGCAGCTTGATTTCACCCAGCTCAATTTCTCACCCAGCCCCCTTTAACCCCTCCCCAGCCACGCCATTCTGTACAGGTTTTTATGCCGCCCTCATCACCACCGCGGCATTGGAGCACCTTCCAGCAGTGCATTAAGCACCATGACTCACATCTGTCACATGTGGTTTGTTCTCTCTCTCTCATCCTCTCCCCAGGGGGAGAACTGGGTGTGCAGAGGATGGCTTGCTTTAGGGGTGGGGGCGGGGGCAGGGGCAGGGGGTTGTTTTGAAATGCACAGGGTGCTGCTGAATGTCAGAGCAGGCAGGTCAGAGAGGCATGCGGTGCTGGCCACGTGGAGTGCAAGGTGGGGAGGTTTATGATGACCCCTAATTCCTGGGGAATTCATGCCACAGCTTTGGACTGCTTCCCAAGAAAGCCCTGCCTCCTGCCCCGACGACAAGCTTCCCCCCTGCACTAGCCCTTGCAACTCTGGAAAAGTGCCTTTCCTTTCTCAAGCTCCAAGTGACTGCCTGGAAGATGTGTTCTGTAGAGGTTTAATAACATCATCTTTGCAGTAACTCCCATCCGAATACACTAATCTAACCCATACAAATCACTCAGCGTGGGACGGATGGGTGGCCAGGAGTGAATTCAGTTCCACCAGTGGACAAAAGGTGTCCTCAGTTAACCTGGAGGGCTTGGGTATGCTCTGCAGCACAGAAGGATCCTAGGGCATTGGATGTGCCATATCCAATCACACCGCTAGTCAATCAACCCCAGCGTCCTGCTTTCTGTCATGGCGAGAGTAGGGGAAAGATTCCTCTCCCAGTCAGACTGCACCTAACCAGTTATGTAATGTTCTGGGGGCATGGCTGTATGTTTAACAGTGCACATATGCTCAGTATGTCACTCATGGCTGCGGCCCGTTGGAGTCAGGAATATAACAATAACACTTAGCACTTCTTCAAGCACTTTTTATCTACAACCCCTCAGTCAGAGAGGTAAGTATTCTTATCTTCCATTTTTTTAACAGCTGGGGAAACTGAGGTACAGAGTGATTTATTAAAGGGGCAGCGTCAGGACAACATGGGCAAAAAAAGTAGAACACCCATAGAAACATTTTGAAATTTTTTTTTTAAACTTCCAGGGGGAAACTTTTTTTTTAAAAATAACAACATTCCCCCCCCGCCCTTGTGTCAGAGGCTCAGACCCTATCAATATTGGGAGAGCACCAAAGAAACTGACTAAGACAAAAGTAAAATGGACAAGCCCAGAGGTGCCAGACCCTTTGCGCAGGAAGGGCTGAATGCCAGAGATGGTGGTTCAGGCTCTCGGCAGACTCAGGCAGGAAGCACTGCATCAGGTTATACCCGGTCCACACTGGGAAGGGTACTTCTGCAATCATGAAGACTAGAAACTTTTTTTTTTCCCCATGAAAACCGGGATTCTGCAGAATCTGAAAATGTCCTGAGCGTCACCCATATTCACCAGACGGGCCAAGCGTCTGACACTCCTGGACTAGTCCGTTTGCAGAAAGTGAATGAAAGGCTAAAAGTCTTAAATAATGAAAACCTCATTAGATTTGAATTAGTTCCCCCTCCCCAGCTTTAATAATCTACGGTGTTCAAAGAAACAAACATAAAACATAACCTGAGATTTGCACTTTAAGTGACTGGTCTAAAGCCACTGAAGAGCTGGGATTAATTAGAGGTAAGTGCTGTTTGGGGTAGGAATCAGTTTGTGGTGTTTGTAGCAGTGCACAACAGGGTCTTAGTTCATGACTGGGGTTCCTAGGTGCTATCATAATACACCTACCAGTAACTCAGAAGTTCCTAGCTCCTAGTCTAGAACTCGCACCGTTTACACCACACCTCTGAATGGAGGATTCATGCACACATCTGTATCAGATGTATGCAGGGAGCTCTCAGTGACCAAGGATGGCTGGAAACCTGGGACAAAGGCCCAAACTGATAGTCACAAGGAAAATAAACAGCTGGGGAAGATTCAGAGCATAGAGCTCCCTGTTTTGCAGGCCCCCGGTTCTGCACTGGTGATGTCACTAGTTTACAAGAGACAATGTGAGATAACCCTAGGCTTGCATGGGATGTGGGAAGTTACGGCTGAGTCGAAAATATGCAGTCCGAGGGCACCAGGCTAGTGGGAGGCAGAATATACTGAAACATGGTGCCTGCCACAATTCAGCCATGAAAAGGCCAATCCCTGGAATCCCATGGGGCAAGTCGGCTTTGGTGTGACCCCAGGAAAGGTTTTCTGGGGTTTCTTTCCAACCGATGGTAATAAATGAAACGACTGCCTGGCCCACACTCCGTGTTGCCGCAGATCTTTGCCTCTCCAAGGGGCAGCGTTTCTCCATCACTGTGTAAGATCGCTCTATCCCGATCTGCAGACCTTGTTGTGTCTTCTCCAAGAATGGGGTTCCCTCAGAAGACTTGGTGCTCTGATCGCCAGTTCCTAGCTGGGATGAATCCAAGAGTGTGGCCCGGTGGGAAAGGGTCTGAGGTGCAGCTTTAACTCTGCCAACTGGCTGGATCCATGTTGCCCCAGATTTGCACAAGGAGCAAGCTGTGAGGATGTCAAGGGGCACCCACGCCTGGGGTGTTAACATGGTTAGAAACCACAGAGATGAGATGCAGCCTTGGAACGAGAAAGAACAAGCTGGGGTCCAACAATGACCCCAGGAGCTGCCCCAGCATGATGCTTGGGGATGCCCTGTTGCTGGGAGACACCCTGTTTAGAATGAGAATCAAAGCTAATGTCCAGATCACTTGTGGTCATTAATGATCCCCTGGCGTTCTTCAGAAGCTCAGGGCTCTTAGCCCCAATATCACGGCCAAATCCGTGTAGCAGAATCTACATCCTGCCTCCCTAGATTTCCCACGCCATTTCAGTTAGGTACAATATTCATCTCCCTGCCCTACACTGCAGTGTGGCTCTTAAACAGCTGCTGAGTTCCAGAGGTGGCTGCATTTCAGTGGTGAGTGAAGCGATCCCAGGACATCATCATAATGTTTTGAGCTCCTTGCTATGGAAATGCAAGTTATTATCCCTACTCTGCAGCTGAGAGAGAAGCAGCCCAGTTCCCTGTTTCAGTTCTGGTTCCCCAGCCTTCATCCTCCTCTCCATCAAGGTCTCTTGCAGGAGGCCAGGCATATCTGGGGGTTGCTGTTTCAGTCCTTTCGCTGGGGGATGGAGTTTCTCTGGTCCCTGTGTCCATGAGGACAACAGACAGTATCCTTTGAACCCAGTTCCTGCTGTAATCATATGATGCATGATCACTGGAGAAGCAACCTCAATGGGACTGTGCCCAGGTGGGAGGCTGGAGCCTGACAACAAGTGTGAGGCAGCTGGGATTTCATTCTAAGAGCATTAGCTTTGTTTAAAAGGCCAGGGCCACGGTAGGTTATGACAAGCTGCAGTGACTTTTTGCAGAGGATTTGCATTTATATTGGGGGGCTGCTTAGTATTCCCGCCCCTCCCCCGCCCCCCACTCCCTGCAGACTTGGTAGTAAACTCCTTTGCTTGAAACCTGACAGGGAAACAATGAAGTCCATCTCCTCCTGCCGTCTGCACGAAAGGAGCTGGGGGCATCTCAGACAGATGGGAGCTCTGCTGCCCCTGGGCTGATGGGAACTTGCTCCCGACTCCTCATTTATTCCTGCACTGTCATTCCCAGACAGGAAGGAAGATTTGCAACGTAAATACAGGGAGGAAGAGGAAAGGAGGGGACATTTCTCCGCCTCCCTTGCAAGCCCATTGGCATTAACGGATAAAACTCAGGACAGAGTGGACTGTTGGACTCAGGGAACACCCCAGACAAATGTGAGACTCAGAAGGGATGAGAGCCTCCCTGGCGGGGCTGGGGGGTGGTAATAAAGGAAAACATCAAGAAAGGAAGTAGTGCTGTGCTGGAAAAGGGGAAGAAAAAGGTGGCTTTATACCAACACTATGCCCTCTACGTTGTGGAATACAGCCAGGGGTCAGTATGGAACTCCTAAATGAAAGCAGGACCTTGGATTAAACGGCCATAGTCTTGTAGGATGGATCTAAGTGGAACCTAAATGAGAATCACTATTCTTCTCCCATGTCACATACACACACTTCATTGCAAACTCCTCATTACCTCTTAAACCTTGATAGCAAATTCTCCTTGTCCCAGCGAAAAGCTGCAGGCTAGTTCTAGGCCTCCATCAGCTCCGCCCCAGAAGTGGCTGTGTTTCTGTGGTGTCATGTGTATATCATTTGTAGATTTATTGCAGAAAATTTGAAACAAAATTCAGAGACCTTGAAAATCAAGACTTCTGCTTTCTGGCTTTGAATTTCCAAAAATGGTTCAAATTTTCAACAATAATAAAAAAAAGAACAGGAAAAAAATGCTAGTGAATTTCTTTCTCAGGTTTCATCTTGGAAAAACTGAAGCCTTTTGGAATGGAAATAGGTCCCACACCCAAAAAACAGATCTTGTTTCCAATGCAAAACAACTTCCAGCAGTTTTGAAACGCAAAATCCTTTGGGCTGAAAATCAATTTGCATTTAAAAATGTGAAATCTTTTTATGTTGCATTTTTCTTAAAATATGAAAAATGGCCATTTTGGCACCAATATCATGGGGGGGGGGGAATCCTCCTCTGTTTCAGAGCTGTGAAATGGAAATAAACTTTTTTTAAAAATACACAAATTAAATAAACATTTTTAACTCCTTTCTCTCTTCTCTAACAGGGACGAAGATGCTTTGGGATGGAAGTTGCTATAGAAATGTTAGATAATATTAATATTTAATAAAACAGTCACTAGGATATTTTTAAAGTAATAAAGATATTGCTGTAGGGAAGGCAAAAATAATTAAGCACCCGATTGTGATACTCTGACTCCATTTGAATAGTGCTTTCGCCATGAGCACTGGCCCACCAAAGTCAGTCTTCTACTTGTGGAGTAATAGGCTATGGGTTATAACAGGATCATATCTGGTCCTGCACACAGAAAGAAATGTCTTCTGCAAACACCACTGACAGCTTTGAACTCAATTAAATGGTCTAAGAAGCAGCACGTCTCCTTTTGCCCCCAAGGAGCAAAGTGGGGACATTAATTATTATTATTATTATTTTGACCAGCCACCACAGCGTACTTAGTGCTTTTACAAACACAGACAGATGCACGGTCCCTGCCCAGAGGAAGTTATGGTCCAGCACAGATGCAACAAGCTGAGGCACAGATAGGCCCTGATCCTGCACTCGGATCCATCCAGGTGGATTCCTGCACTGATGGGGCCCTGCATGGGAGGGCAGCAGTAAGTCTCAGATTGCACCATCGGGGCCTTAATTAGGCACGGCAGGATTCGATTTTCGATCGGTAAATGTCAGCGATCATTGTCAGCTTCTCTCCCTACTCATGTGTTGCGGTACTTGGCAGAGATCCCTGGGCAGCTTGAGAGGAAGAGCTGGCTGAATATTAACTCCACCCTTCCCAACACACCAGCAAACAGCTCTCTAGCTGCCTAAATCCATGTGAGCTCAGTAGCGCAGGTACATGGTTCTAGGCAGTGCAGCCTAGAAGAAACAATCTTTTTCCTTCTCTCAGGAGGAATTTCCATCACTGATAAGGGACATTTACAGAGCAGGGAAGTTATTTTTTTTTTTAATATGGCTTGAGGGCTTAATAAATGGGTGTGAGTTTATCTTTCTCTATATTTGTGCATGTGTATGGATGGACTTGTGAACGTAGCTATGTGAATGCACTCATGCCTACCAGTGGTGTATGTGGATGTTTTGATGTATCCCTGTAGTGTCTGTTTGGGTGTCCATAAGCATGTGTATCTGAGTATTGCTATATATTAACTGTGTACCAGAATTTGTGTGTGGTGTCTGTGAGCATCTACACATGATTACTAGTGTGTATTAGTGTGTAGCAAAGACTTTCATAGCCAAAACCAATGGGAGTTAGGCACCTAAAGCCCTTTGAAGATCTGGGCCTAAGTGACTTAGGTCACTTATCCCACACCTTGCTTCCTACAGGGCTTAGATTTTCAGAGCGGCCTAAGGAAGTTAGATGCCTGATTCCCATTGAAATTTGGAAATCTAACTCCCTTAGGCTCATCTGAAAATCCCAGCCTCCGGTTGGAATAAATGACTATTAATAGCGGACTTTTTAATTTTGATTTTCTGCTGATGCGAACATTGAAATGAATTCAGACAAAATACTTGGAAATAATCCTTGAAAACAAAAATCAACTCCTTTCAATCCCAGACACAGTACATGCAATGTTCTATTCTAAAGGGGAAAACAGCCCCACCCAAATTCCACCAGGCCTACTAAATTTCTTGATAAGGCAGCACAAGCAAATGAAGAGAAGAAAGGATAGATGCAGGAGTGTAGGAGGAAGAAGAAATGCACGGTTAAGGCAGGGAAAGGCAACAAAAAGGATGTGTTCATTTGCGACACCAGGGGGTTACACTTGCTCTATCTGAAGAATGGCATCTGACAGGGGCGTGATCTCCAGTGTAAATTAACGCAGCTCGCCGCATATTCCAGCTCATAACCGCTTAGCATATGTTACTGCTGTCATGTTAATGCTCGCTAGGCCAAGGGGCTGACCTGCATCGCTGAGGAGAGCTGTGCAAATAGCTCTCGGCCGTACCGAAAAACCCGTTTCATTTCATTTCTGAGTGTTTTTTACTTTTTAAAAAAAAATAAAAGCAAAACCAATTTCTAAACAAAAAATCATTTTGAATGGAAAAATTGAAATGTTTTGATTTTTTTCAGCTTTTATACTTCGATTTTTTTATTTATTTTTTTTTGGACTGAACAATTTGGCGAATTTGACTCAAATTCGCGAAGTGGTTTGGTCAACGCAAATCTGCATTTTTCATTGAAAAAAAGGTTCTGATGAAAAAATTGGCCAGGTGCTATGCCTGAGCCTCCCCCAAATGCCCCATCATGCTTCCTGTTCCTCCAGGATCCTCCTGCTAGGCCCCAGGGCTGATGCTCTGCACAGTGCCCAAGTGTAGCACATGTAACCTCAGCCTGGGCCCAACAGAGAAGCGGTGAGCTTGGCTGAGCCTTGCAGTGGCGTACTCGAACATGGAGTGTTTCACCATAACCAGCAGCTCCCAACAGTAGCCTCTTTGTTCTATCCACAACCCAAACCCAGGCCACAATCACCCGCAGGTGAACAGCAAGGGCAGGCCCGAAACACTGGGTCTCTCTGCCTAGCAAGAGCGGGCCAGGAGGGCACCTCACAACAGACCAGCTGCCAGCAAAACGACAAGGAGGAATAACAAGGAGAGATGACAACTACCTCCACGGCTCTCACTGTCCGCCGGCTTCACCTGGATTGGACGGGCCATCTGCAACGAGAGAGAAAGACAGGGAATGAGATATCGCTGCCCGCCCGCCAGTCACATGGTGGCGCCAGCAGCACCAGGGAATTCAGCAGCACTGCCCGAGGGTGGAGAGATGCAGCTAGGAATATTACCTCCTCCCCTTAGTGATGCTCTCGGACCTGCGCAGCGGAATAAGCCCTTGGGCACCCATTGCCCAAGTACTCTCCCATTAGGAGCCCCTCTTCCCGCTCTGCCAGTAAATGCCTCTCACGTCAGTGTGGAGGGGTGTCCTGGGGATGTGGAGATGGCATGACTGCAAGCCAAGACCCATGACATGATTGCAAGCCAGCACCTGCAGAAAGGAGCCAAAGCAGCTTCTTTCAGATCTTCTGGGAGGAATGCAGCCCCCACCCCTTCCTATCCTGGCAGTGCAAAGAACACACCTCCTTTAAATACATACAGTCTGTACCAAGGAACCCTGCATCTTCCAGGCAGCGGATTGCTGGCTGAGAAAGACTCAGGCCCCTGGAGCAAACACTTCAGCATTTCAGAATCTAATACCCAGGGGACAGTGTGGTCCAGTGGTTGAAGAACAAGCCTGGGGACCTGTGAGCTATTCCTAACTCTGCCACTGACTCAGCATGGCCTTGGGCAAGTCACTTAATTGTGTTTCCATTTCTCTCTCTCTCTTACTGTAAAATGTGGGGAAATAAGACGTTCGTATCAGACAGGGGCGGTGTTTCATTAATGCTCCTTCAGGGAATAGAGATCCATGAGGGAAAGCTCTAGAGCAGGATGATTATGAACTTCTTTTAAAGACGGTAGCGACACCTCAAAGCATCATCCGCACAGGAGAGGAGGTGGTTACCTAGTGTCACAAACCCCTCCAGCTCCAAATGGCATTTGGGCTCTGCACTCATCTCGCTAATGCTGATCTAACCTGGAGTGACCCCCTCCCAACCCCCAAAGTCAACAGGATGAGAGGACAATTAGGTTATTATGGGCACCAGGGTGGAAATTTTCAAAGCACCTAAGTGACTAGGGAGCCCGAGTCCCTTTTTCAAAAGCACATCTTGTGATTGGGAGTCTGCGCCTCACTGAAAGTGAATTCACAAGCAATATACCTTCTCCTCCTTCAAGGAGCCCCAAATCGGAGTCCAATGGCCTCCGGTGTTGGGATCTCTTGCACAAGAGGCGCATTTCCATAACTACATGAAAAAAATTCAGCCGCCCCAGTCCTCACTCAGGAAAAGCTCCCATTGACTTGAGTCGGTAACGTTTTTTTGCCTGAGCAAGACCCACTCACATCCTAGAGGATCGGGTCCTCAACTAAGTTCGGTGGTTTAAGGCACAAGCATGATGAGAAACGTAGAATGAAGTCGAGTGATAAAAAGTTATGAACTTTTTATAAAGTAGATGCGCGAGATTCCCCCCACTCACACCCCCCCTTTGCTGAGAGATTCCAGCTCCAAGTGACTGACTGACGGCGTCCTTCGTGACTCCCAAGAATTCAGTGTTCTGGTGCTTCTGCTCCTGGGTCACATTTCCAGCTGTGTCAATGTCCCGGATGTAACTGCAGAAGACCTCCCTTACCTGAGCAGAGAAACGGAGCGCCTGGCTGCAGGATTGTGTCCAGTCATCCAGTATGCATGCACAAATCTGATCTGTCTGCACAAAGGCTGCACGCATTTATGCAGGCGAACCTGCTGGGGCCAGTAGTGGAAACCACTGTTCCCAGCCAGCACCCCTGAGATTAGTGGTTTCAGCTAGACACGTGCACCTCTCTTTCCGGCACCTGGTCAAATCGGGGAATGAAGAATCTGCCTCTGACCAAAGGGGTGATATTTGGAGATGGAGACCACACAGAGGGGAGCTATTGGGCCCTTTCTCCAGGAATGGGGATTCGACCTGCTGACTGACGGAGAGACAGATGCACAGACTTGTGTTGCCTCCTCCATACCATGCGCCAGCTCCCAGTGCTTCAGCACGCCAACTTGGAACGGTGCTTTTCCCTCCGCAGGCAGCACTACCATCAAACCCCAAATGCCCCCTGTGCCAGCTGACTGGTGCAGTCCCATGTGGCATCCCAGGACTTTGTTGGCTGGTCTTTGCACTAAACCAGTGACTGGGCACCAAACCCAACCCACCCTTCAGAGGCTGTTTCTTTCCCAAGACCCCGTTCGCCATCTGCCTCATGCTGCTTTGTCATTCCAAGGAGACTTTAGCGCAAAGCTCCTTCCCTTAGCTTGGCCTGTGATTCACTCATCCCCTTATTGCGATGGATTGATTGTATTGATTTATGGAGCGCCTCTGGCCATAGCCAGCCTGCTAGGTGTCTCTTGGGTGTCTCTTCGGGTAGGCGCAGATGTAAGCAGGATTCCCAGAGTAGGACTCTCATCCAGACAGTCCCCCCATACACCCCACTGAGAGACCTGAGCAAGGCAGTGGCTGCTGCGTGCCCGTCTACATCAATAATCCGTGCAGCGTGGGCGGTGGCGTGGGAAGCTGTGTGCCGACCCGGAGCATGGTTGGGCAGCACAGTCCAGATGTGCGCTCGGGAACAGGCTCAGGGGGAAGGGCAACAGCTGTACTAGTCTCACACACACACCCCTCCTGCCCCCGCTGCAGCCTCAAGAACCAGCTTTATTTCTCGCCAGGAAGAAAACCTGGGATTAAGATAAACAGATGGGGAGGGAGATGCAGGGACTGGACTCTGAGCTCAGCCCCACCAGTGCAAATCCAGCATGGCGGGGAGGCTTCATTGAAGCTTGTGGCTTTATGCCTGCATATGGGAGAATCCAGAATCTTTAACGGCAGCAGTGGGAGGGGGAAGGGAGGAGCGGGAGAGGTTCAGGAACAACCCCAAGGGGAATTCAGCACCTGAGAACATCCTGCTCCCCCCCCGTCCCCACCCGCCCATCCCCCCACAGGCCTGTCACTCCAGCTCGTGGCACCTTGGGTAAAGGAGTTGTCGTCATGGAAACGGTTATTCACCACATGGAACCTGACATTTGTGGTTGCCATGGTAACCAGCTCTTAGGGGCATTCCCTCCGCTTTGCACAAAAGAGACATTTTGATATGATCTTCAGAGAGGGGGCTGGCAGGAGGGAGAAGGAGGAGAGTCCCCCCTCCCCGCCATTGCGCCCAGTGACTCTCTGGGCTCTGCCAGCGGGACGCGACCCTCGCGGGATCGGCAGGATAAACTGGCGTCTCTCTAAACAGGTCCCTTTTTATTGCAATGCCTCCGAGGCCCCAGCTGCTCCGTATGGGAGCCCCAGTGGGGCAGAGCTTGGCCAGGCCCCTCTCCAGAACCAGCGCCTGGTGGGAACTGCAGAGCTGTGGCAAACAAAGCCCTCTGAGCCCATCGCTCACTAAAGACACCTGTAATAGGGGAACGGGGTGAGATGTACTAAGGCCTGCGAGTAAGCCCTGGGGTGCATCCAGAGCCGGTTTCAATGGAGTTGCACCAGGATAACTAGGAGCAGCATCTGGCTCTGGGATTGTGACCAAGATGGCCTGGGGGGCTCCCTGAGCCGCGCTGCAGACCCCAGCTCGCTCTCATCCTGCCCTCTAAGCCACACTGAGGTCTCTCCTCTGCTCTCGCTCATCCCTGGGAAGCTGACCCAAGCACTCCTCAGACTCACTCACAGTGGCTCGGGGCTGCAACCAGAACCAGCCTGACCACGAGATGACGAGGTTCTGGCCAGGCTGAGCGTCCCCATGTAGCTCACAATCCCTAGTGAGTTCTAACAAGTCCCATTTACCGCTTCCACTCCCTCCAGTTGATCTGTTGTCAGCCAAGCCTGGCTCCATGGCAGAGCCGTGAAGGGGCGGCTTGGCTTGTTCTCACCTGCTCAGGGAGACGTGGGTAGAGACGAAGAAGGCGAGATACAGAAACCTCTCAAAGCAGCGAAAGGCATTTATGTTTGGAGAAGAAATTCAGACTCCTCTGCTTAACGTTTGCAGCGAGAGGTCTCCACCACTGGCCCAGCCATGGAGGAGGCATCATGCTTATCACATTTTCGGGCAATGGCAGCACAGATCTAAGGAGGCGACATGACCTTAATTCCAGCACCACCACGGCTATAATGGCAAACAAACCAAAAAAGGCCGCACAAGCAGAGACCTAAACGCACAAATGCCAGGAAATTCTATAGCAGCTTTATCTTGGCCCAGGTGTGTGATCAAGCTGCATAGCCCAGAGACACTCCACTAGGAGGGGTGACCAGAACAATGAGCAATCTAGAATAAGTGACTTACTCTTCATACAGGGTCTCAGGTCCCAGCACCTTACGCTGACAGGTGAGCATTTGCTCCTCCCATTTTCCAGAGGGACCGAGAGAGGCATGAGGAGGGGAAGTGACTTGTCCAGGGTCACCCAGTGAGTCAGTGGCAGAGCTGGAGATACAACCAAAATCTCGTGCTCCTCATACCTGGCGTTAGCTGCCCTGTCACACTGCATTAGACATGATGTGTCATATACATCCACACACGTACAGACCAACGGGCACATCTATGTACATCTATGTTCACGGTGCCCAAATGAACACAGAGACCCACCATGACCACATGCAGTCCAGACACATGCGTGCGCACACACACAAACATACAGAGCCAGGCACCCCTGCAGACGTGTGTATTATGCACACACATGCCCTTACACAGGCATGCATGCGTCTACCACACACGGACGTGTGAATCCTCTGAAGCATCTGACCACTGGTCTGGCCCAGGATAGCCGTTCTTATCTCCCACATGCACGGACATATGCATGCATGTACCGGACCCCCCCAACCAGACACATGCATGCACTACACACACCCACACCCATGTGGCTCAGAGGGTTTTTGCTAGTGATTTAAGAGGCTGAGCCTACTTTGCAGACTGAGCTTGATTTTCCTCATTAAATTATTTAGATGAGCATTAAAAATTAACCTATTTATTCATTTCTGAAGAATATCACATTAACATTTAGCACACGCTGCTGGGCCAGCAAGGGCCACGCTCCCCCGCCCCTCACCGCCGGTGCCTTGCAGCGCTTCCTACCTGCCGCTAATGATAGGCAGCGTTGTCAGCTCTGTGACCCACCGGGCAGGGGACCAATGGCCTTGCAAAGCGGTCCCAGCGACATGGTGGTGGTGTGGCCAGACACACCAGCAAGGGAACATCACCTGGTTAAGCAATCCCTCCCTCTCTCTGTCACACCACCCCCCCCCGACACACCCACTGAGTGTGTATCTCTCCCTTACCCTCCTCTCTCTCTTACACACACGCTCGGTGTGTGTGTCTGTCCCCTCACCCTACCTCTCACATACACACACCAATCTGTGCATGCATCTCTTGCTTTCTTTCCCCCACCTTCTTTCTCACACTGTCTCTCTCTCCAGCACTACCTCCTTCTCTGTCACATGCACACATACCAATCTATCTGTGCGTGTGTGTGTGTGTGTCTCACACACACACACACACACGCACACACACACACACACACAGAGTGCCTAAGCATTTCTCTCCCCTGGGCTCCCGCCGGGCAGCGCCCAGCTGGCCTGGCTAGGATTGAGGGGTGCACTGACCGCAGGTGCATTAGCAGGCTATCTGCATTCGGACGTTAGAAAGCTCGTCCTTCAGAATTCATGCCGATCCCCAAGTGGTCAGGAGCTGCCTTGTGGGAGGAGCAGAAGGACAGCCCAGAGCAGCCAATTCCTTTCCCAGCGAGGGAGACAGTAAGAGGCCTTTACGATGCGATTCTGTATAAATTACAATATAAATTGCACCCCGCTCCATGCTCCTGTGGGGCTTGGAACATGAAGCCCAGTTGGGAGAGGGATTTGGTGGCTACTCCAGCTCCTTTACTGTGACATTCCTGCTCCTGTTTTCTGATGCAATTGCTGGGAGTGAGGATGCCTGGGATGAAATTCTGCCACATGAAGGCAGTGGGAGTTTTCCCATAGATTTCAATGGGGCCAGGATTTCACCCCTGGAGTCCCCCTACCTGCTGCCCGTCCAAGGGCCAAATCCTGAGCCAAACCAGGCAAAACTCCTGTTGAAGTCAATGGGACTAAGGAGCACAAATCAATGGGAGGTTTTCTAGTGAGCAAGGAGTGAGTAAAGCCTCTGGGCTTTGATTCCAGCTGATTACAATTTGCTCCACAAAATGAACCATTTTCCCCAGAACATTCCTGGGGATGAGCAGCCCCCACATGGCCACACTGATGCACAGAGTGAGCGGCCACCCCAGTGACCCAACAGCCCAGCCCCCATCCCGCAGCCATCTCCTCCAGGAGAGGGAGAGACCATCCCCTCCTGCTTCCCGGGATGTTAGGCTGCAATGCTAGCAAACCATGTGCTGCAAAGAGGGCGAGAGTCCCAAGGGAGGAGCCGGACTCGCTCTCTATTAATTAAGTGTAAGTGATGTAAAATAGCCCCTCAGGTGCAACACAGGGTAACCTAGTGGCGTTAAGTGGGTCAGAGGCAGAGACCATGAAACAAACACAGTGTGTGCTGGCTCCGTAGGGCCCTCACTAGAAACAGGGGCACTCAGGCACTTGCCAGGATCAGGGCATGAGTCTTCAGCATTGACTCATTGGTTCACTGCTGGCCAGTTTAGAACTTCCTGCCTCCTGGATCACAGCCACTAAACATCCATTCAAAGCACCAGGGTCCGGAACCTGACTGGCACGTTCAGCTCCTATACCTGGGCAGGTGATGATGGATCAATGCCCTGGAACATGAAGGGTGAACAGTGGCAGAGTATGTATCTTTCTGCATGTCCCCACATGCTACTCTATCAACGGGGCTCAGTCCTGACCTGGCGGATGAAAGGGGAGAAAGGGAAGTTTAGTCTTCATTGATCTTTTTAGTCCTTGGTGGTTTCCGTTGAGAGCATCAGTAAGGTTGGCCATTAAGATGGTACTAACCGAACGCTGCTCTGGCACCATCCAGCTGAGTATCTCAAAGCACTTTAAGAATGTTAAAGAATTTACTCTCCCAACTCTCCTTCTCAGTCACACAGGAAGTCTGTAGCAGAGCCAGGAAAAGAACCCAGGGGTCCTGACTCCATGTCTCCTGCTGTAACTGCTAGACCCAACCTTTGTGGAATAGACTGTGCTTTGAGAACCGGACTGAGAATCCCCAACTCATTTCACACGAGCCCCTTCTGAAGGCCATCGTTTCAAGCAGAGCAGGACCAGTGTCTTCCTTTTCCTGGCCCAGCCGGCTGCGAGTGACAGGCAGGTGGAGAGGGAAGCTGTCCCCATGCCTCGGGAAGACGAGCACTGAGTGATGACAGACAGCAGCGTGCAGACATCCAGGCAGAGTGAAGGACAACGACATACAAGATCAGTCGCTTCGCCTCCTCGGGTGCTCTGCAGCTTCTTACTTTTTCCTTAACGCAATCAGTCACCCCCGTCTTCACTCCTGTTCCTGCTACTCCGCCAGCAAGGCGAGCTCCTTATCACTATGACTGGGAAAGTCTTTGGCTCTCCTTGATATCCCTATGGAAGTGACAGCACCATTACTGTGCATTATCATCAGATAACCAACAGGGGAGTCCATCCCATCGCAGCAATTACGAGCCTCTTCGCACAGCAGGCTCTTGGGCAGACACATCTTGAAGTGGGCTGTTTGATGGGATGAGGCACTGGCCATTCTGCCCTCACTTGACCCTCTCCTTTAGCATGCCTGAGGGCAGCACAGCTGAGACCACGGACATCAAATGAGCTCCCCAATCATTCTGGTCATTCCTTGCCCTTTACGATTGGTCTTGTTGGAGGTGAGGGTCTGAAAGCTGGTAAGAGGAGTGCGCCAACTCTCCTGGAGTCCTTTCCACATGCTGCAAAAGAAATCTAAATCACATTTCCCAAAAGAAATCTAACTCACGGAAAGAAAAATCCAGGACCAGATCCAGTTGACATGGGTGTTGAAGTAACGCCACTGACTTCAGCAGGAGTCAGTCTGGATTTACGCTGGGCTAAATAAGAGTGGAAGCTGGCCCATAACCTCTCGTCCAAGCCTGCACTGATGTAACTAAACACACTGAAAGCTTTTCTAGAGCAGATTCATTGATTTGAAGGCCAAAAGGATCCATTGTGACCCTCTAACCTGACCTCCTGCATAGCACAAGCCAGAGAACGTCATCCACTGATCTCAGCATCAAGCCCAGAACTTCTGCTTGAGCTATAGCCTCTCTTTTACAAAGACATCCCATCTTGATTCAAAGACTTCAGTTAATGGAGAAGCTACTCCATCCCTAGGTGAGGTGTACCAATGGTCAATTATCCTTTCTGTTACAAATGTGCACCTTATTTCTAGTCTCAATTTACAGTCGCCCCCCAACTTACATAATCGTTCTGTTCCGGAAAGCCTTGTATAACTCGAATTTTGCTTAAGTCGGAAACGTATACCCATACGTTACACAAAAATTTCCGCAACTCGAAAATCCTGTTTCTGGATTATGGAACTTTTTCCATAAGTGCAAATTTGCATAAGTCGGGTCTTGCGTAACCCGGGGAGCGTCTGTATCTAGCTTCAGCGGAGTTCCCAAGACCCTGTCCTTCAGGGTTTTTGTTTTGCTTTTGTGGTTGGGATTTTATTATTATTCTACATGCATATCTACAGCACCCATTGCCATGACATCCCTTAGACCACCCCCACCCAATCTTACTTGAGTGGCACCTCTGTCTCTCCTGCTCTCTGCCTGTGGAAAGGTCTTCTGAGGAAATGCTCTGGTTTAAGTCCCTGGGCTTAATATAGGGGTATTTGGGTGACATTTCATGGCCTGTGATACACAGGAGGCCAGACTAGATGATCTAATGGTCCCAGCCTCTGTGCTGGGCTCCTGGCCACTTGTTGCCCCCTCTCCTATTTGACAGGCCATGCTCTAACCCACAGGTCTAGATCGCTGCTCAGAGCAAAATGAAACACGTCTGGCAGGACCGGAGGAAGAGCAGGCGAACTGCATTCACAAAACACTGTGGTGCAGTCACCCCATTACTCCCAACACACAACAGAAACGAGGCGGAAGGGGGGGGCTTGGGCGCATAGCTAAGCGTGTTGGTAACACAATGAGAATGGTGCGATCTCCACCTCTGCCCTACCCTGTGCATTGTAAGGGAGCAGGCATGCGAGGGACCTGAGACTCACTGCTGCTCTGTGTATCATATACACTTAGTGCTCAGCCTCACTTGAGCTGGTGCACCGGAGCCCCATCGTCTAGTGAGCCCAACTTCACACTACTCCAGGATCTGGAAGATCATTATCACCAGGCTTCTAAAAGCTCCCATCTCATGACTGGGAGCTGCCCACAATGCCAAGTAGACTAAGGCACCTACAGCTAGATGGGCAGCGGCAGGCAACTCCAGCTCAAGCCTTCACCTGCCACTGGTACAGGTGCACCAAGAAAGTTTGTCCATCCCCCCTGACCAGGATCCCAGGCTCCCCTAGGCCTGGGGAGACACACCCCAGTCAGGTAACTCACCCCAAGTATTTTCAGGTGGTCTTTTACTCCATGCCCTTCTGGTCTTGACAGCTTAGTAAGGGGAACCAAACTACCCCTTCACCCCAACTGAGGCTCTGGGGGGCAGCAGCCCGGCCATTCCCCCATCTCCTATTTTTCGGGGTATCACTAGGTCACCTCCGCTCAAATCCAGGATACTGCCCCCATTTAGCAGAAACAGAACAAGAAAGAGTTCTCGTGCCAACTTCGTCTGAAACCCAAGATGTTCCATGTTGCTGCACAAGGATGGATTGGGTGTGGCGATGAGAAACCACAGTACCTGTGCTGCTCAAATGTATTAAACTCACCCAATCCTACTGGTAACGAATAAAGTTGTCTGAGCCTGTTGGGGGACATCCGGCAAGGGATCTTCCCTAGTGAGGAATATGAACATCAAAGCAGCCTCCTGTATGAAGTTTTCCTCTGTACTCTTACCAACAGCACCCTTTCCTCCTCTCACCCACTCCTAGTCCTCCCCTCTTGGATGCTTTCCATTTGCATAAGAAGGGTCATCACCCCTTCTGGTCTTACTGGTACCCAAGAGGGGGCGGGGCATTCCTCCAGATGTGTTCGGGGCAGTCCTGCCAATGATGCGTAATGGGAGAACCCTGATACTTCCCTCTTGGCTAACTCCATCATCCACCACCTGCCCCATTTTCTCTCTGACCCTTGCAAAAGAATTAGCCAATCAGATACATTGATTCCCTCCTTCCTGGAAGGAGCCTGGATGACAGCAGGGCTAGGAACTGACTGGACAGGACCCAGCTCTCCACTGCTCCTCTAGCCTATTCAGCATCACTGCCAAGTGTCGAGATGCCCTTAGACATTCCACCCGCAGCCCCTGGAGTGATGCTGAAGGTCCTGAGACCTCAGAGATGGGCCCAAGGGCCTGAGAAATTCCCCAGAAGCTTTAGTCTCAGGCCAAGAGGCTGAGATCAGGCAGGAATGGTTAGAGGATTTTTACTAAGGCTGGGAGAGGAGTGGGACCCATAGCATCCCCCTCCAGAACAACATCATTCAGACCTGTGAAGCAAAACTTGGCTCCTGTTTGTAGGTATCTGCTGTTCTCCAAAGAGTTCAAACCCGAATGGCTGCGGGACACGGCAGCACCTGTTACGCAGTCACCCCTCCCCCACTGCAGCTTAATTACAGTGATTTGGGAGAGATGGGTCCCTGCTAATTTAATGTTCTTTTGTTGTCAAGAAACAGGAGGCCGGTGGTTCTGTGCTTCAGAACTAGGCTGTGATGGGGACCTCTCCACCCAGGCCTCTGCGTACAGGCCTTAATTAACTCCCAGTTCCCATGGCAACCACTAACGGTGCCGCTCACTTCCTGACAGCCAGGCTGCTGCAGCTCCTCTTTCCGAATGATGCAAATAGAGAGAGATAGAAAACCCTCCTACAACAACAACGCACACATGGAAAAACCAGGCCTGGCTGGAAATCCTCAGCAGAGCAATGATGAGGGGCCAGGGTTTGAGTGGGGAAATTTGCAGTGGGCTGAGCACGTGTGAAGGCTGGTGTGTCCCCGCACATACGTGTGTATACGTGAGGCTGGGGAGGGCCCACATCTGTGCATGCCTGGAGAATGCATGTACTCATGTCCGTGTATTTGGGGAGAGCATACGTGCCATCGCATTTGGGAGTGTGGGCGTGTTTGGGAAGAAGTGTGTGTACGTGTGGGGGTGGGTGTCTTCGTTCACATGCGTGGGTGTGAGCCTGCTCAGAGAACGATACCTCCAGCTGAGCAATGTGCCTACTCTCGGCCATAGGCACGGCATACGTACTTGTGCATTTCCGCTTGGGGAGGGCACACACTGGCGCGCAGGAAGAGAGCGCAGCCATGCCCTTTTAGGCAGCATGTGGAAGCTGGTGTCGACCTTCAGTCTTATGAGCTCTCCAATTCCCAATGTGTGTCCCGGCAGCCCATTCTCCCAATGCCCATTCTATGCAGGCTTCTGCTGCATCCTTCAATTAAGCCCCTCTATTCCCCTGCACTCCCTTGGGCCAGATGCACCAGTGGAATAAGCTGATGGAATTCCCACTGAAGTGACTCTGAATTGCAATCCCTTCGTAGCCAGGGCTGAATCTGGCCTATGTCTTCATGCTGTGGCACTGTTTCACTGGGCCAGCCCTGGTGTGTTCCCTGCATTGCTATATTCTAGTGCTTGCATATCTGTGATTAGCCCCCACTCTGGTGGACTCGGGGCTGGTGAAATGTACGGCAGGCTGAGGATTTCTGCCTAAAAACCCCACAAAGAGGGGACAGCACAGGCGGTGGCCATGCAAGCTTCCCTCACCCTGCACCGATGCTGGGCCCAAACTATGACCTGCTGTGACCGCCTCCGGAATGGAAGATTGGAGTCCAGCCTTCATCTCCATTCAATCTTCAGGCCCTAAATCTCGCTCCTGGAAGTCTCCCCAGCAGGCACTGTCAGTTGCAGCATCCTGGATGAACACAGCGGGCTTGGTAGGTCATGCATGGAGAGGCAGCTCTGGAGATCTTGGCCGAGGCCAGATTCACCCCCAGCATTAGAGGTGAAAGTCTGGTGACCCCATGATTAGCTCCCTTCAAGCCAGCCAGTCCCACCGTATCTCTGTTAACCCCGGTGCATTGCCTTCCTCCTGGGTGGGCCTGATTCAGCTCTGCTTCGCATCAGCGCAAGATCAGGAGTGAGAGGCAAACCAGATGCTGTGTCCTTACGGTCTAGTGCTGCTGCATCTCTGCGTTAATCCTTGTGCACCATCCACAGGAGCCAGTTCTGCTGCATCTCAACCCCTGGTGCATTCCCAGCGTCTCTCTGCTCTAGTGTGGCTGCTTCCCTGTAATTTTCCGTTCTCGTGTCCCTGCGTTCCCAGGCTCTCACCACGTCCATGCGTTGCTCCCCAATCTAGCACCATCTCAATACCCCCACTGCTGATCTTCAACCTGCCCCTATTCCCAGCTTGGATCAATACCAATTTCTGCCACTTATTTGCCTACCTTTCAGCAAGCCCTTCTTTGTTCTGCATAGATATAAAACTGTAACTGTACCTTGCCAGAAGAATCACGCTTTTTTTCCCCCTTCCCCCCTTCTTCTTCAGGAGCAATTTTATGCAATTTGCAACTGTCTGGCTGCAAATGAAAAGTGACACAAAGCGTTTCTCCGAAATATTGAAAAGCTGGCTGCTTTTCCCTCAAATTTCACTTAGCGAGAAGCTTTAACTTTGGCGCGTGTGATCACTGCATGTCATTAATAACCTCTTCGGTTCCTTTCAGAAGTCTGTAAGTGAAGGCACAATCACGAATCAAAGGCATGGGTTATTGAGATATAATATCTCTTCAACCAGCCAAGGATAAGTGCGCTGGGGAGCAAAGAGAGGGCAATGGACACTGCACCTACATACTGATTGGCACCCTGTAAGTACAATAGATTAAGTAGAAGGCCAAGGACCTGGTGCTCTGCTGTTTAGAACCAAAGATCCTGCCTCCATCCAGACCTCCTAGAGATACATTTCTGAGCAACATGTAACCCTCAACAGCATGATCTTGGGAAAGGAGTTTAGCTATATCAATTTCTTCTCAGGATGATCCGCTCCCACCGGGGTTGGGGCAGAGTCCCCAGGGCTCATGGGACTTGCCTTATGGAAAAGATTCCATCTTGGCTCAGAGGTTCCCCAGTCAGTATGCAGGAACGAGGGCTGGGGAATTCTAAGTGGGAGGTTTGCAGAGCAGCTGTGGAATCCAGAGGCCAACTCCACATCTGGAATAACGGGCAGAGTTTTGGAGTGCCCTACAGCTCTGTGCCTGGCATAGATGGATGCCTTATGGGACATCCGCCTTGGCTACTAAGCCAAGGAACATGGAACATTATAGGTCAGAAGCTGAAGTGCCTGTGGGGCGTTGGGGCCAGGATGAGCTGTTTAGATGTCTTCGGTATTTGTGATGCTCCACTCACTCTAGATCCCAAACACAATCAAAGAGGGCCCACTTAGCCCATCCTGGTATTATTTGAACTTACTCTTCCTATCTGAGCTAGCCTGCCCAATGCTGTTCCCTGAGTACCAAGTGTTGCTTTGAATTCCACATAGTCAAGCCCTGTGATGCCTTAAAAATAAACCCAGATCCTCCAAAACCTTCCACTAGCTGGAAGATGGACCTCTCTCTATATTCAGTGCCATGCCACCAGGATCTTGACTGGTTGAATCGTGTTCCACTTGTTTAGGAAGAACTAAGCACGTATTTGTTTAATGACAGATTTCAGAGTAGCAGCCATGTTAGTCTGTATCCGCAAAAAGAACAGGAGGACTTGTGGCACCTTAGAGACTAACCAATTTATTAGAGCATAAGCTTTCGTGAGCTACAGCTCACTTCATCGGATGTATAGAATGGAACATATAGTAATATATATATACACACACATACAGATAAGGTGGAAGTTCCCATATATCTGTATGTGTGTATATATATATATATATATCTTACGATAGGTTCCATTCTATGCATCCGATGAAGTGGGCTGTAGCCCATGAAAGCTTATGCTCTAATAAATTTGTTAGTCTCTAAGGTGCCACAAGTACTCCTGTATTTGTTTAAGGTGATCTAGTCTCACCTAGCTAAAGGAGTTTGAAATCATCTCTGGTTGATTTGAGATTTCAAGAGCCTAAGAGGAAAATTGAGAACCCTGGTACCAAGGGTGACTAGATGTGACTCTATGGCACAGAATTGAAAAAACTGTACAGCAGTGAGAGATGAGACTGGCTTCTAAATACTACAGAAGGCTCTGGAAAGCCATCTTGGTTGGGATTCTCAAAGCATAAGGGTCTTTGAGATATTGCCAGTTTGGATCATGGCCATGCCAGGGGACAGTTTTGAACTTTTTCCATGTAGAATGAGCTAAAATCATTCCTGGTGCAATAAAGTTGACCAGCAGGGTGTTATACCAGGGTGAAATTTAGGCTGTCACAGTGCATTGTATTTCCCGGGAGCATCTAATACAGCATCTCTCTGAAATGGTACATGTGAAAGGGTTCAACTATGGGGATGAAGAAAACATTTTTATGTTGGAAATAACAGAATATTTTGCCCTTGTATAACACTTTTCTTCTAAGGATCTCAAAGCACTTTTCCTTGCAAGCCAGGCAAGTATTATCACCCCCCGCACTACAGTGGCTCCAATCCTTCCTCTCCAATGGTGCTCAGAGAGAGGCAACAGATAGTCAAAAGCCCCTATTCTGTGGCGTCCCACTGGGATCCATACTATCCCCTCTTCTCTTCAATATCACCACTGGGAGAGCTAGTGAGATGCATGCACTCAGCTACCAACAATATGCCGATGAGATTCTACTCTTGATCTCATTCTGAGCTGATGCAAACACCACAACTAATGTGTCAGAATGTCGACTAGAAATTAGCTGTTGGATGGAGAACAGCTGGCTCAAGCAGAATCCAGCCAAAACCGAAGTGATGCCATTCAGAAAAGCAAAAGAACTGGCCGAGATGTTGAACTGGTTTACACCTAAAACTTAGGCTGACCTAGCTACGTTGCTCAGGAGTGTGAAAAATTCACCCCGCTGAGAGAGTTAAGCTGACCTAAGCCCTGGCGTAGACACTGCTAGGTTGACAGGAGAACTCTCCCCGCCTCTTGGAGGGGTGGACTAACTACAGCACTGGAAAAACCCCGTCCGTTGCTATAGCAAGTGTCTACACTACAGTGCTACAGCGGCATAGCTGCAGCCCTGTAACTGTGCCGCTGCAGCATCTGTACTGGAGACAGCCTGTTGTCTCCATTTTCCAAGGAACGCACATCGCCCCCATTCATCAAAGTGGGGTGAAAATCTCGAGGTCCCATTTGACTCCTCACTAAGCTTGGATGACCAGGCAGCACCAGTAGCTAAAAATGCCTTCTTTCCCCTCCAGCTCGCTAGGGATCTCCACCCCTTCTTCCCAGACCAGGATCTGGCCACAGGGATCCACGCACTGGTCACCTCCAGGCTGGATTACTGTGAATCACTGGATCTGAAATGGAATGTGCAGATGATGCCCAGGCTCCAGCTGATACAGAATGTGGCTGCCGGCCTTCTCCATGGCTTAGTGCTGGCCTGAGGACGTCAGACCCATGCTCCAGGCCCTCCACTGGCTCCCAGTCAGCTCCTGAATCCAGTTTAAGGCTTTGGGTTTAATTTTCAAAGCCATTCATTGATCAAGCCTCGGCTACATTAAAGACTGCATGTTGATCATGAACCACTGCGACAGCTGCACCCCTCTGGGACAATGCAGACCACAGAGCTCAGATCAATGCTCGCGAGAGCATTCAGTCGAGGGGGATCCAGCTATGGAATAAACCCCCAGAGGAGACCACGTGAACCCACAGGCTGACCATCTTTAAAGAATGCTGCAAAGCCTTCCTCTTCAACTTGCCACCATACGAATGACACTCAGAACACTGGCTTCCCCCGCCTTCTGTCCCCAGCTAGTCACACAGAAAAAATCAAAAACCTTACTGCGAGCAGAGTTGCCACCCCAAAAGGAAAGGACTGCCAGAGACTCCAGGAAGTCCTCTGTGGACTTTGCTATTGATTTTAAAATGGAAGCTGCTCAGATACTACAGTGATGGCCAGCAGAATAAACCCCCAATAGATAGATTTTACTTATGGATAAGATGAGATACCATGGGCTGGATTCCCATTTACACCAGGAATGCCTTACACTGCCAGAGCTGTGCAAAGGGGCTTTAGTGTAAGTCAGAATAAAGCCCAGAGGGGGTTAAGTGGCTTGACCAAGGGCACAGAGCCAACCAGCAACAGAGCTTGGAATAGAACTCAGGAGTCCTGGTTCCCAGTTCACCACTCTAGCCACACCGCATTCCAGAGAGCTACAAGAAAACAAATCAAGGCCATTCCTCTTTGATTCCAACCTTATAACCCTAGCTCAGGCTGAGAAATCCACAGATTATTACTCGTGATTCCTAACGGTCAAGATCTATCATTGTTCTCTGTGTTGAGAGAGCCAATCAGGGGGCCAATTTGTGCCAGCTGTGGTGAGACGTGGACAGCTGTCCTCAGGGAGGTGGATGGAAACCAACTAAATGCATTTTAGGCAGGCTACTAAACAGCCACCAGACAACAAAAAAATTCAACCACAACATGTACTATATTAGAACCATGGACCAGGAGGTGAAAGGTTCCATATTCTGTCCTCAGCTACCTCTCCCTTTTCATTCTGAAGCTGAAGCCCTTTGACTCTGGATTTTGGCTAAGGTTAGAGGAACCCTGCACTGATGCCAGTTCATCCCAGCGTTAACCCTGAAGCCCAATGATGACATTGTAATTGTTAACCATTTTGATATTGATCAGTGTAGGGACAGCCAGCAAGTGTGCATTTCCCACAATCCCTAGCAGCTCCCTATGCCTCCCGAGTACCAAAAGATTGAAATATCCTCACATCCAGATGCCAACAACCTTCAGCTTCTCTGTCAAAGCAGTTTTGCCTTGTCAATTCCAAATAAAATCCGCAGTTCTGTCAAAGCACGGGGATAGTATCAAATAAGTTGCACTTACTTTCACACTAAACAACACAGGGGCTACAGCTCATCCTGTTCTTTTTAGCTTTAATTCACTAGGAATCTCCATTTTGAGTGTAAAGAAAGCTGAAGCAGAATCCAGAGGTCTTGCTGCCAGAGCTAAGCCCAGACATTGAGCCTTGATTATACTGTATGGTGCTGCAGCTACTGTACTGATGAAGTTCTTGTCCATTGCATGTTGAGTTACCGCACTAAACCATGACCTGTATAATTTCTATACTGGTATAATGCTCCCTCACTCTCTAGATCCCATGCTGGTCTAATGCTTGTGGAAGGTTATTATGCCTTATCCTGAAATGCTAACTTATCCCCCGAAGAAAATTAAGTCAAATAATATTTAAGAATGTATTTCTCTTCGGCTCTCATCTGTGCCCTAAAATAACCTGGAACACCCACAGCCAATAACAGCAATGACAGCTTCCAAAAAAGACTCCATTAAGCTGTAATTAAGCCATGTGAGCTTTCCTGCCTATTGCAAACACAGATCCATGCAGAAAGCGAACAGTAAAAACTATGGATGGCTCTAGGGGCTGGGAGAGGTGAGGGGAGCTTTTTGGTCCTGCAGGAGTTAAAGGGGAAATGTTATGGTTAAGAATTCCTAACCCCTCTCCAGAGATCCCTGGTTTACATTAATTATCCTGCTGCCTTAAGCACTCAGGGTCTCCGATGAGCTTCTGTCTATAAGTACCCGAGTCCTCCGCCTACTCACCTACAAAGGAATCTTTTCAGCGCACTTGTTCAAACCCCAGAGCAGGAAGAAAACAAGCCCCGCCTAGCCAGGTTCTTCTACCATCAGAAAATGGGGATGGCAAAATTTTTAAAAAACCCCAATAGCATCACCTTGCAACAGAGAGTGGCAATCTGTGCATGAATATGGGTGAGCTGAGGGCTGATCCCCCCACACCTCGGAGTGTATCCATGTTGAAAAATCTCTCCAGTCTCTCCATAGAGGTTTCATACTGACCATAGACAGCAGAAAAGGCACAGGGTATGGACGGCTACCTATAGGAGTCCAGAATTCCCAGTCTCACCCGTTCAGTGGATTTCTCTTCTGAACGGTGGGATGGGTCTGTGTATAAGCAGGGACATGTTTCCTCCACTGTCTAGTCAGCATCGGTAATTGAACTCAATGTCATGTCAGGCTCTACACCGTGACCCTGAACAACCAGGCCAGTCGCTCTGGCAGAGGAAACGTACGAGGAGCCGTAGCTGATGTGCAAATGAGCCTTGGGGATTTAGGAAAAGGGTCCAGCATCACATGCCGTATCTTATCTCCTTCCCCACCTGACTCCTCCTCACAGGCTGCCCATATAAAGAAAGTACTAACTTCCTGTGTCACATCTTCCACCCTGTAACATGACCATTTCCTGGTGATGTGGGTAAGCAGCATTAGACCCTGTTTTACAGATGGGGAAACCGAGGCACAGAGTAGCGAAGCGACTTGCTTGAGGTCATACAATAAGTCTCTAGTAGGGTCAGGAATCCAACCCAGAGGGTTTGCCTCCCAGCTCCCTGTTGTAACCACCAGATCAAGCTCCTCTTTGAGAGAGAGAAAAAGGAATCAAAGCCAATGCTCCCTCCAGTTCGCAGCCCAGCTCAAGCCAAGAAACCCACAGATCATAATTCAGCAACCACCGGGACTTACCCCTGGCAAAGTCTTCTGTTCGTGTAGCGCAGTCTGGGCTTTGATGGCAGAATCTCTAGCACAGTATGTGAGAAATGCACAACCTGCGGTGGAGACAGCAAATGCCAAATTAGACACACAATTGCCTACATGTAACAACATAAAATCCCTCACCCCAAATATCCACAATAACAACATGTTCCATGGGTTCATGGACTATGTGCCTTACCATCCCCCCACCCAGCACCCTGATCTAACTTTCCTGCACTGAGTTCAGAGAGGAGGTGTCAAGCATGGTGCAGGCAGCCCTGGTAGGCCCAAGTTTTTATTTAACTTCTTTATTAATTACCTGCAAGAAGAGTGAAGACTTGTTAATTAAAGGTGCAGATATTACTAAATTGAGAGGTGTCACAAAACACCAGGAACGAAACTAGATAAATAATATAAAGGGGCAGAGTGGCCTGGGCCAGATTTTTAAAGCTATTTAACTCAGTGTTGTAATTCCTAACTGATTTAGGAACTCAAGTCTCATTTTTAAAAGGGATTTGGCTAAATCCCTTTTGAAAATGAGACAGGCTCCTAAATCTGTTTGGCATGCCTAAATACCTTTAAAAATCTGGGCCTTCATCCAAAGCCCATTGGAGTCAAGAGAAAGGCTCTATGGGCTTTGGATCAGATGGATTAACATCGCAGGCAGGAGAAACACAAGCTGACACAGCCAGTGGAAGAAATAACCTGAAACACAGATATTCAATGGGAGGGTGAGGCTTGGATCAGCAATTCCAAAAAATACCTAAGGGGTCAGAGCAGGCAGCAGTTTAGAGACCAGCATGCCATGGTGTATGGGAGTGGAATGCGATTTTAGGCTGTCTGTGCAGAAGTACCTTGTCCTGGAGCAGGAAGGGAATATATGGCAGCAATGAGTCGACGTAGCAAGAGCAGTCCTGGCTTTCGGTACCATATACACATCTGTGTACTCTACACACTGATGGAAATTCAGAGAAAAGCAAGCACTACAATTCTTGCAGGGATTGATTTATGAAGAAAGATTAAAAGGGCCAAATAAGGATCCGAGCCTAAAGTCCTTACTCCAGATTTGACCCAGCATCTTTGGCTAAAATCATGACGAAAGGGGGAGAGAGGCTAGCCACCTACACTTAGTAAAAAGGTGTCACGCCCCAGGAGAGAGAGGAATTGTTTTAGGGTGCTCTGAGGTGGCAATGCTCAGAAAAACGGGATGAAGCTGAGCAAAGGAAAAATTTGGCTGGTTATCAAGAAACGTTTCCTATCAGAGAGATTTATTAGACTGTGGAATAATCTCCCCAGGGAAGAGCTGGAAGCCCTGTCACTTGAGTCATTTCAGACAAAGCTGGGCAAAGGACTGAAGAATAGACTCCAATACAGGAATGCATATCCCCCCACCCATCCCAGTCCCACTGGCATTTAATTTTTGTCCTAAACGAAGGCAGAATTCATTCCTGTGTGAGAGCCCTAACTAAGATGGCTACAAAATGTCTTCAGGGTTAACCTGCAGCGCCAGTCAGTATCACAGATCTCCAAGATCTCCACTCACATGGCTTTGGCCTAGATAAGAGGCCTGATCTTGCAATCCAATCTCAACAAGCTTCTATACACCCCAGCATCGATCTATTCTCCCATGCTTTGCCCAGCCTAGTCGGAAATGATTCAAACTCAGGTGAGTAAGAGCTGCAGGACTGTGTCTTCTGGCAGCCACCCCAGAGTCCCACATTGACTCAGATGATTTTTCTACCAGGCGGAAGCAAACTCTGCAGGACAATCCCCACTCTTGAGTGTCTTTATCCCACATATGGCAACAAGAGTAAGCTGCCCTCCTTGCATTCTGCATCCAATAAATTGCCTCTGCTAAACAAATTATACCTGGCTCCGTAGCACTTGCTAGAAAAACAGCATATGAATATTAAACATATCTGACAGGTAATTAAGACTCCTTGCCCAGCCTTCGAATTGAGGCTGCATTGTGCCAGGCTTGGTCTCAAGATTACCAACTAATTTAACTAAGGGACATAGGACTAGGAAAAACACACACACACACACTCTCTCTCTCTCGCTTCCTATGCCAAATGCAGTATCTGGTGGGATCCTTAGTGAAAACACAGGCTGACAAGTATCCCAAGGTTTTTGAATCCACCCGTTCCCCTGACAGCTGTAATGTGGACCAAAGGTGAAATAATCAAAAGTGTCTGAGTGACTAGGCATTAAGTTCCATTTTTAAAAGTAACATAGACACTTGGGAGCCTAAATCCTACATATGTAGGCTCCTAAGCACTTAAATCACATGGACTTAGATTGCTAAAGTCATTTAGATGCTTTTGAAACCCTCCCCCCAAGTTTATGGGTGAAGGCCTGTTCAACCTGCGTGTTCAAAGAGACGCTGCGTCCGCTTGTGTCTGACGGTATTATAATTATTTGTATTGCTGTAGCAACCTGTGGCCCCAGCTGAGTTTGGGCTCCCATTGAGCAGGTGCTCTACACACATATAGCGACTTCCCCGAAGTGTTTACAATCGAGCAAGACAAGACAAAGGGTGGGAGGGAAACCAGAGGGCAAGTGACTTGCCCAAGGTCACCCAGCAGATTGGTGGGAGGATTGGGAACTGAACCTACATCTCCTGACTCCCAGTTCAGTGCCCCTACCCACACTGAACTACTAGGAAGCTCTGGAGACAGAGGCAGAGCGAGAATTATGGAAAGTGCCAGCAGCTGTAAAACTAGATTTTCCAAGTGCATTTTAAAGGCCTAAGTCCTGATCCCAGTGAAGTCAATAGGGAACTAACGGCTATAAGTCAAGGATTTGGGCCTCGGTGCCCAGTTTAGCAGTGATAACACACAGAATTCCACGCGCAAAGCCAGAAACTTATTTCTAGGGGCACAACTGCAGCACTGGATGCAGCTAAAATACGGGATTTGCAAAGCCCAGTTGCACATCCTAACCCTAATCCTAATCCTGAGAGGTGGTGAGCACCCACAACTCCCATTGACTTCAGATTCGGGTTCTTACGTCTCCCGCATTGCACATGTGCCTTACAGCCGGCTATTTATTCTATCTTAAACGTTTCAGGGATCTGTGTATGGAATTAGCACTAGTGATAGGTGTCTGGAGACTGAAGCCCTCTTTCTCTACAGAATGGGTACAGTATGGGCAGGGACCACATGAGTCTTCCACAAACTAGCCAATCACCATGCCCCAACCCCAAGCTAGAGGTGCCTTGGAGAAAAGGAAGTACAATCACCATGGCCCAACTTCTGTGGTGGTTTTTGCAACATGAGTATTTGTTCAATGAGAACTGGACTGAGATCAAATTCATTTCACATAAACCCCCGAACAGCAATCATATGGTGCGTAGCAATTTCCAGCATCTGCCGGCTGGGGCTGGATTTGAACTGCCAACCAAGCGGCAAAAGACTCAACAGTCTGTTGCCAACTCCCTGAGCAATCCTCATCCAACGATTTCACGGACACACTGGTGCATCTGCAGCTGCATGCTGGCCAACACCCAATTTGATTATGAACATATATGCCCCCTTATACTCATGTTGCGGGGCAAATAGCATTGACCTCCTCTTCTATCACACAATAGCCCTATTAGCTAGATCCATAGATATCAAAGTACTTTCATAAAGGAAAGCTGGTATCATTATTTACAGAGTGGGAAACTGAGGCACCAAGCAGAGACGTGATTTGGCCAAGCTTATCAATGGATGTGGTATAGAACCCAGGTCTCCTGCATCCATGTCTAGTGCCCTCTCTCCTGGACAGTGCTGCCTTCAAAGCTAACTGGACTTTCTAAGCAAAACACTTTGTTCAAATTAGCACTGAAACTAGCCTCTTGTTATACTTAAAATGTCTATTGATCTGGAACATTTTCATAGAGTCTTAGATTCCAGGGCCAGAAGGGAACAATAAGATCATCTAGTCTGACCTCCTTGAGACCTTCCCCAAAATGGTTCCTACAGCAGATCCTTCAGAAAAACATCCCATCTTGATTGAAAAATTGCCCGCCACCATGACTCTGGGTAAATTGTTCCAATGGTTAATTAGCTACCCTGCTAA
This sequence comes from Lepidochelys kempii, assembly GCF_965140285.1. Lineage (NCBI taxonomy): Eukaryota > Metazoa > Chordata > Testudines > Cheloniidae > Lepidochelys > Lepidochelys kempii. The sequence continues at coordinate 13,044,141 of NC_136404.1, forward strand.
AATTTTAACCAACCTGTCACAGCAGTATGGAGGTGTTGGATAGACTATTGTCATGCAGTCTTCTTCCCCCGCCTCCTCTAATTCCAAATAGACATTAGATTTTGTTGCTTGCCTCTTAAAGTACTCAGTTCTCTGAACCAGTATTAAAAAGCCTTTCCCCCTCTACCTCTGTTTGTAAGGTAAAATACCAGCTGTTCATCTCTCCCTCCACCACCCACAAATCACAGGAGTTCACTGGAATTTATATAGGCAGATTTGGTCACCTTTTTGTATTTATTTGAACTGCAACATATAGATCAATCTCTCTCCAAAAATAAGCTCTCTCTTATCTGAATAAGTATGTGTGAGCGGATCAGACACAGATAAGGGGTTTCTGTTATAACTGTGTGTTGGATGTGCAAATCACATTGTTGGACAATGTTTCTCTGCAGCGATGACTTAATTTGCTTCCTTTCCTTCCCCTCCCCTCCCGACCACTCCCCCCACACCCATGCACTTTTTAAACTAAAGGTGCTGCACCAACCCTTTCTCCCTCTCATCTCTAGACAGAACCAGCCCCCAGACTCTGGCTAAGTTCAGAACCTACTTCAGGATCTGCAGCCCCAACTTTGCCGGCTCAGGCCTGGTGACTATTTTAAACTTAGGATAAAGGAGATTTTAAAAAGCAGCAATGAAAACATTTTCTAAACATGTTTGCAATCCAATCAGCCCCTTGGTAATTTGATTTGTAGGAAATGGCAAGTGAGGCACTGCAAGCAGAGGACTGAAGGTACTGAGGTCACTGGGAGTTTTGCCAAGGGCTTCAGTGGGAGCAGGATTAAGCCCAGATACCTAGGTGAGAGGTACTTTATACATGTGTATTATAATACTAAATAGTGAATTTTCCTACACAGATGGTCACATCCCGCCAGGGCTGCCCACTTATTGTTGCTCCCTACTCACAGCTGGAACAGATTTGGGGCTGCCTGTTGTAACCATTTACATGCTCTTGTGCTCCAAAGTGGGGGGGGCACCCTTGCCTTTTGGGGGGCACTAGCTCAGCAGCATCCTTTTCAAAAGGCTATCCTTACCATACCTTCCACACCCAGGGCCCCTAGGAGTCCCTGATCATTTTGCCCCAACATGTGGAGGCAGGATTGACTTCTGAGGTTCAGGAGCTAACTCTACTTCGGTTGCACCTAAGTCCTGGTCAGGAACACCGAAGGGGATCTTGCCAGGATGTTATATTCCTTGCTGCTCAATTATGTAAATATTAGGGGAATGAGAATCGCCCCTTGTCCCTAGAGAGACATTGCCTATTGCAAACCGATTCTTGAGCTACACCTTCAATGCCATCCCCAGTAAAACTCCAGCTGCGTTGTATCCCTCTGTTTGGTCTCAGAGTTCAGGAGAGCTTTGGGAACGCAACAAAGCCTTAGGAAAACAGACATCTGGAACAGGGAAGTTCCTCTGCCCAAGTCAGGGATCCCAGTTTCCTTGTGGAAGGCAGGAGTCTCTGGCTCCTAAAACTTCAGTCTGAGATGACCACCTTGGATTTGAGGAGGGAACCACCCCCCGTCCCTGGACCCACTAAAAAGCCAGAGTCGGAGGTGATGTGTAAAGCGGTATCCGTGGGGGTGAGTCTAAGTCTAAGCCAACTGATGTTAGGTTTTCTCAGATAACATTTCCTACCATTGCTAAGGCCAATACCACCACTCCCCCTCCCCCCCCACCCCAATCAAGGGTAGGGCTCACGCGGCTGAAGGAGGTTTTAACAGTGTGTCAGCTAACCGTGCTCAGCCATGGGCCACAGGATGTGGTGCTAAAAATGCTGTTGGCCACGGAAGCCGTTGCTGTACATGGTTTCTACGCTTTTCTCCCATTCTGCTACCACTAGCTGAAACACTGGAGGATCCGCCAGTAAGTGGCCTCATGTAGACCAGGCTGCAGTGGGAAAAAGAGACATTACACTGCCTTAGACCCACCTCCGAATTTGACCTGGAGATTGTATAGGTAAGTCTCTGATTTTCCTAAATTAACCTTCAAACCAGACAGCTTGCCCAAACTCCTTCCACTCTTTGGTTCAGGGCTAGCTTGTGGGTGTAATAAATAGAACAGCACTTCACGTGTGGAACACGGCACGCTCTGTATTTGCCCTTAGCACCACCCACCAGCCGTAACAGCAACCACCAGCGGCTCAAATACCCCGAGCAAGTGAGGAGTGGCGAGACCAAGAAACCCTGCCCCTAGGATGCAGGAACTATTCTGGTCTTGCTGCTAGTTGTTATGATGGCCCTAGGAAAAGAATACAGCAATGCTCCCCGTTCCCGCCCCCGGTAGCCAAACGCTCTCAGAGCATCCAACAGGAAATCCCAGTCCAGGCTATCAGCGCCCACTGAGATGAACAGAGATGGTACATCGCTGGGTGGTGCTAATGCTGAAATGTTAAGGAGTCCACTAGATGCTACTGTAGGAGTGCTTATGAATAAGGGTACTGGACCCAGCTGCCCTACAGCACCCACTGGCTAAGATCCTCAGAGCACGTTACAAATGTTCGTTAGTTAAACCTCACAGCAAGAGAAGGGGAGAAAACGTCACCAGCCAGTGAAACGCAGCAACTGTTGGACAGCCTGCAGCAGTACACAGAAGTTTGGGGCAGCAGGTGAGGAATGGGGCATAGGCCTGAAACAGCGGGCTGGGGGCTACGCAGGCAGGACATTGGAATGCGGCCAGCCCAGAGAGGTTACCTGCCTGGCGTTTATAAAGCGTGGCATGGGATCTTTAATGATGACAAGTGGTCAGAATCTCAACTGTAGACAGAGGCTCAGTACTGATAGAGGGGAACAGTGGCCCAGACTGTGTGACACCATCAACACTTCCTGTAGTGCTGAGGTCTTCCAGGGACGGCTGCATCCCAACTCGATCTAACCTTGTCTAGCTTGCGAGCTCTGTCTGGATCACAGCAAAGGATGGCTGGCTCCTCCCGCACTGGCTACTGGAATGACGATCCCCGGCTACATCCTAACTGCTACTGCTGTCACCGATAGCCTAATGCCTGTATTAATAAAGGCTAATGGCATGTGTGAGAGTCAGATCTCCAGATCTTTGGTTTGCTCAAGGAAAGAGAGTATTCATACCTCCATTGCTGCATAATCAATCCCACTGATTTCTTTAAAGCTCTTAAGCATGTAAACCTGGCATAAGGGGTCAGGTTTATTAGAGCAGCCCGCTCCTACCAACACACGGAACATGGGCTGAGAACACAGCGGTGGGAGGGGCTGGTAGGCAGGGTGTTGCTGCCTCCTCTGCCCATGGCCAAACCATGGCACCGTCTGCCTGTTCACACTCCCAGGTTTAGACTGTTCCTCTGCCATTTCCTCCCTGGGGTCCGGTTCAGTATCTCATGCTTCACAGCCTCTCTCCTTCCCCTCCCATAGACTCTTTCATGAAATCCACCCAGGAAAGCACGCAGCAGATGCTCTCACAGAAACCTTCGTGAGCCCAGTTCTGGAATTTAAGGCCAACGATTTTCATCGGACTCCCCCTCCTCGTTCACCTCCCCCAGCGTATGTGAAAACACTTCCCTGCTCTTCCCATGGAAATAGCAGCTTGATGACAAATATTGCCATTAATATGCAAATATATCTGCCATCATTAACATAAATAGAAAAACTGCATCATGAATAATATAAGGGGGAACTGGAGCAATATCAACTACCGAATAGGTTGCTGAGGCATTAATATTTAGCCACTAACATGAATATATAACCATTTCATAATTGCATTGACTTTAAGGCACTAATTCTTATACAGGAATGAAAGACCCTCCTAGACCAGTGAATTTGTCAGTTCTCAACAGTAAAGGAAGGTGAGGAGAGTGCTGAATATGAGCCCACAAGAAAGGTAAGGTACCCTGCTGCTATAAGGATGGGTGATGGCCCAGGCCTTCCACTGATTGTGAGCTATGAAATCTTGGGCACCTAGCCTCCTGCCCCTACCTTTCTTTGCAGCTGCAGTTCCTGCTGGGCCCAATCCTATGAGATTCTGACTGTCCTCAATTCCCACTGAAGTTGATGGGGGTGGAGGTTCAGCAATTTGAGGGATAGCCCTGTTATTATTTGGGGAGATGAATGACCCAACTTAAGCCATGTGAAGTCCACTCACATCCCACGCTTATGGCGACCTTATAAGCAAATGTATCAATAATAACAGAAAAATGAGTGACAGTGAAACCTGATACAAGGAAATCAACCAAAACTTTCTATTTGTATAAAACAGGGAAGGAGGAAGAACTAGAAGCTCTGGAAACAACCACAATGATAACCTGAACTTTCAAATGTCTTTCCCTGGAAAGAAGAATCGAGAGCTAAACAACATCCCGGCAACGCCTGCATCCTCTCAAAAATGTCAAAGCCAGGGGGATTTTTTTTTTTTTTTTGGCTACTCAAATCCTGTGTTTAGCAGCAAGTTAATGTCACAAGGCTTTGGCTAATACCAGTGCTGCCCCCCTCTAATTTCCATATCTGAGTGGCAGATCCCTGGAATCTGCCTTCTGCCTTTAGCCTGACCTCAGCCTACAAACACAGACTATATTTAACATGTCGATTGTAATGAAATGTGCGTTTGAGTCGTGCCCCCACCCCATCCACCTCCTCGCTGTGTTTTAAAGGCAGGTTGCTGTCAGATGGTAACAGGTTTGTTCAGAGGCACTCGCGCGCGCGCACACAGACATATGACAGGTTTATTCTGAAATCCTGATTGAAGACAGAAACACTCCCTGGGCTAAAGTCAGCCATCGCAGCTCCTATTGGCTTCAATGGGAGATGATTCCCCCTTTACACTGGAGCTGAATTTGGCCCTTTGTTTGGACAGATACTTGTCTTCTGTTAATAACACTTCCTTTTGTCACCCTTTCCTCTGTAGGGCTTGCAAAAATCAGATGTCCCTGAAGGAATGTTGGCACTTGCAGCTATAGGGTGTTTTGCTTTTCAGAGCTACACCGTAAACTCTAAACCAGCTGCATCAGAACCGATCTGGGCTCCCCTTCCCTCCAATGAAAACCCCCATATGATTACACCACAAACCTGTGTCAGGTCTTTCAACAAACAGGCTCTTTGATTTCTCTACCATCCCTTTAGTTGTGGTGATCCAAGTATTCTAAACTTGGAAACATCTACCCAGGGCCAGGCTTAGGGTGGACATGAATTCAAGCCACAGACCTGATACTTTAAAACAACAAGCTTTTAAAACATCAGATTTAAAAAATAATAATAATTACAGCCTAAACATGCTTTCCAAAACTTGTTGGCATCCTAAAGCTTCTAGGATAATCAGAAGCTCAGGATGGCCTTTCATCCACTCTAGATACTGCTATGAAGAATAGATTTGCAGTTTATAATCTTTGTGGTGCAGATTTTAAAACTGCAGCATTATAGCCTGGTAGGAGGTTCAGTCCCATAGTCTAGGGACTGCTGATCTTCCCCTTTGGAGACCTGTTTCCACATCTGCTCCAGGCCTTAACTGCAATGAGTTTTTGTGATCTCAGCCTAGTCTGTCCTGTACATCTGTCCACATAAAACATCCCACCCATGCCATTTGTCATGATTGCTTGTCACCAGGCCTGGTAGCAAAACACAGAGGGTGCTGCATATCAGGACTGAAGGGACTGGCACAGCTATAAAGAGGATGGGGGGCTAGGAGAGCAGAGGATGCTGCAGGTTGGAACCAAGGGGTGTTGGATTATTTATGTGACACAGCTTTTCCTTGCTACCCTCAGTCAGGGGAGCCTGGGACTAGAATAAGGGTTTGGCGGGCTGGGGCTGAGGTGGATGGGCAGAGCAGGGGGACAAGGGGAGCCCTGGGTACCTCCCACACAACCACCACTTGGCTGTCCCCAGCACTATCATTCCTTCATTTCCAACTCCCTAAATCAAATTCCCACAAATCCGGAAAGGGGAAGTGGGGTGAGAATCCAACTTCTCCATTTACCCTATTGTAAGAAGATGACTGTGTATATCATTCATGTACATTGAAATATCATTGTCTAGGAAAGCCCCACACATGAGCAATCAGAAGGCTATAATTGCAGACATAAGTTTGACAATAAACAGTTTTACTGGTATCTATTGAATGTACTCAGACAGAATTCCCATTATACGCATGGTGCTGTACAGTAAATGTCTATAACCGTCTATGTATAAAGAGAGTCATTTTTAGCACTATATAAATATTGCCTAGCTAGATAACATGATTTCAAAGCTATAATGTGGCTGCTATTTTCTATAAGTTTTAAGATTATGAGGGGTCTTTCACACACCCTCCTCCTTCCTCTTGTTATACTACTATATTCTACAGTAGTGGACCAAAAAACTACAGCTCACAGAAATGTTACTGCAGCATCTTGGATCAATAATATTGAGGGGGGGATTGGAATGAGGTTCATCTATGAAATCATCCAATGGTTCACCCTAAATTAACTTGAGTATAAAGGGGGAGGGGGATATTCCTCTTCTTTCAGAGGAGATCTTTGGCCAGAATAGGACCTGGGGAAAGGAGCAAGATAAACAAGGAAAGGCATCGGGCCCAGAAGGCATTTGAAGAAGTATTAACGAGATGTCACAGATTTCTCCAGACCCCATTTCTTTGTGGCTCCAACCTTGCCTAGAGCAGAGAGGGAGAGTCTGATAGTCTTAGCCTGGCAGCAAGAGGAGGGTCGAAGCCACCAGGGCCCCTTTGTGAACATTACAAATGTAATTCTGTTAGGGAGGATTAAAAGTTCCCGGGCGGCTCCTGTCAAAAGCCTAAATGAATGAAAGGAACCGGCTGAAATCTGCCAGTGCCCCAGAAAGGAGAGGAGATGGGGAGTGGAAAGGGGCTGGGGACGCAGGGGGGAAGAGGGGGCTCTAGGAGTTGGGGGGGGCAGAGGGAGACAGGCGAGAGGCGGGTAGGCAGGAGAAGCTGGGGGAGGCTGGAAGGAGGGAGGGTAGAAAAGAGAAGGGAGACATGAGGCAGGAGGATGCTGCGGGGGGGGGGGGGGGGGCTCACCCTTGTGCATGCCGGTGTAGCGGTCCTTGAGCACGGTGAGCTCGTAGATCTTGCCGAACTGCTCGAAGAGGGGCTTGAGGTCCTTCTCCTCCAGGTTGCGGGGGATCTGCCCCACGAACAGCTTGATGGCATCCAGGTCCTTCATGCTGTCCGGCTGCGCGGGGGGGTCCGAGCTGCTGCTGCTGCTGCTCATGGGGGAGGCTCTGGGCTGCAGGAGCTGCTGCTGCCTCCTCGCCTCGCCCTCGGTGAGTCTGGCCATTCCCCGCGCCCGGCGCAGGATGCCGACGGAAGGAGCGGACGGGGGAGGAAAGAGCTCTCAGCTGGAAAGGGCTCCGCCGCCAGCGGCGGCAGCATCAGGACCACAAAGAGCCGCTCCACAGGGACACCTGCCGGGCGCGGAGCGGAGCTGCAGCCTCTGGGAGGCATGCCCCCGTCCCTGGGGAGGCCAAGCCTGCCTGGGGCTGCAAACCAGGCAGGGACCATGCCCCAGGGGCGGCCAGTGCTGCTAGCCTGCAAACCCTGCAGTCAGCGCACGCTGTGGAGGGAGGGAGGCAGGGACCATGCCCCAGCCAAGGGGGGGTGGGGAGAGGGGCAAGGCTGCCTGGGAGCACCAGGCTGCCAACGATGCAATCCCTGCAACCTATGGGATGGGGATGACGGAAGATGACTGCGTCTTCGCTCCCCCAGACTGAGAAGCATTGTACCCCCAGGGAGAATAAAACCCGCTCCCGCTTCCTAGGAGAGAAGAACTGGCACAATGCCTCTTAGGACCCAAACACTCCATCCAGTCTCCCGGGCAGGGAACAATACTGAAGATGGGGGGAGTTGGGGGGCCAAGTCCTGCCCCTCACAAACTGGGGAGAGGAACTCATGGTACGGCAGCAAGGAACAGAGATCTGTAAAGCGCAGTCCATTTCATGCCATTCTAGAGAAAGACAGATGGCTAGTGCTGGAAAAGAGGTCTCGGAAAACCCAGGTACATTGGGCAGAACAGAGATGCCCGAACCTTATACTGACTGGAGGAAGGGCACAATCCAGAACAGGCTGGAGAGTAGCATAGCCAGTCTAGAATTTTTCAGACTGGAGGAGGAAGATGCAGTCCAGGAAGAGGATGGAGTCCAGACGCACCCTGGAAAATCAGATAGGCTGGGGACAGTGAAGGGCGGGAAAGATCTAGTACTATGCTGAGGAGGAGCACAGTCCAGAATCATGCTGACTGGATGGGAAAGAGAGTCCAGAACCTTTCAGCCTGGGAAGGGAATGCTGTCAGAATCATCTCAGCCTGGGCCAGAGAGACAAAATCGAGAACAGTGCCATGCCGACTGCACTGAAACCATCCAGGCCTATTCAGACTGGAAAGAGGAACCATGTACTTCAGGGATGGGCCCAGCCCACAACTCTGCAAAATACTGGACAACAATTTACACCACAACACAATTCAGACTGGATTGAAGCCCCACAAGCCAGACCCATGCAAATGGGAAAAGAGGACCACCTTATGTAATCTGGACACCTGCAGCTTGGGTAAGAGGGACACAGAAAAGCAGGCAACCTGGCACAAAACATATTCAACTGCCTCCTCCTGGACAAGTAGGAAACCTAAAGATTTTTTTTTGTCAGTGGAAAGCAAGTATATGTTGAAAATGGAGAGCTTAATTTTCAGAGGCACCAAGCCCCAGACAGAGCCAGTTGGGAGTTGAGAGTGCTCAGCCCCAATGAAAAATCAAGCCCACAGTTCTTAGATTGTGAGAGGGGCTGCTGTGTCTGGTGTTTCTAAGGTTCCTAGAACCACAGTGTCTATGCTCCAGCTGTAGGTGACACAGCAGACACCAGCGTCTTCTACAAAATAAAGGTCCAATCACAATTTGTAGAGGAGCTGTGAGATAAAGACAGAGGAGAGAAATATCTTCCTACTGAATCCCTATCTGAAATTGATTGTTCATACCCTCCCCACCGCCACTGTAGCCCCAGTCTGTAGGTGGAGCGGTAAGTCAGGCTAGAAGGTTTATTTACCAAGTCCCTGCCCAAAGGAGGAAGCAGGCGGTAATACAGTGGAATCATGCCCTGTGACACAGAGCAGCTTCGGTGTGTTATGTTCAGGCTGAAGGGGGCTGGAAACCAACTTGCTCTGTGCAATATGGGATATAGTTTCCCTGGGGACATTTGATTCTCTTTATAGCATTGGTCTGCCCCTGCTAGGCCCTGACCAGACTGCACCTGACCGGTTGAAGCTGGTAGCTCTAACCATGTTTAAATGCAGTTTCACTAGCAAGATGGGTTCCCCTGACCAATGTGAACAGGGATTTTTTAAAAATATAACTGTGTTATCAGACTCACATGGTAGACTACCTAAGGGATACAGATCTACCTTCAGCCTGGCAAATGTATCTGCTAGCCCTAGTGTGCAGCCCAGCACACATCCTCAGTCCCCTGGGGACCTGGCCTGGTGTGCTTCCCCATTACCTGTGGATACAGCCCCATTACCACAGGACAGCACCCATATGCATTGCTTCTGCGGCACTGCATGGCTCATATCTCCATACCCATGCGTTCCAGCCTGGCATTCTTCCATAGCATTGCAGAAGATAAATGGCTTATCTACCCTAGGGTTGGGAAGGAGGGAGGGAGCCTGATTGTTTTACACACAAATGGAATGATTTGCAGAGGTGCTGAGCTCCCATGGACTTCAGCAGGGGCTGGAGGTGCTGAAAATATCAGTCGAAAAGGCTTGGCAGAAGGAGTGTGAGGCTGGCACCAAAAAACCCTGCTTTGTGGCTCTCTTAGCAGCTTTTTGTCACCTTCCAGGACTCTCACCTGAATCCTGCAGATAAACCGAAGCAACGATTTGAAGAGGGGAGGAGGGGAGCACATTATCCAACATGTAGCAAATGCAACACATCTTCACACTAGGAAACGCAGCAGCTTGCTCAGCAGCCTCCCGTCCCGTGTACGTACACACACAAACACACACCTGCCCACTCATCCTGAGATACCCTCCCCAAGTGCAGGCAGGATCAAACACTGCCAACACTTTCAAGTCTGATTTAACCCAGAAAGCAAGAGGCACAGGCCCCTACCTCTGTTGTGGCCTAGCCTCAGGGCTGATTCAGTGCTGTCAAACCTGCCGCGGCAGGAGGTGCCACCCCACCAGGTAGAGGGTGAAATGCTAATGTGATGTGCAGTACCCAGGAAGACACAGCATGGGCTGAGAGCATGGTGAGGATCATTACTTGAGTCACCTGTTATTTCAACGTTGGCCGGAGCACACTACAGATTGCCCTCTCCGCATGCTTAACAGGAAACCTCCATCTACTATTCCGCTAGCTCCCAGCACAGACACATGCTGCAGGTCTGAACGTTTTCCTTTCAGCCCTGGCTGCTCCTCGCCACATGAATCTCCTATCTCCTGGGTTGGCAGGTGTGAGAACCTCGCATAGTAACTGGGGAGTTTGCAGCTTATATATTATCAAATGGAGCCAGGCAGTACTACCATACTTAACCTGACCAGAGTTCATGGGCCATCTCTCAATGATGTTTAGTAACAGAGCAGCAATCAGGACAGCCTCCATAAAGGCACTTTGACTTCAGAAGCCAACATCATCCTTAAAAATTGGAGTAAAAATGAAAAGCAACACCCTGCACACACATCATCCACTTCTCTTCAGTCCTTTGTTGCATAGGCCACCAGAGATCTGCCATCACAAGCCTTGCCACTAATCCAAGCAGTGGTATCCATAGGAAGACTGTACCTAGTGTCTTTTGGGGTCACTCTGCCCAAAGATGGAAATATTTACAATCATCCCTGACCGCAGAGTAAGACAGGAATGAGAATAGTGCAGGTAAATAATAAAATGTAGCAGTGCCCTGAAACAGTTCACGGAATAAGGTACAGAATTATATACCAAAGCAACAGGATTAAAGAAGAAATAATAAAAGATAACAGTTGTGAAGTTTCTAGGAGTATCAGAGGGAGACAGGAAATTAGTAGGCATCTACAAAAAGAGACAAGGTATGGTTGGTTTTCAAATGAATTTGGAAAATCAACAAGACAAGGAGATTCAGAAGACTCGTATAGGTGCCAGGAGTTACAGAGGGCAAGTCTCTCATACCAGACAGCGGCAAGGTTGCAGAGAGAGACAGAAAAGGAGGCTAACAAATACATGTGGATGATTGTGTGCTGAGGAGGACAAAGCAGATCCCAAAAGGAAAGGCAGCCCTTTAAAAAGTTGTTAAAGGAAAGGAAACCCCGCACAGTGCAGGTGAAAAGTTTCACAGCTAATAGAGGGACATGTGCAGATGATCGAAACCCAGCTTTGATCCCAAGTTCTTTTCAGCATGTGCCAGCAATGTGAGGGTAAGAAAGCATCCAGTTACTTTGATTTACAGGTGAGCTTAAGCCAATAGATCTAGAGGCCCTACCCTGTGCCATTAGTCATTGAGACTTTGGAGATCAGGTTCTAGATTTGTAAGATGCACTTTACATTAGAAAATCCTACAAACATCCCCCATATCTTTCAAGACAGACAAACAGGCCATCTTCCCTCATCCACCAGTTCCGAATGAAAGAGGAGGTAGGAAGAAAGTATGTACTCCTGGCAGAAGACATCCAAGCAGGGTTGTTGTATCTCAGTAAAATACCAGCTCATTCACACAAAACAACTGTATCTATTCCGGAGCAAAGGTACTGCAGGGAAATTGATCAAGAACCGCCAAGCTGATAGCTTAGAAAACATCTTTGTGGAGGAGAGAATAGGAAATACAAATATGCTTATATCTTGGCTTATTTACCGAAGGTCTACTGGTTTCAGAGTGGTAGCATGTTAGTCTGTATCAGCAAAAAGAACGAGTCCTTGTGGCACCTTAGAGACTAACAAATTTATCTGGCATAAGCTTTCGTGGCCCATGAAAGCTTATGCCCAAATAAATTTGTTAGTCTCTAAAGTGCCAGAAGTACTCCTCGTTCTTTTTTCAAAGGTCTACTGTTTATTTATTTCTGGTCTCTATTATTTATTCTGACCAATTTTAAATGGGCTTTTAAATATTTTTATCTATGCCACAAACCAAAAACAAGCCAGTTTTAAATCCTATGAGGTTATAAGCATAAATTGTATTTTTACAGTGGGTGGATTGGAAACAAACATCCGTCAATAACTCTTGGGCATCTTTCTGACCAGAAGCAGCTGTTCCTTGAGGATTTTTAAAAAATCCAAACGTTGTTACATTATAAACTAAAAGTACTGGGCTGTTCATGGACTTCAGTAATTCACTACTTTTTTAGTGCTCCTTTCAGTTTTGGATTGAGGAAAAAGCCAGCCAACAAAAACCAAAACAATCTCAGATCCATCAAACACCCCTCCAAAAAAAGATAAACCTTCCATGCTTTCAGAACTGTGAATTTCAGTGCTCTTCAGCATTTCTTTTGCTAACAAAGTTTAGTTTGGGGCCATTTTACTGAGTTAAATTTTAAACCATACTTATCTGGTTTTGCTTATTTCCTCTCTCTGACTACAATAAAATTCCTACAGGAAGTACAGGGAGGAAGGATGGTCTTTTGGTCAAGACACATTTTGAAGCAGCAAGAGAGCTGGGTTCTGTTCCTAACTGCTACTACTTTGCTGTATGACACTTGTGCCTTGGCCCTGCTGCTCTAACCTATAGACAACGCTGATGCCTGTATTCATATACACAAAGCGTCTCCCAAATTCTTGCCTCCCACAGGTCCTTGTTTGGAAGGCAGTCAACCAACACCTCCAATTAGTGTCTTTCTGCACTGCCCCAAATACAGGATCACTCTGGGGCAGGATGCCCCAGGGCCATGATGCCCCAGGGCCACTAACTTTTGCTGAGAGCTACATCAGCCATCTGAGCAGGCCAGTGTTAGGGAGGTAGAAAAATGGATTAAAGTCACCTTGACCCTACCCCAACCTGGACTCTGACTTTTGTGCAGCACCTTCTAAGGGACACAGCAAAGCATCAGCATACTGCCCATTTAGATGGTAAGATCCTTGAGGCGAAGAGCACACCATTTTGTCAAGTACCTAGCACACGGTGGGTGCCATATAATGAAACTTCTGCAAGTGCTGCACCCACCCGCCTCCACCCGCACTTTCCTGTTCATCTCCCTATCCAATTCAACTGCCATGACTACTCTCAAAATCACCCAGACTCACTCCAGCTGCTAGTCATTTTTTTCTTTTAGACACTCACTTCCCTGCTCTACTCTGAGCATTCTCGGTTCCCTTCCCATCATTCTCTCGGCAATTTTCTTTTCCCGCTCCTCCTCCATCTCTTCTTTTACCTTTGGCTGCTGACTGAAGAGTGGTTTATGACATCATGTACAGTATTAGCAATGGCTGCAGAAGTCAGATTGCAGCATAAGACATGGTGGCTGTTGAATATGCTGTAAATTGAGTCTGGTACCAAGGTGCATTCTCTTGATTGCTAGAACACAAAAGTGTTGAGCGGGGCTAATATCTGGCCGGAGGAAAGATGGTCCAGTAGGTAGGAGGCTAGTTTAGGCTTTGAGAGAGCCAGGTTCAATTCCCTGCTCTACCAGAGCCTTCCTGTGTGGCCTGGGGCAGTCACTTAGACCCAGGTCAGTGTCTAGAACCATGTCTCCCATTGAACTCATGGAAGTTAGCAGCTTCAGTACATTTGACCCTTGTTCCCCATCTGTAAAATACAGATAGTATTTCACAGGGGGGTTGTGAGGATAAATATATTCAAGAGTGGGAGGTGCTCAGATACTATGGCAACCAGGGCTAGATAAGTACCTGAAATAGAATGTGAGCACTAGATGCTGAGAGGCTTTGCTTGTCCCCCTGTTGATTAACAGTATTCAAGTTTGTTTAGCCTTAAATAATGGAAATACTCAGGATATCCGTTCAGTGTTGGGCCCAGGTAGTTTTACTGTGATTTTCCTCCACAAGAGGAAGGAAGGTTCTCCCTTCTTAGGCTTTTAATTTCCCTCTTTAGTAATCTGTACGCTTATTAAGTAATTACTGCCCCTCTGACAGAATATATGATCTAGTTGAGGGCCTCCTGTGGCCTGCACGATTTATTATATTCTGCCAAGACAGGTATCTCATCAATTCTATAGAGCAAAAAAGTTGTTGTTTTTTTTGTGTTTAAAAGAAAGAGAGGTTACACTTTAAGGCAGGGCCACTGCTCAACCACTTATTTTCCCTGTAGAAGGAAATCTGACACCAGTACACAAAACAGGGAGGACAAAACAGGGAGTTAAGTTACCACCAACAGGGAAGACTACACTTTTTTTTTTGTTGTAATGCAAACAAATTTATTGGGCATATTCATCCTCTACATGCTATTTTCCCTGCTGAAGTGCTGCAATCCCCTTCTTCAAGGGGGGGCGGGGAGGGAGAGACAGGAAGAGCTTCAAACACAAAAGCTACTTGAAATAGCCAGAATGCTGTATGCAGAGTTTCCAGAGCCTAGATGAGGTGGAAGCGTGGCAAGCAGGTAGCTAGACTAAACTCCTTACTAAATATTCAGCCAAGTGGAAGATCGCAACAGATGTGGAGCGGCTAGACAGCTCTGCGTGATAGTCAATAGCCATTTAGCTCAGGAAATGCCAGTTAGAAGTCAGACTCTTACATGCAGCAGATCACTGATGGGATCACTCGCTATACAAAGATTTAGGGACAGGCAGGGGCTGAAGATGCTAAAGGTTCTTTTAGCAAAACTGAATCTAGGTTCATGAATTTGTTCCACATTATATTTTAAAACCTTAAAGCAATCTCTAGCCCCTTGAGCATTATCACAATCTAAAAACAAATGAACCTTTCCCTTGGATGGGATCCAATGCAGAATAGCAATTAAGAAAAAAAAAAGGAAAAATACAGGATTTTAAATAAACAACATCTTAGAATTTCTTGACTGCAGCATCAATGTCTGGAATGATCTCCTTCAAGTGGTTCCACTGTTCGGCAGATAGGGCAATCCCTGGAAACAGCAAAGGAGAAGGATTACAGAGACATGCCTGCAGAGCCAGGCATAGCATAATCAGCAAGTTCCACAGCCAAGGTGGCTCCATAAGGGCAGTTATAGAAGGGAAATTTATGATCTGAATCAGATCCCAGAACAGAAACTGAGGCAGCCTTTTAAGCAAAGCGTCTCCATGTTAACACTCTAGCAAATATGAAATGTGTGCTTCTGTGGTCCTCCTCTAGTACTATAGAAATATGGAAAGCTTTAATGCTCCTGTGAGACGGTATCCCACATTTTACAGATGGGGAAAAGGAAGTAAAGAGGAGGAAACTGCTAAATGGTCCAAGGTCATAACAAAGCTGTAAATAAACCCTAGGAGCCCTCACTCCCAGTCCAGCAATTAGAGTACCGTCCTTTGTCCTGGCCAAATGGGTAATGCCAACTCCCATCCCAGCAATTGTAATTTCAATTACAAAATCTACCGCTAACATTCACTATGATGGCTTAAACTTGGAGGAATTGGCTTCTTTTTAGCTCCTTAGGCAGGAGCTAAGCCACCCGCAGAGAAAAAGCCAACTTGATGTAACTGGCCTTTTCCATGGAAAAGAAACATGGTAATGGGCATGCCAACTTGGTTCCACCCAGATGCTGTCCACTTGTTTCCTGAGCAAAACCAAAAGTAACATGTCCTGACACTTAGTCACAAATTTTATTAAGTTTTAGACAAACATCAGTGGCTAGAGACAGTACATCGAAAAAGAAGAGACCGCATTCATATGAACATTCCTCTACAGACCCAAGTTCTAAGTAGCAGATGAACAGATCTTCTGTCTTAGAATCATAGAATAACAGAGTTGGAAGGGACCTCTGGAGGCCGTCTAGTCCAACCCCCTGCCCAGAGCAGGGCCAATCCCAACTAAATCATCCCAGCCAGGGCTTTGTCAAGCCTGACCTTAAAAACTTCTAAGGAAGGGGATTCCACCACCTCCCTAGGTAACGCATTCCAGTGTTTCACCACCCTCCTAGTAAAAAAGTTTTTCCTAATATCCAACCTAAACCTCCCCCACTGCAACTTGAGACCATTACTCCTTGTCCTGTCATCTGCTATCACTGAGAATAGTCTAGATCCATCCTCTTTGGATCCACCTTTCAGGTAGTTAAAAGCAGCTATCAAATCCTCCCTCATTCTTCTCTTCCGTAGACTAAACAATCCCAGTTCCCTCAGCCTCTCCTCATAACTCATGTGTTCCAGTCCCCTAATCATTTTTGTTGCCCTTCGCTGGACTCTCTCCAATTTCTCCACATCCTTCTTGTAGTGTGAGGCCCAAAACTGGACACAGTACTCCAGATGAGGCCTCACCAATGTCGAATAGAGGGGAACGATCACGTCCCTCGATCTGCTGGCAATGCCCCTACTTATACACCCAAAAATGCCATTGGCCTTCTTGGCAACAAGGGCACACTGTTGACTCATATCCAGCTTCTCGTCCACTGTCACCCCTAGGTCTTTCTCTGCAGAACTGCTGCCTAGCCATTCGGTCCCTAGTCTGTAGCGGTGCATTGGATTCTTCCGTCCTAAGTGCAGGACTCTGCACTTGTCCTTGTTGAACCTCATCAGATATTGTATTCTGGGCAAGTTTCCCACATGTGCCAAAAGAGTTTAATCCCCCTTCTGTCTCCCACTCCCCCTAGACTGGCACAGAAAGGTTTCAAAGGGATCTGTTCCTGCCTTTCATTATAGGATAAGCTGTTTGCTTTAAGTGACTTATGTACAGTGGTAACTTCTTTGAAGGAAATTAATTTCTGGAGGGTAAACCATGCTTAGTGTTCGAGGGGCAAATCAAGCTGAAAGAAATTCATCTGCACAGACACAAAATCAATAATGAGAACTGAACGGTTCCTGGGAAATTTCATGTAACTGAATCTCTGCTGAATACCCCAACACATAGGGCAGAAGAGGGGAATAACTTACAGACGTGGCCTGGGAACTTAGAGTCAAGTGAGTCAACTAAGCAAATCACTGTCAGCCGGAAAGTTGCAACGTAAAGGGCCATGAACGAACATTAACTCAGTAGTGGGAGAGAAGTTCTGGAGTGAATGATGCCCCTGTTCCACAGCAGCCTTTAAATTACTTGCTGTGCTGTTTTCCTCTTTCCTTTGTGTCATATAAAAATTACGTCAGATCATGTTATTCCAAGGACCGCATGGCTCTTTAATAAAGGGCCACCCGAACTCTGTTCCACTGAGGGTCACACTGGGCAACTTGCCAGGAGCCTCAGATATGCACCTTATGTGGCACATTGCAGTCATCCTGGCTTTAATATGGAGGTATAGCCTGGAGGGATTATAGAATTCCAGTTTCCGTTCAGATTGAGATGGAATATCATATTCTGGGATCCTGCAGTCCCTGCTGACTGCACTTCCACTGTTAAAAGATTAGGGTGAATGCACGTTACACTTTACAACCCCAGAGTTCTAACAGACCCATGTGCCAATGTATGCTGCTTCAATATATATTTAGTTTTGTCTGTCAATAGCCAGACGCTGGATAGCAATGTGCGAGTTACAATTTTCTACTTTCCTTTGGCCTGTCTTATTTTACACCCACAGAGGTGCTGTTTATAAGAGAAATAGTTGGATGGGAGAAAAAGGGAGCAGGAAGGGTGAAGTCTGGTCAAATTAAGGTACTACATCCCTGCATAGTGGAGCCTTATGCTGGCTATCAGAATAACCCCATCTTCGATCATGTTCCATCTCTTGTCTTTTATCTGATATTCAGTTTACCTATTGTTCATGTCCTTCCTCAGTTGAAGTCCCCCTTCAGAAATGGGCAGGGAGCCAAGCTTCATAGACTAAGGTCACTGTGCTGGTTGCTCTTTCATTAATAGCCCATCATGGGGCCGTGCAGCTCACTTTCCAGCATCAAATGGCAGTGGGAATATTGGAGACTTTCAGAAGTTGCTGAAGTCAGTTATTTAAAAAGAATAATGTAAAGTTTCCAACTCCTGGATACAAGACTGCCCTAGACTCATTCATGATTTTAATTGTATTGGAAAGGAGATGGATATGATGCATTACTGCCACCTAGTGGAGATGTCTGGTTACCTTTTCTCCCAGGTTTAGTGTCCCCCTCCTTATCTATGTAGAATTCTCGGATATCCACAAGGACTTTCCCCTTAAAGCAGGACACTCGGACATAGCGCATCTTCCCAATCTGCAAAGATATTAAACCACAGTTAAAGAAAGGTCTGGATTTGAGTTGAGGAACGCTGCAACCAGCTTCATATACATGAATATCATCCATATTACTTCATCTCATTACTTAAAACTCCATTGGGTCGACACAAATTGTATTTAACTGGAGAGAGAAAGGACAAACCTATGCAAGAAACCAGGAAAGAATTCCGATTTGGCTAGAAAATTAACAAATAGAAATATGTGTGTGCATGTGGCGGGGGGATTTGAAGGAAGTGACAGAGGTAGATTTGTTTGTAATACCAGATCCTCTCCCCTCCCACCAATACCTGGAACATGCCCTCCTCTTCACTGTCTTGCCCTTGACTTTTGGTTGCCACCTTGGAAGTTTTGGCCTCAGTTTTTGGCCTTTTCTCCGGCTTGGACGGCATCTCCTTTTTTCTTTTCTGTAAAGAAGAGGTCACAATTGGACAGTTCCCCCTTCCCCTTGTGATTAATCTAGTTCTCAAGTCTATGGGGCTTCTAGATAGTTCAAATGATGGGACTTACATACATTTCATCAGATGGGATCTGATAAGTCACTCACAGCCTCTTCAGCAAGACATACAAACTGCAATAATACTAACATGGCACTCTACTGTTAACTACACTAGCAACCAGCAGTGCTTGGGCTAAACGTGTCTGCAACCTCTTAAAACTAGACTGCAGCCAGTAGAGTGGGACAAAACTATGAATAATTACATTAAAAACTACACTAAAGGAACATTCAGGATGTAAAGTCAAGCCCTCAAAATTTAGGAAGTGCTAGAATTAAAGTTGTTTGTGCAACCGTCACTCACTGCATTATGATATAGCCTTTACATGGCTCTACAAGGCTGAACGCCATCCAGATCCGGAAAGCAAGGGCGGAAACTGCTCTCCCTTCACCTGCTGTGACTTTTCAAGTAACATTAGAAAACCCCCAAAGCCTCTTCTGCTTGGCATGGATGCAAAAAAATGATCCACTTGTTGTAAGCATAGGGTTTGCTTCAGTGCCAACGAGCACCCTAACTTGCACAGTGGTATGACATGGGAAGGACACTTAGTTGCTGACTTTCACCCCAGAGTTCACTCATGACAATGATGCCCACTAAGTGAGTACCCTGAAATTCAGGTTATTATTTGCGTGCCCTTAGAGGATTAACTAAAGCACCTAGAACATTGCTCCTTTTTTTCCACGGGAGGGGTGTATGTATAGGAGGGGAATACCCGATATGTGGAAGCAAAGTCAGACTCATTCCCCAACTACTGTATATTGATACCTTTTCATTCTCAGCATCAGATCCACTGTCTGAAGTGGTTGTTTCCACAAGCTCCTTGGACTTGGGCATTCTGGAAGACAAACACCAAAGAAGAAACACTGAACCCTTCACTTGCAACCCCACACAACATTTATAGCAAAATAACCCCCTCCTCACACTACAGATCATTAGCTGCTAGCACAGATAGCTCGCTCCTCCCTCTAATGGCAGAGTCACTAGGCTTCACTTCATGTGGAGTAAATGACACAGAGTCATAACAATGCTCCAGTTCCAGTAATCTAAATGGGCAATTCAGTCTTCAGCAGTTGTCTCGGAACGATGATTAAATCAGATGTCGTGTTGTAAAGCCACATAACATGGAAGATGGGCAAGAAAAAGAGGGATACGAAAATACAACACTCCTTTGATCTCCCCAACATTTCAGCATCTCTCAAATATTTCTAAAAAAACCACAAGGAGTCCTTGTGGCACCTTAGAGACTAACAAATTTATTTGGGCATAAGCTTTCATGGGCTAGAACCCACTTCATCGAATGCATGGAGTGAAAATACAGGAGCAGGTATAAATACATGAAAGGATGGGCGGTTGCTTTACCAAGTGTGAGGTCAGTCTAACGAGTTAAATCAATTAACAGCAGGATACCAAGGGAGGAAAAATAACTTTTGAAGGAAGGTGCCCAGCAGCGCACCAGTCACCTACTCTGAGACGCAGAGTAAGAACTCTGCAGTCATCACAGAGTGCAAGGAATAATTCCAGGGATTTTTGCCCAGGCTCCTTACCACAAGGACGACTGAACTGAGGCTAGCTGGGGTGAAAGAAACTTTGGTGCCCTGTGCTAATGGACACTCATTACAGAACTAGACAGAAGGAAATGGAGAGAGGAGAGAAAACGAGGGAGAAGGGTTGGAAAACTCCAGGTGCTGTGTACAAGCCCAGGGGAACTGGCAGTCTGAAATCCCCATGCCCAAATCAGATCCAGTAAGTAAGAGGATGAGCAGCGTGGTTTCATTGGGAGGGGGATATTAAAGCAGGTCCCCAAAGCTGCTCTTTGAGGGGGTGAACACTGTCTCCGAAGCTGTGAGCAGCAGCGACCAAATGGTCGCTTCAGGGTACAAGGTGGATGGGACAACCATGGGAGCACCCCCAGAAAGGAGAGAGGCAGCAGGAGGAGAAGGTGGGGACTGAAAACTCTGCTGCCCTTCAGCAAGCCTTGCCCCATCCTCCCAAAGGGAGCGAGCAGCAGAAAAGGACAGAGGCTGGGATCCCAAAAGGCCAGGGGTCCCCAGAAGGGACCATGTTAGCATTGGGAGGAGGTCCCTGTATGAGGGGTAGGGCACACAGCCCCTTCCTACACAATGCCTAGCGATCCCCAGGAGCCTGGGGCATGACAGGCAGCATCTCAGCCTCGAGGGATTGTGGGCCAGGGGAGGAATATTGGGGGGTCTGAGGCAGAAGAGACAGGGGACACAGTGGGAGCACTGAGGGAGGTGGGCAGACATGGAGGGGTCCAGGGCAGGGGAGTTGGGGTGCTGTTGAGGGGGGTCAGAGGCAGGAGACCCAAGGGGAGGGGGCTGTTGGGGAGGGTCAGAGTCAGGAGGGCCGAGGCCATGGTGGGGGGTCAGATGCACGAGGGGCTGTTGGGGGGAGGGGGGTTCAGAGGCAGGAGGGCCCCGGCATCTGGGGGAGATAGGGCTGTGGGGGGGGGGGGGTCAGAGGCAAGAGGGCCAAGGCTGTGGAGGAGGGTCAGAGGCACGAGGGGCTGTTGGGAGGGGGTCAGAAGCACGAGGGGCTGTTGGGAGGGGGTCAGAAGCACGAGGGGCGGGAGGTTGTTGGGGTGGATCTGGGGGAGATATGGAGACGGGGGCTGTTGAGGGGAGTCAGAGGCACGAGGGGTTGTTGGGGAGGGGTCTGGGGGAGATAGGGGCTGTTGGGGGGGTCAGAGGCACAAGGGCCAAGGCCGTGGGGGGGGTCAGAGGCACGAGGGGCTGTGGGGGGGTGTCTGGGGGAGATAGGGACTGTTGGGGGGGTCAGAGGCACGAGGGGCTGTTGGGGGGGATCAGAGGCATGAGGGCCAAGGCCGTGGGGGAGGGTCAGAGGCACGAGGGGCTGTGGGGGGGTGTCTGGGGGAGATAGGGACTGTTGGGGGGGGTCAGAGGCACGAGGGGCTGTTGGGGGGGATCAGAGGCATGAGGGCCAAGGCCGTGGGGGAGGGTCAGAGGCACGAGGGGCTGTTGGGAGGGGGGTCAGAGGCATGAGGGCCAAGGCTGTGGGAGAGGGTCAGAGGCAGGAGGGGCTGTTGGGGGGGCATGTCTGGGGGAGATAGGGACTGTTGGGGAGGGGTCAGAGGCAGGAGGGCCAAGGCTGTTGGGGGGGGGTCAGAGGCACGAGGGGCTGTGGGAGGGTCTGGGGGAGCTAGGGCTGTTGGGGGGGTCAGAGGCACGAGGGGCCGTTGCGGGGGGGTCACAGGCACGAGGGCTGTGGGGAGGGTCTGGGGGAGATGGGGCTGTGGGGAGGCATGAGGGGCTGTTGGGGGGGGCTCTAGGGGAGATAGTGGCTGTTGGGGGGGTCAGAGGCATGAGGGGCTGTTGGGGGGGGGTCTGGGGAGATAGGGACTGTTGGGGGGGGTCCAGAGGCACGAGGGACTGTGGGAAGGGTCTGGGGGAAGACAGGGGCTGTGGGGGGGGGTCCAGAGGCACGAGGGGCTGGGGGGGTTGAGGGACATAGGGGCTGTGGGGGGGTCAGAGGCACGCAGGGCTGTTGGGGGGGGTCTGGGGGAGATGGGGATGTGGGGGGGGTCAGAGGCACGAGGGGCTGGGGGGGTTGAGGGAGATAGGGGCTGTGGGGGGGTCAGAGGCACGCGGGGCTGTTCGGTGGGTCTGGGGATGTGGGGGGGTCAGAGGCACGAGGGGCTGGGGGGGGTTGAGGGACATAGGGGCTGTGGGGGGGTCAGAGGCACGCAGGGCTGTTGGGGGGGTCTGGGGGAGATGGGGCTGAGGGGGGGTCAGAGGCACGAGGGGCTGGGGGGGTTGAGGGAGATAGGGGCTGTGGGGGGGTCAGAGGCACGCGGGGCTGTTGGGGGGGTCTGGGGGAGATGGGGATGGGGGGGTCAGAGGCACGAGGGGCTGGGGGGGGTTGAGGGAGATAGGGGCGGGGGGGGTCAGAGGCACGCAGGGCTGTTGGGGGGGTCTGGGGGAGATGGGGATGGGGGGGTCAGAGGCACGAGGGGCTGTGGGGGGGTCAGAGGCACGCGGGGCTGTGGGGGGGGACTGGGGGAGATGGGGATGGGGGGGTCAGAGGCACGAGGGGCTGGGGGGGGGTCAGAGGCACGCGGGGCTGTGGGGGGGACTGGGGGAGATGGGGATGGGGGGGTCAGAGGCACGAGGGGCTGGGGGGTCTGAGGGAGATAGGGGCTGTCGGGGGGTCAGAGGCACGAGGGGCTGTTGGGGGGGTCTGGGGGAGATAGGGGCTGTCGGGGGGTCAGAGGCACGAGGGGCTGGGGGGGTGAGGGAGATGGGGGCTGTGGGGAGGGGGGTCAGAGGCACGCGGGGCTGTTGGGGGGGTCTGGGGGAGATGGGGCTGAGGGGGGGTCAGAGGCACGAGGGGCTGGGGGGTTGAGGGAGATAGGGGCTGTGGGGGGGTCAGAGGCACGCGGGGCTGTTGGGGGGGTCTGGGGGAGATGGGGATGGGGGGGTCAGAGGCACGAGGGGCTGGGGGGGGTTGAGGGAGATAGGGGCTGGGGGGGTCAGAGGCACGCAGGGCTGTTGGGGGGGTCTGGGGGAGATGGGGATGGGGGGGTCAGAGGCACGAGGGGCTGTGGGGGGGTCAGAGGCACGCGGGGCTGTGGGGGGGGACTGGGGGAGATGGGGATGGGGGGGTCAGAGGCACGAGGGGCTGTGGGGGGGTCAGAGGCACGCGGGGCTGTGGGGGGGTCTGGGGGAGATAGGGGCTGTCGGGGGGTCAGAGGCACGAGGGGCTGGGGGGGGGTCTGGGGGAGATAGGGGCTGTCGGGGGGTCAGAGGCACGAGGGGCTGGGGGGGTGAGGGAGATGGGGGCTGTGGGGAGGGGGGTCAGAGGCACGCGGGGCTGTTGGGGGGGTCTGGGGGAGATGGGGATGGGGGGGTCAGAGGCACGAGGGGCTGGGGGGGGTGAGGGAGATAGGGGCTGGGGGGGTCAGAGGCACGCAGGGCTGTTGGGGGGGTCTGGGGGAGATGGGGATGGGGGGGTCAGAGGCACGAGGGGCTGTGGGGGGGTCAGAGGCACGCGGGGCTGTTGGGGGGGTCTGGGGGAGATGGGGATGGGGGGGTCAGAGGCACGAGGGGCTGGGGGGGGTGAGGGAGATAGGGGCTGTGGGGAGGGGGGTCAGAGGCACGAGAGCCGAGGCCGGGAGGGGGGGGTCAGAGGCACGAGCCCCCCCCGTACCTGGCGGGGAACGGCGCGAGCGAGACTCTCCGACTCCGAGCGCTGGGCCCCGCCCACGGCGCCCGCGACTCCCTCCTAGCGCCGGCTCCTGCCAATCACCGCGCCCCGCGAGCCAATCGCTGGGCCCGATTCCACCAAACCCGTCCCGCCCACAACCGAGCCAATCGCTGGGACGTCGGTCAGGTCGGTCCCCCCCCCCCCCCCCGTCTACCCCCCCCACAGCTGGGCAAGGGGTGGGCATGAGCTGATAGAAGCAGGAAAAGCTCGGACTCCTGGGTTCCTCCCCTTCCCTGGGAGGGGCACCTGCCCAGAGGATCAGAGCAGCAGACCCAGGACTCCTGGGTTCCATTTCCAGCGAGGGGGGAGCCCCCGGGTGGGCTACAGCATCCCTGGGACCCATTTCTCCTTCCAGTCGAGGGGCAGAGTCCGGGGATTAGAGACCAGGGCTCCTGGCCAGCCTGACTGGAGGGGACGGCTGACTCGGGGGTGAAACTCCTGGGTGGCCTGCAGGCCCTGGGTCAGCACCGCCCTGCAGCCATGCTAGGTAGGGCCCTACCAAATTCAGGGTCCATTCTGGTCAATTCCACGGTTGTAGGCTATAAAGAATGGTAAATTTCATGATTTCGGCTATTTAAATCTGAAATTTCATGGTGGTGTAATTGTAGGGGTCCTGACCCAAAAAGGAGTTGGGGGGGGGGAGGTTGTGGCATTCAGAGCTGGGCAGCCGGAGAGCGGCGGCTGCTGGCCAGGAGCCCAGCTCTGAAGACAGAGCTGCTGCCAGCAGCAGCACAGAAGTCAGGGTGGCCTGATGGGGTTTTGCCACCCTGACTTCTGCACTGCTGCTGGCAGGGCGCTGCCTTCAGAGCTGGGCGCCCCGCTCACATCCACTGCTCTACAGCCAGCCAGATCTGAAGGCAGCGCAGAGGCAAGGGTGGCAGTACTGCAACCCCCCTAAAATAACTTTGTGACCCTCCTGCAACTCCCTTTTGAGTTAGGACCCCCAGTAAGAGAAATGCTGGTGTCCGTTGTGAAATCTGTATAGTACAGAGTAAAAGCACACAAAAGACCAGATTTCACGTGGGGACACCAGATTTCATGATCTGTGACGTGTTTTTCATGGCCATGAATTTGGTAGGGCCCTGATGATAGATAAATCCGGTAGGGTAAAGCTGTAGGGTGAGGCCTTCAAAACCAAGGACCTCCACTCCACATGGACATCAAAGCTCCCATGGTATTTTTCATGAGGAAGAGCTTGTCTACATGGAGAGTTATTCCAGAATAGCTGTTCCTGATTAACTCCTTGTGTGGATGCTTTTATTCTGGAATAAGAATGTTTTATGACAAATTAGCTTTGTGGATTTGGAATAAGGTGCTCCTTTTCACACCCTATTTTAACCCAAATTAATTTCCTTGTATAGACAAGCATCTGTAATCCCCACTCTGATTTGTGCAGTGTTTGTCCATGTGACAGCTGGCTGTCACCCCAGAAGGGGTTGCATTTCAGGAACGCTGTATGTAAACAACATACAGCTATTTGGTATTGCAGGGTTGCTGTGGTGGTCCCAGGATATTAGAGAGACAAGGTGGGTGAGGTAGTATCTTTTATTGGACCAACCTCTGTTGGTGAAAGAGATGAGCTTTCAAGTTTGTAAACTCAAAAGCTTGTGTCTTTCACCAACAGAAGTTGGTCCAATAAAATATTACTTCACCCACCTTCTCTCTCAAATATTTGGTGTGTAAGACACTATAGCAATGGAAGATGTTACAACACCCCAGGTGACCAAAGTCTATAACCACCAGGGAGGTTATATGTTTAAGACTTATAAAAAATATTTGGCTTGACAAAGATTGCTCTGAAAGTTCCACACTGAAGATTTTTGGCTCATGTAGCTGCAGTGTTCAGTGCCAATGTTAAAATCAGGTAGGTAGAAATCTGCAAATATCCACTGGCACCAGTGGTAAAAGTTTGTGGGTTGAAAAATTGTCTCAAACACAGGTGATAAGCATTCCTGTTTGTGGCACATTCTCTACAGCTGGAAGTGTAGATTGTGGCCCCAATCCAAAAGAAACTAAGATTGGCAGACTATACAGACACCCTTTGGGTCCCACCATTGTAATATCTGCTAGTTATATAGCAGTTTGGGGACATCCAATTATAAGCTTCTCAGGGCAAGGACAGTCTGATTCTCTCTGGACTGTGCCTGTGACATTAGGGGTGCTAGGGGAATATAAATAATAATCTCATGTAGAGAATCTCCCAAGAAGGTTTTAACATCCCTGTTTTACAAAGGGGGAAACGGAGGCATTCACACACTTACATGACTTGCCCAAAACTAGAGAATAAGAAAGTGGCAGAACTGGAAACACAACTCAGGGAGTTCCTAACCTAACAAACCAGGCATCATCAGGACAATTAAGACACTTTTGCTCAGTCTTTCTATGCAAAACCAGTACCCACTAACCCCCAGTTTATACTGGGCCCAGTAAACCAGTTTATACTGATCTTCAGCACATGGTGCACAGCCCATCTTACTAGAGCAGCATATTGCTGGCGGCGGGTGTTTATGTGTGTGTCTCCTTACAGTGGAAGCCCAGGGAGGGCCATGCTGTAAAATATTTTTTGTACTGGGTACCCAGATGCATGACCGATGGGCCTTAGGAGGAAGGAGAATTAACCTCAGGGACTGCACTGCTTCTACTCCAGCTGCATGGTCTCTGTTTCTCCACTATATTAAAAAGTAAACTGGTGGTTAAAGACATCTAGCACTCCTATAGTGCCCAAAACACACAAGCTCACTAAAGTCAATAGAAAGACTCACATTGACTTCAACGAACCCCAGAAGCCTTATTGCCATATAAACTCAGAGGCTTGCTGCTGTAGCAGAGTTAAAGTCCTCAGCTCATATACACACTACAGCAGCAGAAATGGAAAGTTGCAGCTGCTCCTCTTTGTAGCCTTTTGGCAAAAAGTTTCATATGCTGACTGCACTGGTCTGCTATGCATTTTGGTTACAACCACCTCCTGCTCGTTGGTTGTTTCACCATACCAGACATTGCCACAGGCAACAGGCTCACCCCTTAGGCACACAAAGAGTAAACAGACATGTCTACTGATAATGATTTTATTTTTCTTTTCCAGAACATTTTCTCTCCATAATGCACGTCCCCTAATTAAATGCATTGAGTGATTCCGGAAAGAGACACAAAAAACCCAACAAGTCTCTGCAGTAAATTAAAAAACATCTCTGGCAGTGAAAATAAAAATTCACCATTGTGCCTATGTGTATTCATTGTACTCCTTCCTCCAATGGAGAATGGCCAGAACTGAGTGGTACCTGCCAACCAACAACAGATGCACAAGTCTAGAAGAACCGTTATCATGAAAACCGGCTCACACAAAAAATGCAGTTTTAGTGTTACTGTGGAACAGCTCTGTAGCCTAGTAGTGGTAGCACAGGAATAGTCTGATGAACTAGAGCTAAGTGCTCTGCACTTGCAGAGAAGCAGGCCGGTGGCCTAGCACCTTTTCCATTTATGTGCAAAGAAATCCAGATTTGGGTTTGCAGGTTATAGGGGGCTAAGAATGTTAGTGTGCCTCTAATCATGCCTTGACAGGAAGAGAGCAATGCCTCCCGTGGCTCACTGACAGCTGCTCCAAGACAGCCAAGGTGAGGTGGTGGAAGGTTATGTTGGTTACTCCTGAACTGGCAAATTGGTAGATACAGATTAAGCGTTAATAGATGTAGGATGTTAGAAAAATCAGGGTGTTGCTCAGGGTTTTCACAAGCAGGGACAGGATCTTCAATTACTGAATTATATGGGGCAAACAACATGCAGCTTTCGGTTGGAGGCTGGAAGACCCACGTCCAACGGGTAGCTGAGAGGCTTACTTTTAAAAGCAACCGGCAAAGCCACAACAGAAAGTTAAGCACTCAAAATACATTGTGGCTAGCCCCAGGACTCAAACAGAACGGCATTAAGATTTAACTAACACCTTTAAGCATTCTTTTTGGCCTTTCAGGTAATGTGCTGGATCTGCTAGATGGAAGAAGTCTTTATGCAATTGATGACTCGGCCAGTAGTTGGGTTATCCTAGATGAATGAGTTCTGGGGGCTTCATTTAGGAAGCCAGAAAAGCCAGTGAATTGCTCAAAGCCTAAAAAAGAATTATAGTAATGAGCCAAGTAAGTTGAGGCAACCATCAAGACTTTAATTTAAACCTCATTTTTACATGCTCAAAAGATAAATTCAGCTGAAATTATCCATTCTTCATCACAACACAGATGAGACCGTTTTGGAATTTATAAGCAAAAATGTATCCAGATTCTTTTGTGTTATGGGTAGCTGAAAAAAAAGCATGCACTGCTCATTTTAAGCCCATTTGTTTTGGTGCGTGTTATCGATTTTCTGTTTGTTTTTTGTTGGTGGTTTGTTTGGGTTGTTTTGCTCACCCCCTCTCCCTAAAAAGTAGCAGAAATCTACAATTTAAAATGTTCATACTGGCTCATCCTCAATGAATAGAACCCCCTTTCAATTTGCACCTAAATATAACCAAGCTCAGTGTTTGAAAAGTCCTTTTTGCACGTGCAGAGTATTAAGTTTGGTAACACTAGAAGGAACAAGCATAGGATTAAGTATTGGAGGTAGTGTGTATGTGGCAGGTTCTCAAGATAGCCAGCTTTTCAGCACAGTAAACTCTCTTGCCTGGCCAAATTCTGCCATCCTTAAGTCAAGCAAAATTCTTACTGAATTCAAGGGGAGTTTGCTTAAAGGGATTAGTTAAATCTTAATGCATTGCTGTCTGAGTTTCAATTCAAGATTGCAAAATTTGGCCCATTATATGTAAACCTTTTCTACCGCAATTATTATACACCAGACTCCACAGGACAGAGCTGCGGTGATAACTTCTAGAGTTTCTTCCCTTCTTGCAGAGATTATAAACTCAAAAACAGTGTGGGGATTACTAATTCTACTGGCAAAAATCAATCACTATTGTTCAAGGAATCTATCCTCCTCAAACCTAATCACTCTGGACTGATTCTCTTGTGTGCAAAATAGGGAAGTTAAAATAAAAAAATTCTTAAATGTAGTAACACAGGCTGCACGGGAGCAAGTTACATGCGTATAGCCTCCCCAGCAGTCTGTGTGAGTGGAGAGACTGAAAAATGGTGGCAATAGACAAAGCCTGTTTGGAAAGCATAAGTAAGTGCTGAGTTTCATAGCCTTACGATAGCAGGGAAGGTTGAGAAGGATGCTAGCAGCACTGTCCCATAGCTGCATTTTAGCTAAGGCATAATCTTGTCCCACATGCATGAACTTGGTTACCTATTTTAATTATTACTTCTGCCAGGCAAACCAAAATCCTTGCAAACCAAAAGCAGAGACAGGGCACATGGGCAGGCTAAGGGTAAGCCATGGCCCATGCCCTGCAGAAATACCTGAGAGATCACAGTGGTCCCTTCCGGCCTTGGAATCTATTACGTTCAGACAAACGCTGGCTGGATTTCTTCCTGTATGGTATTTTATGGTTGGGAAGATTAAGCAGATACTGTGAAATCTGAAACTGCCTGGTGCAGCATCATCACTTTTCGTTGTTACAAAACAACGCAAGGGACGGCACACGGATTGGTTGGAAGTTTCCAGTTTGACTTTGCAAGGGGAACCCAGCAAAACTGACAATTCCCAGCAATAAGACATTCTAATTTCAGCGACCTGCAATAGTGGGATGAGAGTACAAGACTGCATTCATACACTGATAGATTCCAAGGCCAGATGGGACCACCGCAATCACCTAACCTGATCTTCTGTATACAGCCGGAGAACGTCCCCAAAATAATTCCTAGAGCAGATCTTTAGACAAACATCCCATCTTGATTTTAAAGTGGTCATGGGAAATCCACCACAACCCTTGGTAAATTGTTCCAGGGGTTCATTACCCTCTCTGTTAAACGTTTACACCTGATTTAAATAGATCAATAAGTGGCAGCCACTTTCTGCTTCAGCTGTGAGGAGGCTGTAATTCTGCTATCGCACATTGAGGAATATATGAATGCTTTGGTATCAGCAGGAACACTTTGATCAGCAATGCAATGCCCCTAGCTGCAATAATTACCATGAGCTGAACTTACTTTCTATAGTGACAGGATAGGGCTAGGCATGCCTAAATGAGATAACAGGGTAAATTGCTTTGACTCTGGAGAGAACAGGTCATTGTTCCACCAACGCCTTTGAATATGCATTGTAACCATGTGGCCCTACCCTCCTTGGTTTAAGATAACTGCCACTATGTTATTTCACATTATCAGGAACTTCTGGTATTGATTTCCCACCATGTAAGGAGCTGTAAACAGTTGGTTTAATACTACAACCTTGAAGGGATCAGAGCTGCAATCAATTGTTCACGCTGGTGGAGGAGATGTTTGTTACTCTCAGGCTTCAGCAGATGCTGGAACAACTTGTATAGGCAGGCTGCTGAGCGCCACTGAACCGAACTGTAAACCCTGAATATGATGGAAACCACTTCAAGCTGTGGCACCCCCGTACCCCTAATTCCAGCACCTATGAGCTTCAGTCTCTTCTTGTCTTGAAGACGCCAGAATGGGCTTTTCAGTGCGTATGCGAGTACGCTGGCTCTGTTCGCTTCTGCCCACTATTAGTAAATATTACTTATATTAAAGTGAATTAAAGCAGGATTGCTCATAACTTACTTCGTATTAGCTGTTCTAAATGGAGTAACGGTGTCCCAGCAAGCCTGGTTCAGTAATGAGCTGGGATGGGTTAAAGGAGACATTCCTTGGGGTGTAGAGCACTAGCAAGTTGCAACACAGTTATAAGCCTCTGAACCGTCTTCGTTTGCACATGCTCAGTAAGGGTTTACAATCTTAGTCTGACAGGTAGATGCTCCTATCTGTAATGGGCATGCTCCATCCTAAGGCTGAGCAGGACTCTCCGTGCAATTGCTCCTCCCAGCTGCTGCACGCAGGGCATAAAATGTTACAAGGCATAAAAGCTAAGGGCAGGCAAATTTTTCCTCCAACTATTCCAAAGCAAGAAGGAAACAGGCTTCAAATCCATTAGGAAGGGCTTGTCCAGAGGTGATGCTAAAACCACCAAACACACAGTGGAACCTATTTTAAGGAAGCACCCAAGAGCTAGCAAAAGGCACGTCTCTCGAGGGCCTGATTTTCAGAAGCACTGGGCACCTATGATACCAATCGAATGTCACTGGGAGCTGCAGTAACTCAGCAAGCGCTTCTGCTAATCAGGCCCGTCAGAGTGAGCCATTGTGGATTGGAAAGCTTGGCAATAGCATGAAGAGCCTTGGGCAAGGTGCATTTTCTCTTGCTTTTTAAAAAAAAGATGGTTGAAAAATAAGGGTTTCAATCCCTATCCAAAGGACAATACTACTAAGGGCACCTGGCCACAATCCACCACTTTTTCCTAGCTAATCCATGTTCAGTGAATAATGCAAATGAGGACACTCAGCTAATGTTTTTCTTGCTTACAGGAAGGTGGATAGTTCAACTCCAAGCCACAAAAGATCGAAATTCAGCCTCAAATGGAAAGTGGTATTTTAAATAAAGAGAGTCATCTTGGCTTGTAGAAGTACCAGATCTATGCATGGAAGTCAGTAACTACAGAAAGTATTTTAAATGTTAGATTGCTGTTGCCTGCAGGAGATTTGGGTCTTTAAAGTGCCATCTACAGATGCCATTAACTTACAACTTTTGGGAAAGGTCTTGAGAGGTTTCCATGTAGGAACATGGTGGTTACCACACTGATGCACCTACTCTGCTAAGCAGCCTGGGGAATCATCAGAAAATGATTGCAAGACACAGTGTTCCACTTACCTGAGGCTGTGAAATTCAGAGGGGTTTAAAAATGGAGAGAGAGCACACTTTGGCATTTGTCTGTCTAGACTGGAAAATTCCCAGGCCTCTGCACATGCATTAACAACAGTTTTGGGCAACAGTGTAATTTCCCCAACGTAATGTATTAGCAAACAGAAGAAGTAAGATCTTGCTTGAGAAAAAAAGTAC
Source organism: Lepidochelys kempii (assembly GCF_965140285.1). Classification (NCBI taxonomy): domain Eukaryota; kingdom Metazoa; phylum Chordata; order Testudines; family Cheloniidae; genus Lepidochelys; species Lepidochelys kempii. Next base: position 13,076,065 of record NC_136404.1, read on the forward strand.
TGGAGAACAGGTGAGCTCCAGCTGTAACACGTGCTCTTAGCTACAATCTGAAAACAGTAACGTTTAATGACATTTTCATAAAACCTTCTTAAAAATCACTACTAACATCCCACCTCCCTCCAAACACACCACAGGGTGCATGTAAAGGAAGCAACAACAGAGCCTTGGCAAGTTACCAATACTATTAGGCTAGGACCAGTGTTTTATAAAGAATAGTGATGAGAAATGCTAAACAAGACCCTGAGATGAAAGTGAACAGGACTAAAATCTGCCCAACTGCAAGTGGAAAGAGACAGGAATGGAAGCAAATGGATTACTGACCAGAGATCATGGCAGGAACTAGGTCGCTCCTGCTTATATTATTAATCTAACCATCGAAGTGTTTAAATATACAGAATGGCTTGAGACCTAATCCGGCAGCAACTATAAACTTAGGAACCCCTTAAAAAAAAAAACGAACACCACACACCTGCACACACCAGTGAGAGTTAAGCACAGCGTGGCAACAGCATCAAACTGAGGGATATCAACCTCAAAGGAACCTGGGCACAGCGGAATGCAGCCTCCAGCTGAGGGAGCAAAACATGCTATGGAAGGAATCCTACTGTGGCAACCAGTTAATGATCCTTTCTCATTTCCCAATCAGATTAACAGTCAAGATCGTTTACAGTGCACTTCCAAAAGGAGAACCGGTTATTGCACTGTCCAAAGAAAATACAATAAGCGGTTTGCTGGAGACACTGCTTGCTGAGTGCTCCCTTCCTGGTTCCAGGGAGGGAGCAGAAGGAAGAGGTGCAGTATGAAACGCGCTAATAATTATCTTTTAATTTACATGTGCACATTTTTTAAAAAACGAGTGCTCTGAGTCCAGTTGGCTGGGCCGAGCTGTCCATCCGCTTGCCCCGTGGATTCAGCCTCCAAGCTGGCTGTATGGCACATGCCTGTGAAACCAGGTTCAGCACCTTCACACTTACAGAAACTTCTTGTTCGGAGGGAACTTTGCATCAGCCATTCAGTGTTTAAACAATCTGCAGGGATTGACTGAGTCTCTGCGCATCTCCCTCGCCACAAAATGAAGGAAAATGGACAAGTTGGGGGGAGACCCAAAAAACAGTGCACAAGAGTTGAAAGTTCAGTTAATCTCTGCTTTCCTCCAGGATGGTTAGAGGAGAGAGGGAGAAATGGCAGGAGCCGGTGGAAGGCAGAAGCTCCTGCCGGGCTCACCGGTGGCTCAGTGCTGCTCGATGGGTTGGTGATTTGCCACTTCACTGCTGCTTGGATTTAAGGGATAATCTCTGTACCGTCTTGTAAAGGATACCAAAGTGCTAGAAAAGGGAGGGGGGAAAGAGTAGTGAGTCCATGACAGTGCTAGCAAACTGGCAATGTGTGTTCTTCTCTGCTCACAGGGAAGAAGCAGCTCATTAGGAGGCTGGAGGCAGTGCTAGCATATAAATGCAATATCTGACTCAGGGCTGAGTTCACACTCATATCCCTACCCTAAGGAGAACTCTGCCTCCTTCTGGGGCTTGGCAAACTAGGCTCAGTTGTTACAGTACAGCAAGTGAAGCCAGGGTTATGAGGAAAGAACAATGAATTACCTACAGAAACACTCACTGGGCCTGCCCGCAGTACCATTATCAACTCCTGTTTTCATGGAGAATTGCCATAAGTATTTGCTGTTGATCTGCAATCAGTACTTTTGGAACCTGCTCCAATTGAAATGGATGGCAAAACTCCCACTGACTTCAGTGCACATGATCTGGCCCACTGATAGTAACATTTGGCTTGTAGTGATTTGGGGATTGCAAAACAGGTAAAACCACAGATTAAGGCCAACCGCTAATCCTTTAACACTGGTCTTATTTTTTGCTGTTTTAAAATCATTGAAAAACCCATGTGATTCCTATTTTCTTTTAAATGATCTCTGCAGATATTCAACAAACCCTGGTTACAAACCCTAACCTTAACAGCAGCCTCCAAATGACCCCTCATCAATCTAGCTAACTAATAAGAAATAAATGGGTGGACAGGACCATTTAAATTATACAACAGTATTTTGTGCTTTTCTTTCTATTTAATATTATTGTTAATATATAAAAGACATTCATCAAATGGTGGGCATTTCCTGAAGCATCTAACTTAAAAAAAGAAATAAAAGAAAAAGCTTGTTATGAAACAAGAGGACTGTGACCCAACATGGTTACCTTTTATTGAGCATTTAACCCAAGATCAGGAGCCAGACTCACAATGGTCTCTGTGACACAGCACCACATATTCTTCATGGTGATATTATACGATTATGGCATAATTATGATGTATTTTATGCAAGATAGGTCATGTGAGATATTGGAAAGGTTATGATTTACTGAATATGATTATCTTATTTGCATGCACGTATCATTTTTGTATCTGAAGCTAGAAATACTGACTATGTATCAGTATTACAAATGTGTTTACACCTGGGGAATGCCCACTAGTCAAGATGCTTTCATTCTGAAAACCTGAGTGGGGAAGGGCCATTAGCGAAAACAACAGGCCTTAGAAGAAGCTTATCTCCCACCTGGGAGCCTTCCTGAGGACGCTGCAGACAGACTCCGACTCATGGCTGCTGTGACCCTACAGGGACATTTGACCAGGTCACCTGGTGCTGAACTCCATCTTGGGGTATCAGTGCTTTTCCACTGACTGGTGTAGGAACCAAGCTTTGAAACAAAGGGTTCCTGCCATATGCAAAAACTATTTAAGGCAGGGAAGTGATATCATCTTGGTTCTTCGCTGACTCCTCACCCAAAGAGACCCCTGGAAACACCTGAGGAACAAAGACTGGACTGGGGGGGGGGGGGTGCTGGACCCACTAAAGGGATTTTTAGCCTGTGAATTGAACACCTGGGGATTCCAAGCTATAAACAAGTGCAGCTTGCCCCTTCAGAATCTGCAGCCTGCTTGTATCATCACTTAGGGTGAGGATTTGCTATTCATATTGGATCTACGTAGTATGTTAAGCTCAGTTTGCATGTTTCGTTTATATGCTAGGTAATCTGCTTTGATGCGTTTGCTATGCCTTATAATCACTTAAAATCTGACTTTTGTAGTTAAAAAACTTGTTTTCCCACTCCGTCTGTGGGAGTCATAACTCGGGGCAGAAAGCTGTTGTATATTCCTCTCCACATTGCGGGAGGGGGCTGAATTATGAGCCTGATAACACTGTGAAGACACCCATGGAGGTGAAAACACCAGCACCAGAAGAGTTAATGGGTCTCAAAAATCATGGGTCCTCTCTCATCCAGAGAAGAGTCTCTCTCTCTCACACTCTGAATTTGACATGAATGCCAGCAGAGCATAATTGGCTCATACATTCTTATAGCTTAAAGAGGAAGTGAAGGAATAGAAGGATCGCTCCTTTTTTCCTCACCTGGACTGCAACATAGGCAACTCCGAGGTAGACTGCTATACAGAGAGCCAGGAGCAGGTCAAAGATTGCTGGCTTCACCCTGAAATGGATCAACAAAGGGTGAGGTCACCAAAGGAGTTACAACCCTAGAGAAAGATGAAATATCCAACCCCTGCCTTAATATATACCTGTATGCGTTCATCACCTGCTTCAACTGGTCATAGAAAACAAACTCAGGGTCCCTGTGGAAAGAATGAGCTCTTCAGATGGTGCAACATTTCCGGGCGCTGGTTCCAGAGGAAATAAAAACAGCCCCAGAACTCACTCATCTCCTGTCCCCCTCGTCACACAAGCAATCAACCAGCGACAGGCAAGCTTGACAGCCTCACATACCCCTTTAAACCAGTTTACAGCTCTCAGCAGGTACCCGGATAAACTAGTACTCATCTCCTATCCCAACCAGAGAGGAAACCTTGGAAAGCTGAACCCCATTCCCGGGGTGGGGCAAAATGCTGTTTATTTACACACAAGAACAAGACCATTTGTCCTCCATTTCCACACAAATTTTCAGCTGTCTCAAAGAGCCGGTGCCCTGGAGACACCTCACTGGGCTCACAAGCATCTTCATGCCAAGCAGCTAAATCAGGATGAGAGACTGCCTTTGTTTTAAAAGCAGGCAATGCTCTCCTGGTGCCAGAAGACTGCTGCTCCTCTCTCACTGCCTTCAGACAGGGTACCGCAGTATTTAACAAGGTGGACTTCTGGGGAAGGAGGGGGCTGAACAGTGAAAAAACAAGCCCTCCCTCTTCTCACTGATGAAGATACGACTTGTAATTATGCCCACTGGAATTCTTGGGAGTTCCTTAAAGAAGGCAGAACGTCCTGTTAAGAGTGTAAAAAACATGTGACCAGACTGTACAGGTGCAGCAGGAAATGGGGGGTATAGGCACCTCACACACTGAGGAGAACATCTGAGAAACTGTTACTCTTGGAGACAGGAACGCAATAAGGGGGAAGTCAGTTTAAGCATGTCAGGAACATACCACATTTTCTCCCTCTCCCCATTCACCTGCCTCGCTTACCGTTTATCTGCCTTCACATGATGCTGCTTGACATCCTTCAGATAGCGGCTCATGTAATATTCTAAGGTGTTGAGGAAGGTGCTGTCTTTATCTACAAGCTGGGCTGCTCTGGGCTGACTGGTCAGCCAGTCCATCACAGACTCCAGCTGCTCCTGCTGAATCTGCTGCAGAAAGAGGACGCCAGAGAGAGAAGATGACAAACTTATGCTGCTGATCAAAGGTCTCCAGAGCCCTCTCCCCCCAGGCTACATCTATGCCCCCCTGCTCCCTTACCATCTGCTCTGTGAAGATCTGCAGGTCAGCAGGCGCTCCCTGTGAAGAGAGAAAAGGGACGCAGTTGCAAAAGTAGGCATGGTGGTGTAGGAGAACCGAAAAGCCTGGACAACGGGCAGCGGGTGCACGTGGGGGGACAGTCTTACCTTCTCAGTTAGGTTGTAGATGACCCGAGTCAATGCCTCAGCAATGATCCTGGTGTTACGGGTTAGAGTCTTAGAGTCAACTCGTGACCTACAAGAGAAGGGAGGTGTAAATCTGGCTATGGTAACAGCTTTCTCTCAGGAAAGCCCTTTTCACTGCATACAACTATGGTGAAACGTCATCCATAAAGGAGGAAGAAGAGGCTGCCCAATCAAGACACAGTTATAGACCCAACACTCCCAGCTCTTGGTCTTGATTTCTCAGTGTTCCTGATGTGGTGTTAACGACTTGAAAAAGTTAAGACACCGGAACAACCATGTTTGTAAGTGTCTCTAGCCCACATGTCCATTCGACAACTGATCTGCTGGCGCCTTCCCCTCAGAGCCACTGACCTCATGTCCATGATGCTGTTGCGTGGGCCATCCCGGTGGCTCTCCAGGTGGGAAATGGTGAATGCAGGCAGGCGGCGGATTGCAAAGCGTTCATGCTCCCATGCGAGCATATCCTCAGCCAGGTTTATCTTCTTGTGCACCATGGAGAATTTCACTTCTGGAAACTGGCTTGCGACCACCTGTGGGAGAAGCCAAGCAGCCCACGAAAAGGGTGACCCGGAGGTCACGGAACAGATCCCATCACTTTAGAACACATTCCCCATCCTTCCTTCTCAAAACCCAGGCTGGAGTTCTAGTGTTATAGATGGTCACACCTTCCCTCCCCCGGGCGTATTCCAGCAAGGGTATGTTTCTGCCAACGTCCTTCAGGAAGGGCTGGTTAAGCCAGATGCATCCGGAAAATATGTAGCAACCCTGAAAACCTGGCTTACAATATTAAAGCAACATTCTACAGTCCCCAAGCTGCCAAGGCAGCCGTCTGCGGCAGGAGCTGGCTAGTCAGTTGGTACAAGCAAGAAGCTCTAAAAGAAGCCATTGTTTTAAGGAAAGGGGGATTCCCAAATGATAGATAACTCCTTGCACCAAATCAAGGCCACCAGAAATGAGGCTTGGATGATATCAGGGCTTCCTCCCCTCATCACTTTTAGCCACGTTAATTTCACACCCTCTATCCTTTATAGAAGCAGAAGAGCTCCCCATAGCAACTCACCCCCAAATGCCCATCCATGAGCACGTGCACGACCCACCCTCCCCAACATGCCCAATGAAGTTGACGTTTTTCATTACCATTTCCAGCTCCCTCAGAAAAGCATGCTGCAGGGTCCCCTCCTTAGGAGGTTTTGAGACGTGGAGGTGAAGACTGTTCCCTCTGCCCAGGGTGTCAAGGCACAGAACAAACGCCACATTATCCTGCAGCAAACTGGAATCTGAAACAGATGCATCCAAACCCATGAAACTCCACCCCACGCTTTCGGGGCTAGACACATGTGCAGGACATATGGAGAGGAGATCTCCCAGCATGGTCAGATATGACAGATGCACAGTAAGGAGGCCAGTATGCACCCTATAACTCCTCTTACAACAGCTGCAATACAAATAGCATGGAAGACACTTTACAATATATACCTTATTATAGTGGGTCAGTATGGATTCAGCTGATATTAAAAGCCCATCCAACCAAACAGAACATGCACACAGGCAATAACGGATATCTTCCGTCTGAGGATCTCAAAGTACCTTACCCAAATATTAATCCCCATAATCCTGTAGGGATACATCAGTAACATTATCTTGATTTTAGAGGGGAAAACGGAAGCAGAGAAGTTAAGTGACCCATCCAATGTCACACAGCGAGTCAGTGACAGTCAGGAAGAGAATGATCTCCCAGTCCCAAGTCATGCTCTAAACACTAGTCTGGGATTCCTTTGTGCATACGCACAGAAGATAACAGTTTCTCTCTGGAATGTACATTTGCTGGAGGAGTTCACTGCAGGTCCATTTTCCTAGTCCTGACGCACATACTTCTCATGTCCCCGACATGTTCCTCAACCAAACAGCCCCAAGAGAATCACATTCCCTCCAGAGAGCACAGAACACATACAGTGATCTAATCTTTGGCCTGCAAATGGCATCACAGCCACTGAAGTTAGTTTACCACCCCACTCCCTATCCTAACTTATCACAGCACAGATAGCGGATGTTTTCACGGCTGAAGTTGCTCCACCCAGCTAAGCTTGCAGTAAACTGTTCCCATCCTAGGTGTCTGTCTCACCTGTGTGATCCAAGTTGTCTTCTAACCACCTCTTGGTTCCTTGATAGTTAAATTTACCGCCTCCAGATGCAAAGAACAACATATTATACCTGCCCACCAAGAAACAGGGAAAATATAGTTAGCAGAATTGACTCCTTGGCTGTGGCGGCAGCATGCCCAGCCTTGGGAGAAGTAAAGAAGGACAGAGCATAGAATCCAAGTCAAACTCTGCCCAAAGACTAACTTTTGCTCGTTACTATGAGCTGTATCCCTCAGTAAAATCATGAGCGCTTTTCCTTTATATACCATATGCACTTGACTGCAACATCTATACAGGAATATGACAGAATCCACATACTAACAGAAGGCAAGGAAATGCCTGCTGGAACACACAGTTCTTACTGAATATTTGGCACTTCTGTACTTTACATTTCCAAGGCACTCTACACACATTAACCAATCCCTTCTCCCAATCGCCTTGTATCTCTAGCCTCACTTTGCTGATGGGGAAACCCAGACACGCAAGTTAAGGAACTTGCCACGGGCCATGCAGTAAGACAGTGGCAGAGCAGGGATCAGAGCACAAGAATTCCTGGCTCTTATCCTACCCTCAGGTCCACTAGATCATGCAGCCTCTGCCTTGCACAAAGCATAAACTGATAAGCCACTCCAAGGAGAAGAAAGGAAAAAGCATGATAATTCATGAACAGCAGATGTGTAGGAAAAAAGATGAAATTTTAGTTTTATTTCATAACAGAGCTTGTGACAACAGCATACAGGCAGCCTGGTTTCACCCTGCCAGCCCTGTCACTGTGCTAAGGGACTTTGCACGTATAACACTTCACAGGTGCAGGATTGTTCACGAGTCCCTCTTACAGCCAAAACCCCTTCCACGTGCCCACTCCCGCCCATGCTCTCCAGTGGAGAGAGCAGCTTCTTACCCAGCATGGGTACGTTTGTAGGTGTAGAGTCGAGAAAAGAGCCTGGCTAGCTCCAGTAGCCCAGAGATGCCACTGCCGTTGGAGTCTGCACCATGAGACAGCCACTGCAGGAAGAGAACGGGAGATGTAAAGACAAGCCTACGTGACAGCGCTCGCCCACCCCACAGAGAACAACTTCCGTTGCAACACACTGACTTTACAGGCTCCTGTGGAAAGCACCCCACTAGCAAGAGGGTGGAGAAGAGACAGGGATACAGGTCCCAGGAAGTAACCCATTAACAGAAACAGAGAGCTGCAGGAAAAAATAATACTTACTGGGGCCACACCGAAAGAATCATAATGGGCAACTATTACAATGGTGGGCAGATCCTCTCCTCCCAGACCAGTCAGCCTCCCCTAGGGATGGAACACACAGGAGCATTACCTAGCATCCCCTCCTGCATCACTCTATTGCCTGGAGTACAGGAGCACAACAGACCACTCCTAACCATCACCCAGTCAATTTCTAACAGCCCCAGTGCTGAATCATACTCCCACTGACTTCCAGTATTGAGCCCTTAACCTGCTTTCTGGTTTCTGAATCCAGAAAGGTAGAAAAGCTGCCTCTCCAACATGGCTGAAAAATCTCTGATTTCCTCTGAAGAGGCTTTAACTTCCAGTCTTTAGCAACGCACCACTCAGTGAATTCCTGGGCTTTCCTATAAACATTACCAGCCCAGATCCCAGTTCTGATCCATCTAGAACTCACCTCCAGGCTGGTTATGAGCCAGTCACTGACAGCTTTGCTCTGAGCCCCACTCGTAACCATCTGGAAGCCGTTGGCAGTCGCTGTGTGCAGCAGAACTAGAAAAAAAGAAATATACTGGGAGGAAAAAAATCTTGTCCCTTTAATTCCCTTGATAGCTGATTCACAAAGAGTCTAGCTTTGTCAAATAAGCCCATAACTTCTCTGCCTCACTGTTTAAATTTCCACATCTAGTGACAAAGCATTTTAATTTTGTACAAAAATCTGAATACTTTGAACTTCTACAGAAACTTTCACCCCAGGATCCAAAAGATGTTACAAACTACTAAGCCCAACACTCTTGACAGATAGGTAAATATTAAAGCCATTTACAGTGGAGTAAACTGAGGCACTAAGTGTTTAAGTTACTTGCCCAAACACAGTGATTAGTGGCCGAGCCAGGAATAGGGCCAAAGAGTTGTGAGACTCAGTAACCCGCTATAACCACTTAGAAAAAACAACTTTCCACCAAATTTTACTGAATTTGGCCCCTAGGCTGTTGCAAATGAGATGAAACAGAAATAAGGATTTCTATGGAACTATATTCCTAAATCATGTCACTCCAAGTAAAATAATAACTTAGCCCTTATATAGCCTGTTCGTCCACAGATCATTATCTCCAATTTGCAGATGGGGAAAGTGAGGCAAGGAAAGATTAAGTGATGTTCCCAGCTCACCTAATGTGTCACTTGGGCAGAAAACTCAGGACTCCTGGGGTCTACCACCCTAGCCACTAGATCACACTGCATCTCCAGAATTTTGTGGAAACCTTTGCCTACCATTCTTAGAGACACCTGACTGAGGAACATTATTATGGCTAGTTTTCTTCCTTTTAAACCCCCCTTTTGCTGCAACTCACCTTCAGCAGCTGAAGCCGAACCCTGTGATGTAGAAGCAACCCGTGTTTGTTCATAGATGGAGAGCAGCTCTTCATCCTCTACTGCAAAATAGACCGGCACAATGGTTTCCATGGCCAGCATTTCTGGCTCTATCTCCATGAATTGCTGAGAATTTAGAAGGAGAGGGGCACACTTAGGCTCCATTGAACTTGCAAGAAGACAGGCATACTAATGGCCAAAGCAGAGGGGCATAAATCAAAGTTTTAAACTTAACCTTGACAGAGTAAAAACCCCATCAAACCACAACTGGGAGTTTCAGTCACTATATTGTACCTGAATCTTTGCTCCCTTTCTCCAATAACATCATCTCTCTGTCTGGAGCGATATTTACCCTGACAACATCCTGCGGCACTGCTGACATGGCCTTGGGCAAGATGATCACCACGGCCCCAGCTGACTGGCGGAGAGCCTTCTGGTACTGCTCATACGAGAAATCCACTAGCCGCATCATCACGCAGCGGCGGCTCAACACGTCCGCCTCTACAGTGCGGGCCTCTGTGTTTAACACTGCATTCCTGGTGCCTGCAGGGAAGGAGAGGACAAGACCATCGGCTAGATCTCGTCAATACCAGCATCCGGTTCCCAGAACACTCTCCATGCTAAACAGCCTTGACTATTTCCACAGTCATCAGCAGAGACAGGTATTTGTAATCACTTAAGTTATTCCTTTCTCCCTTCCCATTCCTTTTGGGCACCCTCAGTTTTCCCCCCTTTCCCCTGTGGGATACACTAATCATCTGCCCCTGGGTTCCTAAGCCCATGATGGGCACGTTAGAGACAGTCACTGTGCACTCATCTACATCGGTTACAACCACATTTGTGGAACCATATTCTGACATGCTCACCTGACCCCATTACTGATATAGTACAGTCAAACCCACACAGCACAACGATACATGAGATCTGTTTGCTACTCTGCATCTACCACCTATGTCTGTATCAGTGCTTTCTGGGAAAATCTGGGCAGCAGGTTGTTCAGGCAGCTGCATCCTCTGGCTTTGCAAATAGCTTCCCTGAGAGCACAGGGCTCAAGCTGAACTGAAATGCTAATAGACAGCAGTCTGAGATAATATATGAAAAGGTGTTGGTTATACATGCATAACTTATTCAGAATATAAAATCAGAAATTTGAAATTGTGGAAAATTGATAAGCGAAACAAAGGGACACAAGGAGAAATATATGGCCAGCAGAGTTAAGGACAAAACGGAGTTCTTTAACTGTAGTAGGAACAAAAAGAATCCTGACAGTGGCGTTGGTCCATTACTAGATGGAATTGATAGAATTGTCAATAAAAATACAGGAAGGCAGAAGTGTTCAATAAATATTTCTATTCTGTATTTGGGGAAAAACATAATCCAGTCTCATCATATGGAAATGATAGCACTTTCCATTCCATTAGTATCTCTGGAGGATGTTAAACTAAAGTGAGACATTTTTAAAGCAGCAGGTCCAGATAAACTGCATCCAAAAGTTTTTTAAAAAGCTGTCTGAAGAGCTCGTGGGGCCATTAATGTTGATTTTCAATAAGTCTCGATGCACTGGGGAAGTTCAAGAAAACTGGAAGAAAGCTAATGTGCCAATTTTTAAAAAGGGTAAACGAGATGACCCAGGAAATTATAGGCCTGTCAGCCTGACTTTGATCCTAGACAAAGATAATGGAGTGGCTAATATGGGACTTGAGTAATGAAGAATTAAAGGAGGATAATATCATTAATGCAAATCAACATAGGTTTAGGAAAACAGATCCTGTCAAACTGACCTGATATCTTTTCTTGATGTGATTACAAGTTTGATTGACAGTGTTTTGATTGACAAAGATAACAGTGTTGATATAATATATCTAGACTTCTCTAAGGCATTTGACTTGGTACCACATTACATTTTGATTAAAAAACTAGAACGATATAAAATTAACGTGACACACATTAAATGGATTAAAAACTGGCTAACAAATAGGTTTCAAAATTAATTGTAAACAGGGAATTGCCATCAAGTGGGTGTGTTTCCAGTGGGGTCCAACAGGGACCATTTCTTGTCCCTATGCTATTTAACATTTTTATCAGTGGCCTGGAAGGAAAAAAAAATCATCACTGATAAAATTTACAAACGACACAAAAATTGGAGAAGTGGTAAATAACAAAGAGGACAGTTAACTGATTCAAAGCTATCTGGATCATCTGGTACACTGGGTGCAAGCAAACAATGGGTTTTAGTATGGGTAAATGTATACATCTAAGAACAAAGAATGTAGGCCATTCTTATAGGATGGGAGAATGTATTTTTAAGTCAGTCAACATGCTTGAACGTGGCAGTACCCCAATTCACATTAGTCTTGCCTGCATGGATCATGAAGGTCAGGGCTAGCCCGGCTTACATGGTTACTTGTTTACAGAGGAAAGGCCAAACCTCTTTACAATGTAAGCACAGGGTTTTTTGTTTTTTACTGTTTAGGCCCCAATGACAGCAGCACATCCAGGAACCGCATTAGACCTTTACACAACAGTGTTTAAACATGGTCTTTGTTAGTGGAGTTCTGCCACAGTTTCCCTGAGCAGCGGGAACACGAATTTTCATTCTTCCCGAGAGCTGCACTTCGTGCCCCACTGCATGAAGGTACGCAGTGTAGTGTGTAATGCAGCCTCAGTCCCGCAATCAGATCCATAGAGTTTATGGTCAGAAGGATCATCTAGTTTGGGCTTCCATATAACACAAGTTACCCCTGCTTGAGCCCAACTAGTACAGATCTCTGCCCCTACACAGACACAGGGATCTACACCAGTGGATCAGATTGCATGATCAGAGGGGCCTATATCTAGAATATACCTCCCAGACAAACATCTGCCTACACTCATCGGGAAAACCATGCAACAATCCCAAGAGCAATGACTGTTTACAGGCTTGTAACTAGCATATTCTGTTCCCAGCATGGACCTCAATTTAGATGCTGCTGGAGAGTGAGCTCAACATTGTTTTCTGTTGATACTACAAGAAAGAGCTACTTTTTATAATTTCTCAGACAAATTAAATATGTATATCGTTATTCATAATCTGAAGGACTCTATTTTAATAGAATTAGAAACAAATCAAACTCTGTTCTTAACCTGCTTCAGGCTCCATCTTTTAAAAAACCTAATTGATCCCATTGGAAAGGAATTTGAGAGTTTGGAACAACAAAAAGCTTTTGCCCCAAAGGACATCTGGCCTCAGAACACACACAGAATGGGAACATTAGCTACCCAAAGCATTTAGCAAGGGATAAAGAGAATACACAATTCACTTAGATAACCAGAAAAAGAAACAGCATTAAAAGTTAATCGCAAGCATCTAAAAAATCAATATGCTGCTTTTCTAAGAGTCCAAGAACTTGGAATCAGAGAGAGCTGTTGTGAACACTTGCTTGGATTTAATATTCTTATAGCTGAAGTCAAGGCCAACTGAAATTTGTGCACAGTGCCTCCTATTAAACCTGCCAGTGAAGACTACTGCAGTCTGAAGAGATCTAGCTCGGTAACTCCATGAGAGAATACAGCTACGAGCTAATGAAGTTCTCAAGAATGGAGGTTTGAACACTGGCAATTATTAAACCTGCCAGTGAAGACTACTGCACAATGACAAAAAATTGTAAGATCCACACAGGAGCAGAATATAAACCCTAATTTGGCTAGGAACAGAGCCCTTAGAAACCATACTTGGTGCCGTGTTAATCAGCATATGAGAAGGGGAAAGGTTATAACATTTAAGAAATTCATGCCGGATATTATATTTCTGACTCAAGACAAGATGTTGAGCAACCAATAAGAACGTAAAGTTCAAGAACATCAGGACTAAGAGAAAGATGAGGGAAATGTAATGTGAAGAAAGGGCTGGGGAATAGATTGGAGAAGGGACTAGAACTTTCAGACCAGGGAGCAGTGATGCATATGTCAGGAGGAAGGAAAAAGTGAAAACGGAATAGCTCAGGAAGGAGGAAAGTTGACCTCTGAACAGAAAGGAGAGGAAAAGTCAAAGGCATACATGAACAGAACAATTTAGATGCCAAATTCTCCAACGTAAGAGACTGCAACTCTACTGAAGCCAGATCCGGGCTGGATTTAGCCCTAGGAGCAGGAGAAGAACTTTGTAATCACAGAACTGAGCTAACTGCAACACTGAAGTGTTGTGCAAGAAGCACCCTGGTGCAGCATTACAGGAAACTTCAGTTGTGGCCATGCAGCCTGCGCTCACTTTCTCGGTGACCTCCGGAGATGCCCTTAACCCTTCTCCCGGCTTCTGTGAAAGCAGTTATAAATCTGAGTGAAAAGTAAAAACCTCACTGGAAACCAGATGCTAAATCTAAGCTGGGTTCCTCAGCTAAATAAAGTTAGCAGCACAGACAGGACATCAGCTGATGTGCGACAGCGATTAAAGCCCATGGGTGGTGGATGCAGGGAAGAGAGAAGCCCCCACATGTGCTCACTGGAGAGAATATTGCCAAACAAGGGGTTTCCTGCCTGGGCCACAGCCACTAGAACGCAAAGCCATGTCCAGAAGCTGGTGCTTGAAGTACTGCCCCGTCCTCTGACAGAGCCCTCTATGCCCAGGGACACCTGTTCGTTTCATTAGGCCAATGCAGTCAACTGAAAAAGTGACGGAGCTCCAGGTGCAGCAAGGCTGCCATGGGATGAGACCTGGCTCTGGATCCCCAGCCTGGGGAGCGGCAGGATGTGCCAAGGCAGATACCATGGTGACAGGCCGGGTGGGCCTCGGGGCACGGCTAGGACAGACAGATCAGGGGGCAGTGAGGAGGCGGGGCAGGGCTCCAGGGAGCCGCAGGCCAAGGTGCCCTGACAAGGAGCACGCAGGCAGCGGGGGTGCAGGCCACAGCACTGTCTCTGAGATGTAGGTCCGGGCCAGCGTCGCCCAGCACCCGGTGGGGTGTCGCCCGCCCCAGGCCCTGCACCCACCGGCCCGGTGCAGGGAGCAGAGCTGGGTCCGGCCCCTGGCGGGGAGCGCAGGCCACCCCACTTGCACAACCTGGACAGGCCTCGGGATGGGAGACGCCAGCCCCCAGTCAGTCTGGCGGGGGGGCCTCGGAGATCAGTGGGAAGCGCAGCCTTGGGTGGACGGAGGCCGGGCCAGATTCACCCTAGGGCGGGCTGGGGGCGCAGAGAACCCCGCAAGCCGGGCCCCGGGGGGGGGGGGAGGGGGGCGGAACTGACGCTCACTCACCACAGGGCCGCCCCGAGGCTGGGGGAGGGGGCGCGAAGCCAGGCCAGGCCCGGCCCGGGGGAAAGCGGTCGAAGCCAGGCCAGGCCAGGCCCGGCGCTCGCTCACCGTAGGGCCGCCCCGGGGCTGCGGGAGGGGAAGGGGGTTAAGCCGGGCCAGGGCCGGGAGGTTGAGGGGGGAGCCAGGCCGGGCCCGGGAGAGGGACGCCAGGCCCGGCCCGGCCCGGGGCTCAGCCACCCACTCACCGTCGGGCTGCCCCGGGGCTGTGGCGGGGAGGGAGGGGGGGGAAGCCAGGCCCGGCCCGGGGCTCAGCCACCCACTCACCGTCGGGCTGCCCCGGGGCTGTGGGGGGGAGGGGGGGGAAGCCAGGCCCGGCCCGGCCCGGGGCTCAGCCACCCGCTCACCGTCGGGCTGCCCCGGGGCTGTGGCGGGGAGGGGGGGGAAGCCAGGCCCGGCCCGGCCCGGGGCTCAGCCACCCACTCACCGTAGGGCTGCCCGCCCAGCTCGTACTGCTGCATGCGATAGACCGTGAACTCGTGGGCGGCCTCGGCGGCGGGCGGCGGCCCCAGCAGCAGCAGCACGGCCGGCAGGAAGAGCAGGAAGCTGAGCGGCAGGCACGAGGCCTTCAGCACCGACTCCAGCACCTCGCCCGCCTCTTCCAGCATCGCCCCGGCTGCCTCGCACCCGGCCACCCGCCGCAGCCTGCAGGCACCGCTCGGACAGCCCGGCACGGGGCGGGGGGGGCCTCGCCCGCAAGCGCTCACGGGAGATGGAGTCCTGCCAGGGGGGCGGGGCCCGGATGGGGGGCTGGAGGCCTCGCCCCGGGGGCTGCTGGGAGGTGTAGTCCTCTGGAGGCGCGTTCGTTGCCAGGGCTGCTGGGAGTTGTAGTTGAAATAAGAGCAGGAGTACTTGGGGCACCTTTAGGGACGAAGAAAAGGAGGACTTGTGGCACCTTAGAGACTAACCAATTTATTAGAGCATAAGCTTTCGTGAGCTACAGCCCACTTCATCGGATGCATATCGTGGAAACTGCAGCAGACTTTATATATACACAGAGAATATGAAACAATACCTCCTCCCACCCCACTGTCCTGCTGGTAATAGCTTATCTAAAGTGATCATCAGGTGGGCCATTTCCAGCACACATCCAGGTTTTCTCACCCTCCACCCCCCCACACAAATTCACTCTCCTGCTGGTGATAGCCCATCCAAAGTGACAACTCTTTACACAATGTGCATGACAATCAAGTTGGGCCATTTCCTGCACAAATCCAGGTTTTCTCACATCCCCCCCACCCCCATACACACACAAACTCACTCTCCTGCTGGTAATAGCTCATCCAAACTGACCACTCTTCAAGTTTAAATCCAAGTTAAACCAGAACATCTGGGGGGGGGGGTAGGAAAAAACAAGAGGAAACAGGCTACCTTGCATGGTACCTTTTATGCAAGGTAGCCTGTTTCCTCTTGTTTTTTCCTACCCCCCCCCCCAGATGTTCTGGTTTAACTTGGATTTAAACTTGAAGAGTGGTCAGTTTGGATGAGCTATTACCAGCAGGAGAGTGAGTTTGTGTGTGTATGGGGGTGGGGGGGATGTGAGAAAACCTGGATTTGTGCAGGAAATGGCCCAACTTGATTGTCATGCACATTGTGTAAAGAGTTGTCACTTTGGATGGGCTATCACCAGCAGGAGAGTGAATTTGTGTGGGGGGGTGGAGGGTGAGAAAACCTGGATTTGTGCTGGAAATGGCCCACCTGATGATCACTTTAGATAAGCTATTACCAGCAGGACAGTGGGGTGGGAGGAGGTATTGGTTCATATTCTCTGTGTATATATAAAGTCTGCTGCAGTTTCCACGGTATGCATCCGATGAAGTGAGCTGTAGCTCACGAAAGCTTATGCTCTAATAAATTGGTTAGTCTCTAAGGTGCCACAAGTACTCCTTTTCTTTTTGCGAATACAGACTAACACGGCTGTTACTCTGAAACCTGTCATTATTTAGGGACGAACAAATTCAGAGCCCCAAGTACTCCTGTCCTTTTTGCGGCTGCTACTCTGAAACCTGTAGTTGAAATACTTCCCTCATGGATTGTATTTTCTGAAGGGACAAGCTACCATAACGCCAAAAGAACGGGAGGACTTGTGGCACCTTAGAGACTAACACATTTATTCGAAAGCTCATGCTCAAATACATTTGTTAGTCTCTCAGGTGCCACAAGTCCTCCTGTTCTTTTTGCGAATACAGACTAACACGGCTGCTGCTCTGAAACCTGCCATAACGTCGCAATCCCTGAGGGACAATCTCCACTCGTTGCTATATTTGCTTTCCAACAACCAACTCTCCATATCACTTTTCATGAGTGATGTACCTGAAAACTTGGATGCTCATATCCAAACTGTATTCTTAAATGTATTCACCTAAATTTGAGTTATTGCTGATTATTCACTATATGCATCTTATGATTTTAAAAATGAACTTTGTATTTGTGGATAATCTAAGCACTCTACCCAGATGTACAGACACTCGTTTCTTAACTTGTCTGCTTCTTAATTTTTTAACATTAGCTTTAATAAAATATTTATAGAGAGCTGCAAAGGCTGCTGGGAGTTGTAGTATTTCCAGGATCTGTTGCAAGGGCCGCTGAGTCCTCTCACAACCTTCTCTGTTTAATGTTCTTCTCTAGTTTCTATGCGATCAAAGTTTCCCCCCACCCACTGGCTCAGTTCGTTAAGCCACCTTCAGTTCATAGCCAACAGCACAGGAGAGTGTGATGTGGTCAGCATCCCATCCGTCCCCCTTTGGCTGCCCTAACCCAATGGATCGGGTACCCGTTTCACAGCGGGGTGGACTGAGGTGGCCTTTCAGTATGAGATTGTTAAACTCACAACCTTCAGGAGCATAGTCAAGTGCCTCAACCACTCAGTCACCCCGCCTCAGTTGCATGACACGCACAATGCACCAACTTGCCAGTAGGGAGGGTGGCCACTCACACATTCCAGTATCTCCAGGAACAGCCTCGGCCTGACCCCACCTCATTGTTCTGATCTCACACAGGGTGTGTATGAGGTCACGCCACACGGAAGGGGTGCCCTTTTGAAGACAGCCCTGCTGGAATGACCTGGCATGGATGGCATGTGCAAGGTCACACCGGCGGAGGGATGCTCTTCACTATGGCGTCCCCCATTTGACACCGGACAAAACTACAGCCAGTTTTGGCTGAGTATCAGACAGGGGACAAACAGCAGAACTGTCCAGTTTCAAACCGGACAAATGGCCTGTCTATCTCTAGGCCTCACCTCTCTTTCACAGAGACCAGCTCCAGGGCCAAGGCTGAATCATTAGTCCGCATGGACCAGTTAGTGGCAGCTTACAATGAGGACTAGTTAGTGGAGGTGTGTTTTTAGCAATGGGAGCACCAGTCCATCACACTAGTACCCACTAAATACTCATTTCACACAAGTGGCAAACAGCCATCAGATGGCAGGGATTGTCCATTTACAAGCTGGGCCGGTTTTGACCAGTGACCCAACAGGGAAGGGCTCTGTCTCCCAGTCCCCTGAGTCATCCCATCCTCTGGGCAGCTGTGCCTATGATAATTCGTGGAGGTTATACACGGTGAAACCCATGAAAGAAAACACTCAGTAAACTGCCACCTGTCTAAAGAGTAGTTCTAAAACACACTAAGGATCATTCTGCCACCCCCCTTTAAAGTAATGATCAGATCGCGATGGGTATTAAATACAAAACCCTGCGACAGAGAGAGATTTAACTGGCCAATTTTATTTAAACAGCTGATTTTTGTCAGTCCGTTGAGTAGTCACTCAAATCAGATTTTGCTGTAGTTTCTTTCTGGGGATCCCAGCTGCTAATGTAATCTGATTAGAAAAACAAAACAGATCACCAGTTACTAATTCTTAGCCTAGGTGAAAGTCAACTGTAGTTTGTCTGAGTCAAAAACTCAAGACTTGACCCCTTTAATGAATTTAGTCTCCCAACATCCCTGTGAGAGGTCCCCATTTTAAAGAGGGGGAATCTAAAACAGCCATAGGTGACAAGATAATCTGGGTTTGTAAGGGGTCCAAGGTATATAAAGCAACAGGAGACCACTTCTCATGCACCAGCCATACAATGGGTATGATAAAGCCCTGGGGGTCAGCTCAGCCAGCCACAGTACTGACTAGCCCAACAATCCGGCTGCTGTAATTGTGCCTACTGTGGGTATCTCGTGTTGTGGAGCTTGATCCATCCAAGCGGCAGAGGTGACCTCTGTGCACTGAGACGGGAAGAAAGGAAACAGCTTTATTTATTTATTGGTCACTTTCTTGTGTGCATTTGCAGCTGGAGGAATAAGTCACACTTTATAAATAGTTAATGGAGGATTAATA
This sequence comes from Lepidochelys kempii, assembly GCF_965140285.1. NCBI lineage: Eukaryota > Metazoa > Chordata > Testudines > Cheloniidae > Lepidochelys > Lepidochelys kempii. Next base: position 13,095,314 of record NC_136404.1, read on the forward strand.
GCAGCTTTCATAAATGGTTAATCCACTGTTATAGATTGTTATAGAGTCCAATAGGTTACTTACAAGCACAGTTTAGAAGCATCTTTAACACCTTCTGCTGATGGGCTTATTATCTAGAATACATATGACCTGCACATGCTTGTAACAGCTATTGATCATTTCATAGTCCTTTATATATGGAACCCTAATAGAAAGTATGACTGAGAAAGGGTGCCAAATCCAGGGAAGACTTCCCACACACACTGCCTGCCTGCTCCAGTCCTGATCTGGAGGGACCCTCCCAACTCTCGTGTAAGTGGGGAGCTCAGTTTCAATGACCCATTGGTAGTGTGACCTAGTGGATAGGGCAGCAGGTTGGGATTGAGGAGATCTGGATTCTATTCCTGACTCTGCTTCCACCCTAAGCTTGGACAAGTTGCTTTCCCTCTCAGTGCCTTACTTTCCCCATCTGCGAAATGGGGATAATGGGATTGGCCTTTGTAAAGTGCTTTGGAGTCTATGGCAAAAAGAGGTAACTGTTATTATCACATGTTGGCTACTCTGCCTATAATACCACCAAAGAGGCCAACAGTGGTGAGGGTCTTTGTGCCTGTCCACTAGGAAATGGGTGAGAGCCACCCAGGGCATCGAAACAGACCCACACTCCGTCTTCACAGAGTGGTTGCTGTTTTGTTATTTTTCCGGTTAATAAGATGGATGAGCAATGAATGGTTTCATCGCTGTGTAATGTGGTACAAGTTCATTGCCATGCCTTGAGTCCATGGCTGTGACTACGCTGTGTGCCCCAACCTCTGAGAACATACCAGTGACACCACAGATGGAACTCCAAAGCCCCCTTCTGCAAAAGACAGCCCTCCACCTGAGCAAATAGAAAATCTCCCTCAGCTGTAGCAGTGTAGAGCCTATGAAACACAGGAAGGCAGTTCTGATTCTACCCTGTAGAGGGCAGTGGTGCATCAGACAGGCAGAGAGAGTCTGTATTATTATTGAGGCCCCCTCTGTTTCCATTGCAGGGCTCCCACTTACAGATCCTTTTGAAGTGAAGCTGAGAGTTCCGTTCTCACGGCCCTGATCCAGATCCAGAGCTGTTCCTGAGACACCCTGTCATACAAACATGGCTAGCCTTGATGCTCACTCAGTTTTCACCTGCTGGCTTTGCCAGTGATTCAGAATGACACCACTTACCATGGCACAGAAAATAACTCAGAGCATCAGACAACCAAGAGTAACCAGACCTTCCCCTCTCGCTTCTGGGACACAGACCCCCCCAGCACCAGCCCACTACTGGGTGGGATCAGAACTGCCCAACTGCATGCCACGTGCCCTAGACTGCTAAGGGCTGAATGGAGATTCTCTCCTTTACTGCAAGCTGGGGAGGGGGAATGTCAGTTGGAAAAAGAGAATCTGAGCTCTATTCCTGCCCAGGTGTGTGTGCGAAGAAGATTTCCACCCATCAGAGGAGGGAGGCTTTGGCATAGCCTTCCAGTAGGGTAGTGGGGGCAAACAACCTGCGTAGTTTAAAAGTGGAGCTTGATACATTTTTGAACGGGATTATACGAAGGGGTTGCCTGCAATAACTGGGACTGGGCTCAGTGACCCTCCCAGTCCTTTGTCCTCTGAAAGAGCAGACTGAGTGTGGCTATGCAGCTGGGGGGCCACCAGCCTTGCAGGTGCCCGGGCCCCAGAACTGCCACTCCACAGAGCTTTAGAACCAGAAGAGAGTTTAGGGAGCTTCCAGAGGGACTATATGAGGCCTGGTCTCCATTAGAAAATTACATTGGCTTAACTACGTCGCTCAGAGGTGTGAAAAATGCACAGCCCTGAGAGAAACAGCTCTGCCAACCTAACCCGCAATGGAGAAAAAAAGGGGAAAAAAAATCAAATGCACACCTACGAAATGGGAAATAACTGTCCACGTGATCCTGCTGCTGAAAAGGATCTGGGGGTTACGGTGGATCGCAAAAAGCAGATGAGTCAACAATGTGATGTGGTTATGAAAAGGGCTGCATATAAGACACGAGGGGGAGTTATCCTGTTCTGGACACCGCACTTTAAGAAAGATGTGGACAAATTGGAGAGTGTCCAGAGGAGAGCTACGAAAGTGATCAAAGGTTTAGAAAACCGGACCTATAAGTAGGGTGACCATCCGTCCTGTTTTTAAAGGGACAGTCCCATTGTTTGGGACTTTTTCTTATATACACCCCACCCCCTGTCCCGTTTTTTCACAGTTGCTATCTGGTCACCCTACCTATAAGGAAAGGTTAAAAGTGGGCACGTTTAGTCTTGAGAAAAGAAGAATGAGAGGGCAGCTGCTAACAGTCTTCAGATGTTAAAGATTGTTAGAAGGCTGGTGATCAATTATTCTCCATGTCTGAAGGTAGGACAAGAAGTAATGGGCTTAATCTGATTCTGCAGCAAGGGAGATTTAGGTTAGATCTTAGGAAAAGCTTTCTAGCTCTATTTTAGGGTAGTTAAGCTCTGGAGCAGGGCGGTTGAGGAATCCCCGTCATGGGAGGTTTTTAAGAGCAGGTTGGACAAACACCTGTCAGGGACGGTCTAGGTTTACTTGGTCCTGCCTCAGCACAGGGGACTGGGGGTGATGACTTCTCATGGTCCCGTCCAGCCCGACAGTTCGATGATTCCATACCAAACCCACAAGGGGGCACCAAAGGCCACTGAGCCTCAAAGTTGAAAATTTAGGCTCTCCAACATGCTGAGGAATATGATGTACGGACGGTGGTTCCTCTCCTGCCCTTACAATCCACATGGTGTGTTTGACTCCTCAGCCAAAGGCCAGATCTGAGCAGCACCTCAAGGGAGGTGGGGTGGGAACAGCAGTGCTGCCAGGTTGGCGTCCCACCCTTCGACGTTTCAGGTGCTGGTTTTTCAAAGCGAAACTCACGAAGCCATCATGTGGTTTGCACGGGAAGCCGTAAAACCACCCCAGATTTCCCCGAATGATCCCTGGGCTTTGGTGACTCTTTCCAGAGCTCCAGGTTTGCAACAGAAGCCAGAACCAGGTGAGTTTTAGGTGGTTTGGCTGGGAACATTGTGTTAGCTCAGGACCAGACCCAAGGCCTTTCCCAGCTCAATTAGCAATAGGATAATCCCTCGTCCTTCTATAGCCCAGGGCACTGGAGGATTTGTCCCATGAGAGGCCATCTCGTCTAATGCTTAGTGAGAGGCTGTCAGGAGTCCTGGGTTCTGCCACTGATTCTCTGTGTGACCGTAAATTTCGCGCCTCTCTCTCTGCCTCGGTTTCTCTGTAGAATGGGGTTTAATACTTCCCTGCAGCGCAGGGGGCTTGTGAGGCTTAACTGATGCCTCAGATGAAAGACATTAGGGAAAGGTAGGGTAGGGTAGCTCCTTCATGTTCTGCATCGGGGATGCTTCATAGATACATGAATGTGTTATTGCAGGAGGGATTATTCTTTGCATCACAGTAGCACCTCTAGAGTCCAGTGGAGATCAGGGTCCCCTAAGAATCATAGAATCATGGAATATTAGAGATGGAAGGGACCTCAGGAGGTCATCTAGTCCAACCCCCTGCTCAAAGCAGGACCAATCCCCAACTAAATCATCCCAGCCAGGGCTTTGTCAAGCCTGACCTTAAAAACTTCTAAGGAAAGAGATTCCACCACCTCCCTAGGTAACGCATTCCAGTGTTTCACCACCCTCCTAGTGAAAAAGTTTTTTCTAATATCCAACCTAAACCTCCCCCACTGCAACTTGAGACCATTACTCCTCCTTGAGCCTGTGCAGACACATAAGAAGGAATGGTGTCAGCCAAAAACAGCTTGCAGCCGAAATAGAGAAGGCAAACAAAGGGTGGGAAAAAGGAAGGAGTCTGATCCCCATTTTACAGATGGGAAACTGAGACCCAGAGAGAGTCAGGAGTGTGTTTTCCAAAGGGCCCAGCACTCGCCTGAATTAGATTGATGCGAAGTATTTCTGAAGATCGCCCGTAGGGGCCTCAATTTTCAGATGGGCTCAGCTCTCATTTAGGCACCAAAATAAGTGACCAAATTTTCAAAAGCAAGCTGAGCACCAAACTCTTTGAAAAACTGCCCATGGACATCACAGGGGGAGCCTGGAGGTGGTAGTGGAGGGGGGTTGAAAACCCAGTCCCTCCTGAGGGCACTTGAAAATCTGCCCAGGAACTCTTTGGAAATGCCCCCCCCTTTGGTGACTTGCCCATGGTGACACGGGAAGTCAGTGGCACCTTTCACCAGCACCAAGTTCACTTCCCCCTCCTAGGTCAAAACCTCTCCTGTGGGATGTGCTGCTCAATTGATGGGAGGAGAACAGAAGGAGGTGTTGCCAAATGAGTGACTTTCTTGTAAAAAAGTTTATTGCAGAAGAAGTGGACTTACAAAACCCCTGCCCCGCTTTCGTTAGAGGCTGCTCAGGCCAGCTGGAGTCTCTTGAGAGCAGCCCTCAGAGCAGTGTATCAAGTCACACGCAAGGAGGAGACCCTGCTTTTCATGCTGCAGGAACTTGTCCTTCTTTGGCAGCGGGGATGCTCTCAGCCTCTACGGTCGAACAAGGTTAGCTGGTTCCTCTTTCATTTGCAACAGGGAATGGAAAGTAAGAAAGACAGGTCTCCCCCGAAGAAATGCATCCCCCCCACCCTCCGCACATTGCTTCTCATAGTAGCTACAAGAAGGCACAGTCCCACCTTGCTTTGCTGGAGCAATGCAGAACAGAGCTCTCTGCCCACTAGTACCACACCAGAGACTTGCTTTCCTACCCCAGAACCCTCTCCCCCATCAGCACCACCGACACCACCATGCTCAGCTGCCAACAGGGGGGAAACACCCCCTGTGGTGTCCTTCAGCATGTCCGCTTGGCATGATGGACCCCTGCTGCAAGCAGCCAGAGTGTGGGAGGGGGCTCCGGGCTGGGGCGGGGGAATGGCGTGCAGGGGCGGGGTGAGGGCTCCAGCTGGGGGTGTGGACCCTGGCGTGGGGCTGGGGATGAGGGGGTTGGGGGTGCAGAAGGGTGCTCTAGGCTGGGACCGAGGGGTTCAGAGGGCAGGAGGGGGATCAGGGCTGGGGCAGAGGTTTGGGGCATGGGGAGGGGCTCAGGGGTGCTGGCTCCAGGCAGGGCTTATCTCAAGCGGCTCCCAGAAGCAGCGGCATGTCTCCCCTCTGGCTCCTACATGGAGGCGTGGCCAGGCAACTCTGCGCGCTGCCCCATCTGTAGGCGCTGCCCTGCAGCTCTCATTGAAGCGCCGGAGGGGGGCCATGTTGAGGCTTCCAGGAGCTACGTGGAGCAGCCTCCGACCTTGCTCCCCAACTGGAGCACCAGAGCGGAACAAGCCCCAGATCCCGCTCCCCAGCGGGAGCTCCAGAGCTGGCTTAAAATGGCTGGTGGGCCGGATCCGGCATGCGGGCCATTGTTTGCCCACCCCTGCCCTGGAGCCTCAGTTTCCCCTCTGTAGGTTGGGGACTGGCCTTCATTACCTGAGCAAATCTTGTACTGCTTCTTTCAGGCAAATTCCCATTGACTTCAGGGGAGGCAGAGGGTTGAGTAAAGTCCTCAGGATTGGGCCCATAAATGCCTCTCTCTTTCGCCCTACACAATGTATCGCAACGTTTGGGGCACAGATTCTCACACACACACACACACACACACACACACACACACGGTCCCTTGGTGCGGCGAACTCTGCTCCAGGCCATTGCACCAAGTCTTGTAAGTTGCCTGTTGCAAAACCCTGTTTGCAAAAGGTTCCTGGAAAGACGCAGCGTGGCACTCGCTGTCATTTCCATTCCAGGTTGGAGAGGAAGGGGAAATGGAGCCACGTCCCTAAGGGCCCAACCCAAAGCCCACGGAACTCCCGGGGAGTAAGTGCCCTGCTCGTCCATTGCAGCTCACACATCCGCAGTTCAGCACCCGGAGCCAGCTCCTCTGCTGTGACCAGGGCTAGTCCTTTGCCTAGCTGAGTATAGTTGGGTATAGCTGAGCGGGTGCCAGGCTGGCAGGTGTGCTGGAAGAGCGCCCGACCTCGCTAAAGGGGCACGTCCCGAGCTGGACCTTTCAAGTGACAGCTGCACCCACCCCCCGGATCGGTGCCAGGGCTGTCACTGGTCTCCCATCCAGCGTGGTGGGCAGCCCATCCAGCCTGGAACACTGTCTGGCCCCTAACTGCAGATGCACCATACGCCGTGGGACAGAGGCGCTGCAGGCCTGTAAGTCACTGCTGCCAAGACTGTGACACATGCACCGTATGCCCTGGCACAGCCCCAGGCCCACAGGCGTGGAATCAGGCCAGCAGCTGCAGCTATGCCCCCGCCAGGGGTGGTTAACCCCATCACACTCGCAGATTCACTGGCTGCTCGCCATGAATCTGAGGGCTGCACCTACATGGCTGATCCATTGCATTCAAGCGCCCTGCCAGGCGGCCGGGTTCTCACTGCGGGGCTGCATCGGCCTGGCGAGACAGATGGGAAATCGCTGGATGGCTTCGCTCCCCAATTTATCAGCTGCATCGCAGGGAGGGAGAGTCACTGCTCGCCATAATCTGTGAGCAAGCAAGCTGCCCTCAGCCCTGGGTGCACCAGAGCCTGGAGCAGTGCCCACCCTATAACTGTGGGCACAGCCTACACCTAGACGCAGTGTCCAGCCCATAATTACATGCACAGTCCAGACACACTGAAACTATAGCTCAGCCGGTTCTTGCTGACAGCCTTAGGCTGTGCGGAGCCCAAGTCTTAGGGGTGTCATACTCCTTCCGGCACCGGATCCACCGACATCTAGTTCTCTGCAGTCGTCTCATTTATGCCTCCCCCCACCCCTTCTGAAAGCAGGTGCCCAGTGTCAGGGACCAGGATATGGGCAGCCATGTCTAGTGGTTAGATCAGCTGAAGTCAGAGGCCAGAGGGCAGAACCAAGGATCACAGCTGGAGTCAGAGCCCAGGATCGGAACTAGAGTCAGAAGTCGGGAATCAGAGCCGAGGGTCAGAACCAGGTTATCTGGAGTGAGGGCGGCAGGTCAGAAGCCGTTGCAAATGCTTTGAGCAGCCAGCATAATTTCTGCTGCTGCTTCTGGGCTTAAGAGCAAGCCTGCCAGCTGCTTCAGCCAGTCAGGTGGGGCGGTCATGCAGCCCAGCTGTTCCCATGAGGAACCTGAGCAGGAGCAGCTGCCGGGCCTTATTCCTGACACCCAGTCCTGGCCAAGAGGGCACGTCCCCAGGGGCAGGCCCCCTCCTGGAGCCTGCCGCTGTCCCCTCAGTTACTGGTAAGGTTGCTCACCATGCTGGAGTTGCTGGAGAGAGGTTCCCTAGACCGGGTCTGGGGTTTGAGCACCATGGAGCGGTGGAAGCTCTCGCGAGCCCGCAGGGAGCTCTCAGTCGAGGATCCCGAGTTGATATCGGCCATGAGCAAGCAGTCCCCGGGCCCACGGAGCCCGAGGCGGATGCAGCAGCAGCAGACGAAGCACAGCACGGCCCGGCGCACCTCCAGGCTGCGGAAGGAGTAGATGAGGGGGTTGATGGCTGAGTTGAGCAAGGCCAGGGCCAGGGCCCAGTCCATGCCCTTCAGGAGCTTGCAGGTCTGGGACTCGCAGAAGACGTCGAGGAGCAGCAAGGCGAAGAGCGGGCTCCAGCAGAGAATGAAGGCCCCCAGGATCATCAGGACGGTCTTGAGCAGCCGCAGGGATCTCTTGCGGCTGTGGCGGGTGATGACCTGCTGGGAGCTGGCCCGGACCAGGTGGTAGATGGAGGCGTAGAGGCCGATGATGCCCAGAAGGATCATACTGAACATGACCACGCAGAAGAGGATGTAGTTCTTGGAGTAGAGGGGCAGCAGGGTGGAGCAGCTGCGGAAGTCACACAGGCAGTTCCAGCCCAGCAAAGGCAGCATCCCAATGAGGATGGCCAAGGCCCAGCAGGACACGATGAGACTACGCAGGCGTATGGTCTTACTGGCCTCGCTCTCGGCAATGGGTCTCACCATGGTGCTGTAGCGCTCGATGGCCGTCACCAGCAGGCTGAAGGTGGAGGCGGCCAGGGCGATGAAGAGGACGCCCTCCCGAAGGAACCACAGCTCAGGCGTCAGCTGGAAGGTTCTGCTGCCCGACAGGCAGATGTTGCAGATATAGGCCACCCCGGCCAGCAGGTCGCTCACCGTGATGCTAGCAATGCAGGAGTAGACCCACCGGCGGACATGCAGGCCCCTCACGATGGCCATCAGCACCAGCAAGTTCTCCACCACGATGAGGCAGCTAATGGTGATGAAGGCCACCTTGAGGAGGCCCATCCTGTCCTCCTGGGGCCGCCGGCTGCCCAGCTTCCCCGTGTAATTGTAGTGCTGCAGGATGAGGTTGATGTTCTGCCTGGCTGCCAGCTGCAGACAGGAGTCCACGCTGTACAGCAGGCTCACCCTGGCCTCGGGACTGACAGTTAGGAGAGGAGGAAAAGAGGGATCTACTGAACGGCTTAGCCCTGGAGCAGGCATCTTCTGAGGAACCGGCAAGCCCTGGGGAAGGACAAAGCCCAGAGCTAGAGAAGGCATGAAAACAGGACAGGAGCTGGCCCCGCGTCCAGCCGATGGAGCAGAGGTCAGAGCCGGCGCCCCCGTCTGGCAGCCCGGGATTCTGCAAGAGAGTAAACGTGAGATGTTTTGAAATGCTCACAGTTGTATGGGCATGATAGTGAAGGCTTCCTGTTGTTCAAGAGGGTTTCCTGTTGTGAGTGAAAGCATCACCACTGCCCAGTTCAGCTGAAATCATTTCTCAGCAGTGAGGGCTGAGCTACTGTCCGCCGGTTCATTGGTAAACGGGAACACGTGCAGATAGAACATGGATGTAGCAATAGCCCGGCTTTTCTGCTTCCACAGCTGGCTTGATGGTGACTCTAGCTAACCTGGTTGGATGGTGTCGCTCCGGGCTGAGGGAAAGCTCCTTAGCCAAGGGGGCACTGCCATTCCTGCACCTACACAAAGTCCTCTACTTTGGGATCTCAGCGTTTCTGTTAAAGTGTTCCCAATGCCTGGCCTTGCATGGAGAGCTTGTTCCCTAATCTCCAGCCTCCCTCGGCCACCAGTGCCCAGACACCCTCCTTGCATCCATCAAGGAGAAGCCCTCCAGTCTCCGTATGGTCTCAGATACATTAGCTCATTTCTGGGGGTGCTTGGCGCAACGTGCTTCTTTGTGCACGGACACGTAGAGGTGCAGTGGGGTGACCAGATGTCCCGATTTTGTAGGAACAGTCCCAATATTTGGGTCTTTTTCTTATATAGGCTCCTATTACCCCCCACCCCCTCTCCCGATTTTTCACATTTGCTGTCTGGGCATCCTAAGGTACAGAACCCTTTCAAGGTGCACTAGCCGTGGGTACCTGCAGGTCTAAGGCGAGGATGGAGCCCAGAGTCTGCTGGAAAACCTTGCATTAATACTGAGCACGGACATTGCTTCTGCCATAGGAGGCTCTGAAAGCACCTTACAAAGATGAGTCACATCACCCGCATTTCACAGGCAGGGAAACTGAGGAACAGAAAGGGGCTGTGGCTTGCCCGAGGACCCACAGGGAGCCACGAATAGAACCCAGGAGTCCTGGCCACATTGCAATGCTGGTATTAATGCGTGACCTGCTTTTGAAACCAAGGAAGGTCTGGATTGGGAACAGCCCCCCACCCCTCACCACCCACTACCCCCATGAAGCTCTGGCTGGACTCACCTGGAAGGCAGGGGCTGGAGGCTCTGCTGCCGAGCCTGGATGCGAGGCTGGCTCTCAGCAGGAGGTCCTGGCAGAGGTGGCAGTGAGGGCTGCTCGTGCAGGGTGCGTGGCACTTGTACCTAGCAGAAGAGAAAGAAAAGGGGAAGTTGCAACACGCCGAGAACTAACCGCATTTTTAGCAGGATGGACCCACCCAGCGCAGCTGAGAGGTGGGTGGAGGAAGCGCAAAACAACCGAGGGCATCTTCGAGTTCAGCGGCAGGCCTCCCTGCTCTCCCCTGATGCTCATGGTCCCGGAGCTCTTCGCGACAGGCCGGGGGCGGGGTTAGCTGCTTTGCAGGCTCCAGGTGAAGAGCAGCAGCATTTCCCCACGGACAGCAAGGGCCGCTCTTGCCAGCAAGCCACGGACCGAGGTGCAAAGGCTGTTGGCGGAGACGCACCCACGGCGGGAGACATCCTGGGCACAAGAGGAGAATACAAAGCTCCCCATGCTGCAGGGATGGCAGTGGCTTTTGCAGGGTCCAGTGCAAAGTTACAGGCCCTGTCTGGTTCTCTGCACTCCCTTCTCCCTGCCCTTGAATCATAGAATATCAGGGTTGGAAGGGACCCCAGAAGGTCATCTAGTCCAACCCCCTGCTCGAAGCAGGACCAATTCCCAGTTAAATCATCCCAGCCAGGGCTTTGTCAAGCCTGACCTTAAAAACCTCTAAGGAAGGAGATTCTACCACCTCCCTAGGTAACACATTCCAGTGTTTCACCACCCTCTTAGTGAAAAAGTTTTTCCTAATATCCAATCTAAACCTCTCCCACTGCAACTTGAGACCATTACTCCTCGTTCTGTCATCTGCTACCATTGAGAACAGTCTAGAGCCATCCTCTTCGGAACCCCCTTTCAGGTAGTTGAAAGCAGCTATCAAATCCCCCCTCATTCTTCTCTTCTGCAGGCTAAACAATCCCAGCTCCCTCAGCCTCTCCTCATAACTCACGTGTTCCAGTCCCCTAATCATTTTTGTTGCCCTTCACTGGACTCTCTCCAATTTATCCACATCCTTCTTGAAGTGTGGGGCCCAAAACTGGACACAGTACTCCAGATGAGGCCTCACCAATGTCGAATAGAGGGGAACGATCACGTCCCTCGATCTGCTCGCTATGCCCCTACTTATACATCCCAAAATGCCATTGGCCTTCTTGGCAACAAGGGCACACTGCTGACTCATATCCAGCTTCTCGTCCACTGTCACCCCTAGGTCCTTTTCCGCAGAACTGCTGCCTAGCCATTCGGTCCCTAGTCTGTAGCTGTGCATTGGGTTCTTCCGTCCTAAGTGCAGGACCCTGCACTTATCCTTATTGAACCTCATCAGATTTCTTTTGGCCCAATCCTCCAATTTGTCTAGGTCCTTCTGTATCCTATCCCTCCCCTCCAGCGTATCTACCACTCCTCCCAGTTTAGTATCATCCGCAAATTTGCTGAGAGTGCAATCCACACCATCCTCCAGATCATTTATGAATCAATTTATGCCTTAGGCACCTGCATCGCCCTCCTGCCTCCCTGCAGACGTCCCATTCCCACCCCACCCTCACAATGCATCTCCCCCACCAACACCACACCCTCTCGCCAGTCCGTATATGGACAAGAGACCAGGAGGTGGAGCTGAGCCCAAGCATGGGGCAGGGCAGTTAGGAAGTTCACCCCATGCCGTTCTAAAGCTGGATTCGGATAGGGCCATGGGGCGGGGCTGCTCCGGTGTCTGCATGGCCCAGGGAAGATCGAGGTTCTCGGCATGGGCTGAAAGGCAGAAGTGTCCCGGTACCAGCAGGGGGGTCTCTCCCCGTGTCAGGGGAGTTCTTCCAGAGTAATGCCTGCGGGATCAGGCCTGTCACAAGTAGTAAGAGGCATGGGGGGGTCTGCCATGAGCTAGAAGAGACCCAGGACCCAGGTCCCCTGACTGTAACGGGGATTCTTTGAGGAGGCCGCTGGCCACAAATAAGACGATTGGTCATGGGCTGAGAATCAGGCAGTGCCCAAGCACCTTGCTCAGTCATGCCCAGCTGGGGCACTCGCCGGCTTGCAGTCAACTCACCCAGTGGCAGAGCGGTCCCAGTGCTGAGAGCCGCAGAATCCCGCTGGCACCAGCAGCTGGGCAGGAGAATGGAGATGGCCTGGGGCGGAGCTGCAGGCCATGCGTTGAAAGGACAGGGGCCACCTTCTGCCCCCGGCAGGTACCGCTGGCCACAGCAAAATCGCAGCCCTCCCGTAAGGCAGAGAGGCATATCTCACCCGGCTTTGTGCTCTTCCCAGACTGACTCTGCTGGCACCTTTCCTGCCAAGGCCCTGAGCCTGCAAGCAAGCCTAGGAAACCCTCCCACTCCGCGCCGTTCCAACATGACACGCCTGACGGGAGAGGAGTCCCAAGCATTACAAGGGGGCGTGGAAGGGGCTGTCCCATCAGGGACCCATTCGCTCCTGCTGGGGCTTTCTGCAGGCAAACGGGCTAAACTCAGCTGGGTCCTTCTCTCGCTGCTTGCTCAATACAGGTTGATTTGCATCTCATTCTTCTCAGTTACTGACTCACAGCTGTGCCACCTGGCCCCCTGCACCTCTGAGAAGGGAAACCCCCTCATGTCAAGGCCAACCCAGGGCTTCTGTGTTCCCACTTAGTTGCTTCTGCCTCACGCAAGCCACGCTGGTGCTGTGCAACATGTCAGCCACGGTGTGGAAACTTGCAAGGAAATCCCGCTCTTGGCACTAGGAGCTTCCGTTTCCACCCACCTCCCCGAGCAAGGAGCGGCTGATGAGACAACTGAGAATAAAACCTCACCAAGGAAACGGTGTTGTAAAAATGTAGAGATTTAAAAATTGGGGGGTGGGAAGGGCGGTAGTAAAGATGCTCGTGAAAAGTGCTGGATTGGATCTGTCTACAATCGACAGATATGTTATCGATCTGTCACTCAATCATCAACATTACATGGATTATAGTCTGGCTCCTGACAGATGCCAGAAAGTAGTCGTAAACGGGGAACCATTGTGGAACAGGTCGATTTCTAGTGGGATCCCACAGGGACCAGTTCTTGGCCCTCTGCTATTTATTTTTGTCAATGACCTGGCAGAAAACGTAAAATCCTTGCTGATCCAGTTTATCGCTGTTGCAGAGATTAGGGGAGTGGGAAATAATGAAGTGAGATCACCGACACAGACAATCTGAATCGCCCTGTAAGCAGGGGCGCAGGCGAACTATGCATGTTTTGATATGGCCAAATATAAGATCATACACTTAGGAACAAAGACCATCACCCACACTTACAGGATGGGGGACTCTGTCCTGGGAAGCAGTGACTTGAAAAGATGTGGGAGTCACGGTAGCTACTCAGCTGAACATGAGCACCCAGTGCAATCCAGTGGCCAAAAGGGCTAATGCAAACCTTGGGTGTATAAACAAGGGAATATCACGTCTTTGTAGAGAGGTTATTACCTTAGTATTTGGCACCGGTGTGATCGTTGCTGGAATACCATGTCCAGTTATAGTGTCCAGAAGTCAAGACAGATGTTGATCAACGGAAGATGGTGCACCAAAGATCCAGGAGAATGATGAAAGAACTGGAACCCATACCTCGTATCAGGAGATCAATCTATTTAGTTATCAGAGAAGTTTAAGGGGTGACTTGCGCCGTCTATAAATACCTACATGTGAACCAGAAGTTTCATAATAGTGGACTCTTCAGTCTAGCCTGCGAAGGTCTAACAAGATCCAGCGGCTAGAAACAGAAGGTAGAAAAGTTCAGACGAGAAATAAGGTGCCAGTTTTTACTAGTGCGGGTAATTAACCTTTGGAAGAACTTGCCAAGGGCTGTGATGGATTCTTCATCACTGGACATTTTAAAATCATGGTTGGATGTTTTTCTAAAAGATCAGCCCTAGTTCAGCCACACCCACAGCTGTTGCACTTGAAACACTAGTAAATTCAGGAAAGTCCTATGGCCTGGGTTGTGCTGGAGGTCAGACTAGATGATCCCTTCTGATCTGGAAAAAAAAAAAATCTATAGATCTGTGAACGTACAAATCTACCTATCTGTCCATCATCAGCAAACATATTCCACTATCTGGCTGGGTCTTTAGAAAGTGGCTCCTCACTGTGGCATCTGCCTCTCCAGGAGAACAGAGCCCTCCATCTACCCACAGGGGCAGGGCAAGCTTCCCCATGTCAGTGGGCACCAGTCCGGGTTTCTGAACGTACAGTCTTTGTCCCCGTGTGAGGTGGCTGACAACTTAGTTCCAATTATGATGGTCTGCCTGAATGGAGCTCCTGGGCAGGCCCACTGATGTGGGGGACAAAGAGGGCAATTGCTCAGAGGCTCCCTCCCAGAGCCTGCACCCCGCACCCCCTCCCGCACCCAAACTCCCTCCCAGAGCCTGCACTCCACACCTCCACCACACCCAAACCCCCTCCCAGAGACTGCACCCCGCACCCCTTCCCACACCCAAACCCCTCCCAGAGCCTGCACCCCGCACGCCCTCCCGCACTCAAACTCCCTCCCATAGCCCGACCCCTCACCCCCTCCCGCACCCAAACTCCCTCCCATAGCCCGGCCCCTCACCCCCTCCCGCACCCAAACTCCCTCCCATAGCCTGCACCCTGCACCCCCTCCCGCACCCAAACTCCCTCCCAGAGCCTGCACCCTGCACCCCCCCGCACCCAAACTCCCTCCCAGAGCCTGCACCCCGCACCCCCTCCCGCACCCAAACTCCCTCCCATAGCCTGCACCCTGCACCCCCCCCGCACCCAAACTCCCTCCCAGAGCCTGCACCCCGCACCCCTCCTGCACCCAAACTCCCTCCCAGAGCCTGCACCCCGCACCCCCTCCCGCACCCAAACTCCCTCCCATAGCCTGACCCCTCACCCCCTCCCGCACCCAAACTCCCTCCCAGAGCCTGCACCCCACACCCCCTCCCACACCCAAACTCCCTCCCATAGCCTGACCCCTCACCCCCTCCCGCACCCAAACTCCCTCCCAGAGCCTGCACCCCGCACCCCTACCACACCCAAACTCCCTCCCAGAGCCTGACCCCTCACCCCCTCCCACACCCAAACTCCTTCCCAGAGCCTGCACCCCGCACCCCCTCCCACACCCAAACTCCCTCCCAGAGCCTGACCCCTCACCCCCTCCCACACCCAAACTCCTTCCCAGAGCCTGCACCCCGCACCCCCTCCCGCACCCAAACTCCCTCCTAGAGCCTGCACCCCGCACCCCCTCCCACACCCAAACTCCCTCCCATAGCCCGACCCCTCACCCCCTCCCACACCCAAACTCCTTCCCAGAGCCTGCACCCCGCACCCCCTCCCGCACCCAAACTCCCTCCCATAGCCTGACCCCTCACCCCCTCCCGCACCCAAACTCCCTCCTAGAGCCTGCACCCCGCACCCCTCCTGCACCCAAACTCCCTCCCAGAGCCTGACCCCTCACCCCCTCCCGCACCCAAACTCCCTCCCAGAGCCTGCACCCCACACTCCCTCCCACACCCAAACTCCCTCCCATAGCCTGACCCCTCACCCCCTCCTGCACCCAAACTCCCTCCCAGAGCCTGCACCCCGCACCCCTACCACACCGAAACTCCCTCCCATAGCCCGACCCCTCACCCCCTCCCACACCCAAACTCCTTCCCAGAGCCTGCACCCCGCACCCCCTCCCACACCCAAACTCCCTCCCAGAGCCTGCACCCCGCACCCCCCCCGCACCCAAACTCCCTCCCAGAACCCGACCCCTCACCCCCTCCCGCACCCAAACTCCCTCCCAGAGCCTGCACCCCGCACCCCCCCCGCACCCAAACTCCCTCCCAGAACCCGACCCCTCACCCCCTCCCGCACCCAAACTCCCTCCCAGAGCCCGACCCCTCACCCCCTCCCGCACCCAAACTCCCTCCCAGAGCCTGCACCCCTCACCCCAACCCCCTGCCCCAGCCAGGTGAAAGTGAGTGAGGGTGGGGGAGAGCAAGCAACGGGGGGGGCGGGGGGGATGGAGGGAGCAGGGGCCAGGGCCTTGGAGAAGGGGCAGGGCACCATCAGTACAGGCGCCTCACCGCCCAAATGGCAGGTGGACCGCGTCTGCGCAGGCGCGGCTTGTGCATGCGTGGGGGGCCATTGACCATTCTGCCCTGGGGCCCGGAATTGCTGTCGGCGGGCCTGCCCTTGGGGAGGCGTGTGGCCTAGTAATTAGGACAATGGGCTACGAGTCAGGAGACCAGCATTCTATTCCCAACTCTGACCTGCTGGGTGACCTTGGGCGTGTCATTTCCCCCGCTCTGTGCCTCAGTTTCCCCTCCCACGCTTTGTCTGCTTTGACGGTAAGCTCTCTGGGTCAGGGACAGCCTCTTGCTATGTGTATGTACAGCACCACACACAATAGGGCCAGGGCCTTAAGGCATTATTGTAATACAAATTAAAATGATAACCGTAGTCCCTTGGCTACGGGACAATCAAAAGGCCTTTGGGGTCTCCTTTTGAAAACACAGCCACAGCCTGGCCTCTCTTTTTCCTGGTGCTGTTTTATGTCTGCTAATAATTGTGTCTGATCCACTGTGACTTGATTTTTACTTCAAAATGTCTCCATCCTCAGGGCCAGATTCTGCTGTCAGTCACCCCCCGAAAACCAGATTTCCCCGTGCGTCCCCAGCAGCACAATCTGCCTCCCAGTAAGCCAGGTCATTTACTGAATGTGGCTGGGGTTTTCAAGGGGAATTCGGGATCCAGGCCCCACTGAAATTCAACAGGAGTTGGGCCTCTAGTCAGTCTCCTTTGAGAATCCCAGTCTGAGCTCCCACCTGGATTCACATAGAGATCCACAGGTTTCAGAGTAACAGCCGTGTTAGTCTGTATTCGCAAAAAGAAAAGGAGGACTTGTGGCACCTTAGAGACTAACCCATTTATTTGAGCATGAGCTTTCGTGAGCTACAGCTCACTTCATCGGATGCATACCGTGGATACTGCAGAAGACATTATATACACACAGAGACCATGAAACAATACCTCCTCCCACCCCACTGTCCTGCTGGTAATAGCTTATCTAAAGTGATCATCAAGTCGGGCCATTTCCAGCACAAATCCAGGTTTTCTCACCCTCCGCGCCTCCCCCCCCCACAAACTCACTCTCCTGCTGGTGATAGCCCATCCAAAGTGACCACTCTCTTCACAATGTGTATGATAATCAAGGTGGGCCATTTCCTGCACAAATCCAGGTTCTCTCACCCCCCACCCCCCTCCAAAAACCACACACACAAACTCACTCTCCTGCTGGTAATAGCTCATCCAAAGTGACCACTCTCCCTACAATGTGCATGATAATCAAGGTGGGCCATTTCCAGCACAAATCCAGGTTTTCTCACCCCCCCACCCCCATACACACACAAACTCACTCTCCTGCTGGTAATAGCTCGTCCAAAGTGACCACTCTCCCTACAATGTGCATGGTAATCAAGGTGGGCCATTTCCTGCACAAATCTAGGCTCTCTCACCCCCCCACCCCCCGGAAACACACACACACACACACACACACAAACTCACTCTCCTGCTGGCAATAGCTCATCTAAACTGACCACTCTCCAAGTTTAAATCCAAGTTTAACCAGAACGTCGGGGGGGGGGGGGGAGGAGTAGAAAAAAACAAGGGGAAATAGGCTACCTTGCATAATGACTTAGCCACTCCCAGTCTCTATTTAAGCCTAAATTAATAGTATCCAATTTGCAAATGAATTCCAATTCAGCAGTTTCTCGCTGGAGTCTGGATTTGAAGTTTTTTTGTTGTAAGATAGCGACCTTCATGTCTGTGATTGCGTGACCAGAGAGATTGAAGTGTTCTCCGACTGGTTTATGAATGTTATAATTCTTGACATCTGATTTGTGTCCATTTATTCTTTTACGTAGAGATTGTCCAGTTTGACCAATGTACATGGCAGAGGGGCATTGCTGGCACATGATGGCATATATCACATTGGTGGATGTGCAGGTGAACAAGCCTCTGATAGTGTGGCTGATGTTATTAGGCCCTTTGATGGTGTCCCCTGAATAGATATGTGGGCACAGTTGGCAACGGGCTTTGTTGCAAGGATAGGTTCCTGGGTTAGTGGTTCTGTTGTGTGGTATGTGGTTGTTGGTGAGTATTTGCTTCAGGTTGCGGGGCTGTCTGTAGGCAAGGACTGGCCTGTCTCCCAAGATTTGTGAGAGTGTTGGGTCATCCTTCAGGATAGGTTGTAGATCCTTAATAATGCGTTGGAGGGGTTTTAGTTGGGGGCTGAAGGTGACGGTGATCCACGCCGCTTCAGGTGGCCAGCACAGCTCATGTTTGGCTTCACGTGATGGAGAAACTCTGCTCTTCCGAGAAGCAATAAATCCACCAACCCAACTGTGAGCCATATGGAATCGACACATGCAGTGATGGGCAACGGTCACAAGCAGCTGTTAGCATCTCCAGAGCTCGGCCTGGGTGGGAGCCAAGTTTTCGTCCTCATCACTCGGTGATGCTCCAAGTCCCTGTCTCTGCAAACACAGCCTGAGTGTTATCTCAGGGCTCCTCCTTATCACCTGTTTCAGTTCTTGTCCTTTCCTCTCAAGCCAATCTCACAATCTGCTTTTGATGCCTTGATAACTGGGCATCTGCTCACAAGAGCCAGGGGCAAGTCTCAGACTTGTTCAGGCTCTCAAGCAGCAACGTGTGCGTGCAGACATAAGTCACACGAACCTTTGGTTGAGTTTTACCAGCAATCTGCATCTTTGACTGCATTCTCCCTTGAGACCTGTCCATCCTCGTTCCAGTCAGGGCATGTTTCATAGAAAAATCCCACTGGCACCAAGCTTTGGAAAAGCCTTTGTATTGCCCGCTCCACAAAAAGACCTGGGTATGTAACCCTTCCTCTTCCAGGATGGGTCTTCAGCCACCTCTAGTGACTGCTCCGTAGAGGAGTCTGATACTGCTGACAACAAAGGCAACTTACCCTTTAGCTCAAGTGGTTGTGGCCCCTGCTTTGCATGCAGGAGGTCCCTGGTTCCGATCCCCCTAATCACCCAAGCAGCATTGGGTGGATGTGCATTAGTCATTTATATCTTGAGATATCAGTAGGGGTCAAGAAATCACTGCGTAGGTCTCAACATAGCAAGGCACGCACCTGCCGGGAGGAGGGGAACGGGAAATGGGGAGTTTGCATGAGATGGCAGCGCGTGCTGCTCAGTGGTTAGGCAGGAGGAGATGGGAGATGCAGCAGGGGCAGCCCAGCTCAGATAGTTTCCTGGCTTCCGACTTCCGTTGGTCTGAAGCTATAAAACCAGCCCTGGGGCAGCAGGAGGCTCCCAGCCTGGAAGAGGACCCAAGAAGCTGTGAATTCAGAGAAGGAGCAGCCCCAATGTCTCCTGCTCCTGCTCTCCCTGCTGTCCTACCCCTCAGCCCGTGCTGGTGAGTAGAGGAAGCCATGAGCTGCAGGGGCGGTGAGTTGTATGAGCCCGTGGTACCTGCGCTCCAGCAAATTCAGGGCCCGGGAGGGGGCCCGGCTCCACCAATGTTTGGGGCTGGGTCTCTCCCCCAACCCCGGAGCGTCCCTGCCTGCCCCCTGGGCAGTGGGCGGCCACCCTGGAGCTCCCCATTGCGCTTCCTCGCCTGCCACTGCCGCTGCCGGTTACAAGGGAGCGGCGCTGGGGGCAGGCTGAGGCGGCTGCTGTGCCGGAGATGGGGAGGAGGTGCATGGCAAACCCCCGCCCCACCCCGAGCAGGCGACTCTGAGTCAACTCCGAGGGCGGGGGGACACAGATGGAGCAGCACGCAGGGCAACCTGGCCGCACCTCTGCGTAGGAGCCAGAGGGGGGACATGACGCCTCTTCCGGGAGCTGCTTCAGGTAAGCACTGCCCAGAGTCTACACCCCTGACCGCCTCCCGCTCCCCAACCCCCAGCCCCGCTCCTCTTCCCACCCTCCAAACCCCTTGGTCCCAGCCCAGAGACCCTCCTGTACCCCCAACCCCATCCCAGAGCCTGCACCCCAAGCTGGAGCTCCCCCATACACGTCCAACCCCCTGCCCCAGCCCCCTCCTGCACCCTGAACTCATTTCTAGCCCAACCCCGGAGCTTACACCCCCAGCCAGAGCCCTCACCCCCTCCCACACACCAACCCCCAATTTTGTGAGCGTTCATGGCCCGCCATACAATTTCCATACCCAGATGTGGCCCTCGGGGGTTTGCCCACCCCTGCTCTACGCTGCAATTTTTAGCCCTGCACCTGAGCCAGCTGCCCCAGGCCCCAAGTGCCATTGGTGTTTTATTGCAGTGTGGACATACTCTTAGGGTTTGTAGGTTATATCTGCTGCAGAGGGCCTCTGGTATTTAGATCCACCTCTCTGGGCTTTGTCCTTGTGTGACAGCCGCCCTCTCGACTACCACAGCAGGGACTGAACCAGAGCAAACCTCACGGGCTGCTGTAACTAGAGCTGCGGTTCTGTAGCGAGGGAAGGGTGAGCAGACACCAAGTGTGAAAAACCGGGACAGGGGGTGGGGTGGTAATAGGAGCCTATATAAGAAAAAGCCCCCAAAATCGGGCCTGTCCCTATAAAATCGGGACATCTGGTCAGGCTAAGTGAGGGCAGCATTATTCACGCCCTCTGTGGATTGGCACAGAGGTGACCAGGTGGCACGTTCACGGGTTTGGGCTCCGCAGACTCAAACGCCGATGGACCTGTTGTGGCCGCACAGGCGTGACATCATGACGCAATCCCAGGACAGCCCGTTCCCAGTGGATGAGCACGGGCCATCTAGGGAAGTAGCTGGCCAAGGAAAGTGACGCTGCCCAGTCTCCGTCCCTGGGCTGGCATCACACAACCCAAGGATGTGGGTGTTCCAACATCAGAAGGTGACTGTCAGGACATGTCTAGCTTTGGGGCTCAACCTCCAACCTGGTATCACCCCCATTTCTACATCCTGCTCCCAGGCAGATTCCTGATGAGCAAGCACCTGGAAAAACAAAACCCCAAAACCTTCCTGTTCATCTCCTGCAGGGTCTAACATGTTGGCTCCCCTCCCATAACAGCTGAGCCACAAAGCCAAACTGAATAAATACGTCCAGGTGATCCCCCTGCCCAAGAGCAGCAGCGACATCCCCGTGGACACCAAGTGCATCGTGTCGGCATGGGGCTACATTGACAAAGAGGTAGCAATGGACAAGCTCTTCGAGACCAATGCCACTGTCCTGAGCCAGAGGAAATGTCTCCTATCCTACCCAGAGCTCAGCGACGGCATGGTCTGTGCGGCCAGCTACCACAAGTGCACTGACGTCAACTACGTACGTCTCTCCATCCCTTCCCGTCCTCCCCAGCCATGCTGCCCTGAGGTCAGCGGGTGGGAAGGGACATCCCCAGCCACCTTAATGGCCCTCTTCACTCATGAGCCACAGAGGCACCAAAGGGGCACTCAGAAACATTGTCCTCGTTTTATTTCTGTGCCCCCTGCAGCCAGAGGAGCTGACTCTTCCCTGCCCCAGCAGAGCTTCCCCGCCCTTGCGCACGCCCCTGAAAGATATTCCCTAGTAGACACAAGACCAGGGCCATTGAGCCAGTCCCCTGGGGTCACACGGTGGTGGAGCCAGGATTGGAAGTAGCCATCAGTGGCTCTGTATCCTGCGTTCGTGCCCGCTAGCCCACAATGCGCTTTCTCAGTGCCTATGTTCTACTTAACCCTATTTCCCCGTGTCTTTCTCAGGGGGACTCCAGTGGCCCTTTGGTCTGCAACGGGGCGGCCCAGGGGATTGTCTCCTATGGTTTCCAGTTCCCTCCCTCGGTGTACACTCGCATCGCCCACTACCTGCCCTGGATTCGAAAGACCATGGGGCAGTGACCAGAGAGGAAGATGCTATAGCTTCTCCAGCATCTTCATTTCCTTATGCTGCAGTCACTGGCTTTTCTCTCCCCGGGGTGTTACAGGGAACTATAGGGATAACCATGCCCACCAACTCCTCCTTTTGGGCTGCCTTTTCCTCTACATTTAAATACCATCATTAGTGGATCAGAACTTTTCTCCCGCCTCTCCCCGCAGGAAGAACACACAGGGCTTAATCCTGAGCCCCTCGCCAAGTTTGCATGCGGGCAAACCTCCCAGGTTAGCCTGGGTGAGGAGGGAGCGAAAACATGGCAAGGAACTCAGCTTTGGCCCAAACAGATTGGAACAAAGCTTTCCTCAGCCAAGCAGCCCCCTCCTGGTTCAGAACACACACGAATCCCACCGTGCCGGGGAGCATTTCAAAGCACAGGGATTTTGATGGGGTTCAGACACCCAATTCAAAGGCTTTTTGTCGGGAAATGCTGATTCATCAAAACCCAAAGGGTCTGTGGCTCAGGGCTGGCTTTGAGGACGCTCCCAACAGAAAATATTAGGGGTTGTCTTTTTTTCTGGATTGCGGAAACTGGCTATTTTGACATTTTCTAGATGGCTCATTTGGGTTTGGGGTTGAGGCCACTTTTCATTTTGAAATTTGAATTAACGGCAAGGCAAGGCAAAGCAAGGCAAGGCAAGGCAAAGCAAGGCAAGGCAAGGCGAGGCGAGGCACCTTTTTTTTTTAAAGGGTTGAAACAAAAAATGAAATGTTTTGAAATTAACCAAACTGCTTCCATTGACCAGATCTGATTTTTTTTATTGCAGATTATCAGTTTGAAAAAATCCGCAAGAGTCCCACTACTCACCCCAATTTGAGACGGGCCTTCCCCCCACAGACCTTGAAAATTCTGGTGGGACGGAACACCATTTCCTCCCCCATTCTGTTTTTCCTCCCCCTCACTGCCCCATTCCTTCTATGTCCCTGCAGTGCTAGAGTGACAATAAACAAGCTCCTGCATTTCGTAAAGTCTCCTGCCTTATTTTGAAGTTTGTTTCTGCTCATTGTTGTAAAAGGGATACCTGCTTACTGTATTTTTCACTCCATGCATCTGACGAAGTGGGTTCTAGCCCACAAAAGCATCTAAGATGTCCCAAGGACATCTCCTCGTTGTTTTTGCTGATACAGACGAATGCAGCTACCACTCTGAAACCAGAAAGAAAAGAGAGTACACTGGGTCTCCTTTATAGCCAGAGGGCTCGGATCAGCCAAACCCTGATCCCCTCCCATTCCCACCCCATGCACCTACTGCCATGTACGCATTTATTAGCCTTCCCCACGCTCATCCCGGGACCTGCAGCAGCCCTGAAAGGGGATTCTGCACACACTGTCCAGAACACAAGGACTCCCAGAGCTCAGCACAATAGGGCTGTTTCAGCACCGCGCCTGTGGAGACTCCAGCCTGAGACGCACACAACCTGCTCTCTCTCCCCTTCCCTTTTGTGTTCCTCTCCACCCCCGGCTCTTTGCCTCCTGTCGCCTCTCCCTCTCGCAGCTTGTCCCCGGATTCTGAGACCAGCTACGCCACACCAGCCCAGCGGCAAGATGAGCTGGCCCATCCAGCTCTGCCCAGCTGGAGAAAGACCAGCCAGGGAGAGGGATCAGACCAGCCAGGTGACACCGAGCCAGAGCCCAGAGAAGAGCCGCCCTGAGGGACTCAGCACCATCTGGGACTGAGCAGCCAGCCCGGATCTTCAGAATGGCCACAAAGGCTGGTTTCAGAGTAACAGCCGTGTTAGTCTGTATTCACAAAAAGAAAAGGAGGACTTGTGGCACCTTAGAGACTAACCAATTTATTTGAGCATAAGCTTTCGTGAGCTACAGCTCACTTCATCGGATGCACCACTTTTACGCCCCTGCCACTTCTCCCCCTTGCGTCTGTTTGTCCAAAGCAGGGAGAGTGACCATCCATCACATCAACCCTTTCCTCCCCCAACATCCTCCCAAGAAAGGCTGTCTGACAAAAATAAGAGACACTGACCAACACCCTCTCTCGGAAAAGGGGACTCTGGTAGGGTTTGGCTAAGTTAGGTCTGTACAATCGCTCTGTTTCCCTTCCAAAAAGGGCTTTATGTCTCGGGCCACTTCTTTTTCTTTTATGCAGCCTGCTCAAGACATTTGCAAACTTTGGCATGAATTGTGCTGCCACGGAGCTAAGCAGGCCGAGGTCTCTGACCTCCAGACTTGTTTAACTCTTTACTATTGTACAGTGACAGGGTCACGTTAACACTCTGGAGGCTCTGGGCCCCCTTGTTCCATCAAACTTAACACAACAGGCCCCAACTCTTAATACACCGAGCTAGAGTCTCAGCCAGTGGAAATGGCCGTAACCCCACAGAGCTGATTTGCACCAGCAGAGGATCTGTCTTGTTCTCACTGCCCTGGCAGGACACGATTTTTAACTGTTGGTGACAAACTGATCAACACAGAAGAATCGGCTCTAACAGCAGGAAGTGGGCCGGGAGGGCTTGGTGTAAACACAGTCCTGAGATGAATACAAGGTGAAGGTAGCACTTCCTGCCCCACAACGGAAGGGCTGTGCCTGCAGCCGAAAAACCCCACAGAGTTGTTTGTGTCTTTTGATGAGGCACACCTCTCTGTGGTTAGAGTTTCTCCTCCCAACTGAAGCAGAAGATGCTTGCTGTTCTAGTAGGTAAGACACTGGTCTAGGGACTAGGTGCTCTGGGTTTTATCCCTGGCTCAGGTCTCAGTGGTGCATGGCCTCGGTCAAGTCACTTCACCTCGCTCCATGCCTCAGTTTCCCCTCCTGTAAATTGGTTGGGGCAGGGCATCTCTCTCACTGCAAGTTCAGACAGCACTCAGCACAATATGGTCCTCTAGATGCTACTAACGGTGATTTTTCCACTCTCCACTTCACCAGAGAGATTTGGCAACCCCCTTAGTACATGAGACCATTGTCTGCTCAGAGCACAGATCTTAAGGTTAACGACGCGGCCTTGTCCCTGGCCCAGTAAGTACCTGCTGCAGCTGCTGGTGGGTTCCACATCCACCCAGAGGCATTCCTCACTCCAACAATTCCATAACAAGAAGTTCATGGCAGCCACCAGAATCCAGACATGGTGAACAGAGAGATTCCCACCCCAATTGTCACAAGAGCGGAGCAGGCAGGGGGCTGTGGGTCAGGAGGGCTGAGGTGCATTACCACAGCCATGTGTGTGGGGAGCCCAGGAGCAGAGTCAGAGGACCGGTGTGGGGCGGGATCGGGGTGTGCCAGCCCAGGACTGGGCTAGCAGGCGTTGCTGTAGCGAAGGATTGACACTTAACTGAGCTTCCCATTTGGATTTCCATGGTCACCCATAGGGCTGTGCAGTACCCTGACCGTTTACTGCCTCGTGAGCACCTCCCCCTGGCCAGAAGCCACTCTACAGCACTCTGCCTCAATGGCCATCCCACCTCTTCAGGGCTCCTCTAAGAACCCTCCAGGCCCCAGCCCCTCCACAAACCCACGCAGCCTGGACCCCAGGTCAGCTGAGCCCAGCCCCCTCCTCCCTGACAGCCTGTCTGTCTGCTTCCCAGTACCTTCTGTCTGAAGTTTGGCCTTCGCCACAGAGCCTTTCCCATCTTTCCCCTGCTTCCTGGGCACAGTCGCTCCCCGGCCTGGAGAGCGTTCTCTCAGCACTGTCGCCATTCCCGCCAGGCTCAATCATGCTCCCTCAACAACCGCCCCGCTTCCTGCTGCCTCACCCACCTTAAAACAGACTCTTCCTCCCAGCCCCTACAGATGGGCTCCGCCAGCCGCCCTCCAGTTCCTGAGTCTCTGATCTTCCTCCCACATCAAATCCCCACATCTCCTACCTGCTGCTCCGCCTCTGTCCGTTCCCTGATTTGGGGGGAAACTCTCCAAGTCTGAAGCCCAGACCCTGCCTAAATCCAGCCCTGGCAACGTGTGTGTTCCCTTAGGGATCTAGGCTTATGAACAGGATGGGTCAGACCCAACAACCTCCACTTCTGCTGTGAAACCACCAGCTACTGACCGCTGTGGTTATGAGTAGCAATCAGGGGCAGCCGTCAGCAATCCCCGTGGCAAGCGGGCGATCAGCACACGTGGAGGAACCGCGCTGAGTGGCCAGCACTTTGCAGCAGGCTGAGTTCTTATCTCCAAAATGCAGCTGGAGTTTTATCTAAGGGCTCCCCTTGTATCTCTGTTGTGGGTCAGATACGGCCTCTCGGCACAAACCTCACTCTCAGTCCCTTCTCTTGAAGCTGTTCTACTCTCCCTAAATAGTTAGTCATCGGAACAGGGACTTGAACGTGGGTCTCCCCTGTTTTAACGGCGGGCTGTAACCACTAGGCTATAGAGTCATCTGTGCTCTTTTTCCCTGGCCCAACAGAACAGCTTCAACCAGCAAGATTGAGCCAACCTGTAGTCCAGTGGCTAGGACATGCTCCTACAACATGGAAGACCCCACATCAGACAGAGAGAAGAATTGAACCAGGGTCTCCCTCAGCCTCGGTGAGTTCCCTACCTGCTGGGCTAAAGGCTATAAAAAGGCAGTGCCCTCCCCACTAGGATATTTGGTCAAAATGCCCAAAATCCAAACAAACCATTTTGTGTCTGCACAAAACGCTCTGTTTCAGCCTGACATGGCATTTCTCCAACTTTGCGATTCACTGAAAAATTTGTTTTCGGTTCAACCCAAAACAAAAACTTTTATGTTATTTTTCAGGGTTGCCAGCGAACCAAAAAATCCATTATTCCCCCAGTCCTAGCCAAGACCCGTCTCAGGATCAGGATGACAAAGGCCTAACGGTGTCACAGTGAGTCCCAGGAGATGGTGAGAATAGCAGCCATGAGGGTTTCATTTGCTCCTTCCATTCTCCTGTCTCCCAGCCAGCCAGCTCTCTCTGTCTCCAAAGTTATTTTTTAAAGGACCCCAGAAGGGAGTGAGGGGTGGAATAACCAATCGTCTCGTTATTTTGTCCACCATTTAGGCCTAATTTCCAACACACCAATTGTGGTTCATTGATTGGTCCCACATACCTCTTGTTCCCCAGCCATGGTCTTAGCCCAGTCCTTCAGTTAGACCAGTCGGCCTTTTTGTTTGGTCTAACTTAGTCTTTCTGTCACCCTTCTCCCATCAACTCTTGCAACCGGGGATTGGAACACTTTATAACCTTCTTCCAACTTTCCCAGGCCAGCTCCCAATCGGGGTGGGTCTGCTCGGCCCCAATTATTACAACACTCCCCAGCCCCAACTCACGCCACAGCCAGAGCCTCCCAGGCCCTTGCCTTAGGACACAGCTGTGTTCTTGAAATGCCAAACAGAAGCAGTTCCTCTGACCACCCTGAGTTACAGCTCCTACAAGCTTCTGCCATGGCCTCTCAGTGCTGAAAGAAGGATGCTCCATGAGCGCCTCTCCCACCTATAACTCTCTGAGCCCTTCATAGAAAGCCCCTGACCCCCCTTCTCAGCAGGGTCTGATAATGGAAGAAGGCTGGCTGGCTCCAGGCATTGAAAGGGGCAGATCAGCCTGTTAGAGGGCCCTATATAATGGCTGGACCATGTGCACAGACACAGCAGTGTGTATAGTTCCCTATACTTTCCAATTGACTTACATTCCCTTCCAGGCCGTGGGATAGAAGACAGGAAAGAAAGGTGCCAATTTCCTACATCATCTGCTACCTTGGAGACCTGTGCTGCTTTCCTGATGTTGCCTCTGCTCTGTGTGTGTGCGCCCCCCTTAGGGGTGTTGTATGAAGCTACAGGGATAAAACAAGGCCCCTAATTCCTCCCCAGGGCAAGGAACTAACAGGCTCTCCGCTCTTAAATATCATCATTAGAGGAAGAGGCTCTTCTCCCTGGGGACAAACACACCCTTGTGTGAGCAGAGATTAGGGGGGGCATCATTAGCCTGCCAAGAGATATGCAAAATGTGCTCTTTAAATATTTAAATCCCCTGAGTTAAGAGTCCCCTGACTGGTCCCCTGGAGGACATGAGGGTCTCTAGCAGGGGGGTTCAGGATTCTGTCTGTACCTGTGGATGTGAGAATGGCCATACTGGGTCACACCAATGGCCCAAGTAGCCCAGAATTCTGTCTCCAAGAGTGGCCACTGCCAAAGGCTTCAGAGGGAATGAGCAGGACAGGGCAATTACTGAGTTAGCCATCCCCAGTCATCCAGTCCCAGCTTCTGGCAATCAGAGGTTTAGTGACCTCCCAGAGCGTAGGGTTGCCTCCCTGACCATCTTGGCAAGGGGTCACAAAACTGAGTCCCAGAGCCACACGCTCAGCTGATGTCAAATGCAGCTATGGCCCCATTGACCCCCCACAGAGAATACGGCACAAAACTGAACCAGGGATAATTCCAGAGACCCTTCCCTCAAAGGGTCTGACACTGAACCTAGAGCAGAGCTCTAGGCAAGTGGGCTCTTTAGACAACTTCCCTGTCTGCTAAGACTTGAGGTCCTCTTCTTACCTAGGGTCTGAGCCAGCTCCTGTTGGGATCTATGGGTATGGGCTGAATCAAGCCCCTGCAGACCAGGCACTGAGCAAGCAGCGCCAGCTAACTGTCCTCCTGCTGAAGGTGTTTGCAGTGGGAAGGAGGTAACAGAGCCTCTTCTGGTAGCTCCTGCTTCGGATTGCTGCTCTTGTTGGGCAGATGCCAGGGATGGACTCAGCGGCGTCCGGGGTGGAGCGCAGAGGGGAGAAGCATCTTCTCTTCCTCCATGTCCCACTGACGCCATCAACCTCAGGACATTAAGGCCAAGATTTCCAAGGAAGATTAATGACTTTGGGAGCCCAGTTGGAAGGGTCTGATTTTCACAGACTGCCGAGCAGTTACCTGCTGAAAATCGGGCCCCTTCACGGCGTCTCCACAGAAACTCTCGGCCTAAGCAAGGCCTTAAGTCTCTCCTCTTCCAATACCGCGCTTGTGACGATAGCATCCGAGCCAAGCGGTGCACGAGCTTTATGTGGGCTCTCCGCAGAGAGAGAAGTATCCCCCCCCCCGCCCCCAACGAAATGGCAAAGGCCTGTGTGGTTTTTGGTTACAGACTGGGCAGCCGTTAGCGCCTTCTGCCCAATGGAAAAATGTATGACAGCAGAAAGGACACTCTCAGGCGGCTGGTGTTCTTGACCGTTATCTCCAGGAAGGCACAGAACCCGTCACGATTGAAAGGAGATACAGATCCTCTCCCACACCACCCGCCACCTTCTCGTGCTCTTCACATGAATGGTTACGGCTATTGCTGGTTCCAGCCGTCATGCGAGGTCCGTGACACGAACAGATGGTTCTCAGAGGGAGAGGAGCGGAGCGGGGTTTCCCACGACGCAGGACTTTGCAGTGGTGCAGGCCACATCGTTTATTAACAGCCTGCACCAGAGGGTTAATAATGAGATGGCCACACCGGGTGTTGCCACAGAACGAGTGAGATTAACCCAGAGTAAGGGGGAGCATGAGGAATTCCTTCAGGACTTGGCTACCTGACGGGAGATGAAACTCAACATAGACACACGCAAGGGAACAATTTAAACTACTCAGTCATAGGTCTTAATAAATAATAAAATAATAATAATAATGCCACCTCCTAGCTCTTGTCTAGCACATCCCAGCCATGAATCTCCAAGTGCTTTACAAAGGAGGTGAATATTATTATCCCCATTGTACAGATGGGGAAACTGAGGCACAGAGCAGGGCTGTGACTTGCCCAAAGTCACCCAGCCAGGTCAGTGGCAGAGCCACGAACAGAACCAGGGTCTCCTGGGTCCCAGACCAGTGCTGCACCCACTGCAAGTTCCAAATGGGTTACAACAGTGACAACCACCCTCTTGGTCAACGCGTTAGGTTTGAACTCGGCACCTACAGTGCTAAACACACAAGCTGCTACAGCGTGAGCTGAAGACCCCACATGCAGCAAATGGGGGCTGACAGGGCATGAGACTCACACTTAACCCCATGTCTCTGCCCATATCCAGCCCATTTTTAATCCCCTGCTCCTGGGAATAGAGGACACGGCCGGCCCAGCGTTTGGGAACGACTCCTGCTCACTGCAGAGGGCTGGTCCCAGTGCGTAGCCTTTTCCTTGCACCCACATGTAATCTCTGCTGACACCAGCACTGCATCATCCCAGGGTGACCTTGGGGAAGTAACGTCCGCTTCCCGGGCCTCAGTTTCTCCATCTGTAAGATGGGGATAACGGTACTGGCCTGCCTTTTTAAGTGCCTTGATCTGTGCCTGTGAGACGTGCTATAGACATAGGATAGGACTGGTACAGAAGGACCGAGGCCTCTCCACTCCAATCTAACCAGCCTACTGGGGCCTGTTCTACAGAGCACATTTCCATCTGTCCATTGCTAGCCCCAGAAGATCCCCTGCTGGCCGGGTGACAGCCACCCTCTTCGCCAGCACATCACAGACCTCCGGAGCGAAAAGCACCAGCTGCCGCAGCTTGAGCTAGGAAGTGGATCGGGCACCACATGACCCTATAACACACTCACTGCGGAGGTTACACCTGCACCCAATCACTGGGCAAACGTTGTCTTCCTTGTCGCACACTGTGTAGGCCCCATGCTTTCCATGCCCCACAGGAAAACCCCATGCCCAGTGTTGAGCGATGGGGGGGGGGGCATTTATCATGAGCACAGTGCATGCTGGGGCATCAGCCCTGAGATCCTGGGGAAGGTGCTTTATGGAGCCAGGTTTGTGTTTGTTTTAAGCAGGGCCCGTTAACACAGCGACTGCTCTCTCCTGACTGGCTGCCCCGCTGGGAACAGGAGATGCATTGTCCTGCACCCCCCCAGAAGTGGTCAACTTGGTGATCGGGCCAGCTGCCGAGCATCTGAAGCAAGTGACCAGAGGCGAGCGGAGAGGAGATAGCAGATAGACGCACAAGGATCTGATTGTGCCCGGATCATTTAGATCAGCCCAGCGCAGGCGGTTTCCTGGTTTCCGAGTTTCATTGGTCTGAGGCTATAAAACCAGCCATGGGACAGCAGGAGGCTCAGATTGGCGCCCAGCCTGGAAGAGGACCCGAGGAGCTGTGAACTCAGAGATGGAGCGGCCCCAATGTCTCCTGCTCCTGCTTTCCCTGTCCTACCCCTTGGCCCATGCTGGTGAGTAGAGGAAGCCATGGGCTAGGGTGACTATCCAGGGTCTATGCACAAGGTGAGAAAGGAGCCATCCCCTCACCTCCTGATCAGGAGTCCGTGTGTCTTTCAGGTGCTTTGCGGAATCAGATTGTTGGGGGGCATGAAGCCAAGCCCCACTCCAGACCCTACATGGCAGCTCTGAAGGTTTCGGGTGATTTCGGCTGCGGGGGGTTTCTGGTGGCCCCGGATTGGGTGATGACCGCCGCTCACTGCATGGGGTAGGTACCGTCGCCGGGTTTGTCCTTCTCACACTGATTGACAAAATAAATTTTAAAGCAGGATTCGTCTGCAGTCTGTGTGAAGCCAGATGTCTCTGCATCCTTGCCCCCATTGCTCGGGGAGGGGAGAGGGGCTGTGCCAGGGAAAGTGACCCACGCTGTCTCCTGCCCATTTCAGGGATATCACCGTGATCCTGGGAGCTCACGATATCCATAAGCCAGAGGAGTCTCAGCAGGTGCTGGGGGTTGAGACTTACTACAACCACCCTGAATACAACGACATCTTGATAGCTAATGACATCCTGCTGCTAAAGGTAAGTGACTTGTCTGCAGCGGTGGGAGGTCCCCCTGACAGCTGCTTCGGGGGAGCGGGGGGGCTGAGGGGCTAAGTGCGGATGGCTCAGAACAGAGAGAGAATTTTACGTCTTGTGCTGTGGGGAGAAGTCAAAGCTCACTTTTCAAACTGGGCTTTATTATTTTGAGATGGTCCAGCCAGAGAAAGGAAACCGTGGGCAGATCCTGCAACCTCAACTTTCCTGGAGTTCCCTGGGGGTCAGGAGCACTCAGCCCCGCTCAGAATAGATCACCCAGTGTCAGCCTCACTGTCCCACATCCCCTGCAAGCTGCATGTTCTCCAGTATTGCCTCCCTCCTGTCCCCTAGGCTGCTTAGTTAGTGTAAGTGCTCAGGGCCTGATGCTGTAGGTTGCTCAGTCTCTCCCATCACCTGGCCAGGTGGGGCCACTGGACATCTTCTCTCTGAACCATTCTCACCCCTGCCTCCAGATTCCATTGACTACTGCTTGGGGCTTAATACTCCTTCTCTTCCTCCCACCCAGCTGACAGCGAAGGCCAAGCTGAATAAATACATCCAGGTCATCCCTCTGCCCAAGACCAGCAGCGACGTCCCCACCGACACCAGGTGCAGCATGGCAGGATGGGGCTACATTGACAAAGAGAGGGTCACCAACCGGCTCTTTGAGACCAACGTCACCATCTACAGCCGCAGGAAATGCCTCAGCATCTACCCCAACCTCAACGATGGCATGCTATGTGCCGGCAGCTTCCACCACCTCAAGGACTCCAGCCAGGTCAGTACTGGAAACACCGGCAACCGGGTGGAAGTACAGGCACCGGGACCTCAGCTCCTGGGCTGGGACTGCCAGGCAAGCTACTTAGGTTCCACTCTACGAGGAAAAAGAACAGGAGGACTTGTGGCACCTTAGAGACTAACCAATTTATTTGAGCATCAGCTTTCGTGAGCTACAGCTCACTTCATCGGATGCATACTGATGAAGTGAGCTGGAGCTCACGAAAGCTTATGCTCAAATAAATTGGTTAGTCTCTCAGGTGCCACAAGTCCTCCTTTTCTTTTTGAGAATACAGACTAACACGGCTGTTACTCTGAACTCTAAGAGGAGGGACTTTCATGGATGCAAATCTCCTGCCAGCTCATGTGTCTCCTGTAAGGGTTTCCCCCATGTGGTTTCTTGCTAGGGTGATCAGCTGTCCCGATTTTATAAGGACAGTCCCGATTTTTGGGTAGCTCTCTTATATAGGCTCCTATTACCCCCCACCCCCGTCCCGATTTTTCACATTTGCTGTCTGGTCACCCTATTTCTTGCTACCCAGGCTGACACAAACCCTGCATTCAGCTCCTGGAGGAGGGTTTTCTGCTGAGCCCGGAGATCTGTGGAAGCATATGGCCCGACACCGACGGGTTCCTTCATGAGTCCCATCTACAGGAAAGCTGGGCAAAATTTTTCAACCCCCGTTTTTATTTATTTATTTATTTATTGGCAAAATCATGCAGATTTAGGTCAACCGAAACATTGCACAAAGTTGTGTTAAATTCACACAATGGTTTCGGTGAAAAAAACAACTCCCTCCCTGCCCCCCCCCAAATTTCTGAACAAAATTGAAACACCTTTTCAAAACAGAACGTTTTGATTTTTCGATTCAAAACGCCTCGCCCTTCAGAAATTCCTCTCCGTTTTCCTTGAAAAAGCTCGACACCCCAAGGACATGGTTCATTTCGCCAAGACCCTTTTCCCCCTTGCTGCTGTTTGGAACTGGCGCAAGCTGAAAACGCCATCATTCGCCCAGACCGCTCTGGGCCATGCTGGCGGGTACGTCTCTGCCGCGGTCACAGGGGGGCGATCGCCGCCAGGTGTACATGTAGCCGAGCTGGCTTTAATTTAGCTGACTCGGGTACCACAGCCGTGAAGCCGCAGCAGGACGGGCTAGCCCTGGGAGCACTGACCTAGGGTTCTGGGTGGGTTTGGACACCCTACACTGGTGCAACTGCAATGTCGCAGTAATGCTGACTTGGGAACATCATTCGTGAGCCGCAGTCTTACCCAGTGATTGCAGTACCTGTGACATGGGGCTACCACATTGGCTTTGCACAGAGCAGCCAACTCAACGGGTTGACCCCTGGATTAAGTTGGCCCTGTGTCTGGAGGGCCTCTGAAGTCTCTCCTCTTCTCTGTTTGGCAGGGGGATTCCGGGGGGCCTCTGATCTGCAACGGGGTGGCACAGGGAATTGTTTCCTTTGGCTACAGCTTCCCTCCTGCCGTCTACACCCGTATTGCCAACTACCTTCCGTGGATCAGAAAGATCATGGGCTAGAGGACCGGAGAGGGAGATGCTCCAGCTTCTCCTCCAGCATCTTCTGCCTTGGAGACCCGTGCTGCTTTCCCTTATACTGCATCCGCTGGCTTTTTCTCCCTTCCTGGTGTTGTATGAAACCGTAGGGGACAAGACTCTCTCTGGGTGCCTCTATGGCCTTGTTACTGTAGCTCTGAAGGCCTGCATGCCCAGCAGGTCCCTTGTCACCTGGGTTCTGTTGGCTCAGGAGAGGAATGTCAAGTTTTCAGCCCCCTGAGTGAATAGTCTCTTGACTGGTCCCCTGAAGAAGCAGAGGCTCAATACGAGCCAGGGGCTTTGCTGTTCTGAGGGTCTTCAGGATTCCTTCTGTCCCAGTTGACTTAAATAGGGCACAGCTGCCCAGTCTCCGGCATGTGCCTAGACCATCAGAGCAGAGCCAGAGATAATTCTAGAGCAGGGGGCACTGAAGAGGGTTGAAATTGGTCCAAGGAGGTGGTTTTGGACCACCTGGAGGGGAAGGCTCTGACCTGTGCTCGCTCCCTCCTGGGCGTTCCCTGGTTTGTTTCCCTGGTTCAGTCCCAGGCTGAGGTTGGGCTTCACTTGGGTTTACAGAGGAGTTTCTCTCCCTGGCAATTTCAGCTGGTGCCACATTGTCAGAGCCAAAGCGGAGAGAAATCCGGAGGCTGGAAAGGGTCCAGCAAAAGCATGCAGCAGCAGGAGTCTGAATCCTGGCCAGTCCCCAACTCCCCAACGCTATGTTCTCACACCCCCTTCACCCCGGTCACTGCTCCATTCCTCCTCTGTCGCTCGCTGCGATGCTGGGCATGTAACAAGCCTGAAAAAATAAACGCCAATCTGCATTTCACAGCGTCTCATTCTCCAGCTTCACAACGTCCCTTTTCAGTGGGTTTCTGATCATTCTCCAGATAAACACAAAGGGCCAAATTCTGCTCCCAGTTGCAATGGGGTAGGCCCTTTGATTTCAGTGGGTTGCATGGGTGTAAATGAGCACTTCAGCCCAAAGGAGAACAGCCCTCTTTCCACTTCCCAGGCCACAGGGGGAAGTGCCCCAGGAGAACTGAAAAAGACCCATGTGGTTTTCTGGTTCCAGACTATGCAGCCTTTAATATCTCCTGTCTAGAGGGAACTTTGCAAATGGGAAGGGCACAGTCTGTAGGTGTTCCTGGTCCTTATTGCTGGGAATGTGTAACCCACCTGATTATGTGATATATGCCATCATGTTTCCAGCAATGCTCCTCTGCCATGTACATTGGCCAAACCGGACAGTCTCTACGCAAAAGAATAAATGGACACAAATCTGACATCAGGAATTATAACATTCAAAACCCAGTAGGAGAACACTTCAATCTCCCTGGTCACTCGATAACAGACCGAAAAGTGGCAATTTTTCAACAAAAAAACTTCAAAAACAGACTCCAACGTGAAACTGAAGAACTGGAATTAATTTGCAAACTGGACACCGTCAAATTAGGCCTGAATAAAGACTGGGAGTGGTTGGGTCATTACAAAACCTAATTTTGCCCATACTAATTTCCCCCTACTGTTACTCACACCTTCTTGTCAACTGTTTGAAATGGGCCACTCTCATTACCACTACAAAAGTGATTTTTCCTCCCTTGGTATCCTACTGTTAATTGAATTGTCTCGTTAGACTGACCTCCCATTTGGTAAGACAACTCCCTTCTTTTCATGAGCTGTGATTTCATGTGCTGCTACTGGATTTCCCACTCCCTGCATCTGATGAAGTGGCTTTTAGCCCACGAAAGCTTATGCCCAAATAAATTTGTTAGTCTCTAAGGTGCCACAAGGACTCCACATTGTTTTTGCTGATACAGACTAACACGGCTACCACTCTGAAACCTGCCGCCTGATTAGCTTTGCCGTTCAGTTTAGATACAGACCCTCTCACATACTGCCCGCTGCCTCCTTGTGCTTTTCTTGTGGCCCTGGGTTTGTCACTGATCGCTGCTAGAAAAAGCTCGAGAGGAGGAAAACTCCCACTGCCGGAGCAGAGTTAGGCCAGTGCTGAGCAGGTCCAGCTTTACCAACTTGCATGATTTCATTGCATATCATGACATCTTGGTGTTTTCCTTTCTCAGCTTCCATTTCGTAAAAAAGTTTCTAGCCCAGCGCTAACCATGGGGGATAGGAAGAAGCTTCACTGGGGTAATTTATCTAAAAACTGGGTTTCTTACGCTTTATTCTGAAGCAGCTGGTTCTAGCCACAGTTAGAGACAAGACAGTGGACTAGGAACTTGGGGTATGATCTGGACCCCGTTACCCACCCCACCCCCATCTGAGCCCCTCACTATCTACCACATGGTCAGTTAGAGGCACTCGTGTGCCACAGAGCGAAACTCATCCCTTTCTAACTGGGTTTAAAGCTGTCAGTCAAACACAGGAGTGGCGAGAAGGCACATGGCTTTTGATAACAGTCTAAATGGCAGATTTCAGAGGGGTAGCCGTGTTAGTCTGTATCAGCAAAAACAATGAGACACCATGGAAAAATCAACATGTAGACATGACAACTTTATCACAACCATCGCTGATAACTTTATCTCCAAACCCCAACGTTTAAGACTCTCAGGCTCCACCCAAGTCACCCATCCTCCCTCACAATCATCAGCAAAATCCACAGCTAGTGTAGATCAGCCTAGGTCCCTTGGCTTCAGTAAAGCTAAGCAGACTTATACCAGCTGGGGATCTAGCTCCCTCTATCTCCAGAACCCTAATGGAAGTAGGTTGATAAAGGAGGGAGATTTGGGGTATGTCTACACTACGAAATTAGGTCGAATTTATAGAAGTCGGTTTTTTTGAAATCGGTTTTATATATTCGAGTGTGTGTGTCCCCACAGAAAATGCTCTAAGTGCATTAAGTGCATTAACTCGGCGGAGCGCTTCCACAGTACCGAGGCAAGCGTCGACTTCTGGAGCGTTGCACTGTGGGTAGCTATCCCACAGTTCCCGCAGTCTCCGCTGCCCATTGGAATTCTGGGTTGATATCCCAATGCCTGATGGGGCTAAAACATTGTCGCGGGTGGTTCTGGGTACATATCGTCAGGACCCCGTTCCCACCCCCCCTCCCCCCGTGAAAGCAAGGGCAGACAATCATTTCGCGCCTTTTTTGTCTGCTGCCAGCCAAAGATGTAAAGGATAGATGGAGTGGGTCAGAACAAGAAATAGACCAGATTTGTTTTGTACTCATTTTCCTCCTCCCCTGTCTAGATCACACTGCAGTCAGTCACAGAGAAGGCGCAGCGAGGTTAATCTAGCCATGTATCAATCAGAGGCCAGGCTAACCTCCTTGTTCCAATAACAACGATAACTTTGGTGCACCATTTCTTATTGGAACCCTCCGTGCAGTCCTGCCTGAAATACTCCTTGATGTACAGGCACACCCTTTGTTGATTTTAGCTCCCTGAAGCCAACCCTGTAAGCCGTGTCGTCAGTCGCCCCTCCCTCCGTCAGAGCAACGGCAGACAATTGTTCCGCCCCTTCTTTCTGTGCGGACGCCATACCAAGGCAAGCATGGAGGCCGCTGAGCTCATTTTGACAATTAGGAGCACATCAACCACCACACGCATTATCCAGCAGTATATGCAGCACCAGAACATGGCAACGCGATACCGGGCGAGGAGGCGACGTCAGCGCGGTCCCGTGAGTGATCAGGACATGGACACAGATTTCTCTGAAAGCATGGGCCCTGCCAATGCATGCATCATGGTGCTAATGGGGCAGGTTCATGCTGTGGAACGCCGATTCTGGGCTCGGGAAACAAGCACAGACTGGTGGGACCGCATAGTGTTGCAGGTCTGGGACGATTCCCAGTGGCTGCGAAACTTTCGCATGCGTAAGGGCACTTTCATGGAACTTTGTGACTTGCTTTCCCCTGCCCTGAAGCGCATGAATACCAGGATGAGAGCAGCCCTCACAGTTGAGAAGCGAGTGGCGATAGCCCTGTGGAAGCTTGCAACGCCAGACAGCTACCGGTCAGTTGGGAATCAATTTGGAGTGGGCAAATCTACTGTGGGGGCTGCTGTGATGCAAGTAGCTCATGCAATCAAAGATCTGCTGATATCAAGGGTAGTGACCCTGGGAAATGTGCAGGTCATAGTGGATGGCTTTGCTGCAATGGGATTCCCTAACTGTGGTGGGACCATAGACGGAACCCATATCCCTATCTTGGCACTGGAGCACCAAGCCGGCGAGTACATAAACCGCAAGGGGTACTTTTCGATAGTGCTGCAAGCTCTGGTGGATCACAAGGGACGTTTCACCAACATCAACGTGGGATGGCCGGGAAAGGTGCATGACGCTCGCATCTTCAGGAACTCTGGTCTGTTTCAAAAGCTGCAGGAAGGGACTTTCTTCCCAGACCAGAAAATAACTGTTGGGGATGTTGAAATGCCTATATGTATCCTTGGGGACCCAGCCTACCCCTTAATGCCATGGCTCATGAAGCCGTACACAGGCAGCCTGGACAGTGGTCAGGAGCTGTTCAACTACAGGCTGAGCAAGTGCAGAATGGTGGTAGAATGTGCATTTGGACGTTTAAAGGCGCGCTGGCGCAGTTTACTGACTTGCTTAGACCTCAGCGAAACCAATATTCCCACTGTTATTACTGCTTGCTGTGTGCTCCACAATATCTGTGAGAGTAAGGGGGAGACGTTTATGGCGGGGTGGGAGATTGAGGCAAATCGCCTGGCTGCTGGTTATGCGCAGCCAGACACCAGGGCGGTTAGAAGAGCTCAGGAGGGCGCGGTACGCATCAGAGAAGCTTTGAAAACCAGTTTCATGACTGGCCAGGCTACAGTGTGAAAGTTCTGTTTGTTTCTCCTTGATGAAACCCCCCGCCCCTTGGTTCACTCTACTTCCCTGTAAGCTAACCACCCTCCCCTCCTCCCTTTAATCACCGCTTGCAGAGGCAATAAAGTCATTGCTGCTTCACAGTCATGCATTCGTTATTCATTCATCACACAAATAGGGGGATGACTACCAAGGTATCCCAGGAGGGGTGGTGGAGGAGGGAAGGAAAATGCCACACAGCACTTTAAGCACAGCACTTTAAAAGTTTACAACTTTAAAATTTATTGAATGACAGCCTTCTTTTTTTTGGGCAATCCTCTGTTGTGGAGTCGCTGGTTGGCCGGAGGCCCCCCCACCGCGTTCTTGGGCGTCTGGGTGTGGAG
This sequence comes from Lepidochelys kempii, assembly GCF_965140285.1. Taxonomy (NCBI): domain Eukaryota; kingdom Metazoa; phylum Chordata; order Testudines; family Cheloniidae; genus Lepidochelys; species Lepidochelys kempii. Next base: position 13,134,028 of record NC_136404.1, read on the forward strand.
GCTATGGAACTTGGGGAGGAGGGCGGTTGGTTACAGAGGGGCAGCAGTGGCAGTCTGTGCTCCAGCTGCCTTTGCTGCAGCTCAACCATACACTGGAGCATTCTGGTTTGGTCCTGCAGCAGTCTCAGCATTGAATCCTGCCTCCTCTCATCACGCTGCTGCCACATTTGAGCTTCAGCCCTGTCTTCAGCCCGCCACTTACTCTCTTCAGCCCTCCACCTCTCCTCCCGGTCATTTTGTGCTTTCCTGCACTCTGACATTATTTGCCTCCACGCATTCGTCTGTGCTCTGTCAGTGTGGGAGGACAGCATTAGCTCGGAGAACATTTCATCTCGAGTGCGTTTTTTTTTCTTTCTAAGCTTCACTAGCCTCTGGGAAGGAGAAGATCCTGTGATCATTGAAACACATCCAGCTGGTGGAGAAAAAAAAAGGGACAGCGGTATTTAAAAAGACACATTTTATAAAACAGTCGCTACACTCTTTCAGGGTAAACCTTGCTGTTAACATTACATACATAGCACATGTGCTTTCGTTACAAGGTCGCATTTTGCCTCCTCCCACCGCGTGACTACCCCCTCAACCTTCCCCCCTCCCTGTGGCTAACAGCGGGGAACATTTCTGTTCAGCCACAGGCAAACAGCCCAGCAGGAATGGGCTATACTGAGTGTCCCTGAAGAAAAGCACCCTATTTCAACCAGGTGACCATGAATTATATCTCACTCTCCTGAGGATAACACAGAGAGAGAAAGAACGGATTTTGGTTGAATGCCAGCAAACATACACTGCAATGCTTTGTTCTACAGTGATTCCCGAGTATGTGTTACTGGCCTGGAGTGATAAAGTGTCCTACCATGAAGGACGAAATAAGGCTGCCCTCCCCAGAAACCTTTTGCAAAGGCTTTAGGACTACATCTAGGAGAACCGCAAATGCCAGGGCAAAGTAATCCTTTCACATGCTTGCTTTTAAACCATGTATAGCATTTTAAAAGGTACACTCACCAGAGGTCCCTTCTCCGCCTGCTGGGTCCAGGAGGCAGCCTTGGGTGGGTTCGGGGGGTACTGGCTCCAGGTCTAGGGTGAGAAACAGTTCCTGGCTGTCGGGAAAACCGGTTTCTCCGCTTGCTTGCTGTGAGCTATCTACAACCTCCTCCTCCTCCTCATCTTCTTCGTCCCCAAAACCTGCTTCCGTATTGCCTCCATCTCCATTGAAGGAGTCAAACAACACGGCTGGGGTAGTGGTGGCTGAACCCCCTAAAATGGCATGCAGCTCATCATAGAAGCGGCATGTTTGGGGCTCTGACCCAGAGCGGCTGTTCGCCTCTCTGGTTTTCTGGTAGGCTTGCCTCAGCTCCTTCAGTTTCACGCGGCACTGCTTCGGGTCCCTGTTATGGCCTCTGTCCTTCATGCCCTGGGAGATTTTCACAAAGGTTTTGGCATTTCAAAAACTGGAACGGAGTTCTGATAGCACGGATTCCTCTCCCCAAACAGCGATCAGATCCCGTACCTCCCGTTCGGTCCATGCTGGAGCTCTTTTGCGATTCTGGGACTCCATCATGGTCACCTGTGCTGATGAGCTCTGCATGGTCACCTGCAGCTTGCCACGCTGGCCAAACAGGAAATGAGATTCAAAAGTTCGCGGTTCTTTTCCTGTCTACCTGGCCAGTGCATCTGAGTTGAGAGTGCTGTCCAGAGCGGTCAGAATGGAGCACTCTGGGATAGCTCCCGGAGGCCAATACCATCGAATTGTGTCCACAGTACCCCAAATTCGAGCTGGGAACGTCGATTTAAGCGCTAATCCACTTGTCAGGGGTGGAGTAAGGAAATCGATTTTAAGAGCCCTTTAAGTCGAAATAAAGGGCTTCACTGTGTGGACGGGTGCAGGTTTAAATCGATTTAACGTTGCTAAATTCGACCTAAAGTCCTAGTGTAGACCAGGGCTTGGTAAAAAAAGCTTTGAAGGGGAGCAGGGAAAGTTGCTTTTAAGATTTTAAACCCCCCCTGCACAGATGCCGTGTGGATGGTTTGAGATGCTATACAAATTTAGTGGGGAACAATGCTTAAGGATGGTCTTTCTGTTTTTTTCGTGTAAAACAAACAAGTTACACTGACAAACAACAGCCAACCATTCAGAAACGATGAGCCAGGCTCCAAAAAATATTCACAAGATTGAATTAAAAATCCACATGTTTGCATTTGCTGGATCAGGGAGGAGTCATTTCGGGTCAACCTGAATGATTTTTTAAGAATTTTTCTCAAAAAAAAATTGGGTCAAACAAAATGTTTTGATGTTGAGAGGTATTTTCAGGTGTTTGCATATTGTGATAAAATTGAAATAAAACTCTAACAGTCATTTTGACTTCCCCCCAAATCGAAAAAACGTGTTTTGACATTTTCGAACTGAAGAACACTTGGACTTTTTCGGGCTTCTGTTGGCCAAAACAATTCACTGAAATGGGCACACATTCGCAAAAATCTTTCAGTGTCACCAAATCAATCTTGTTTGGGGGAAAAAGAAAACACAAAACCAAACCAATCTGAAACCTTCTACTGTAGAGCATCATCCTTCAAAGGCTTGTAACTCATCTCTGCCCTCCCTTACTTCCTTCACATTCGGAGCACAGTGCACCCACAAAGTGGTCCCATTTTGACTTAAAGAGCTGGGAGTGGCAGGGAGATTCTCTCTGGTGGGAGATCACCAGACCAAGGCCACGTGTTGGAGGAAGGATTTGCCTTTTCATCTGGTTTTATCTGAAAACGCTTTATAGTGCTTAACTGCAGAATTATTAAAGTATTTATAACTATTGATTCATAGTCCCTAAGGCCAGAAGGGACCACTGTGATCATCTAGTCTGACCTCCTGTATGGCACAGACCCAAGAACTGCCCCAAAATAATCCCTAGAGCAGATCTGTTTGAAGCAGATTTAAAAGTTGTCTGTGAAGGAGAATCCACTTCCCACCCCGACACTAGGTAAATTGTTCCAGTGGCTAATTGCTCTCACTGTGAAAAAATTATTCCTTATTTCCAGTCTGAATGTGTCTAGCTTCACCTTCCTGCCACTGGATTGTGTTGGACCTCTCCCTGCTAGACTGAAGAGCCCATGATTAAATATTTGTTCCCTGTGTAGACACTGATAAACTGTGATCCAGTCACCCCTTACTCTTCCCTTGGTTGAGCTAAATAGATGGAGCTCCTTGAGTCTATCACTATCAGGCATGTTTTCCAATCCTTTAATCATTCTTGTGGCTCTTCTCTGAACCCTCTCCAATGCATCAACACCCTTCTTCAATTATGGGCACAAGAACCAAATACAAGATTCCAGCAGCAGTCGCAGCAGTGCCAAATTCAGAGGTAAAATAACCCCTGAACTCCTACTCGAGAATCCCCTGTCTATACATCCTACGGTTGCATTAGCCCTTCTGGATACAGACTGACTGGGAGCTCATGTTCAGCACGCCCCAACGTAGTCTTTTGCAGAGCCATTGCTTTCCAGGCTAGAGCTCCCCCCTCCTGTAAGTATGGCCGACAGTCTTTGCTCCCAGATGGACACATTTAGCCATATTAAAAACCACATTGGTTGCTTGCACCCAGTTTACCAGCCAACCTAGATCACTCTGAATCAGCCACCTGTCCCTCCTGGGCCTTTACAACTCCCCCAATTTTTGTGCCGTCTGCAAACATTATCAGTGATCGTTTTATGCTGGCTTCCAGGTCACTGATGTTAAATAGCACAGGGCCAAGAACCAATCCCTGCGGGACTCCAGTGGAAACAGACCCCGCTCAATGACACACCCAGCACAGGTTAATTACAGCAGCATAGCGCTTTGCCTGTTGTAGCCTGCAAGGGTTTTACAAATGCTAATTAACCCTCAGATGAATACCCTTAACTCTCATTTTGCAGCCAGGGAAACTGAGGCACGGAGGGGCTGTGATGTGTCCAAAGCCACACAGTGAGTCAGCAGCAGAGTCAGGAATAAAACCCAGGCGTCCTGATGCCCAAACTCCCAGACGCAGGCCCAATTCCCAAGTGCATTAAGGACCCGTTAGTTACTCTGGCAGTGTAAGGGGAACATGTGCTCACTTTAAGGCCCTTTGCAATCAGCTCACAGACGTTCATTATCTATAAATCCCTAGGCTGGTTAATAGGTTTCCTTTGGTTTACGGCTGCAGCAGTTTTTCTAGGCAGCTAGTGGGTGGGTGTCAGAACCAGCTGCCACACGGTTACAGAGCAGGCCAGAAAAGGAAAAGCAATTGCGGATTGATTTGCTTTTGCCAATTTCAGGAACCTGACAGTCACCTTAGGAGCTCTCAATATCCACAAGCAAGAGGACTGCCAGCAAACATTTGTGGTTCAAAGCTATCACCTGCACCCCGACTACAAAGAATGTCCTCGAGCCAATGACATCCTTTTGCTGAAGGTAACAGATTTGTTGGGCTAATATTCACTTCCAGGTTCATACCTCTGGGCACCATGTGAGGATTGGTGCTTGGCCGTGGTCAGGGATAATTTATGCCAGAAGGGAGCTGAAGACACAATGTGCAGAGCTGGCTCTGCCCTTTCCCCAGAGTTTGGATCAGGGGTGCCAGTTTAGGTCCATCATCTGGGCTCTGCTGTTGGGATGGAGGGCACAGACCCCCGCCCTGTAGAGCATGACTTGGATGAAGATTTGTATTGTGGTAGTACCTACCGGCCCAAGACACAGACCCCCAACCCAGTTGCGCTAGGCCCTGTACAATAACCGAACAAAAAGATGGGCCCTGGCCCAAAGAGCTTAGTCCAAGACAAGAGCCAGATGAACAGGGGAGGACAAGAAAACAAAGGAGACGGTATTTACTCGGTCAGCATGCTGGGCAGCCGTATCGTCGAGGTTTGTGTAAGCATCATGCCAAAGGAGAATTTGAGGAGGTGTTGGAAGGGGAGCGATGAGGTGGCTTTGGGGAAGCTTATGGGGCACTCCTCCCATGCGAGATGGGCAGCAGGGGAGAAAGCACAAAGGGGCTTATCTGACAGCATAACAAATGGGCAATGGAGGCTGGTCTCATGGGTGGTCGGAGGCGGGAGTCAAGCTCTTGATTGCGCAAGAGAGGATAGGGCGCCGGGTGGGAACAGGCCAGGAGGGGCCTGGAAAGTAGTTTGGTTTGATGTGATGGAGAAGGGAGAAGCAGGAGAGGCAGTCTGGCCTTTGGCTCTCTTAGAAACATGCAGTGACAGAGCCTTTGGTGGGCAATATTTAAAACCATTAACACATTTCTGGATCTCCCCCACCTCCACCCCCACAGCTGAAGGGGAAAGCCAGACTAAACAAATATGTCAATGTCATTTGCCTGCCCAAAGCCAACAGAGATGTCACCCCACGGAGCCAGTGCAGCGTAGCTGGATGGGGCCATATCGACCATGGAAAAACCACCGACAAGCTCTTTGAGACCGACGTCACCATCCGGCCAGCAAAGGAATGCCGCTCTTTGAACCCCGGGAAAACTAATCATATAATCTGCGCAGGGAGCAAACACTGGGTCAAGGACTGCAGCCAGTTCAGTAGCAGGCGCGTCTAGGGGAGGATGGCATGGGAGGCAGGCCAGAGGGCTACAAAGAGGTACATGGTAGCAGCCTAACCTTGGAAGATCTTGATCTGTAAATTATCTGAGTTACTATTGCTAGTTTAAAACAACATTCTGGCCAGGACAGATGCCTGTCCCTTTGTCTTGGTTATTTTGTCTCTCCTACCAACTTCTGTTCTCCTCCTCTGTCTCTCTGTAACCTCTTCTTCTGTAGGTCCCTCTCCATTTCTTCCTGGCCCTACCTAGCCCGTTATTCCCCATTTTGCAGTTAATTTCTACTTCCTAAGTGAAGTCCTTTGTCTTTATTACATCTAATTGTGTTGACTTCAGACCAGTTCTCCAATTTATCAAGATTATTTTGAATTCTAATGTTCTCCAGAGTGTTGGAAGCCCTCCCAGCTTGATGTCATCTGCAAATCTTATAAACATCCGCTCCACTCCAAGTCATTAATGAAATGCTTGACTAGTGACAGATCCCACTAGATACATCCTCCCAGTTTGACTGCAAACCATTGATCACTACTCTCTGAATAGGTTTCAGAGTAACAGCCGTGTTAGTCTGTATTCGCAAAAAGAAAAGGAGTACTTGTGGCACCTTAGAGACTAACCAATTTATTTGAGCATAAGCTTTCGTGAGCTACAGCTCACTTCATCGGATGCATACTGTGGAAAATACAGAAGATGTTTGTTTTTATACACACAAATCATGAAAAAATGGGTGTTTATCACTACAAAAGGTTTTCTCTCCCCCCAGCCCACTCTCCTGCTGGTAATAGCTTATGTAAAGTGATCACTCTCCTTACAATGTGTATGATAATCAAGGTGGGCCATTTCCAGCACAAATCCAGGTTTTCTTCCCCCGCCCCCCAAACAAACCCACTCTCCTGTCTATCCCCCAAGTTGTGCACCCACCTTTTAGTAATTTCATCTAGACTACATTTCTCTAGTTTGCTTATAAGAACGTCACGTGGGACTGTGTCAAAAGCCTTACTAAAATTAAGATTTCTCCTCTACTGAGCTTCTCCCCATCCACTAGGCCAGTAACTTCATCAAAGAAGGAAATTTGACTGGTTTGACATGATGTCTTCTTTACAATTTCATGGGGGCTAATACTTATAATGCTTACAAACTAATTGTTTAAAAGTTTGTTCTCATATCAAAGTTAGGCTGACTGGTCTATAATTCCCCAGGTCCTCTTTGTTCCCCTTTTTGAAGAGAGGTACTATGTTTGCTTTTCTCCAGTCCTCTGGGACCTCACCCACCCTCCATAAGTTTTTGAAGATAATTGCTTCAACTAGTTCCTTAAGAACCCAATCATGAATTTTGTCAGGCCCTGCTAACTTTAATACATCTAATGTATCTAAATATTTCTTAACCTGGCTTTCCCCTTTTCTGGCTTGTGTTCCTTCCCCCTTGTTAATATTAATTGTGTTAAGTATCTGGCCACAATTAACCTTTTTTATGTAGACTGTAGTAAAGTAGGCATTATACCCCTTCTTGATGATGTCTGTTTTTAGCTCTCCTTCCTTACTAAGCAGTGGGCCTGCACTTACTTTCATCTTTCTCTTGCTCCTAATATATTTATAGAACCTCTTCTTATTGCCTTTTATGACTCTTGCCCCATCTGTAACTCATTCTGAGCCTTAACCTTTCTGATTTTATCCCTACAAGCTTGTGCTGTTCTTTTATTCTCATGCTGATTCCGTGGCATCAATATTGGGAGTGCTAATGTAGACATGGTTGCCCATGGCCATCAGCATTCTTAACCCCATGGGCCTGATTCTCTCTTGTCCTGCACCTGCTGTCTCAGGTACTTTGGCTCTCATGACTATGGTATCCGAGTACCTTGCACTCTTTGTGTTTATTCTCAATCCCTGGGAAGATGGCGGCATTGTATGGCAGATCCCCATCGTATGGAAGGGGAACTGAGCACAGAGAGGTTAAAAGTCTTGCCCAAGGTCACGCAGATGGAGCAAGGACTTGAAGCCAGGTCTCTCAGTTGCTAGGCCAGTGACTGAGCCAGCCCTCCTGCCTGCCACCACTTTACTCTAACTTTGGGCTGTTGTCAATGACACCACAAGGTGCAGGGCATGGGAGACAACAGGGCCCCCTCCCCCCCTCGTAAGCCAGCTCTGAGCAGATCTATATGACAAAGGTTAAACAAACAGCATTGGCCTGTCTACACTAGTGCTCCCAGTGGGACAGCTGCATTGGCAGTTGCAGTATATGTGGTGGGTGGGGAATATTAGCATAGAGGACCAGACCAGTGGGTATAAGGGAGTTTATGCCGTCACGCACATTTCTGAATTTGGGCTGATGTTCCCAGTTCTGGAAGGAGTTCGTGACCCGCCCCAGTGAGTCAGGATTGGTGCCGGCACTCATGCATAGCCCCTGCTCTGATCGCTGCTTCATTCCTTCCTTGTTCCTGCATTGCCGGATTGTCACGAGCATGAAAAATAAACTCTTCCCTGTATTTCAGAGAGTCCCTCTCTGCTACGAGCCTTATTGCCTGGGGCTTTCCGGACATCGCTCTGAGAACGTGAGACTGAGAAAAGCTGAGGGGTTATTTCCAGAACCGTGAATCACTTGGGGTCTCCTTTTCAGCTAGAAAGTTTGGGGCTTAGTCCACACTGCCAGCATCTGTAAGTGGGCTAGGAGCACGAAAAGAATGACACTGCCAATGGGCAGTGAGGTTGGCACAACGGTGTAGATGTAACTATGCCAACAGCTGAATGCTTCTGGTGCCAGAGCTAATGTGGTTCAAAGAGGCGGAGGCAGAAAGTTTCTTCGCCAGCATAACACAGCATCTACACTAGGGGGCTCTGCCAGCTTAGCTAGACCGGCAAAGCAGGGACAGTGTAGACAAGCCCTGGCTCAGGGAAACCCTAATCCTCTCCCTCCTTCCCCCACAATCTGTCTCTCCTCCTGTTCCCCAAACCCATGCAGAACTTAGGCTTCTTGGGTCAGGGATTTGGTTTTTATCTCCGGGTCTCATTCAGCAGCGAGGACGTAGGTGATGCTGAAAAAATAGTAACCTGACCTCTTCCGGCAGAAGCCAGACGTTAGGGGTAAGAGACTGCGTCTTCCCCTAAGAACTTACGTAAGGAATGTTACAGATGTTGGGGGGAGGCACAGAGGGGCTGGTCCAATGTGAAAGGGGGAGAATGTGACAGAACTGGAAATTGAACCCAGTTCGAGTGCCAGTCCAGGGCTTTCCCCACAAGATCAGCCTTCTTCTGGGTCTGAGACACACCCCCTCCCATTCAGGCAGAGTTCAGGACCACACACTTGGGGTAAAACCCTTTTCCTATTGAATTCAAAGGGAGTTTTGTTATTGACGTCTGGAGCCCTGCAAATCTGCCGACATCCGTGGCCCATTTGTGCAAATTGGATGCAGATAAAAATTTGGCATCCGCTCAGGGCTCTATTGATGTCAGTGGAGCCAGGATACCCTTATAAGCTTTTTCTGTCCTCAAAACACCGCTCGTTGCATCAGTGATTCAGTGCCTCACTTATTACCTGGCCAATGATGATCCAGGCCCCAGCTCGTCTCCAGGCCAGGCTGACAGTGTAGAACTCGGAGCAAGGGCAGCTCTGTTGACAAAGAAGTGTCCCCGCCCAGTTAGCTAAATATCCCTGATAAAAGAAGCCGGGGTTTCCCCACTCGCAAGTGCAAACAGACACCACCACAGAAAACTGCACCCGGGTTCATATGCACCTTTGCTGAAGGTTCTTCCAAACTGGCTTCTCATTTTGGGTGCCCAGGTTAGGACACGTTGGGCCTGGTTTTCAAGCAGGCTGGTCACTCAACTCTCGGGGGAGAAGCAGCTGCTCAGCCCCAGGGGTCCCCACAGATAGCCATTCCCCAAATCCAAGGACCAAAAGTCAGTGGGGCTCTTTCTGGAAATGACAGCCACGTGAATCAACAGCACCCGCACTTTTAACTCCAAGTCGGAAAAGCAATGGAAAGGCATTTTCCAGCTGTCCCTGTTACCCAGTATACGGTCTCCCAGGTGTCCCCATTAAAGGGACTGGAAAAATCTAGTAAACACATGACATGAAATCAATTCCTGACTGCCTGTGTAAGAGGTGCAAGGCTGTAGTTAAGTTCCAAAACTAGAAGGGGAGGCATATGCCCAGGGATCAAACCCTTCGATCCCAAGTTATTTTAGCACTTGCGAACTTTGATTGGGAATCCCTAGCTCTTATCTAGCATTTTGCAACAGAAGATTTGAAAGCACTTTACAAAGGAGGGATGCACCATTATCCCCATTGTACAGACAGGGAAACTGAGGCATGGGGAGGTGCCATAATTTGCCCAGGTTCACCCAGCAGGCCAGAGGCAGAACCAGAAACAGAACTCTGGTTTCTTTCATCCCAGTTCAGTATTTATCCACTAGGCCACATGGCCTCTTTTCAATCACAGATCACTTCACTGCACTTAGTCGGGGCACTAAGAAACAACCAGAATAAATTTATCTCAACATGATCCACCAACTAGCTGCTTCATAGATTTTAAGACCAGAACAAACTATAATAAGATCATTTAGTCTGATCTCACCACCACAGAGTTTCACCCAGTTACCCCTGTATTGAGTCAGACATATGTTGGACTAAAGAATAACTTCCAAGAAGGCATCCAGTCTTGATCTGTAGACATCCAGGGATGGAGAATCCACCACTGCCCTGTGGAGTTTGGTTTGATGGTTAAATGCCCTCACCGGTAGAGGTAAGCCACCACATTGTTAACTACAGTCACCAATTGCCAAATGCTCCATATGTCCCCATCATTTTGCAAATGGGGAAACTGAGGCCCAGACAACATGACGTATGAACTAGACAGTGGTTCTCAAACCAGGGGTCATGTCCCCTCCAGGGGTTGTGAGGTTATTACGTGGCGGGGTCACGAGCTGTCCACCTCCACCCCCAAACCCCGCTTTGCCTCCAGCATTTAGAATAATGTTTAATATTTAAAAATGTGGTTTTAATGTATAAAGGGGGGGTCACACTCAGAGGCTTGCTGTCTGAACGGGGTCACCAATACAAATCTTTGAGAACCTCTGAACTAGGAGGCTCTTTAAGGAGGTGCTGTAGTGTGGTTTGCAGATACCAGAAGGAAGAGAACTGCAGACAAACATAAGAGAATTGATGGGGGGGTTACATAATTTCCCCCCACCTCCATGAAGATTGTTTCATAAAGTGGCCTTCACAACAGTCCCTATTCAGTTCACCCCTCCGCTCTGGCTGAATGCCCATGCGCAGAGGCTCATGCTGGGTCTCCTGTCTGGGGAGATGGTTTTGCGGACGGTGGGACCGGACACCTGCCCCAGCTCCCTCTGGAGAAGTTCCCACTCCTTCTCCAGGAGGTGGTTGTCCTCCCGCCAGAAGAGAGACTCGCTCACGTCGCCACTCATGCCTTCCTCTGAACATCAGAACACGAGGTGCCGTTCACCACGATGCCTTGGTAGGCTAGAGACTCCTGGGAGCAAGAGAGATTCCACACACACACACACACGGCAGCTCCCTGGCAGAGTCCAACCCGGCAGCTGTGGCTTCTCTTCTCCCGCTGAGCTGGAGTTGCTACCTATTTCCCTGCAGGAAAGCAGAGGAGGCCAACGACTGAATGAGCCATGGTGGTCTAACTCCCCTCTCATCCTTACAGGTGACCCCGTAGGTCAGAGGGGCAGGACTTTGGCTGGACAATGCTGGGGAAGGCTACCCCAGGGCTGTGGATAAACAGGGAAGTTTGGTCTCTGAGACTCTCAATCCAGCACATATTCCTAGGGCCAAATCCCCATGAAAAAACCCCTGACAATAAAAACAAAGCTGGGCCCAGCGTCCCGGCAAGAAGCAGCCCCTCCACCAGCACGAAGGGATGGAGAAAATAGCCCTTGAAGAAGCCACAAGCCATCATAGGAGCCAATCCCCCGTCAGTGCTGGGCTTTGGGCCCATCTCCCACAGAAAGGGGTAAAACTGACCCCTAGAGAAAGCCCGAGAGGATGCTCTGCAGGCAGCTCGGCAGGGATTCTGGCAGGATGCCGTGAGAAAGGCGGCTCCACAGACCTCTGAGCCGAGGCAGAACCAAGGGAGACCGTTCCCCACACGCGCTCCCAGCCCCAGGCCTGCGCCCGTCCAAACACAGCATCAGGGGAACGTTCCAAGTGTGCTTTACGAGCAGCAGCCGCCAACGTCCGTTGTCCCGACCCCCAGCTGGTTCGTCCCCTTGTGACCTGGCAACGCCAAGCACCGTGATGTCGCTGCCGGGCACGGACCTGGCCTGAGCCCTTCCCATCACAGCAGGTTGATGTCGTCCAAATAGCCAACCAAGACCACATCCCTGACGTCCTTGAAGACCTTGCGGATGTTCTGCGTATCCGTGGCGCAGGTGTAGTGGCGGTAGAGGCATCTGGAGGCCAACTTGGAGGGTCTCTGCCCTGCGTCACGGTGGACAGCTGAGCATCGCTTGTACGTGTCCACGTACATCTCCAGAATGAACTTCTTCGCCGCCTCCGCATCCCGCTTGGGTCCTGACGTAGAACAAGAACAGACCTCAGCAGGGCTTTGCCACAGAAAGCCAGGCTGGCTCCGTCACACGGGGCAGAACGGGAAGTCACGGTCGTGGCGGTCACGGCATTCTCTGTACGAGTGACTGTGGACGGGGCAGTCCCCCTTTGGTCTATGGCAACAAAACCTTGATTATTCATTTTAAGCCAGTGCCGGGCAACCCCCCCAGTCAAAGAGCAGCATCCCATTGTGCTAGTTGCTGAGCCAATAAATAGCAAAGACAACAGCCTGTGCCCCAGAGAGCCTACAGAGCAGTCCCTGATTGGGAACCCTCCCCACACATGCAGAGTTAGTGAGAGAGGTTTACATGTTACCAGCTGGAGCCTGGGCTATTTTGGACCAGAGTAAGGGCAGAAGATACATGCAGGGTCATCCCCCCCCCACCCTGCCCCGTTTCTCTGCATGCCAATAAAGCAAGTAACCCAGTAACAAAGCAGCGGTGGATGGAATTATGGTCTCTGCGATGGCTTGAGTGCGGGAGGACCACTGGGGAGAAGTTCGCTTGTGGCTCTTTCTGTAACAGACAGTGGGGGCGATCTGCTCCAGAGCTGCTCTCTACGAGCACGTGCTCTGCTTCTGGAGAGCCCCCACGGCACCTCGAGGCGGGAGTTACCTGGGAAGCTGGGGAAGTAAGCAGCCAGGTCCGAGTGGGTGATCTTGTCCTCCAGGAGGTCAGTTTTGTTTAAGAAGAGGATCACGGAGGCGCTCTGGAACCAGGGCAGCTCCAGGATGGTTCTGAACAGGGCCAGGCTCTCCCTCATCCGATTCTGCACCCGGGGGTGGGAGACACAGATGACACCCATCAGCCCTCTCCTCAGCCCCCTTTGCTCCCAGAATGCCCTGTGTGAGTCAAAGAGGACTCAGGCAAGGAACATAGTAGCCCAGATGCAGGGAAGGAGGCAGTCCCTTGAGTCAGACATCTGAGTAGAGAACGGAGCCCCTCCAGACATGCTTGCTAGTGAGATATATACCCCCAGGTCTTGTGGCAGGGAAGGTTACTGGTTTAATCGCCCCCCCACCCCGGCACATCTCCTTAGGACTCCTTACCTCCTCGCTATTCTCCTCCAGGCACTGGTCATACTCGCTGAGGGAAGCCAGATAAATCAGGGCAATAACGTTTTCGAAACAGTGTATCCACTTCTTGCGCTCCGACTTCTGCCCACCCACGTCCACGATCCTACAGGGAGCCGGGAGTACAGGGGCGTTAGCTGGCACCTGTCACACACAGCGTCAGAGAGGCACCGACTCCTAGTATGTCTGCAGCATTTACAGGACTCCCTTTGCCCCAGAAGGCGTGTCAAAGCTGGGTGTAGCAACAGCGACAAGCAGCCAGCTCTGGGGTGGAGGATAGCAACTCCACAGCACACAGCAACACCAGGGGTGGGATTCACCTGCCTGAAGCTGGAGTGGGTAGGAGGCATGACTGTGAGGAAGGCAGACTAGAGATACATCCCGGGCTCTTGGTCTTGGGCTATCAGGTTCTGTTACCATCCAGCTCGATTGGAACCAGGAGCTCCTAACCTAGCTGCTTACATGACGCCTCACTTGCACATAGAGGACATGGCCTGGATTGGATCCGTGCCGGAACAGCAGCAAAGACAGGGCAGGGAACCCCATGCAGGTCTGACTGCTTTGCAGCAGCTTCACCTTAAGATCATCTTCTGCATCGAGAAGCAGTATTCACTGATGCCGGTCGTCGGCATGCGGCTCCTCAGGACATCCTGCGCTGTTGGGACATAACAGTCGTCCGCGATACGCTCCAGGCTGGACAGAAAACTGCAAAACAGCCAGGAAACGAGGAGGAAGTCAGTCCCTTGGGCATCTCATCCGAGAGGACCTCAAAGCACTTTACAGAACACTCAGCCCTACAGTAAGGCAGCGATCGTGTCCCCATTTCCGCAGATGGGAGGGGAAGCGAAGACAGACGTGGAGAGAGGCAGGGCAGGGAAGAGAACGCCCGAGTCCTGACTCCCAGCCCTGTGCTCTAACCACACAACCATTACCCCTTCCTATGAAGGCGTAACAGTCTGGGCAGAGCTTGCGGCAGCCTGGAGCCATTTATCACTGATGGGCAAAACCCAGAGAATGTCAGTTCAGAGAAGCACCCTAACATTTCAGGTGCTTTGGTCAAGGAGTTAGGCTGGAAGACACCTGGGAGGATCCGGCATCTGGGTGGACTCAGGAGACTTATGATTCGTTGCTACTTCAGGCCGTGGACCAAGCACAAAACCAAAAACGAGTGTGTTTAAATATCTAAAGAAAAATTTAAAATACATTAACATATAATAGGGTTTATTGAGTGTATTACCACAGCATCCAGAGTGCCCAGCAGACACGAAGACCCTGCTGCGCAAGGTGCTGTACATACACATCGTAAGAGACAGCCTCTGCCCTGAATATCTTACAGGCTAAAATAGACAGGATAGGTGGAAGAGGAGACAGACACAGAGAGGAGCAGTAACTTGCTCAAGGTCATAGAGCAGGTCAGGCTGAGAATAACCCAGGTCTCCTGACTCCCAGCCCAGTGCCCTACGCAGCAGGTCACACCGCCTCTCCCACAAAACCCCTTTTCGTCCCAGAAACCTCGACCGCAAGGCAAATTGAAACCCTGGGAAAGCTGTTTGATGTGTCACCCAGCAGGAGCAGCAGTGCTCGTTACAGCCTGCAGGGGTGACTCACTACAGGGCTGAGTCCAGTAAGTGATATTCCCGCCGTCTCTCGTAGCAGGTCCGGATCCCCGCGTCCCTCCATAGGCGCTCAATGGCGTTTGTGTATGGCCTGTTCAAGGCCGCCACCTTCGAAGCATCTACCCCCATGACCAGCTTGGCGTTTTCCTAGAAGCAGGAGAAATGGGGGGGATGGGGAGGGGGGAAAGTTATATAAAGGGGGAGCAGCTGCTTTCTTGGAAACTTCCAGAAAAAACTTCTCTCCCCTCTCTGCAAGGACAAATCAGAACAGCGCAGGCCTGGGGGTTATATTAACAAAGGGAGTACAGCCTAGTGCACTGACCAGGAGACAAGGGGCCAGGACTCCTGGGTTCTAGTCAGGGCCCTGCCTCTGATTCGCTGTCTAGCCCTAGCCACGTAACCTAGGGCTCAGTTTTCCATCCACACGCACAGCCTGCATTACTGTAGGATCTGAGCATCACCTGGTCCTTAATGCATTTATCCTCACCGGTCCCCTGGGGAGGGAAGGCAGTGCTAGTATTCCCATTTCACAGAGGAGAAACTGAGGCACGGGGCAGCCAAGTGACCTGCTCCAGCTCGCGCAGGAAGTCAGTAAGCAGAAAAATTCCTTTCTAGTCTCCTCAGCCTTGGGGGACCATGCGTCTCTCTTCCCTGGACAAGGAGCCATTGCTCCTGCCATGGAGCGAAGAGGGGCCGCTCGCTCAACCTCCAGCTCTTGACAGAACCACTCTGGAATACACTGGCCTGTTGTGACACCTCCCTTTGCTTTGCACCAACTGCCCTTGGCTCTCCTGTGCGGACTGGCCGGGCTCCTCCCTGGACAAAAACAGGGGGGTGTCGCTGCATTCTACTAGGCTCCAGCCTTCCAGGTAGGTGGGGCTCAGATCCTCAGCTGATGTCAATCAGCACCACTCCATTATCTGCAACGGCGCTAAGTCGATTTACACCCAGGCTGGCTCGGGGCATCCCGCTGCTTCCAATCCCCATCCAGCAGCTGACTGGCAGGGGTCTCCCTGTCTGGGCCGCCCTCCGTACTTACCACGTTCTCTGGCCGGGCGTAAGGGATCTGCAGAGTCTCCATGGCTCCAATCATGGCCTGCATGGAGGCAAAGACGTTCTGATACACCAGCTTGGCAAAGTCTTTGCGATCCTCTTCTGAATAGCCCGCCCCATGGATTATCCGCAGCTGTTTGATGAACGTGCTCTTCCCGCTTTCCCCAGTGCCTGTTGGCCTCAGACAGGAGAGAGACCTTAGACTTCCTCGGGGAGATGGGGTCATGAACCTGGTGGGGAACCTGAGGGTCACCCACTATCAAGAGTCAAGGGGCAAGTACTTCATAGCCACTCCCTGGCCCCACAGACAGACTGTTTGACCATGCCAAATCTGGGAGGTTGCAACAGGAAATGGTCTGCGACATAGAATATCAAGGTTGGAAGGGACCTCAGGAGGTCATCTAGTCCAACCCCCTGCTCAAAGCAGGATCAATCCCCAATTTTTGCCCCAGATCCCGAAATGGCCCCCTCAAGGATTGAACTCACAACTCTGGGTTTAGCAGGCCAATGCTCACACCACCGAGCTATTCCTCCCCCTGGGATATGCCTCCATCAAGGAGGGGGAGAGGGAGATCACATGTCCTCCCCCTCCCCCCCAATTTTAACTATCCTATTGCTGTCTCTCCATGAGGCTGCAGGAGAAGTGCATTTCCTGTCGGGTGAGCCTCTCAATTCTTTTCCACATGGAAAAGCAACAGCAGAGAGGACACGGGTTGAAGGGGTTCTGAATTCTGAGCTCTCCTACCAGCCCTGGAGATGCCTGGAGACTTCAGATTCTGGGACTGTCGGGCCAATTCTTCCTTTCGCCGGCACTAAAGAGCGCACCACCTGGGAATGCCAGCTGACTCTGTCCCATTAACAAGGGATCTGAGACCAAGGCTAGTATATCTAGCCCTTGGTTCCATAGGCTGGAAGGGGCCTCCTGGCCACCAGTCCAGTCCCCTGCTAATCCCAGGTCACCCCATCATAGAATCTCATTCAGAGACCCATCAAGCTCTGTCTTGAAGCTAATTAGGTTGTTTGCCCCCACTACTCCCCTGGGGAGGTTGTTCCAGAACCTTCCTCCCCCGATGGTTAGAAACCTTCTTCTCATCGCCAGCCTAAGTTGATTCATGGCCAGTTTACCCCATTTGTCCTTCTGCTAATATTCTCCTTTAGCTGAAATATCTCCCTGGCTTTTACACACACATACCCGCCCACGACGTATTTAGGGAGAGCAATCAGATCCCCACTCAGCCTTTGTTTTGCTGGTTAAACGAGCCAAGCTCTCATCTCCTCTCATAAGACAGGGCATCCAGTCTCCTGACCATCCTGGTAGCCTTCCTCTGAACCTGTTCCAGTTTGAACTCCTCTTTCCTGAGCAGCAGGGACCGGTGGAGGCCGTACGCTCCCCTTGGAGCAAGCCTGGTATTCATCTACAACAACTCTCCCATACAACGGCAAAAGCAGTTTCTCCAATGCAGGTTGGATGAGGGTTGGAGAGTAGGAGTGAAGGAAACCTTTGGACAACAGAGATTTGGGGGAGACCCGCCATCCTTCCTTCCCTTTGGCTACAATGCATAAATCCCTCATTATGGCTCCCCTCCCCCATGTTCTCCGCCAAACTGTCATCCTGTGTAAACAAAGCTGCGTGGGCCACAGAGTAACTCACCTAGTAGAAGTAGCTTCAGCTCCATCCTGTCTCGCTTTTTCTGGTCTCTCAGTATTTTGTTGATTTCTTTATCTAACACAACAGCAGCTTTATCTTCTTCCGACAGGAAATAAGGGCACTTCTGACAACAGCAGAAACACCAAGCCATGGTGTGGGAAAGATCTGATCCCGATGGGGAAAGCAGAGAGAAATGCCACACTTTATAGCACAGAGAAGTAATGCTGCCTCCCAATATAGAGGAATCCTGGTGGGAGCAAGGCAGAATGTACCCACCACGGTGCCCTTTTAAACTGGGCTCGGGAATGCTTGGTGAGCCCTTAATCACACATGCTCCAACCTCTGTGGCTGGGGTCTCTGCACTCAGCTTCTCTGAGAACTGCGGTAGCAAAGGTTTCTGGTGGGGGGATTACTTATCCCCCGAGACCGGACATTAATTCAATTCATGCACGCCTCTTTTCCTGCCATTTCTGGCAAAGATACATCTCTACACCTCTTCGTCCCCCCCACCCCGAAGAAAACCATAATGTTCGACAGCTCTGCAAAAGTTAGCTGCAGAGTGGCTGGTTTCTGGTGACAAAGGGAAAGCAGAACGTCTCGTCGAGGCAGGTGTTTCAAATTTCATCAGAAAAACAAACCCAACCAGAAAGGACGGGGTCGGGGGGGTGGAATCT
The DNA here is from genome assembly GCF_965140285.1 of Lepidochelys kempii. Classification (NCBI taxonomy): domain Eukaryota; kingdom Metazoa; phylum Chordata; order Testudines; family Cheloniidae; genus Lepidochelys; species Lepidochelys kempii. Next base: position 13,152,213 of record NC_136404.1, read on the forward strand.
CTGTTCCAAGAAGCGTTCAAGTGATCTTGATTTAAAATTCCCCCAGGATGAGGATTAAAATATCCTTCTCAAACCGAAATTCAGCCTCTCTGAAACATGCCTTGGCTCGTCAGTCCTTAGACAAATCCAGTTTCCAAGACAGAGATATTTAGGTTGCCTCTTGCTTAAACCATAAGGGAGCTCTCTGTGTCAGGAACAGCGATGCATAAGAAACCCTCCCATTCTGAGAAACTCACCACCTACCCCACCCTCCTTCTCAGGCCTGGGCAACAGGTCTGGACTAACCCAGAGAAGTACTGAAACTCCCACACCCTGCTCACATAAGACAGCTTGGTGGGGGGGGGGAATCCCCTATGCGCAAACAGCTCTCTCCTTCCCCCCTGTACATCACAGATCCTCCTGCCCAAAGAGGGGAGCGGAACGGAATCTCAGACATCTAAAGCGTTGAGTTCTTCAGATGACAGGCCACCCCGCCCATGTGGTGAGCATTCTCTTCTGCACTGTGACAACCGCCTTTCAATTTCTACCACATGTTCCATCCCCACTCATTGGCGGATAGAGCACAAACATTTTGCAGAAAGATCATTCTTTGCATTGCACAGCACCTTACACCTAAGGCTCTCAGAGTGCTGCTGAAACAGCAGCAAATTAAGCCTCTCAACTGCCCTGTTTGAAGTGGTTGAGGGTAAGTGACTTGCCCATAAATCCCACAGGAAGTCCACGGCAGAACCAGCAACAGAACTAGGAATCCAGTCACTGTCCCTCACTCTAGGCACTTAGGGCTAATTGCGTTACCCTTACACATGCTGAGAACTATCGGACTCTGCAAGTATCCCTAACAGAATCAATGGGACTAGGGACAGAGTAAGGTACCACTTGATTTGAGTAAGAATGGTAACAGCAGCCCATAAAACAGCCATCCCTTGGCTTCTACTAGCTGCGAGAGCCCATGAAATCACTGGTGATGATTCATGCATGCCTGTGGAGGGCCAGGCTAGTTTGGGTTCTACTTGTTCACAATGGAAGTGAAACACACTCGGTGGGGAATTAAATGAGAAGCGAGTCAAGAAACTGTTGAAAACTTGAAATGAAAAAAATACAAAATGCAAGTGTCTTGAAGTTACAAGTTCAGATTATACGCATGGGAACTTCCTGCCTGTAAACAGGACTGGTTTGACTGGTCTGCCTTCTACATAACCCCAAGACAAGCACGGGCAGTCAGAGGGAGAGCTTTCAATTCCCCCTTGCACACCAGTGAGGTTCTTCAACACTGAACCAGAGAAGTGAGAAGGGATTAAGTCTGCATTAACCAATGAGAGTGAACATTCAGTGCTGATAGTTTGCAGGAGGTTTGTAACTGGGGACATCTGCCCGCTTGGAATCGACAAGCTCAGTTTGGGTTTTATTTTTCCAGGCGCACGTCTAAGCATCCTGGATTTGCTGAGAACCGGAAAGAAGATTCATTACAAAAGCCTGTCCTATTTCCAATGCCAGTGGAAATAATTTTTTTTTTTTTAAAAGGAAGAAATCAGACCCATATTGGGACCCTCCGTTGAAGGACTTGTCGTCATGGGATCTCCAGGCCAAAATTTTGGCAAAGATTCAAACAAGCATCCACAGAAGGAGTGTTTCTCTTATTCAGCCCCTATCACAATTAAAACTCCTCTTTACTCTGCACTGCATCAGCCTATAACTGACAGTTGCAGTGATTTGTGAGAAAAACCAGCTGCCCAGAAGGAAAGGATTAAAGTTTCGGCCTTCAGGGATGCCAGAAATCTGACAGGATGTCTGGACTGCTGATGCACCAAGCATGATTCATGCCCAAGCAACGAGGATGGGCTGGAGGCAGTCAGGCAGGTGAGGAAACAAGGGTATGGCTACAATACGGTGCTACGCTGCCAAGTGGAGGCTTCCTGCAGGGGTGCAAACCCTTCCGTCAATGTAAGAGGTGGTGGCTGGGTCAGTGGAAAAATTTGTCTGTTAAGGTAGCTGTGGCTGGGGAGGGGACACGGATTGGGGGGTGTTAGGTTGACCTAAGTACGTTGCACAGGGTGCAAAAAATTTTCACAGCTAGGTTGTGATGTAGCTAGGTCGACCTGAATTATAGGTATAGGGCAGAGTAAGAGAAGTCTCTATAGAAACAAAAGGATGACCATAAGAACTGTCTCTCTCTTATCCATTTGGTTTCATAGTTTGTTAATTCTTGAATTTTACCACACTAGTGTTCTGTCAGCATATAGAGAGAGGAGACCGTCAAGTTTACAACAGGGAAAATCCAGCACAAGTAGATTGTTATGAAACACTAGAATTATCGAAGGACAGTTACAGAAAAGGGGCCAGATTTACAAAGATGGTGAAAAAGACCACCAGGTGCTAAGGGAGTTGGGTGTCTAAAAACCTTTATAAATCAGACCCACAGCTGCAACCCGCTTCCCTTCTGAAGCCTCATTTTAACGCCTCTCTGTTATTTTGGGTGTGGAACATTCATTTGAGCTGAAAGGTGCCAGATTTCAAGGGGAAAAAAAACCACAACATTCTCCTTTGTCTTCAGAGTTAAAGTTTCAAAGAGTATTTGTCAATTGACTTTTTCAAGTTACAAGGTAGTGATAATGAATCCGATCTGAAATTTTACTTTTGTCTACTGTTCATCTCCCCGTCATGTAAGAACAGCCTTTACGATCCTTATTATGTGTGTTGTATTGGCGATTAGGAGCCCCAACCAGGACCTCACGGTGCAAGACACTGTATGCATGCCCAATGGAAATGTAGTCCCTGCCTCAAGACATTTACCATCTAAAGTAATTTCAAGTTTTTCCACATGTTTCAAACTCCTTAGAGAGCATTCGGAGCCAGCCTGATGGGCAGAAAATAGGCTGTAATCAAAGTGATTAGTGGTTTTTGTCGAGGACAGTGCTGGGCCCAATCCTGCTTTCACAGACTTCAACAAGGATATTTTTTTGAAATCTGCTTCAATGGGAGCAGGATTGGGCTGGAGAGTTTGTGAGCACCTGCTGCCCTCTTTTGGCCAGTAGCAGCTTCTGTTCTTCCAAAAAGTCTTTCTAAAACGGACACTTCAATTAGTATACATGTGTCTGAAGTGCTTTCCTAATGGAAGACTGAATTAGCAACTTACTAGGCAGAGTAAGGGAGCTGCTCAGTTGAGACAGGCACTCCTATTTGTTAAGGTTTCTTTAAAACCTTCAATCTCAGTTTTTAACAGAGAACTGCAAAGCAAAAACGGAGTTAAACCCAGATTTCTAAACAGGCTGTTAAGAGGTATTATTCAGAAAAGACCAGTAAGCCGGCTCAGATAGATTGGAAACTCTTGGGTAACAACTGCCTTTTTGTTTTCTGGTTACATGGCACCTAGTACAATTAGGTCTTAGTCTAAAATGGGGGCTCCTAAGTATTACCACAATACAAATAATTTCTAGCCAGGCTGTTTGTAAGTTGCAACTTGTTCTGCTGAAAACTTCCATCTCCTCCTGTATCTCTTAACCTCAATGAGGCTCCTCATGTGAGGTAACAGGACCGTTTACACGGAGAGAGGTTTCCAGGATTAGGTCACAGCCTTGTGTAATTTTCTTCCTTGGAAATTCACTTGGTGCTGAAGATGGTATATGTAGCGTGAACTGTTTGAAGGTAGCAAATGCATGAGGGACAGTACAGGTTTCCCTGAGACAGCGGCTATTTGCAGGTGTAAACTCTTCAGGGCAAGGAATGTGACCTCCTGCCAACTGTGGTAGATAACTTAAGTGAAGCAGTGCCAAAAGGGATTTTCATAGAAGAAAAGTTAAACAATTTTTAAAATGTTATGATTAGTGGGGTATTGAGCACAGAAGTTCTCCCCACCACAGACCCCCTCCATTTTCATTTTTACTTTGCAGTTCTGTTAAGAAGGGTTCCCCAGGCTTTCCTAAAATACAGTGAAATGGCCCTTCCAAAATAATGCACAGAAGGGAGGGAGGGTTGGAACACTAGACTTCATAGTTTTACACCTTTGCTTCTATTAATAGTAGTAATTAGGGCTGTCAAGTGATTAAAAAAATTGATCATGATTAATTGTACTGTTAAACAATAATAGAATACCATTTGGATGTTTTCTACATTTTCAAATATATTGATTTCAGTTACAACAAAGAACAATGTACAGTACTCACTTTATTTTTATTATAAATATTTGTGCTGTAAAAACAAAAGAAACAGTATTTTTCAATTCACCACATACAAGTACTGTAGTGCAATCTCTTTATGATGAAAGTTGAACTTACAAATGTAGAATTATGTACAAAAAACTGCATTCAAAAATAAAATATAAAACCTTAGAGCCCACAAGTCCACTCAGTCCTACTTCTTGTTCAGCCAATCGCTCAGACAAACAAGTCAGTTTACATTTGCAGGAGATAATGCTGCCCGCTTCTCATTTACAATGCCATCTGAAAGTGAGAACAGGCCTTCGCATGGCACTGTTTTAGCCGGCGTTGCAAGATATTTACATGCCAGATGCACTAAAGATCCATATGTCCCTTCATGCTTCAACCCCTATTCCAGAGGACATGGGTCTATGCTGATAAGGGATTCTGCTCAATAACAATCCAAAGCATAGCAGACTGACATGTTAATTTTCATTATCCACCAGCGGATGCCACTAGCAGAAGGTCGATTTTCTTTTTTGATGGTTTGGATTCTGTAGTTTCCACATCAGAGTGTTGCTCTTTTACGACTTCTGAAAGCATGCTCCACACCCCGTCCCTCTCAGATTTTGGAAGGCACTTCAGATTCTTAAACTTTGGGTCGAGTGCTGTAGCTAGCTTTAGAAATCTCACATCGGTACCTTCTTTGTGTTTTGTCAAATCTGCAGTGAAAGTGTTCTTAAAACGAACATGGGCTGGTCATCATCTGAGACTGCTGTAACATGAAATATATGGCAGAATGCGGATAAAACAGAGCAGGAGACATATTATTCTTCCCCAAGGAGTTCAGTCAAAATTTAATGATTTTTTTTTTTTAACGAGCATCATTAGCATGGAAGCATGAAGGGGCATACGACTGTTTAGTATATCTGGCATGTAAATACCTGGCAATGCCAGCTACAAAAGTGCCATGTGAATGCCTGTTCTCACTTTTAGGAGACATTATAAATAAGAAGCTGGAAGCATTATCTCCCGTAAATGTAAACAAACTTGTTTCTCTTAGCGATTGGCTGAACAAGAAGTAGGACTGAGTGGACATGTAGGCTCTAAAGTTTTACATTGTTTGTTTTCGAGTGCAGTTATGTAACAAAAAAATCTAAATTTGTAAAGTTGCACTTTCACGATAAAGAGATTGGACTATGGTACTTGTATGAGGTGAATTGAAAAATACTATTTCTTTTATCATGTTTACAGTGCAAATATTTGTAGTAAAAATATAAAGTAAGCATTGTATGCTTTGTATTCTGTGTTGTAACTGAAATCTATTTGAAAATGTAGAAAAACATCCAAAATATTTAATAAATTTCAGTTGGTATTCTGTTATTTAACAGTGCGATTAAAACTGCGATTAATCACGATTAATTTCTTTTTAGTTAATTGCATGAGTTTACTGCAATTAAATCAACAGCGCAAGTGGTAATGTCATCGTGGCACCTAGGAGTTGCACTCAACGACCAGGATCCCATCGCACTAGGCACTGTACAAAGAGAACAGTCGCTGTCCCAAAGGGCACTTTTGTCTAACTCTGTTAATTGGAAGAAATATTCCATAACCATGTTTTAAAGGCCTGTCTCTGCCTGTGACCAATTGCCTTAAGTGCAAGAGATCAGTCCGGGTCTTCAAAAGCCTACCATTCCAAGTGCTCATGATCGTGATGCATCATTCTTGATATCAGGAATTCAGGGTGATGCTGTAGCTGCCCGAGTGCTACTAGCGACATCTGGTGGGCACAGAGGAAATGCACTCAATAGCCTTGGCCAATACATCTCCCAAGAGGAAGTAGCAAGAAATCAATCCACCACGTTTGGTTTATATTTAGTGGATTGTCATCCAGCTGCAAAAAGGCAGCGCATGACCCAGACAGGGAACTCTGGGACATGCATTTCACTCAACATGCATAGAACATTTAGCGCTCAACACACCAGACAAGAACATAAAGGTGGGCTAAACATACAACAATTGTCTTGCCATGACCACTCTTCCTCAGTTAATAAGCAGCCATGAAATTACAGATCCTAGCACACAACACTCCATGTTTATATGAGCAACCAGTTCACAATGGAGCAGTGCATGCCAGGCCTTGTAGTCTGAGAGCTTCACCTGTACAATTCTTCTGTCAACGAACGTGGTCTATACTGGGGATTAGGTTGGCATGACTACATCTCTCGGGAAGGGTGGATTTTTCACACCCCTGACAGATGTAGCTAAACCGATGTAAGGTTTCAGTGGAGACCAGCCCTTACTCAAGATTACGAAAATCCAGGAATACAGGTAACTCCCTCTTTCCCACAGAGAAAATGTGCTACAGAAAGTCAGAACATTCAAGAGGCTCCTTCATCCATAAGAGGCAGCTCCAACCTGCTGGAGAAGTTACTTAGCCAGCTGGGGGTGGGAGGTGAAGGAGAGTAGCAAACAAACACCACATCACCAGAACCGGTTTTAGGAACAAAATTTATTCCAATTTCAAACAGAGAATTTATTTCAGGAGAAAGATATGAAAATCAAATTTCCATCAGGTATTTCTGTAATAAGGGTCAGCGCCCAGGAGCCAGAGTAGGACTGTTCCAAGAAATGGTCACACTCCTAGACTGGAAAAGAGTCTGGAGCCTGAATGGACCCTGGCACTGGGCAGCTTATTCAGAAACTCCTTTCCCCTCCCCCCTTCCCTCCCCCCCACCCCAACACGCACAACAATACATGCATTTCAAATGACAAGGTTTAAAAACAGCATTTTATATAGTATCTTTTTAAATAGGATGTTTAAATTGTTTAAATCAGGATCCTATAATATACAAGTATAACCAAATAATTTCCACCACATTGGCACTTGTAAAGAGTCTCTGGCACTACTAAAGAAGGGGCATTGGCACAAACCATACTTTTAAAACTGGGTGCTGCATTACAGACTTTACCTCTGCTGGACTCGAACAACCTGGGTTTGTATAGTACAATACGATGGTCAGCACACTCCGAAAGTACATTTTAAAAAAATTACCAAGTAATAAAACACGTGAGGAAAAAAAACCCCATAGCTGAAGGAAATGCCAACATCACTAGGAAGCAACAACAGCAGACCAAAGAATCCGATTCCAGGAGAAAGGGAAACAGGCAGTAGGGCTGGAACAGGGAGGGGCAGTTGCTCACCATATGATTGATCCTTGTGGAATGATGCAAGGAAATGGGCCGCCAATGGAAGGAAAATCAGGACGATCTTCTCCCCACCTCCTTCCCCCATGGGTCTCTCCACTGTAAAGTTTAGGATGACTTGGAGTAGGCCTATTTCTTCAGGACAAAAGAAAGTGCACTATGAATTGAGCTTGGCCAAGAGGCTGTTTCCTCAGCCTAAGATTTGGGATTCTTACACATGAATCTCAACAGACTTCTGTCTTGAGCTTCAATCCCTTGCTCATTACCAGCCCTATCACCGAAGAGGATGAAATCGGCAAGTTTGGTTTTTGATTTGGCACTTTTACTACAGCAGGCATCTGTTGTGGGGTCTGCCCCCAGAGATGCAGAGCAGAGGCTGGTTCTGCAAGAATGCTTCACGATCTAAGATGAAGGCAGACAGGACATCTCTCACCACGCAGGGCTGGCTAATTCCACTGCCTTCTCTTCTATGCTACAACCCATAGACACCTTTGGATTTTGTGCACAACTCTGACCTGTTCCTTCTCTAGGTCAGATGAGACTTCAAAAACAAGTTGTGGGACAGCCCTGACATGTGATATCCCCACCCAATTACCCTCAAGCCCAACTGGTGACCATGCCAATAGCTATGCCAAACAATGGACCAGGAGGGTAAACAGCATGTGTTCCAATCTTTCTAAAGCCCAAAATCCTTCCAGAAATCACAGATAGACAAATTCACTCTGTTCCACACAACGAATGACACAAGATCCTTCCTTCTGTGCCAGGTCAACATCTCTTCGCTTGGCAGGTAGAGGGATGATACCCACACAGATTCAAGTGATTCAAGTGGGAAGTGCCACCATCATTAACCTTGGAAAGGAACCTCTGGGACATTTGTTTCAAGAATCTGAATCTCTTAGCGCCAGGTCCACTGACAGCAATTGGATGCAGTGCAAACCACTCACAAGATCAGGGAAGCAGGAGGACTGGCACACTGTATGTTCCAGAAGAATGGCATTTAGAATAGACCCAAGACAATTAGAAAATCCTCTTCATAGAACACTTTTGACAAAAAGGATCATTTTGGCATAAAGACAGACAAAAACACAGTAAAATTGGTGCAAAGCTGCCTGGCATACAAGAGAATCCCTCCCTTGTTTCTCCTAAACATTAGGCAGGATCAGGAATGTAGTGATTCTACGAGCAGTTGCTGCCCTACTCTCAGCCAGACCCGGGTTCTCTACTTGTTGGTCCCAAGGCTATTATTCCAACACCAGTTCTCTGATATGGCCAGGCATCTCCTCCAAGAGCTTTCTTTCTTCTGTAGTGCTCTGTGAAATATAGCAGTCTTCCCTCTCCTATTCTGGAAAACACGAGGGAGCCCTAAAACAGAACGACTGCAAAGTAATGTGAACTCCAGATTTAGTGTTACACGTCAAAGGCATCTGGGGCAGTTTGATCTCATTACATTTTGTGCAAAACACCGATGTAGTGCTCAGTCTACAAATGAGAACCGTGCAGTTGGGAGATTGGGGCCTTTGTTAGCCTTAAGCAACCAACAGCAGTCTACATGCAACTGAAGCCATGTCTGGTTTATCCAGAGAATTTGGACCCAATGCTACTTGTTGGAATTGTAATAGAACCATTAGTGTTGCCCGTATTTCACATATGTCCAGATGCCACTGCTTCTTTCTCACTGCTTGCTTTGCCATTGCAGTCTTCCTCTAGGCAGATACAGGAGGCAGCAGAGCTTTGGTTTGCTCACTCACCTGAGGTTCTGGAAGCCTATAAAACGAGATAGACGGGCTTGAAGTTCTCAGCTGAGTGGAATTCAATATGGCACCTAGAATCCATTCGGAATAACACCTGTATCAACAAACCCAGCTGCCTTCCCCTGTACTAGCCTGCTGTCCATCCCACTGCAGGAGTCTCACTTCAGCAACACACTCTAAGTGACTGCTGTACTCTCAATTATCAGGCACCCTGCACCTCTGGAGCAAATATCTGTGCAAGTGCTCCAAAGAGAATCCATGCTTCTCTAAAGAAAAACCATGGCAGCATCTGTCTCAGGGAGAGCACGGACAGGAAAAACAGTAATAGAACTCCCCAACCCCTCCTAAAACTTTTCACAACCTTTTCAAGCAGTAAGAATCCTCCTCACACCCCAGAGTCCATGTCACCCAACTCTGGTCCTTTCTAGGCAATCTGCGAGCCAGGCAGGAATGAAGCACTCTTACAAATGCACTCAGCTGGCACAAAACATGATGAGGGCTTCCTTGCTGTTCACAGCATGCAAGAGAACCAGAGGCATGGCATGTGACCCCTCAGGTCTTCAATCCGGCAAAATTTGGTGCTTAAATGCCACAAAATTACTCTGTGAGCTTCTGATCTTCACGGCATAGAGAAGTCGCTCTCTTGGTGCCGTACACTCCACTCGGAGTGAAAGTTTCTTTCCATACATTGAGCCTACTTTTAAAAATAATAATACAGCCAGGCACTTCTCCCCAGGCTCAGCAGCTATTGCTCCAAGAGCTCCCATCATTTAAAGTCCATGAACAAAATACAGCAATATGTAGCAAACCATGTATAGAACATCAATAATTTAAAAAAAAAAAAAAAATCATCACAGTCTCCATACCTTTTATAATGGATACGAAAAAAAAGTAACCCAGACTAAACCGTACAAAGAATGGGAAAGTGATGGCTTTTTTGTTGTTGTGGGTTTTTTGCTATAGATGGAGAGCAATCGTTCCTCCCCAACATTTCATCACAGTGAACCATGGGGTGTGTCCTTGGGGAGGGCAGAGTGGGAACAAAAAGCAAGCAGGATTAACAATTACACCAGAGGCACCCTATGGCACAAGGCAAAGGGACCAGTAGCATTCCACACTCCCACAGTCCAGTGAATTTACAATCTTGGCCGGAAAAGTTATAGATCTCTATATATATACCACGGGAATGAAGAGGAAAATAAAAGCGGCTAAGTGACAAAGTAAAGCCCAAGATGAGGCTGCCTGGGCTGTAGGCAAAAATTAAGAGGTGAACAAGGTGCCGAAGAGTGAGGTGTATCCCCCCCGTTAACTGTGAAATAAAAGCAATTTGTTAAAAATATGAAATCAACTACTCTGTGGACAGAGACATGAGACTCCAGGATAACACTGAGCAAATTCGCCACTCCACAGATCAGACAATTTGCAATCATTACATCATTAAAAATTAAGATTTTTTTTCCTGTAATTTTTAAATTTTTCTTTTTTTGTCTTTTCTTCACAAGGAGGCCTCCACGGGGGCGAGGGGCAGAGCAGGTCAGACCAGGTTGTACTCCTTCAGGTTGAGCTGTAGGATGGTGTCCTTGACGGCAGCAAAGACAAAACGGATGTTTTCCGTGTCTGTGGCACATGTGAAGTGAGAGTAGATGATTTTGTCGCTGTCTGGGTTTAAATCCACAAACATCTTGAGGATGAACTCCCGGGCTGCCTGAGCATCCCTCTGCGGGCCTGCAGCAAACAAAGGCAACAGTAAACAGCACTGCGTACAGTCCATTACCTGGTTTGAAACCCCAGAATTGCTAGTTTGCTTTCTCTCTCTCCCCCTCACCCGAAGGGTAGGAGGTTATGTGACCAAAGGCAGGAAGAAAAAATTTAGCCCCCTTGGTCAAGGAATCCGGAACATCTTATGCCTAATACTAACTGGTCAAAACCTAGTAGGTGCTTTTTAAGCTTGAGAATACCAAGCTCCAACAAGCTCTGACTCTGTGCTCTTTGAAACACAGAATTTGACACAGCCTCCCAGAAGAACAGGCCATCTGGACCAGCATCCTGAAATGGCATGTAAATGAATCTCATCCTCCTGTAACATATCTAGTCAACTGTAAAATAATGCAGACCTTGGACTGTAGATTTCTTCCTGACCCCGTAGTAATCACCTCGTGCCCTGAAGCTCAAAATCTAGTTCCCATTATTTCTGCATGCCGAACAAAATCAGATTTGAAGTAAGAAACACCCCTAAGACAACCAACTGTAGCGTTTCCAATCTGACCAGCCAGTTTATAGAGCTACGAGCTGCAGTCAGTGTTCACTTTATGCCACTAGCAGCTCCTTAGACAGACACCTGGTGATGCTCTATCGTCTATTTGAAGTGCTTGGTATTCACATATTGTTTCCGTAGCATGGACCACACCTTGAGAGAGTATCATCGACCACATCCCATTCGCAATCACACATCATCCTTTGGCAGCTACAGCAATTGCTTATATGGAAAAGTAATATTCGGAAAGCATTTCACATACTTTTCTGCTACCTTCTACTGTGATTTAGCAGCTGAAGATAAGCCAGCACCATGTGACCAATGAATTCACCATGGACCACCAATGATCTCCAGACTAGTGTGAGAACCTTGAAGACAGTGGCTCTCAAACTTTTGTACCGGTGACCCCTTTCACGTAGCAAGCCTCTGAGTGTGACCCCCCCCCCTTATAAATTAAAAACTTTTATATATTTAACACCTTATAAATGCTGGAGGCAAAGTGGGGTTTAGGGTGGAGGCTGACAGCTCATGACCCCCCCCCATGTAATAATCTCGTGACCCCCCCCCCCCCCGAGGGGTCCTGACGCCCAGTTTGAGAACCCCTGCTCTACATTTACCACAAGTAAAGACTTCAGAGAGGTCTGTACTTTCTGACACCAGGGGGCAGGAGACTCCAGGGCTGGAAAGAAGACTAATTAGGACCTGTTTAGTTACAAGCCCATAATGAGGCAAGCAGCTTGCTTGGAAGACGGAACAGATAGAAATTTCTTTGGGGGAAAGGGGATTCTCCAACTGCCGCCAGTGAACTATGGCCAAAAAAAAACAAACAAAAAAAGGTGGCTCTCCCTTTATCCTGACAGCAGTTTTCAGCTGCCTCCAAGGGCTAAGAGTTGGGAGGAGAGGGCTTAGGAAAAAAAGCTTGTCTGACCTTATTCTCCTGTCTCCCATATACCTTCAATCCCATACAGATTTGGTATCATCCAATTTAGCGGGAGACTGATCTGCAGATCAGAGATTACAGAAAACACTGTTTATGCTGAAGAGCTTAACCCCAAATGGGAGCTTCCCTACATCATCCAAAATTGAGAATAGCAGACTGACAGGGATTTTACCCTGCCTGAAGCTTTTCAACACCAACATCAAAAAAGACTTGGATGTTTTGACCAGTCCATAAATTAGCCTATGTGAAGGGGCTACACCCTGCTCTGGCAGAAGGGGTTTGATGGTCTAATTGGTGTTTTCCATCTGTCCTACCACTAAATTCTTGCATGTCTAGAAGTAAGTTGTACACCTGTATGTATATTTCAGGTATGCAAATTAATACTCTGAAATCAAAATAATCGTAGCTCAACTGAGATCCATGCACAGATCTACGGGAAGCAGCGTTTCTGGTGACACTTGGTGGCAGCTTTAATTGTTGATCTATGAAAAGTTTGCAGCTGTTTTTTCAGTCAGAATCCACAAGTTACATGAAGATCAAGATAGTCAAATTTACTCGCCACTTTTGCTCTTTATGAAAAGTATTTCTACCCAATGAAAGGTCTGTCTCCTCCCAACGCCACTCGATCCTACAACAAATTCAGCGCTGAATCTGTAACATACTCATTTTATAGCATCAAGATTTCACTGTAAATCAAACAGAAGAAAGCAGCAAACAGAAGCCCACTCACATATGAATTAAATACCTAATTAAAAATCTCACAGGTTTTTTGCTGTTGGTTTCTCCCCCCTCCCCTTATTTAAAAGGTTCATTCTAGTTTGAAAGAGCCTCTTTAAAAATCACTTACCATCAAACTCTGGGAAATAGTCAACAAGGTGGGAGTACAGGATCTTGTCTTCCAACAAATCTTTCTTGTTGAGGAAGAGGATAACAGAAGAATTCTGAAACCATGGGTAGGTGATAATGGTCCGAAAAAGGGCTTTACTCTCTTCCATCCGGTTCTGATGCAAGAAATAAACCACATCAACACACCAAAAACCCTCATTTGTGAAAACCTGGCCATCTCTAATCCTAGACACATGAACTCATCCACATCACCCCAGATATCTCAGATGTCCTGTATTGAACACCTTTGTCCCATTTCAGTTTTGGTCCAGTGGAGTGTGTACGTAGGAAACAAGTGCAACATCTGTGACTGACTTGAATTTAATTTGGCTGGTTTTAATTACTTGCCAATGTGCCATCTTATTTGCCCAAGTCATTTTATGCTTTTCATTACCATGTGATCGATTTGGGATCAACTTCTGGTCATGAAGATTTGTTCCCAACAAAGGTATGTGTTGGTTCATGAGAAGGAGTGCCTGCTGCTGCTTAACAGATGCTCTTCCAGCTGTTCAAGGCACTATAATGATGTAGGCAAAGAGATTAGCCATTATTTGGCAAGATAGTTGCAATGATACAAGGTATCTAGGGTGGGAAATTTAAGATGGGAGAGAAAAAAGGAACATGTGCAAGAGCTTGAGGGCTTTTCATCAGGGTCGCAGAGAACCTAAGATGTGGGACACCCACTGACATGAGAATATTTCTGTAGAATTTGAGTGCACTGTGCATTTGAAATCTATCTTGTACCCTGTTTCCAGAAGTGTCATGACCCATTTAGCCCTAGGTTCTCTTTGTAGTGGGAAAAGCTGAAGGCCAAAAACAAGTTACTACTAATTCAAGTTCCAGTTCTCTTGGCACCAAGCAATTCAGTACCAACCTCCAAGAAAATCAGAACGACCCTCCCCACTTTCCCCTCATCATTAGGGCCTACTCTTGCTCAGGCTTACCTCATTATCAGATTCCACTAGAACTTGGTCATATTCACTAAGGGCTACTAAAAACATGATGGAGGTCACATTTTCAAAGCAATGGATCCACTTCCTTCGTTCTGACCTCTGACCCCCAACATCCACCATTCTAAGGAAGAGAAAGACATACAATCTATCAAAGCAATAGGCTGTCAAGGATCAATAAGAGCTTCTTCGCCTGCACCCAAAGCACTAGGATATGAACGGGAGAAACAACTTTCTCCCCCCAAAGTGAAGCAGGCATCATGATACAGTAACATGTCCTCTACGAGCAGTTGTGCTCAGACAGCGTAACAGGAAGTTCTCGGAATGCTAATTCCACAGCCACCTCCACGTTTGACCCATTTCTTTTTCTTGGGAGACTGACCGCAAATACAAGCATCCTCATTCCTGTTTGCATCCTGGCCTCGTTCACTAAGCAGAGCGTCTGAAACCAGGCTCATCCATCACCCTGAACTATGGAGACTGAAAAGAAACTATGGCAAATCCATTTGAATCCTGTTCTACCAAATGCCAAAGCTATTTACATTTTGATATTAAGGTTTTATATTAAAACTTCTGATTGTGAGAGAAAGTTTGAGGTTAAGGACTTCCTTTGGCTATTGGGCTTTCCCCAGGACATTATGCTGAATGGAGTTATGCTAATCCACAGGCAAAGCATGAAACCCAGTCAACCACACATTCACACCATATGCCTAAGAAAAGCCATCAGGATACTGGGTCCGTAATTTGAACCACTATATTTCACCTGCATCTCACTTCTATTGCATCTTTTATAAACGGATCTCCAAAAAAAATTATAAAACAAAGCCACCTAAGTCCAGTCCAGTGCCTATATCTCAGTGGAGCGTTATTCCCATTTCACAGATGGGGAACAACAAATCAGAGGTGGTGACTTGCACTGCAGCAAAGCTAAGAACTGAACCCCAAATCCAGGTTTCTAGTCCCTTTTTCTACCACATGTTCACTCTTCCCCCTCCTAGAACATTACATGTTATGACAGCATGGACCAGATAAGTATTTAGATAGAATAAAGGAGAATGCCTGTTACAAAGTAGCAAATATGTTAAACAGTACATAGAGAGGCATGATATTTGGAGATCGTATAAAGGCACAGTTAAACCTATAGATACACATATGATGCAGAAGTGAGTCAAATCCTGATGGCACAAGCTATTCATAGGAGAGCACCTTCGGAAGACACACTGGAGAATACACAAAGGAATCAGTACAGAGAAAGCAGGATCTCTCATTAGAGTTAAAGACACGTGGATCAAAGAACCTAAACACTGCATGAAGATAGAAGAATTTCTTGCCAGGAGTTATGTTTCAAACCAGTGTTGCCAGAAGAGGGCTTAGTTTTTCTCTTGCTGGATTAAGCTACCAACAGTTTGTCCAATGGGCTGGTGAGCTGTTATGTACTCATCAGGTGCCAGCATGTTGCTCCTCCTGTGATGTGTTAACAATTCCAGCTGTACATCCACCTCAGGCTCTCTAGATAGAATCAGCAAGTATAGTTCCAAACTATGCCATTTAACCAACACCCTCCTCAATTCCCAGAAGCTATTGGTTTCAACTCCTCTCACTCAGATGCCCTTAATCAACTTAAAAATCACAATAAATCTCCCCCCCCGCCCATTTCCCAAACGCATGCTAAAGTCCTCCCTACCTAAGAACATGGGTACTCTTGATCAGTAGTTTAAAAAAGCCAAGAGTAGTCCTCCCCCAGTTCAGTCCCACTTGAGAGAACAGTTATAGCATGGGCTACAGCGTCAGTACCTGAAGATAATATTCTCTAGGTCGAAGGGGTATTCTATTATTCCGGTTGTAGGAACTCTAACCCGTAGCACATCTTGCTGGGTTGGTAGATATCCTGGAGTTGCGATTCGATCCACATCACTAAGGTAGCTGTGAGAGGCATATGAAGGGGGGAAAAAAAGCACCTTAGACTGTAGGTCACACTCATGGGGGTTTCAACACATTATAGCCATATGTTCCTTTCTCCCCCACACGTTAAGGAGACCAAAAGAAATCTGACTGCTTGAAGCATCACTAGGATCATTTAAAATGGGACAGGACCAAGTACTGGAAAACATACTTCAGGGAACAACCTTTCACTGAATCCCAAGGAGACCTAATAGGTTTCTCCACATGTAAATTTCATGACTGTCTATCAATTCCCCAGAATCCCTTCTGATGTAGTAACTGCCATGTGTCACACCTCACACCCTTCTGGTTATAAAAAAAAAATCTGTATGACCCAACACAATGCCATCTTCCAGAGTCTCTATGCACTCAGATATTCTGCAACAGCTCCAAATGTCAAATCCTGATCCCCCTCAACCGTAGCTCCGTAAGGCTAAGTCAACAGGGGAAAGTGGCATTTCTGCTGTGTAGGAACCAGGAACAGGGTACAGAGATGGTCTGGGTGGGCACTGCATAGCCATCTGTACATCCTGGGACCGAGGTGTGAACAGCTCCATTTATCACCCAACAGAAATCGTGGGAAATGGCTGGTGGTGTTACAAGAGTGTATGGATCTTCCAGACATTCCAGTACTTAAAAAAAAAACAAAAAAAAAAAAAAACACACTTATCCCATCCCATCCCCTGATCCCATCTCCCGCCAGAGCTCTTTGTATCGAACAACTGAAGCCACAAAAACCAGAATCAAAAAAGCAAGGTGACAACAGTTATTTGGAACCAGAGTTACTGAAAAGGCAGGGAGGCATATGCTTACAGTTCAAACTCAGAAGCATACACCCACATTTCCTAGACTACCCCACCAGACTAAATCATTAGCAGATAGATATACCTATATCATGGGGTGAAGTAATAGGAAGAAAGAGGATAGTCTACAAAAACTAAAAGACAGCAGGGCCAGTTTGCAGTGTGAACCATATTCAGGCATCTGTAGACATCAGCTAAGTTTTAGGAAGCTTTTGTTTAGCCAACATGGCCCTGATATCCAGCAGCGTGCCAGAGTGCTTATGTACTTACTACTTAGCTGAGTCGGAGAGCTGATATTCTCGCCTCCTGTCATAACACTCTTGGATTCCAGGGTCAGTCCACAAGGTTTTAATTGCACTTACATATGGCTGCTCAAAGGTTGAGACTTTTTCTACGTCTACTTCCCGAATCAGCAGTGCATTGGTCTGAGGATAGAAGGTGAAAGGCAAGTGAGCATACATTAAACCTAGATCCTCTTGCAAGGGCTCCAGGAATGCTGTATCTTGAATGCTGGTCAAGCTGCTTACATCAGCTGCAACAGGACAGTAATGGGCAGACTAGACATCTAAAAATTATCTGTTCAATTTGTACTTAGATATCCAACAGAAGATCTAAGTACAAATTGAAAAAGGAAAAACAACTATTTTATATTCTCAGTAGCAGGCACATCTGTGAAAGCTCCTGGAAGCATCACGTGATCCTTAACAGAAATGATTTAAACAGAAATGGCAACCGATTCTCTGAACTTAACTTACCAAGTTGTGCTGGAGCATAAGTCACCTACTGTTTAGAAAATACCAAAACCCAAGCACAGATCTCAGAGTGTGGAGTCCCGGACTGCCTGACGGGGGAGTGCAGTCAGTTTTATTACTAGAACATAGCTGTCTCGTGTTTCATTTTAAAGCTTTAATTGATTTTAGCCTATATTTTAAGAGTGTGGGAGACCTTACTGCAGTCCGTTATAATCAAGACCTCTTCTTTCATGGAGGAGGAAAAAGATAATCAGAACAAAACTGACATCACAAAGTGCAGCAGGACTGAAATCATCACTGCAGCAGGACTGAAATCATCACTGCAGCATGTAATATAACTACTACACACCAATACTGCAATTCCTAAGGGTTTTCTGGATGCAATGAGAAGCAATGTCTGTTCACCCACACTATACTTGTCTTCAGAGAGAGACTTTAATCTAGTTTGCTTTTCTATGTACATTAAGCATTTGTGGAAGGTGACAGATTATAGCCCCAGAGTCCTTTAACCACACCCCAGAGAAAACACGGGTAATGCAAGCATCCTCATACCATGCCCATGCTTCAGCATGGACCCAGATAGACTCTCTCTAAAGGCCAAAGGGGAGTTCAGCCTTCAAGAACCATTCAATCCTTGGCCTCTCTGTTGAGAATGCTAATAAGAGGGCCAGGTTAGAGGCAGCTATGATGTGGATACCTGGTCATTAAGAACTCATCTGAGCCCTTCGACTTTTTCCATTTACTACTCAGTAGTGATATCTTCAAGTCTAGACTGACTTGGGCCTCAATTTGGACCAATGATCTAGAGAAGAAAGGTGCCACACCCTATTACTAATCTCCTCGGGCCTCCCAGTCCCTATGTGGCTATTAAAAAAGTTAAAATACAGCAACATACAATAAGCCTGGTATAACCTTCACACAGTTTCATTTTGAAAAATAAATCCACTAAGTGTTGTGACAGCAGAGCATGTGAACATCTAAGTTCTTGACACTCACACACTTAAAGGCATCTGCATTCATACACCTTAAAGCCAGCTGAACTAATTTAAAACACATTTAGCCCAAAAGTTTACAAAATCTTGTAAACCAAGCTTCATCCCAGAATAAATTTTTGAGTTGAGTTACAAATCCTTAAAGAAAGGTTAATAAAAGGAAAACTGACAGATCTCCATCTGCCGCTGTTAGTAGGTGTCACTCTAATCGTGCAATCTTCTGGGCTCTCAGCAGCTCCCTTATGCACCTTCTGGCGCTCTGTAATGACACCGGTCATGCAGAGGAAGGCCTGGCACACTCAAAATGCTTTGGTCTTTCTGAGGTGGGTGCAGATCAGTTCGCACCCCTTGAAATTTTTATGTGGGACAACACACACGTCTAGCCAAATGAACACTGTTATACTCCCTGTTGACACCCTATTAATAAAGGCACAGAGCAGCATAGTACCACAGAAGCAGTGAGGGATACAACTGCCATACGGGGCCAACTACCAGGAAGTTTGAACAGGTAGCAGATATAGTACAAAAGGCAGCACAAATACAGGGCACGAACCTACAGCCGTGCTCTAAAAAAACCCTCAGACAAACATGAACTGGTGAAGCAAATCCACCAAGCGACGAAACGATGGCTTGATGGAGCTCTGCACTTTGGCTCACCTTATTCTGTTCGTACTTGTATAGAATCTTCAGGGTCTCCATGGCCCTGATCATGGACTGCATGGCAGTGAAGATGTTTTGGTACACCAGCTTGGTGAAGCCCCTTTTGTCCTCTTCAGAGTAGCCTGAGCCATGAATTATCCTCATCTGTTTGATAAATGTGCTCTTCCCGCTTTCCCCAGTGCCTGCAAATGAAGAAACGAAAGGAAAAGTCAACAGAGATCACAAATGAGGTGTGGTACAGAGGGAGTGAAGCTATTATTGCATCCTACTCCACTGCACCTATTAATGGACCCAAGCGGATCTACTCCATTGATTATTACTTCTCCAGTTCCTTTTTGAAAGTCTATATAGTGGCCCTGGTGGGCCCATCCAATGTCAACTATAAGCCTAACTGAGCATGATAGAAAGAGCACTTGTTCTTTTTGACAGGCTAAAAGCAATTCTGGTACACACACCAAATCTTACATTACAGACACTCCCACACATCCTGCCTCAAAAAGCCCTGTCCGTCCGGCACACCTGACCTATTCCCATACAATCCAGCTTGATGCTATAATCACAGCTTCAGCTAAACTCCCTGATATATTCCTAAATTAGTACATTATACAAACTGGGATGCCAATGGGCGTGGGGGAAGGCTGTTAGATCATGAAAGCTCCAGTAGAATTCTCATTATTTTAGTACAATCACTCTTTCCCAACCCAATCTAGACACCTCCTTACTAGATATGAACTCAATATATTAGAAAGAGCAGCTCTGAAAGGAAGAAGGGATCAAAAAACTACCTTCACCATACATTTTTCTTCTCAGTGGCCTGAAACCACCATCTGATAGTGAAATATTTAAAAAACAAAAACAAAAAAAAAAACAATCACCACCACCACGTGAAGTGGTAATCCTTTCTGGATTATTTTAAGAAGTTTGGATGAGAAACAACTTGTGAAGGGGACGAGGAAAGGAAATCTCAAATCTCTACTGCCAAGCAGAGTTAAAAACACATACAGAGACCAGCAGGCCAAACAGCAGGAATTGGTAAATAAGAAGTCCAGACCCCCCTGAGATGCAGCAAGATCAGAACTAAATCTCTATCCCTGCTGAAATGAACAAAGTCATCCTTTATCAGTTAGGGGCTAAGTAAGAGGGACACAACTGGTATCAAGCAGATAGGTGGCTTATGTTAATTTTGGCAAGAGGACTCCTAAAGTTTTAGGAAAAGTTACTCTTTTGCCTAAAAGCTTTTACCGACTACTGTTCCAAGTAATACTGAAGTTTACTTTAACCCACAGATCTGAGAGTCTTCCTTGTTTCTTCTGTTTGTTACACTGTGGCATTCAACAGTACTTGGCCTAGTCAGTCTCCCCCGTTTGTGTGAGTCTCTTGCACAGCAACAGTGAAGACTCTGCAGACTCTGTTGTACGTGCAATACCTTAAACTACAGACTTTAAAATCAGCTAGATGTCACGTGAGTGTTGCTTCAACACCGCCAAGCACTAACCGCTAACATCTCCAATAAAAGAAAAGGGATGGCAAGAATGTGCTCCAAATCCAAAAAGGCAGCGCTGCAAGTACAATGCAGACCACACACCACTCATCACATGGTACAAGCCTCCCTCACGACACTGGTTTAATACCAGTTTGGGAAGGCAAGGTAGAGTTGCACTGGTTGGATGTTTCGTACATCCCCAACTCTTACCAAGCCTGCATTCTGTACCTGCAGTCAGGTGGGCAGATCAACATTCCTGCCATTAGGGGCTTAGGAAGATGGAAGCTACATCAGGTGACAGTCCAATGATGAAAATAAAAAGCAGGAAAGGGACAACGTGAAAACTTTCTTACCTTGCAGGGTAAGTGTGAGGGAGAAAGGTTGGCAAAGAAAGGCTTCACACAGCCCTGCCACAATCAAGACCCAACTAGCCTTGGGGGATAATGGGTTTTGTCCAGCGCCCTCTTCTGTATGTATTCATTTATATGGCTACTGATCAGCTATAAGGATCAACCATATATGCCTTCCACAGACCGTCCCCCCATAGCCACCTTACACAGTCTGCAGCTAATTCCTTCACAGAGCAATAGCTCAACTGTACATTGTCCATTCTCCAGAAATATGTTCAATCATTCTACAGAATGCTCTTGTGGAAGTTTCCCCAGATTTGCAGTTGATGTGCATTTAACTAAAAGCTGACTCAATATGGAGCTTTGCTGATTATATTGGCCCATGTATTACAGACTACCCGGATAATGAACCCAGACGCATGCTCATCTTGAGAAATATTAGGAAGGTGACAAATCCTTCAACTCTCCAGATTCAGGGACACAATCTATGGAAAATGCCTGGCTTCAGCAACGTGAACAATCAGATCTCCAACTAGAAATCAGGGGGGTTCTATGTATTAAGACAGAGGCTAATTTATCACAAATGCACATAATTACTCCCTTTGAGTAGATTCTGAAGTTCCTATGTCTATACTGCAGGGCAATAAACAAATACCCAAGCAGAAAAAAACCCAAAACCAAACACCAAACCAGAAAGAGCAAGAAAAGACTAAAGAGCCTAGCAGAATTTTTAATGTCTCAGTTTACTGAACATTAAAATAAACATTAAGGAGTCCGGTAGCACCTTAAAGACTAACAGATTTATTTGGGTATAAGCTTTTGTGAGTAAAAAAACCCACTTCAGATGCATCAATAAATAAAACAAATGTTGTTACTGCCACTAACTAGCTATCTTGGTCTCCTCTAAAAAGTTAGACCACAAAGAGAAAAAAAAAAAAATCAGAAAGTGAAATCTTTGCGGTTGAGTACACTGTGGTGAGAACACTTCCTCGTGCTTTTACCACAGTAACCAACAAAGAGTTGAGGCACCTCAAAGCACTTTGATGATGCAACTGTAATACAAACTTCAGCACCAGATCACTAACTTAGGTTCACTTATTCTAGCACACAAGAGATCAAATGCACAACCCCTGACCTTCCATTTTTAAATACGTGCCTCCTGCTTGGCTTCGGTCCCTCAACAATATACACACCATCACTGTGATGGGACCCTGAAACCACCAGTGAGGATAGTCTCCTGTCTTCATAAGGACATAATAACCTTCTTTATACGACAGTGTTGAGATAAGGGAATAATCTGAGCTCACCATTCCTTCAGTCAACCCATAAAAGCCACCTAGTTTACAATAAGTGTTGCTGATGACAAATGCATTTGAAAACGAACTCATGTTGGGTCAATGGCACCCACTGCTTACTTTCATATTATTCTGGGACCCAAGTAACTTTACACAGGAAACATAATCTCATTTTCTTCATTAAAAAGATTAACGTATGCCCAGTATCGGCGGGCAGTAACTGAAGCACTGAAATAGCACTATTTATTAGCAGCCCAACTCATAACAGCATTTCTATTTTTCACTCAGTAATTCTGGTTCAAGCTTCAATATAAACCAACTGTCACCACACTGGACAGCGAAGCTGTGTGGAAGAAATTACCTCTGCTTATTTTGCATTCTTATTGATACTCTACTGTTTATATGATTTCTCTTAAAATATATCCTGCCCTCCCCAAAATTCTTAACCAAGAAAATGCCTCTCTCTAACTAACATGATCTGCATTTATGCTCCACCATACACACCAAAGGATTCTGAACCACACACAGGACTAGGAACCACATACAGGAAATTAACTTTACCCACCGCTAGAACAACCCCCTTTAGGGGCTAACATGACTGCTGCTTAGTACTATGTAACAGTTTAGGAGAGGCAGTGAAGAGTACCATATCCTATTGAAAGTGAAAATGAATATAAGGAGGCAGAATGCAGTTATTAGGGCTAACGCTGTTATTCTTAGGCCTTGTCTAAACTATGGATGTCTCCCCACAAATCCTCACTAGTTTTTTTAAAAGTTTAGCTGAACTGATTTTAAAAAACAGGTTGGAGCCAGTTGTAGGCCAGGGTCCAGGCAGCTCGAGGTTTTGTTTTTTTAAAATTTTTAATGAATCAGTTTTCAAACTAGTTGAGTCAAGGAATGGTTCAGACCTCCTGGAGCTTACTCTAACCATGGTACAACCAGTTTTAAAACTGGTTCACATTAACGGTTTTTAAAGCCAATTAGATTTGGGGGAAGGAAAGTTCCCTAATATAGACTCAGCCTTAAGAAAATTGACAAGTGATCAGAAACCTGGTTTTACATTTCACCTGGACAGCAGCACCTCCATCATGCTTTTAACATGCTGCTGGGATACTGTACTATTAATGGCTAGGAAGAAAGTACATCATTTACTCAATCAGTAACACCACTATGCATCAACCTAGATATGCCTATTCAGTCATTCCTGGCCAGACCCAGCCTCGCTTAGCTTTGTAAAGCTGATGCAGACATACCCACATGTGGATTTCGAACTGGACCACCTTACATCTTCAAACAACCCTGACTGGCATGCCAGTTCAGTACACATATCAAATTAAACAGCCTTATTTAATCAGACCTGCTTCCCATTTTGATTTGAAATCACAGATACAATAGATGAACAAGGCCCATGACAGAATGTATAAAAGAGCAGCAATAACTTAGTGTTTTCATAGGCCTCATGGGTTAAGAGTAGCTTATGGGCTACCTGCACCCAGCATCACATTTCCTGCTAACATTGAAGTCCGTAATCTATTATTTTTTGAAAACTTATGATGGCAACTCTCCAAAAACCATGTAGAAGAACTGATTCCCTATCCACGAGGAACCTCAGAAGTACTATGATACACCTTAGTATGCTGATGGAGATATGAACACAGACAACATTTTGTTTACATACTTAAATGACACTCTCACCCCACCAGTGTGGTATCTGAACAGGTATGTCCTTATTCTAGTACAGTGGAGCCCCACTCCTAGAGCAACTCCTGACTACTTTCCTTTCCTGGGCTAATCCTGCTCCATACTTATTACTCCACTTGACTTCAGATTTACTGTGCCTTATCTTTATTTCTCCAAGCCCTCCCTCCAGGTTGGTTTAGAGATCTCTGTGCCCTACTAGAGGAGAGAATGGGAGGGAAAGAATGGTACCCAGGGACCTGGGGGGCTATAGCTGGATAAGTTCCCCGCATTTAACAACGGAGGGAGAAGACCATAGACACCACCAGACTAGGTGGAGAGGATTCCTTCATGAAGAGATGTTAATGAAAGACTCAGAAGTCTGCCAACAATATATAATTACATCAGTTTTAATAATGAAAATTCGCAAACACAAATAAAGCAGTAGGTCCAGCTCCCCTATAAAAGAGTTCTTCAAAAGGATTTTTTTAAGACTAAAAGTATTATCAATTTTGAAGTTTCTGCTTATGTCAAAAGCAATTTTAACACAAAATCCACTATGAAAGAAAACAAATAAACCAGTCAGCCCCCAGCTTCACTATTAAAATTACTCCAAATCTGGAATGAATAAGGAAGATTAAAAAGAAGGGCATGGTAACTTCTAAACAAATTTCCCATATTGTTTTTCCTCACAAGTTATTTTCTGGACAACGGCAAAGTGCCTGACAGTTGTCAACTCTGATAAGTACAAAAAGGTGTGCGGAGTTGGGGGTCTGACCAGCACAGATGTGCCTCCAGAGCATCACTAGAGATTAACATGTGGGTTCTAAGATGGGGGAAGGAAGGATGGCTACTACTGAGTAGTTAGTATCGTGCCTAGCACAATAGGACCCCATTCTTTGTTGGGCCACAGGCACTAGTGTAATAAACATGTTTATTGTCAACAACAAATACATGTAGAGCTTAAAAGGGACATAGTTTTTAACCATGTGATTGGTGCGAAGAGTGCCTACTTTACCACATGCAGAGGAGGGCCCATATAGCTGCAAGGGATGCGCTCACAGCAATAATCATTGGGGAAGAAGGCAACTGATGCAGGGGAGTGAAAGCCACATTCAGCGTGGGAATGATGGGACGAAGGGGCAGGAGATCCAGGGGATGGGGGGCGGGGGAGAGAAAAGAATGGGATCCAGAGCAGGGCAGGTGCTGGGGTCGGAGGACAGGGGAAGAAGAGGAGGGGATCCAAAGCAGGGCAGGTGCTCTGGGGGAGAACAAAAGGTGTTCCAGAGCAGAGCAGGTGCTCTGGGGACCAGGGAGGGTGCTGGGGGGGGGGGAGCAGGGCACCCAGAAAAGGAAGAGATCTAGGGCAGGGTGGGTGAGGGGGGATCCAGAGCAAAGGGGGGGGGGTGAAGGGGGATCCAGAGCAAAGGGGGGGATCCAGGCAGGAGGGGGTGAAGGAGGGGATCCAGAGCCGGATGGGGGAGAGATCCAGGGCGGGGGGGGGCACAGAAAGGATCCGGGGGGAAGGGGAGAGATCCAGGGCGGGGGGGGCACAGAAAGGATCCGGGGGGAAGGGGAGGGATCCGGGGAGGGATCCAGGGCGGGGGTGGGGCGGGCACGGAAAAGATCCGGGGCGGGGGGGGCCCGGGGGGGCCGCGGGGCGGCGGCCGCGGGGGGGGGGGGGCTCCTCACCCAGCAGCAGCAGCTTGAGCTCCCGGCGCGCGTCGCGCTTGTCCCTCCGCAGCTGCTTCTCGATCTCGGCGTTGATGCGCTTCGACTCCTTCACCTCGTCGCTCAGGCAACAGGCCATCATGGACTCCAGAGTCATGGCTCCGCCGCCGCCGGGACCCCCGGCCCGGCCTCCTCAGCCCGGGACCCCCCCCCGCGCGGCCCGGCCCGGCCTCCTCAGCCCGGGACCCGGCCTCGCCCCCGAGCCCGGGACCCCTCCGGCCAGGCCTAGCACCGCTCCCACCCCTCGGCGCGCTCCCCTCCGCCCGGCTGCACCGCCCGCTCCCTCCTTCCCCCTCAGCCCCGCCGAGCGAGCGACAAGCGCGCACAGCCTACCCCGCTGCCCCTGAAAACAAGGCCTAACTGACTGCGGCCGCCACCAATGGGAAGCGCTTCTTAGCCGGGAGGGGCGGGGCTAGTAACGGCCCGGGGGCGGGGCCCGCAGAGGGAGCAGGTTGCAAGTTTGGTTGGCCGAGCAGGAAGGGAGGGGCAGGGGGGAGCTGGACGCGCGTTCGGGAGCCGGGGCGTGGGGCCGCTGGGCATTGTGGGATGGTGGAGGACTGTGGGAAAGGGGGAGGCTAGGTGAGGGAATGAGTGGGAGGAGGTTGAGCCGCTCGGGGGTGCTGGCCAAGCTGGGCTGTGGGGTGGAGCAGGGCAAAGGGAGCAGAGAAGGTGGGGGCTTCCACCAGCTGGGGCATATGGGGGAGCTGGGACTTGCTTCCACCATCTGGATTATAGGGGGGGGGGGGAGCTGGGACTTGCTTCCACCATCTGGATTATAGGGGGGGGGGGAGCTGGGACTTGCTTCCACCAGCTGGATTATAGGGGGGGGGAGCTGGGACTTGCTTCCACCAGCTGGATTATAGGGGGGGGGAGCTGGGACTTGCTTCCACCAGCTGGATTATAGGGGCGGGGGGGGAGCTGGGACTTGCTTCCACCAGCTGGATTATAGGGGGGGGGGAGCTGGGACTTGCTTCCACCAGCTGGATTATAGGGGGGGGGGGAGCTGGGACTTGCTTCCACCAGCTGGATTATAGGGGGGGGGGAGCTGGGACTTGCTTCCACCAGCTGGACTGGGGGGGGGAGCTGGGACTTGCTTCCACCAGCTGGACTGGGGGGGGGGAGCTGGGACTTGCTTCCACCAGCTGGATTATAGGGGCAGGGGGGGGGAGCTGGGACTTGCTTCCACCAGCTGGATTATAGGGGCGGGGGGGGAGCTGGGACTTGCTTCCACCAGCTGGATTATAGGGGGGGGAGCTGGGACTTGCTTCCACCAGCTGGATTATAGGGGGGGGGAGCTGGGACTTGCTTCCACCAGCTGGATTATAGGGGCAGGGGGTGGGAGCTGGGACTTGCTTCCACCAGCTGGATTATAGGGGCGGGGGGGGAGCTGGGACTTGCTTCCACCAGCTGGATTATAGGGGCGGGGGGGGAGCTGGGACTTGCTTCCACCAGCTGGATTATAGGGGGGGGGAGCTGGGACTTGCTTCCACCAGCTGGACTGGGGGGGGGAGCTGGGACTTGCTTCCACCAGCTGGATTATAGGGGGGGGGGAGCTGGGACTTGCTTCCACCAGCTGGATTATAGGGGCAGGGGGGGGAGCTGGGACTTGCTTCCACCAGCTGGATTATAGGGGCGGGGGGGGAGCTGGGACTTGCTTCCACCAGCTGGATTATAGGGGCGGGGGGGGGAGCTGGGACTTGCTTCCACCAGCTGGATTATAGGGGGGGGGAGGAGCTGGGACTTGCTTCCACCAGCTGGATTATAGGGGGGGGGGGAGCTGGGACTTGCTTCCACCAGCTGGATTATAGGGGGGGGGAGCTGGGACTTGCTTCCACCAGCTGGATTATAGGGGGGGGGGAGCTGGGACTTGCTTCCACCAGCTGGACTGGGGGGGGGGGAGCTGGGACTTGCTTCCACCAGCTGGACTGGGGGGGGGGAGCTGGGACTTGCTTCCACCAGCTGGATTATAGGGGCAGGGGGGGGGAGCTGGGACTTGCTTCCACCAGCTGGATTATAGGGGCGGGGGGGGAGCTGGGACTTGCTTCCACCAGCTGGATTATAGGGGGGGGAGCTGGGACTTGCTTCCACCAGCTGGATTATAGGGGGGGGGAGCTGGGACTTGCTTCCACCAGCTGGATTATAGGGGCAGGGGGTGGGAGCTGGGACTTGCTTCCACCAGCTGGATTATAGGGGCGGGGGGGGAGCTGGGACTTGCTTCCACCAGCTGGATTATAGGGGGGGGGGAGCTGGGACTTGCTTCCACCAGCTGGATTATAGGGGGGGGGAGCTGGGACTTGCTTCCACCAGCTGGACTGGGGGGGGGAGCTGGGACTTGCTTCCACCAGCTGGATTATAGGGGGGGGGGAGCTGGGACTTGCTTCCACCAGCTGGATTATAGGGGCAGGGGGGGGAGCTGGGACTTGCTTCCACCAGCTGGATTATAGGGGCGGGGGGGGAGCTGGGACTTGCTTCCACCAGCTGGATTATAGGGGGGGGGAGCTGGGACTTGCTTCCACCAGCTGGATTATAGGGGCGGGGGGGGGGAGCTGGGACTTGCTTCCACCAACTGGGGCATGGGGGGGGGGAGCAGGAGGGATGGCTAAGCGCCTAGCCCCGAGGTACCATCAGACCCTTGTGGGAAGGAAAGGGTTAATGTAGACTGACACATAGGGGGAATTGCTTCTTGCAGTAGCCAAGGAAAATGGGGGAGCTGTGTGGGAGCAGTGCTGACCCCGGCCAGGCCGAGGAAGGGGAGCGCTCCTTTATTTTGAACTCCTATGGAAAGGCTGCATGGTTTTCCCCACGGGAGGGAAGAAATAGCAGCAGTTAGCAGGACGGCCAGGCCTCTCGCCTTTAGACTCCCGTGTGGCAGATGCGTTTGTAGGCTGACTTCAGAGCCTGCCCTTCCTGTGAGAGAGGCGTTTGTTGGGTGTGTTTCAGAGATCTGCTTCAGTCCATCCCAGTCGATGGTCCCAGGCTGATAGACCTAAGAAATATGGCTTGTCATGGAGGGATGGGAGTTGGGTGGTGAATGTGTGCCTAAAGGCAGGGAGGGTTGTGGAGACTTCCTTGGCTCTGGTAGAGTGATCCACCCACTCCCTGGCTAACCCTCCCCACCGGAGATAAAATGTGTCATGGTAGCACCTGAGGTTTACCTGCTGCTTCACATAAAGATAAGTGATTTACAATGTAATTACATACAGGTGCATAAAAACCTAGATATATAGATACAATACTGTAGTTCATTCCTCCTCCATAAATTATTCAACTCAAGTGGGTGGGGTGGGGGTCAGTTACATATTTGGGGCATATGAAAAAAGACAGCAGTGGCATTACCATAAGCAGGCACGAGACTTGGGGAATACCGTTCCCCAGACTATCTCATTGAATGTAGAGACTGTCATCCGTCAGAAGGAGAGAGGGTCACTGCTACCCATTCCATTTTCCTTCCTTCCCTCCTTGCAAGATTGTCCCAATTTTAATGGAGGATGCCTTGTCCTGCAAGTCTTGTTTGGAAGATGTTAATAAGTCGCTAAGGGTACGTCTACACTGGAACAAAAACAAGCCCACGGCAGCGAGTCTCAGAGTCCAGGTCTACAGGCTCTGGCTCGTGCTATGGCACTAAAAATAGCTGTATGGATGTTCCCACTTGGGCTCCAAAACCCGGTGGGGTGATGGGCCTCAGAGCCAGGGTGGGAACATCTACACGGCTTTTTTTAGTGCCTTAGCAGAAGCCCTGCAAGCCCAAGTCTGTAGACCTGGGCTCAGCGACTCACTGCTGCAAGGTTTTTTGGTTATCATTATTATTATTAATTCTTTTTACAATACAGATGTACCCCTCTGTAACTCCTGGGACTGATGTTACGAAGTTGGACCATGTCAGGGCATTGTCATTGCATCATGATGTGCCAGCATGCGACAAACTTTATGAGGGTGAGAGATGCATGAGCTTGTCTCATTGCACAAACTTACAGAAGTGGCAGACAGAGGTTAAGGGAGAGATTTGAGCTATGTCCTGCTTGTGATTACAGATCCTTCTCTCTGCTATCCCCACTTGATCTCAGGGTAGCATCCAATTCAGACAATCACTGCACTTTTGGAGTGCTCCAGCCAAGGAAGCAGTGCCTCCAGCATGCTTCCTTCAGGGGTTGATATCTCCCCCCCATGCCCTCTTCTTCCTGTTAAAGAGCCCTTACAGCTTTGTCCTTGGTACTTTTCTCTGTCCCACAGAGACATCTCATAGGTAGCTTTCAACCTTGAACGTCACTCCTGTGCTAGTGACCCCCAACTCTACTGCTCCTCTTTATCAATCTCTGATCCTGCTCTGCCAGTCTTGATTGTCACCTTATGACTAGGTCATGTTACTGATAAATGCATCTGAAACAGTAGTGCATGTTTCTGGTTAAAAGTCATCTTGATTCCACATCTCTGATTTCGCTGTTGCTCTCCTGAACCTTGACTTCCTCCCCAGGGCTAGAAATCTTCGAGCTCTCCTAGATCTTGGGCTCTAATTGCCTTCCCTTCTAAGTCTCCCTATTTTCTCATCGTGGTTTTCTCAAGACCCTTCCTGTCTAGTCTGATCTCTTCTCTATTCTTGACCTCCTCTTTATCTCTTCCTGGCAGGGGACTCTTCACACGAGTCACACTTTTAGTACTGCTCCATCATTCTTTAACATCATCCTTTCCTTCCAAGCCACTTCCTTTCTTTTCCACCTCACCTTGAAATTTTCCTTTTCTCTTTCACTCATACAGTGCGCCTCAGGGTGATAGATTCTGTGATACTCTCTGGGCACTAGCTCCCACCTACTACACATATTAATTGGGAACGAGAGAGACCAGGACCTGACAAGATC
The DNA here is from genome assembly GCF_965140285.1 of Lepidochelys kempii. Lineage (NCBI taxonomy): Eukaryota > Metazoa > Chordata > Testudines > Cheloniidae > Lepidochelys > Lepidochelys kempii. The sequence continues at coordinate 13,182,873 of NC_136404.1, forward strand.
CACACACTGTTAAAAGCTACACTCTCCTGTTGTAAGTAGGGTTGGGCATTTATTCCACTTCATCTGGAACCCACAAGCCCCATTGATTTGCATAAATACTTTAATAAGAGGACTATTCCTGCTTAATCCTATTTTCCTCTCCCCATAACTAATGAATTAGACAGTTCAAACCTGTCACGCATCCCATGTGGTGAGGCAGAAATAGATGCCCACTCATCTTTTCGGGGGTGGGCGTTCCTTGCTCTGTTTTTCTTCCTCTGCCTTCATTCCTCCAGGCATCTTTTGGTCGCTTCTGTTGCTCCTTCTGTAGTCATTTCTTTGCCTTACTTTCATTTCTCTTCTCCTGAACTTTATCCAGCTTCCTATTCATTTTTCTTTCCTGCCCGTTCTTTGCTTCTTTCCTCCAAGGTGGGTTGTGCTGGTTTTTTGTCGTGTCCCCCCCCCCCCAGATGCTGATCATCTAATTGTCCTTCCCCTACTTGCTTACATTCAGAGTGCTGTTCCAAGGGTAAAATCCTGCTCCTGTCACTCTCTGGTGTAACCAGGCGCAATAAATACCCTTTTCCAACTGTTGCTCCCACAAAGGGTCTGATTCTAGTATCTTCCCACTGCTGATTATCATTCCCTTAACTGCCTGGTTCTAGCCATTACTACCCGAGGGCCTAGCCTCCAACATCTTCCTAGCTCTGAAATCTGCCCAGTTCCCACGGCCAAGCCCCAAACTGCCTGGCTCCAGTTGTTACCCCCTAGTGACCGATTGTTACTCTCCAGTCCTAGCTGTCACTTCTATAAATGCCCAGTTCCAACTGTTGATAGTCCCTCGTTCAAACCGTCATGCCCATGACAGGCTGGTTCCATTGTGCACCTCATTCCAACCGTTCCTCTAATATCTGTCCCATTCTGATTATCATGACTCAGCTTCCAACGGCCGTTCCCATAACTCCCCGTTTCCGACGGTCCCTCGTTGGTCTTGGCAGCCACAGCCTTTCTTGATACATCCACACTGCAGCTGGGACTGAACCATTCAGCCCAGCAGACAGACTCATGCTAGGGCCGCTCAAGCCACCACGGTAAAAGTGGCCATGTGGATGTTGGCCCATAAGCAGTTGCTCTGGTCGCAGTGTGCCGGGCAGGCTTGGACCTGGGTGGCTTACCCAAGGCCACAGTGCCCACACTATAGTTTTTAGCATGCTAGTCAGCATGAGGCTCACTCCCATCTGCAGTGTAGACATTCCCTCTGTCCCCGGCGTTCCCTCTTCCCCGCTCATAGGGAGATCATCTCAAACCTCCTCGGGCCAGAGAGGCGAAGAATGCGCCTTGGTCTACATTTAAAAATTAGGTTGACGTAATTATGTTGGTCATGGGGGTGAAAAATCCGCCCCCCTCCCCTTGACTGACATGGCTGCGCCAACCTACCCACCCCCCCAGTGTAGACGCAGCTATGTCAGTGGAAGAATGCTTCCGTCGCTATAGCAACCGTCGTTAGGAGAGGTGCTGTTCCTACAGAAAGGGGAAACTGCCATTTTGGAAAATGGAAGAACGACTGTGTCTATGCAATGCAGTTCTGCCGCCATAGCTACGGTGCTAGAGTCTCTGTTGTGTGCTGTGGGCTGAGTTAAGGTGAAAGCAGTGTCTGGTGCACAGTTCTGGTTTTACAGCCAGGAGCACTTCCACGGGGCAGAAATGCCCTAGGACTCCCTAGTCACAGGCAGGGGGTGGCTAAAAGGTTCTGGAGCTGGCTTTTGACCTGTGCACTTCACCTGCCTGTTGGAAGTCAATGCAGAGTTCACTGCGTGGCCTTAGCGTGGGCTGAAGGCGTAACAAGGAGGCAGGAAGGTCCGAGTTCTACTCCTGCCTCCCTCTGTGACCTTGGCCAAGTCACTTAATCTCATTACATTCTCCCCCTGCTATAAAATTGGGGACAGGGGAAATATTTTTTTCTCCAGGGGTGTTGGGAGACTTGGCTATGTAGTTAATGTTTCTACATTGCTTTGAAGTTGTGAAGTACAATGTAAGTTCTAAGACTGATTAAAATTATTATCTCCTATGCGCAGGTCTGAAATCCGAAGTTCAGGAGATAGCGAACACAAAAGGAACTTCCACCACCCCAACCCTGGTAAGAAAAGGGGGGGGAATCAAATTTACCCTTGTCCTATGTCCTCTTGGGGCCGTTTGCTTGTCTCTCACTGATAGGCATCTGCTTCAATGGTTCCTGCTCGACTATAAACTGTTAAAACAATAGAAGCACACATTCTTCAAGCAATTATATTCCTCCCACTTTCTCTTTTGCTTTCGCTGTCCTAATGCAGCATGGTCTTGTCAATAAGGCACTGAACAAGGAGCCTGAAGACCCGGACTTTGTTCCCTGATCTGCTGGCTGACCTTGAGCAAGTCAGTGCCCCCCTCTGTGCCTCAGTTTCCCCTCTCACCCTTGGTCTGTCGAGTCTGGTTTGATTGTAAGCTGTTTTGGGATATGGTACAACACCTAGCACTATGGCACCCCAATCTGGGGCATCTAAGCAATATAATACAAATAACAATTGTGCTGCTGTCTTTTAATTTATTTGTCTTCTCTGTTTTCTATGTCCCGCTCACCTCATCCTCTACGACTACTTTCTAGCCCTTCCTGCTTCACTTTCCTCTCTTCACTCTAGAATTTATCTTCCTTCTGGCTTCCTTTCTAATCATCTTCCCAGACTCTTTAATTTATCTGACTCTCTCTCTCTCTCCCATCTCAAGGTCCTGTCTTGCCCCTGTTGGCCCTAACGGCCACTATCAGCAAGAGCTACCAACTATGCACCTCCTTCACTTCAGCCTTTCTGCCTCCTGCTGGATGCTCTCTAAAAATACCATCTTCTGTTTGCCAACTCTGTTAGCCCATGCAGTGGGGCCCCCTCAAAGCTGTTGTGTTTGGCCCACGTGTGATTTCCCAGCGTTTTGTTTGTGGGGTGACTCTTTCCCAAGTGCGTGGTGTGAAAGGTGCCCCCTGCAAATACATGGGAATGTGCTGCTCATACACATGATCTCGAACGTGCGGGCAAATTCAGAGCAATAGCAGTTGTCATCACAGCCCATATCCTTAGTAGCTAATTAGCATGGAGGCCCAGAACAGCATCTGTCTTCCCTCACAGAAAGTGAATGCCCATGCCCCGAAAGACAGCCAGTGATTTGCAGTTGCCAACCCCTTGTAAGAGATCCTTGCTCACACTTTCACTGGGACCATCAAGATGTTGACATGCCTTTCTGGTTAACTGGGCAGTCTGGCTACTGTCACCTTTCTCAACCCTCCTCCATTTTTGAGCCTTGCTTTGTGTGTCTGAGCAGTTGAGATTTGTAGTCCCGGCTCTGAAGAGCTACTGGGTCTCTTGCTCCTTTGGGGAAGGAACCGAGCTTATTTTTGGCCTCTCAGAAAACAATAAATAACACCATGTTTTAGAAATTTGCTGTTTGTATCTTGCTGCAGCTGTCTGCCTGAGACTGGCATGGAGAACGTCTCACTGTTTAAAGCTAAAGTCAGACTTCCAATGCATTACAGCTGCTTTCAACTGGAAACATTTTTCTCCTTAAACAGGGAGTGAATGTGATCTAGTGGTTCGGGCACAGAAATCCTAATTCCGCAAACCACTTAATCACGGCTTAAATCAGTGGAATTTAAGCATGTTCTTAAAGTTAAGCAGCTGCTTAAGTGGTCTGTTGAATCAGGGCAGGGCTGGGAGTCAGGACTCCTGGTTCTATCCATAGCTTGATCACTGACTTGTAGCTTGGGCAAATACGTCCCTGAGCCATTGTAAAATGAGCACATTAAAGCTATGCCTTATGCGTAACTTGCTTTGAGATCTACAGATGAAAAATGCTCTATAACTGAGGAATGCTTGATATCTTTTTAAAACTATCTTTTAAACAACACATCTGTTCAGTAAAATGGAAGAGCCAGTTGAAATTATAATCCCGTCTAGCTATTTTGAACTACAGTGTGTGTTTTCACTCCTCAGTGTCTAACCAGGAACTGGAGCTGAGGTAGAATATAATTATCCGAGTTCAGATGCAGCCAGGATGCCAGAGTTAACTCTTACCAAAAAGCGCCATGGGATCATTAAAAGCCACAAGTAGCCCGGACCTCCATTTAATGTCTTGTCTGATAAGCAGAAGCACCCTTTTGGCTAGATGTAATGGGGAAACCGACTGAAAGTTGGAAAGGAGACCACAAGGAATACTCAGAAAGGCCAGAACGAGCAGGAAAGGAGAGGGAGGGAGGAGGGAATAAGGAATAAAAGGAGAGTTGGCCTGCAAAGTGAGAGAGGGAGGGGGAATAGAAAATAGAGACAGCTGGTATGTTATGATCACAAAGCTCTTGCCAGGAGCAACCTATCAGGGGAAAATTCAGCCTTCTGGCAGAACTACAGCAGCTAACTTGAATGTCTGTTTTAAGTGTCTTCGTTAAAGTGAAATCCCTTCTTCCAGACAGCCTAGAAAAGAACCCTATGCTCACTGTTTTACAGCAGTGCCTGAAGGTCCCGTTCAAGACCGGGATCGCTCTGTACAAACACGGAATAAGAGACCGTCTCTGCCCTGAAGCGCTTACAATCTAAGTAGACAAAGGGTGGGGAAGAGGCACAGACTGTACATTTACAGTGGAAAAAAGCCCCAAAACAACCCTGCCACAGAGAGTCTCAGAGCCTGGGTCTGCAGACTTGGGCTTGCAGGGCTAAAAATAGCCGTGTGGACATTCCTGTTTGGGCTGGGAGCTTGGGCTCTGAAACTTGGGGAGCAGGGTGGTGAGGATAAGACTTGCTGCCATGTAGATGTACCCAGACAGGGGAAGGGACTTGCTTGAAGTCCGTCAGCCGGTCAGCGGCAGAGTTGGGACTTGAACAAGGTCTCCTGACTCTCAGTCCAGCACCCTCCTGCCTCTGGCTGGCCCCAGGTCTCCAAGGCACCCAGGTAACACTGCTGGCTAATAGTGATCAGGTGGAGCATTGTGGGGATGCAGGAGCCAGTCCTTGAATGCAGGCTGAAGGAAGGGGGGGCCATTTGGGTGAAGCAGTGCTCTTGGGGGTGGGCGGTAGAGGGTGGATAATAAACAGGGGGTGGGGGCTAGGAAAGCAAAGCGGGGTCGTGTTCTGGACCCTGTACCGAAGGCTGCTAAGGGCTTGTTGGAGCTGAAGGAGAGGGAGAGGAAAGGCAGGTCCAGGGCTTGGGGCTCCCCATAGCAAATTCTTCTGTTTCCTTCGGCTCCCTGCTCTGCCTCTGAGGTTGCTGGTCCCTCTTGCTGCGCTGGCTGGTTTTCAGCAGAGGGCAGTGTTGCAGTGCGTCTGGCTGACACCGAGCGCCGGCTCCTCGGGTCCATCACAGGGAGAAACTCGTTCTAGGAAGGGAAATAAAATGGCCTTTCTGCTGCCCCAGCCTCTTGTCTCACAAGGCTGCTGACCTGCTGTTCTTCCAACTGGTGCACACCCACCAAGCCTCCCAGGCAGATCAGTATCCTTAGCCCTGCATCCAGAGGATAAACTGAGGTACCGAGAGATGGAAGTCAGTGGCAGGGCTGAGAGCTAGCTGGGAAGAGCACCCAGGAGTCCTGAGTGCTCTGATCACTAGGCAATGCTCTCTGCATCTTGTGCCTTGTCCTGCTGGGGCTATCAGCGGTGGGAGGTGGGATGCTGCGAATTGTTAGCTGATGTGACTATTAGCCAGACATGGCTCATGGGAGCCTCAGGTGCAAAAGTGGCAGCTTGATTCCAGCACTGGGTTGCTCCTAAAAATACAAGTCGGCTTAGAGCAGGGCTTAAAAAAAGAAGTAAGGCATACGGGGAGCCAGGCTATCCTCCAGGGCCCCATGGCAAAGGCTGCAGAGGGTTTGAGAGTGAACAGGGAACTACTGCCTGGTTTAGCCTCATTTCTGCACTCTGCCTCCCTTCTGAGGGGATGTGGACATCCTGTCTGGGACCCCAGGGCCTGCTCCCTTCAGGGTCCGGAGCTGTCACTGGACTGAGGGGATGTGGACACCCTGTCTGGGACCCCGGGGCCTGGTCCCTTCACGGTATGTAGCTGTCACAGAGCTAACAAGAAACTGGCCCCTCTTTGCATGGTAGATTTTATCCTGCGGTTTTTCCATAACTACCCACTACGTGGTTCTTGCGCCTTCTTCTGAAGTAGCTCGTGCTAGCCACTGCCAGAGACCAGATACTGGGCGAGAGGGACCTTGGGTCTGATCCAGTCTGGCCATTCCTAAGGGCCAGATCCTCAAAGGTGTTTTGATTTCAGTGTGTCGCCTAAATACCTTTGAGGATCTAGGCCTAAGTTCCTGTGGTTCGCTGGCCATTCTTGAGGGATGTCTCCTCACATCATGACTGGATTCAGAGTAGCAGCCGTGTTAATCTGTATCCGCAAAAAGAACAGGAGTCCTTGTGGCACCTTGGAGACTAACCAATTTATTTGAGCATAAGCTTTCGTGGGCTACAGCTCACTTCATCGGATGCATGCAGTGGAAAATACAGTAGGATGATTTTATATACACAGAGAACATGAAACAATGGGTGTTACCATGCACACCGTAATGAGAGTGATCGGTTAAGCTGAGCTATTACCAGCAGGAGAGAGACCTTGTCTGGAGGTGTACGTCTCTGGAGGGCAGAGAGCAACGTCAGGATAATCCCAGTGTTACGCTTGGGCCCAGGGAACTGCATTGGCCTGCACCCTTTGCAACGTGCAACGACAGGGAAGATGGGCTGGTGACACGACTTCGAACTCCAAGACCAAAGGTTGTCAGCCTTTGCCAGCAAAATCCCTGCGGCCACATGCTGTTGGGCCCCTGTTACAGGGCTGCCCAGGACACGTACCTATAGCTGTGCCCCCAGGCCCCTGCCGCTGTCATCAGCCTAATCCCTGATTAGGCTGTGACTGACTCAGCTGGCAGCAGGGAGCCGGGACAGCGCATCAAAAGCGCATGGCGCGGCTCTCGGAGGTAAGATACCTTTTGAATTCCGCACAGCAGCTGAGCTGCTTGCTGCGCTTTGTGCCGGGATGCAAGGGTGTCATTCTAGGGGCAAATCTCTCTTCTCCTTGATCCAGGCACCACGCTGCTCGCCCATTTCCATTTAAAATAACACGTTTTGAAAAGCCCCTCCCGAGTGTTTCTGATGCTTCAGCCCCAGCTTTTTTGCAGCTCCTGGGTCTGAGCATCTCCGTCACGCCAAGTCTTCCAGGGGAATCGTTATAAATGCTATCGTGGGCTGTGATCAGGCCTTAACCAGAGAGCAGGAAGAGACAGGGTTTGGGATCAATGGAAACAGCCTCCGGCGTAGAGCCACGCTGAGACATTTCAGCAGCCTCAGGGACGTCCTTTCATCCCACCCGTAGCACAGCTGAAACGCAAGGCCCAAGGAGGGACGTTAATGCAAAGTGAATGTTGACAGCCTGAAAGCTGCTCCTGCCCCATCCCGAGCTGAGCTCCCTCAACCCAGCTACAGACGTGGAATATTTCCGTATAAGCCAAAGACAGTCTTTCAGGTCTCTAGCAGAAGGTACAAACCCGAATTGCATGATGGAGAGGGAAAACCAGGGGGCGAAAAAGCAATGGAAAAATGAAATCCTGTATTTGTGGGAATGTGTTTGAAAGGAGACATCTTTTAAAAAACTCATATTTGTTTATGGAAAATGCGGACAACTGCTTCAAAAGTTTTTGTCGGGTTGATGTTGCTTTTGGAAGGGGTCGGGTGGTGGTTGTTTTTTGGAGCTTTTTTGCAAAAAACAAAACAAAAACAAAAAAAACTTCCACCAACGTCAATGATGTTTTTTGTGGGAAACTTTCATTCTTGAGAAAAGTTGATTTATTAATTCATTTTTACCCAAACCACCTCATTCAGAAAATTTCAGCCAGCCGTCGAGGGAAGATGTGTTCTCTCGCTAGCGGTTACAGCAGAGGCCGCTTGAGGTCAAGTAAAGGAGTCAAGTTCAAAGTCTCAGTCCTCATCTTCAGTGGCCTGGACTCAGGGTATCTAAAAGAGCCTTAGAGTTCTGGGCTGAAGATCTTGGTTGATAGCTCCACTCAGGCATCATGGGACTTTCTGGAATAAGGGTAAAGCTCGTCTGAGCAGGGGCCAAAGCTTTCTCAGGGGCCAGCCTGAGCCTGTGCAACCAGGTCCCCACCTTCCGAGTGCGAAGCAGCACTGAGAGGCGAAATGATTTGCCCAATGCAACACAGCGAGTCAGTGGCAGATCTGGGAGCAGAATCCAGGGATCCCGATGCCCTGCATGGGGGATAATTTGATGGCTCGGTGCCTGGTGCATTCCAGGGCTGCACTGTGGCCTCTTTGATCTGGATTGACCTTCCCTGCCAGCCGTTCACTTCTCTCCTCTGTCGCCTCCACTGTCCTGCCCTTTTCCCTTCCATTCTGCCTCCCCTCTGAGCTGTTTTTCTCTCCCATCCTCGGCCAGCATTCTGTGCATTTCTGTGGGCTCAGGAGGCACCATTCCCGACACGGTGTTCTATACCAAGGGGGACTATATATAGGCGACAATTACAGCTTTCAAAGGGCATGTGTTGCGCTCGAGTTCAACCCTCAGCCCTTCCTGAGCAGCCGTTTATAGCAGCAGACTAAAGAGCCGTCAATTTCAAATGCATGCACCAATCAATTTGCAGCAATATTTAGTGCACGTAGGCAGGCAAGCATTTTTCCGGTCCCTCGCGGCCATGCAAGCATTGACACACAGGCAGAGGTAACTGCCGCAGCCATAGAAATTAAAGCCTTGTGCCACCTTGCAGGGTTTGCTACCAGATGGCAGGGCGGGTAGGGGCCTGAGCATCCGGACTCCTGGGTTCTACTCCCAACTCTGCCACTGAGCGCTTGGCCACACACACAAGTTGTGCCGAATGGGACAGGATTGTGGAGCATAAATACCTTCAAGGGGAGAAAATTCAGGGACTAAAGGGTTTATTAATCTATCAGAGAAAAGCAGAAGAACCAATGGCCAGAAATTGGGCTCAGTACTTGGAGAAATTCCATGACTTGTGTCATCCAGGAAGTCAGACGAGATGATGTAATGGTCCCTTCCGGCCTTAAATCTATGAATGAATGAACTATACCGGGATAGTTAAAGTGATGCAACCCTCCTCGCATGGGCCGCAGTCATGCCAGCATAAAGGAGCCGTATGCTAGTATAGCTATTCCTTTATGGGAAAGGGCATCAGCTGTATTGGTCTAGGACACCTTTATAACTGATATCGTTCCACCAGCACAAAAACTGTGTGTAGACCAGGCCTAACTGACTATGTAATGGTGGGCAGGCCACCTCCCTGCTCTGTGCCTCAGTTTCCCCATCTGTAAAATAAACGCCACCCAGCAGCATCATGGGGCTTAATTAATATTTGCAAAGAGCTTGAAATCTCAGCTCTGGAGGCACAAAGTATCTTGTGTCTTCACCAGCAGGAGCGTGAGTCTGTGTGTGTATGGGGGTGGGGGGGATGTGAGAAAACCTGGATTTGTGCTGGAAATGGCCCACCTTAATTATGCACATTGTAGGGAGAATGGTCACTTTGGATGAGCTATTACCAGCAGGATAGTGAGTTTGTGTGTGTGGTTTTTGGGAGGGGGGTGAGGGGGTGAGAGAACCTGGATTTGTGCAGGAAATGGCCCACCTTGATTATCATACACATTGTGTAAAGAGTTGTCACTTTGGATGGGCTATCACCAGCAGGAGAGTGAATTTGTGTGGGGGAGTGGAGGGTGAGAAAACCTGGATTTGTGCTGGAAATGGCCCACCTGATGATCACTTTAGATAAGCTATTACCAGCAGGACAGTGGGGTGGGAGGAGGTATTTTTTCATATTCTCTGTGTATAAATAAAGTCTGCTGCAGTTTCCACGGCATGCATCCGATGAAGTGAGCTGTAGCTCACGAAAGCTCATGCTCAAATAAATTGGTTAGTCTCTAAGGTGCCACAAGTACTCCTTTTCTTTTTGCGAATACAGACTAACACGGCTGTTACTCTGAAACAAAGTATCTGTATTGTTACGATGCAGCGTTACTGTAGGTGCCAAACGACAATAAATGTTTTGCAATCATTTTTTTAAAGGTTTCTCAGTTACTGCATCATAGCAAAATGTAACAAGAAGGCTCCAGCTCTCTGAAAATAGAGGCAAGTATGCAGATCAAATACACTGAGACAGACAGAATGCGACATCAATTGTTGGATTAAAATTTTAAACCCTACGCTTTGTGTCTGGTTTTGGAGTATTATAAATAACAGTCTTACATTTATGTTGTTCCTTTCATCCCAAAGGATCCCAAAGCACATAATTAGACTGCACTCACATGGCATGCAGATTTCAAAATAAAGGAATTTACACTAGGATTGGAAATAAAAATCTCAAGGCACAATAAATCCATCTTCATGCTTCAAGGCTTAAGAGGAGCATTAGCTGAGGTCAGGAAGAAATGTTCATTCCTCCTTAATGGATAGTGCTGCTAAACTAAGCAGGTGCTGTGAGAAGATTGTGGACTTAATGCTTTGCTTTTCACCTATGGATCTCGGAAAACTTTGTAAACATTAGCCTCACAGCCATCCTGCATGGTAGGTCTCATTAGTTCTCTAGTTCCACCCATAAGCTCCATGCAGGAGATACTGGGTGAAATCCTCTGGCCTGTGTAATAGAGGAATTCAGACTGGCTGCTCATAATGGTCCTGCTGACAATCTGTGAGTCATAACCCCCATTTTACAGATGGAGCAACGGAAGCACAGACAGGGGAAATGATTTGCCCAAGGTCATTCCTCCCTCCGATGGCTCCCTATTCTCTATCGTGTCAGAAATAAGCTTGTGTCTTCACTGTCAAGGCTCTTTTTGGCCAATCCCCACCCTACCAGTTATTGCTCATTCAGCAAGGCCGACTCCTGCCTCTGCTCAGCCCGGGATGTCAACCTCCATTCCCCCCCGCCCTTGTGACATTGTGACATCGCCCTCCAGTGTTCTCCCACACTACAATCAGCAGGGGAGCTCCTGTAAACACATGCCAGACTAACCCCTTATCCTCTTGCAAATCCCTCCTTAAAGCTCTCCGTTACCATGGGGGTTACTAAAGCTGTAACAATGGGGAGGGTACTGGCATGTCTTCTCATTTCCTTTGTGCTCCTCCATCTGTCTGTATGCACCTGCTGTCTCTCCTCTTACGCTGAGGCTGTAAGCTGTTTGGGGCAGGGCCCATATTTTTGTTCAGTGTTTGTACAGGGCCACGCACTGATCCCTGCCTGGGGCTCTCAGGCGCCACCCTACAAATTCTAAATGAGCAGCAGAGCTGGGAATGGAACCCAGGAGTCCTGCCTCCTCCTTCACTCATTATGAGAGCACGCTGCCTCCCCCCCCCCCCCCCCCGGCTGAGTTGATTCCAAGATCAGACCTGTCTGGATTGTCTCTGTTTAATGTGCAGAGCAGTTTAGGTGGCTGCTTCTGGGAATTAATCATGGCAGGCAGCATATCTGCGGTCAAAGGTTCCAACTGATTGAGCCTTCCCACCAGTCTTATCTCTTGAGCCTCTCTCTATTTCCTGGGAAGCCCCTCAAAGATGCTACTGATGTCTAGGGAAGGGGCTTTGTTTGGGGCCCGCTGGCTGGGCCACACGTGGGCAGCCGCAGGGAAACCTCTGCCTCTTTTTTGTCCGGTTCATCAGGGTGTCGGGGCTGTAAAATCTCTCTGGGCTTTCTGCTAGGAGTGAGAAATGTTCCTTGCACCTTAGCCGGTAACAAGGTGATAATTACCCTCTAATCAGTCTGCAGAGCAAACACTGTACAGTGCAAAGCGGAGTGGGAAGGGAAATGCTGACACAAAGACTAATGGGTCCCAATTATTCCAAGTCAGTGATAAAGGGAAAGCAGGAAAGGAAAGGGGGGGGAGGGGCTGATCTGCAGAGAGGGCCTGTGCCAGCTGTGAACAGCTCTCTGCTGAAGGCTCTTTCCTGCTGATCTTATACCTTGTGTTCCCAGGTGAAGGCTGCACATCCCCTGCATGCTGAGCAATTTCTAATTTCCTTTGTGAGAGGACAGAAGGCGGGCGGGGGGGGGGGGGGAGATCAGGTTGTTTGTTTCTATTGCAACCAGCAAGGTGTTTTGTTTATAACAAAATGCTAATAATGCCCAGTTGCCTCTAGCAGCGTCCTCCTCCTCCTCCTGCAGATCTGAGAACATTTTACTAATGAGTCATTAATTAAGCTTTGCCACAGGGCTGTACAATAGGAAAACACTGTGATGAACTGGCTAGTGTGCGTGTGGCACCGCTGCCCTCCACTGGACGGTATTAAAACTGATCTGCTGTGTGCCATGAGGCCTGTACTGCTAATAGCTAGTGGAGATCTTCTTTTAGCTCCAGAGGTAGGGAGGGGTGATTTTGGAGCAAGGTGATCTAAATCCTGTTTCCATAAGGTTGTGACTGGCTATGGAATACAGAACAGTGACAGTAGGTTAAATGTTTGAGGGGCTCAGTTACTATGGTAATTGGGCATATAGATACCTAAGATGGATGGATGGACACATGCGGAGTCCTGAGTAGCCATGGGTTTGTTACAGGATTATCCATCCCACTTTACCAGTGGGGAAACTGAGGCACCGAGCACCTGCCTTAAAGATGTGTGGCGCTCCTGCAATTCCTGTTGGTTTCTGGGGGAATTGCCAAGACTCAGCACTTCCCCAGGCCCAAATTTTCAAAATCTTACCATTTGGGGATGCCTTAGCCTTTGCATGCCCCGTCTGAGACGCTGATTGATTGGCAGGGTCACTCCACCTGAAATCGGGGCACAGAGGGCCATGCAGGTGCTCAGCCTGTCCAAAATGTAGGCCCAAGGTATCACAGGTTGGGCACCCCATATCTGAGTCGCTCCGAATTATTAGCCTCTCTTCAAAATTTGGGCCAAAGTGACTTCCTGCTGGGCATGCAGCGAGTCAGCTGTAAAGCCGGGCAACAGAACCCCATAGTCTTGCACTCTCTCCCAGATCACACTTTGCTCTGGATTTTGTAAGGAACTCAAGCCCCAGGAAAAAATTCTGAACCTTTGGAGTGATCCTGGCCTGGTCTGGTGTAAACCTGGGCCCAATTTTGTACCAATATCATGCACAATTAGTGACTTTGCTCAGCATTGTCACAAAGTGCCATCAAGGGGCACAGTCCTCTCTCCCCCATTGACCCCACAGAAATGCTCACATGGAGAACAGTGAAGCAAAACCACAGAGGCCAGCTGCACACCCCCAGCCACTCCTGATTGCTACGTCCCTGCACTAACCATTAGACATACATCCTTCCGTTGCCCCATACTGGGCAGATCCTCAGCTTGAAGTCAATGAAGCTACACTGATTTACAACAGCTCAGAATCTGGCCCCTTGTATCTAACTGCTGGGATTGTTAGGGTTAAGATGGTACATAAATCCAGCAGGTGAACTGTAGGTAAGGGGAAAGCAAACCAACCAGGGTACATATTGTGAACTGTACGTACAGTAGTGCAAACAGCAGCTGCTTTCTGGCTTGCTCCGTTCTGATCTGAGAAGACACTGCCTCCCAATGGACACAGCAGAAACTACAGTTTGAAATGGCCCAGCTGCATGCTGGTGGAACATGTGACGTTTCAACTTGTGTGTGGATACAGCCTCCTAATCCTGTTGCTTGTGCATGAGCTAGACGAGTGCCAAAAAATAGAGCGAGAGCGAGAGAGAATGGCTTTGCATTTACTCTCTGGCCTGGAATGTGTCCGGATTGCTTCTCAAGGCATTTTTTAATGCTCTCTGTTATTGTAATCAGTTCCCTTCGGTGGCGTCTTAGCGCCTTAGTGGGTTGTGTGTGTGTGTGAGAGAGAGAGAAGGAGCACAGGAATTGCCACACACTGCATCAGATCAACAATTCATCTTAGTCTCTGACAGCAGCCAGGTTCAGATGCTTTAGAGAAAGGCGTAAGAAACTAGATAATAGACAATATTGGACTAAGCTATTTCTAGGGAAAGTTTCTTCCGAACCCCTGGCCGTTAGGTGGGTTTGTGCATGGAAGATCGCTAGCAGAGAGAGTGTGGGTATACATGCATGTGTGTGTGACTGCTAACAGAGCGTGGCTGTGTGTATATGATTGCTCACAGAGTGTACACAAGTGCATAATCACCAAGTGTGGCATTGTGAGTGCATGCGTGTATGCATGTGCGATCACTAACAGAAATGTTCCACAGCAGTCAAATGACACCTAGGACTCCTGCTTTCCAGCGTCATTTCTCAAAAAGCCTCCATTTTGGAATGATATTTTCCTGGCTTGATTTGAAAACAAACCCAGAGGCTGTAACCCAATTACAGTGCCAAAGGAGGAACCCCTCTGTCTCATAAGCTGCAGCGAGATGGTCCCATCACAGCTCATGCTCCAGGACAGCCTAACACAGGGCCCCTTGTCTCTCTTCTTCTCCTCAGCCCTCGCCTGGGCTGCTGCTGCTGCAGAGAATTCGCCTTTTGTGACAATCCTCTCCCCTCCTCCTCCAGCAAACGTGAAGCACTTAAAAGGCTCTCCAGATCCATCCCTTGCTGTCAAGGACACTTCCCTGTGGCCCCTTAACAAGGGATGAAACCAGCCTATTCTGCTGCATTGTGTCCCAGCAGCTGTAGGTTCTGAACCTCCCCGCTCTAATTATTACCATAGACATCCCCACTGAATCCCAGGAATACAGTGGCTGGGAGGCATGTGCAGAAGCGGGCTGGCTGGATGCTTGAGCAGAAGGAAAATCTGGGCCCTGCGAGTGTGTACTGTGCACTTGCACGCACACTCTTGCACATACACAAACAGACAGGTGCACTTCGGTGTGCACATCCACAGATTCTCCCCGCCCGCCAGCTTATGTGCCGTCTTTATGCCAGGGGCAAAGAGTTGCCGTTCTAATTTTGCCGTCTCTTTTACACAGTTGGCTTGGGCATAAATGCCCATGGTGCAGGGCAGTGGAGCATTTGGCCCTGGGTGTGTATGTCTATCTAATATACACCCCACCACACACACACACACTGGAAACATACCCCGACCTGTCTGCTGTGCATGCGGAAAAATGCATGTGCACACAGACAGAGAACAAATGCACAATAGCTACATACCACGTGTGTGTGTGTACAAGAGTGTGTGCATGCATCTATACTCCCGTACTGTATATGTGCGCAGACGGGTCGCCCAGCGTAACCACGCCCATGCCAGGACACCCAGGCACAGAGACAGAAGTAACAACGTAAACACATGTGCATTATACAACATGTAGAGACGCCCACAAATATGCTCCAGAAATAACCCATCGCAATCCACGCAGCGCACACCAGAGCCTGCCAAGAAGGATCCCGTGTGAGCAGGATTTCCCGCTATGTGCGTAGGCAGAGGGGAGCAATGAACGACCGTGTCTTGTGGCCTAGCAGAGGGTTTCCCAAATGGGTCAAGGTAAGGTTCTGAATGGGTCTTGGCCTCAGGAGAGTTGGGGGGAAGGGTTGGAGAGTAAGCCTACCCCACGCTTGCCCCCACAGCAGCAGCTCCTGTCTCGGGTGGGGCTGGGCCAGGCTCCCTGCTCTGCACGTTGTGACCTGGTGCACAGGGGTGGCCGGGCCAAACCTGAGTGGTGCTATGGACCCATGTGCTCGGTCACAAGGCCCAGAGCAGGTTGCTGACTCCAGCCCCATGAGACAGGAGTTGCCCTGGTGGGTTGAGTGCAGGATGGGGTTGCCCTCTCTGGGTCCTCCCCTCGGCACCAGGCCGGGATGAGGGTTGCAGTGCCAGGGCGGAGGGTGCTGATCCACATGTTTTGTGCCCCCCCCAGCACAGCAGGGAGGAGGGGGCAGCGGAGGAGGATGCTGGTCTACAATTCCCCCCCACACACACCTCGAATTTGGACCATGGGTGGGCTGTACAAGAAAGACCAACTGCAGTTGGTGGGTCCCCTTTGCAGAAGGTTTGGGAGCTACTGGCCTAGCAGATAGGGCCCTGCCCGGGCAGCGGGTAGCATAGGCCAGGGAAGGCTGTGCCTCCCCAAACAGCCTGGCATGCCCCCCCCCCCCATGCCTGCTTCCAATCCCCTTCTCGGCGCTCTTCCACGGCCGAGAGGTGTGTGTGCTCTGGGCTCCGGTGAGGGGGGTGTGTGTGTGTGTGGAAGGGGACGAGCGGGGCCTCAGGGAGAGGGAGAGGGGCTGGGGGCTGGCCTCCCCCAGCAGCTCATTCACCCACCGCCCCTGGGGCCTTGGGCTGCATGGCAGGAGCCTGGCGGGGTTCTGCTCTTGTCTTTCTTTCTCGGTGCCTCTGATCCCCTCCCTGCCTCTTGTAAGCTCTCCGGGATAAGGACCCTCTCGCCCTGTGTGTCTGGTCAGCGCCCAACCTGGCGGGACCCTGCTGGCCCTTCCGGGCACTCCTGTACTCCCGATGGAGAAAGGCTGCCACGGCTGACACCTCCCCTGTGGGGGCGCATACCAGTGCCAAATGCCCTGCCTCGATTGGAAAACCCTCTTGGCTGCAAGGCCTGCACCCTGAACAGCATTACAGCCCCAGCTCCTGAAAGGCGGGACGCAGTAACAGGACTAGCCTGCTGGTGTGGCAAGGAGCACAGATGCATCTGCTCATGTGGAGCAGGCTCCTGCAGGCTGCGCTGTCCCTCTTCGCCCCCTGCTGAATCTGAGTGAACCAACGGGCAGGGCCTGCGAGACCCTGGGGCTGGTCTGCAGTCCAGCTTCAATCCCAGATGGCCCCATTCAGCCAGGTGGACCCGGCCAGGGGTGAGCAGGAAAGGAAACAAGTGTCACTTTGAACCAGAACGTGAACTGCACTCTGTACCGGGTGGGGGAGCAGCCTCATTGCCATGCTGAGCAAACAGGGTGCAGCTCTCATTTAAAATGCTGGTTTGAGCAGGGCTGAGGAGTCAGGACTCCTGAGTACCATTGCCAATTCTGGGAGGGAAGTGTGGGCTATTGGTTAGAGCAGGGGCAGTGGCAACAGCATACTTAGGTTTTATTCCCAGCTCTGGGAGAGGATTGGGGTCTAGTGGGCAGCACAGAGGTGTGGGAATCAGGACTCCTGGGTTTCATTCCTGGCGTTTCCGCCAACTCACTGTGTTACCAAGTTGCTTTGTGTCTCAGTTTCTCATCCCGTAAAGGGGCTGATAACACTTACCTGCCTCCTAGGGAGGTTCTGAGGGTGAGGATTGATTAGCTAATGTTTACAAAGCACTTGGGAGAGTTAATGGGCCTCATAAATACCGAACACCTCCTTAAAAACGCCCCTATGCTGTGATTATTATCTGGGTTACACTAGTGCCTGGCAGCTCCAGCTGAGATTGCTCTAAGAACTCTGCAAACTGAGAGAGAGAGAGTGAGAGAGTCCCTGCCCCAAGGAGCTTCCAATCTAACGAGACAAGACAAAGGGATACAGAACTACAAAGAGGGGAAAGTGTCACACTGTCAGCCAGCAGCAGGACGCAGGGTAGAGTGCAGATCTCCTGGGGCAGTCCTCTATGTACTAGGCCACGTTGCCTTTCCTAAGTGGAGTGCATCCAAATCACTTCCAGCTGGCACTGTCTGGGCTGGCAGGCAGCTGCGGCTGTGGAGACAATCTATGTCTACGCACGTGTCTGTATATTGGTACCTTGTCCTCTCTCTGCTCCATTAGTCCGTTCACCTGCTGCCTAGTGTCTAAATCCCAGATTGTGAGTGCTCTGGGGCAGGCAGCGGTTTTGTGTTGTTTATTCATACTCCTACTAGTATAATGGGAGCCTTGGTGCTGTTGTGAGCTACGTAGGCCCACCTCCTCAAAGGTATTTAGGCACCTAACTCTCATTGAAATCAAAGGGAGTTAGGTGCTCAAAAGCCTTGGAGATCGTAGGCTCTACTTTATTATTTCATTGTTGTTGTAACCACGGCATCAAATCAGCGAAGGATGCTCTTGTGAACTTTTCGCGTATTGATGCTTTTGGTATTGTGAACATGGTGCCCAGATACCAGGGGGATGGGTTCAGTAAAAGTGATTGGAGAGACTGGTGGCTAGCTAGACAGACAGAGATAGATTTAAAACAGGCTGTCCCCTATTGGTAAAGGTGCCATACAAAAGGCTGTCAGCCTTTGCAGTTTGTAACAGTCCATTCAACAATCAATACAAATAAACTTACATTTCTAAAGCACCTTTCACCCCAAAGTATTTTACCAACTTTGCAAACACATGAAGCCCTGCCCTCGTCCCTAACACGCAGCCACTTCTGGGGTGAAACGCAGTGGCTGCACAACCGCGCACAGCAACATTGGGAAGCAGGTTGGGTCAGGAAACAACAGCGAACGTCATGCCTGCAGAGGGAACTTCGTGGGAAGCCCATCTCTACTTCTCTCTTTGAGTAGATTTGCATCCTGCTGGGCGCTCATTTGTGGAGGGGCAATGCTGGGGAAAGATTGTGGCTGGGGGGAGGGGAAGAAATCAGCCTGTGTGTGCGAGTGAGAGAGAGACAATGGACAGGCTGCTTATAGATCAGTACTCGGCCTGACAAGCCGCTGCTACCCTTACTGCGGATTCCGTTATCCCATCTGGAGAAGGCTTAATATAAAAAGCCAGTCATCCCAGCGAAGGTGGCAGAGTTGCCTCTCATTCAAAGCGAGCCAGCTTTCTTGGCCTCTCTGTAAGGGAGGGAGCAGGTGATTTCACTGGAAGGGGCCAGCTGAGATGGAATCCTAATGGGACGACACCACAGCGCAATAGACAGCGAAGACACCCATCCCTTCCCTAGCCCCATCTGCCCAAGGCTCTCACACTGCCTTGCACACGTGAGCAGATTGGACCTCACAACAGCCCCGGGACCTGTTATATGGAGGCTGGAGTGAGGCACAAAGAGGTTAAAGCCCAGAGCCTGGAAGGTGTTGATTTCAGACGGATCCAGGCGTCTCGGTGCCTTTGAGGATCTGGGCCTAAGTGACTTGACCAAAGGCTCCCAATGAATCAGTGGCACCATTAGGCCTAGAACTCCTGTGACCTGGCCTCTTCTACAGTAGAAGTAAATAGCGTCATCTTGTTGTTAATAGTTATATGACAGCACCTGGAGACCCTGAGTGGAGTTGGGGCCCCGCCATGCTAGGTGCTGTACATCTAAACAACGAGAGACAGCCCCTGCCCTGAAGTGCTAACAGTCTGAACAGATCAAAAGTGTTATTTATCCCCATTGTACAGGTGGGAAACGGAAGCACAGAGACGAGAAGTGACTTGGCCAGGGTCACCCAGGGAGTCTGTGGCAGAGGCAGGAACAAACCAGGCCCTTGCCTGAGCCAGGAGTTTGCTGCAGTGCAAGGCGAACCGAGGGTGGAGTGCTAGAATGAGGGGATCATGGTGGTAGGATTTAGCTACAGCTGTGCTGATCCTGCATGTTTGTCCAAGGCCTGGTATATTTGGTAGAAATGGGGAGGGTAGTTTTTGAGCATCCCCTCACTTCCTGCAGGGCAGCAGGGCCAGAGGGGACACCTTATGTTCAGTAGGGCAACGGTGCTGACCTGGGAGAGTTACCCCAGCAACAATGTAGGGTCATTGGCGCTGGGGGGTGGGGGCTGAGACCTCTCCCGCCCAAAAGAGGAGCACAGGGATGGGATTGGGAACCAGTCATGCCAACAGCTTGCACAGGCATGAGGGGGTTAACGGGAGGACTGGTGTGCAGTGTGGCCATGACCAGGCGTAACTCAGGCCCCCCAAAATCATACGATTTGCTTACAAAGCATGAGATTTTTTAAAAATAGAATCAATATGGGGTTCTTGGTCGTTGTCCTTACAGGGCACTCGGGGCACATTTCCAAGCTTTTCTCCCCTATCGCCAGGGCTAGGAATGTTTCTTTTTTTGAAAAAAAAAAAGCAGAGATTCTCACCTAGTCGTGCGATTCCAGGCGCTGGGGCTTTCGGCGACACCACAAGAGCTGTGTGGGTTGGATTTGTCTCTGGCTCCTCTGGGGGTCACTAGAAATCACCGAGCAGAGCCCTGCCAAACGCGTAACCCGAGGAGGAAACGCAAACCAGCTCCTGCGTTTTGAGAGTTGCCTCAGCTACCCCCCCACCAGGGCACAGTCAGGCAGCCCCAGGCAGGTGAAAATGCGGCTCTGGTGATGCTGTGAGGGGGCTGCCTCCATATTGCATTCATTCCCCGCTGAGGTTGCCTGTAAGCTCAGCGCAGCCGGGCTGGCTGGCTCATCCATCTGTGCATCGGCTCTAGAACCCCTCCAGCCACGGGCTCAAATCCCGCTGGTGCTGATTCTGCCCTGGCCCAGGGAAATAAAGCCAGCTCCATGCAGTTCGCTCCGCGCTGCTTTTTCCAACAAGACCTTCAAACCCTACGCACAGCGTGGACGTCCATTGGCACTTTTAGAGCAGATCTGCCCTGGTGACTTAGCCCCAAATCTTGCCCCCCTCCCCCGTGGCCCCCTTTGCGTCGTGTGCTGCCTGTCGAGCACCTCCCCAGAAGCAGCTGCGTTATGGCGGTGCTTGCGTGTATGTAATGAGTGAAGCCCAGTCGGGGATGAGCGGTGCTGCGTTATGGTAACTTACGGGATGTGGAAACTGAGAGGGCAAGCGCCCAGCTCCAGGCCAGGGAGTCAGAGCTGGGGTTAGAATCGAGCAGTTCTGAGTCACAGCCCTCCTGCCCAGACCCGCTGGGGGATGCCGCTGTTGTGAATTAGGAAGCCTCTGAGATAGAAACTTCCGTCAGGGGTGATTGTGGGTGGCCGATGGCAAACTTGTGTCGGTTCCAAAATACCCTCCTGGGTGGGTGGGGGCAGCCAGGTAGAGGGCATGCGACTCTGGCAAGGTTGGACAGGGAGGGGCATTCTGAAGGTACGTCAAATATACTGTCGGCGTGCGGTGTGATTGCAGCTCCTGGAGATGTACCAGAGCAGTGATGCTGCAGCCACATCCCAGCCGGGCTTGTACAGTTCGCAGAGCTGCGGCCTCCCTGCTTCGGTACCCGACGTGGCTCAATTAAAGCGAGCTCCGCTAAGTCCAGCCATGCTGCACCTGCAGAATGGACTGAACCTCAGGTAGCCGGGAGCCTGCCCTGAGACTGAGCACGTGTTCTGAGGCCCAGAAGGAGGGGAATTATGAATGAGTCTGTTTGCTGAACCCTAGCGCTGGAGAAGGGATGGGGGGAGGTTGAGGGACCACCCTGCTTTCCAGAATCCGGGGAGGATGGGACGGGGCGAATGCCGCCCTCTGAATCCAGGCTGTAAATGTGTCACCCCCATCCGGGCTGTGAGTATAAACGAATCAAACTCATCCCAGCCCCATCCTGCTAAATTGATCCCTTTGCGCCAAGAGTTGCCCCGACCCCCCTGGGGCGAAGTCCGCTGCCAGTGATAGAAAATCACTGACCTCCAGGAGCCAAAGATTAGATCAGCAGGGAAAGAAAGAAAGAAAGAAAGAAAGAAAGAAAGAAAGAAAGAAAGAAAGAAAGAAAGAAAGAAAGAAAGAAAGAAAGAAAGAAATGTTCCTGGGAGATGGAAGCAAGCCACCGAAATTTAACCCCTGCAGCTTCAAAGCACTTTGAACCATGCGGTGCCCCATTAAAGCCCACAGGAAACTTTGCACGAGCCGTTTTCTGCTGTGTGAGAACGACCAAGGTCAGGGTGTACCAGCTAAAGCAGCTGGTGTCTGGAAGCCCCCAGCAGCAGCAGCTCTGTGGAGCTTGGTGCCTAGACTTGAGTCCAGCTGCAGAGCTTTGGGGGAGTTGTAAGCTTCCCTCCAGGCTCTCGCAGCTGGTTGAAGATGCATTGGGAAAGCTGAGTGGGTGGGAGAGGAGACGGGTGCCGGCCTGTGAAATATCCACTGGAGTCGGTGTGGTACAGGGAGGGCTGCTGGGCCCACAATGGGGATTTACAACCAGCTAGTGAGTTATGTCAGTAAAGAGAAGGCAGAGTTGGTTGGGGGCAGCAATGGACTAGGGACCCTTTCAAAGCCAGATCAGTGCTTTGAATCCAGGGCAGGGACTGGCAGCTGATGGTTGATTGCTGGCCAACTCAAAATTAATTTGAAGGGCTTCAGCAT
The DNA here is from genome assembly GCF_965140285.1 of Lepidochelys kempii. NCBI lineage: Eukaryota > Metazoa > Chordata > Testudines > Cheloniidae > Lepidochelys > Lepidochelys kempii. The sequence continues at coordinate 13,204,891 of NC_136404.1, forward strand.
GGTTCCCAATGGGCAAGAGCCCACACCACACAAACCGCCAGCAGAGAGGCCCAGGACTGAATGGGCTACAGAGACTGACCTTGGTCAGTGCTTAATGTGTGCCACGGCTTGCCAAGGCTGAGCCCTGGCACCTCTAGGCTTGGCAGTTCAGAGCCCCGGCACCTCTGGGCCTGGCAGTTCAGAGCCCCGGCACCTCTGGGCCTGGCAGTTCAGAGCCCCGGCACCTCTGGGCCTGGCAGTTCAGAGCCCTGGCACCTCTGAGCCTGGCAGATCAGAGCCCCGGCACCTCTGGGTTTGGCAGTTCAGAGCCCCGGCACCTCTGGGCCTGGCAGTTCAGAGCCCTGGCACCTCTGCACCTGGCAGTTCAGAGCCCCAGCACCTCTGGGTTTGGCAGTTCAGAGCCCTGGCACCTCTGGGCCTGGCAGTTCAGAGCCCTGGCACCTCTGCACCTGGCAGTTCAGAGCCCCAGCACCTCTGGGTTTGGCAGTTCAGAGCCCCGGCACCTCTGGGTTTGGCAGTTCAGAGCTCCGGCACCTCTGGGCCTGGCCGTTCAGAGCCCTGGCACCTCTGGGCCTGGCAGTTCAGAGCCCCGGCACCTCTGGGCCTGGCAGTTCAGAGCCCTGGCACCTCTGAGCCTGGCAGATCAGAGCCCCGGCACCTCTGGGTTTGGCAGTTCAGAGCCCCGGCACCTCTGGGCCTGGCAGTTCAGAGCCCCGGCACCTCTGGGTTTGGCAGTTCAGAGCCCTGGCACCTCTGGGCCTGGCAGTTCAGAGCCCTGGCACCTCTGCACCTGGCAGTTCAGAGCCCCAGCACCTCTGGGTTTGGCAGTTCAGAGCCCCAGCACCTCTGGGTTTGGCAGTTCAGAGCTCCGGCACCTCTGGGCCTGGCCGTTCAGAGCCCTGGCACCTCTGGGCCTGGCAGTTCAGAGCCCCGGCACCTCTGGGCCTGGCAGTTCAGAGCCCTGGCACCTCTGAGCCTGGCAGATCAGAGCCCCGGCACCTCTGGGTTTGGCAGTTCAGAGCCCCGGCACCTCTGGGCCTGGCAGTTCAGAGCCCTGGCACCTCTGGGCCTGGCAGATCAGAGCCCCGGCACCTCTGGGTTTGGCAGTTCAGAGCCCCGGCACCTCTGGGCTTGCCACGTCAGTTATGAAAGTAAAAAATTGCTTGAGCCCTGGCACCTCTTTCATTACAAATTAAGCACTGACCCTGGTCACCCCTAGCAGAGCTCTCTCCCGCTCAGGGGTGAGGCATGTCGGAAGGCAGTGTGTGTGCAGAGAGCCAGCATTTCTCTACCTAACCCCCTTCCCTGCCTTTTCATTTCAGTTCAAGGTAACGAAGAGGGGCGCTCACGTTCCTGAGGATTTCCAAGCTAACAAAGATCTTGCAGAGACCGTGTGACATTCACTTTGCAACCGGCGCTTCCGAGAAGAACGGCTCATTATAGCCTGTCTCCGCGAGCCAGCACCCGAGTGGGATATAATATCTGAATAATTTACAAAGGCTCTTCATTAGACAGATTTATTTTTGGCAGCTTTGTTAGAATGTTCCTTTTAGGAGCAAAGAGGGAGATGCGCTGGCCTCACTGCCATGTCTCTTCATCTGGGGCTGGACTGGGAACGGGACACGGCACTGGGAGGTCACTGGGATAAATACAACGCAGGGCCACTTGGACAACACACTTTGGTGGCTCGTGCAAAATGAACATTCCAAAGGGTACGTCTACACTGCGCTCGCATGTTGTGACGGCCGCTCGTGTAAATGCACCCAAACTAGCTTTAATCTAGACTAAAGCTAGCTCGAGTCTGTCGACACATTCTTCAGTAGCACCTTGCAATTGCAGTGTAAACACTCCCTAAAAGATCTGCTGTAGTTCTGACCCCACTTGTGTGACGCTCGCTGGCCTGTGCTAGGTAGGAGGCCGAAGTAGATGATCATAATACTCCTTTCTGGTCTTCCAATCAGCAAGTTTGGTCATTCCCAGTCTAGTTCCTAATGGATAGGATTCCAGATCCCAAAACCACCATGTGTGGCGCTAATTGTGATTGGCATGGGCAGTAATTGTGTATGTATAGTGCCTAGCACAATGGGACTCTATTCCTCTATTGGGGCTTCTCAGCACTATCGTAAAATATAATAACAATCAATTAATAAATCCCTTGTTGGTTCTCCCAGAGGAGAGGCCAAGGATTATGGCAGGAAAGCCCTTAAGCATGTGCTTAAAGCCCCCTGCCTGTTCCTGAATGAGAACCTGAATAAGCCACGGAGATCTGCTTTCCTGCAAATGGTCCACTGCATGTGAGGATCAAGGCTTGTTAGCTGGCAGATGTGCAAGAAATGCAGGCTGGCGTTGCCCATGGCACTGGTAAACAGAGAACTTCCCTTTCCAGAACTGCCCCCCCAGCCTTTAAAGCCAATATTATAATTCACCCTTCCTTAAATACATGCACCTTGGCCTGCTTGTAACCCAGCTAATTAAAGGGTCATCCAGCTCAAGGCAGTTGTGTCCTCCTGAATTTAGCCTTGCCAAGATTACACCATAAAGTATTGCATTTACTGGCGAAAGCAAGAAAAGCCCCCACCCCTACAGATAATATTTTGTAACAAACATAAAAAACAGCCAAATAATGTTTCATTTCCCATTTGAACCGAGCCACAGAAAGCTGCTGCAAATAAATAGCTTGAAACATAGAGTGAGGGAATGAAACCAGTGGGCTCAGGTTATACTGGAGTCAAAGACACAACATTACTTTGATCAGTCAAGGTTAAAGAGCCAATTTAAACCAGCAACAGCAAGGAAATCCAGTCAAGGTTACAACTCTCTCCTTAACCCATGCTTGCCTGTAGGGGCTGCATCTCATAAGCTATTGAAGAGTCAGGCTTGGTAGTCACAGAGGGCAGTTTTCACCTTTACTCTCTGCATGTTCTAGGTCAGATCCACCTCAGCTGGTACAAAGTGGCATAGTTGTGGTGAAGTCAATGGGAATCTTTGCAGTGACTTCAGGGGGGGTTGGAATAGTTCCTTAGCATTATCTTTTTTTGTGATTTAATCTTTTTACTGTTATTTTTAACACAGTATGTAAACCAAAAGTGAAATCTTGGTCACGTTGAAGCTGATGGCAAAACTCCCATTGATTTCAATGAGGCCAGGATATCAGCCCAGATGTTAACCACATTTATCTGCTTGTTTTAGGTTTTTACTTAGCAACAATTACTGTCCTGCCTAAGCACCCTATCTTGTGCAGGCAAGACACCATTAACAGTTAAACAATTAAAACAGACACAAAAAAGCCACTTACAAGTGAACAAGAATACACGGGAAAAGGGATGAAATAAAGAAAATCAAAAGAATAAAGGGTGCTAGATAGCTCGATTAGATAGATATTCATCTCAGAGGATACCAAAGCATTTCACAGCTAATCCTCACATAGGTTCACTGAAATGCAGCCACCCTTGGGGTAGAGAGTTCAACCAATAAAAAACATAACCAGGGATACAGAGGGCTACACACAGCTCTTTTAGAAAGTGATGGAGGAGCTTCTGCATAAAACAACCATAGTTGTTAAGGTTTCATTTCAAAGACACCTCTCCACACACACACAATGTCCCACGTGGAAAGAAAAATCTAGACAGCAGCCTCCCTGCACACACACCTAGTACCTCTCCCACCCCCAAAATAATGATGCCAGTAGGCAGGGATGGAAGGAGCTCCCCTATGGAAGGAGGAACAAAATGGGGCCCCAGCTTGGTGCAGTCGGATGGCTTTTCTCTGTGCATAACAGTAGATGGCGTTGATGCAAATAGTAACATATCTGGAGTATTGACCAATGTGTGATCCCCACCAGTGATGATGGTATGAAAAAGTCTTTCACAGGTATGAAAAAATGTGGGCAGAGCCTGTTCCAAGCTGTACCCGTGTGGCCTTGAGCAAGTCACTTAGCCTCTCTTTGCCTCAGTTCCCCCATCTACAATGGGGATATTCTCAAAAAGAAAAGGAGTACTTGTGGCACCTTAGAGACTAACCAATTTATTTGAGCATAAGCTTTCGTGAGCTACAGCTCACTTCATCGGATGCATACTGTGGAGAGTACAGAAGATCTTTTTATACACACAAACCATGAAAAAATGGGTGTTTACCACTACAAAAGGTTTTCTCTCCCCCCACCCCACTCTCCTGCTGGTAATAGTTTATCTAAAGTGATCACTCTCCTTACAATGTGTATGATAATCAAGTTGGGCCATTTCCAGCACAAATCCAGGTTTGTGCTGGATTTGAGAAAACCTGGATTTGTGCTGGAAATGGCCCAACTTGATTATAATCTGTAGCTACAGGGAGCGGGCTGGGCTCAGCTGAGCTGCTATAGAAGGCTCTGAAGTTGCTCCTGCAGGAAGCAGGACCTCCAGGGAGTGGTAGACTACAAGGGGGACACCAGGAAAACCAGTGTGGGAGTCGATGCTCTGGAATAAAGCAGGGCAAGACTTAAAGGTGCCTCATACAGTGCTGAGAGCTGAGCCCTTACAGTGGGCGAAAGAGTAGCCCAAGAGGGGTGGAAGAAGAGTCCGTTTAGACTCATTACTCTGGAAGAAGGGGTTAACTGTGTTTAATGACTTGGGCTGAGTCACCTCACCGACCTGTGTGGGGAAGGGAGGGGACCCACCTCAGAGAAGGAAACTGAAGCAGGGCTGACGGAAAGGGGAGGTGATGGGGAGGGTCGTGCCCTCTGACAGAGCCCTTCTGAAAGTGAAAAAAGGAGTGGCTTACACTGAATTAAATCCACATAGAGGCTTTGCTGCCCCTGGAAGAGGATCACTGTTAGGGCTTGTGCGGCTGGTCATGCTCTACCTGTGCTACAGATTATAATAATTAAAAAAACAACAAAAACAAAAAGCAAAGCAAAGAGGACATTGAGGTCAAGAGCTGTCAGTCTGGTGCTTTTCACCACCCTAAATCCACAGGAAAAAATTAAATAAAAAATCAGGTCCACTTTATTTAAAAAATTCACGGCCTGACTTATTAGTAAGTATGAATAATTAAGGCTCAGATTTAGTCACGGGTATTTTTAGTAACAGTCATGGACAGGTCACGGGCAGTAAACAAAAATTCACGGCTCGTGACTTGTCCATGCACTATATACCCCTGACTAAATCTTCAGTGCTCTGCAGGGGGGGCCCGGGGGCACCGATGGTGCTCTGGGGCAGGGGGCGGCCCAGGACTGCCGCTGGTACTGGGCAGGGAGAGGCCGGTGCGCAGCCCAAGACGGCTGCTGTTGCTGGGGAGTGTGTGTGTGGGTGGGTGGCGGGGGACACGGTGGCCCGAGACTGCCCCAGCAGCGGCTGGTGTGGCTGGCCTGGGGGCTGCCTGAGCTACTTGGGCAGCCCCCGGGCCAGTGTCACCAGCGGCTGCAGAAGTCACGGCGGTCCTGGAAAGTCATGGGACTTGCAGCCTTAATTATGATTTAACATTGATATTGTAGTACCTAGCGGCCAAGCAGGTTGGTTCCCCCATTGCACTAGGTGACAGACTGTGCCCCAAAGAGGTTCACCTCCTCAATCCAATACAGTGCTAGAAGCCCCCGCTAAACTGTCCCTTGCTACCTGTACGTAACTGCACACCAGCTCTCTGTGGTCTGTTGGTTAAGTGGTAAGGACGGAAAGGTAGCTCTCCTGCATTCAAGGCCTAGCTCTGCTCCTGATTCATTTTAGGCAACATATGGATTTTAAGGCCAGATGGGACCATTAGATCATCTAGTCTGACCTGATCTAATGGTCTGGCCTTAGAATTTCATCCAGTTACTCCTGTGTCGAGCCTGAGTTGGTTGTGAAGGCTAGGACTATAACAGGGTTTAAAAGAGAACTGGACAGTTTCATGGAGGTTAAGTCCATTAATGGCTATTAGCCAGGATGGGTAAGGAATGGTGTCCCTAGCCTCTGTTTGCCAGAGGGTGGAGATGGCTGGCAGGAGAGAGTTCACTTGATCATTACCTGTTAGGTTCATTCCCTCTGGGGCACCTGGCACTGGCCACTGTTGGCAGACAGGATACTGGGCTGGATGGACCTTTGGTCTGACCCAGTATGGCCATTCTTATGAGCCCAAACTCTGTGTGCCTCAGTTTCTCCATCTGTGAAATGGGGATAATGATACCACACACTGGGGGGGGGATTGGGAGGCTTTGCGGGTTTGGAAAGAACTTTGTAATCCTTGGATGAAAGGTGCTACAGAGATGCAAAGACTCACAGTACTATTAATAATCCTTGACATGAAGCTGTCATACTGTTCATTAATATGGATAGGCCTAAGGGAATAGAAGCTACAGCACAACACACAGTAGCTGTCACAATAACTCAGGCATTTACATTGTTCTCTTTAAAAATAAATACCACAACAGCCTGGTCCATGTTGCTGGAGCCATGACGTCTAGCATTCTATTTTTAATCGGAAAATGCATTGATTTGCAAGACACATGCATAAAACAGTGCATGAAATTGACAGAAATTTCTCCCCCCCCCCATACACACTTTGTATCTTATATATTATTATTATTATTCATGTGCATTCCTGTATCAAGGAAGGATGCAAAGGACCCAATCCTGCAGACACTTCTGCACATGCTTAACTTTATACACATTCGTAGTTCCCATTGGGTGTAATCTTGGTTCCAATAAGGTAAATGGCAAAACTCTCATTGACTTCAAAGGGACCAGGATTTCATGCACTGAATTCAGTGGGACCACTGACATGCACAGAGTTAAGCACACCTGTAACTGTTTGCAGCATTGGAAACAAAATTTACATATAGATCAGAATTTCCCTATTGTTTTGTATCTGGAGGTTTTGGTCCAGCCAGACTGTGGCCAGCTGCAAAGTTTGGCTGAGGAAGCCAAAGCAGGAGAAAGAACAGGAGTACTTGTGGCACCTTAGAGACTAACAAATTTATTAGAGCATAAGCTGTAGCTCACGAAAGCTTATGCTCTAATAAATTTGTTAGTCTTTAAGGTGCCACAAGTACTCCTTTTCCTTTTACGGATACAGACTAACACGGTTGCTACTCTGAAACCTGTCAAAGTAGGAGAGTGTTCACTCTGGCCCCAACCCACCCATCTATTTAATAATAAATCCACAGCAATGTGGGTGTCATGGTTGTCACTACAGAGCATATCAGGGGCACTCACAAAGACAGATCAATGATAGGGAGAGGATTCAAATCCTCCTGCCCTAAAAGCCCAGGCTGGCTAGAGTTAAAGGAGAATCTCCATTTAGTTGCTTGCAGTATAGGAGCAGTGACAGATGGCAAATGTAACTTTGTCTCTGAGGGCAGTATGTACATATATATATATACACACACACACAAGAATATATTCCAAGTTGACACTTGAGCTGTGTGAAACTTGGCCATTTCTATTCACGATCTTCGATTCATAGGATCTGGTTCTCATTCACACTAAGGCCCCTTGTCATACTGCCAGAGCAGCAAATTACATTTTCACTCATTTTACATGTAAAAGGGCATTAATGTAAATGAGAATCACACAAGCCTCACCCAGCAATTCCTGCATCTAGCCCAGCAGCTTGTGGTTGAAGTTGAGCGTATCTTTTAGGAGACATCCAGCTTTGATTATAGACCCAAAGCATTGTGTGGTGTATTGCATTATTCTAACAGTGGGATGTATGGATTCTTTGAAATTGCAAGGACTTCTTACAATTGTGTTCTTTGCTGATTACATTGACTTTACTGCTGACCCATTGGACTCTACATGATGACGGCTTGACCTGTGGTCCTTAAACTGATATATCAAAGAGAATTGCCAAAATGAGCCACTAGCGAACTGTAAGCTAGTTTGGTATCTGTGTATCTGGAACCCCACAATGTGCAAACTCTATGACCTGGAAACTAGAGCACTGGCCTGGAACTCAGAAGACGGGGCTTCTATTTCTGGTTCTGCTGTTGGGTGACCCAGGGCAAGTCACCTCACCTTGCCATGCCTCAGTTTCCCCATCTGTAAAACAAGGGCTAGTGATATAACCTCCTTTGTCAAGCACTTTGACAAGCACTACTTGTGGAAAGTGCTATATAAAAGCTAGGGTTATTATTACTCGATGTGATGTGCAACAGCTCACTTAAAAGAAAAATAACTGAGTGGTTACACAGGACTTCTGCAGCTGTTCTCATGGGGTAGCTCTCATGTTTGATGGCCTTATTCAAATTTATGCAAATCCTTAACCTGCTTGGTTTGACTGTGGTGACCATACGCGTAACCTAAGCAGCTGGAATGTGTGTTCACTCAGTTGCATCTAATTTTATTGCCTGGCCAAGTTCAGTTTTTACTTTATTGCTCAGTGGCAGTGCTAACTGGACTTTATACAGAACATGTCCTGAAGAAGAGCTCTGTGTAAGCTCAGAAGCTTGGCTCTCTCTCTCATCTACAGAAACTGGTCCACTAAAAGATATTACCTCCCCCACATTGTCTCTTTACATAGAACAGGTATTTGGGGCAGTAAGTCAATATGATGCATTGAAGCATCGAAGCCTCTCAAATACCTTGCCAGACACTCCCAGAATCTCTCTTGCATCTTGTTTGGGTTAGGCACCCATTTAAATATATGCATTTGCAAACTGCTCTTCAGTGCAAACACATTGAGTCCTTCTCAGTTCAATGTTTCAAACTGTACAGAATGGAATCTGTCCTTATGCTGATATATCGGGATAGCTTAGACCTGGGGGCTCATTATGTGTTTGTTTTATTTTAACATTAGGTGGTCACTAATGTTTTTGTTCTGCCAAGTGCGATTAAGTGGCACTCAACTCCCGCATCTACTCTGGAATTCATTTACTTTTTGTTCATTTATTTCCAGCATCACGAACCAACCTGTTGTATCAGCTTGCTCGGTAAGGGATCCATCAAAGCTCATCGTCAGCGCTGTCTGGCCACGAATGTATTTTGTTTTTATATGTCTTTTCAGGTTGTGCTGAAAGCAACACCCTGTGCAAAACGGTTGCCTTTCTTGTGTCTCTGAGACTGCATCCCTCGGGCTGCACACCTTCCTGTCATCTTGTGATCGCTTCCACATTCACTGCAAACAATAAATCTCTGCTGTTTACTTACCTTTGTATTCTGTCTGTACGCATTTTTGATTCGCTGCACTTCAGTTCTTTCACTGCTTTTTAACACGGTGAGAAAAGAGTTTTCACCAGCCTTGAAAATATCCAGCCCTTTGCAAAGTCAAATCCAATTCTCATAACAACCTTGCTTTGACCTATGTATCTCGCAGTTATGTCATTTAGTCTCTAATTAGTAGACAGTATATCTATGAACTGTTCCAATTCACATGGCTTAGCTTTAATACACAGGCCTGTAACATAATGATCCACGGTCTCATCTGGCACCAGAGGAAAATGTACTTTTCCCAACTGACCTTCTTGCATGGATCCCAGTGTTCCAAGAATATTCGAATGGCTGCGTGTTGCCATTTGCCGTTCCCTTTGTGCTACCACGTGCTCGTACCATAGCTCGCCAATATTCGGGGCCTGGCCCAGGTACAAGCGTGGGGAACTCCACCCTCTCAGATTTCTCCGCCATGCCACTTGCTTCCAGGACAATTTGGAAGTGCTGCAAATGGTATCCCTGCTCCAGATCTCTTCCTGGTTCCCTTCTAATCTGCAGGATGTGGGTAGCTTCATTTGAGGCAAAGATTCCCTTAGTCACCATGTAATAAAGACAGGTTTCAGAGGAGCAGCCGTGTTAGTCTGTATCCGCAAAAAGAACAGGAGGACTTGTGGCACCTTAGAGACTAACAAATGTATTAGAGCATATGTTTTCGTGAGGTAAACCCAATGAAGTGAGCTGTAGCTCACGAAAGCTGATGCTCTAATACATTTGTTAGTCTCTAAGGTGCCACAAGTCCTCCTGTTCTTTTTATGTAATAAAGATGTGACACACAGGAGTTGTGGGGCAGGGTTACAAAAGGTTATATCCCCCTCACCTGGCAGGCGTAGCATCCACTCGCTCCCATGGCTACTGTTACAGCCCATTGGGAATTCCAGGTCTGAAAATTCCTAGCTTTAGACTCCATGTCAGATTTTAGCTCTGGAGTTACTCATGGCCAGGACATAAACCAAGGCCCCTGCAGACACGTTACCATAGCTCAGCTGTTACGGTTCTTCCGTCCATAGGCCAAGTCCCGCCGCAGTGTGGCCGCATACCCAACGCTGACGCTGCATTTCAGCGAGTACCGCACTGCTAGAAGTGCCATCCGGTCGCGGGCATGACATTAAATGGTGGCCCCTGCTGCCTGCATATAGGTGGAAATGAAAGATCCCGGGGCACTTCCTGACTCATAGACTTTACGGTCAGAAGGGACCATCATGATAGTCTAGTCTGACCTCCTGCACAACGCAGGCCACAGAATCTCACCCACCCACGCCTGTAATAAACCCCTAACCTATGTCTGAGCTACTGGAGTCCTCAAGTTTAAAGACTTCAAGGCGCAGAGAATCCTCCAGCAAGTGACCCCTGCCCCATGCTTCAGAGGAAGGCGAAAAACCCCCAAGGCCTCTTCCAATCTGCCCTGGAGGAAAATTCCTTCCCGACCCCAAATATGGTGATCAGCTAAACCTTGAGCATGTGGGCAAGACTCACCAGCCAGACACCCAGGAAAGGATAACTGACTCCATAACAGAGATTGTAATAGCCAAGGGGGTGAGATGGTCATGTCTAAGGCCTGCTGCATGGCTAGGTTTAATTGGCTGGGTTCAGTCTGAAGAAACCCAATTCGATGAACTGCACGGAAACGGTCAGTGCCTTTGGGGACTCTCAGGTAACTTCTCCAGCTCCCAGCTTGCAGGGCAGGGAAGGAGACATTTTGAAGGGGAGTTGCATTCAGCACAGCACAGGAGGAGAGACCCGGCCTGGGAAGAAAACACAGTCTAGTGACGGAGAGGATGATGATGGTGATTGATTTGTATTCCAGTAGGGCCTAGAGGCCCAAACCCCATTGTGCTGGGCTGTGTGGCCAAACAGGGAACAAAAAGAGGATCCCTGCCCCAAGGATCTTACAGCCTGCATTAAACAGAGTCCTGGGGGAGGAAGATGCATTCGAGGTCAACCTGAGCGGGGAGCTTCACTGAAGGGCAGCCCGGGCAAGGGAGGCGAAGGCCAAGTGACCCAGGGTGGAGGCGCCGCTCCCCAGCCTGGGGAGAGGGGCGGGAGTGGATTATGCTGGGCACAGGAGAGGCTGCCACGACCACCCAAAGGGCGGCCTTCCCATCCCTCCTGGGGGGGAGGAAGACGCAGGAGGGCAGGGAGCTGCGCTGAAGGGCAGCCCAGGGAAGGGAGGCGAAGGCCAAGTGACCCAGGGTGGAGGCGCCGCTCCCCAGCCTGGGGAGAGGGGCGGGAGTGGCTTGCACCGGGGGCCCCGGGGAGGCGGTCACCACCAGCCCCGGCGCTGGCGGATGGCCCGGGCCCCGGCTCAGGCCGCGGCGGGGGCGGGCGCGGGGGCGGTGCGAGGCCGGGCCGAGGGAGCGCAGCCCGGCGAGCTGCGGCAGCGAGTGGGCTCCAGGGGAGGCTGCCTGCGCGGCGCGGCGCGGCGCGGCGCGCACCCCCCCCCAGCGCCGGGCTCCGGGCAGGGCGGGCGATGCAGCAGGCGAGGGAGCAGCAGCAGGTGGTGCTGATCAGCCGCAGGACAGGAGCCCGCCGCCGCCATTAAACAATCGCCGCCGCCGCCGCCGAGGGAAGCTGCAGCCCCGGGCCGGGGCCGCGCCGCGCAGCGCAGCGGGGGGGAGGCGGCCAGGGCTGGGGCGCTGCGCAGAGGGGGGACAAAGGCGCAGCGCGGGAGGCGGCGGCGGGCGGCCCAGTGCCCGGGAGGCGGCGGCGGCGGCGGCTGGTCCCGGCCCAGGCAGCAGCAGCAGCCGGAGCCGAGCCTGACATGATGTTTCCGCAAAGCCGGCACTCGGTGAGGGGGGGGCGCGCGGGAGTGGGGGGGGGCCGATGGCACCCGAGTGTGCGTGGGGGGGCGGGGGGAATGCGTGGGGTAGGGGGGGAGTTCACTGCAGTGGAATGTGGGGTGGGCGCCCCGGAGTGCGCGGGGGGGGGGCGGGGAGTGCGTGGGGTGGGGGGCTGGGCGCCCCGGAGTGCGCGGGGGGGGCGGGGAATGCGTGGGGTGGGGGGCTGGGCGCCCCGGAGTGCGCGGGGGGGGCGGGGAATGCGTGGGCTGGGCGCCCCGGAGTGCGCGGGGGGGGGCGGGGAATGCGTGGGCTGGGCGCCCCGGAGTGCGCGGGGGGGGCGGGGAATGCGTGGGGTGGGGGGCTGGGCGCACCGGAGTGCGCGGGAGGGGCGGGGAATGCGTGGGGTGGGGGGCTGGGCGCACCGGAGTGCGCGGGGGGGGGGGGGCTGGGCGCAGCCGAGTGCACATGGGGGCAGGGGAATGCGTGGGGGGGGGGTTGGGCACACTGGAGTGTGCATGGGGGGAATGCGTGGAGGAGCTGGGTGCACTGGTGTGGGAGGGGGGGTGCCTGGGAGACTCCGAGCACAGGAGTATGTGTGTGGGGCGGGGGGCTCTGGGGTAAATGCAGGGGGCCCCGGAGGGTAAGGGGATGCGTAGGAGTGGGAGGGCCTGGAGGCGAAGCTGGTGCTGGGGATATGTGCTTAGGGGCTGGGCCGGGTGGCTCGTGGCTGAGAGGCCCTGGCGGAGGTGGGGTGTAGGGAGGGGGCTTAGGAAGTGAGAGGGTGGGGGTGGCATGGGGGGGTCAGCAGGGCACGGCGGGGAAGTGGGTGGCTGGTGGTCCCCTTGACCCAGGAAGTGCAGTTGGGAGAAGCTGCCACTGCCTCCTCGTGCTTGAAGGGCCTAGCCCCTGGCAGCAGGGAAAGGGGGTGTTGCTGTGAGGAGGGGGTGGTTTGGCATATTTTGGGGTGCAGTGGGGTAATTGGGTGGGGTGGTGGGGCAAGCTGGGAGGGATATGGAGGTGCCGGGTGGGACAAGTTGGGGGGTCGAATGCTGGGGGTACGGGTTGTGGTCTGCTGTGGGGTTGCATGCTTGGGGGTTCTACTTGGAATATGGGGGTGCTGGGTGCAGCAGTGTAGGGGTTGGGTGCTGGCTGGGGCAGGCTGGTGGAAGGGGTGCTAGATTTTGGGGTGCTGATTGAGACAAGTTGGGGGTTCAGTGCTAGATGGGGCAGGCTGGTGGGATGCAGGAGCTGGGGGTACTAGATGTGTTTGGGGGGATGGTGGCTGGGACATGGTGGTGGGAGGGGTGCAGAGGGTATTGGGGGGAGTGTGGTGTGTTGGGGTGTGTGTGTCAATCAGCACATTTACCTGAGTAGCTTTTTTCCTTTCCATAAAGCTGGTTGCTTTGCTCCCTCTGTTTTTTTGTTGTTTTTTTTTTTGGGAGGGGGAAATGTGCTCACTGGAATATTTCTCTTCTCCTCCCCCCTTACTGCAGTGGGGGCTTGAGCCCATGATTATCCTGACAGAAAAGAATAAATGTTTGTTCTTCCTCCACTTTTTAATACCCACGTCTATTTAGAGCCATGTAGGAGTGTTGCCTTAAAACAAACTAGGCTGGAAGATCGGGGGTGGGGGAGGAGGGTGTCATAAACCCACCTCCACCCTTGTCAATTCTCCTTGTAAAATTCTGTGTCGGATTTCTCGAGTGGGGTGCTTCCTGGTTGAAGAGGTGCCCTGGTTCCTGTTATTAAAGGAGGCGTTGTGGCAAAGGCCCTGGGAATGGTGATCAGCGAGGTGAAAGCGGGGCTTAGCGGTTAGGATGCTAGCCTGTTTGTGCCTCAGTTTCCCATCTGTAAAATGGAGATGATGAGCCCTGCTCTCCCTCACAGGGGTGCCGTGGGGATAAACGCATTAAAGATTGGGAGTCGGTGAGATATCTGGCCCTCTGCTAAGTGCTGTAGACAGCAGGGCAGTGCCAGGGCTACGTGACCTTGGGCAAGTCATGTCATCTTTCTGGGCCTGCATTCCCTATCTGAGAGATGGGGGTAATAGGTGTCTCCCAGGGGTGGAGTGCTGCTTAATTCATAGACTCATAGAATATCGGGGTTGGAAGGGACCTCAGGAGGTCATCTACTCCAACCCCCTGCTCAAAGCAGGACCAATCCCCAACTAAATCATCCCAGCCAGGGCTTCGTCCAGCCTATGAATTAATTCCAGCTCCTTGGAGCAAAAGTGCTCCAGTGCTGTTCTTGCAGTCATTGCTAGGGGCCTGGAAGCAGGGGGTGACTGCCCAGTGCTGACCCTCATCCGTGGGGCGTGAGGGCAGCTGTGCTGGAGGGGCAAGGGCTGGTCGGGGCATTGCTTTCCCTCCTGCCACATTGCCAGGCGCTCTGTTCTGTGTCGTTAAAGGGCTCGTCTCACCTGCCACAGCAGCTGAAGTTCACAACCTCCGATTCCTGTGACCGGATTAAGGACGAATTCCAGCTCCTGCAGGCTCAGTATCACAGGTGAGCCTGAGTACCCTGCGGCTAGCCACAGCCTGGCGGGCGACAGTGTCCTCCAGCCCTTCTGCGCCTGGTCCGGCTCTCGGTGCCTAAGGACTGCTGGGAGCCAGCGGGGATGTTTTCCAGTGCCCAGGCCAAAGTGCGGTGTTGTCTTGGTGACACCCCTCCTCCCGGTGAGCCGTAGCGGCTGCTCTCCTAATACGTGACGCTCTTGGTATCTAGCCAGAGATGGCGGTGATAAATGATGCTTTCGCAGGTGGGTCCCCAGGGCCTGTCACTCGTTCTCTTCTGGTGTGACGCTTTAAAAATTAAAAAAGGGCTCTCCAGGCCGGGAAGGATTGTCCAGAGGCTGATTTGCTCGATCGCTACGTGATGATAGACGGTTGGAAGAACCAGAGCAGTTTCTCTCAGCCTTCCCCCTAGTATAGCACTGCAGTTGCCAGGGAAATAGAACTGATCCTAACAGGTGATCCCAGAGGGAGGAGAAAGAGACCCGAGCAATGTGCTTTGGAGGAGGACTTCCTTCCCAGTGGCCAGACTTGAAATGTAATTGAGCGCATTAGAGGAAGGATTGGCCATGGCTAAAATGGCAGCAGGTTGTGGAAAAAGAATAATCATGCAGTGTTATAACCCTGTAGATAATGAAAGCTGAATGCTTTAAAATTTTCCCTTGAGCAGCAGTGCTGTTGGTTTGTCCTTTGCTCATCTATGACGAGGACGATGGACTAGCCAGTTGCACTCTGGTTGGGAGTTTCTAATCAGTTTTGCCTTCTAACTCCCATGCACTAGCCCGTGGCGGCAATGTTTCGGTTGCCACCGCTGCAGAGGAATGTTTAAATTAAAGAATTTCAAATTTTTCAAAGAAATGTTTCTAAGGATCTTAAGATTTGGCTTTTATTGTAACAACACCTAAAATGTGGGGGCTAAATCAACCTGATGGTATCCTCTTTAATTATCGAATCTGCCATTAGGATCTGTCCATTTTGTGCCCTTATGGATATGACTTTTCATGGCTGTTAGCTTGTACATCTAGCACGGCTATGATTTTCCCATGTGCCTTGCATCCCAGTCAGGCTTCTGCTGAACAGTAGGAGTGCAAGTTCATAGAATCATAGAATATCAGGGTTGGAAGGGACCTCAGGAGGTCATCTAGTCCAACCCCTTGCTCAAAAGCAGCACCCATCCCCAATTAAATCATCCCAGCCAGGGCTTTGTCAAGCCTGACCTTAAAAACTTCTAAGGAAGGAGATTCCACCACCTCCCTAGGTAACGCATTCCAGTGTTTCACCACCCTCCTAGTGAAAAAGTTTTTCCTAATATCCAACCTAAACCTCCCCCACTGCAACTTGAGACCATTACTCCTTGTCCTGTCCTCTTCTACCACTGAGAATAGTCTAGAACCATCCTCTCTGGAACCACCTCTCAGGTAGTTGAAAGCAGCTATCAAATCCCCCTCCTCATTCTTCTCTTCTGCAGACTAAACAATCCCAGTTCCCTCAGCCTCTCCTCATAAGTCATGTGTTCCAGACCCCTAATCATTTTTGTTGCCCTTCGCTGGACTCTTTCCAATTTCTCCACATCCTTCTTGTAGTGTGGGGCCCAAAACTGGACACAGTACTCCAGATGAGGCCTCACCAATGTCAAATAGAGGGGGACGATCACGTCCCTCGATCTGCTCGCTATGCCCCTACTTATACATCCCAAAATGCGATTGGCCTTCTTGGCAACAAGGGCACACTGCTGACTCCTATCCAGCTTCTCATCCACTGTCACCCCTAGGTCCTTTTCCGCAGAACAGCTGCCTAGCCATTCGGTCCCTAGTCTGTAGCTGTGCATTGGGTTCTTCCGTCATGCCAAAAGTATTACAACAGAAGTCTGTGGTGGGCAGAAGTCGCTATTCAGAAACGACTGATTTCCCAGAACACCTCTGCCTTCAGAAGAGCCATATATGGTGTATGCAAGTGCCAGAAATACAGCTGCAGTAGACTGTAGGTCTTTCAGTGGGAGACATTTGCGAGACCTAATCTGCTGGGAAGAAATAGGTTCTGGGCAGGTAAAGGTAAAGTTGTTCCTCGTTTGAAATACAAAACCATGGCACATGCTGAAATTCTAGCCGTGGAAATCACCTGCTTTATTAAATTTAAATACATTAAATAATAGAAGATGCTGGTTTGGCTTTGTTTTTTGAGTGTCTGCATTGTCAGGAAACTAGTCAGGTAATTGTTACTTTCCCATAATGCACCCAGAATCTTTTGGGAGAGTGTGTGTAATCCTGTCCCGATAGCCCATGTGATAATTTCTGGAAACAGATCCATGCTTCAATCCTTCCTGACACCTGTGACTTAACTCACCTAAGTAAGGGCTGCAGGAGTGGATCCAAGGAGTGTAAGCCCTTCTCGTCA
This sequence comes from Lepidochelys kempii, assembly GCF_965140285.1. Lineage (NCBI taxonomy): Eukaryota > Metazoa > Chordata > Testudines > Cheloniidae > Lepidochelys > Lepidochelys kempii. The sequence goes on from NC_136404.1 coordinate 13,221,730, forward strand.
CTGGGCAGTCTAATGCTGTTAGAGGATCTCTTTAATTATTTGTAGACACAACACAAAGACAGTCTGTATCCCAAAGAGCTTAGTCTTCTTTATAACCTCTCGATTGCTGTCGTGTTCCGGGGGGCCCATTGCACTAGGTGCTGTACAAACATACAGGAAACAACTGTTCACGAGCTGAGACTTGTAGCTCCCCCAAAGCCATTGTGATCTCTAGCCATGCTCTCTGAGCCGCTGTCTGTTTTCGCTCTTTCAGCTTGAAGTTGGAATGTGACAAGCTGGCCAGCGAGAAATCAGAGATGCAACGTCACTATGTCATGGTAAGGCTCCTCTCCAGTAGCGGAGGGCGTGGGGCAGAGGCGAGGGGCGTACCCAGTGGGACACGGTTAAACAGAACTCTAACTCTCAGATCTGCCCAATACACGACTCCCCTCCCCTCCCCCCATCAAAGTAACTGGAACGCGGCTTATCCACTTGGTGGGTGACCAGCAGATGTCACCATCTTCCTGCCTCTGTTGTGTTGCCACGTGAGGGTGGGGTCCCCGGCGAGGTGGGAGGGGAAATTTAGGGCAGATGTGTTAGAAGAATGGTTGAGAACCGCTAAACTACAAATACAGATTTGATGGGCCCCAAAGAGAGGAGAAGTTAGAAAGCTGGATTTGTAAGGAAATAAGTCAGATTGTTATGGGGCCAGCAGAGAGTAGGCTGCCGTTGTGCCGGGCGCTGTACAGATAGTCCGTGTCCTAGAGAGCTTAACGAACAAAATAGACAAGACAACAGAGTAAGGGAAACGCGCATGTCACATGCCATTTTCCAGCAGGGAGCCGAACATGGTCTCCAGGCACTCAGATACCACAGCGAGAAGGGTCATTAAAAACTGACCCAGAGGTATTTTGGGGGAGACCTGAAGGTTCTCAGGGCAGTGTTGGCAGGGGCATCATGAGACATGGCAGGGAGTTGCCAGTCCTGGGAAAGGGATATCCGTGTTCTGTAAGCAACAGGCAGGAGAACTTGGGGCCAGCCAGCCACTGGAGAAGCAGAGGTGTTACGTGCTAGGGAAGATGGAAGTGGAGTGAAATCAAAGGAGGGCTGGGGAAACCCCCAGCTGACAGGCTGATGGGAGGAAGCACGGCCAAGCAGTTCCCGCTCAGACCTGGGCATCAAGATCCAAGGGTTTGATTCCTGGCTCTGCTACTGACCTCTCAGTGCGTCAGTAAAATGGGATGTCACTTCCCATCCCAACCTGATAGGAAGTAGTGAGGCTTTGACTTGCGAGTGGTGGTGAAGGGCTGGAAGGCAAGGGCGAGACAGTGTTCTCCTCAGCTCGGTGTATTGGAAACTAGCAACGTTTGAAACTGCCGTAAAAGTGGGTTTTGTGATGCAAACGCCAGACAACGCTGACTTGTAGCACAGCTGCTGGGCGTAACTTAGACCCCAGGCTTGATCCTTCGTTACCTCGTACAGTCATCTACGCCAACACAGAGTGGGTGTGAAACGCTGCCACGTCAGAGCGGTGGGTGCTGGAGTGAAGGTGCAAGGACAGCAGAGACTCAGGCAGGGAACTGGCTGCTTGATGCACGCTTTGACGTTGGCATTCGTTAGGGAAACACTGTTCTGCTGTTCTTCTCCCAGACATGGTCAAAACTCAGCCCTCGGTAGTGCCATCTTTGGACAGGGGGTTGCCGTCGTGTATAGTTAAACACGCACCTTTAACTCCCGGCCACAGGTGGGGAGGGGCTGGAAGGACAGAGTCTGCAGCTGATGATGAGGCTTGGGCTGACATGCTCGGCTCAAGGACTTGATGGAAGTTCTTAGCGCTGTCCATAAAGATGAACCAGAGCCAGGCAGACAGCTGCTGCACTTGCCCTGGAATGTAGAGACAAGAGGCAGGAATGAATGCAGAATTTCTTCTGGGAGGAGTTACGGATTTAAAAGCAGAAATAAAAAGGGCAGTCCTACTCTGTATACATCCCCCTGCCTCAATCCCAGGCCTTGGTTGCTACACGAACAGGGGAAGTTGGCTGATAGGGGTGCTAGAGCTGTTTTTTGGACAGGGATGGGGAAGTTTTGGCAGCCCCAGCTCTCATTGATACGTGCTTTGAACCAGAGGTGGCGGAGGATAGGGGCTTGGGACAATGTGGAAGGATGAAATTCTTTTCATGAGCTAGTGAGTACCAGCAATTCTCACCTTCTGCCAATTGGTGGGGCTGGGAGCGAGAGAATTCCTGCCATTTATTAGGTAGTGCCTGGGAGCCCCAATCTGGGACCGGAACCCCATTGTGCCCGGTGCTGTACAGGCACAGAACAGAAAACCAGTCCCTGCCTCCCAAAAGCTGCCCACCTAAGTAAATCATTCAGTTTAATCCCACGTGCCCCCTGCAGACAGCTGTTGCCCTCTGTCCATCGTAGCCAGTAGCCCGCTAGCGGGGAGCGAACAGAAGGGTTTTATTTCTGAATTTGTTGGCTGCTGTGGTCATGAAACTTTGAATCGCAATTAGCGAGGGCCCCTGTTCCCTGGTCGGCTTTAAAAACGAAGAGAAGAAAATCCTCGCACGGGAGCATTGACATTAATCGGAATGAAGCAATAAGCGGATCCAAACGGCGCTATGCAGTGAACACGAGAACACCCCAGAGATGCAGCACTGGCCTCGTTGAAGTAGACAGAAGCTTTTTCCTTTGATACCAGTGGAACCAGGATTTCACCCCAAGTGTGCAGAAAAGGATGTGAAACCCTCATGCTCCAGGGCATAAATCAGCCTCTAATGGGGAGATTAATTCCCCTCCTGACCCGTACTCCTGGAACTACTTACTGCAGGGTTTCTTTCACCTTCCTCTGACACTATGTTCATAGAATATCAGAGTTGGAAGGGACCTCAGGAGGTCATCTAGTCCAACCCCCTGCTCAAAGCAGGACCAATCCCCAATATTTGCCCCAGATCCCAAATGGACCCCTCAAGGATTGAACTCACAACCCTGGGTTTAGCAGGCCAATGCTCACGCCACTGAGCTATCCCCCCTCCCCCCACCCGTTCAGTGACTCCAATCCGGCTCCTTTGCAACTTCGTTATAAACGGTTTGATTGTTTGTGACGCTCGTTGCACGTGGAGTCTTGAGTTGTTGCTGTTTCTCTTTCCTCTCCCCCCTGCAGTATTACGAGATGTCCTACGGGCTCAATATCGAAATGCACAAACAGGTGAGACAAGCTTCTCTCTCTGGGCGCTTTCTGCAGCTGCCGGGGTGGGGTGGGGTGGGAGGAGGTTGGGCTTTCTAAGAAGTTAGTTACTTTCTTCACTGAACCTCTCTGACCTGCCCCACCCCGCCTCTGCTGGCTTAATTTCATTTTGGGAGTCATCAAAAAGCCATGAAGCTTCTCTAGGCTGTAAGATTTGAGCTGCTTTCATGATGGATTCATTTCCTTGGGCTCCCCTGCACAGACGCACGCTTGCCTCGATGCTTGCTGGTCATTATATTTCCATGGCAGATGGCCATGGATTTGGGGCTAGAGTCCAGTTGGAGAGGGGAGACTGGGGGTGGGGGGGGGGGATGGGACACTCCATGCTCTGCATGTCCTGTCAGATGTTCGGCTCCGGTGGAGAAGGTGCAGGACCGGAATGAGGTGGGCATCTCCAGGGGATTGGGGAGGCACAGTGGTCCATAGACAGGCACAGATCAGAGGTAGGGCCCCTGAAGGGTGTGATGCCAGACTGAGCAGCCTCCCCTCCGGAGAGCTGTTGGAATGCTCAGTACGACACAGAGCCGGGCCTAGTTCATAACCCCCGGAAATCTTGTTTGGACTTGCTGATCTCCTTAGCAGCTGCTGCTTCCTCCCTGTCACGTGTTCCACTGAAAAGGCAGGGGAAGCAGGAAGAATCTTTTAAAGAGTCTTTGAAAACAATTAGCCTGTGATTCACGAGGACTTGTGCTGTATGGGTTTTTTTTTTTTGGTTTTTGGTTTTGTTTTTTTAAGTGTTCCCAGGCCGTAGAAAATGCTTGTGGTCCACTGTTGTATAACAGCCCCAGGGACGGGCAAGCTGCTGGCAGACGGGGAGTCTCTTTGATGGGGAGAATCTGGGAGGCTGCAGATTTTATGCACCTTTTAAATCTCTCTTTGGCGTGGGGGCTGGTAAAATTCGGTCTCTTCTGTGGGCCTCTGGGTAACTTCAAACCCCTGCTGCTGACCCAGGCCCCAGCACCAATCCAAAATTAAATGTTTCTAGTTAAAGGGCAACCCCTGCTCTGGATGGAAGATGCTGCAGAATTTGGCAGGCCCGAGTAGGGGACATGAAGCACAGTTTGTAGACCCCAGCTGTTTTCAGTGCTTTCTGGAGGCCTGATTTTCAAAAAGCAATGAGCCCCCACTCCTAAGGAAATACCCGGCCCCTTCTGTTGTCTCACGTTGGGCACTCAAAAAAATCACCAGTCCCTATACATATGGATTTCCTCGTTCCACGGCTATTTAAATAAAACCAAAAACTGGGTTCTGTCTGCACCTTGTTTCTAGTCTGAATTTGTCTAGCGTCAACTTCCAGCCACTGGACCTTGTCAGACCTCTGCTAGTGTGAAGAGCCCTCGGTTTTTATCAAACATCTCTTTCCCGTGCAAGTGCTTCAGCTGTGATCAAGTCACCCCTTAACCTTCTCTTTGATAAGTTCCTTGAGTCTGACGCTACCAGGCATGTTTCCCAATCCTTTAATCTCTCTCCTGGCTCTTCTCTGAATCCTCTCTAGCTTTTCATGTTAGGTCCCCAACCTGCTTCATGGCTTCTGTAAAGCCCATTAGGTGCCTGTCTGCAACATCAACCTGGCCCTGTATTCCTCTCCCTTCAGTTGGAATCCGTCCTTTATTTTTATATATATATATTTTTTTATGAACAGCTTTGCTCATTCCCCAGGAGAAGTGTTAAAAAAACGTTTAGAGTCTCTTTAGTAAACCCCATGGGAACCAACTGACACTGTTGTTTTATCTGATCTCTGCTGTGGTTTTTTTCTTTTTGCCCTTATTAAGTATCGGCCTTTGTCTCTCCCTGGGCCTATTGGTTGTTATTAACCAAGTCTCCCACTTGCTAGCTCAGCTGCTGGGAGAACGTTCCTGGTGCAAACTCTCAAGATTTATAGAATTTAAAAAAAAGAATAATTTGTGGGAGGGGGTGAGATGATTCCAAGGAGACCTACAACTGATTTCACCACCGCCTCTCCCTCTTGGAAGTGAGAGCAACAGTGAAACAAATGTCTGTCTGAATCTGAGCATTGTACATAATTCAGCACTTCCCAGTCTGGTTTCTAATAAATTTCCTTCCTATAGGCCCCTGCTTTCTTTATTAAATGCATATTTGAGTCCCTGAGAGGGAAGGGAGAATATTGAAAACTCAGTTGGTGGGATCAGCAGGATTTCGTTTTGCAAGGGTCTGGAGTGGATTTATTTTTTTTTCTAAATGAGTCTGGGTGGCTCCTGCTAGGAGGCAGGGAGGTTGGGGGTTGGGGGGCTGCTCAGGTGAACAGACCTTGATCAGGGCAGATAATCTGCAGGGAGTGTACCAATTTCTTCTGACCTTTTTTGTTTTTAATTCCAGGCTGAAATTGTCAAGCGGTTAAATGGGATTTGCGCTCAAGTCTTGCCCTACCTGTCTCAAGAGGTAACCTTTTTACACTGTGAATCGCGGGCAGTGGGGACTTTAAAAACACTGCTTAGAAGAGCCTGATCCTGCCAGTTGCCAAGTGCCTTCAGGTCCCTCTTGAGTTCAGTGGGCATTGTGGGGCCACCCCACCGATTTGGGCAGGTGTGGTCAGATAATTTCAAGCGCTCAGCCCTCCTGATCAGGCCCAGGTTGTTTCCAAAGAGCTCTGCACCCGATGCACCAAATCTGGAAGATGTGATCACTTGCTTTAATGCCTCCATTGGAGCTCACTAGGGCTGTCAAGCAATTAGAAAAATTAACCGTGCAATTAAACAATAATAGAATACCATTTATTTAAATATTTTTGGATGTTTTCTACATTTTCAAATGTACTGATTTCAGTGACAATACAGAATACAAAGTGTACAGTGCTCACTTTATATTGATTTTTGTTTGCAAGTATTTGCACTGTAAAAAACAAAAGAAATAGTATTTTTCAATTCCTCTAATACGGGTACTGTAGTGCTATCTTTCTCATGAAAGTTGAACTTACAAATGAACAACTATGTACACAAAAAACTGCATTCAAAATAAACAATGTAAGATTTTAGAGCCTGCAAGTTCACTCAGTCCAACTTCTTGTTCAGCCAATCGCTCAGCCAGACAAGTTTGTTTACATTTTCAGGAGATAACGCTACCTGCTTTTTGTTTACAATGTCACTTGAAAGTGAGAATGGGTGTTCTCGTGACACTGTTGTAGCCGGCGTCGCAAGATATTTACGTGCCAGATGCGCTAAAGAATCATATGTCCCTTCATGCTTCAGCAACCATCCAGGGGACATGCGTTCATGCTGATGCCGGATTCTGCTCGATAACAGTCCAAAGCATAGCGGACTGACACATGTTCATTTTCATTATCTGAGTCAGATGCCACCAGCAGAAGGTGGATTTTCTTTTTCGGTGGCTCGGGTTCTGTAGTTTCCACATTGGAGTGTTGATCTTTTAAGATTTCTGAAAGCATGCGCCACACCCCGTCCCTCTCAGATTCTGGAAGGCACTTCTTCAGATTCTTAAACCTTGGGTCGAGTGTGGTAGCGATCTTTAGAAATCTCACATTGGTACCTTCTTTGCGTTTTGTCAAATCTGCAGTGGAAGTGTTCTTAAAACGAACATGGGCTGGGTCATCATCCGAGACTGCTGTAACATGAAGTATATGGCAGAATGCGGGTAAAACAGAGCAGGGGACACACAATTCTCCCCCAAGGAGTTCAGTCACAAATTTAATTACCGCATTATTTTTTTTTAACAAGTGTCATCAGCATAGAAGCATGTCCTCTGGAATGGTGGCTGAAGCATGGAAGGGGCATACGAATGTTTAGCACATCTGGCAAGTAAATACCTTGCAATACCGGCTACAAAAGTGCCATGCGAATGCCTATTCTCACTTTCTGGTGACGTAAATGAGAAACGGGCAGCATTATCTCCCGTAAATGTAAACAAACTTGTTTGTCTGAGCGATTGGCTGAACAAGAAGTAGGACTGAGTGGACTTGTAGGCTCTGAAGTTTTATGTTTTGTTTGAGTGCAGTTAAGTAACACAAAAAATCTATATTTGCAAGTTGCACTTTCATGACAGAGATTGCACTACAGTACTTGTATGAGGTGAACTGAAAAATACAAATATTTGCACTGTAAAAATGATAAACAAAAATAGTAATTGAAATCAAAATGTATATTATTTTTATTACAACGCAAAATACAATGTATATGAAAATGTAGGAAAACGTCCACAATATTTAATAAATTTCAATTGGTTTTCTATTGTTTACCAGTGCAATTAAACCTGTGATTAATCGCGATTCATTTTTTTGAGTTAATCGCATGAGTTAACTGCAATTCCTCAACAGCCCTAGAGCTGACCGTTCTGAAACTCTGGCCTGAAACATTTAAAGTAGCCCTTGAGTGTTCTCCCCCTTTCTACATGTTATGGCTAAAATATCCTGTCCTTTGTGGAGCATCCGCAGACGAAGATGGCCTCTGTTCTCGCTCCATGAATTTCCCAAGATTAGAGTCATCGGCTGTTTCTGTGAACTATGGTTGGGGCATGCGGGCAGCTTATTAGAAGGACGGAGTGTGTATTTAAAAAAAACAAAACAAAACACCTCCATGTGGCTGTTCCTTAATATTTTAATTTCTTTGCTTCAATAATTAATGTACTTGCTGCCTCTCTCTCTCTTTTAAAAAAAAAAAAAAGACTGATTAATTGGAGAGGGAGGAGGGCATTAGGGGAGAACCTGACACCTCAATTTGATTTTGACTTGGTCATCTTGGCGTGTTTACATTTGCAGTACAAGTCTCCTTAAATGATGTGACGTGCAATGGAATTGTGGTCGGAATTAGCCATAGGGGTGGGGGGCTACTTTGTTCTCCATTGGGGGAGAATTTAAGGAACTTGCAGGTCAGAGCTCTTTAACAGCTTAGCCACAGCTAAACACTCTCTGTCTTACTGCATGGCTCTCACCCTGCCCCTATGCCAAACTTGAGAAGAATCTACTTGCTGGAGATAATATTCAGAGACTTTTTCCGATTGCTACCCCATGGACCAATTACCATAGTGCCTTTTCTGAACACAGCTGCTGCTGTTCCTGTTCTGAATTTTTCTAGCATTGGTGCTGGCCTTCCCAGTGGCTCTCGAAGCTGCCTGCCATCAGAATTTGTGCCCAGGTCATGTTCCAGGGCAGGGAGCATTTGATCTCTGGAGCAAATACGTGGGTGCTTAAACTAACCAGTGTTTCTTCCTTGCTGCTTTTCATGGGGGCTGTGAGGCCTCCAAGCAGCCTGGAGTTCGCTGCATGGTCCAACTAAAGGGTAAAACTCGACCTGGTGCTGCACAGGGACCAGAGTCCAGTTGGAGCAAATCCTGACACTTCTTTGGTGGTGCAGAGGCCTTTCTTGCATTGGAAATGGGATGGGGGGGATGCATGGGCCCCCAGGTGGCAGAGTCCAGCTGTACTGGGGATCCAGGGTGAATAAAAATCCATTTCTTTAATCAAAGAAACTGGATTTTTTTTATTTAAATATTTAAAATTTAAATTTGACATTGTGACAAGTGTTAAGGCCTAAATTTACTATAGTCTGTTAAAATAATTTAAATTGTATTAAGCAGTACATATTTGCACCTGAAGTCTTAAAGTCAAACCACTGAACTGGTAGCAGGCACCAGCGAAGTACCTTTAACCAGCATTTGTTGAAGTGCTAACTCAGCTTTTGACCGCCGTAGCCTCTTTTGCAGGTGCAGGGGGAACGTATTCTTCATTTTAGTTTATTCAACTTATTCAGTTTGGTGACAAGCTCATTCAAAATTGAGAAAGCAATTGGGAGTTGGAAAAAGCAGGAATGTTGGCCTTCACAACATCCCCTGGCAATGAGTTCCACAGGTTGACTGTGCGTTGTGTAAGGAAATACTTCCTTATCTTAATTTTAAGTCTGCTGCCTATTAGTTTCATTGGTTGCCCCTGGCTCTTGTTGTGTGAAAGGATAAATAACACGTTACTTTCTCCGCACCATGCATAATTTTATAGACCTCTATCATATTTCCCCTTCGTCATTTTCTAATCTATGTATAAAAAGGAGGTATGAAAGGATGAGATCTGCTAGTTCTAATATCTTGAAGGACACTGTGACCAGAAACAATCAATTCAGTTCACTAACTACAGGTAATACTTCATTTGTTTAATAAATCAGTTAGTTTTAAATGCAAAACGTGTTTTGATTAAACTTAATTTTTTCCTCTCATATCCTGCCCATTTAATGTAGTTTTATTTAACTAACAATTTTTAAAATGTTGTTGAGCTTTTTTAATTTTGTATTTCCACCCAAGTGGAAGAGCTTGACACACCACAATTAAAAAATTAATCATCTAGTAAATAAGAAATGAGTCATTCACCATCTTCTAACAGAATTGCTTAAATAAATGTGAAGAGATACAGTATATCTTCCTGGTTGGCAAAAAGAAGCACCTAATTTAGGCTAAAGGGTATATTTAGTTGCAAATCAATTTGTTACCAACCGATGAGAATCCACCTTTCTTTAGGAAAATAACAAGAAAATACAGATGCAAAACAAGATTAAAATGGATTATTATAATCAAGGGTACTGCTTGCTGATCTAAATCATGATTAAAATTGGTGATTTTTAAATTGTTTTGGTTTAAATCGATCTACCCTACCGAGCCATGTGCTGGTACGGGAGTTTGAGGTTGGGGCAGTGGAGACAACTGAGAAGGGATGTAATAGAGGTCTATAAAATCGTGAATGGGGAAGTGTTGTTTACCCCTTCACATAACACAAGAACCAGGGGCAACCAATGAAATTAACTAGGCAGCAGATGTAAAGTTAAGATAAGGAAGTATTTCTTCACACAACACATAGTTAACCTGTGGAACTCATTACCAGGGGATGTTGTGAAGGCCAAAAGAATAACTTGGTTCAAAAAGGAACTAGATGAGTTCATGGAGGATGGGTCCCTCAATCCCGAGATGGTCATGGACACAACTCCATGATCTGGGTGTCCTTAAACCTCCAACTGCCAGAAGCTGGGACTGGATGACTGGATGGCTCACTCGATAATTGCTCTGTCCTGTTAGTTCCCTCTGAGGCACCTGGCACTGGCCACTGTTGGAAGAGAGGCTACTGGGCTAGATGGACCATTGATCTGACCCAATGTGGCCATTTTTATGACTAGTCCAAGGCATCCTCTGGCACCATGTGTGGTGGGAAGGTGAGGGAGTGGAGAGCCCCATGCCCCTAACTGTGCTCATCAGAAGATGTCCCCCAAGGCCATAAACAGGATTGAAACAATATACAGGCCTTTGAGGGGGTGCCCTGCATTGGCTGTGAAACATAACCCAGGAGTCCCCTGGCCTAGGCATAACTCTGTTGGAAAAGTCTGGGCTGGTGGCTGTGTTATGGAGAGGAATGCCCTGCGGTGAAGGCCCTGGACTGGGATCCAGGAACTCATGGTTCTGTTCTCGGGTCTGCTACAGACTTCTTGAGCTTTACCTCCCTGTGCCTCGGTTCCCCGTTGGTGAAGAGGGGATAACACCGGCCTGTTTAGCTCGTGAGCTCCTAGGAACAGAGATTCTCTCACATCTATCACCCTAAGGCCCCGGTTTGAGCTGGGACGTGTAGGTGTCCCTGTAGGGTGAATAATAGCCATAATAATGACTGGGTTTGTAGCTCTGTAGGGGAAGCCAATGCTAAAGCGCTCAGGCTTGGGGAAGCTTCCCGTTCCTTCCGCTCCTCCATTTCCTCCAGGGACGGCATCTGTACTGGAATGGAGAACCTGGAACTTGCTCACCAAGAAGCAGGAAACTTGCAGCTTCCTGACCCAGTGCAAGCTTGTGCCCCATGTGCTGTGGCAGCATTTTGCCCTTTGATTCCCTTTCCGTAGCGTGGGGCTGATCCTTGATGTCGGGTGATCCTTTGATTTTTAACTCTTTGTGTTGGGCTTATGCCATTTAACCGGCCTCTCTTTCTCCGGAGTCTGTAGGGGGCTGGACAGTAGGCCATGTGGCTGTTCTGCCATGTGGCCTCCCTTTTCCCCTCTACTGCTCCCAGCTTTGCCAGTCTCTCTCCCCCTTGATCTGGAGGGACTGTTACATCTAGGGCTGGAGGCTAGCCTGCTCTATCTGCGCCCCAGCCATTGAAGGTGCCAGTTAGTCCCCCCTTGTCCCACTGGGGGCTCTCTGGTTTGCCCACTCCCCTGCTGTGTATCTCCCCTGGGCAATTCGTCTGGTGCAGCAGGCGGGGAGGGGTGGCACACAAGAGCGGGCAGCCGTGGCATGTAGGAAGAGGACTGAACAGACTCTCACAGTCAGGGTGTGAGTCATCCAGGTGGGGCAGAAGGGGGGAAATCTTGCCCTGCCGGTGATGTCTGTTCTGCAGGTGAAGGCCGGACATTGCCAGGGCTGGTGAGGGGGCACCTTTCCCGGGTTCAGAATTCACATGTGCAGCTACAAGTAAATCCAGAGAGGGGCAGGGGCTTCAGGTCGGGAACAAGCAGAAGGTGCTCAGCTCCTGCAAGCAAAATCTCTTGGCTTGCTACCCATCAGCGGCATATGTACATGGGGCCGGATCCTGCAGCGCATGCTCGGGGGAACATCTCTCCTGCCATTCATACGCAGGGAGCATTGCAGGATCAGGCCCTTTTACAATCTCCCTCCTCACCTGAGCCTCTCCTAGGACCGGAATTAACCCAGGTCGGGATGCGTTTAACCTGCCTGGCAGTGCAACCTGCTGGGAGAACCGAGGGGTCACTGGCCTGGGCTAGACCCAGCCGTGTTGAGTAACGCACAGTGATTTTAAATGACTCAAAAGCTGTCTTGTTTCCCCCCCTCCCTTCTCTACCCCCCCCCAGCACCAACAGCAGGTCCTGGGAGCCATTGAACGAGCCAAGCAAGTGACCGCACCAGAGCTGAATTCCATCATCCGTGTACGTGATGCGCGGTTAGGAGCGGCTGTGGGGAGGGGGGAGAGCATGAACGCCAGCCTCAGATCCCTTTGGCTAAACCCGGGGCAGGAACCAAGTGACGCCAGCCTGAATTCTTTAAATCAGACAGGCCCTGGCATGCCACAGGGTGGGGCCACAGTGGAGAGGGTTGTAGCTCTTCTGCAGGGGAACTGGTGGGGCTCTGAGCCCTGTCCCCTTGGCCTTTGCCCCCCACCCCACCCAAACCGACGCAGGCTGTTGGCACATCGTTGTTGCCAGCAGCTGCCTCTGATGCCCCCCAAGCACCACTCACCATATCGTACACTGATCCATGCACACGTGCCCTCTGCAGAGCATTTGACCTCGCTTAAGCCAGCTGGTTGCAGCTCTGCCCTGGCCAGGCTGGGTTGTAGAAGTTGCATCAGGCTGGCCTGGCCCAGCAAGAGCATGTGATAAGAGCCCAACTGGGCTGCCTCGGGCTAGGCTGTGTTCTGCGCTCACTCAGCCATCAGCAGCCGAGCTGCGTTCGAGTACCGGTGATGTGAGCGTCTAGACAGGGCTGCGGGGGTCCGTCTGGCTCGGCTCCATCCGTGCAGCGCAGGAACAGGGCTAGAGCCTGGTCGCAGCCCAGTGACCTTGCTCCCGCACAGGGTCAAAGCATAAGGCAGGGCTCGCGCAGCAGGTTTGGCTCCAAGCACCCCCAGGGCCCGGAACATGGCTGAGCCTAAAGCTGTAGCCTGGTCTGGACACAGCTCAGTCATGAGTGTAACTCATGGGGGAGGGGAAGGTTACAGGTCCTCCTCTGTGCCTGATCCACATTGGGGGGCGAGTCTGTTACAGGGCCCTACAGAGCCCAGACTCTTCAGCTCAAGCTTGAGCGGCCTACGCTTTTAGTGCTGGAGGTCGCTGGTTCAGTCCCAGCTGTTGGCCAAGATGGCATTTTGAGATGAAGCCTTTTGCAGCTGGGGTACCCAGAGGCAGCAGCTTCCCCAGCGGAGAGGGGCCCTTAGCGGGAGTGGGGCTGCCCGCTTCCCAAACGACACATGACCCTCTCCCGTTGTCTGTCTGTCCATCATTCTCTACAGCAGCAGCTTCAGGCTCACCAGCTCTCGCAGCTCCAGGCTCTGGCTCTCCCCCTGACTCCGCTGCCCGTGGGCCTCCAGCCCCCTTCCCTCCCGGCTGTCAGTGCCGGCACTGGGCTCCTCTCGCTCTCCGCCCTGGGCTCCCAAGCTCACCTCTCCAAGGAGGACAAGAACGGTCACGACGGGGACACCCACCAAGATGACGACGGGGAGAAGTCGGATTAAAGTGAGGGGTTGGGGGGGAGGGGTTCAGTAAAAGATGCAGTATCGCTCTGGTCAACACTCCGCAGAACTGCAGTAGTCTGTACGGTGGCAGCCCACCAGGCACACAACCCATGCGGTGCCCCCCCCCCCATGCCCGGGATGGGGGGGGAGTGGGAATCCGAGCCTCCATCTCCCTTGAGAACGGAGTAGAAATGAGGCAGCAACAAACACCACGGCTACGAACGCGGGGCTGTTAAATTCCACTCTCCGCCAGCCCCCCAGATCCCTCGCTGGCCTGGGCTCGGGCCGAGCACTGCTGTCCCCAGCTCTTGGCCCGCAGTAGGTTGATCTGACCCCGGGCTGGGCAGATGGGCCCAGCTGTGTCTGGACTCTGGGTACTGCATGCAAGCCCAGTGGTACCGTTCTGCCTCTTTTCTCCCCCCGCCGCCCCTCCCCGGTGCGTATTTAAAGATACAGACCCGTTCTCCATCCCAGTCCTCCCTGCCCCTCCACGCCCCCACCTCTGTAGGTTTCGATTGCGTCTCGCTGGTTCTGGACCGGTTCTCTCTCGGCACCCCACCTACACTAATGCCCGCTTTGCACCTTGCTGCCCTGCATGTATCCCTGTTTAACCCGTCCTGGGAGCACAGTACTAGTCCAGCGCCCCCAGGCGCCAGGTGTTTCTCTTCGCGCTGCTTCTCCACTTGTGGCTGGAGCCCCCCCGCCCGCTGGCCCTCCTCAGCCTTGGACCTGGCTGTCTGTGATGGTGGGAGGAAGGGAGGGGAGAAATCAGACCAGATTAGAACCTCCCCCCACCCCACACTTCCCTGCCCCCCCACTGTTTGAAAAAGGATACTGCAGCTTTCTCTGTTTCTATTTCAGTGCGCTAGCGTGTCTTTCTTTTAAAAAAAAAAAAACACAAAATGGAGTTTAAAAAAAAAAAAAAGAATCTCGTGTTTGTATATAGTCCTTTAGAGAGAAATCTTGTTTTGCTTTTTGTGTTTAATCACTCGACCTATACTAAGAGGAACTGAAGATGCTGTATTGAGGATGTTACTAGCTGTGCCTTTCAAATAAAGAAATAAGAAGGTTGGTTAACCCCGCGAGTCAGCTGCTGCTCTCTGGGCCTTTGGTAAAGAGAAGGGGAGAGGGTGGGTTCTGTTCTACCCCCTGGGGCAGAAGCACAGGACCTGGGTTCTTTGCCTGACTGGTTGTGTGGCCTTGAACGGCCCTGCTCCGTGCCTCAGTATCCCCATCTGTAAAATGGGGGTGGGTCTTCCTATTATGGCTGAGTCAACTGAGATCACTGCCCTGCTGGGTCTGTACAGCACCCAGCACCTAGTGAGAGGCAGGGCCTGTCCCAGAGAGCTTAGACTTACATAGACCAGAGAGGGAGGATGGGAGGGGGAAACAAGGCACAGAGAGAGGAGGTGACTCACCCCGCAGGTCAGCAGCAGAGCTGGCAATAAAACCCGGACTCCTGCTCAGTGCTGTATTCACTGGACGGTGCTGCCTTTGCCGGGTGCTCTGAGCAGTGGGCGAAGAACACGCCCAAGGCCCTGATCCTACGCACACTGCATCAGGCGGTGAGCGCTCGGTGTACATGAGTGCATGCTCCAGAGGCCGTAGGAGTCAGGTGCGCTTTGAGCATGAGGAAGGGTTTCCCCAGAGCCCACCTGCTCCATTACCATGTCCTCAACAGGGGCTTCTGCTGGGAGTCTCTGAGGTTGGGGAAGCCCTGCCTCAATTCTGCACCTGGCCACGTGTGCTCTGCCTGACCCCTCCCCCCCTCCCAAAATCAGGGCTACAGCTGAAGTTGGCCTTCCAGTGGCAGTGAGATTTCCTTGTCTCTCTCTGAGTCTCTGTGCCGTTGCGGTTTTCAGAGGGGGTAGGGAGCCTGAATCCCACTGATTTTGGGGGGTTTAACTCCTGTGACAATCTTCCCTGCCTGTGCACATGAAACCGAGTGAAGGGTTGATGGTGGTGCCTAGACTAAAAGGCCGGACAAGGATTTGCTGTCCAGGCCCCAGTACCTTTCATGTGCTGGCAAGCTTGGTTCAGCCCGGAGCTGCGCTGGGTGTTCTCTGCTCTCCCTGCTTCAGGAAAAACCTCCCTTCCCTGCTCTGCGCTCCCACTCACCAGGGTGCAGTAGCTGCCATCTGGCTTCATACAGCCGTCAGCCCACGGGCCTTTCGCTGGCACCGTGCAGAGCTCTGCAATTGCACCACGTTGTCAGCGTTAACCCTGCGCCCCGAGCTGCTGCTCCACTTTGGGAGAGGCTGCTGCTGCTGTTGATGCTTTGGGTGGAACAAAACGACCCTGACATAGGAATAGGCCGGTGGCTTCCTGCAGGCGCAAGCCGAAGAGAAGTTAAAGGGGGAGGAGCAGGTGACTTTCTGGGGAAACGCAGCTGATGCCAGGGTTGGCCAAGAGCAAGTTCTGTGGTGGGTTTTCTTGGCAGCTGGATGTTACAGCGCAGGGCCACTAGACGTGGCTGGTGTAAATGATCTGTGCTGGTCTGCCACTGTTTGTAATATGACCTCTACAGATTACGCACGACTAGTTCCTTCTGTGAAATGCTGCAGGCGTGATCTCTCCCCCCGACCCCCAAGAGGTGCTGAGCATCAGCTGCTCTCCTGTTGCTCGTCACCTCTGGACAATCCAGGCCCCTTGCTGCCCTGGGGCTGGGATCACACTGATGGACTTGGCTGCTAGCTCTTAAGCGTAGCTGTCCTCTGGCTTCGATAACCTCATTCTGCTCTTGGGATCTCTTAGACCAGCTGGAGTGGGGAGAGTGCTGCTGTCCGGCGGCACAGTCCTGCTCCCGTTCAAGTCAAGAGGTGAAAGCTGCCAGGCCTTGCAGCAGTGCAAGCTCAGGGCCAGGTAAAGCTGGGGGCTGGCTGAGTCGGGGAGCGCGAGCCACCGGGCCTGCAAACTGATCGCATTTAAAGAAGATCGTCCCCTTTTAAGAAGATAGGATTTGCCTTGCCAGAGGTTCATCGAGTGCATTATCCTGCCTTGGGCTGCTTCAGAGAATGGTGTGTGCAAGTGACGGAGGGGCGGAGACCATAATTCACTTGGATTGTTGTACAAGAGGCTGCATAATAAGCCTGGGTCCCTGCCCTCCCCTTGGATTTTGTTAGGGTTGGCCTGAAAACACAAGGTAGGTTTATAAGAGACCAGTTTGTGTGACTGCTGCTCTAAAGGATGTTGAGCGCTTAAAAATCCCACTACTGCCAGAAACAGTTTTTTCAGTAACCTCAAGCTTCTTTGTCAGCGATTTGGGAGGGAGGGGAGCTTCGTTTTTTCATTTACAGGTACCTTGTGCATTCAACAGCAGTTTGCATCTAGAGCATTTCATCATTTCCCATGGGGTGTGTGACCGTCATGCGTGGGTGTTGGGTGCTTTCACATGCCAACAGGGGAGAGAAAAAAGGTTTTAAAATCTAGGGAAGTGGGTTTGTCAAATTGCTGTAACTGGTGGCTGTCGAACCTGAGGCTGCTCTTGTCAGTTTCAGAAATGGGGTTTAGATGTCAGGTCCTCGATGTCCCTTTAACGACTGCCTTGCAGGGCCTTATACTCCCTCTGTGGGCAGAGCTCCCTGCACCATGGGGGCAGCGTATGGCCCTGTATAATACTCACTTGGTCCAGGGTCAGTCAACTGCATGCTGCTATTTTTTGTGGGCTCCTTTTATTTTTAGTTCTTTGGAGCTTTTTTGTTTTGTTTTATGTCACTAGAAAGAGCAGAAGGGGGATCACAGAACAGCTCAGGGTCCCCAGGAACTCCTGGGTTTTAATCCCAGCTCTGACACAGTCTCTCTTTGTGGCCTTGGTTGGGCCACTTACCTGGTCAGCATATATAAAAAGGGAATAATACTTGCTTCTCTGGCTGGAGGATTAATTAATTAGGTTTTTGTAAACTTTTTGGGAGATGAGGCGTGCTATATAGGTGTTGTAATGAATGGTGAGTGTGTACAATCAGAGAATCGGAACTGCTCCACTGTGTGTCCTAGGCCCTATACTGCTAATGGAGATTCTCCTTTAGCTCAAATGACTGGGGCATCTGAGTTCTGTTCCATCTGGCTGTGGTGTATGGCACAGGGACATCCGTCCTCAGTAGCCAGGTATCTGTTATAGCATTAATACCGGGGAATAAAAAGGGAGGTAGGTACCATTCCCAGACACTAGTGGGTATAGCCCTGAAACTGAACTGCAGAAACAGAAAGGATTCCTGCTCTCTGGGGAATCTAATCTCTAATCCAGCAAATCCAGCAAAAATCAACAATTTCACCAATACAACAAAGCATTTTCAAGCTGGAACTGCCAGCTGCTGCAGCACTGGCTGGATCAGCCCTGGTGCAAGGAGGCCTTCAGTGACCCGCTGGGGGCCTGTTTGCTGCCCATGTGCGTTAGATAGGAGCCACCAGCTGGGCACAGCTTTGGGACTGATGAGTTTTGAGGGGTCTCAGTCTGGCTCCCAGGGGACAGTCAAAGCATGTCCCAAAAAAATCCCCATGCAGAGTGTGCCTGCTTAGTCCTGTGGTCAGCAGCCTGAGTCAAAAAGCCAGGGGCTCTGTGGGCCATGGAGGCAAACCTGGGTCAGGTTCTGTTAAGCTGCGGCTCCAGCTGTATCTAGTCCGACAGCTGCTCCGTGGTCTTTGCTACATCCAGGAATCGAGGTTTATAATGCGAGAGGCCAACTCGGCGGCTTCAGTTACAGCCACACTTGCTAAAGCAGTTCCTCTAGAAATAGCTGTGGGGACCTAGCTGGCTTTGGGGCTGGCTCGCGCCAGGCAGAGTCTTTCACCGCTAGGTCGCGGATTCAAATCTAGCCTGCGGGCAGGCGTGACCGGATGTCGTCACCTTCCAACGGCTGATGGTGAAGTCAGCTTGGCGTGTTTGCGACCCGGGTCCTTAGAGTGGGGGGTGGACAGGTGGCTCTACAACAAGACTCACTGGCATGGGAATGAATTTGCAGCCTCAGCAGGTCACTCAAGGGTTGAATGAACAACAAGACAGTGCTTACTGTGAGCTGCGGGATCCTGACAGCCATGGGGGAAGGCATGTGGTGATATGCTGTATATAGAGCGTCGGTCTCCAGGAGCCCCGGGCCCTAACCCACCTTAAAATGTAAACAGAGAGCCATCTCTCTCTCAAATCGCCTGGATCTTTGGGCAGATGCTGAGCTCGTCTTGCATTTTTCTTCTTTTCTGAGCATGATTTCTATAGGAGCTTATTGATTTCATGCCTCGGGCTTTCCCACCAGGACATATGACTTCCCCGGCTGGTGTACTAGCAAAGTGCCGTGGGTCTCTCTGGTGTTTCTCTCTCTCTCTCTCTCTGGTCATTTTTTGATCACTCAAAGGACATTCGTCTTGGTGGCTTCTGAAGGTGGCTGGGTTTTCTAATGCATTTCTCAAAAAAAAAAAAAAAAAAATTCACCCTAAAATCTCCCCTTTTGCTAGCTGAAACCAAGGAGATGTGTCACTCTGGTTCCAAATGAGCTTGTCCCTCTCGGCCTCTTCTCTCCTCAGTACAAGCTCCTCTCCAGCCCTAGTGCAAGAGGCAAATGGCTGGATTTTTCCAGAGCCCTGTTAGTGTGATTTAAGACTAGCTCTTGGATTCAAGGCAGCTCTGCTTTCTGAGCAGGAGGTTAAAGCACTAGACGCTTGTTAATGTCGAAAGAGGAACCCAGGCAGACAGGTTGATAAACAGCCCCTGGCACCAGGATCCTTAAATCCTACAGAAACGCAGTTCTTAAAGGGGACCCCCCCGTGGTGTTTGCCTCGCTGGGCTGTCTGGCTCCCAGCACCTTGCCTTTGGCTGGGTGTGTCTCACCTGGGATTTATTTGGCATGTCTGTAGTGCCTTTAAACCCAAAGGGCCTCACAACCATACTCCATAGCAGCAGTGAAATGCAGCCATCTCTGGGGTAGAATGTGGGAGGAGGGGAAATGTTGGCGGGAGACACCTAGGTTGATCCTTGCTCTTATGAAGAGCTCCCTGGGGAACTCTGACATCTAGGCAACACTAACCAGTGCTCAGTTTATCCATCATAGGAGGACAAAAGTCTGAGCTGACCCAGTCAGGATTGGAACTTGTCGTTTCGGGGAATCCAAGTATTTTAAAACTGCTGCTTAGAGCCTGCTGGCTTTAGCACCAGCTGTGTTTGAGAAGGGAAATGAAGCCAGGTGAGTACAGAATGTAGCCAGTGCCTTGTTGCTCTAGCCGGTGTTTCTGATCCTAGTTAGGGGAAGGGAGGCAGTGCTGAGAATAGAACCCAGGAGTCTTGGCTCCAGTCTAGTCTAGGAGCCAGTGCTGTGAACATAGACAAAGCCAGTTTTATTGGGTGGGCACTCAAAATTGCAAAGCAGAAACTTACCCAAGCTTAGGTGAAAAATACAGAGGCAAATTTTCCTTTGAAATGCTACAGTGAAGATCTGAAACTCCAGAGCTGTAGCTTGAAGGTAAATTTCTCTTCAGTGAAGAGAAGAAAAAAAAATAATTTAACTCCTTCCCACCCGCTGCTTCCTGCAGATGCTGCTGTCGTGGGAGGCAATGTGTCCAGCATTCAGGGCACGGGGCTGGGAGTCAGAACACTTGGGTTCTCTTCCACTGACCTGCTGGGTGATCTTGGGCAAGTCACTTCCCCTCTGGGTTTCTAATTCCCCTCCCATCCTTTATCTGTCTTGTCTATGTAGATGGGAAACTCTTCAGGGCAAGGACTGTGTTTTGCCATGTGCCTAGCACAGTGGGGCCCTGCTCTCAGCTGGGGCCTCTACACACTCCTATCATACCCATAACAAATGCAGGCCCTGCTTCTCCAGGGGCCTCTTCTCAGAGCTGGCTCTGCTGCCCCTGGCTTTCCGACAAAGATCATACAGTAAGAGGTAAGAATTTTAGCGGAGCTGGTGCTGGTGATGTTCACCGCTGGGATGGAGTTCAGGGTCTTGGAATAACCCACAGTCCTGTGTTGTTTGTGTAGGGCTCATCCTACTGGTGGAACATGCTTAATTGCTCCCCAGCACAGGGCTTGGGGCCAGGACCTCCACAGTAGTTAATATTTGTATGGTCATAGTCCCAAGGGCCATAGCTGAGAGCAGGGCCCCATTGTGCTAGGCACTGTGTGTACATTGCAAGAGACAATCCCTGTCCCAAAGATCTCACAAGCTAAATAGACACAACAGACCCAGGATGGGAGGAGAAACAGGAACACCAGAGTGGAGAGGTGTCTTGCCCGAGGTCACCTGCTAGGTCAGTGACGGAGCCAGGAAAAGAAGCTGGTGTCCTGGTTCCCAGCCCAGTGCCTTCCCATGGGACACACTGCCTCTTGGTACAGCAGTACCTGCAAGAGGGAGATGGGCGTAGAACCCAAGTCTTTGCTCAGCCTAGTGCCCTACCCACTGGACAGCGCTGCCTGTTATCCTGGCTCTAACACTGACTCGACT
The DNA here is from genome assembly GCF_965140285.1 of Lepidochelys kempii. Lineage (NCBI taxonomy): Eukaryota > Metazoa > Chordata > Testudines > Cheloniidae > Lepidochelys > Lepidochelys kempii. The sequence goes on from NC_136404.1 coordinate 13,242,563, forward strand.
CCTGCTTGCAGCCTTGGGTGAATCAGTTAAACTCGGCTGCCTCAGTTTCCCCAGCTCTGTGGCAGGGATAAAAGCACCTCCCTGCCTCATTAGGGGATTAACATGTGCAAGACAGAAGCAGCTGGTATTTGTTTTAGGAGGCAGCCTTGCCTAGTGGATAGAGCACTGGCCTGGGATTCAGGAGACGGGGCTTCTATTCCTGGTTCTGCCAGGGCATGATAGGTGGCCTAGTGCAAGCCATGTTCCCCTCTCTGTGCCTCAGTTTCCCTATCTGTAAAATGGGGATGATGATACTGGCTTCCTTTGTAAAGCGCTTTGAGGTTTATGGGTGGAAAGTGACATAGAAGCTGTGCTTATTTTGTGCTAGGGCTGAGCAGTTCAGAGCCTCGGCCCCTCTGGGCTCGGCAGTTCAGAGCCCTGGCACCTCTGGGCTTGCCACGTCAGTTATGAAAGTAAAAAATTGTTTGAGCCCTGGCATCTCTTTCATTACAAATTAAGCCCAGCATATAAGTGCTACGAGGTGGCAAGGGTTGGGTCTGGTGGGTTTCGTCACCATCTTCCCTACTGCGGCCTCCCTTTCTAATGACTGAGCCAGCGAGATCCCTGTCACCTCTGCTGCAGCAGCTCCCCTGGGTGCCTGGGCTAGGGGGGGGCCACAGCTTTGCTTTCCGCTGCCTTGAAACGGTGCCATAAGCCACAAACCGGGAGTGCTTTGTAACGGCGGGAGCTGGCTGGGGGGAACGGTTCCTTCTTCCCAATTCATCACTAATGCAGGAGCCGCCAGCCCCTCGCGGCTGCGGCGAACACGAGATAAAAGCTAAAAGAGGCATCAATAATTAAAAACCACTCAGGAGCCGGTAAGTGCATCCAGGAGCAGATCGAAGGGAATGCCGGCGGAGAGGCTCTGGCAGCTGCTGTGTTCCTTTAAGGACTCCTGGCTTTTTGCCTCCTGCCCCTGACCCCGACCCCTGCGGTGATGTGGTGACAAGGTGTCCTGGAAGTGTAACAGCTTGGTGGCTGGGCCCCGCCTGTCTCCTCTGTAACGAGGCAGCGAGCTCCTTGCCCAGCATGGCAGGAGCTGAGAATTTAGCTTCCTGGAGGTAAACAGCCTCCCGGGGCCTATTAACAGCAGCGGCTGGTCTGCTAGAGCAGCCCAGGGCCCTCGGCATGGCCACAGCCACAAATCTGAGCACGGGGGGAGGGGGGAGGCGGGAGCATGTGGCGTTAGAGATCAGGAAGAGGTTCCGAGATCGAGCTTCTTTTCCCAGGCCTGCCGCTGATCACTTTAATGGGAGGCAGCGAAGTCCAATGGATGGAGCACTGGACTAGCACTCAGGAGACCCTGCTGGGAGAGCTTGGGCAAGTCACGTCACCGCCCCGTGCCTCAGTTTTCCTTCCTGTCCTGCGGTGTGTCTTGTCAGGGCCGGCTCTAGGTTTTTTGCCGCCCCAGGCAAAAAGTTGGCCGCCTCGCGCTCCGAGAGAGCAACTGCCCAAGCAAAAAAGAAAAGGGGGGGGGGGCCGGAAAGCCGCCCCTGGAACTGTGCCTCACGAAGCATGTGGTTGCCTTGCTGGGGCCTGGAGCCGGTCCTGTGTCTTGTGTACGCTCAGAGCGGGGCTGCGTCCGTCAGATCTTGTTGGAGGTCTCTAAGGACTCGCACAGTCAGTGTTGGCTGATTGCCGTGGGGAGAGGGCTGTGGGGGGCCCTTCCTGGGTTAGAGGGGAGTGCATGTTTCAACAGCCCTGGAGACAGATTGTTAGCAGATTGGGGGCAGCGGGAGCGCCTGTCTACTGGTATAACACAAGACTAGGGGTCACCCAATGAAATGAATAGGCAGCAGGTTTAAAACAAACAAAAGGAAGTATTTCTTCGCACAGTGCAGAGTCGATCTGTGGAACTCCTTGCCAGAGGATGTTGTGAAGGCCAAGACTATAATAGGGTTCAAAAAGAACTAGGTAAGTTCACGGAGGATAGGTCCATCAATGGCTGTTAGCCAGGATGGGCAGGGATGGTGTCCCTAGCCTCTGTTTGCCAGGAGCTGGGAATGGGCGACAGGAAATGGATCACTTGATGATTTCCTGTTCTGTTCATTCTCTCTGGGGCAACTGGCATTGGCCACTGTCTGAAGACAGGATACTGGGCTAGATGGACCTTTGGTCTGACCCACTATGGCCACTCTTATGTTCTTATGGTGTGTCTCCACCCTGCAAGGAGCAAGAAGGGAATCCTGTCTCCATGGGGCATTGTGTCCTTGGCCTCTCTGCTGAGGCTGCCCACAAAGAGGTAAATGAGTGCCAGGAGAGCTGTGCCATGTGGATAGCCAGCTGGTGGGCTGAGACCCTCCAAACTCATCTCACACAGCCCTAGAACCAAGTCAGATGGTAGCAAACTTCAGCCGCTGCCAGCTTGGGTGGAATTCGAGCCAGCGACTTGGAGGCGAAAGGCTCTGTTGGCCTTTGCCAGCCCTATGGAAAGTGCGTAGGTACGGTCAGAGAGACCATCTGCAGCAGGCAGCTGCATCCCATCAGCCATCCAGGTGAGACATTTGCCCCAGGCAAAGGCCGGGGTTCCCGAGACCTTGGTGCTGTGCTTACGGACAGGCCAGACCCGCCTGTAGGATGAGGTGTGGGGTTAGTTTCAACAGCAAAGCATCTGTGAAACCGGCTACACTGAGAACAGGCCTGTCACCGGAGGGGCAGGGCAAACCCTGCCTTTATATCCCAATGGCCAAGGAAGGACCTGAATGCAACAGGGCCAGTAGGGGGGCAGGGTATGGGGAGTCTCTACAGGTGTCCTGCAGCTCCTACTTGCATGGAGCACAATGCTCCAAGTGCCCTGGGAGGTTTGAGTCTAGCAGTTCCAGAGATCCAATGGCCAAACGGTGTCTCCATGGTGGGCAGGGAGAGAGGGGTTTGCAGCAGTCGAGGAGGATGCTGCAGCCACAGGAGGGCGCCTCCAGCCCCACGCCTGCAGCCCCCCCCCCCCCCCCCCCGCCTGCTCTCATTTCCTCAGCTTCCCCTGGGCACCAGTGGCTCTGCAGCAGGCCCTGGAGAGGTCATGCAGGGGAAAAAACCCCGAAGGAGCACACTGGGCTCTAGGATCAGCATCGAGGGGGTGCTTTGCACCCAAGTCGCCTGCAGGATCTGTTGATTTGGGGTGAGACCCCCCCAGGTGCTGGAGAGAAGAGCTTGTGTCCAAAGTCATAAAAATGTATTTAGATCCTGAAAAATTATGTATGGAGGCCCCAGCTGAGATCAACGCCCTATTGTCTTGGGCATTGCAGATAGACAGAGCCTGCCTCATAGACTTTACAGTCTAAATAGGCATGGGTGGGAGGGGAAACTGAGGCACAGAGAGGGCAAGTGACTTGCATAAGAACACCCAGTAGGTCAGTGGCAGAGCCGGGAATAGAACCCAGGTCTCCTGGGTCCCAATTCACTGCACTAGCCACTGCCTTTCAATAGCTGCTGGCCCCTCTGCTACCGAACTGCTGCAAGTGAGCCAGCGACCAGCCCCCATGCGAGCGCAATCTCGGTTCAGCCTGGCTGCCAGGAAGCACCGTGTCTCCACTCCCACATGCTTCTAAGCAAACAGGGCACTGAGCCGCAGCCAACAATCGCTTACCCTGCCGGTGCCTGATCTGAGACCGCCGGACGCGCGAGAAAGTTACGCAGGGAGCCGATCTGGAGTTGAATAGAGTGGAGCCTGTGGCCTGTAATCGAAGTGAGTGCATGGTGGGTACCATACATCTAATCTTCTGTCCCCACCAAATCTTCTGTGCTCAAGAATCTCTTGCTGACCCCCAAACTGCAAAGCAACGGAGACTCTGGAGATGATCGTTGTAAATCTGATTTCACAGACTGAGCAGAATTTTTCATTTCCTAATGTGGGGGGTGTTTACTGGTATTTTAACCATAACCCCTTCAGCCCCAGGATTGCCTCCCAGCTCCAAAATCATCAGCAGTTTTGCCTGGTACTTTGAGGGAGGATTTTTCCACCAATCGTTTCCCTATAAGTTATTTTTCTAAGTGAATTTTTCACTAGGGCGAATAACTGCAGGTATATCTGCTGCCACTTCACGACCTCAAGCCGCCCAATTTGCTATTGAATGCACCTGCAAAATTGCACTCACAATTAATTTGCAAGCTCAAAATCAAGGCCCTTAAGATCTTGAGTTATTTATCACGTGTGGCTTTTTGTAAATGATTGTGTTTAGAGTCTCTTGGAAAGGTTGAGGGGCAGCCAGTACACAGCCCTGGGTTCTGTTCCCAACTCGGCACTGACCAGCTGGGTCACATCCCCTCTCTGGCCTCAGTTTCCCCTCCCACCATAGGTCTGTCTTTATAGATTGGGAGCTCTTTGGGACAAGGATTGGGTCTCCCTGAATATTTGTACAGCACCTAACACAATGGGGCCCTGATCTTGGTCGAGGCCTCCACATGCTTATGCAGAATAATAATGGGTGTTTGCTCCACTTGAGTTACAATGAAAATCGGTTTGTGCAGCCGAGGTTGAACTCCCAGCCATATTTTGGATGGCAACCAGAGTAACTTCCACTGACAGATGCCCAAAGACCCGTCAATGGGAGACCCCTTGTGTGTGGACGTGAGGCCGTTCCCACCAGCATAGGGACAGTCCCAGCAGCAGAAATTTTCCCAGGTGGGCAAGGCCGAAGAAGAGAAGGTAGGTCCGGTCTGCAAGAAGCATACCCTCATTTCATGTCGGGATTTGCCCAGCTTCCAGCCCTTGGCTACCAGCCGGGTTGAAGCAGGGGAGAGAGAACTCTGTGCGAAGAGCAGCTTTGCAGGTCGGCACAAGGGGTCGGGGCCAGCCGCTGGGGCTGTGTGGCGCAGGAGGTCTGAGATGGAGAAAGGTAAGGAAGAAGGATGATGGATTCAGGGAGGGTGAGAAGACAGAAACGGGGGAGGGTGAGTGTGTGTATGGCAGGGGGTTCTATTGCACCCTTTGTTCTCATCTTAAATCGGAGCCGGTGTGAGAGGAGCTGGGAACTGGGACTACAGGGGAGAGCCCGGGTGTGTGCGTGGGTCATTTCTATCAGCTGCCCCTAGAGACACCAGTTGAGATCAAGCCCCTGGTGTGCCAGGTGCTGCACAGACATACGAGACAGCCCCTCCCCCAAAGAGCCTACAGCCTAAACAGATGGGATGGGCAGAGGGTTGGGAGAGGAGACAGCAGTCCAGTGAGGGGAAGTGACTTGCCCAGGGTCTTCTAGCAGGTCAGTGGCGGAGGTGGGTGCAAAGCACAGGTCTCCTGCTTCCCAGCTCCATACCTTATCCACTCAATCTTAACAAGGGGCAGCCCTTACTGGATTGGAATGGAGAGGGCATCCGGCACCACCGCGCTGCCTCCATGGCCGGGTGGGGAGGGGCAGCCCGTCGGGTCTCTCCAGCTGGCATGAGCAAATGGGGTTCGTGGTAGCTGACAGCAAAAGCTCCTGCTGTCCAACGCTGTCACTGAGCCGCTGGCAAGGCACAGAGGGAATCCTGCCAGCGCCCGCCCAGCTTGGCACAGGCCCTGGCTCTCTGGCGGAGGCTCTCAGCAGCTTGAGCAGCATCCGTGCTCTTGCAGGGGGGGCTTGGCTTGACTTTTGGCTCCCAGCAAAGGTGGTCTCCTCTTGTTTTCAAAATGAGCTGCAAAAAGGAAGGCTGGGTTTGGGGATGGGGGGGTCTAGAGAGAGGAAGCCCCAAGAGGGTGCTCTAATTTAAATTGCCCGTCACAGCTGGAGACGCTAGCAGACTGGGGCCCCGTTGTGCTAGGCGCTGTCCATATGCATAGAGACAATCCCTTCCCCAAAGAGTTTATACCCTAAACAGAGAAAGAGTAGGAGGATTTTTTACAAATGGGGAAACTGAGGCACAGAGTGGGGAAAAGACTTGCCCAAGGTTATGCAGAGAGTCAGCGGCAGAGCCGGGAATTGAGGCCAGATCTCCTGAGCCCTAGCCCAGGACCTTAACCCTCAGACCACCCTTCCTCCTACTGTGGGGGGTGCAGGGGAGCCAAGACCAAGCGTTCCCCAGAATCTCATCTCCTGACCCACCTGTTTGAGAGCCAGCTAGGGTCCAGTCAGATTTCAAAAGCAGCAAACGAATCGTGTTGAAACAGGCAGGCTGGGCCGGGGATCCCGCCCTCCAGGGTCACCAGAGCTGGGGAGCAGAAAGGGTTGAACCTGGCTTGCCCGCAGATAGGGGCTCACCTGGCTGACTCTTCAGCTGAGATGATGCGCAGGTACATTTGGGAGGTGCTGCAGCAACCGTTCCCCGCCTGGCAACGTTAATGGTGGCTGTTTGGTGGGGGCCACATTTCTTAAACTAACCCAGTTTTGTTTGGGTCGGACTGAAAGTGCAAACCCCAGCTCAGGAGTGCCCTGGGACAGGCAGGGTGGTGGATCCGGCTTGTTGGGTTTAGCCTGCTATAAAGAGAAGGGCTGTCTTCAACACACACTGCTGAATCCTGGCTTTGATTTCAAACACCCCCGTTACACTGACATTGGTCGGTCTCATTGCTGACCGACAAACAGACATAGCTACATGTGGAAGGCCACACTGCTAATGGACAGACAACTGGACTGGGACTCAGGACACCTGGCTGCTATTCCTGGCTCTGCCACTGACCTGCTGGGTGACCTTGGGCAAGTCACTTCCCCGTCCCATGCCTCAGTTTCCCCATCTGTAAAACAGAGATAATGATAATGACGTCCTGTGCAAAGCGCTCCCATATCTACCGATGTTAAGCACTGGGTGGTTGTTATGGTCTAGTTCTCGTGCACACGGGCCCAAATTACTCTCCGGGCTCTGAACTAACCTGCTACAAGGGATGAACCAATCACTGAGTCAGGGTTCTGAAGACTTTTCCTCCTCACCCTGGTTATACCATAACTGCCTATTTCAGAGTTACTTGTAACTTCTTCTGAAGCATCTTGTACCGGTCAAGGTTGGAGACAGAATAGTGGCTAGATCCAGGTTAAAAAATGCTTTGGGTTGGTTAGTTTGGTTTTAGAAGACCAGGAAAAAAAAATTGTTTTTTCGTTTTTGTCAAAATGTCCCACCAAACCCCTGGTTTTACCACAAAAATCCAAAATTGAAACATTTTCACCTTTCCAAATATGAAAACAACCCTTCCCCCATTTCAGATTTTTGGGTTAAAAAAAATTCAGTTTATAAAAAATGAAAAAAGTTGAAAACAATCGGTTTGTGTTTTTTTATATATATATATAGTTTTTGGTCAAAACCTGAAATTTTCCTCTGGAATATTTTTTTCCAACAAAACGCCATTTTCTGTTGAAATTACTCAACACAAACGTTTCTGCCAGCTCTACCAGGGAGCTCTGCTTGAGAGGAGCAACAGCGTTCTCCCCTCTTATGCCCAGGGCAGTTAATTGTAGCTTATTGCTTGAGGTCCGTGCTGCCTTCGCTCCTGAGAAATGTCCAAGGGGGATTTTTTAATGAAGAAAAGGAAAAGCAGCAAGAGGAAGGAGTTTGCTGGGCAGGGAGGCAGGTTGGAGCCTCATTTAAGCATTTAACTGCTGCAGGGAAAGCCGCTGTTTTGCACTGGAGGGATGTACCTGGAGGTGAAGTGGGGGAAAATACCAGCTGCTTTTTAGTAAGAGAGATTCAATTCAACACTGTGTGTGAGCTGAAGAGCTCCAATGTGCCTTCGCTGGTCCGATAGCCTCCATCGTAGGTTCGATCAACCACTTATGCCACGGATGCGTTCTCGTGCCACCAGGCAGCCCCTGTAGTCTGGACAGGATGCAATTACCTAGCGATTTTTCAGGCAGCCGATTAACCCTACAGAAATGGGCCAGCTGGGCATGCAGGGAGAGGAGCTCCACGAGAGAGGGAGACAGGCTCTTCATCAAGCAAGTGTGAAAGGGCTTGGCCTCTCCTCTGCTAGGATCTGCCCCATGTTGTTGTAGTAGAAAGAGCAGGGCCCATGTGCTAGGCTGCATGGACACATAGTCCGACACAGTCCCTGCCCTAAAGCGCTGCCCATCTAAATCAACAAGACTGACCCAGGGTGGGAGAAAGAAAGGATTATTCTCCCTATTTTGCATATGGGGAAACTGAGGCACGGCAAGATTACAGGGTCGGATTTTGAAAAGATCTCGGCACCTATTTAGGCACCAGAATAATGGGGCAGCTTTTAATAAACCCAGCGCACCGAGCGCTATTCAGTGACTTGTCCACGGTCACCTACGGCCTCCAGGGCAGAGCTGGCAATCCAACCCAGATCTTCTGAATCCCAGCCCCGTACCCTCACCACCAAGCCCCCCTCCCTCTGCTCTTGTTCTGTGTACACACATGCCAGGCTTGTCCCACCGGTGGGAGCTCCCGGCACAGACGTGGCCTCACGGGGTGACCTCACCACCGTCTAGCCCTGCTCTGAGCAGGGGCAGGCATCCGTCTACACTAATGCTCTGTTGCAGCTGCTCCAGCGGTAACAACCGCAGGTGATTTTAGGGCTGGGGGTTTGGAGGAGTCTTAGTCTGTATGTTTGTCATCTCTGCCTCCTCCAGTAGCCTCCATCCTGCGGCAAGTAAATAACATAATTAATAAAAGATTAGGAAGAAATGTGGCACATTAAATATTTAACCTGTGTGCGGAGGGCCAGGGACAGCTGGCTCCTGCAATATTTAAGGGTTGGCTCTTCCCCGTCTCCTCCCGCCAAAAGTGGGAACTCTCCAGAAGTGTAGGCCAGCGCGGGAGGCAGCGCAGGCAGGGATGGATGAACCCTTCCAGGCACGGGGGTGCCCTGTGGGGGCACATGGGGCTGGTGAGTGAGATACAGGCATTGGTGAGAGAGAAACAACTCAGGCTTTCTGCAGCTGGGAACTCAGCCATTATCTACAGCCAGGATCTCTCTCTTCCTTTGTGGCTGGCAGCAAAGCCCCTCTCCACACCGGGAACCTCAGCTCCTGTGTGCCTGGGAAAGAATCAGCCCTTTTCCAGAACCAGGAGCTGTCACCTCCCACCTTGGTTTTGAACGGGGGCACCTGTGGCAGCCAGCTTGTCCCTCCTGGGTGCATAGCCACTCAGCCGGTGCCTTCGGCTGGGAATATCTGCCCTCTCCAGGCCTGGGAACTACATGCCCTCATAGCTGAGGCTGGCCACTTATCTTTTCTGGGACCTCTGCTGTCTGTGGCTAACAACTTCCCTTCACGGTACAGCCATGCACCTACAGTAGGGCGCGGTTGTGCCCTGGCCAGAGCGATGGATTGGGTGCCACAACAGGTCTCTTCCAGCTCTAATGTTAAGGCACTCTCATTAGGAGAGGAATTGTCTAGTGGGCAGAGGCACGGGCTGGGAGCCAAGATGCCTGGGTTCTAGTCTAGTGGTTAGAGCATGGGGATTCTTGGGTTCTGTTCTGCGCTCTGCCCCTCGCTCACTGCTGTGCCTCTTAGGAAAATCTCTTTGCCTCGGTTTCCCCTCATGTGACACAGCGAGAGTAATCCTTCCCTGCCTCCCAGGGGTGCTGCAACGCTTAGCTGATTTGAGTGCTCCTGTGCCGAAGGGTTTTAAGGAACAGCGAAGTTTTGTTATTCCAGGAGCTGAGACTGGGGAGGGGAGGGAGGGGCAGCCCCATGCATTTCAGGATCATCCCTGCTCCTGAGCCCTGAACAGAGGTTTAATTGGACGGCAATCCCCAAGAAATCAGCGGTCGGTTAGCAGAGGCAATAAAAGTTTTGTTGCATATTAGCCTGATGCCAAGCCAAGTTTGGTTAATACCCTGAAATCCTGGGAATTTATGGTGGTCAGGAGCGGTTGGTGGGGTGGTATTGATGCTACGGCCCATGCACTCGCTGGCTTACAGTAGCCACTTTCCTAATTGCAGCTTTTATGTTTACAGCGAAACATGCAGAATGGGTGAAATCATCCCTTGGAATCTTTTTGGCAAAAATCCTAGCACTCCGGGGTTTGTTTTTCTGGTTTTGTCTAGGTCCCTCCCCCCCAAGTCTCTCTCCTCGGGGGAAAAAAAAAGGCCTGCTGAAATCCAGTGAATAACCACACATAGCATCTTCCATCTGTCAATCTCTCAGGGGGGCTATAGCATTATCCTTTTTTCACAGCTGGGGAAACTGAGACACGGGGACTCACCAAAGGGGATATAGCAAATTGGTGGCACAGCCCAGAATAGGACACAGGAGTCCTGGTTCCTGAACTTATGATCTATCCACTGGTTCTTTCTGGCTTGATGGGTGAGATGAATCAGTCCCTGTGACTCGGTGGTTCTCAGTCTTTTCCGTGCTGGGATCCCCTTTCTCTCTTGACTGGGACTCAGGTGACCTGGGTTCTATGCCCAACTCTGCCACTGACCTGCTGGGTGACCTTGGGCAAGTCACTTTCCTGCTCTCTGCCTCAGTTTCCCCATTTGCAAAATGGGGATAATGATGCTCACCCCCTTTTGTAAAGCATGTTGAGACTTCCCGATGAAAAGCATGGTATAAAAGCTAGCTACATTATCTAATCCAGGTTTTAGCAATATGGGAAGGGCAAGGTAGTGATCACCCCCTGGCACCTGGTCATAACTGCCAGCATGGGAACCCCAGCTGCGTGTCCTTCCATCTTTGGTCTCTCTGATGAGGCTGACAACAAGGGGGCTAACAAGGGCTGACAGTGGTGGTGGGCTTTTCCCCACTAGAAATTGGTCTGAGAACCAACAACTTATTATATGTAAGCAAACCATCCAGCAGCCTGGACAACCATGGTCCACCACTACAGACAGCCACACAAAAGCAGCCACTTCTGGGGTGGTGCGTGGCCGCTGGCCCACAGCACGCCACACAATACTGGGAGGAAAGTATCAGAGGGGGTCGCCATGTTAGTCTGTATCTACAAAAACAACGAGGAGTCCGGTGGCACCTTGAAGACTAACAGATTTATTTGGGCATAAGTTTTGTGGGTAAAAAACCCACTTCTTCAGATGCCTCTGCCTTCAGATGCATCTGAAGAAGTGGGTTTTTTACCCACGAAAGCTTATGCCCAAATAAATCTGTTAGTGTTTAAGGTGCCACCGGACTCTTTATTGTTTTTACTGGGAGGAAAGGACATTTGCTTTTTGGGCTGGGGGGCTGTTCGGATGATCCCAACAACGTGAGGATCTTAAACATCCCTGCAGATGGGACAAGACCTCAGCTTGTAAAGTGGGCTGCAGAGCGGAACTCGGGGCTGTGTTGACCCAGCTGCGGGTTGGAATTTTTAGGGTTCCAAGGGCCTGGATGCTCAGATCACTCCCCAGAAAGGGGGCTCTGTCTTTGGGGAAGTTTGAGGGGAAGAGACAAAGGTCCGCTGGGTTTTTATTCTGCTTGTTTTCACTTTCACAGGTGGGAGAGCCTAGCTCTGTTTCCTTCTCAGGCTGCTGCAGGCTAAGCCTAGTGGAGAGGGAGCTGGGATATATGTGTGTGTGTCTGCAGAGGCCCTGTGGTGATGGAAGGTGCTGTGCTTAATGTTAAAGGGATGTGCTCCTCTCTGGAAAGCCTGATTCATGGCCAGCAGGAAAGCCTTGCTCAGTTAGATCAATGTGCTGTAATTATACCATCCAGCCACTTCGGGTGGGGATGCTGAGGAGGGAGCAGGGCCCACGTTACTTTGACTGACAGGCAGAGGGTAGAGTCGCAGGAGCTTGTGGGCAATGTAGTTTGCAGCAGCCTGGGGCTTTGGGGTTGCTGGAGCAAGCCTGGGGTTGGAAGATCAGGGGGTTAATGTGTTTGCCAAGAGGGGGCGGGGGCAGAGCAGCTGGCTCGGGCAGAGAGCAAAGACAGCCCCTGGCCCCAAAGAATTGCCAGGCGGGGGCCAGGTAGGGAGGAGAAGGACCCTGGCAATAAATCATAACCCCTAGCTCTTATCAGCTGCAGATCTCCCATCGCTTTCCAAAGGGGCTCAGGCTCCTTCTCCCCCTTTTACAACTGGGGAAACTGAGGTGTGACCCAGCAGCTCTCAGTCTGTCGCCAAAAGGACACAGGCCCTATGGGCCTAGTTTGGAGGACAATGCGGGGGTTGTCCTGCCCCCCGCCCTGAAATGCAAGCCTAGGGCAAGTGTGGAATTTGCTCCTTCACCCATGGCCCCATTGGCTTGACTGGAGCACGCCAGCCCCCAGGCCGTGCAACCTGCGACCTCCAACAAAAACTAACTCTGGGAGCTGCCCCAGCTGCAGCTGCGCCTTGGCAAGGCAGGCGCCGGAGGGGGTGGGGCAGAGAGGACTACAAATCCCAGCCTGCCCCGGGGCGGTTCCCTCCCCCACCCCCCAGCTCCCTCCTGTTTATCCTCCCGCATCCCTCGCTCCTGATTAGCCTCCGAAGCCTTTGACATCAGAGACCCATGTGGGAACGGGCGGGGCCGATTGGCTGGCGCTCGCAGCCAATGGAAGCAGGCCCCCAGTAGCCGAGGCTGCAAAGCTGGTTAAGGTGGACCCAGGGGCTGGTTTTCTCACCAGCATGAAGGCTTGGGTGTAATAATAATAATTAATAATGATCCTGCGGGGAGGGGGGGGCCCTTTTGGAGGATTCTGCTTCGGGAAGGAGGAGGCATCCATGGCCTGGCTTTTCGGGCTCCTGGAACGCCACGCTGCCTCCCTGCCTCATAATCCGCCGTTGTCATTTAGGGGGACTCTCTCCTGTTGGGGTCACACACGTACACCCACAGATGTGTGGAGAAATTGCTTCTCACCGCTGTGCCAGCAGGAGGCGCTGGAGGGGATGCTGGCTGAATGGCCGTTCACAGCTGGCCCAGGCTCAGTCCCTGCCAGCAGGAGGCCCGGTAGGGAAGGGTGCAGGAGAGGTGGGTGTGGGGAGCTTCCAAGTCCCCCTTGGGTCAGGTGTAGCTTCCCTCAGTAAGAACCGTGCCACCAAACCCTCCAGGGAGCCAGGCCAGTCTGCTCCCAGCAGGAGGCGCTGGAAGGAGCGGTGCAGATGGCACAGCTGTGGGGCGGCTAACAGCCTGTGCCGTCCTACCACGAAAACCAGCTCCGAATTTTTTCCCTTTCTCTCCAAGGAAACCCGGCCCAGGGAACGCCCCCCCCGGCTGCAGCCTGGCTTGGATCACTGGGTCAGACGGAGGCTCTAAAACCCTGAGTATATTTTACGATTATATATTTATGATGCCTTTATGGCTGTGCAAACAGCACGTGCTATTTCCAGCGCCCAGTGTCAAGCCATGGACTAGCGAGATGCTGCTGCATAACGCCGGCAGGCAGCTCTGCTGACCAAAGGGCCAGGAAGAATGAAACCAGGCTGATGGAGGCAGCGCAGGCTTCCAGAGGGCAAAGCTTATTAAGGTTGGCTTCGTTTAGGTCGGGGCGGGGGCTTATACCCAGGCCCCTTCAGATCTGGGCCCGCCTGTCTGAGACACTGGCAGTGGGGCAGCATGGATCTCTGTGGGAGTGGAAGATCCCAGAGGCCAGTGGGGTGGGGGCCCTGTATGGAGGAGAGGTATGGGGGCAGAGGAGGGGGAAGAGACTGTTGGGGCAAAGAGGAGGGACAAGGGGGGTGGGCTAGGAGAGGTGGGTGTGTCTGGGGCGTGAGGGAGGGACAGTCAGTGAGTGGGGGGCTGCACAGGAGTGGGGGGAGATTTGGGGGTGGGGGTCCCATCATTCTGGTTGAGGCAGCCCAGCCCCACACCTAAAGGGGGCCCACGCAGGGATATAGCAGAGCCAGTGACACGAAAGGCCAACGAGGAGGCCACCCCCACCTGAATCCGGGGCCCTGTCCTCAAAGGCCAAGCGAGCAGGAGACTGAGCGGGCCAGTCGGCTAGCAACCCGTCCTCCCCCAGCCCAGCAGGATGTGGGGGAGCCGCTAGGGAAGTGGGAGCAGCTGCTTCCCTCCGTTCAGTTTGCCTTCCCACCACGGTGGGCGTGTGGTGGGGGGAATCTCTCTCCCAGGCCTTGCCACCCTCTGACACCTCTTGTGGGTGGGAAGCGTCTCTGGCATGGCTCCCAGAGCCAGCGGGCAAAGCCCCCGGTGCTATCTCCTATGGAGAAAGGACCACCTTAAGGATCCAGTTCGACAGAGTCCCCTGCTCTCCCTTTGCTTTGCCAGGAGGCAGTTTTCATTCTAGCCAGGGACCGCTATTGAAATCCGGCCAGATTTTCTACTGACCTTCTGTTCCTGCCTTTTTTTTTTTTTTTTTTTTGGTGCTTTAAGACAGATTATATTTCCCCCCAGGCCCCGTGTCCGATGGGGGGACCGAGGCGACCCGGCCAAGCACGACCCGCTGGGGAGGAATTCTCTCTCCCCTTTCGCCCGATGGAAATGTTCTTCGCCCCGGCTGAGCCATACCCACAACAATAAATAATTGTATTTAAAAAAAAAAAAAAAAGCCCATCGGAGGAAGATTCCAATATCCGTCCGTCCGTCCCTCCCGGAGACAGGATTCCTTCGCCCTCTTGTTCTCCTGGTTACCAGCGGCTGTTGGAGAAGTTAAAGAAGAAGCCAGGGTGGGGAGGTTAAAGAGGGTGTTCTCCCTCCTCCGTTGGGCATCAAGTTTGGGCAAGTCCCCCAGGATGTACCCACAAGGACGGCACCCTGTAAGTACCATCCTGGGCTCCGGGTGTGCCGGACGGGCTGGGAGTGAGGAGACGGGTTGAATTTTGGAATGGGGGGCGGGGGGCGGTCCCTGGGCCATGAGCTAAGGGAGAGGAGAGGACTGGGGTTGGAAGGTGGGTCAGGGTAGTGCGTTGGCGATGGGGTGGGCTGGGCTGGCCACAGCGTTGTTGTTACTGATCCACTCTAGACTCCACTTCAGTCTGGGCAGCCCTTCAAGTTCTCGATTTTGGAAATCTGTGACCGGATTAAGGAAGAATTCCAGTTCCTGCAGGCTCAGTATCACAGGTGAGGGGCAGGGCGTTTGGGGAGGGGCAGGCAGGTGTGGGGGAGGGGGTCAGGGGGAAGGGACAGTCCTGGGGTCGGGTGAGTGACGCAGATAGACAAGCGTCTAGGATCACAGGGAAAAGAGGGATGGGGTTGAGAGAGTGGTGCCTAGGATCCCAGGTACCGGGAGCAGGAGTTCGAGGCTGGGCTGGGCACACATAAATCAGAGGGGGAGTTCCGAGGGGTCTTCACGTCACAGATCAGGGAGAGGGAGCTGCGGGGTGGGTGGGACACAGGCCGTTCAGGGGATACAAGGAGCCGGAGGGATGTCAGGAGACAGCTGAGCTGTGCTCAGGGTCACAGGCAAAGTGGGAGGAGGCAGGTTTATTTTCTCAATCCAGAGCAAGGCCTCGCTGGACTCGGTGTTACAGGTGCGTAGCACAGGGGGACAGCGATGGGAGAGGAGCTCAGGGGAGTGGGGCTGGGCAGGTGGGGGGCCAGATTTATACCTTTCCAAGCCAGGCTCCAAGACACTGACTACCTGGTGGAACCCTGCTAGGGCCATGCGTGGCATGGAGCGTTGGCACCCGACTCCTGCTGCAGGGGTGGTCCCTTCCCCTGTAGCGGGGATGGGTGGGACGTGTGCAGGGTGGCTCCTGCAGCCAGCTCCCCTGGGGGTGGAGGTGGATCCGAGCAGGGTTGCAAATGAAAACGCTTTCCCCTTGCAGCCTGAAGCTGGAATGTGAGAAGCTGGCGAGCGAGAAGACTGAGATGCAGAGACATTATGTCATGGTAAGAGACCCTCCACCTGCCCCTGTGAACCAGCAGGGGCCTCTTGACCCCCCACCCCCATACACACACACACACACACCAGGGGCCCAGTAATCATCCTACTGGGGCAGGTCAACAAGCCATTCAGCCTGAGAGCTGGCCTCCAAGGACTGCCACTCCTAGCTGGATGATGTTGCTCTGAACTGCCTATGGGTGCTTTCCCGGGGCGGGGAGAAGGGCACTGGTTCGGAAGGAGTTAACATCTATTCCTAGCAACGGTTGGTTCCTGCCGCGCCGTCTGCTGCCACTGCCATGATGCTGTTAGATGTTGGGAACGATGCCATTTTTGCATTTGGCTTCTTAACTATTAATGTCCAGCCCTTCCAGGTGGAGAGGGGGTGGCTGGAAGCAAAAACCCAGCCTAAACCGAACCCGAGGGCCGTTTCATAAAACCCCTTCCAGAGAGGATGGACTCTGACCAGGGCCTCTTGAAATGGCCATTGTGGGGTTAATCAGAATTGCTACTTACCACTGCCCATAATTCCAGCAAATTATAGGCTTCCGGCTGGATTCATCTCCAAGCAAATCAGCCTGGTGGGGTTAGGGCTGAGGTTGGAAACGGGATAGGGACACAGGAATTGCCATGGTGAATTAAACCCAGGGTCTGATTTTAGCCCAATATCTTGTCTCTGACATTATCGGCTGCTTCAGAGGAAGGTGCAAGAAACCCCTCAGTAGGCAGTTATGGGACAAGCTGCCTCCAGGGAAAACTTCTTCCTAACCCCAATAGCTAGGGGTTGTGCATGCCCTGAAGCATGAGGGTTTATTTCTCTTCCAGAACACTCATTGATTCTTTAATCTTTACTGTTGTCGCTCTGGCTGTCCTTGTTCATACAAATGTCTGATCCCTGTCCAAATCCTGCCAAGTTCTCAGCCTCAGTGACTTCTTGTGGCAAGGAGTTTCGCAGGCTAAACGGAGCTTTGTCTGGAGGAAAAAAATCATTTCCTGTGATCAGTTTTGAATTTTCCACCTTTCTGTTTCATTGACTGCTCCTTCATCCTGGTATTATGACAACAGGGCAAATCAAAGATCCTGAGCGACCTTCTTTAAACCCTAATATACCTTCTCCAGGTCACCATCCTGAACTTGTGCTAAGTTGTGACTGAAAAATCATTTCCATTCGTCTGTTTCTGGTGATACGAGTTTGGTGGGTCTCAGTCCAGTCCCTGGTGGACAAGTGCCCCTCCCACCATCACAAAAGCCCATTGTTGCCATTGGAGCCCATTGCCAGGGGACGTATTATCCAATGGTTAGAGCTGGAGCCAGAGAAGTCAGCCCCTTAATCTTTGGGTGGGCTAGAGACTCAGAGTCCAGCGCTCAGTGGTGATCAGCTGTGGCAGGCCCATCAGAGTTGGCCTGGATTAGATTGGGCTCTGGAGACTGAACTACCCTCCAGGGACAATGCTGAGGAAGCTTGCCCTGCTACTGTCCAGGTGACTACACACAGGCCATCAATTTCCAGGGCTGGTGAATCATCTCCCTGTCCTTGTTTTCGTCCTCCTTGCTTAGCTGAATCTTGGTCCTGTGGCCCCGCCCTCATCCGAGGGGCCAGGCCTTCTGTGGGCTCTTCCCACCTTCCCAGAGCTGAAAGAGGCCAGCACCTATCACCATGCGCTAAAGCCGGATAGAACTAGAGCTCCCTGATCTGTCCCTCAGTTCATAAATCTGGGCCTGACCCTGGGAAAAGCAAAACCCATCTCTGTAATTGACTACTGATGGAGTTACACCAGGGCCAGTTTGGCAGGGGGGAGCCATGTGGAGTAGCTACCAAGACCTGCTGGTAACTGCTTCGTTATCTGGTGGTGAATGGGGAGTCCTCTTCTAACCAGCTGTGTTCTGATTTGCTTTCAGTACTATGAAATGTCCTATGGGCTGAACATTGAAATGCACAAGCAGGTGAGTAAGGTGGGCTCTTGATTAGCTGCGGGGAATCGGGGGAAGGATATAGGAGGAACCCCCCACTGTGGGTGCTCAGCGTCTCTGGAAACTGTTTCCCACCCCAACCCTGGTTATCTCCGATGCAGACCATTCTGTGTCTTCGTCTGGGGCTGGATCTGAACGCGGAGCTTCCGGCTTAAACCCAGGGCTGGGAGAATTTGCTTAATCCCATGGGAATGCAGCCTGGTGATTGGAAATTGAGGTTCACTTGGGGGCTGGACCTCCGGTCTGCTCAGGGACTTGAATTCAATAGGCAGCCAGGTGACGAGACCAGTGCAAGGCATTCCCAAGGCCCTGTTAGCCAGCCAGCCACATACCTGATTCAGCGTGTAAGCTCATGCCAGAGCATGGACTCACTCACTGGTGGCCTGTATGTAAACTTGGAAGAGTTCCATTTGTATTGGTAAATGTCGGTAAACGTCAATTTCACCGCGCACACACAAACCAGGGGAAATTTTTCCATCAGTGATCATCTAAATTTATAGATGGGCAAAGCAAGAACAATTCTGCCGGAGAAAACTTTTGATTTAAGGCTATTTCCTATGTGGATTTTGACATGTGATGTTGACAGTTTGTGTTTTAACTGTTCTAAAGCTTTAACTTTCTGGATCTCAACATCTACTGTCATTAAATAATTATTGTCTGATGCTCCCTCCCCCTCCCAAATTGCCTGCAACTGTGAAAATTTAAATTGATAAAAACTGGGGGGGGGGATGCTTAAAACCCCTACTTCTGTGAAAATTTAAATGGATAACAATTGAAAAATGCACATGGCAAAACCTCTGGGTGGTGTTATGATTTATGTTTAGTACAGTAGCACCTCGGGACCAATGGAGGACGGAGCCGTGTTGGGCCAGGTGCTGTACAAACCCAGTGTAAGATACTGTCCTTACCCTGAAGTGCTTGCAATCTAAAGAGATAAGACAGACCCAGGGGAAGGGATCGAAGACCTAAGCAGAATGATCGATGTGATGGCTGCAAATAGCATGGTAGAGCCATGATTTTTCTTTCGTTTAATCATGTTTGGGTGGGTTTAGTTAGGAGGGGATCAGCTAAAATGGAAGGACAAGGGGAAGAGGGAGGCTGAGAAGGAGAAAGGTGTGAGGGGCAGGTGTGGAACCAGGCTTAAGCATAGGCTGTACGCTGGTGGTTATCTGTGGTTAGGTAAAGAATCTAGAGATTGGCTGGTAGGTCGGTGCTTGCTGCCTTTGGGTCTCAGCCAGTCTGAGGGGGGGGCTCAGGGTCAGATTTGTTAAGGTGCTTCGGCATCTAAAGACGCAGCGCCATTGATTTCAAGGCGTTTCTGAAAATCCCACTAGGTGCCTGTTTTCATTTGTAGGCACCAAAAGACCTTTAAAAATCTGGCCGGTGGTCCCCCCATTAGCACCCGCTGCGCTCTTAGGCGGATGGTTTATCTGGCACCTCTGTTACAGAGAAAGCTGCGGGTGAACAGCAGGGAGCTGGCGGAGCTGGAGAGAAGGCCCACAGGAACAGAAAATCAAATGGATCTTTTTTCTTTTTTTTTCTTTCCTTCCCAAAGACGCTGGAGTGTTTTTCACCATCCCAGTCTCCTTTTGTTCCAGCTGTAATTTGCTTTCCTCTTCAGATTTATCAATCTAGTCATCGCAGGGCTCTCTGCCAGGGAAATTAGTTTGGAACGGTGCCTGACAAAGTGGCAAGTCGACTGCCATATTTCTCCAGCTGGCTCAGCCCTCCAAGTTTGCTCCTTTTGTTAGCAGGGTGGTGCGTGAGAGTCACTTTCATTCTCAGCTTCCTAATTTACTCCAAACTCCGATGGGATCCCGAAATTCAGCAGGAGCCCCGGGAGCTGAACGAGAACATACCATATTTGTTTGTTGAACAAGGCAATGAAGATACAGTGTTGTGGAAAGGAGTGTTGCCAAGTGGTTAGAACAAAGGAGCCTGGGAACAAGGACTCCTGGGTTCTAATCCCAATTCTGGGAATGCATGTGGGAGTGGGTCTCCGGACTCCTGGGTTCTACTCCCAGCTCTGAATGTGTGTGTGGTCTAGTGTTAAGAGCAGAAGACTGGGTCTGCGGACTCCTGGTTCTAGTCTTTAGCTCAGGTGGAAGTACGCTCGAGTGGTTAGGGTAGGGAGCGGGAGTCAGGACTAGAGCTGCAGGTGAGGGTTAGAGCTGCTTTAATTTCTATTGGACTGAATTTAATCCCGTTGGTTTCTGGTTGCTGCCTCTCAGACGCTCTGTCACGGGTGGGTGTCAGGAGGGAAGGCTGGGCGGTGTTACCTGTGCTGTGTGCCCCCCCGGGCTGTGACTGGGAATTGCCAGGGCTGTGTTACTTAGGGGGCCTGGCAGATTTCCTTTGTTCTTTGCTGGGCTTTTTATTAGCGCTCTCAATCTCTCTGCACCTCTCTCGGGGAGTCCTAGAAATCTGAGATGGAAAAATATAGCAGACCAGCTCATCTGCGTCCCCAGGCGAGTGCCAAGGTGGATTTGCTGTGTGAGGCATGTGGTTTAAATGTTATCAAGCTCTGAAGCTTTTACTGCTTCCCTTGGGAAACTGTTCTCTTGCAGGAGGCAGCGTATCCAAGTGGGTAGGACACAAGGCTGGGAGACGGGAGACCTGGGTTCTACCCCTTTCCCTGCTACTGACTCCCTTTGAGACTGTGGGCAAGTAACTGCCCCTCACGGTGCCTCAGTTTCCCCCTCTGTAAAATTGAGATGACTGTGGTGTCCTCTCTTTGTAAAGTGCTCTGAGATCAGTACATGGAAAAGCCAGCTGAGGGGCTAAATGTGATCATGCATCTAAATAAATATCAGGGCACAAATTATGTCGAGGCAGCCCACCAGCTCAGGCAGTTTAGAAAGACCCCACGGGTGGGGATGACGGATCAAGCCCCATGCAGGGAGTGGGGCCGATTTTTATATCCATAGCTACAGCCCTGTAAGGAAGAGCCCCAGATCCCCCAAGCAGCCTGCCAGAAAGGGCTCAGGGAGGGAATTAGTGTCGGGTGGATGAACTGCTTTTGCCTTATTTTGAACCCACTCGAACTCACTGTGGGTTGGAAAGTTTGACTCCAGCTTGAATGCTGTTGGTATCAGGTTCCACTTGGCAGGGAAGGGAGAGAAACATCCTTCAGAGGAGCCAGTCCTCTCTAGGGCGGTCCCTCTGCTCCAGCCATGGGCCAGCTAAGTTTCGGGGCTCCTCTGTGCCCGGCGCTGTCACAGCCTGTCCTTTGGCTATGAAGAGTTTTTCTGTTGACTCGGCCATGAAAGAAAAGACAGGTGTTAGGTGAGCGGGAAGAGCCTTGTGGCTAAGGTGCTGGCCCGGGGCTCAGGAGATCAGGGTTAAATCCTGTCTTGTAAGATACTTAGTCTCTCTCTGTCTGTTTTCCCATCTGTGCACCGGGGAGCGTAATGGTCTCCTCCTCAGAGGGGTGTCATGAACTCCGTGTGTCTGGGCGGTGATGCTAGGGGGCAGACGAGAGACCCCCCCTAGGAAGAGTTCTGAATGAATACCGACTCCTTTCGCAAACCCCAGAAAACAGGGGCTGGCCAAGCACCCAGCCCTTGTACCGATGGACCAAAGGCACAGGCTGCAGGCGGGGTCTGTGCCCGGCAGGACTGGGGGAGCCCGTGAAATCCAGTGAGGTGGGGCAGTGCACGTAATACCCCGGGGACATGCCCTGCAAGGACCCCACCAGGACTCTGGAGTAGTGATCCCTAAAGAATCCATCCTGGTCTTTCCACCGAGCCCCGCTGCAGGCTGGGACGGGAGTTTGGGAGTTTAGCCCACGCTATCAATGCAGCTCCTAGCCCTGTGCCTTCCTATGGAGCTTGGGCGGAGGGGGCTTGATTTAAAGAGCCCCCATTCTTCTAAGCAGTACCGGCGTCTGGCATGACTGAGCTGCCTTTCCCCCTTTCAGGCTGAGATCGTGAAGAGGCTGAGTGCCATCTGTGCCCAGATCATACCGTTCCTGACGCAGGAGGTAAGAGGGAGCCCCGGGCTGCTTGGGGGGTGGGTCGAGTGGTGGAGCCGTGGAGGAGGAAGACACTAGGTTGCACTAGGAGGCGCGAGGGGAGGAGGGACCCGAGCTTGCACTGGGATGAATAGTTGTGCTGTGTAAGAGCGAGATCCCAGGAGGGTGAGCGCCTCTTGGGGTGTTGCCCCTGGGAGGTGGGCAGCACTGCGCGGCACCCAGCCCGCCTCGTCCCCCGTTGTCTTTTCCATGGGGCGTGATACCCTGCCCAGCCAGGCTCCTGACCCGCCGTGCCTTCCTTTCCCAGCACCAGCAGCAGGTGCTGCAAGCCGTGGAGCGGGCCAAGCAGGTGACCATGGGGGAACTGAACAGCATCATCGGGGTGAGTAGCCCCGCGATGGGGGAGGGGAAGGGAGTTCTGCTCAGGGAGCTGGGATGCCCCTGGCAGGGTAATCCCAGACCACAGCTCCGGGCTGCCCCCAGCCAGCTGGATGGATGCCCCCCTGTGACCTCACCTTGTGTCTTCCTCCTTTGCAGCCATGTGATGAGCAAGCCAGACAGTGTTCCCCCCCACCCCCTCACCGTGTTGCACTGGCAGCAAAAGGCAGGAAAGCCAGGGAGAGGGTGGGGGGGACATCTCGGCCTCAAGGCAGCATTGAACAGGCCTGGGTGGAGACCAGGAGCCTTTTGACAACCATGGCCAAAGTCCCATTGACCTAGGAGCTGCTCCGGGCCCTGGGCAGGTCTCAAGGAGAGCTGTTGAAATCGCGCAGGGAGCCTTGGGGGTCATCCTGCAGCAGAGAGCCTGATCACCCCCCCGCCACCTCTGAGCGAGTGTCCCTGTTTGTGCTCAGCCCTGGGCTCATGGCTGCAGCTGGGCAAAGGGTCTTGGAACTGCTTCGGGGCAGGTAGCAGGGCTGGAGAGGTTGGGTGGAGGAAGGGGGCAGGGCTGAAACAGGGGGGGAAGGGGGTCTCCTAGCAATACCCCGCAGCCCCGGCTCTTTCTCCTTCAGCAGCAGCAGCTCCAGCACCTCTCCCACCATGCGCCTCCCATCCCGCTCACCCCGCACCCCTCGGGCATGCAGCCTTCCAGCCTGGCCAGCGCCTCGGGACTCCTGGCCCTGTCGGGGGCACTGGTGGCCCAGTCTCAGCTTGCCGCAAAGGAGGACAGGGGGGCTCAGGATGCCGAGAATAACAGAGGTAAGGGACTTGTATGGTGGGGGGGTGGGTCGGGACAAGGGGCAATTAACCCTTTGAAGCCTGAAAGAGTGGGTGTTTCCCGTGTGCTGAGGCAGCGTCCTTGGTGCCTGGGAGTTTAGCTCCCATCAGAACGAACAGTGCCCAGCTGCTGGAGAGTTTCCTTGTGCTTCTCCGCTCATATTCTATGGATCCTGCAGCTGCCATTTCTATCGCTCGGGAATACTGGTTAGCTAAGGAGACGCCCGTTCCTCCTGGGGGGCAGAGCCAGGCTGGCTAGGAGTGGAGAGGAAGTGATTGGTCCTTAAGGAGCGCTGCCATTTGGTGCCAGCCAACAGCCCCCCTCCCTGCCCCGGCAAACCACAGCGGTGAGAGCAGACATCGCCCCACTTTGCCCTTTACCCAGGGCTCACTGGTGTGCGGCAGCTGCTGGCTCCGGCTGGGAAAGCGCCGGGCGCAGCGAGTGACAGATAAAGCTAATTCAGTCTCTGGAACCTCGCGAGGTTGGGGCTATTTTTGACGGCGGGAGCCGCCACAGCGCAGCGTGGAAGCCTGAAGGCCCACACGTGTGCAGGGACGCGTGCCTGGTTGTCTCCGTGTGCAACCCTGCGTGTGCGTGCGCAGGACGTGTGTGTCTTTATCTGTGTGCCCCATGCGTGCGGGGGGGTGTGTGCGCCACCGTACATGTGTGTATTTGTGTGCACACATGAGTGTGCACGTGTGAATGCACACACAAAGGCGCGTGTGACGGGCTCCGCTGGAGCTGCTGCTGTTTCTTCGACGCTTCGCTCCGCACGCCTCCCCGGAACGCTCCTTCAGCTACTGTGGACCATCACGGTCTCTAGCTCTGTAGTGCGTCTTATCCATAGATCTCAAAGCACTTTGCAACAGGGGTCTCACTCTCCCCATTTTACATATGGGGAAACTGAGGCATTGGGTAGTGAAGTGCTTTGCCCAGAGTCAGAAGAGCCAGAAATAAAACCCAGGGCTCCTGGGTGGCACACCGGTGCTCTATCCACTAGGCCATGCTGCCTTCCAGTAGGGGCAGTTTTCAGAGTAACAGCCCTGTTAGTCTGTATTTGCAAAAAGAAAAGGAGGACTTGTGGCACCTTAGAGACTAACCAATTTATTTGAGCATGAGCTTTCGTGAGCTACAGCTCACTTCATCGGATGCATCCTGTGGAAAACACAGAAGACGTTTTTATACACACAAACCATGAAAAAATGGGTGATTATCACTGCAAAAGGTTTTCTCTCCCCCCACCCTACTCTCCTGCTGGTAATAGCTTATGTAAAGTGATCACTCTCCTTACAATGTGTATGATAATCAAGGTGGGCCATTTCCAGCACAAATCCAGGTTTTCTCCAGGGCAGTGTATGTTAAACATAGGTTGTGGTTAAGAGGAGTGTGTTCTGAGCACCCAGGGTACTAGGAAAGTTGTTGTGATTTATTTAAAGGAAACAAAAAAGGACCAACTCAATCATTTGTTTTGTTTCTTTACACACAGGGGTCCCAATGTAATGTTAGCAACCCAAACACAAGCGCACTAGCCTGGTTTATGAGACACCAGAAGTGAAACTGACCAGTCTAAGATCCCTGCTAAATTGCAAACAAAACCTAGATTGCAAACTCTTTTTTGTCTTTTCAATAAGCGTTACATTGCTTCAGACGGTTCCCTGATGGAGAACTCTCAGGTGCAACGGTTATATAAATAAGAACAAAAATGGTGAAAGCATTATTAAAAGCAAAACTAGATCATTTTAAGTGGCATGAGAGGCACCAGCAATCGAGGGGTGTGTGTGTGTGTACACCCCTGGCCCCTCCGCACATGTAACTGCATGCTTTAAATTTTGACAGTGTCTCTTTAAGAGTCCCCCCACCCCCCAAAGAAAAGACAACAGTTGGAAGAGGAGAAAAGCTGGCTTTTACTCTTTCTTGCTTAATCCTTTGAGAACCAGATAGGTAGGCCATTGGATGCTTTAAGAGGAAGTCTGTCCTGTGCACTGCTGGGCTAGACACAGGAGACAGTAGGTGTCCTCCTATGGGCTGTGTTGTGATGGATTAGATGGTCCCTTTCGCCCTTAACAACCCGTGCGATGCTACATATATCTAAGGGGTAATCCTAGTATCTCTGGGGTGAATTATTCAAGACTGGTATTATTAAATCCATCCTGCATTATGAGATTGTAACCCCCCACCCCCACCCCTTTGTGCTGACCAGTGAGCCCTGGAGCGGTTAAATATGTTCACATTCCCCCGTCTCTTGATTTCTGTCTGCTTCATCCCTGAGCATCTGTCCACCTGCCAGAGAAGATTGGGACTCTGTTGGGAGAACCCATTTATCTTCTCCAAATGCTGATGCGATCATTACCAGCCAGGATCTTCCGGGAGCAGGGAGCGCTGTACAGACAACCTCATGCTGAAATTTGCAGTCAGACCCCCGGTGATCTCGGCTCATCTGAGGAGATGGTGTTTGTGTTGCATGCATAGCATGCAAAAGAGGCCGGGGCAAAGCCTTTGAAGAGGGGAAGCACACACAGGGCTTGTGGGTATGGGGATGCACCTGGCTTTTTTCTAGAATTGTGTCCAGCATCAGTTAGCCTGTCTCCCTTTGGCCAAGGTGTAGTGTGTCTACCTACTGCACCCAATCTCCATTTCCTTCTGCCCCCAATCTGAGGATCTTCAAACTTTGGAGAAGTTCAGACCCTCCCCTTGTAGCTTACGTGGTCTGACGCTAACGGTCGCACTGATAGGGGAGGAAGGATGGTCTAGAGCAGTGGTTCTCAACCGGGGGTTCGCGTACCCCTGGGGGGACGCAGAGGTCTTCCCAGGGGCAGTCACTTAGTTTTACAACAGGCTATGTAAAAAGCGATAGCGAGTCAGGACAAACTAAAATTGCATACGGACAATGGCTTGGTTATGCTGCTCGATGTACTATGCGCGGAAATGTACATACAATATTTATATTCCAGTTGATTTATTTTATACTCATATGGTCGAAAGGAGAAAGTCAGCCACTGTTCAGTACTCATGTACTGTAACACTTTTGTACTTTCATGGCTGATCTTGTTTGAAGTGAGGTGGAACTTGGGGGGACAGGCCGCGAGACAAAGCAGACTCCGGAAAGGGGCAGGGCCGCTGCAAGGATATTTTGTGCCCGAGGCAAAACTTCCACTTTGCGCCTCCACCCCCTTCCTCTCCCCCCCCCACTTACAACCTCCGAAAACTAGTAAACGTAGCATTATAAACAGCCTGTCAGAACAGGTAACGGCTGTTGTAATGTTTCTTTTTTACCTTTAAGGCGTTTCAATTGTTTGCCATTTTCTCTGGTGGTGTCCCATTCAAAGTCTTACTATTGTGCAAAGCTAAACAATTGAGCCCTGCATTGCATCACCAGCCAGGTTAGGCCGGGTGACAAATCCCCCTTGCCCCAAAAGGCCATTATCCCCTGGTGACTAATTTCTACTCCAAGTCTGTAAAGCAGACTTTTAAGGTAAATACATTATTCCTTCAACATTACCCATGCACACATCTCTCAAAGATTCTCACTCTTAACAAGTTACCAGCCTTGTGTAGATCCCTTCCACGTTCCTCTTTGTGGGTAAGTGCCCTGTAAGACGCATGTGGGGTGAAGTGAGTTTGTCAGGCCTGCGGTGACAGCTGTTTGTGAAGATCAGGGGGCCCTTTGCCAAGGGGTGCTGGTGTCACAGTGAGCTTGGGGTGGCTGACAGTATGGGGCAGGGCACTGAGGCTGGTGTGGCAGGTGACATTCACTGTTGCTGCTGCTCTTGGCCGGCAAGTCCCGGGCCCCAGCCGAGCCCAGCCCCTTGCGTCTCCTCTGCGGCGGCGCCCCCGGCCTGCGTCCTCCCAGATGGTTAAAGGTGGAGAGCCACTGGGCTCGGGGAGAGGGAGCCAAAGAAGCACCCTGATAGAAAGGAGCAAATCCAGGCTACATGGAGATTTTGTACAGTTCCCATATCGGTCACGAGTACAAGCAACGTCAGCTCTGCAGCCCGGGCCAAGAATCAGGGGTTCCCGTTGTCCTCCACCAGAGAAAATTTACTATTGTTTTACACGGACTGTTGCTCTTTATGGTACAAGCTGTGGCATCACGGGCTTTGGGGTTCTCTGAATTCCTGCTTCGGGGCTGCACGTCAGACTCAATGGGTGCGTCTCAGACGCTCTCACCTGTGATTATGTGGGGTGACCGGCCCTAGTCCTCCCTCCAGGGTAACCCTTGATGCTGGAATGAAGCCCAGTGGGTGGAAAGATCTAGTTCTAGTCCCAAATGATCTGGACCATCCCTTCACTAGTGCAAGGAAGTGATTGTGTCCCCATAGCCGGCTTGCCAGGAATGGCTCTGTCCAGCCTTTCCTGGCTGATAGCCCTGATTAGGCTGGGGACGTACAACCCAGATCAGACCTCTCTGGTTTGGGCTTGGCCACATGACATCAGAACTAAACGAATCTCTTTGTTCTCCCTTTGTGTTTTCCCAATCTGGGGCTCTCTACGCACCTGTGTCTTCCTGCTGGACGGAGCCCAGAGCGCACGCCAAGCCGGGTAAGCTATGCAACGGGGGCCTGGAGATCACCTGTCTGGAAGAGGGTGGAAATTAGCACAGAGGAAGGTGTTGGACCTGAAACAATGAGCGAGGGCACGTACTGAAATGACACAGTCTTGCTGCTTTGGCGGGTGGTGGGCACATCTTATCCCTTCCCGGCCCGCAATGATCGGGAGGCCAGCTCGGCTGTGCACAGGGCTGGAAGCTGAGTTTGAATCCCATCTCCCAACCTGACTCTGGGCAAAGAGGCCGCTGGCTTTGGGTGCCCAGTGGGGCACTGGAAAGCAGAAGCTAGCCGCAATGCAAGGTACTCTGGCCAGGCCATAGGCGGGAGCAGGTTTGGTGCAGGGCCCTTACACTGGCTATGCCCCCTGCGTGGCAGGTGGATTCCTGGGGGGCCACCCTTTGGGGCCCCAGAGCAGCAGGGAGAATGAAGGGCCGAGGGGTCACTCTGTTGGTGGGACAGGCTCAGCCAGACTCCATCTTTTGATGCCTCCCGGAAGAGCTGCGAGTGGCCTCTTTTCTCCAAGCGCTGCGCCCGGCTCCCTTCTCTTGTGGTTGCACTGGGATTCCCAGGAATGTTTTGTTGCCTGACCTTTTCAAAGCAAACAGCCCCGAGATAGCATTGCTGAAGCCCTGGCACTGAAAACAAAGGGCAGGAGTCTAACGATTCACCGCTGGAAGGGAACCAGCAGGAGAGAAAGGGGGGCTGTTTCTGCAGCGCTCAGGATCCACGTTTAATTTGCTTCTGTCGACAGATTATTTCCAGGGGCTGTGGGTGGAGTTGTATCAAAGACAGAGAGCCCCGTTTGGAGCTGGTGTCAATTGGCATCACTCCGTTGACTTCAGGGGAGCTACTGCTACCTACACCAGCTGGGGATCTGACTCCAGTGGGATTCTCCCCCGCCCTGGAGGGCGGACCCCATGGACTTCAGTGGAGATAGGCTGATTGACAGTAGCTGGGGATTGGGCCCCACTGCCTTCAATGGAGCTATGTCGGTTTACACTGTCCGGAGATCCAGACCCATTGACGTAAATGTAGCTACCGCTGTTTGCACCTGCTAAGGATCTGGCCCAGAACTGGAATTTGCACCAAGGAAGCAAAGATCATTGACGCATTCCCCAAAGAGCTTTGCTTTTCCCTCTCGAGGGTGAGGAGGGACTGGCTGTCTCGGGGAGGGGTGCACAGCATGGGAGGCTTTTGTCTCTATGACTCGCACTCGGATCCAGCCTGTCTGGTGGCCTTGCAGAGTGAGGAGTGAGCCATGGGCCCATGCTGGTAGAGAAGGATGATGGCCTTGTAATGAAGACGTGGCCCAAGGAGCTAAGATGACTAGTTTGTGCCACTGACCTGATGTGCAGCCTCGGCTGAGTCACTTCCCTGCTCAGTGCCTCAGTTTCCCCCAGCTGTCAAACGGGGACAGTGATCCTCACAGGGCAGGTCTAGCAGCTCAATTCTCTGTGATCTTCAGAAGGAAAGGTCTAGGGAAGTGCCTAGGGTGACTTGTCCCAGGAATGACTTGCCTTCTTGGGGCGAAGGGCTGGGCTTGCAAAGGCTCCTCATGCTGGGTGCTCTTTGGAAGAGCGGGGCTGGCTGTGTCGATGCTGAGCACTTAGCAAACTCGGCCCCTGGCTGGGGACCGAGTGGACCATAGAGGCTGAATTCCCCTCCCGTTCCTATCCCCAGCGTGAGTGCCCGCTGGCAGGAGAAGCTTGCCGGAGGGCTGCCCTGGGCTGTGGACGGAGGAATTGCGTCTCCCACCAGATCCCTTCCCCTCCTCTACAAACCAGCTTCGCTCAGAGCTGGCCTGATGAAAGGGAGCCCCAACCTGTTAGGGGTGCAGAACCGGCCTCACCCTTGTTTGTGGGTCCGTACAAAGTGTCCGGCACTTCCCCTGACCTGGGAGCAGACACATACCTCTCATAATTCAGAACTGCAGTGACTGTAAAGTACACGCCGTAATAAACATGGGCGGCTGCCTGCAGGTTGCAGCGTGTAAAACGGGGTGCGTCCATTGCACCCTTGTGTCCACTGAGGGGGTTTCTGGGAATTGGTGGGCCTCCCCTCCTTCAGGGCCGTGCAGTCCGCTCGAGCCAGCCCCAGAGGAAACAGGCATATCCTATCGATCCTGACATCAGAAAGTGTATCTCCTACTGTCCTCTTCACCCTACTTAAAAGCGCTACAGAAAGCACACAGGAAACCCAGTCACCCACCCCTAAAATGCAGCCACCTCTGGGGTGGAGCATGGTGGCCATTTAACAGTGCCACACAGCAGCTCAGAATGGGAAGCGAAGGGTAACGGATCCAGGTGAAATCTGCTAGGAGCTCTGAGCAGAGTTGGGGGCGGGGGAGGGAATCAGTGATCCAGTCTGAGCTGGGAGTGTGCAAGATAAAGGGGTTCCTTGCTGGTGGATAAAATAACCCCCTTGCTTTGACAGGGGTGCTCCTGTTGGGGGTTTGGGGGGGGCAGTTTAATGATGGAGGCTCTCAGCCTGACTTGGCCCATTTGCCCGCTCGCTGAGGCAAGTGTCTGAAGGTCGAGCGCTGCTCCCAAAATATCCTCTTACGTGCTGTCTGAGGAGGGAGCGTTTCCTGCTGAACAAGCAGGAGTATCCCCTCGGGGCCCCCCGCTCCCCCAGGTAATCCTACCCCCTGCCAAACCCCTGGGAGGAGACTCTAGAGGGTACACCCTCCCAGCCCCCCGCCCCGCCCACGCTGACTCCTGAGCCCCTGCCCTGACCCCGGGGTGAGCGCGCTCTAAACACTCACAGGAAGACCTGCCCCCACTCAAGACAATGGGGCCCTAGAGAGAGCTGTTCTGCCCCGCTCTGGCAGCGATCAACTGCGAGTGCCGTGCCTCCCGCTCCCTGGGCTGCCTTACTCCAGCCTTGCCTGCTGATACACCGCTGTCACCTCCTCAACAGGCTGAGCCCGGGGTCCAGGGGATGCGCCAGGGTAGGGGTGGCCTGGTTGTTGCATTTCTCCACACCACAGCCTGGGCCCAGCCACGCATGGGTTTGTGCGTGGCCCTCGAGGACTCCAGTGAAAGCAGCTCCCTTGCATCCATGCCTGGCATCAAACCCCCACTTCGCGCGTCCCTAGCTGTAGCCAGCCAAGGGTCACGGAGAGGGAAACTGAGGCACGGGGCAGGGAAATGAATTGCCCAAGATCTAGCCAGGAATACGACCCACGTGTCGTGAGCCCCCAGTTCTAGGCATGAACCACTCCTCCTGCCTTTAGAGCGCTCTTTCCATGTGTGTGTGCTCTGAGTGAAAGCCCAGAGAACTGGTCTCTCACCTGAGCCATGTCCACCTGTGAAATCCAGGTGACTTGACAGTAGCCTGGTGGGAGGAGGGGGAAGAGGAGGGGTGTTCTGATCTCCACAGTAGGGCCAAATAGTCCCTATTCAAAGGTATTCCAGATTCCTGCTACTCAGGCATTTGTCCTGGTGCAATAGGAGGCTAGGGAATGCTTCCGGGCAGAGGCAGCTAGCACCGACAGGGTCTGGTGGTGCCTGTGTGCTAAATTGCTTTGTGGTTCAGCCTTTGTGGCCTGTAGCGGATGGTGGAGGCCGGGCAAGGAAGGGTTAAAGATCTCACTGTGCCCCTCAAGCTGGCGAGTTATTTGCATCGATCCACCATGAAGGACGGTCTTGTAATTCCTCCGAGGATGAGAAATGGCGTGGGCTGGACCGGTGATGTGCTCAGCAGCCAGCGTGAGGCACGGGAAGAAAGAACAGTGGTTACCGTGCCACAGCAGGTGGATTGATCCAAAAGGGGTCGATTCCAGATCCTTAGAGCTTTTTGGGGGCACATACGATCTGTGTTCATACAGCACCTTGCACCGTGGGGTCCTGGGCCATGACTGGGGTTCCCAGGCATTACTGTAGTACATAAGTGGGGTGGACTGGGGGAAATTCTGCCTGACCATAGCTATGGATCAGCTTGTGCCCTGAAGCCTGAGGATTGATGGTAATTTTCATCTTGGCACATTGTCACCGGAGAGGCCAGACAAGTGTCTAATCCTTGGAAACTGTTTGCGTTCTCCTGCAGCAGGGAGTCCGGTGCATTAACTGTCAGTGGGGCGAACAGGTCGCTTCCTCTGGTCCACTCTGAGTTTGCTAGGGGGTGATCTTTGCTCCGAACAAATGCCAATTCATGGAGAGGAGGGGGAGGGGAGGGAATGACCAATCTTAGGTCAAAACTTTCCAGCCTGGCCCCTGATTTGGTTTTCAGATCTAGGTGCCCAACCTGAGCCACCTCAGGGCCTTATTTTCATAGATCCTGGGCACAACTCATTGGGAACTGCGAGTGCCCAGCAGCCGGGCACATCAGGCCCCAGGATGTGTCTGGGGGAGCACCCCAAAGCCCAAGCACCCTGACATCAGTGCCCACTTTGAAACCCATGCAGACCAGTGTCCTCTCAGCCTGATCGGGTAGATTGGGGTCCCTGTAACACCAGTGTCCATCCTGTGTCACTCCAGATACTACACCAGCTCAGCATCTGGCCAGAGCAGGTGTGTGGGGGTGGGGGGAAGGAGAGAGTTGATCGTTGGAAACCGAAAAGCCTGGTAGCGGGGGATAAAGGGATTTAAGACACCCACGTAGGTTTTGTTACAATCAGATCTACACCAGGCCAGTGCCAGTGGGGTGGGGGGAAGGGAGGTACTAGCTGATCTTCATACCCTGCATCCCTTGTTCCAGCGGGGAAGAGGTTAAGGCGGGGAAGTGCAGAGTAAACAGTAGACTGCTGATGGGGATTTTCCATTCCTGTCATGCCTCATTATCTCCCAAAGGGGCAGAACTTCTTTCAAGTCCAGGGACTAAGGGAGGCTGCTGTTATTCCACTGTTGTTTTAATTTAGCCAGTATACAAATATCTCTGTTAGGGCTGGTCTGCAAAGAGACCACAGCGCTTCCTCCAGTGTGAGTGTCAGGGGGGGCTTCTGCTCCCAGCTACCCCCCCCACTTTCTTTCTGGAAAATGTTTATTTAAATAGGTCATTTACGAGGCCCACCTGCCGCGCAAAGATCTGTTTGCATGTGCCAGCTCCCAGCGGCTGGTATCTCTCCTTGAACTGACCCCCGCCTCTCCCCCGCCCAGTCCAGATGCACTGGCGGTGCCTGACTGTGGAAAGGCATGTGGCCTTGTTGGGCTGGGTGGATTTTTTTTATTTCTCCCTCTTCTTCAACGCAAGCACAAAAATCCTGCCAGCCCAGCTGTGGAATGATTTACTGAAGAAGTGACATGCTGGCAGTTGAACAATGTTCGTGCCCAAAGGTGGCTGAGCCCGGGAGAGGAGAGATGTTTGTTTTTTTAAAAGGAAGGCGTGTGGGGAGCAGGCAGATCTCAATCTGGACGGTCGCATGGGCTCCCGGCCAGCGCTGGATGATTCTTGGCCATGGGAGCTAAGGGCAGAATGTGAAACTGACAAAACTCAGCAGCTGTTTGGTGCCTTTTCAGGGAGATCTTTAAGTGCTTTATAAACATTCAGTGAATTAAGCCTCATGGTCTTTCCCCCCGCTCCTTGGGAGGCAAGTAAGGATCATTATCCTGATTGTGTAGATGGGGAAACTGAGGTGCAGCAAAGCCCCTGCTCTAACCCGCTAGACCCCACTCCCTCCCCAGAGGCAGGACTCTGGGATTCTATTCCTAATACTCACTGGCTGCTCTAACCACTAGGATAAAACCTGCCTCTGCCTTTTAACGTTTGGGGTGTGATTTTGCACAGTGCCAATCTGAGAACTTGTGGGTGTGTCCAGGTAGGGGCAGGGTCCCAGAGTGTTAAAAAGGCAACTGGAGGGTGGGGGGAGCTGAGGGCCTGAGTTGACCTCCCCTTTACAACCTGCTGCCAAGAGAGCGGATACGATGGGGGTCTAGTGCCAAGCGACTCTCACTCCCCCGACCCCCCGACTAGCGAGGGAGATCGGGTGAGCTGCAGCATTTACGAGACCCAAAGTCTCCACCCTGGCCTTTGAAGGGGCTCAGATGCCAGAGGCCCATGATGTTAATTCCCCGCCCCGAAAAGAGCGAGGCCACACATGCTGAAGGCCAGCCGCAAAGCTGGCGTGTACATGCTAAGCCCCGGTCCCCTTGGCCTCTGGGGAGGAAGCTGTGGGAAATGGCTTGGCAACTTCTGGGACTCTCCGCTCTTGCTGTGCATTAACTCTGGTCTCCTCTCGCTTCCCCTGGGCAGAGCATTTCTGCCTCCCCTCCGGAGAGCCTGCAGGGTGAGGAGCGGCCGGGCGGCGCAGGGCTCAAGCGGAAACGGGAGGAGAAGGACCTGCCAGGACATTATGTGAGTGCAGCCATGGAGTCTGGCGGGCGACACTGGATCCCTGCCCCTGGGAGGATGGGTCGCGTATTGCTGGGGAGGGAGGGCGCTTATGGAGGTGGCAGAGGGCACTCGGGTGTTTGAAGGTCTGGGTTTACCATGCAGTGATGTAAAAGGCAGATCCCGCTCCTCTGGGGCGTTTCAGAAGAACACGTTAGACAAACTCCTGTCTGGGAGGGTCTTAGGTTTACTTGGTCATGCTTCAGTGCAGGGGGCTGGACCTGATGATGACTCGAGGTCCCTTGCAGCCCTGCAGTTCTATGATTCAGTCGCAAACTCCAGCGGACCAATGTTCCACCGCACCAGGCTGGGGGGGCTGCCCATGTGTGAAGCTTGAGGCCTCCCTGAACCCCTAAAGGGCTATCAGAGAACCCCGGGGGGGCTTTTCAGCCTGGCAGTCATCACCAGACTCTCCCATTAGGGGCTCATGTAGAAAGGTCGCATGGTTCAGTGTATAATGCACTGGGCTGGGACTCAGGGGATCTCAGTTTTGTTCCTGCCTCTGCTGGGTGACCTTGGAGACGAGCAGCTGGGTGCCTCACTGGGAGTCATTCCAGAAGCATCTGGGGCAGGAACGGAGCGGGCCTGATTCTGATCTTGCTTACAGGGTGTAAATTGGCTTCAATGCCATTAAAGTCAATGAGCCACATTCTCTGCTGGGGTGACCTGCACCCTGGGGGAGCTCTAGTCCCTTATGGAGCCTTTGGAGGCAAGGCAGGGGGCCTTGGGCGATGTCCAGAACAGAACCCCAGAGGGGGTCTGCTCCAGCCTCTCTCATTAGGGGTCACATAGGCAGGTGGCATGTTCACTGGATTGGAGCTCAGGAGACCCGCATTCTTTTCCCAGCTCTGCCACTGACCTTGAATAGGTCACAGCACCTCCCTGTGCCTCAGTTTCCCCTTCTGATCTTTTCCTCTCTTGTCTAGTCAGACTGCAGTCTTGCTGTCTCTCGTTAGTTGTACGTACAGCACCTAGCGCAATGGAGACCTGATCTCAGTTGAGCGCGTTTGGCTCTGTTCCAATACCACTAACAATTATACACCTGCCCAGCCTGTTGTTGTTTTTAATGTTGCCCAGATGCTATGGGATTTTTCTTCCAGATTCTGCAGGAGCTTTGGGGGAGAAATCTGGGGGCTGATGATGATCACTTCAAAAAAGAAAATTCAGTCCAGATCCTATGGAGATAGGAAATGACAACTCTGAAGAGCTTTTTAACTAAAAGGGACCTTTCAACGTTGCTTACTAGCTTTAAAGTGCTGCAGAAAATATTTGGGAAAATACCTTAAAAAAGAATTCCACAGGGAGACCTTAAATCCGAGGTGTTTCTGGGTCTCCGCTCATCTGACACAGCCTTTGCTTGTGTGGTGTCTGATCCAAAGCCCATTGAAGTCACCACTCACTTCCTTGGGCTTTGGGTCAGGGAGACAAGCCAAGAGAGTGGATAGATAATAATAATCCTTAGGATTTATCTAGCGTTTTCAAGCTGTTATCTTAAAACACTTTACAAAGGACATCAGCATCAGTCTGCCCATTTCCCAGATGGGAAAATTGAGGCACAAAGAGGCGACGTAACTTGCCCATCCAGCAGGCCAATGGCAGAGCTAAGGATAGACCTCAGGTCTTCCAAGTCACAATCCAGTGCTTGAGCCACTAGGCAGCACTGCCTCGAAATCTGTCCTGTGTCGGCATTTTGCTGTTTTAATGGTTCCTTGCTCTGTTTCTCCCCTCAGCAGGACAGCGACGGGGACAAGAGTGATTATAACTTAGTAGTGGATGAGGTGAGTGAGAAGGTTTTAATTCGATCTCTTAAGGCCTTGTCTAGACACACAATTCGTAGTACTTTAGCTGTACTGTTTCAGCAGCAACCTAGGGTAGATGCAGTTCTCTCAGTGCGAAGGTAATTGCTGCGCAGAAAGGGGAATGAATTCTGCTGTGGTAAGGCACTTCTAGCAGCTGTAAGATAAAACCGGATCTGGAAACGTCTCTCCCCGAACTGAAATAATGACACTGGTCTGAAATCTGTGTATAAACCAGGCCTAAGATGGTAACTGAAGGCTGCTCTGTTAGACAGAGTTGCCACCTCTGGCGGTTTATCACAAGCCTTGTGATATGTGGTGGTTTTTGGGAAGCCCCAGTTCTGGAAGTCACGTGTCTGTATCAGAAACTCAAGTTTTCTTTTTTAAAAAAAAACAGGAAGTCAGTTTCTAGCCTTCCTGACAGTGGAGAGAAGCTGGGAAATGTGACCTCGGAAAGGCAAATAGAAAGAACCCCAGAGCTGTTATTTTAAAAGAAAAAACCGCCCTGGTCAGCCAGGTCCATGGGTCGGCAAGCTGGAGGCACCTGTCCCTGAGCGGAGACTCGACTGACTTGCAAACAGTCGTTTTGTCTGTCCGGTTGATTATATTGTAGCAGATCAGCGGGCGTCCCCCAGTTCTTCCCAGTTGCTACCCATCTGCTCCATGCAGCCAATTGGAAACCACCCAAAGCATTAAAAGAGAGAGAGAGAATTAATATGGCTTGCAAAATTCCCAGGGCATTCAAAAGCAGAGCCAATTTCCCCGTCCTCCTAGGCTACATCTGCAAAAGCAGGTCTGGACCCCACTCCACCAGCTGTGTGACCCTGGAGCGTCTCCATTCGGCTCAGCGGATGGCCTCCAAGGCACCAGGGTCTGGCACGGGGAGAGCCCGCTCTGCTGCTGGCCGTGATGGCCCTGTGCTGTGGGCACACAGTGGGCCCCGGTTCCCTCCTCTCTGAAGGCGCCGTCTGCTTTTCTCTTCCGCGCTGCAGGACCCACCCTCTGAGCCCAGCAGCCCTGCCCACGCACCCAGCACTAAGCTCCCGCCCGCCCGTAGGGACATGCCCGAAAGCCCAGCCTCCCTGGCCTCCAGCCGGAGCACAACGCCCCTCAAACTGAAGGACCAGAGCCTGGTAAGGAGATGGGCTTGCGAGCTGGAGAGAGGCCATGGGATGGGGGGATCGACACCTGACTCTGTATCCCAGAGCGTCTCTCCCTGCTGCAGCACATGGGGTGGGGAGGGGGAGTCCGAAGCTCCTCGCCGGTGGATCTGCGAGTGGCATGGATTCTCTGTCCCTGCTTAGAGGGCATGTCACAGGCAATCCAGCCTGGAGGCTGCACCGGGGACTGCCCCTGCTGGAGCTCTGGATTTATAGTGGATGCTGCCCCCTGCAATCCCCTCCCATGTGCCTTTCCCCCATCACACGCAATTACTCGGGCTTCCCGTCTGGTCCTTAACCCCTCAAGCACTTAATGAGAGAGTGTCTTGCCACTCTCTCTCCCCGCCATCCTATTGCTTCCTGCCCACCCCACATCTTCCCCTGGCTCCCCCATCCCTGCCGGACATGAGGAAAGAACCCTGCCCCCTCCAGAGGTGAAGAATTGCATTGCACAGCCCCCCCCTCCCCCCAGCATCAGCCCGTTGCATGGTGCCCCCTATTCTGATGCAACCCACGTCCCCCATTCCTGGTTCCAAGCCCTGGGGGGGTCATAGATTGGCAATGGGGTAAGAGGGATTGTGCCAGGTGGAGAGGTGGCAGTGGGAGCTGGGGAGGGGGGAGGGCACAACAGACCAGGGGTTACTCCTCCTAACAATCCTCTTCTGCCGGGATCCCTCCCTCCTTCTCCAGCACTGAGGGACAGCTGGATGCCTAGGAAAAAACCTGGTCCCCAAAGGGTTAACCCTCCAGGCCACAAGACACTGGAGTCAGATCCGGGGTCTATGTGTCCCCTGGAGGTTCTCCGGCGCTCTAAGGGTTAACAGCAGTCGAGCGAGACAGGACGGTTTGGGGTGCAGGCAGCGTGCAGACTTCGCTGTGCTATCCGCAGGCAGCCTTGCCAAGTGGTTGCAGCAGGGTGGGCTCCGGGAGCCAGGATGCCTGGGTACTATTCCCAGCTCTGTACTGACTCGCTGCACATCCTTGGACCAATCAGTTCCCCGCCCCAGGCCTCGCCTCATCCCATCTGCACAGCGTGTCTACCGTGCCGTGGGAGCACGAGGAGGCCCTAATTAACGAGCATGCATCAGATGCTTGGAGATCCTTGGCGTGCTGATTAATTAATTAGTACCGAAGCACTTCCATCGCTAGCGGGTCTCCCGTGCTGCCTGGCAAGGGGCGAGTGCCTTCGGAAGGGAGGTTAATACGCTGGTAACGGGAGCCTGGCTCTGCAGGTATTTTCCATCCGGCTGCCTGCAAAATTCCCCTGGGCGCCTCCTCGCGCTGGGCAATCTATCGATTTGCCCAGCATCAACCTGATTCTCAGATTGAAACGTCAGCGGGAGGGAAGCATGGGGAGGGAGGGTATTGATTGTGCTGTCATTCCCAGCCCAGCCATCAAGTGAGGGAGCGAGAGGCACTTATAAGATTCAGCAGGAGCAATCTGTCGGCAGCAGGGGTTTGGGAGCCCTCATTAGGGCTGCTGGCACTTGCTGGTATTTCTCCCCGGGACAGTCTGGTTAGAGCAGACGAAATGCCCTAAGTGATATGAGATTTGCGGGCTCTGCTTGGATTTCTACCGTTCTGCACAAAACCCCCAGGCGAGCAAAAATGCACCAGGGGTTATTGGACACCACTTCAGTGAAACAGTGGGGCGGCTGGTCGATGGGCCTGATCCTGCAAAGGGGCTGGTGCACACAATCCTGGGGCGGGGGCTGCAGACTCTCTGTACAAGTATTAACTGGAAGGGGGTGTTCTCTAGGGGGTCAGAGTAGGGGGCTGGGAGTCAAGACTCCTGTGCTGTCGTCCCAGCTCTGGAAAGGAGTGGGGTCCAGTCCCAGTGGTTGAAGTAGCAAGAGCCAGGACTCCTAGGCTCTGTACCAAACCCAGCCATGGAATCTCTCCGTGAGCTTGGGTAAATTAAGGCACTGCCCTGTGCCTCAGTTTCCCCCTCGAGGTGTGTGAGGTTTCGTGAATGTGCAGGTAGCACTCTGGGGGGCCTTGGCTGGAAGGCTGTAAAGCAGGGCAGGGTAACATCTCCTTTCCATTGCAGAATGATGCCTCAGCCAACACTCCCACCTCCAAGTCCTCCAGCTCCTCTCCTCCACGGGACTCCCTAACGCCTGGCCCTGGGCCAAGCTCGGCCTCCCATCTCCGGCAACTCTCCTCCAAGCCACCTGCCACGGACACCATCAGTGAGTCTCTCTAAGGCATCCGCGTCCTTCTGAGAAACTGCCTGGCCCTGTAACACAGCACGTGTGTGTGTGCAGGGGGGCTCTGTGCATGTCAGCTGGTGCAGTTACCAATGTACAGGGCTCTGGGTCAGTGGTGGATTTCCACCCATATCACAGCCAATTTTATGGAAGTGCTTCTGCCGCGCTAATATGGCCTGTCGGTCAATTACACCAACAGGTTCAATGCATCAAGAGAGCCTGCTGTGCAATGCAAGGCTCTCCTTACTTCTCAGGTGTGGGTCCATAGTATGGTTTTTGTCAACCTGTGGAACTCACTGCTGCAGGAATTCAGAGTGACAAATACTGTGTCTGGATTTTGGAAAGGGTTCTGCATTGTTTCTGACTAATAATATTTCTGGTTATACATGTGAAAACACGGGGGATCAATGCGCATGCTTCAAGACATTAGCTGGCAGGCTCAGGAAGGAACTGGCAGAGGAAGGATGGTCTTGTGGGTACGCCACTGGACAGGGACTCGGGAGATCTGGATTCAGTTCCCGGCTCTGCCACAGACTCCCTGGGTGGCCCTGAGCAAGTCATTTAGGCCCAGATTATCAAAGGCACCTAACTCCCATTGATTCAGGTGTCTCAATACCTTTTGAGGATCTAGGCTTTACTCTCTCTGCACCTCAATACCCCATCTGTGAAAAAGAGACCGTTGGCTTTTCGTCTCTTTCGATGTGTCTACACGGTGCCTAGTTACAAAGGGTCCCTGGTATTGGGGGCGGTGGGTTATTTTGATACAATTATTTGATCCTCGTGTATTTTCCTCCCCACCACGGTGCATACTGTTCTGTAGTCCAGGTGCCTTTGGAGAGTTTTCATCTCCTTCTGACACATCAGATACTGGCCACTCCCAGAGACCAGGGCCCAATGCTGGATTTGTCTCTGGGTGCCGTGTGTGTGTGTACCCTGAGGCTACGTCTACACTGCAGCTGAAAGGTGTCACTCCCAGCTTGGGTTCGACACATGTATTAGCTCTGCTTAAGTGAGGGCCTAAAATGACAATGTAGCCGCAACAGCTTGGGCTAGCTGCCCGAGTGAAACCCCATCAGAGTTGATCAGTACGTACTAGGTGGCGAGCCCGAGCCGCTGCGGCAACATTGTTATTTTAGGAACCAGGAAAGAGAGACAGAAGCAGATGGAAAACAAGCGAACTCTTACACTGGACACTCTTGGTCTTGTGCTAGGAGACGGGACGGAAGCTCCTGATCTCCATTCTCTGGACCATTCAGTGTTTTCGAGACTCTATCCTGTGCCCTCTGTTCGTCTCCTCTCGCAGGTGATGCTCCCAGTCCGTTCAATCTCTCTTCCTAGGAGAGTTTTTCCCGGTCCTCCGTCATTTGTGGCTCTGGGCCCCCTCTGGTACTGTGCACAGTAGCCAGAAGAAGCCGCACCATTGCTGTATTACTCCCTTGAGTAAGTGCAGGATTGGGCCCTGCACTGTTGTTTGTTTCACAGTTGCGCCTAGAGGCCCCGACTGAGATCAGGGCCCCATTGAGCTGGGTGCCCTACAGACAGCAAGAGACAAAGTCCCTGCCCCGAAGATCCAGCTGTTTAAGTGGGGCTCACTTGAAAGTCCTCAGGGGTGTGGTTTAATGTTAAAGGTACAGGGCCGTAGGGTGCCTTGGATCAGCTCTGCCACTGCCTATCTGGGTGATGCTGGGCAAGTTGTTTTGCCGCTTGGTGCCTCAGTATCCCCATCTGTAAACCGGGAGCATTACCGACTTCACAGGGGTTGCTGTGCACTGGTGTTTGGAGAGTGCTTTTGCAACCCTCCTGTGAGAGGAGCCGTAGAGCGTCGTGGAGATTTCTGCTAATAAAAATGTGTCCAGGCTGACAGCTGGGTAGTGGGGAAAAGCGTGGATCGAGACTGGCAGTTTTCAAAGTGGAAATAGAGCAAGACTTTGAGAAATGAAGCCCTTGTCTGTGCTAGAAAATTATTCTGACCAGGGGATGGAAATCGATCTTGATAAACGAGGAGAACTTCTGAGATAAATGCACCCGGATCAGCTTAGAACTCTCTTGCGTTGATTTAGCTTAATTCAGTATGAGCCCAGTTTAAAGGAATTTCAGAGTCTCAGCATGTCTAGGGCTGCTGGCTTGGGGCTCAGGAGACCTGAGTTCTTTTCCTGGCTCTGCCACTGATCCCTTGGGCAAGTCCCGTCGCCGCTTTGTGCCTCAGTTTCCCCTTTGTCTGCCTTGTCTAAGACATTTGAGGCAGCAGCTGCTTCTCACTATATCTCTGTATAACACTTAACATAACAGGACCCTGATCTCAGCTGGGGCTTCGTGGTGCTACTGTGGTACAAATATTAACTACTCACAAGTTCCTGGCTCCTGGCTCTGGGTGGTCAGGCATTTAGATCCATTGGTCCCAGGTTCAATCCCCGCTGACCAGGACCCACCCTGAGGCGTTACGCTGCCATAATGCAGGTAACAAGCACCCAGGGGTGCTGCTCAGTGGCTGCATCTCTTCTCTTGAACCCCCAGCTCTGCGCAGCCCCCTGAGCGTGCCCAGCACCTACGCGTCTTCATTTGGGATGGTGCCCCACGCCACCATCAACGGCGAGCTCTCTGCCCCCAGCACCTACGTGAGCATCCACCTCTCTCCGCAAGTCAGCGGCACGGTGATGTACGGACGGTCCCCTCTGGTGAGTCGCAGACTGGCCGGGGCAGAGGCCAGCTCAGCTCCAGCCACCTCCTGCAAAGGCCCTTCTCCACCTTCACCACAGAATACCGTGCATGCGTGGGATGGAGAGTAGCAGTGGTGAACTCAACAGGGGGCAGCTCAGTGCAGGGCACGGGCCAGTTGAATACAGCCAGTTAGGTGCCCGGCTCCCAGTGGCAGCTGGGGGGGGGGGTGAGTTTGTAATGGCCCTTTGTCTCTTTAAAGCTCTTCCCCCCTTGGAACATGGCCGGGGCGGTGCCCTTTGCAGCCAAGCCCTGGTCCCATCAGAGTTTTGCTGCCAGGAGCAGGAATTGGCCGTTGGCTGGTCAGCCGCTGCCCCCTCCCATATATTCTTGGAGGAAACAGGCTGCAGAGATAGCCAGAGAGGTTGTTCCAAGCCAGTCTTAGCGCAGGGCGGCCGGACCCTGCTCGTCTGTAGGCCCAGCCACTGTGGCCCTTCCCCACCACGCCGCTTGGTGGACCAGGCTCCCTTTTGCTTTTGCAGGTGGCTTTTGAGTCTCACCCTCACCTGAGGGCTTCCACCATCTCCTCCTCTCTGCCGGCCATCCCCGGGGGGAAACCGTAAGTGCAGCCAAATCTGTGCAGAGGGGCTGGGGGCGGGGGGAGGAAATCGTGGAAACGCCCCAGGGGAAGGTGGTGGAATGCAGGTCATCACCAAGCCAGGCTCCCACTGGCCCACGGCAGCATTCCGCACAGGAGCTCCCACATGGAGGCGGTAATAAACAGGCCAAGGCCATGCTGCAGCCTGGAGGAAGGATGGTCCAGTGGTTAGGGCTCTGCTGTAAGACTCCGGCGCCCTGGGTTCAATTCTCTGCTCTGTCCCTGACAGAGTCGCTTCATTGTTGTGACTCAGTTTCCCCATCTGGACGCTGGAGTTTACAGCCCTGCCTCTTGGGGCAGGGAGGGGGCTGTGAGGACCAATACAGTAAGGCTGGGAGGGGCTCAGCTACTACAGTAATGGGGCTGGGTACCTACCTACCTGGAGAGGTCCCTCCTTGTCTAGTGTGTGACCCCCACCCTCCCTGGCAGGGGAAATCTCCAGCCAGAGGCTACGGACAAAAGTGGGTGACAGATGCCCAGACACAGAGCGTAACGCCCAGGAGGGCTGCATCCCTTTAAGGCCTGCCAGCACTTACCTGCCTCTCCCCCTCCTCCAGCGCCTACTCCTTCCACGTGAGCGCCGATGGGCAGATGCAGCCGGTCCCCTTCCCTCCCGACGCCCTTATCGGCACCGGCATCCCCCGGCACGCCCGCCAGCTCCACACCCTGACCCACGGCGAGGTGGTCTGCGCCGTCACCATCAGCAACTCCACCCAGCACGTCTACACGGGGGGCAAGGGCTGCGTGAAGGTGTGGGACGTGGGGCAGCCTGGGACCAAGACGCCCGTGGCGCAGCTGGACTGCCTGGTAAGGGGAAGGGGCCTGGGGACAAACGAGCAGGGGGAAGGTGGCTTCTGTTGGATCCAGCACAATTCCTTGCTACCCTTGAGAGCCAGATCCCTGGCTGGGGAAAATCGCCATTGCTGGGGTGACTTCAGCTGAGGATCTGGCCCTGTGTGCTGCAGCAGCTGAAGATGCCAGTTTCTGTATCGCAGGCGAGACGCACTGGAGATTGTCACTTGGTTTGTTGGCGTGGCCCCCCTTGGCTGGTAGACTGGACCATAGAGTTTGGACTCAGGATACCCAAGTTCCAGGTCCTGTCGTTGCGGCTGTGTGCCCACCGTGGGCTGGGCTCTGCACTGGTTAGGCCAATGCTCTGTGTGCATGTGCGTGTGTGTGTGTGTGAGATGCCCTGCCTCAGTTTCCCCCATCGAGCCGGCAAAGGAACTGTGCCCAGGCAGTGGTGGGAAACGACCTCTGCCAGGGTCATTTTAAAAGCGGAACGGAGCTGCGTGCGTCGGCTGGGGCCGTTCCAGGCCAGCTTCCCCGGCGCGTCTGGAGCATCGGCGGGGACTGGAATTGCTCCGTTGCTAGAAAACCCTCGTCAAAAGGAAAAGCGATTAATAATTGAGCTTCCCCCCCGGGGGCCCTGTTCATTAGCATGCCAGAGATCCCGGCGCTCCTGCCCTTACTGGAAGGTGCTGCGGAGCCGACGAGCGTGGCAGGATGGCTCATCACTGCAAAACAGGCAGGGCGGGGGGCACTCGCTCCCCTCCCATCTTTGACCAACAGGGCTCCGATTTTTGTCCCTCATGCCTGCTCCCCCCCACACACACACAGAGCTCCCGACGAACTGTCCCAAGTGCGGCGGGTCTGGGACTGAAGCAGCCGCAGCTTGGGGTCACTTCAGCCAGGCTGGATGCTGCGGTGCTGGGCGTGCTTGAAGGGGGCTGGA
Source organism: Lepidochelys kempii (assembly GCF_965140285.1). Classification (NCBI taxonomy): domain Eukaryota; kingdom Metazoa; phylum Chordata; order Testudines; family Cheloniidae; genus Lepidochelys; species Lepidochelys kempii. The sequence continues at coordinate 13,286,419 of NC_136404.1, forward strand.
TAGGTTTGGGTGGCTGTGGTACGTGCTGAGAGCTCCCTGCGCTTTGCACTGCTTTTAAGAGCTTGTGGGGTGCTCTCTGTCTCCCCCATGCCGCAGAAACCCCGACCGCCCATGGGATGGCGGGTAAAACAGGCCAGTCTCTGTCACTGGGCACTCACACCCTCAGGCACACGGGACAGTGGATGGGCTTGTGCGTAACGTGTTGGCTGGGGCTTCGGGAGATCCGGGTTTAATTCCTGGCTCTGCCACTGATTCGCTGTGTGACCTCGGGCGAGTCATTTAATTGCCCTGTGTTCCTACTTGTGAACCCCTGGGGCCAAAGCCCAGCCTTTCGGGGGGGGGGTGTAGCACCTGGCACCGTGGGGCCCTTGGCAATGGGCAGGACACTAGGTCAGGTTGCGGGGGAAGCAGAGGTGGGGAACCAGGCTGCTTTGGAGAAAGGTGGAAATTGCTTCAAGGCCTGGAGGGCTTTAGAGCCTGGCTGCTGAGCCCTGCAGGGTGAACTCCATTGACCTCCACTGAGTCCCTGGCACAGGTGCCCCCTCCCTGCAGGATAGGTGGCTCTGAGAGGCTGCAGGCTGAAATCAGGGGAGACAATCCACTGACCCTTAAGGGGCATTGAATCAGGGACCCCCGCACTCCACAGTGACTGGCTTTAAGGCTGCTCCTCCCTCTCCCTTCCCCAGAACCGCGACAACTACATCCGCTCCTGCAAGCTCCTCCCGGACGGGCGCAGCCTCATTGTGGGGGGCGAGGCCAGCACCTTGTCCATCTGGGACCTGGCCGCGCCCACCCCCCGCATCAAGGCAGAGCTGACCTCCTCGGCGCCCGCCTGCTACGCCCTGGCCATCAGCCCCGACGCCAAGGTCTGCTTCTCCTGCTGCAGCGACGGCAACATCGTGGTGTGGGACCTGCAGAACCAGACGATGGTCAGGTGAGGCCCGCTCCATGCCCCCGTAGCTCGCAGGGCCTTCCCTGTGTGGCCCCCCCGGGTCAAGTACATGCGGCTGGGATCAGCCGGGTGACCTCTACCTCTCGTTGCCGGTTGGCGACAGTCACACCTCGGGGCGCATGGACTGCTGGGGTGGGACCTGCTGAACCAGACTCTGGTCAGGTGAGGCCCGGGGTCTGCCTGCCGCCGGCTAGGCATCCCTTCCCAGGGTGCGGGGCGGTGCGGCTGGCTGGCGCTGGAGCGGGGAGGAGCTGCCTGGCCGCAGGACCCGATCCTGCAGCAGGCTCCGGGGCCTGACAGCCGCGCTCTCCCCTCCAGACAGTTCCAGGGCCACACGGACGGCGCCAGCTGCATCGATATCTCCAACTATGGCACCAAGCTGTGGACGGGGGGGCTGGATAACACGGTGCGGTGCTGGGACCTGCGGGAGGGGCGCCAGCTTCAGCAGCACGACTTCAGCTCCCAGGTAGGGGGCGCCGCAGAGCCCGAGCGGGTGGGGGCGGTCGCCGCGCGGAGCTCTCCCCTCTCCCGCAGAGCCAGCCAGGCAGGGACCCGTTTCCCGGGGCCTGACTCTGCCTTCTCCCCCAGATCTTCTCGCTGGGCTACTGTCCCTCGGGGGAGTGGCTGGCCGTCGGCATGGAGAGCAGCAACGTGGAGATCCTGCACGTGGCCAAGCCGGAGAAGTACCAGCTCCACCTCCACGAGAGCTGCGTCCTCTCCCTCAAGTTCGCCTCCTGCGGTAGGAGTGTGTGCAAATGCAGATGCGGGCTCAGGCTGGGCGAGGGGTTGCATGGCTGGGCAGTGACTGGGACTCAGGAATAGGCATCTGTTCCTGGCTCTGCCGCTGTCCTGCTGGGTGACCTTGGGCCTCGCTCTGTGCCTCAGTTTCCCCTCCCGCCCGCAGTCTGTGAAGATGAGGGGCCGTTTCCCTTCGTGTCTGTGTGGCCCTGGCACAATGGGGACCCAACCTTGGTCGTGGCCTGGAGTTGCTAATGTCACACAAATTTCATCTGAGCGTGATGGCAGAGCTCCGCAATGGGGTTTACGTGGCCAGCCCCGGAATATGGAACGGAGCTGGGAAGAGCTTGGAAGGCTGCGTGGGTGGGACTCCATGTTTACAGGCAGGCTGAAAGTTGATCCAGCCTGGGCTTTGCTTTGGATGTCCCCAGTGCATCGTCCTCTGCTCCCAGGGCAGGTGGTTGCTTGTGGGATGCTGTTGGGATCCCCCCGCGCCTATGGGCAGCGTCTCCCCTTCTGCTGAATCTCTCGTCCATGCACACGACAGCCCCCGCTGACCCATTGGACTCTCCCGCTGCAGGTAAATGGTTCGTGAGCACAGGGAAGGACAACCTGCTGAACGCCTGGAGGACGCCCTACGGAGCCAGCATCTTCCAGGTGTGGTAGGGTGCCCTGCCGGGAGGCACGTTCTGCTTAAATCCCTCACCCCCGGCAATGCCGAGAGTGGGAGCAACTGCCCAGCCCATCAGTGGCTGCCCCAAAGCCAGGTTCACCCAGAGTGGACCAGAGTCTGACCTCCTGCACAAGGCAGAACAGGAGTGTCCTGAATTAATTCCTGATTGACCCAGAGCATCAGTTCAATCAGTGGGAGGCTTTCTCTTGGTTTTAATGGCCTTTAGCACCAGCCGTCCCTGCCCTAGCAGAGATCAGGGAGTGCTGAGAGAAAGAAAGTTGGGCTCCGATTTTAACTCACCTGAGAACAAGGTCTCGGCCAGTCTTTGCCACTGGTCTCCCTGGCCCTGCTCTCAGCCCCCACCTCGTTATCCCACTATCGGGGCCGCCCAGGGGGCAGGTGCCCTCTCCTAACCTCCCCTCTTTTCTCTCTCTCTCTCAGTCCAAAGAGTCCTCATCAGTGCTAAGCTGTGACATCTCGATCAACGACAAGTTCATCGTCACAGGCTCCGGCGACAAGAAAGCCACCGTCTACGAAGTGGTGTACTGAAGCATGCGTGGCGGGGGGGGCGCTCCTCCCCCCTCTGCCGGCAAAGGCCGGCAACACTGCCTTGGAGCTGCCGGGACCGAGCTGTACCGGGACCAAAACCAGCGTTACCCAGGGCAGCCTTTCCAACCGACCGCCGGGGCCTCAGAACGCCACGTGCGCTGGGAGCGGGCCCCCCCCTCCCCACAGCTTCAGCTGCGGAGCCTCGCGCGGTCGTTCCCGGCTCGGAGGTGGGCCTTGTCTGAGTGCGACGCTCCCTCCACTCGCAAACAGGTGCAGGCGGATGGAGACACGAGACGCCTCGCTTCCTTTCGGCATCTTCCACGCTTCCTCCCCGGGCAGATGTGGGGGAGTTAGGAGTCGCTGGGATCTGACCGGCGCGGGGGTTTGGCTGGAGAGGCAGGGCCCGATGGGCTTCCCAGCTAGAGGACGAGCAATGGCCGGATCCCAAGGGCCGGAGGGGAGTTATTACTGGTGCAAGTGATGCTGTTATCACTCAGTGAGCAAAGGGGCTGGGGCCTGGCACTTCTCCCACATTATTGCTACTGATTCAATGACGCCAATTTTCTGTTGAGAAAACAGCTGTAATTTCTCCTCAGTAAATAAATGTATTTAACAGGCCGTAGTTTCAATCCCTGCGTAATGAAACGTGTGGATTTTCCGTGTGGCTGGGGACAAGCACAGGCCCCGGATTACAGCCAGGGCCCCCATGAAACACCCCTGCTGCTTTGGTGACTTGGTGAAAAAGGAGCTGGGGTCCTCCCTAGAGATGCTGGTGACAGCTGGGTCCTCTCCTGGGTGAGGGTTGGGGCTAAGGTGCTGGGCTGGACCTTGGGCAAGCTGGGTGAGTATCCCAGCTCTGCTACTGCCTCTCTGGGTGACCTTGGGCAAGTCACTTCCTCTCGTGAGGCCTCAGACCCTCACCTGTAAAATGGGGATAATCCTGCCTGGCTCCCAGGCTTTTGGAGGTTTACTGTGAGCTCTTCAATGCAGGGCCTCCCCCTCCGAGAATGCGCAGTGCCTAGGGTTGCCAGGAGTTTCCTGCAATCGGCCTCAATCTCCCGCTTGCTACTGAAAGGACTCCAGTAGATTTTAACAGGCCAAAAGTCTGGTCGGCAGGGGCAGTGCAGCGGGGCTAAGGCAGGCTCCCTACCTGCCCTGGCTCTGCGCAGCTCCCAGAAGCAGTGGCATGTCCCTGCAGCTCCTAGGCGCAGGCAGGGGCAGCCAGGGGGTGTCTCGGCACACTGACTCTGAAGCGCCCATTGGCCGGGAACTGTGCCCAATGGGAGCTGCAGGGATGGTGCCTGCAGGCAAGGGCAGTGCGCAAAGCCACCTGGCTGCCCCTGCCTGCGCCTAGAAGCCGCAGGGGCATGGCGCTGCTTCTGGGAGCCATCGGAAATAAGTGCCTCCCAAAGCCTGCAACCCCCTCCACAACCCCAACCCTGAGCCCCCTCCTGCACCCATATGCCCTCCCAGAGCCTGCACCCCCCCAACCCCCTGCATCCAAACTCCCTCCCAGAGCCTGCAGCCCCCCCTGCCCCAGCCCTGAGCCATCCCCCCCTCCCCGCACGCCCTCCTGCATCCCAAACCCCCTGCCCCAGACCAGTGAAAGAGAGTGAGGGTGGGAGAGTGTGAGTGGGGGGGGGGGAATGTATTGAGAAGGGGCAGGGGGCGGGGCAAGGGTGTTTGGGTTTGTGTGATTAGCCAGTCGAGCCCGATCTGAGAGGCGGGAGATGCTAATTAGGCTAATAGGTGGAAAATGTTACAGCTGCCTAATTAAAGCAGGCGTAGTCCCCATGTCTGGGGGGCAGGGAGATGGCTCAGGGAGTGAGGGGGTCTGTCCTTCCAGGGAGTGATGCTAAGGAGCAGCAGGGGGCTGCACAGGTCCCAGCGACAGGCTGGCGAAATAAGCAGGGGCTCAAGGGCTGCCCGGAGCCTCGGCTGCGCCAGCTGGAGCCACGGCAGGGGCGTTAGCTGCAGCATGCATGGCAGCTGGGCGCAGTGATGCCCTGTGGCCGAGGTCCTGAGACGGCCGTACGCGGGAGAACCAGCCCTGCCAGGGCTTAGGAGCAGTAGCGCGGCTTAGAGGCTGCCCCGTCCGGGTAGGGCTTCAGCATTTGTTTTCCTGCTGCAGGGGAACAAACACCAGCCCCAGCTGCGGGAGAGGCCGGTTCAAGGCCTTGCTCGGCCTGATGCAGAATCTTTTCCAGCCGAGCTCACTGCAAATCAGGGAGAGGAGGGAATTCAGCATTGGGTCAGCCCAGCTCAGGCCCGGCCACGGCCAAGTATTGCTTCAACGTTGCCAGAACAGCACCTTTTAGTGCCAAGGGGCAGCTCAGCACCTGACTGTGCCCAGGCTTTTGAGCCCCAGCTGACACGGGAACAGGTCCAGGGAAGGCTGCTGCAGCCCCAGCTGACGTCGGAGCTCGAATACCAGGAACAGTCAGGCCATGAGGCAAACCTACCCACGTTCAGACTCCCCCCTCCGTGCCTTCCCACCCCTGCCCCTTTTCACCAGCTTCCTTGCCAGGACACAACCCCCATCACCACGGCCCCTTGCCAAGCAGAATAAAGGCTGGAGCAGCCGAGCCCGAGGCCAGCCAGCCAGAGTCACTGGCAGCTTGATCCCAGCAGCAGCCCCTGCCCACTGAAGAGGAAAAGCAGGTTTCGAGACAGCTGAATAGAGGGCGGATCCAGTCTGGGGCTGAGCTGCCACCCACCTCGCCTTCCAACTGCCTGGCCAGCCCTTGCCAACTCAGCACGCCCTTGCTTAGCATCGAAGCTCATCCTGAAAGAGCAGCCCCCTTCCTGCGCTGGGACGCACCTCGGCCAGGACGGGCCTGGGCCTGGGGGGAGCGGCATAGTTCGGTAAAGGAGAGTCTCGGTCCCGCGCTCAGCTAGAACCTGGGCTTTTACTGTCACCCCTGAGATGGGGCAACTGTCCCTTGCACCGGCCGAGAGGGTGAAGGGCTGGACAGCTGCAGAGGCCGGCACCTGGGCTGTAGATCATTGTAGTGGGGCTTGCGTTATCTCAGCGTGCGTGGTGGTATAATGCGGATACTGAATTCACCGCCCCCACCTGCTGCTTCTGTAGATCTGACCAACTTCTACTCTGTCTCTCCCCTTCCGGGGGGGGGAACACGCTGCTGGAGTCTGCTGCAGCGCCGGGCCTCACCTCCAAGACACCCAAGGAAGCCCAAGCACCCCTGTAACCCTCCCCTTCCATCTCCCAGCCCTGGCCTGAGGGCAAGGAGAGGCTGGTGCTGTCCTGGCAGAGGAAGCAAAGCATGTAGGAAAACACACAGCAGGGTGTGGGCAAGACCGATGCCCACGCACTGTAGACAGCGCTCTGGTATTAATACCAAGCTCTCTGCATGAGGAGCTCTCATGACATTTTACAAAGGTCCCCCCCAGCCCCATTTTACAGGTGGGGAAGTCAGCAGGAAAGGGGCTAAAACCCAGCAGTGCTCAGGGCCGGGGCAGTACTCTAACCGCTCACCCACGCTGCCTTCCTTCTCTTCAAACACTCTCCAGGAGGGAGACGCAACTCGCCCTTGGGCCCCGCTCTCCCCACAGCTGCAGAAGGTCCCTCCCTTAGAGACGGGGCAGGAGTAGGGACTTCAGAGGGAAGGATGAGCCTCAACGCCCAGCTCTTGTAATTGCAGTCCACCGCTGATCCTACAACAGCCATCCAAGCTTTCCCGTCTATAACAAAGGGGAGCGCGCAGGCCGGGGGCGGGAAGCCAGCCCTGGAGCCCGTTGAAAGTCTGACAAATCCCTGCCCTGTCCAAAACAAAAAGAGGGCCATTTTGTTTTACTCTGTTTCCTGGAACCATAGACCCTGGCTGAGAATTTCATGAGGAAGGTGGTGCAGGTTCAGGCTGGAATTTCTAGGCAGAGCCATGGCTCCAGCCCTGACCCGAGCCGTGGGAGTAAAGATGCGGTTTCAAAACCCCACTCTGCATCCTTCAGCGCAGGGACGAGATACTGGAGCTCCCAGGCGGTTGCCCCGACCCCCAGGCTAGTGGCTGTTCTGCACAAAAGTTCCAGAGGTCGGGGTCCCCCCTCCCCCAAAACAGAACAAAAATCTTCAAAACCTCCACTACTTATCCCCCACAACCCAGCAAAACAGAAGAGCTGTTTTCTGGCCAGGATGAGCTAGTGTTTCCAGCCCCAGCAGGGGAGAGAGCCAGCCGTCAGTCCAGGCAGCCAGCAGTTTGCACAGATGCACACCTGCAGGAGGGGGAAGGCAGGCAGTGTAAGTAGGGCAGCAATTAGAAACCCCCACCACTTCCTGAAGCAGAGAGACCCCTCCCCCCCCCTGCACACACATACACCCAGAGGAAGTGACAGAGGGGGGAGGGAGATGCTTTTGCTGAGGCAGCTGAAGGGTTGGGCCTAAGGAGGGTACATCATTTCTCTCCCTGAGATACACATGCAGGCTGCATGCACTTGGCAGAGACCCCGGCCTGGAGGCAGCATCAGATGCCAGCTGGAAGGGTAGATTGATGCATCACTGCAAAGAGACCTGCAGTGTTCCCGCTGAGCGTGGGGGAGGAGCGGCAGATCCACCTTGGCAGAGGGAGCATGTGGGGTTCACAGGATAGGGCCCAGTTCTGTAGCTATACCTCCCCTTCCCCCCGTGAGGCACAGGCAGGTGCGGGAAGCAGGCTGTGCCCCTCGCTTCTTCTTGCAGGGAGCTGAAAAGAGGAGCAAGGGAATTACAAGAGAGCTGCTCCGATCCCTAGATTTTGCTATTCGCACCACCGCTCAGAGCATCGGGAGCTCGGGACCCCAGCCAGGCTGAAACACTGGCCCTAGAAGCAGGCCCACAGCTGCCCGCTCCTGCCCTGCACCAGCTAGGCCAAAGCAGTAACTCCTGTAGCAGCCACCCCCAGGAGAGGCCCCGGGGACATTGGCACAAGCCCCTGGTGCTCGCACATCTTTCTTCAGAAGAGACTGGAAAACCTGAAGCAGGGCAGAGACGCCTTCCAGCTGGAAGGCACTGTGTTCCCTATGCCCTCAAACCAGGGGATTTGCTTCTGCCCAGGGCCACTGAGAGACCTAGAGCCAGCCCCTGAAGCTGCAACCTGCTGGGACCACCCCTGGGAGCTCTCAACTCCAGGTGGAAGACTAAACCTCCCAGCCCCCTTACTTCATTGCACCAGGGCAAAAGGGGGGAAGGGGGAGAATTCTAGCAAATCCAAGCCTTTCACAGCCACCCCATGACCGAGTAAGTCTCCGCCCAAGCTACAGAGTGATGGAGAATGAAGCCCATGCAGGAAAAAATGACCCCGAAATCGCTTAACCCTCAACCTCTTGCTGGGCACTGCTATTATCCCTGCTTCAAGCCGGGTGGGGGGAGCTACCCCAATACCCCCCCCATCCCAAAGACACCAGGACCTGCAGGGGGTGACACAGGAGCTGTTCTAGTTTGCCAGCCCTCAAGATTGTTTCGGAGCCCCCCTGCACCGTAGGCTGCTGTTCTCTAGGGACGCCGGGGCTCACCGCTCTCGCAGGGGATTCTTCGAGTGATTTTTTATTAAATACAACCTAGAAGCCAGACAGGCAGGGGTGGAGTGGCCACCTCCTTCCCAGCTCAGCCCGGAGCTTTAAAAAGAAAACAAAAAACAAAACAAAAAACAGTATACAACAGTTTTTAAAAAAAAAACTAAACAAAAACAATCCCCCAGTGTTCAGATTAAAAACCCAAAAGAATGAGTGCGCCCAGGAAGTTAGATCTGGGCAGACGCTGTCCCTTCGGGCCGAGAGTGATTTCTTCACTGGACGGGGGTGCCGGCTGGAACTTCAAGGGTTCCCCACTTTGCTCTTCTCTCCAGCTTTGATTCCCGTCCCCCTCCCTTCCAGGGGTTCTTTGGAAAGTCACTGCTGTGGATGTTTGTGCACAGGGCAGAGGGGGCGGGCTGGGACGGATGCGCAGCCAGCTCCCCCATGTCCAGCCGCCTTTCAGTAAATAACCTCGTAAACCGTGGCCTTCTTGTCTCCCGAGCCGGTCACGATAAACTGGTCGTCGGTGGAGATGTCGCAGCTCAGGACCGAGGAGGATTCCTTCGACTGCAAGGAAGAGCGGGGAGAGGAGACATCGCAAACCAGCTCATACATAAGGCCATGGAGTGGTGCAGTGATTTATACCAGCTGGCCTTGAACTACTTAGCAAGGCCTCCAGGGAGACACTAGGCTGCGCTAGTTTAGAGAGCCGATTGCTTGAGGATAACGGATTAAGACAAATTTACTACTGGGCTAAAAACCAGGCTCCTGCTGAGACGGCCTCTCCCGCCACTGCCCCTGGTTTAACCCCTTGCCGGGACAAGCAACCCTCTTTGCTCACCTGGAAGATGCTGGCTCCATAGGGCGTCCTCCAGGCATTCAGCAGATTGTCCTTCCCTGTGCTCACGAACCATTTACCTGCGGCAGAGTGTCGGAGCGTGACCAGGACGGAGGGAGAGGGGGGCAAGCCTAGCTCAAGCCAAGCGTGTGGCCCCACCCCCAGATGAGTCACAGGATAGCCCCACCAAAAAGAAGCAGGTGGGGGAATGTCTCCCAACCCCCTGCACGAAACCAGAGGCATGCACCAAAATTACACCCCAAAGCCAAATGAAGCGGAGGAAAAGGGATGGCTCTGACTCAGGCAGAGCCATTGGTGGATTGATGCCAGTGGAGGCGAGGCGGCAGGCGAGGCACTCTCATGCTTCAGGGAGTACCAGGCTCGCTGCAAAGGGTCAGGAAGGAAGGCCCCTCTGCTTCCTCCTACTCCCACTGCAGAGCTGCCTAGGCGCACGGTGCAGAAGGGATTGTCCACCTTCCCCTAGGAGCACAGACATGGGACTCTGAGCAGAGGGCTTATGGGGCTGGGGCAGGACAGCTCCCTCCTACTGTAGGCGGGATAGAGGCAGGACACAGGCCTTCGCATGAGATCCTGGTATGAAGGGGTTCACGGCTCCGCTCGGCCCAGCCAGCAGGTTAGAAATGACGGCGCCTCCCTACCGCAGGAGGCGAACTTGAGGGAGAGGACGCAGCTCTCGTGGAGGTGGAGCTGGTACTTGTCCGGCTTGGCCACGTGCAGGATCTCCACGTTGCTGCTCTCCATGCCGACGGCCAGCCACTCCCCCGAGGGACAGTAGCCCAGCGAGAAGATCTGGGGGAGAAGGCAGAGTCAGGCCCCAGGAAACGGGTCCCTGCCCGGCTGGCTCTGCGGGAGAGGGGAGAGCTCCGCGCGGCGACCACCCCCACCCGCTCGGGCTCTGCGGCGCCCCCTACCTGGGAGCTGAAGTCGTGCTGCTGAAGCTGGCGCCCCTCCCGCAGGTCCCAGCACCGCACCGTGTTATCCAGCCCCCCCGTCCACAGCTTGGTGCCGTCGTTGGAGATATCGATGCAGCTGGCGCCGTCCGTGTGGCCCTGGAACTGTCTGGAGGGGAGAGCGCGGCCGTCAGGCCCCGGAGCCTGCTGCAGGATCGGGTCCTGCGGCCAGGCAGCTCCTCCCCGCTCCAGCGTCAGCCAGCCGCACCGCCCCGCGCCCTGGGAAGGGATGCCTAGCCGGCGGCAGGCAGACCCCGGGCCTCACCTGACCAGAGTCTGGTTCGGCAGGTCCCACCCCAGCAGTCCATGCACCCCGAGGTGTGACCGTCACCAACCGGCAACGAGAGGCAGAGGTCACCCGGCTGATCTCAGCCGCATGCACTTGACCCGGGGGGGCCACACAGGGAAGGCCCTGCGAGCTATGGGGGCGTGGAGCGGGCCTCACCTGACCAGAGTCTGGTTCTGCAGGTCCCACACCACGATGTTGCCATCGCTGCAGCAGGAGAAGCAGACCTTGGCGTCGGGGCTGATGGCCAGGGCGTAGCAGGCGGGCGCCGAGGAGGTCAGCTCTGCCTTGATGCGGGGGGTGGGCGCGGCCAGGTCCCAGATGGACAAGGTGCTGGCCTCGCCCCCCACGATGAGGCTGCGCCCGTCCGGGAGGAGCTTGCAGGAGCGGATGTAGTTGTCGCGGTTCTGGGGAAGGGAGAGGAGGTGGAGCAGAGGGGTCAGTTACTGTCACGGCTCAGACATCCGCTCGAGTCCTAGCTAGGGGCCAGTCGAGGCCTCCCAGCTCCGGAGGGGACTCCCATGGGAGAAACCCCAGCGGATAGGACCATCTGCAGTGCGCCTGTCTGGGCGATGGGAAGAGACCTGCAGCCCACACCCTCCGGAGCTTGGCTTCCGGCACTGAACACACATGCCTGGGGGGCCCAAGAGGGGGCCTTCATTTTACTAGCACGCGATTGTTAGTGCTTCATGCCCACAGCATCGGCTCTCCGCAGCAGCTGCTCAACAGACACGGCTGGTTCTGGCACGTGAACAAGAGGAGCAACCATGCAAGAGCCTACGGGATGGGGCTCATGGCCAGGAGCAGATTAGTCAGGAGGGACACAGGCCCTTCTCCCAGGTGGGAAGGGCTAGTGATCAGGACACTGGAGGAGACCTGGAGTCTATTCCCAGCTCTGCCACAGACTCCACATATGACCTTGGTCAAGTCACTTAGCCTAGCTGTGCCTCAGTTTCCTTATCTGTCAAATGGTGACAGCAGCACTTCCCTGCCTCACAAATGTGGTCACGGATTTAAGGCCAGAATGGGCCACTATGTTCATCTCATCTAGCCTTCTTCCTAACAGAGAACCTTCTCCAAATAATTTATGCACCACCTCCAATTACTAAAATACAGATTTCCCCTCTCCTAAATTTCCAGTGCAGCTTGAAATGATCATGACTCATCTGCTTCCTTGTTTATGCATCAGTATCTTCAAGGTCAGCACAACTCCAGGAAGAAGATTTGTTACCAGACTGCTGCTTTAAGGCCAGCAGGAAGATAGCTCTGTATTTTGTTGTCAGAAAGGGACATACTTGAAATCTAGGTCAGGCAATGTTAAAAAAAGAGTTCCAGGTCCTGTCCCTGCCTCAGTGGCCCCAGAATCCCATTTTCCAGGATGTCTCTCTCTCATTAAACGAGGGACCACAGACCCCATAAGCAAAAGCAGAAACGGACTACGGCCAATCCTGCAAACACTTATGCAAGTGCTTAGCTTTAAGCACATGTGTAAGTATTTGCAGGACCAGGGCGTCAAGGACTAGATCCAGGGGAAAACAGTGAAACTGGTTACGCACATCACTGTCAAAACCAACAGACTCATTTCCTGTCCGCAATAGTAATCCGCTCCCCGTGTCCTCCTAACATATCAGCCAGGGAATAGCGCGGCTACATTTTCATTCTCACCAGATCACGACGAATGTGGACAGAGCTTTGAAAACCATGCGAGCCCTGTGCATGGGGGTGCGTTCACACAACACTGGGCTCGTGTGCACGCGTGTGTTCCTCAATTGGGGTGCATGCTACTGAAGGATTTTTGCCCTTTGTATATGCACAGGGCCTTTTCTCTAAGGATCTGAGAGTGCTTTATACCACCACCCAGCCCTTTCATCCACAGATCTTAAACCACTTGACACAGGAGGTCAGTATCATCACCCCTGTTTTCTAGATGGGGAAACCGAGACATACGAAGGCAGATTGACTTGCCTGTGGTGACCCAGCAGGCTAGTGGCAAAGCAAGGAACAGAACCCAGCCCCCTCCCTGAGTCCCAATCCACACTGCTTGATTCGAGGCCCGGCTCTCTAAGGAAGTAGCTCAGTTATATTAGCTCCAAATTTACAGATGGGTAAACTAAGCCACAAACATCAAGTAATTTGCGCACGGTTTAAAGGGAGGTGAAATTTGGAGGTGGGGTGAGGCACGGAGCAGGGTTTAAATTTATGTCCATTACTTTTTTTTAACGACTCCCTGTGACACACAAAGGCCTACACGCTACCGCCAGAGGATAAAATGCACCGACTGGGAGATACTGAGATATTCTGATGACGGGGGCCAGAGACACACCTAGACAGAGAAACCCAGGCTGCTACTGGCCACCAATGCTCACAAAATCCTTTGCACCCAGCATCGTATCGAAGTACCAAGAGGCCCAAATCCTCTTTGTGGAGTTTCTACTGAACTAACTTCTTGTCTTAAACGGTCACATTAGCCCAGTGGCCATGCCCCACCTCAAAGGCGGCAGCCAGGAGTGATGGGGTATATTCAGGCTAATTTGCAGACAACCTCCCATTTGTTTCTCTGGGTGGGAACTTTGCACCGACGCTCATTGCGCCTGCAGGTCTCTGGTAGTCTCTGGGAGCACCTCTCTTACTCCTCTTGGAGAGCTGCTTAAATGCAAGATGCCCATCTAAATGCTTCCCTAAACCGGACACATCCATGTGCTCTCATCTGCACCCACAAACACCGGAGGCTGCATCCAGCCCAGCAGGGTCTGTCCCCCTCGAGGCTGCACCGGAATTCCGAGGACATAAAGAACATAGGAGCTGCCATACTGGGTCAGACCAATGGTCCATTTAGCCCAGTATCCGACAGCAGCCAATACCAGAGCGTCAGAGGAGTATGTCCAGAACAGGGCAGCTGGAGTGATCCACCCCAGTCTTCCCCTCCTGGCCGTCAGAGGTTTAGGGTTGACCCAAGCACGGCATTGTATCCCTTAGCTAACAGCCATTGATGGACCTAACCTCCACGAACTTAACTGGGTTCGAAAAAGAACTAGATATTTGGCCAGAACAACATCCCCTGGCAGTGAGTTCCACAGGTTGATTGTGTGTTGTGTGAAGAAATACTTCCGCTTGTATTAAACCTGCTGCCTACTAATTCCATCAGGTGACTCCTGGGTTGTGTGCGTTATGTGAAGAGGTGAACAACACTTCTCCAAATCACCTTCTCTATACCAGTCATGATTTTATAGACCTCTCTCATACCCCCTTTCTAAGCTGACCAGCCCTAATCCATTTCTGCTTCTCTTGTCCTGCCCTCCAACCCTTCCCCTTACCAGGCAGTCCAGCTGCGCCACGGGCGTCTTGGTCCCAGGCTGCCCCACGTCCCACACCTTCACGCAGCCCTTGCCCCCCGTGTAGACGTGCCGGGTGGAGTTGCTGATGGTGACGGCACAGACCACCTCGCCGTGGGTCAGGGTGTGGAGCTGGCGGGCGTGCCGGGGGATGCCGGTGCCGATAAGGGCGTCGGGAGGGAAGGGGACCGGCTGCATCTGCCCATCGGCGCTCACGTGGAAGGAGTAGGCGCTGGAGGGGGAGGGAGGCATCAGCAAGACCCAGTCCCCTGAGCAAACTGGGTCCGGTTCTCCCTCCACTCCCGGAAGGCACATCACATTAATCAAAGCCCAGCATCAAACCCAACACCTCCTCGAAGCCAGGGGTGATTTAAAGGGAAGGAGGCAGCTCAGCAGCAGCAGCTGGATCTGCTTTGCCATCCAATGCCCCAGACTCACACCTGGCCAGGGCTACGCCCAACATGGAAAGGGGGCACACAAGGGGAATCCCCACCGCCCCGGCACAGCCCCCCCACCCCATCAGCTCAGCTCGCAGCCCCCTGCCAGAGGGGTCTCCCCTGCCCTGGTGTGCGCAGCACTTACGGTTTGCCCGAGGTCCCCGCCTGCATGCCGGCCGCCAGCCCCGGGACACGCATGTGGCAGTGGGGGTCGTAGCCAATCTAGCCAAGCAGAGAAGAGAATTCCCTTCAGTCACCTGCAGGAGGAGGCCGGCCGGCCGCCTCCCCGCCACCCCACCGGTGCACTCACCAGAGGCGAGCGGCCGTAGCCGGTGGCTCCCACGGCCGCTGCTGCCCCGTTGAGCTGAGAGGACACCAGGTGCAGCCCCGCGTAGGCGCCAGCCCCGGCCATGTCGCCGTTGACGGCGGGGTGCGCCATGCCGAAGGTGGCCGGGTAGGAGCTCTGCATGGCCAGCGGGTTCCTCAGGCCCAGAGCTGGGAAAGGAGAAAGTCACAGAGATAGAGGAGCAGCAGTGGCCAGGACCGGGGGCGGGAGGGAAGAGCTTAGGGCCAACCCAAGATATGGTGTGAACAGGTCCAACCTCACTGCTGTCCCTGGGAGCAGCATCCGCTGGCCAACGTGCTCGAGGAGCACGGACGGGGAGCTGCCTTGCTGACCGTCGGGCAGCTGGCTCTGCCTTCGGCTGCCCCCCGCCCCATTCAGCCCTGGCGCTCAGCGAGGCTCCAGCCCCGGCTCTAGGGCTGCCCCCTGGCTTTGGGAGCTGATGGCTGGGTACCTGGAGCCAAGTTCTCATTCTCCCAGGACGAGGCCTCTTAGAGCCACCGGACTTGATATCACAGAGGTGGAGGAGGCGGCTGCTGGGGCATCCTTTCCCCATCACACCACTCCAGCCTGGCTGGGGTGCCCTGTCCCAGCAGCCTGGCCAGGCTCCAGGTTAGCCAGGTATGGCCCATGGTGCCACCTCTTGAAACATGGGAAGCACCCGACTGGGGTCCAGTCCCCCGCACAGGGCAGCGCCAGAGCCAGCGGCCCGGGCAGCCAAAGCCCAGTCTCCGGGGTCACCACAACAGGCTGTTCTGCATCCAAGTGCGGAGCGACTGCGTCTCGCTGCCCCCCAGCAAGCACCACCTCAGGGGTCTCCCCAGCCTCCCACTACCTGACAAATCCGCCGAGGGCTTCGCTGCCCCCGGGCGGAACTGCTGGGCGGTGCTGCTGGACCCTGGCACCGTGGCGTCCCCTGGGGAAGTCGGGGTGCTGGACTTCAAACCGGGAGCTGCGGCTTTCTCCGCCTGCAAAGCGGAGAGTCCGACTCAAACCTCGCCGCAGCAGCGGCCTGGAAATGCCCTGCCCACCCCCGGGCGCCGCCTCCAGCCAGGGCTTTTCGGGGCACCAAACCCCACCCCAGAGCTTGCACTCTGCTCTGGCAACCCCCTCCCAGCCACCGCGCTGCAGCCCCTCTAGCCCCGAACGGGCAGCCACCCAAGCCTCTGATTTACTGACCGGTTGGGAGCAGACAGCCCAGCCCGGTTTCCCCCCCAGGAGGAGTCGTGCTGGGGCCGAGGCCAGGCCCCAGACAAACATCGCTGTGAAATCGGGGTGCTCCCGTGGGCACGAGAAGGGGGAAACGGAGGACTCTGGAGGGTGACTGCCCTGGTGCTTGTCTAGACTGAAGCCTGGCGTTGGTTTAACTCAGTGTAGTGGCAAGGATACAGCCACACTGCCCTGGCACACAGCACCCCAGCAAGCCAAGCCCGTGCTGTGCAGCAGGCCAGCTACGTCCATGCCCCCGATGCACAGGGGTCAGCACAGGAGCCTGGCGCAGAGTGGAGAAGGACCCTGCGACAGGCCATCAAACTCACCCCACCCAGGGCAGAGGCCGGCTGCAGGAGAAGCCCAGGAAACACGGTCCTACTCTCCCCCCCTGGAGCAGGCAGCCTGGATCTGCCCTTGCAATGGCCTCTGTGGCTGGTGGGGCGGACTCCTCTCCAGCAGAGCCCCCCAGCTCTGGCGGGCTGCCCCCAGGGGCAGAACAGCTCCACTCACACCAGGAAGGGCACGAACCACTCCACTAGCACTAGGCAGAGCGACCCGGCTTGTTCTGCCGAGGATGCAGGATGCAGGCAACTCCTCCGGGCCAGCAGGAGCAAACGCTGGGCTTGGCCACCAGTGCAGAGGCCACGTGGGGCTGGTTTTACATGGTCGCTTCCTGACCATAAGGCCCTGCCCTCTCCCGCCGCACCCAGAGAGAACAAGCAGCCAGTTTCATAGCCCTGAAGTCTGGGCAAAGCCGGACCAGCGTGACAAGGGGACTGTGCTTCCTCCCCGCGCCCTACTGCTCCCTGGATAGCAGGAAACAAACCAACCCCATCACCTCCACATACCGTAGGCTGGTCCTTGCTCCGGGATGGGGAGGTGCTGCTGGACGAGGCCATGGAGGTGGGACTGAGTGGCACGGCCTCCTTCCGCTGCAACGGGACTTTGTCCACCCCATTCTCGCGGGAGGAGTACGAGTGGACGCTGTGCGGTGAGGAGGGGTCCTGTGGGGTGCGGGGGGAGAAGAGAAAGAGAGAGAGAGAGATCGACCGGCCTCAGGTCGGGGGGCTCCGGCTGCTGACAGGTACAGGAGCCAGGCATCTCCCGCAACACCAGCAGGGAACTCCATACGACAGCCAGAGGCAGGGTGAGCTAGCGGTTAGAGCAGGGGTGGGTAGACTGGGCCTCTCATCTCCTGGGTTCTGCTCCCAGCTCTGGGAAGGAGTGGAGCCTCGCAGGTTAGCGCAGAGGGGAGAACTAGTCCAGATTCCTGCGTGCTCTTCCCACCACTCCGGGTCTAGTGATTCGAGCAGGACTCCTGGGTTCCACCTCCAACCTCTGCTAAACCCTAGTAGTGCAACCCTAACCTCTGAGGGCCAGTTTTGTCTTTGGTAACAGGGCCAGGCCCTCCCACAAGGAAAGGAGGTTCACGGTGCGTCTAAAGCCCACCAGACTGCACTGCAGCCCATCTAACCGCCAACCAGCCGAGCCAGGGCACGCTCCCCAGCACTGACCTCATCCACCACCAGGTTGTCCTCGCTCTTGTCCGCATCGCTGCCCTGAAACGCAGAGAGAGGAGCGTTCACACCCAGCAGCCGGCGCGGCCCCAAGCACAGAGCTCTGCCCAGCTGGAGACGGCAACCAGGTTTTATCCCAACGGGTCACGGCACCACTTAGGCAGCTTCCCATGGAGGACTGCTTACGGCTGGGCACATGCCAACCCAGCCTAGACAAGGAGCTAGTAGAGGGGAGAGGCCTCCCCCTCTCCTGTCCCGGGGACATGCCCCCACCACCAGCAGCTACAAAGAACCACTCACGTAGTCCGTGACAAAGTCCTTCTCCTCGGCCTTCCTCTTCTTGCTGTTGCTCAGGTACTCTGAGATGGCTCGCACCCGCTCCCCGGTGGGCAGCACCAGGGAGCTCTAGGGAACGAGAGGAGAAGCAGATGCCTTACGAAGCTGAGACAGCAGGCCCGGGCTTAACCCCCCCCACCTCTTTTAAAGAGGGATTGCTGGCCCCAAAGAGGCCTCTGCCCTCCCCACCAGAGCAGGATGGACACGGATAACGGCAGAGCCCCCCACCCTCCACCCCACGATGTTCCCACAAGGCCACTGCCTTAGGACAGCTGGATTCTGCTCTGCCCACGGGACACCTAAGCCACTTAACCCTCCCCTGGCTGCATCTCTCGAGCAGTGCGGGACGAACGGAGGCTCCATTCACCCCTCTGACAAGCCCGCAGGGCAGCAACGCGACCGGCTGATGGGGGCAGAGCGTAAAGCCGGAAGTGGGATCCAGCCAGGAGGTGAGCTCCTGGCTCCAGGGCGTGCGCCTGCCTCTGGACCCAGTTGCCACGCAGCCAGACGGGCGGTCGACGGGCCTTCCCTGGCTGGGACGTGGCTCCTCCAGAACCAGCTTAGGTCCCGGCAGAAAGCGGGGGTGGGGGCAGGGGAAAGAGGAGTGAGCTGAGCTCCATGGCACCCAGGGCTCTGCTGGCAGCTTGCGGTCACAGCCCTGCCCACCCCCCCACAGCCTGGTTCCCACTAGCCCAGAGGTTTGTGCAGGGCAGCAGAGTAGGCTGGCCATGGGGCCGCGTGCACATCAAGAGTTGCAATCTGGGAGATACCTCCCACCCCCAGACGTGGGCACTCCCAAGCCTACTGAACCAACTGCCTTCTTCTTTCCCCTACTGGCAGGTCTCCGGGAACCCCCCCTCCCCCCGACAGGTGGGGACAGGCTGCACTGCAGGAATGGCTCGAGTTCATCAGCTAGAATCACAGCTCTGCCCTCACCCCCAGGTCACAGTGACCCAGGCTTTGGCTCGCTCGGACTCCTGCACTTGGCCAGCCAGCTCCTCCTGCCACCCCAGCTCCATCCTGGGCCTACAAGGCGCCTAGCGGGTGCAGATACAGGAGTGGAAATCTGGGCTGCAAGGGATCCCAAGGGGGTTAGTAAGGCACTGGCAAGTCCCTGTCTGGTCTGTGGCAGCCAGGGGGACACCTAGAGATGCCGCTGGCAGAGAAAGGAGACCGCTCCTCCACTCCGATGTTAGCAGGAGCTAGGAGTCCTGGCTACCACCCTTGTGTGACACCTCTCTGCCTCAGTTTCCCCATCCCTAAACCAGGTATAAGCATCACCAGCCAAGCACCCACACACCAGGGGCTGCTGCGGATCCAACACAGTCGTGGCACCGGAAGGGCGGTGCCAGACCAATGGGAACTGCACCTGTGGGTCTGAGACAGGGCCCAACTATTTGCACAGTGAGAGAGCTGCAGAAGTGCGTGTGTCGGGGTGAAGCAGGGGTGGCGGGCGAAGGAAGAGGGAGATGAATCCAACCCCCCCCAACGGGGAAAGTCTGGATTGAGGGCCAGGGTGGACACGGAGGGAGGGCTTCCAGGGTCATAAGCTGCAGCCGCGTCAGCCCGAGTGGGAAGACTTTGCCCACCTCTAGCCCTAGTCATAAGGGGTGCGGAGCCCTCCCGCCAGAACTGCATTCCAAGGGGTGCGCAGCTTCCAGCCCCCATGGCGAGCTGGAGGCCGGGTTCATGCGAAGCCCCCTCTTCCCCCCGTAGGGAGGTGCCATGCACTGCCTCCCTCCCCGTGCAACACAGAAATGGGGCAGCGCGCGCCAGGAAAGAGATTCAATCCACCATGACCTTGGCCGCCTGCCAGCTCCTTACCAGCTGCAGCAGCTAGGATGCTGCTGAAGGTTGCAACCCCTCTTCCGCCAGACCCACCGCCTCCTCCCCCACACCGACGAGGGGAGGGAACCTTCCCCCCCACACAGCTAAAAGGAAGCTTTTAAAGACCACCCCCCGCCCTGCCCCCAACCCAATCTCCCTGGCCAAAGCCTCTCGCAGCTGGAAGGAAACAATAAGCGGAGGAGGAGGAGGAGGAGTACTTACGGGACCCAGGTCTCGCTCTGTCTCCATGGCAACACGGATCAGCAGCAGGGCAAGAAAGGAAGAGAGAAGAGGGTGCTGCTTTCATCTCAGAGCGACCCCCCCCCCCGCATGCACATGCTCCCCCGCCCCCCCTTATTCCTCTCTCCGGGCGCGGCCACCCACCTCTGCAGCTTGTGGACAGGATGGGGCTGGTCCTGGAGCGGGGGTTCAGCTCCCAGGATTTGGAACCCTGGCAGCCGCCCTGGCTGGGTCCCATCCTGCACCACGGCGCCCAGCCCGAGCGTTCCAAGAGTGCATTGCACCCCCCCAGCCCCCGCTAGTGGCTGGGGAGTTCCCCCCACCCTACCAAGTATGTGGCTCCGGGCGGAGGAGCTGGGCTGCTCCCTGAAATTGGCCCTGGCTGTAAGCGACCCCCTGCTGGCAAGGTCTGGAGGGAAACTCAAACCCCCTCCCCACCCAGAGGGCCCGATCCACCGATACCCCGCCCCGTGCCCGGCTGGGATGAGTGAGGCCGAATCACCACCTGCAGCACTTCGCCCCGTCCAATCGCTAACCTCACTGCAAGAGAGGAGGGCGCCCAGAGAGACTGAGAACGGCCTTCACGCGCCGTCCGAGGCTGGCCGGGACGGGGTGTAACCCCAGGGCTCTGCTTCCCCTTGCCAGCCATACCCCAGGTTCCCTACTCTCTCTGGAGTTCACCCTCTTGACAGCTGGGAAGTCAGGGTCAAGTTTCCCTGCTCTCCTAACGCCCTACACCCCGGCCCACAGCCCTACCTCTGTGCTCACTGTCGTGAAGTCCCCTGTCGTCCTTCGGGAGGAGCTGGGCCTGAGCTCCCAGGGCCCCGGACAGAGCCAGCAGCCCAGAGGCTCCACCGATGCTGGCGGGCTGCATGCCGGAGGAGTGAGAGGTCAGCGGGATGGGAGGGGCGTGGTGGGACAGGTGCTGCGCCTGGAGCTGATGCTGCGGAGAGAGAGAGAGAGCGGAAGACCGGGCAGATGAGACGCCAGCGCCTGAGAGGGGGCATCTGCTTTTCCCCACCCTGCCCTCAAGAGCCAGGCCAGCCTCGCTGACTCAAGGCTGAGAACCCTTGCAAGCCAGGATCGCCAAAAAGCTGCCGGCAGCGAGATGGACAGAGCCTCACTCCAGCCGTGAAGGAAGCAGAGGTCGCTGCCCGACAGCAGTCAGACGGCAAGCTGGCCGGGGCCCAGAGGAAGCTGGCCTGGCCACTGCAGCCCATGTGGTACCTGCACTATGGACACAGGACGTCAGTCTCCAGAGCTCTCAGTCCAGCCCCTGCCACCGGTGCTACATCCGCTTTAAGAAATAAAGGGAGAGGTCAGAACTACAGCGGCGGGAGGACACGAGTCTGGGCCTTCCCTGAAGAGGGCTCCCAGGTACCATCCCAGACAGGATAACGGCGGCCAAAATAACCCTCTTGCCTCCGCCGCAGCGGTCTTGGCTTCCCCCTGGCCACCTGAGATATCACAAGCCAGGAGCCAGGCTGGGCTAGCAGCGTAATTCACCACACGCAACAATCCTCTGCTTCGGCCGGCCACCACTTTCCCCCTTCCTTCGTGAGTTTTGGATGGCTAACGCTGGGAAGATGGTGGCAAAAAAAAAACAACCTCTCTTCCCAATAGGGCCACTTGTCAATTTCACTTGCAAACCAAAAAAAAATAAACCCCAAGCCCATCCCTTTCTCCATCTGAGTCCCTAACACCCCTTTAATAAAAGTCAATTACAATCCACTTTGCATTCTGCACACTTTACTTTCCACATTTCTCTCCGTGGGGCCAGAGAGAGCCTGTTTCACTCTTGTTCAGAGTCCTGTTTCATTTGCATTTTTAGGGCTCAAACACTCAGGTGGCAAACTACAGCAGGGAAAAGCCTCTGTTTACAATGCGACAGAAAGCTGGTCAGAGAAGCACCTTGCCTGGCGTTCATTTTTTAATAAGAACCTTGTGGGGGCATTTGATTTTTTTCTTTTTACAATCAATACAGAGGATGAATCTGGAGTCACAACAGAGCTTGATTGTGACCTTTCAACTAAAAATAGGCATAGAAGGATCCGATGTTTGTTGGTAAATGTCATTTTCACCATATACACACACATTGTTTCCAGCAACACTAACCGAAACTTACAAACAGGCCAAGTAAGAAAAATACTCCTTGTAAAGTGTTTGATTTAAGAGTTTTTAATTTGTGTATATTGACACTTGAGGTGATGTTGGCAGTTTGTGTTTTAATGGTTATAAAGTTTTAACTTCTTGATTCTCAGCATCGACTGCCAATAAATAATTGGCTGATCCACCCATAATTTCCCACAATGGTGAAAATGGAAACATACGGGGAAAATGCTTTAAAAGAATCGATATTATTCATCAAAATTACATATAAAAATAGTGAATTCGGCCAAGCCTTGCTAAAAGGGGTGATGCCTGTGGGTACATAACCCCCGACATACCAGCCCCCAGAACCCTCAGCACCCACATCTGTTGAGCAACAGCAGCAGGATAGCGTCACACATCAATTGTCCAGCCCTGCCATGATCCAGCTCCATCATTTTTAATTTATGCCTCCTAAGCAGTGCTCCTCTGCCTCACCAAGGTAGGCAAGCGCTAATGCTCTTCAACCCACATTTGGGGGAGCCTCTTCTCTCCTGCACCATTTGTTCTGCTTCTGTCACATCCAGGTCTCTAAGCCTCCAACTCTCAGCTGCGTTCAGCTTTCCCCATCACAGCTTGGACGAGCCGAGCTGCCAATCCTCCCCGCCGCAAGGATCCATAACACTGCCTCGTCTTGGTTTCTTCCAGGCGCTCTGCTCGGCGTCTCATGTCCCCAATCCTTGGCACGCCGTGCCAAATCCAATTACCCTGTTCCATTATCATTTTCACATCCCTCCGTTTAAAGGCTCTCATAATCTGCTCATTAAGTGCGGCTATGGAGCAAGTTGTCACCGCTCCTTTATTGGGCCTCCGCTTCCTTCCCCGTTTTATTTCTGCCAGCATCTCACATGCTTCCCCTCCGCTCTCAGCCCCAGGGTGGGATTACGCTTCCCTTATCCTCCCACCACTCAGTACAAAGTCCCCAAGAGGGCTGGCTGCGCGCCCCCATCCATCCACCTGGCTGGCAACTGGCCTGACACAGAGACAGCCATCCCAGCTCCCCTAATGCACATTCGCCAACTTTCAAGGGCGCTCGTCTCCCCACGTCCCTGACCAATAGCTCTTCTCTGGCCTTTGAAACCCACACAGTCCCCCAAGGCCAAGAAAGGGGCAGCCCAACCTTAAAGACCATTCTAGGGGCCACGCTCAGTGGGGACTGAATGGGGTTGGGTTAACAGACTAGCCCATCTGCACTGGAGAGTGCGGGGGGGTTCATGCTCAGAGGGCATTTCCAGGGAATCTTTGGAGGCACGCGTTTTCGCTGGCATCTCAGGAAGAGGAAGAGAAAGGTCACTGCCCTCCAGTGAACGGAGCCGACCACGCCCCATCCCCCGTGGATGGTGCATCTCGCTGGCAGAACACAGGTGTGGAGGACCTAAGGGGTACCTACAGCACCGGCCCTTTAAAAAACAAAACCCCATCTGCCCTGCAC
The DNA here is from genome assembly GCF_965140285.1 of Lepidochelys kempii. Classification (NCBI taxonomy): domain Eukaryota; kingdom Metazoa; phylum Chordata; order Testudines; family Cheloniidae; genus Lepidochelys; species Lepidochelys kempii. Next base: position 13,309,755 of record NC_136404.1, read on the forward strand.
AAGGTTCCCTAGAACTTGGAGACTCCACTCCTCAGGTTGCGGGGCCAATTTTAAAGGGCCAGGAACGTCAATAAAGCTGCTTAGGATTCTACCCCCTGCAATGGGTGGGGGGAGGGAAAGGTGGGGAAGCTGCTTCCCACCTTGCTGTTAGATGCCAGAGCTGGTGGAGTGCTCCCCTCCCCCAGCCTCCCACTGATCTCATTACGGGATAGAAGCCCTAAGAAACGCAGCAGCCAAGGTCCCAGACAGCAGCCGCCCCGGCTAAAGTAGGACAATCCCCTTTCGGATGCACCGAGCTGTGGGAGAGGCATAACCTGGTGCCAAGAGAGCCCACTAGAGGGGCACGTGGAGCCCGCCTCGGACAGGCCAAGAGCCCCTCCCTCAGCCCCAGGTTTCAGAGGAACAGCCGTGTTAGTCTGTATTCGCAAAAAGAAAAGGAGTACTTGTGGCACCTTAGAGACTAACCAATTTATTTGTGCTCAAATAAATTGGTTAGTCTCTAAGGTGCCACAAGTACTCCTTTTCTTTTTCCCTCAGCCCCAGGTGCAGGAGACCAAGTTAAACCCCGGGAGGGGCAGTACACACTGTGGTCAGCAGCGGGGGGGGCGGGGGGGGGGATCCACATACCCCAATTGCCGTGTTCAACTCTGCCATAGTCACCTGCTTGGCTCGCTCCACTGCCTGGACCACTTGCTGCTGATGCTGGGAGGAGACAAAATAATTAAAAACAAAACACACACCCAACCCTCCGGTCACCTTTAAAAAGGCAGGCAAAGGAAATGGCATGACCTGATCCTTCCCCACCCACAGGCGGAGGTGCCTGCTTGCCAAGAGGTTGCGAATACAGCCTGTGGCAGCCTGGGACGTTCCAAGCCCTGGCTGGAGCCATGAACGCCCAGCCAGCCTGTACGAGCCCACGCACCCCCCCTGCCCGCAGATGCAACAGGTTCACCTCACCTCCTGGGACAGGAATGGGACGAGCTGGGCGCAGATCACGTTGAGCCGCTTGGCGATCTCCGTCTGGAAGGAGAAAATACAGGAACGTCAGCGGCGCCTTTGAGCTGCTCTTGTGGCACGTCTGTCCCACCGCAGGCCCAGGCCCCTGGGCAGGGCTCCGAGAAACACCCCCTCCCTTTCCTGCCAAGGGCTGCCCGTTGGCCTAGCCTCCAAGCCAAGAGCGATCTGGAGCTAGGAGACACTGTGCCCGTCAGACAGCCCGTGAGGAGCAGCACAAGCCCCCCATGTCCTGACCCTATTCAAACACACGGGTTACCTTCTGCCTCTAGAATCCCAGTACATCCACCACACTTAAGCCCTGTTGTGCACCATTGAAAGCTTCGAGTGTGGCACGTGTAGATCCCCTTGTTGCCAATGCAGCACGGCTGGGGCTAAGCGGTTACCATGTCCCAGCCCAGATTTTGCTGCATTTCAAACCAAATTATACACTGGTGCTGGGAGAACCCATCTATGAGATCTCTCTCTCTCCCCCTCACACACACACACACACCCACCCATCCACGGCTCCCAGAAGCTAGCTCGTCTCTCTCCTCGCTGGAGAGAGGGGGGATACCTACCTACGTTTACTGAGGGCAAAGCAGAGAGTGCAGAGCAGGGCAGAGCTGCGAATAGAACCCCGGAGTCCTAGCCCCCCCAAGTCCCTATTCTAACCAGTGCACCAGGCTGCTTTGCCCTCCATGGCTTCTTCTGCTTCAATGTGCACGCGTGATGCCCCACACTCCCCCTTTAGCATTACGGTGCAGCAGAAACCAGTGCCATGTGTGGATTCTCCCGCTCAGTGGAGCGAGCGGAGAGCCATGCGCCGGACAAGCGTGCAGGCTGCCGGGGCTTGTTTCCTCCTCGAAGAGCTCCCTGGGAAAAGGGGAGTCTTGGGGGAGGCAGGTTGTCAGCTCTCTGGAGCAGGGCCAGTTGTTTTGTTGTTTATGCAATGCCTGGCGCACAGGGGCACTGCTCCAGAACCAGGACTCCTGGGCGCTGCTGCAAGCCAAATACACACTAGTTTCCACCCACAGCGGAAAGAGGACTAATGTTCCCCTGTTCCCATGCACCCCCTGTCCCCTGGTAGCAGATACCGCCACTTCCCAGAAGCCACTGATACGTCAAAGCCCATCTTCAAGCGAGCTTTTCATTCATTGCTCTATCTCCCCCCAGCCCAATAGACACACTTATCTGCTTAATACCCAGCTCTGCCCCCTCCCTTGACAACCACTCTCCATCCTGTGGGCTCCTTCCAACCCAGGCCCTCCAGACCCAACCGGAGTCCCGCCGCCCGGCTACAATGAAGGGGAGAAGGCAGTGGAACCGCTGTGTGATCCAGAGAGCACCTGGAGGGGACGGGGGGGGGGGGGTACTTACTGCAGGGGACACCACTCAGCTTCCCTGGGAAACCAAGTAACAATCTCCCCTAGACAGGTGAGGAACAGAGCCCCCTGCACCCCAAGGCTGATCCAAGCACCGGCAAGCCAGTCCCTGCCAACTCAACACTCCTCCGGCCCTGGCAGCTCTCGGTGCACGGGGGTGAGAAGCCCACAGCATCTCAGAAGCCAGATCCTAGCATCCAGACCAAGTGCTGACATGCCTGCTATGCCCCACCCCTGAGAAAGCTTCCCCCAGACTCTCAGTGCAACCATCTCCCCATGGCTGACACCTAATGAGCCATGCAACACCAAGTTTCGGTGATAGCATCCTGTCCCCCCAGCCCCCCCCCCCCCAACACACACCCCCCCATGTCCTGTCAAGATGCCCACCCCCAAATGTCTCCTCTTCCCACCAGAAATAGTTCTCCAGCCCTGCCGAGTGCTAATTGATGCGCTCGGTGGTTTGCCAGGAAGCCCTGGAGAGGTGCTCTCCTTACAGCTGCTGTTTTTCTGCAACACTTGAGTGCCACAAGCAATCAGAAGGCCTGAACGCAGGAAAAGGAAAGGAGGTGGAGAGAGGACAGCACAGCACTTCAATCAGTGCCCCGAGCTACCAAGCTGGGCAAGGCCAGACAAAGACTCCCCCCCACCCCCCTGCCCTCCACTGGTTCCAGCTTCAAGCAGCTGCAGAAAGTCGTGAATTAAAGGGACAGGGATCCCCTCAAACATATGGGGGAAAGCCAGGCTGGGGTGACCCTCACAGCCCCCACCCCATGAATCAGCTGGGGGGAGGGAATTCCAACTGAGGAACCCCCTTCCCGTCCTAGGGCTAGTTCATTCACACTGCCCCAAGGCCTCTCTCTAGCATGACCCAGCTGCGGGGGAAGGGAGGGGGACCTGGGGCCCCAACTCTCACCAGCTTCGGGCCTGAAGCAGCTCTGCTCTTCCCAACGCTGGAGCGGAGGCAACAGCTTCTAAGAAGCCACCACAGGCAGGGCAGGATGGAAGGCAAGCAGCCTCTGGGCTTGACTCCCAAATCAAGAGACTTGCAGGGCCCTGGTGGATGACCTACCACAGCCCCGGGCAGGATTCGAGCAGTCAGACAGAGAAGAGAGCATGAGACCCACCCACGGGTGGCCAGAAAAGGGTCCCCACATCCTGCAGCCATCGCACATGGGATGCACCCCGGAGGGAGTCTTATGGGCCCGAAGAGATGCTCGGTACCTCCCCTTTTATCGCTATCTAATGGGGTGACCCTCATTAGAGCCACATGCCGAGGAGATCATTCAGAGGCCGTGCAGCCTAGCAGACAGGGCACCGGATTGGGAGTCAGGACAACTGGGAGCCAGGCAGGCAACCTGGGAAAGTCACCTCCCCTCTCTGGAGCCTCCAGATTGCAAGCTCTTCTGGGGAGGGACATTGTGCGTCTGTCTAGCACCTAACACAGTGAAGCCCTGATCTCAGCTGGAGCCTGCAAATCTAATGATCCTGTCCTAGATCTTTCTCACTCATGAAAAACAAAGCCAAGAGCCATGTGCTCTCTGCATTCTCCCCCGCCCCAGCACCAAAAAGGAAACAGCCATTCCCCTCTGCACCAACACACACCAGTCCCCAGGAAAAAAAAAAAAATATTGGCAGCAGGTAGTTTCTGGGAAGGATTTAGCCATCTCCTGGGGCCAGCAGTGATGGATTCTCCTTCCTAATGCACTGATGGGCAGCCAGCTCCTCGGGGAGCACTGCCTCCGATTCGCTCACGCTCGTTAATGTGCAATTTACTGGCACTTTAACGCTCTCAGCATGAAAAATGATCATGCTGTTTTCAGGGCTTTCTCTCTCTCTCTCTCCACCCCCACCCCCGCTTCCCCTTCGCTCACTATTTTGGGTGGAAAAGTCCAAGTCCAGGCAGATCTGAGGGTTTTTCCCTGGTACAAACAACACGCCAAAAATATCATCTCGCCGGGATCTGCCTGCAGCTTCTCCCACCTGGACCACGGCAGGGTTTATAGTGCAACACGGAGCAGCCGTTAAAAGAAAATCCAGACCCTCCAGCCGCAGTGCAATGAATCCCCTGTTGAACGCTTAGGGACCAGGGCTTCCTTCCCAGCCCGGGAGCTGGCCAGAGAGAAGAAAGCCATTCCAACAGAGCTTGGCCCGCTCACCCACCGGCCTCTTCAAAGCTCCGACACAAGAAAGCGGCGCGCTCCAGAGTCACGCGACACGAGGGAGAAACCAGGCAGCCCGGGGAGAAGTATAGAGCTTAACTAGTGCGTCGGCCCAGTACTGATGATTGGCCAGGGTTGAAAGGGACTGGAAGGGTCAGTTGAGAGCTGGTGGGATACAGAACCTTTTGACCGGGTCACCGGTTCGAAGTCAGCCGGAGGGCAGCCGTGGCAGAGAAGCCCAGCGTGCGATGGTGACCCCAGAAGCAGCATATCGCCTTCGCCTCGTTCCGAACAGATGGCTGGAGCCAACACAGCTACCCCCAGCTTCTTGGCGGTCTCAGCGGAGGGGCTGAGGACGGTGCGGCACCAGGCCCTTGCAGCTCAGAGGACTTCGGTCCCCAGCCCCTGAAGACTCCATCTGGCTAGGAGGCAGCACGGCCCATTCCATAATAGCTCCCCATTGAGACAATGGGGTTTTGGGATCCTTCTCGGAGCTTACTGAGAGCAGGGCGGGAGACCCGGCTCGGCAAGACGTGCATTGGGTGGACTCTTCCTTGGCTGGACCGTTCAGCCGCTCGTCCTTTTTATTAACGAGACTCCTTATTGAGCATTAAGTTAACGACGCGCTCTTTATGCCAGCAGCTAGCGGCGTGCGATAAAGCAAAATAAAACAGGGCTTGTGCGGGTTGGCAGAGGCAGCGGGCGAGGGGGGGTGGGAGCAGGCAGCCGGCCCGGGGCATTAGGTTGCCTGCTGCGGGGGGGTGTGGGGGGGTGAGAACGGGACAAGACCCAGACGAAAGGAAGGCTCCACCTGGGATGACGAGCAAGCCGAGCAAAGGAGAGGTTCCATCTCCCCGCAGCACCGATAACCTGCGGCCTTCTACGCGGGCAGCTCCCATTTCTCACACGAGGGCCATTGGCTGTCAGAGCGCAGACTTACGGGCCCTCGTTAAAAGTGCAGACAGCACGCTGGCAGGCGGCCAGCGGCACCTGGAATCGGCAGTAAATACTGCTGTCTGCACAGCGAGCGAGCAGCCAGATGAAATGGGGGAGAAGGGGAGGGGGGAGCAGAGCTGGGTCTGTTTCCCTTCGGCTCTCTATCTCCTACATGGGGGCGGGTGGTTCGTGCTTCCCTTAGCCCCTGGCATTACAAGGTGGCCTTTTCCTTCTGCTGGGAAGGCAGCAGAGAAGCAGGCCAGCTCCGCAAAGCCATCTGTGCAACCTGGAGCGTAGAATGCCCCCAACGCACCCCCAATGCTCCTGAGGTGAGGGGGGACAGCCCAGTCTGGGCTGCAGCTCGGTCAACAAAATGCTCCCAAGAGAGACACCAGTGCAACAGCTGGCCGGGCCGGGGGGCGAGTCCACAGGGCTGAAGGGAAGGGATGTGCCCGGCGAAGGCACACGCTGCCAGACTCCTATGCAGCCTCTTTAAAAATAGATGAGAAGAAACCTTCTGTCTCAGAGCAGCTGGTAACCCAGTGTGCAGTGCAGCAGGGGGAGGCAAGGAAAGTCCAACGGCTTCCGAGCCCTCAGAGTCCCCTCCCCACACCCACCTCTGCTCCCGCATGGACTCCCTGATACAGACACGGTGTGGCCACTGTGGGTAGCAGGGCAGATCTGGCAGCAATGGGAGAAGAGCCAACACTTCGCTCTTCCTGGGCATCACAGGGCCTCAGGACACTTGCCAGGCCCACAGGCAGCCCCGGCGTAGCCGCTGAATGAAGCTCACCAAGAGGCTGGTAACTAATTATCTGACAGCTTCCACCAAGGCTCGCAGAGCCCAGTTCTCACCCATCTTCCATTCATTGGCTGAGTGCCCAAGGGCTGCCTGGCTTAGCTCAGGGGTCCCATGGCACCAGGTCCCCTGACTGGACAAGCGGGACGGCGGTGAATGTCAAAACCCACCTCCCGCAAGCGCTTGAGTGCACAGGCCTGAAGCCCATCTTCCCTGCATTCTCGCCGAGCTTCCCCAGCACTGTGCAAAGGCTCACAGGGGCGCACGAAGACCGCCTCTGTCAGCCACAACTATCCTCATATCGCAGAGGGGAGGCAACACTGAGGGACCGTCCCAAGGGCACTAAGCAAGTCAGTAGCAGAGCTGGAAATGGAATCCTCTACTCTAACTCTGCAACAGTGGCTCCTGTCCTTTTCCATAGTGGGGGGCTGGGCCCCACCCCACGCAACATAGGAAAGGCAGGGTGGGTGTGACTTTTCGACATCCTTCCCAGCCCCCATCTTGGAAACCCATGGCCCAAGCTGCGTTTTGCATAAGGAGAAAAGCGAGAGGGTTGGGTTTATCTGGGATGGGGATTGGCTACAAAGTGGGAAGCAAGGGTGAGCCCACCGTGGGTTCCCACAGACAGCTGGCGGGAAGACCAGGCATGTCAGAGACTCACCTGTTTGTGCATTTCGATGTTCAGGCCGTAGGACATTTCATAGTACTGCAAGGGAAAGAACACGGCGTCACTAAGGGAGATGCAAGGCTAATGGGCAAACCACCCACTGCTAAGTCCTCTCCAGCACAGGCGTGCAAGGTCGGCCTGACCCCGAATTCCTGCATTATCGGGCCCTGCTGGGATCAGAAGATACTGCCCCAAATCTCACTGCCAAGAGCAGGGCGAGCTCTCCCCAGCACCCCAGCACCCCACCCCCGGGAACAGAGAAACAATACAGCAACCAGACTGTCTTCTTCAGACACAGGCCCCACATTCTAGGGGATCTCTGCAGCTCACAGTCTGGCTCCATTTCTCTTCCAGCAGAAAGGAGAGAGATGGAAAAGGGAAACCAACGAGCAGATTCCAACCCCTTCCCCTCCCAACTCCAGCAGTAAGAGCAAAGATGGGGCTATACTTGCCTCTCAATTCCCTCCCCTCCCCGCACAGCTTGGGGCCCAGTCAAATCACAAGACCAGCGCTCCCTCCCACCCTCTCTGGCAGCAATAACACGCTGCTGAAAGCCACCAAGGCAGAGCTCAGCCGCACTCATCTCATGAGTGAGCTCACACAGCCAGATCTCCGGGACAGGTGTAGCAGCCCAAATGCAAACTGGGAGCCAAGGAAACCCAACCCGGTCGGTCTTTCGCTCGCTCCGAACTCTGGGAAAGGGGAGCGCCACCCAGCTCACCATGACATAATGTCGCTGGATTTCTGTTTTCTCTGTTGCCAGTTTTTCACATTCTAACTTCAAGCTGTAAAAATAAAGAGAGAGACCCCCATCCACCACGAGAACAAGGGTTAGCTGGTGGCACAGAAGCACGACGCTTGAGCAGAACAGACTCAGGCAAAACTTTGGTCTGCCCACCCCTAGCCCAGAGAAAAGAGCCACTGGGCAGAATCCATTCAGTCCCATCTGCCAAGAGGTAGGGAACGGGAAAAGGGGGTGGGAATTCAGTCAGGCACACAGGAAGGAGCAGGTCATGGGCTTCCGTGCTCCAAGGAAACGGGTTGCAGGAAGTTTGAATGTTGCTCCATCTGTTTTCCAAATGTAGCAAGCTACAAAGCAGGGGCAAGGGGTGCATTTAGGGATTGCTCAGACCAGCAATGCAGCAGGCAGGAATCCAGACCTGGAGTACCAGACACGCAGGGGAAAGCCCGTGGGACTAAGCACGGGAACCCTAGACGGGCTTTGGCAGGCTGGGCAGCGCTGCCCAAGAAGAGCGTTTCAAGGAACTGAGGGGGCTTCTTACACTCTCGCGGCACGTATGGCTCAGTACCCGGGCCGGCGTGGCATGCCACTTCCCGCCCACCGAGACCTAATGCCCAGCGTGGAGATAGAGGAGCGGTTTGTTGCCAGCCCAGTTAAAGGGGCACCGCTTCTCGCTGTCGCGGTGGGGCTTGGCAGTGCGTTACCTGTGGTATTGGTTTTGCAAGAATTGGAATTCCTCCTTGATCCGGTCCAGGGTCTCTGGGTAGGTCAGTTTCAGGGACTGAGGGGTTGTGGAAACTGTGCTGGCAGCTGTCGAAGCCACGGCGGGCGCCTGGAGATGAACCTACGGCAGAGGGCGTGGAAGGAAGAGGGCAGTCACCACAACATGGCCATGCTATTCACGGAGCCTGCAAGAACCAGGCTTTTGGGAGGGGGACCACAACTGCAGAATCCCCAGTCCCAGTTCCTGGGGCCACCATCCCCACACCTGGCTCTGTCACAAGGGAGAGACAGAGAGCAGGCACCCACGGGAAGGCAACAGCTGAGGGAGAATGGACACAAAGGAAATCAGCTCCTCGAAGGGCGATCCTTTGCCACCTTTGGTCCCATCTTGACAGCCAGGTTTTAACAGCTAAGCTGGAGAACATCAGCACTAAGGTGAATGCAGGACAGACCGTCGGAGGGGTATTAAACCAAACTCCTTCTAATTCCTTGCGCGTACACACAACTTGCACCTGTTTTAAGCTGATTTAGCTAAATCAGCGCAACCCCCTGCGTAAACACTGGTCATTCAGTTTATCTTGGACCCTCTTCCTAAGAGAAACCGGAATAAGGGTGTCCACACTGCCTTTGGCACTGGTTTAAATTCACACTTCAAGTGGGACTCTCACGCAAAGGCAGAAGCACAGATACTTGCAACAACTGCTTCCTCCGTCTCCTAGGCGGGGCAATCCAGACAGACCGGCCTGCAGGGATGCGGTGGGGAAAGGGGTCAATTTAGCGCAAATAAGGAACGCCCCAACGCTGCTCCAGACAGGGCCGTGGGAACGGAGTGTAACCGGGGCACTCACCGGGGGGCGGTTTTGGGGGAACATCTTTGGAGCAAAGCAGGAGTGCAATCCCAGCCGTATCTCACGCCACCACTCCCGTCACGGGATCCTCTTTCAGGGCCCAGGCCCAAGGCCAGCCAGCTCCAGACTCTGAAAGAGACAGGGACAGCCACGTTCCAGCCAAGGAAACTCAAAGGAGGAGAATCCCCATCACTCCTGTCCCGCCAAATCCCAACTACCACCCGTCCTACTACAACCAACCAGAGAGCCCTTGCTTCTCATCTTCCACCATCCCATGGGACGAGAAGGTGAGATCCAAACAAGAAATGCTTCTTACATTTCAATAGCAAGGTCTCTGCCGTACACCCCTTCTCCATCATCCCAGTACAGCAGTGCCCTCAGCCATTGTACATACCCAGAGGTCCCTTCCCCACCCCACAATAATCTCACCCATAGTTTGAATCAAGACCCCACATACTCAACAAGCCTGCGCTCATTTAGCCACAAACTGTCAGGATCCAGCTCACTCTGCTCTAAATTCCAACACCACCGACCCAGACCGCTCCTCGCCCAGCTCGGTCATTAAGATCCCACCCTGCAGCCCGTTCATTACAAGCACCTGGCTGGCCCCCATCACTAAAACAGCAAGGCCCACCAGGCTTGACTCATGTAGTTCCCTACGCATCCCATAAGTGCCTATGTCCCAGCTATGCACCTAGCCTGCAAGCACCTCTGCCAGCCCTCCCTGGGGGAGGAACTCAGCCCTCTTTATGTGGGTAAGGCCCTCGACACAGACAGCAGGGCACTCCCCAGCATTGCCTCTCCCTAGCCCAGACCCACCCAACACCACCACGAGCATATATGTCCATGCACAGCCACGAGCAGGCAAGTAAATACAGCCCCCCCCCGCCCCGCCCCCATCCTTGCAGGCTCCCTTGCTCCTAAAGGAAAAACCCAGCAACCCCCCCCCCGCCCGCCCCATCCAGTGATGCCCCTGGCATCCTCCCCCTAGTGCCCCCTCCACGGCTCCCCTAGACAATATTCCCACTTACGGCCACCCCAGAAGAAGCGCCCCACCAAACATCCTGCTATTCCTTGCACCCCAGAAAGCACCCCCTCCCACCTGCACCCCCCCCGGCGATCCAGCAAGCAGCCCCTCCCTTGCAACTCCAAAGAGGGCCCCCCCTCCCTGCCCCCAACTCTTCCTCCTGCTAATCAGCCCCCCCCACCCTTTCTCCTGCCCCCCTAGAGAATGTGCCCCACGTGCCCCCAGCAAGTGCCCCCCGCCCCCCATGCAAACAATGGGCCCTGCCCCTCCGCCACAGGTAGAGCCCGGCGGGCAGGAAGCGGCCCCCGCCGCCCGGCCCCCGCCCCCGGGGGGACTCACCGCGCCGCTGGCCCTGGGCGGCTGCGCCCAGCGCGGAGGGGGCGGCCGGAGTCGGGGGCTGCCCGCGCGCTCGCTCCCGGCCGGCCTCGGCCCCCGCCCGCCCGCCCGCCCCGCCACAGCGGCAGCAGCAGCAGCAGCAGCTTGGCTGGGGGGGGGGGGGGAGAGCGCGATCAATGAACTAGCGCCAGCTCCACGTGGGGCCTGGCTCGTGCGGGCAATCGCCGAGCCGGCTGGCCAATGGGAGCGCGGCGGGAGCGGCCCGCCCCCACGTGGGGCACGGCTTGGCTGCCGCCGATTGGGCGGCCGGGACCTGCCGCCGGGAGGATGTGTCAATCTGTGGAACGCGATGTCGCGGAGAGGAAGGTTAACCCTTAAAGGGGCAGGAGCGCCCAGATAGGGAGAGAAAGAGAAAGTGAGAGAGAGAGAGTGTGTGTGTGTGCGTGTGCGCGCGAGAAAACGTAACATGCACGAGAATGAGAGTGCGTGTGGAAAGATGAGAGACTGAGTGTGCAAGAGACACTGAAAGCGTAAAGCGCAAGAGCGCACAGGTGAGCTTGCGTGTGCAAGAGCGTGCAGGTGGGGTTCCCTGTGCAAGGGCATGCAGGCGAGAGTGTGTGCACAAGAGCCCACGGGGGAGGTGTGCGTGTGCAAGAGCGTGCAAGTGAGGTTCCATGTGCAAGGGCATGCAGGCGAGATTGTGTGCACAAGAGCACGTGGGCAAGATAGCGTGTGCAAAAGTTATTGGTTGGATGAATGGCAGCATGCTGTGGAAGGGAGTTGTGTACAGACGGGATCTGGCATGTGCTGTGTATAAGCTAACATGTCAAGTGACTCATTTGGGTTGTGTGAAGGGGTTGTGTAAGTGCGTTGTGCATATGCTAGTAATTGGCGCCGGGTGCAAGCGTTTGGGCTGTATGAACGCACAAGACAGACAAAGATGAGAGAATGACCATGAGGATCCACGTGGAGGGGATTTTTGGAGCTGCATGGGGTGGTGGCTGCATTTTGGCCGCACGGTTGGTAAATGTCACAACACAGATGTATTGTGTGCCCATGGGTCTTATCTCTGAGTGAGCGATGAGCACGGGGGAGGCGCGCTGAGTCGAAGGGTGAAGGCGAGTGTACTGCAGCTCAGGCTGCTTCGCTGTGTGGGAGGCGATACAGTATTACCAACCCCAAGCTCTCAATCAGGCCCTCCAAAAATCACGAGACTGGCTTAAAAGTCGAGAGCGGGAGAAATCATTTTTATTTTTTTTCTTTTGCCTTCTCGTTTCTGAGCCCATAGGTCACGCGTTCAGGCTTTTCTCCGTAACCACAAGAACTAGAATCTAGTGGTGCTGGAACAATTTCTATAGTAGGGCCAGGTGCTAAAGACTGAAACCATCTATTCGGGTTGTTATCACTACTTTAAGCCAGGGGGTCCGGCAGGACTCCCAGAAACCCTCATTCCAGCACCTGGCCTAGACAGCTGAAATTCACTCCACGGGACTCCAGGGTTTAGACCATCGCTTAAGACTCTTGCAATAAGATTGTAAGGGCTGGTAACACTCCCTGGTGTGTTGTGAGTATGTACAGAGTAGGGGGGAGGAATTGATAGTACCAAATTTTAGGGAGAGGATTAAAATAAGACAGGGATCCCACAGATCCTTGAAAAGATGGTTGCATTTTTAGGTACAGGTCCTGCAACACTAGTCCATCTGCTGGCCTAAAGGGGTCCACCCAAAAGGATCCAGTTGTAGGATCGGGGCCTTAGACATCAATTCTCCATTAAGTCATTTTCTTTCCTTCAGCTTTTAAATGAACATGAAAAACATAAGAACAGCCATACTGGGTCAGACCAATGGTCTGTCTAGCCCAGTATCCTGTTCTCTGATAGTGGCTGGTGCCAGACGCTTCAGAGGGAATGAACAGAACAGCGCAATTATTGAGTGATCCATCTCCTGTCATCTTCTAGTCCCAACTCCTGGCAATCAGAAGTTTACGGATACTCAGAGCACATGGCTGTGCCCCTGACCAGCTTGGCTAATAGCCATTGACGGACCTATCGTCCGTGAACTTATCCAGTCCTTTTTTGAATCCAGTTCTACTTTTGGCCATCACAACATCCCCTGGCAAGGAGTTCCACAGGTTGGCTGTGCATTGTGTGAAGAAATACTTCCTTTTGGTTGTTTTAAACCTGCTGCCTATTAATGTCTTTGGATGACCCCAGGTTCTTGTGTTATGTGAAGGGGTAAATAACACTTCCTTGTTCACTTTCTCCACCCCACTCATGATTTTATAGACCTCCATCATATTCCCCCTTAGTCGTCTCTTTTCCAAGCTGAGAAGTCCCCGTCTTATTAATCTCTCCTCATATGGAAGCTGATGAACAACATTTATACCCCAAAGGATCCCTGCCTGCCTCACTCAGCGGGCACCTCTATGCTTGACGGTGACAAACCACCGGCACACAGCAACCAAATAATGGCAGGGGGAGGGGTGAAGAGTGTGAAATTTTGGTCAAGGGCATCAGAGTAAGCCTAGCTTCTTATGAACAGGCCATACAGAGCCGATGGAATCGAAACACACACACACACACAGGAGAAACGGCATGAAATTAAATTTGACTTCCACAGAAGGTTGAACTGGGACAGCCGAGCTTTGATCCACGGACATATTTCATGCCTGAAGTTTAAGACTAACGGAGCCAGCCTCCCCGGTTCTCTGTGTAAGGAGCGATGATGTCTGGTGTTTTCATCTTGATTACAATCCTTTTGTTCTTTTAAAGAAGGCCCTGGTTTGAGACATGCTAGGTATGAGCAATGCAAGGATCTCAAAGCTCTTTGCTAACAAACCTCCAGGCCACTTCAGGGAATTATGCAAGCCTCATTTTACAGCTGGAGACGCAAGCTCAGGGAGGTGAAATCAGTTGCCCCTCAAGGCAGAAGTAGAACCCAGGCATCCTGCATCGAGTCCCCTGCTCGAATCCCTTCCTCACTTTGTGCAGCGCCCGCTCCCCACACCGTGGCAAAGGGAAGAGAAGTGTATTGCAGGCATACAGGCAGGTGTGTTTTAAAAGCTTTTCCTGTTTAAATTTAGGGAAGGGGGGTGGATGGAGCTGACAATTCCCGCCCCCCCCCAACCTGTATGAATCTTCAGTTCCTCCTGGACACAACATCATGCAGTGGAAAGAATCACGTAATAGGCAGGGGAGGTGGAAGGAGAGCCTGAGTTTACTGTTGAATTAGTGGGTCTGCTTCCAGCTAGGCCATCTCGTCCCCCACCCCACCCCAGTGCCCCCTCCCACACCCCCAGGCCTGATGAGAAAAGGCCAGGCTCCCAGTTAGTATTCCACTGGGCTGGGGCCAGGTCTGAGCAGTGATCAGGCCTGGACCTAACAAAGCGCAATCTGGTTCGACCAGCAGGGAAGGGTTTTGAGTATCTGGGACCAGTGGGTAGGGATCTCCAAGGAGCAGGTTTTGTGTGTCAACGCGTTGCAAAGAACCGAGTCTCTTCCAGCAAGGCAGCAATCCTGATGGGGGGAGGGTTGCTCTCTTTCATTCTTCCTCCCTAATCCAGAGGCTCCAGCTACATCTCCCTGCTCTTGGCTTTCAGTGCACGTCTGGTCCCCTTCTTCCTTGCAGACAAACACCCAGAGGCAGGAGCAGGGAGTCTGGGCAGTTGCACCCGGCTGCTTCTCTCTAGCCCCCTCCCCTTGGAGTAGGGTAACCAGATGTCTTGATTTTATAGGGACAGGCTCGATTTTGGGGTCTTTTTCTTATATAGGCTCCTATTTCCCCCCACCCCCTGTCCCGATTTTTCACATTTGCTGTCTGGTCGCCCTACCTCGGGGCACCCTTCCCTCTGTCTTCCACGGTCCCCTTTCAGTCGCTGCTTGGACAGCCGGGTTCCCCCGCAGGATCCCTGTGCCAGACGCCAGTTCGGAAGGCGCCGCTCCCCCTGCAACGTGGGCACGGCCTGCCATGCTCCCTCTCTTCCCTCGCCCAAATGTTCGCAGGAGCGGGAGAGGCTGAAGAAAGACCTTTGTGTAAAAGGACCCTGGAGCTGTATCAGCTTGTCTTGCTGCAGGATCTCTGGGGAAGGGAAATAGGGTCAGAGTGGCACTAGAGAATGGATTTTCAACCTGGAGGCCACGATCCCCTCACCCGTCCTGTGGCAGTGGGGCAGGGCGGGGGGGGGGGGGTGTCGCACAGACTGGTTTCATTATACCCTTTTGCCCCACTCTAAGTGCTCACACCCATTCCTGTGAGGTAGGTGCCTCTCGCTATGCCTGGGGAAACTGAGGCACAGGGAAGGGCAAGCGGGGTTTGTGGCACAGCTGGGAATAGAATGCAGGTCTTGTGGCTGGTAGTCCCCTTCTCCAACCACTGTTTCGATCACTAGTGCAGCGAGTGGCAGGGCCCAATCTACGCTACTGCTCTTCTTTGTACATTTCTTCCCACTACTCTTCCACCCCTGCCCCATTTCCTTTTACTCTTTTCCTAAACTAGGCCAAACGGTTCTCTCTCCCCAACCCCCTTCTCCTGTGACTCACCCCCTACCTGAATGAGCTTTTCCATCCAGACATTTCCCCAGCTGTGATTGACAAGATCCACTGATTTTGTCTTCTTTTGTATGTTAGCTAGTTGGTTCAACATTTTACAATGGCTGCAGGTCAATCCAGGGTCACAGAGTGAGGAATAAGACATTTCAACAACGGTAGCTATGCCAGTTCTGTATCTTCTGAGCGGCCATGGCCCTGTACTCCTATTACGCTAATAGCCACAACCGAAGGATGAGAGAATCCTCCGAGTCTCTGGGCTTAGCCCTTTCTTTATAACTTTGCACACGGTCCCAGATCTGTGTGTGAAGTCCAAATTGCGTTTCCAGCCACCGCAAGTCAAGTAACAACTCAACGAAACCTTTGCATTCTGCCTCCCCTATAGTAACGTACACAGATCAACATTTTGAACATCAGGCCCCTTTAAGGGGTTTCAGACCAGACCTCCAAAATCAATAGCCACTGTTGAAAGTCTCTGGCGCAGCATAGACAAGACCCAGGAAGGAAGAGCTAGATAGACAATTAAACTGCTTTTTTAGCTACGGTCTCTAATGGAGGAACCATAGTGTGGCTGATCCATTAAAGGCTCAGACTTAGGGCTTGTCTACACTTAAAATGCCGCAACTGCGGCACTCCAGTGAAGATGCTGCCTAAGAGGCAGGTCCTCCCGTTGGCATAGATAATCCACCTCCCCGAGAAGCGGTAGCTAGGTCAACAGGAGAAGTCTCCCATCCACCTAGCGCTGTCTGCAGCGGGCGGCGGGGAGGTCAGTTTAACTGCGTCGCTGCGGGGCGTGGATCAGTGTCCGCATCACGCTCCCTGTCAGCACCCGGGCCAGGCTGGAGAAGCTAATGATCCAATCAATGGACCAATCCAATCAGCAGTGATGAATCCTGGTCACATGCCACTTGAGGCACATTGCGCAGATGCTAAGAAGACAGCGTCACGCAGGGGGCATGGATTTTTCACACCCCTGAGCAACGTAGTTAGACTGACCTAATTTCCTCGTGTAGACCAGGCCTTAGAAAAACAGCCCAAGGGAGTAAGGAGCCAGTTTCTGAAAGAATTAACCCCTTCAGGCCCCTTTGAAAATCTCATTTGAACTGTGTTTGTAAAAATGACTAAATATGGCTCCAGTCCTTCGAACACTGACACAAACAGTCAGCTTTGAGTGCTTGGGTCGTTCCAATGGCGTCTGTGGGAGAACGCACGTTCTCTAAGTGCATGAATCCTTTCTGTAGGTTTGGAGCTGGTCATTTACCATGTTTGTACTGCACCTAGCTTAACAGGGTCCCAACCCAGCTGGTTTCCAGGCACGAGCATAATGTAAGCATTACGTCAGATGAATGACCAGGGGTCGGCAACCTTTCAGAAGCAGTGTGCCGAGTCTTCATGTATTCACTCTAATCTAGGGTTTTGCGTTCCAGTGATACATTTTAACGTTTTTAGAAGGTCTTTTTCTAGAAGTCTTTAATATATAACCCAACAAGTGTTGGATGTAAAGTAAATAAGGTTTTTAAAACGTTTAAGAGCTTCATTGAAAATTAAATGAAAATGCAGAGCCCCCCCTCCCCGGACCTGTGGCCAGGACCCGGGCAGTGTGAGTGCTGCTGACAATCAGTTCGCGGGCCGCTTTTGGCACGCGGGCCATAGGTGGCCTACCCTTGATAATGCATCCGATGAAGTGAGCTGTAGCTCATGAAAGCTCATGCTCAAATAAATTGGTTAGTCTCCAAGGTGCCACAAGTCCTCCTGTTCTTTTGTGAAAGCAGAGAGGGTTTCACGGCAACGCCAGCAGATCAAATTCAGGCCTAAATGGGAGTTTAAAAAAATTACAAACCGTAAGAGCAACAGAACATTTGAATAAACACTCCCCTACAGCATTTGCAGCCCAGAGATGGCAGCCTTGTGTGAGAGCAGGGGACCAAGAAAGTGACATTGACTAGACACAAAGGGGAAATTGACTAATGGCTTATCATGCTGAATAAAATGCAAAAGGGAAACCAAAAGCGGCAGTTTGATTTTATTTTGTTTATTACCGTCACTCGGCAAGGCCCGTTCAAGGCGCTCTGGCTAGCTGGGCCAGGCCAGGAGAGTTATTCTCAGGGAGAACTACCTTAGGAGCTGGAAACTCAAAATGAACCAACCAAATCTTCCCACACATCAGAGGATTTCAAACAGAAGTTCAGAAAGGCTCCCCACAGCCGGGGCTCTAACCTCAGCCAGGGCAATGGCCGTACTTCTTTATGCCAGCCAAGCATGACTCCTCACAACACCGCTCTCCCAGTGTGCTAAGGGGATTACTTAATCCACCACAGCGAGCCCAGCTCTAGTACCTTGACAATCCATGCACAGACCGCATGCAGCTCCCCCTACTCAAGGGAAAGATTCACTCTCTCCCCATCCACCGTAGGTGTCTATATTTTTGCTAATATGTGGGAAGGTGGGTGTGTATAGCTGAGCCAGCACCTCCCATTGTGCGACTCAGCTGCCCTTATGATATTTTAAAATGTAATAATGGAGATGTTTCTATTTTTGTAGATGGTGCTGATAATTTCTGGAGTTGGGCCATAAATCTCAAGGCACAGAGAGATGAAATTACTTGCCCAAGGTCACAGCGAATCATTCATTGACAGAGTGGCGGAAAAGATGTGAGCAGCTCTGACAAGCAGGTCTTTGCACTAACCGCTAGGCAACCCTTTCCTCCCAGAACTAAGAGAACCCAGGCGTCCTGACTCCAAGGTCCTGCACTGGCTACTAGACTGCACTCCCTTTCTGATGCCTTTTGCTGCATATTCTGAGATGCAAATAAATATTCAGAAATGGACCAGGGAACCTGGGTTTGCGGTTTTGGCAAAACCTTGTGAGTTATATGATTGGGTTTACAAAACCTGGACCAGGATGGTTTGAGGCTGGGTTAGGCTTTATTCATGCCATCAAATTCATGATATATATGTGTGTGAGAGAGAGAGTGCGAGTGTGTGGACATGGAATCTGCGAATCAAAAACTCTAGACCTAAATTTTACCCCTCTTTTCCTTAATCAATTCTTCCCCCGCCACACACACACCAAGAAATTACAGCATCTGCAATAATAGCCTTTTGTAAACCCTACAATGCTTGAATGGCAAACTGTAGTGTTTGGATGTTTACTCTGTTGGTGTTGAACAGAGTCAGCGCTGGAGAAGTGGCTCAGTTACAGGGAAATCTCGATGTGACACATTATCATGACAGCTCCTAGAGGCCCTTACTGAGATTAAGGCCTTCTTGTGCTAGGTGCTGTGCACACATAGCAAGACCCAGCCCGCCAACAGTTTCCCATCTACAAGAGAGACAAAGGGTGGGGAAACAGAGGCACAGAGCGGCAAAGTGACTTGCCCAAGGCCACACAGGTGTTCGGACTCCCAGGCGAGAGTGCTACCTCTGGAAAGTCACTCATCTTGCCATAGTAATATCCAAAGGGTTAAAGCAATGACGAAAAGAAGTGCCCATAATATGTCTGTCTAATCCCAGCTCAGACCTCTGACACCCCCCTCCCCCCCGCCAATTGCATCCTTCTGGAAAAGAGCACACAGACTTCAGCGCCGACAGTGTTATTCATCATGGTGGAACCGCTTTCTGCTTCCACCTGGCTGCCTGATGTCATCCTGGCTCAAGAGAGGGTGGCCCGAAGAAACCTTATGGCACTGCTGGAGGGTTGACGCTTGAATCAGTAAACCCAGAGCCAGAGGGGAGGAAGAGAGCCCGGGCAGCAAGCAGGGAACAGCTGGGGCTCACTGCATCGCAAGCAGAATGTGTACCAGGTTAAATAAAAACATCCCCAAGCCATGCCTGCAGCTGTGACCTGGTCATTGCTGGCTTGCTAAGTCTGGATGGGAGGCCTTCGATTCAGATGCAGGAGTTGGTAAACAGGGGGCACTCTCTCCTCTGTGTCAGGACCCACCCTAATATCCCAGTGAGTTAGGGATGGCTGTGCGACAAGAAGCTGGGGGTGACCACTACGGGGCGATCCTCCCCCTTTGAATCAGTCCTGAGCCCAGTGTGCCCCAGCATGGTAAGAGGGACTGCGGTGGGTACCTCAGCTGGGGGACACTCTTTCCTCGGAGCCAGGGCTCCAACACGGAGGGATGCTAAGGTTGCTTAGATCCCAGGTGTCTCTGAGCGCCTGACCGCTTCTGATCATTAGAGCCTGGGCGGCCCTGGCAAGAGCAGAGATGTGAACAGCAGTGAGGTCAATAAATCCCCCCTAAAGCCCACCCTGGCCATTTCAATGGGGTACCGTGTTTCTCCTCCACGTCCTCCCCGCCGCTGTTGCATGGCCTTGCTGTGGCTTGCCCCGGAGGCCGGCCTGCGATGTGCTCAAAGCAGGTTGCTGCCATTACAAGCGGAAGCCATTTGCAGGCCACTACAAGTTTTATTGGCCCTACCAAGCCCAGGCATCATGCTGTATGTTCTGGAGCGCCACCTACTGGAATGTTCTCTCGTAGCATCCTGTTTACATCCATAGCTGTCAGTCGACGTTTGGGCTGCAGACCCCGGTTTAATAAATGTCAGACCATTCACGGGGCAAATCTAGGCTAGGGAAATAGATGCTAGCAGGTGAGGGTGAACCCCAGGGGCAGCTTTTCGTACATGAGGCTTTGAAGTGGGTCTTTTCTTGTTTCCGTCTCCAGCTCCCTTCTGTCGAAACACAGCCCCAGCCACACACCTGCTGATGCCCAAAGGACTGTTTCCCACGCTTTCCGCACTGGAGAGGCCGAATGGTCTGGTGGCCCTTCCTGTTGTCTGTCACATGCAATCTGTTTCAAACTGCTTCTCTGCCCAGGGCCCGTCTGGTGCGAAGTTCATGATGCGGCCGGGAGGGGAGATCTGGCAGTTAGAGCACTGGGCTCGGCTTAAGAGGTCTAGATCTAAACTGGCTTTATCACAGGCTGACCATGGGCAAGTCAGAAAAGGCCACATTTTCAAAAGTGCCCTGCCTGCCATATCAAGAGATTGCGTTAAAATCTGGCCCTTTGTGTCTCTGCGCCTCAACTCCCCATCTGTAAAATAGGGTTAATAATCCTTCCTTTCTCCCACCCTTTGGCTGCCTTCTCTAGTTAGATTGGCCACTTTGGGGGGCAGGGACTGTCCTTCCCTTGTGTCTGGGCAGCACCTGGCACAATAGGGATTGGAGCTCAGCTGGGCCTTCTTGACTCTGCTGTAATAATACTGCATAATAATAACGAAAAGACCCCCAGGACGGGGGGGTTCCTCCTTATTTCCTACCTGCTTTTTCTAACAAGCCTCCTTGATTTTCCAGTATTGCGGCTGCCAGGCCTGAGCTCCAGGAGGCCTGCGCGGCTGACGGCATCTTTCAGAGAGCATCTTGCTTTAATCGGGGGGACGTGGGAGCCCGTGCAGCTAAGGAGAACTTCCTGTTGAGCAAGGAAGCATCTGTGTAACACTTTGTCCCCAGAGGAGACGGCAGCGTGGGGCAGCAATTCCAAATGGATTCACGGGGCTAGTTATTTATTTATTTTCTACCTCATGGCCAGGCCAAAAAAAAAAAAAAATGACAAGAAGGGATGAGATGCTGCCGTGTCCCGAGGGGCATCTCTCGAGCGCACGCGGGCAGCAAGGCACGGCGGGCAGCAAGCTCCCACCGCTGGCGGCACTGACTGGCATGTCCAAGGTGAGTGGTGGGAGGGAACTGCCAGGGTTTGAATTTGCTCTGGCTCTGACAAGCAGATTGCGATTGGAGGAAACGAGCATTAGAGGCAGAGCCGGCGCCAGGCAGGGCACAGTCAGGAGGAAGCTCACAGCACACAGGGGCTGGGACAGGGGGGCACTACTGGGAGGAAGCTCACAGCACATGGGGGAGGAAGTGCCCGCCAATGGGGTTCTAAGACAGGGCACTGCTGGGAGGAAGTTCACGGCACACGAGGTCCTAACCAGCCAGGCACAGGGACGCCAAGTAGAATCCATTAGGTGGGAGCTGGCAAAGCTCCTCAGAGAGCAGCCAGCCAGTCCCCTTGGCGAATGCCTGTTCAGTGCCTGTCCCACCCTGGAAGAAGCTCAGTTCAAGGAGGCCAATGGGGAGCTCAGTTCAATCCCAGCCCCATGCCAGTTGGGCTCCCCCAGCTGCCAAAAGAAAGCAGAGCCCTTTGGGGGGAGCGACTGATGCCAGGCGGAGTCTGAGCCGCAGGGGCAGCCCTGCCCCGCCCCAGATCAGGTGCAGACACAGAGAGCCCCAGGGCTCCCAGCCAGCCACAGGAAGCGGAAGGGGCTGCAGGGATGATCAACATGCTGGTCGCTCCTCCTCCTCCTCTCCATCCTAGGCTGGGTGAAATCTGCTCTGGTGCTGCCCCCTCCTGCCCATCTCAGCCCTTTGCAGGCACACCAGGGCTGGCTCGGGCACCTGCTCACCGTTGGTCTTCCTATGCGGCTCCAGATTGCCCGGCGTGGGCCACTGAGCCGCCCTCCCTTTTCTCCCGCTCTGGCCTGTCCACGGACCCTCTCACCAGGCCTTGGGGCACGAGTGGTTCGCTTGTCTTAAATCCCACCGATCCACCTTCAATCGCGACTCCCCGGCATTTCGCCCTCTGCAAGTTACCGAGAGCAACAAAAAACAACCCCCCACATCTCCCCTCCGCAAGGGAACAGAATGGGCCAGATCCTCAGCTGGCGGCAATCAGCGTCGCTTCATTGATTTTCAGGGATCTAGGCCGATTGACACCAGCTGAGGAGCCGGGCCAGGCATCCGCCTCCCAGCTGATCGCAGGGGTGAGGGACTCTGAAAGGGAATTAGCAGCTAGCTGATCAGCCAGAAGAGTTAGTCCCGGATTTCAGCTCCCAAAAGGACATTAAAAGCAGGGCCCAGCCCACTGGTATTCCCAAGCAAGAATAACTCTGCGGAATCAGGCTGGCTGTAATTACCAGAGTGACACAGTCGCAAAGGGAAACTAGAAATCGACCCAGCTAATCGCAGAGGGAGTGCGGGGCTGGACAGGAAACCAGCTGGGAACACTCTGTGCAAGGGGCACCGTGTTACGTGTATGACACGAGGAGCTAGAAGCCTCAGCCGAGACTGGGGCCCAGGCACCGCAAAGACACAGTGCGAGAGCCAAGCCCCCTGCCCCAAAGAGCCTGCAGTATAAGTAGGTGAGGCTGTGGGGATAGCACTCCCCCCATTTTACAGGTGGGGAATGGAGGCCAGAGAGCTGCAGCAGCTTGTCCGTCCTCACACAGAGTCAGCGTCAGAGCTGGGAATTGAACCGGGATCGCCTGAGTTCTGTGAAAAGACCCAAAGGATTAAAGAAAAGTGAGGGTCTCTAACACAGCTGCCACGGGGTCGCTGCCAGGAAGCAGGGCCTGTCGCAGAGCCAGTCTCTGGCAAGCTACCGAGCACTGCCGGCCTGCAGTCGGCTGCCCACGCCACTTGAGCAGTTGGACGGCCCAGCAAGCCGGCTCTGAAGCCCAGCAGCAGTTGAGCAGCTGTTCCAAGCCTTTGCCTGCGGCTGTGTTAGCACCCATGCCTGCTTGTTCCCAGCCATGCCTCCCTCCAGATACCCCAGCCCTGACCCTCGGCTCCAATTCCTGACCTCTGGCTCCAGCTCTGCCCCTGGGCTCCGGTTCCCAGCTCCTGCGCTGACCGTTAGGCTTGGCTGCTTTGACCCTCACTCCTCTCTCCCTGGTTTTTCATCTGTTGTCCCCAGAATTTACTAGTGGCCTGGGTTGAATGGCCTTTAGCTGTGGGCGGGCTTAGGCCTGCCATCACCCGGCAACCACCAGCGGTAGGCCTGGCTCCTGCTCTGACCACTAGACCGAGCTGCCCACAGCCCCGTCACTGACCGCCACTCCCATTCGTATCAGCCTACGTGTCTTACGTAGATTGTAAGCTCCTTGGGGCAGCGACTGTGTCTTGGCTCTGGGTTTGCCCAGCGCCTAGCACCATGGGGTCCCGGCCCGGGACTAATTAATCAGCAGTGCCTGTGCTCAGCAGTGCGAGGCTCCCAAGTGGCGGAGCAAACAGCCCCCTGGAAACACAAAGTGCCCCCAGTGCTAAGCCAAGATCAACCCCGCCCCTCCCCAAAGCGCAAGGAAGAACCGATTAAAAAAAATCCAACTTGGCGACTCTAGGCTAGAGGTGGGAACTGGCTGTCGCAAAGCCCTGGCCCAAGCCAGGGGCCCGTACAGCAGACAGCAAATACGAGGGACGGGGAGAAAGATCTTTCCTCCGGTTGGCAGGACTTTGCCGGTGGTGCATAACCTGGGGCGGGGGGGGGGGGGGGAAGCAGGCCATATAGCAGAGGGGGCGCTGTGCAAATCCTACATCTTGGCAGGGGGTTAGACTAGCTGAGCCTTGTGGTCCCTATGGGTCAGTGATTCTATCCTGTGGGGCAGGACAGTAAAGCCACGTGGGCTGAGGCGATCCAGCGCCCTGAGTAGAACGTCTCACCCTCCGCTGGAGATGCGGGTGGGGGAGAGGGCTGCCTCTCCTACACTTCACCAGCAGGGGGTGGTTGATCCGCAGTGGGGGTGGGAGGCAGAGTGTGTCTGGGGGACAGAGGTGAGGTTGCAGGGTGCTGTGACAACACTGGGCCCCACATGCACCCTCCCTGGCCTCAGCCAAAGCCCAGTTGAGTCCCTGGGGCCCTGCTCCTCAAAGGTATTTGAAACCAGTGGGAGTTGGGCACCTCTGAAGGTCTGGGCCTGGGGGATTGACTGCAGTGGACTTTGAATCAGGGCCGGGCCAAGGTCAAGGTCTCAGTCCTTCTTCCCAAGGCACTTGATGGTACAGGTGCAGAATACCTGCTGACCACCCTTCTCAGCACCTCTGCTACAACAGTGTCAGCTGGTGCAAATCACTGCAGGTTAGCACAGGAGACGGGATGTGTGCAGGGGTGTAAGGGGTGCCAGGGGCTGGTGAAGGAGCGTGGGACTCACTCCTGCAGGAACTAGCAACCATTTCCTCTCCCCCTCCCCTTCGAGCTGCAAGGAGCCCTGCCCACCTCAGACCACATCAGCGAACAAGCCCAACCACTAAAGGAATGGAGACGCACCCGGGAGCAGCCGGTGCCAATCACGTGGCTCAGTGCCTCCCTCAGCACTCCGGCCCCAGCTCCTTCAAAGGTATTTAGGCGCCTAGCTTCCATAGGAGCCTAAATATCTTTGCGGCTCTGGGGCTCAGATACCACGGTGACAGGCGTAGCGTGTGAGCCAGGGTAGCATCATGCTGCAGAGCAAGGGGCCTGAGCCTGCTCTCCTTGGTCAGGTTACATTCCCCTGGAAGCAAAGGATGGATCAGGCCCTTTCTAGAGCTGTGATCCCTAGCTCCCTGGGGGTCTGCAGGCAGAGGCCATAAGGCATTTGGAGACGGGCTGGCAGGGCCGGAGGGACTGAAGCACGGGAGAGGATCTGCATCGACTGATTCTGCAGGGGCTGGGGGACAGCCAGGGTCAAGCGTCAACTGGCCGCCCGGAGTGGAGTGACCCCAACCAGCAGTCACCGGTGCTCTGGGAAAAGCAGCCCCTTGGAAGCCAGGCCCCAGGGAGGGCACGGGCCACCAGGGGGCACGGGTGCCCCTCCGGAGTGGAGGGTATAGCGCCATTGGCAGCAGGGGAGAGCAGCCCCTCGCCCCTTGCAGCCGGGCACAGCAGCTGGGTCCACGCTCACTTCCCCCCTCTTCGGAGCTGCTCCGCGGGGCTGGAAATGGCTCATGCCAGCGCAGAGTCCAATAGACCTTTTTGGGGTGGGGGGAAGCTGATCCACAGCCCACTGGAGTCCCGGGGAGTCTTCCTGCCGGCGTTTGCGGGCTGCAGGCTAGCCGGAGCGCAGTCCTGGGGCGCAGGGCTGTGTTCTCTGGGGGCTCTGGACACCTGGGTTCTCTCCCCACTCCGGTCCATTCCTCCCTGTGGATCCCACCCCTGCTTTTTCATTTGTCGTCCCCAGTATTTACTCCTGGCCTCGGTTCAATGGCCTCTTCCCCTCGGTTAAGCCTTTAGCTTTGGGCTGGCTTAGGCCCGCCATCTCCCGGCAACCACAACAGGTACTCACCCTCAGTAGGTGCTTTAACTCGGTGCCTCAGTTTCCCCCAATGGGGATAGGACACTCGCCTGCCTCCCAGAGGCTCAGGCTAAATGGCCACTTCTGAGTAGGCTACAGGGAGGGCAGAGCAAAAGGGTTGTGATGGATGGGGCAGGGGGAAGACAGCATTGCTTGTGGGGCAAGGGGCAGGGATGGTACCACGCAGGCTAACATGCCACCATTCAGTCTAAAGCCCGTGGCACTGATCAAAGCCCACAAGGGAGCATCTGAGCCCTGCCCTTCCCAGTGACCCCAGTAGTCCCTCCGCTCCTGGAGGCTGCAAACAGGGCCCACTGGAGTGGGCAGGGGGAGCCAGGCTGGGGGATCGCAGGCAGGCAGGGCTCAAAGCCAGCGAGGGAGCAGGTCGGAGCAGGTTCTCTCCCAGAGACGAGAGCGGACGAGGCGGGAGGGAGAGAGAGACGAGGAGGAAGCAGAAAAATCCCAGCTGGAAGACGCCACCCATCGCCCTGGCCCAGGGCTATCGCCTCCTCCCCAGCCAGGATCCACCCCCCAGCTCGTCCATGAACTTGCTATTAAACTTTCTCCTCTCCTCCAACCCGGTCCTACCTTGTGCCCCCCCCAATCTCTCCTCCCACCCCCAGGACTCCAGCCCACAAGCTCCTCTCCCCCCAGGCTCCACCCTTTTGGCTGCCGGCCAGGTTGGAGGGGGATGCTTGGGAGCTGAGTAATATCCTCCACTGGCAGATCCTGGACGTGGAAGGGAAGCAGCAGCGTGTGTGTGGGGGGGGGGCGGGGGAAGCGCAATGTTGGTGGAAAGGCTAGGCTTTCTCCTGCCTCTTGCCCCCAGGCATGTGGGGGGCAGCCCAGGACACTCCCTGCCAGGGGAGAGGGGCCTGAGCAACACCCCCAGGGACGGTGAGGCGGGGGAAACAGTGCTAGGGCCTCTGTCCCTGGATGTGTGGGGGGCCTGAGCATGCTCCCCCCTTCTTGGCATCCTCCTGAACAGCCCAGTAAACCGGCTTCTGTGTACTTACCCAGCCCAGGTGCACTGCCTCCCTACGCCACCAGGGGACGCCCTGTTTCCCTTGCCCACACCTGGAGGTGCTACCTGGTTCACTCTGCCCCCCCCCCCCCCCGCCTGCCCCTTTGCAGGGTGGGCCCTGCCTCCCCTGCCCAGCTGGAATTGCAGTGCCGCCTGCCGCCTGCAGGGGCGCCCTGCCAAAAGATTTTGGAAGCAATGGAGCAGCTGCAAGCAGGGCCAGGCCTGAGACTCAACAGCGGGCACCCCACTGTGTGGGGACTCCAGCTCCCCCCTTGAATTGCACGAGGCTGGGGAGCCTCTCCCCTGGAACAGGGTGGTGGGAAGGAGTGGGGGGCACCCGAGTGGAGGCGGGGGGAAGGAGCGCATGAGCAGAGAGCAGCAGGAAGGAGGAAGAGTGACACGTAAAAGGGGGGCTCTCCGCTGGCTTGGAGCCCTGGTTGGGGCTGGAGGCAGGATCCCTGCCAGACGCCGCTGAAAGCGGCTTGTTTTGGAAAGAGGGAGAGCTGGCTGGGCGCCTTGGAGCCCAGAGTTTCCGACAGCGTTCGCTCCGGGGGAAGGGAATGGTTTCAAAGTGGAATTTCCAAGCAGGGCTCCTAGCACTGAGCTCTCTCCCTGGGCCTGGCAAACCAGAGCAAAGGCAGGACAGCAGGGCCCGAGTCTGCCCTGGCTGCTGTTGGTGCAAAACCCCAGTGAGCCTGATCCATCACTCCTGCTTCCCACAGTGGAACTCCAAGGAGCCTGATCCAGGTACTCCAGATTCACTCCAGTGTAACTCCATTGAATCACTCCTGTTCCCCCCACCCCGGCCATTGTAACTCCAATGAGCCTGATCCAATTACTCCCAATTTACTCCAGTGTAACTCCATTGAGTCACTTTTGATTCCCCCTATTGTAACTCCAATGAGCTTGATCCAGGTACTCTGAATTCACTCCAGCATAACGAAGAAGCATCAGGCCCTAAATCTGATGCGAGCTGCCCCTGCCCCTTCTCTGCATGCATTAAGCCTCACCCGTCCCATATGGCCAGGATCAATTCCACTTCACACCCAGGGAAACCGAGGCACAGAGCTAGAGGAAGGCACCTGCCCAAAGTCATTGGCAGGGCTGAGAACAGTCCTGACTTCCCAGCACCTCCCCCTCTCTGACCCTAGACACGGCTCCCATATTTCTATGGATCCTTTCAGGCCCAGCGTGCCCCCCACAATCCTCAGCTCCAACCTCACCCCTGGGGGCATGGAGGGAGCAGAGCTCTCCCTTGTCCAGGCTGGGGCTGGTGGCATCCTGCTCATGCCAGGCTGCCCCCCACCCCAGCAGGTTTGTGAGGGTTTTTATGCAGCTCTGCACAAAACCCCCAGGAACATGTTGACTGGGCCAGGCACAAAACACAGCCGGCTCCTTCCCTCCCTGCTGGAAAGCCAGTGGGCCAGAGCCCCAGGTGCGCCCTCCGCTCCGGCCTGGAACACAGGAGAACCCAGCTCACGGCTCCGCAGGGGCAGGACAGGGCCCCCTCCCAGCCTTTGGCAGTGACTCCAGGGCAGCTGTGGTCGCCCCCCAAGTATTTTGCCCTGTTTTCCCTGCACTCACATGGCAGTGTACTGGCACCCAGCCAGGGGGGCCCTGGCTCTTTAAGAGCCAGAGGCAGAGCAGCGTGGCCCAGCTGGTTTTTCCAGTGATCCATCCAAAGAGCCAGCTCCGTTCCTGGGGGAAGGGAGCAGCCCCGTTGCGTTTGCGTTGTGCCGAGAAAAGAGAGAGAAGCCCCTTGTGTCTGCAGCTGCAGGAGGCGGATTCCAGGCAGGAAGCTGCCAAGGGGCAGTTTGAGGCTGGGTCCAGGCTGGAGCAGGGCAGCTGCTGGCATTTCAACCACTGCTGAGAGCTGGCCCCCTCTATGCCTGGGAAGATAAGAATACCTGGCTGTGCTCACAGTGGGACTGCAATGGGGATGCCAACAGTGTGCAGGAGCCGAGGGCTGGAGCATGTGTGTGTGTGTGTATACAGGGGGCGGGGAAGCAGCTGGGGCCATGGTCTTGCTGTGGTCATTGGGAAAAAAAAACAAAACCCAAAACGTGAGTCCAGCCTACTGAAAAAAAATCACAAGACTAGCTTGGAAAAAGCATGTGACTTTAGAGCTAAGCCACACGGGGTTCTGTTTAGTTGCAGGCGGATTCCTTGCAGTCGAGTTTTTCTCCAGAGCCCCAAGGCTAGAAACTTTCATTACAAACAAATGAAATGGTGCATCTGAAGAAGTGGGTTTTTCACCCACGAAAACTTATGCCCAAATCAATGCGTTAGTCTTTAAGGCGGGACCGGACTCCTTGTTGTTTTTATTACAAAAACAAACCCTAAGCTGAAATCCCCCCTTAGTCACCTGACTCCAGGAGCTGGGGATTGAAGAAAAGCCCCAAATACCCCAAGACTTGCAATAAAATCCCAGGAATCAGCCAGACAGATCCCAACCCCCTGGCCCAGGCCAGGCTCAGCCTGCTTTGCTGGGGTAGGTATATTGGGGTACCATCCCACCACCGTCCAGCCAGAGCTTATATCGACAACATTGCCAGGGTAGCTCATTCCAGCCCTGCTCCGACTGAACCAGACTACACTGCTGCCAGCACTGGTCTGCCCGTATTGCTGCATCCGGCCTAGCCAGGGCAGCTCTGATCACACGTCTGACGGACCGAGCTACGCTGGCAGGTTGCAGTGCAGACCTGGCCTCCTTGAGAGGGGAATAAGGCCAGAGAGAACCCCCCTCCCCTTGCACACATGCTTCAGTACCTGGCCCAACACTCCTTGCGAGTGGGGGCACGGGCAGGGGTGGGGAGAGGGAAGCTGGATGTAAAGAGCCAAAGCAGCATAACGACCCGGTGAGCAAATGCAATCCACAGGGGAGTGCTCTCCTGGGTAGGTAGTGGCTGGTCAGGGCTTGTCTCGACTAGACACGTGCCCTCTGTAACCACATCAATGAACACAAACCCCAGTGTAGACAGGGCCTTCGGCATGGAAGCTGGTGCCGTTCCCATTCCAAGACTCTCTGGGTCAACCAGGAGCCACCTCCGAGCAAGGATGGAGACCAGCTTCTGCAGCTGGAGCCCTAGGCCAGGGCTGGGAACTGCCATTTCAGCCCAAGGTGGTGGGGAGGTTGTTCCGGAAGCCGGGCCTCCCCTAGGCTACAGAATCTACCCTCTGCTGCAGAAGCCTGAGTCTGCAGCAAGCCTGGAATGAGCACTCGAGAGACGGCCCCATTCATCTCAATGGAGTGTTGACTCTGAGGCATGACGACAATTGTTAGAGGACCACTTAGGGAGCTGTTTCACGGTTGCTCACATCCAGTTAAGGTGCTTACCCCCAAATCCTGAACGGCTGACTGGTCCCTGCCCAGCAGCCACTCCCTCTACAGGACGGGGTTGTCCACTGGTAATGCACAGAGCTGAAGCGTATGGAAAACCGACAGCACAGGGGACCACGTAAAACAAATTGCATGCAACATCAGAGTTGCTGCAGCCGTGGCATCATTCGTTCATAGCCAGCATCTCACGTTGGCTGCAAAATCAAGAATCTCGGGTAGAGAGTTTAGATCCAACTGGACACAGTGCTTTGCTTGTTAAGGTAAAGCTAGTTTAAGGTCCAGGAGGAGGCAGGATTCCCCATTCTGGTCCCTCCTCATGAGAGGTGCTGGGCACCCACAGCTACTGCGGTCAGGAGCAGCTGCATGTGCATAGCCACTCTGCCACCAACTGGATGAGCTCCAGTAAGTTGGGTCCCCTCTCCATGCCTCAGTTTCCCCACCTGAAAACAGGGCAGGTACCAACCTGCCAACATCACCGTGCTTTGAGCTCGTTCCAGGTAAAAGGCCACAGAAACGCCAGCCATGCTGTAAATGGGTGATGCGGGCGCGAGGGGTCCGGCCGGACTCGCCAGCATATGGACAAGCCCCAGCTCCTCTCAGCATCGGCACCACATCCATCCTGCCCTCCTGCTGCTGAGGTTGCAGGGGGGAGACGGGGAGCCCCATCTTGCCCAATGCTGTTGACGAGGGGAGCAGCTTGTCCAGCTGAGCAGGAGCAAATAGCTGTGAAAAATACGAGCAGCCACCAGTGACAGGCAACCCCTCACCCCCTGATTACTGGTAGCCTGGACCAACTCCCCCCAGCAAGCCACTGTAATCCCAGCTCCCTACAGCCCCTTTGCTCCCACTGCCTCCCCAGCCAGACCCAGGCTGCTGCACCCGCGCCTCTGACTCAGAGCCAAAAACCCCCTGGTTTCTCAACACGCCAGTCCCATATTCAGCTTGAGCAGCACTAGGCCCTAAAAATGATCATCCCCAACCTCCAGGTGAGGACGGACAGCAGCAGGCCTAGGACACTAGGGTTCAATTCCCAGCTGTGCCACAGACAGGGTCCTGGATCTCTCTGAACCTCCGCTCACCATGTCCAACACGGAGAGAAGAATTTGTCTGGTCAATTTCAACTGGGCAGGGTCCCCTCCCCTCCTCTCCCCGGGCCTGGATCTCGGGGGGGGGGGGGGGGGGAAGGATCTCTTTGTAATACAGACAACAGCTGCTGGGTAGAGCAAGGAGTATCACAGGTAGATTCAGACTTCATCCTTCAAAAAGGGGAGCAGACCTGAGCAAATGGCTCTTACCAGAGATGGGCAATAAAGAATCACAAGAGGCAATGATTACTGCTCAGTCTCTCTCTCTCTCTCTCTCTCTATTATTACAAAAGGCTAATTGGAAATCTGGAAGATAATAAATCACCACGCAAGATCCTGGTTTTACAAGGCTTTTTTTTTTTTTTTTGCTGCTGGCCGGGCAGCAGAAACATTTGGAAATACCAGGCAGAAGCCTCTGCGCCTCTTTGTGTTTTGTGCTTAGTTTTACAGAGTCGGGCAGGTCAGACGAACGCCTGAAACGAAACACAAACAGCTACGCTTCGCTGCGGGTTGCAGAGGGCTCCAGGGGGAGTGCTTTGCACAGCTTGGCCCCTCCCACGTGCCCTGTTCTGATCTCACATGGCCTGAACTCCTGATTTGGTCCGGTGTAACACAGCTCAGAATCAAGCTCTCATGGCCCATAAGCCAAATCCCGTCTCAGCCTGCCACTCCAAGGGGCCAATGTCATGCCTGCCCCAGCCGTCATCTTGCA
The DNA here is from genome assembly GCF_965140285.1 of Lepidochelys kempii. Taxonomy (NCBI): domain Eukaryota; kingdom Metazoa; phylum Chordata; order Testudines; family Cheloniidae; genus Lepidochelys; species Lepidochelys kempii. The sequence continues at coordinate 13,341,120 of NC_136404.1, forward strand.
GCATCCCAGCTGTGACGTGAGGAAGGCTTTACACAGGGGATTTGTTCACTTTCCTGAAGCCCAGCTCCACAGGGGTGGACGTGCAAGGATCAGGCCCAGAGGATGGTGTCCAGCTAAGGACAGACTTGCACACCATTCCATACAGGATCCTGCATTCCTTGCACCCTTTGAACTCCTTGGTGTGCATGCGTAATGGAGGAGCAGGTGTTTACCCACCTGAGGGTCTCGTTAGCATTCCCGATGCCAGCCAAGACATCACCATCTATCCCTCCTATGATCTCACCTAGGCCAGGCACGTATCATTCGAGGGCCAACGATTTACTGCTGGAGGGCACCGGTGGGATCTCCACGCTCTTTGCGAGCACTAATTGAGCAGCTGCACCTTTTGGATGTAGGTGAGCAGCACCATCTCTGGTTTCTAGACAGGTGAAGCTCAACGCATGGATATTCAGGCCCAGGTTTTCCAAGACAGTTAAAAGCGCCTCTCTCCTCATTGACAAGAGCTGTTCTGTGCTGGATGCCTGGGCTTAAAATGACATGACCATGGTAACATGGCAAATCAGTGGCAGGGCTGGGAACTGAACTGGTTTCTCAACTCCCCAGCGCACTAACCATTACTGAGCACTGCTTTCCACGACTCCAAGTTTATCATCAGAGGAGCATTTTTATGCTTGCTGCCCCATGCATTTCAACCCTCTTCCAAGTGCCCAGCATATCACCCCCTTCTGTTTCTAAACCACCGATTGCCTTGCCAATTACAACACGCTAAGAAACCCGAAAGCAAGCCCTACTTTCCGCCCCTGACCACAGCATTTGGACTGAGATTTCTTTTCCGTGGCAGACCTGAATGCCAAAAGGGAAAGATTGCTTGGAAAGAGTCACTCAGCTCTGACTTACGGGGGAATGCAAGAAAAACAGTTCTCATTCAGCGAGCTTTTAGGCCTTTTTTTAACATCGATATAAAAATAATAATCCTACCCTAGTCCCATGACACAGAGCCAAGAAACTTGAATGGTTACTGCCTTTGCCTAGCAAGGGGCCTATGGCACCTCTCTGCTCTAGCAACCATTAAGGCACAAGAAGTTAACAGCCATCTAGAAACCTGCTAAACTTCCCTGATCTCTTAGGTACATGGTCCCCCATCACTGCAGTATCTGAGCATCTCACAATTTTTAATGTACTGGTCCCCACAACACCCTTGTGAGGGAGGCTAGTGCTATTATTGCCATTGTACCGATGGAAAGCTGAAGCCCAGAGAGGCTAAGTGACTCCATCAAGGCCACACAGGAAGTCAGTTGCAGAGCACAGAATTGAACTCTGGTCTAAGTCTCAGCCTAGGGCACTGACCACTGGACCATGCTTCCTCTCAGTGTCGGCGGCAGTTTCCCCATCAGTCCACCTCCTGTTTAAAAGGGCAGCCAGGTTAAAAATCCTAATTAAAAAAGAAAAGAAAATTGATACACGGCGAGTGAATGCAGTTTACAGAATCTGAGGCATGGATCGTGCAATCCGAGCAGCTAGCACATAACACAGAGCCAACCGCAGAATCCGTGCCCGTGTTTGCTTTCCACCATTCCTCCCGTTTGTTTTCCTTTCACATGTCACTCCTCTAGGATCGCTGGGGGGCTGCTGAAAGTCAGAACTGGTCAGTTTCACTCACTCTTGCTTTTAGTCATTTTCATATAGCCTTGCCCAATTTCCTGGGGCTTGCCTTGCAAAGCCACCAAAGAAAGGGATGGGGGGAGGGTATTGATGTCAAGAACCCAACCCCCATTCCCACTGAAATGTTAAAAATATATAATTTGAGGCAAACATGTCTATTAATTTGGGGTTTCATAAAAATCCCCCGTTTTTAAAAAAAAACGAAACAAAACATTTAAACCTATGTATTTAGAGGCCACAAACATCTATGGAGTAAAAGAATAGACCTGACACTGCCATTCTTTAAGGATGATCTAATTTAAAAATAAAAACACATTGAATACAAAAAACACATCATCATGAAAATTTATGTAGTTTAAAAGGAGGCCCAAAATCCTTGGTGCCAGACGCTGCTGTGCAGTGGAGGCGAGGTTGTTAGCAGGAGATGGACCAGGTAACATGCGCTCTCAAAGGGCAAGAATCCGTGTCAGTCTCCAGACAGCAATTTGTTTCCTTTACCACAGAAGATTCCCACCCATCCCCATCCCCCCATTAAAGAACGAGCCGAGACGGCTGCAAAGCGTTTCCTATGGAGCGTCCAGTTCACCCCCATGCGGGCTCGTCACAAACTCGGGTGGCAGTTCACTCCGGCGTGGCGGGGAGACGGGAGCAGACCCTCCCCGTGCATTGATCATTTGCATCGGCTGCTGGTTACTGGGAATATTTTAAGGTGATCAAGCTGCAGAGAAGAACACGGGTTGAAATCGTTAGCCGGGCAATGCTTCGATGGCATTGTCCTTTTGGTTTTGTCCCGGCGAGGATCCGTAGTTGTCAACACGAATACAATTTGACGCTCTCGGCACCACACCACCTCAGGCTTCACATGGAGTTTACTCTTTGCTTCACAAGCAGTCCCACCCCTGTGCCATTGCCCTCTGCCTCTTCCACGCAGAGGGCTGGAAAGCTACCCTCAGAAGCACGAGACGCACCCACCCACTCAGTGAGAGATCTGAGCCCCTGGACCTGAGAGGCAGGAGGGCAGGTTTTTCTGGCATCGGCCAGCACGCAGCACTCCATATGAGCGTTAAAAGTCTTCGCTTGGCTCCCCCTGGAGGGGGTCCCTCGGGTGCCATGGCGCCATGCAGTAATAAGGAACTCATTAGCCGTGGAACCAATTAACAAGATAAGCTGCTCTTCCCCCCAAAGCCCTGGTAGGCAGCCTGGTGGGGCCTGGGATTTGCCATCAGCTGTCCAGCAGCGCTGCCCCCCCAGCTCCCGCAGCTCAGGGAGCTCCCGGATAGCTGTAGTGGTTGCGATCGGGCTCGCTCCTGGTCAGCGGTAAGCTGGGCTTGCGCTCCGGGTCCTTTTCATCACACTGGGGAGGCGGACGCTGCTTGAAGAAGTCAGAGACGTAGCGGACCTGGGGGGCAGGGGAGGGAAGAAGAGAGAAAAGAATGAGGCTTTAGGGGATAATTCCATCGAGGGAACATCTCTCAGTGGATCCAGGCCAGGTCTCAGGGAGATCCTGTGTGGCGACACAGGCCGAGAGAGGGCCATGGGGTCTGGCTGCGTCCAGCAGCCTCGGTAAAATTTTGGTCCGAGTGACTTGCCCAAGGTCACGCAGCGAGTCAGTGGCAGAACTGGGAACAGAGCCCAGGAGTCCAGACTCTTCGTGCTTTGGGACCATGACGTCCTGCTCTGCCACACGGGGCGAGGGAGGAAGAGGAGGAGGGTGTGAAGCAATGTCGTAGAGCATCCCGAACAGGTGCTGCCAGCTTAGCTTCTTAGTTCCTCCTCAGCAGCCTCTGCTGGGAGCCAAGCAGCACCCGAGACTCTGATCTGGGGGCAGGAATTCAGAGCTAGACCAAGACCGGAGATCATCCAACCCAGATCTTTAGGCCATTCCCGCTGACCCCTGGGGCGATCAGTTGGGGGACGGGGGGAGGGCACAACAGACCAGGTGCTAATGTGATGGCAGAATGGGTAGGTCGCCTTCCTCAAGCATCAGGCACCTGCAGTTACCTGGATTTGGGCAAGGCCGATACAGAGGGAGGATACTGGATGAGGTCAAAACCACCATCCAGAGCAAAGCTGCCAGGGGTGCAAGATTGTGAGGAGGGGGGTGGACACAGGGCTGCAAGGTTGGGGGGGGTGCTAGGATCCATCCGCCAGCAGGCGGCCCCCAAGGCAGAGCCAGAGAGCACCCGGTGAGCATGGAGGGAGGGGTGGGGATGCCCCCGTGCGCTTACAGTGAGGATGGCGATGAGCGCCCCCTGGAGGAGCCCCACCAGCACATCACTCCAGTGGTGCTTGTAGTCGGACACCCGGGTGTAGCCCACGAAGATGGCGAAGGTGATCAGGAAGAACTGGATCGTGGGGCGCAGCAGCCGGGCCCATTTTCCGATCAGCCGGGCCTGGACATACAGCTGGGGAGAGAAGGGTCGGTCAGTCAGTCTCCCCGGCGCTGCCCCCCAGCCCAGTGCCGGCAGGGTCGTTTTACCCAGATATTCCCACCCGGGGATCGCCACGTGGAGCACACACAGGGGCCTCAGAACGCAGGGCGAGAAACGTGTGGGGCAGTGCGACCCTGCTGGGGGGGGCAACAGTGATGGTGGGCATACCGTTCAATTCTGCCCCCAGAACTCAGACAGGCAAAGGGATTAACCCAAGTTCACACAATCGGGGGCATAACTGGGAACAGAACCCAGGAGTCCTGACCCCCACCTCTCCCCGGCTCTACCCACTGGACCACACCTCCCTCCAGAGCGAGGAATAGAACCCAGGAGTCCTGACTCCCACCTCCCTCCAGAGCTAGGAATAGAAACCAGGAGTCTGGACTCCCACCTCTCCTTGGCTCTACCCACTGGACCCCACTGCCCCCTTTCCCTGCTGTGACACAGCGCACGCAAACCTAGCGAGAACTACTCACTGCCAGGAACACCATGCAGTACATCCCGAAGGAGGAGTGTCCGGAATAGAAGGATAACCTGGAAGAACAAAGACCAGGATCAGGATGAGAGACCTCAACCCTGCCCTCAAATAAGCCCACGGGACCCCTCTCGCCCGCCCTAAGGCATCTCTCACGCTCTCAATCCCCTGTGGATAGGTCCCTGGATCAGGACGCCGAGCAATGCTTTCCCTCCACCTCTGCACGCTCCTTCCGACTCTGCCCTCCCACCCCATATAGCCTCAGTGAGCTGCGTTCCCAACTCCTCACCGGCCATTGGACCTTCTCTCCCAACCTCATCTCCGTCATCCAGCGGCCAGGAGGGTCCATGTCTCCTTGCCCAGCCTCCAGCGCTCCCCACCAATGGATCTCAGTCTGGTGGGGCATTTCTCAGGGTCTGGTCTGGTCTCAAGCTGCCCTCCCCCACCCCCAGCACCCCAGAGAAGGTCCCCCCCCCCCCCGTGAAGCCCCTCGTGTCACCTGGACTCGGTGATGTTCCTGGCGCCTCCCCGGCACACATTCTCCAGCTGCACGTAGACGGAGCAGTTCACCTTGGACCAGTCGGGGTTGCAGACGGCCAAGAAGTTGGGCCGGAGCCGGCCGATCATGTACTTGGCCAGGTCGGTCAGGGACTGGCTGATGGCCCCGCCGAACAGGAACGTCCCCACCACCTTGTAGAGGGCGGCGAGGTAGTTGTTGTACTCTGACTTGGAGTGGAGGTGCTCGGTGTACACCAGGTAGGCCTCGCCCACGGAGACCTGCGGAAGCCAAGGGAGAGCCAGTGAGCGGCCGCCCGAGAGGAGCGGTCCCGATGCCGGCTCTGCTCTTGAAGTCGTGGGCGGCCAGGATGGCTGAGCCAATCCCAGCCGGAGCGGCCAGAGTATTGCTGCGGGGTGCTGGTGAAGGGAGCTGCTGGCTCTGGGGGAAGCTCCCAGCAGTGGACAGGGAGGCCCTGAGAGTTATCCCTGCCCTAGCCTCTCCCCGCAGGGAGCCGGCCGCTCGCTCAGATCGATGGGACCAGAGATGCCCTCTGAGCCCCAGCAGGGCTGGCTGGTTGGAGCGGGAGTCAGCGAAGGGATCTGCTGTCCAGACCAGCCAGGTCGAGGTGTTTCGGGATGGGGTGGAGCAAGGCTGTCTAAGAAGGTGCGGAGGAAGGGGGAAGTGAAAGGGGGAGCCCCCCAGGTTTCCTTACAATGAGGACGGTGCAGGTGATGGTGACCCCCGCCATGAGCCCGTGGGTGATGGTGTCCGGCCTGTAGGGGTAGCGGATGGAGTCATCGTTGCAGTAGAATCCACGCTTGTACGGAGAGTTCACCAGAGTGAGGATGACGAAGGGCAGGGAGGCTGAAGGCAGAGCGGGGAGGGGTGTCAGGGAGGCTCTCTCTGCAGGAGGGGGCACAGTCCCCCTCCAGGGGTATGTCTCCCTCACTCCCCTTCTCCTCCCCCCGGAGAGCAGGGAGATACCCGCACTGGGCTCCATGTCCCACCCTGCCTGGCACGGGTTGAACTGAAGTCCCTTTTGCTGCTTCCGAGATTTGCCGGCTCCCGGCCCAGCCGCCCCCATTCACCTGGGCTTGCGGGGCCACAGACCAAACCCAGACAGCACCAGACCCAGCAGAGCAGCCGCCCCTGCCTGGATCTGCGGTGGGATTCGGAGCATCCTCACCCCTAGGCAGCCGGCTCCTGGTTGGAAGGAACCAGACGTGGGGCCCCTCAACGGCGAGGCTGAGGGGCATCGGCAGAGGGCAGCGCACGGGGGAAGGCTGCTTCGTCACTGCCCACACAGCACCTATTCTCTGCCTAGAGGGGGCTCCCGAATCCAGAGGGGACAAGGCAGCCCCTCCGGCTCGCACTAGAGTCACTTACAACCCTGACCCATGCCCCCTCCCCCACATGCCCGCGTGTCACTCACGGAGGGGGGTAGCCGGGGTCTAATTCAATGCAGACGCGCCTCTAGGCTGGGGCAGATGCCAGGGAAGGACCCCGAACTACCCAGCCCCTGGCCAAGTTCGGAGACAGGATCCTGGGCCAGAAGAACCGTCAGTCTGACCCAGTACGGCTGTTCTCAAGGATCTCTCTAGCCCTGGGTTGGGGTCCCCGGCAGGACGGCATGGATGGGCCCGATCACTCCCAGGCACCCACCGTCCCCCGGGGAGGTCACGACTTCAGTCACAGCTGCCCTGATTCACAGGACTCTGCCTTCCAGGGATGCCAAGGCAACTGGTGTAGGAGCTTGGCCCCCCCTGGGCCCTCCCGTCCACTCCCTGGCTGCTGCTGATTAGCAGAGCCCCGTTATCAGGCCCTGGCAGCTGCCACGCTGCTGTAAACACAACCACCTGCAGAGCGGGAATTGCAACTCAGCTGCAAGGATCGTCTCTCCCATCTGCCGCTCGGCACTAGCCCCCCCCCCCCCCCCACGGATCCGCATGTCCCTCACCTGCGGCTCCGGATTCAGCCACCACAGCAGAATGGTCTAAACCGGAGAAAGCCACCAACCCTGGGTCAGTGCAGAAGTCAAGCAGCCATATTTAGGTAGGAAGGGTGGTCTTGTGACTAAGGCCCCACACTGGCACTCAGGAGATCTGGGTTCAGGGCCCAGCCCTGCCACAGATGCCCTGCATGGCCCTGGGCGAGCCACTTTGGTTCTGCCTCAGTTTCCCCACCTGTAAAAATCGGGGTCATACTTTTCTCCCTGTCTTGCCTAGACTGCAAGGTCTTTGGGGCAGGAGCTGTCTTCTACTCTGTGTACGTACACCACCTCGCACAATCGGGCCCGGATCTGCGCTAAGGCCTTTAGGTGCTACTGGAATAGACAGAGAGACGTCCGACACTTGCTATTCTCCAAATGCTCCACAGACAGTAGTCAATCCTCACAGTTCCCCCTGTAAATGTTTCCCCTTTACAGATGGGGAAACTGAGGCACAAAACAGGGACGTGGCTTTCCCATGGTCACCCAGCAGGTCAGTGGCAGGAGCTGCGGTTAGAGTTTTTGATGGCCAGCCCTGTGCTTATATCACGGCCCCAACCAGGAATGAGGCCCCCCACGTGCCCGTCCCAGAAAGCTTTTAATGTAACTGCCCATAGTTATGCAGAGCCAGGAATTGAACCCACATCTCTGGAGTCACAGCCCCTTGCTCTAACCACCAGACTATACTGCCCCCCAACCTACACCACTACAGGGGGTGGCAGCCTATCCCCACTCTGCTACTGTAGTCAGGATCAGGGGCACAGAGGACTCTTAGCAAATAGTCAAAGCCACGAGGCTGAAGGTGGCCGTGCTGGGGATTTCCCTATCGTCCCATCCGGGCTCTTCCTCTTCCCACCGCTACAGCATCCAGCGGGACGAGGCATCCACAGGTCCCCATCCTCTCAACTGGGGAGTCGAGGTGCTGACTAAGGACAGGCCGATGCCTGGGCCGGGCACAGAGCCCAAGGAGGTGGGGCCGGTGATTTCAAAACTCAGCCATCCCCAGAGCCAACGTGCTGCCAGCTCCCCTTGGGCCCAGGGGGCCTCAGAGAAAGCTGGCCCTGCCAGCTCCCCGTGGGGGCTGGCTTCATCTGCACCTTCCTCCTACACCCTATAGACCCACCCAGGCGGGGCTGACGAGAGGGGAGGAAAAGGGAGGACAATCGTTCTAGGGCCCCCGAGCTCAGGGCCTCCCCAAAACATCTGTAACACCTGCGTACATACAGCAAAACAAGAGGGGCCCCAGCGAATGTGACATACCAGGCCCCCCAGATTTCTCTCGACAGGCCTGCACCCAGGGACAGGGTATCATCCCCTAGAGCTGCCCCCAGGCCAATGCCACCTCGCGCCTTCTGCATCTCAGAAGCAGGATGGTGTGCGGCCTCTTACCAGCAGACACCAAAGCCTCGCTCTGACATGCAGTCAGCCAGACTCAGGCTCCCCCACACAGGGCCAAGACTCTGGGGGACCCCCCGCCCCAACCCCCCTCAATCAACACAGCTGGTCGCCCGTATCTTTGCCTTCTTCAATCCTCCAGCTGCCCCAGTCCCTCTGTCTCCTGTCCACAGCTGGACGAGCAGGGCAGTGACCCTCTCTCCTGGCCAGTCGACCTGCTTCCCTTCAGCGCAGTGCTCTTGGAAATGGGGTCCCAGACCCCACAGTCCCTGGGCAGACAGCACATCCCTGGGGCTGCCCCCAAAGACCCTGTCGCCCTCCTACAGAGCCGCTTTTCCCAGGATCTGATAGCCTCTCTCGACCGACAGGGAGAGGAGTCCCAACCTAACTTTGCGCTCTTCCGAGCCAAAGGCAGAAGGCTCCCTCTGCCTGCAACGGGACCAGCCCCTGGATCAGGATGAAGGTAACGAGCCCCCGGGTGAGGATGAACATAACGAGCCCCCGGCGTCTCTGTCCCCAAGCTGAGGCTCCACCCCACCCCCCACGTCGTCCCCTCGGCCAGCTGGCTCATTCACGTCAATTAAGACGGCAATTTTCAGCCCCAGAGGTTTTACCCAAAATAGCAGCCCCGGCGCCTGCGTTGGCCGGACGAGCAAGCGGTCGTTAGCGTGACAGCTTGCAGCCTCTCAGCAATTACCTGTGGCTGCCGGAATCTGGAGGGGGATAAGGAGCGTGTGCCGAGGAGCCGTTTTCACTAGCCGTGCTCTGCCTTATAGATGGTGCCACGGTGCGTGCCCTGCAGGCGCTGAGTGCCGGGGCAGTGTCAATAAAATCACTCATCCCAATCCTGTCTACCCCCTGCACGCCATCCCCCAGCTCAGACCCTGCTGCAACGTTCCCCACTCTGCGCCCCGCGTGGGGCACAGCAGGAGCCCCCCAGATCAGACGTGCTGCTCCCTGCGCCGCCCCAAAGCCCCGCCCCGCAGCAGAGCCGTTCCCCACGGAGATCACGCTCTGTGCTTGCTTCCGGACCAGCAAAGCCGAGCTGGGCCGGATCGATATTGACACAGGCCCTGCAGGTCTTTGTCTCACACGGCATCTCCACATCACAGGTACCAGGCCGCAGCTTCCCCACCTTCCCGCACACAACACATGCCGCCATGCCAGCTCCCCGGTCCAATGGGCAGCCTGCCAGTCGGTGCTGGGGTGGGGCATGAAGAGACGGTCACCCCACCCAAACGGTTTGAACCCTGCCTGCTGCCACCGAAGTGCAGTGGAAAAAGTCACCAGGCTGCGGCACGGGGGAGCACCAGCCCCGGCTTGGCACACAACAGCCCTGGTGCGATGGAGCCCGAGAGCAAGGGGAGGGGTTCCCAGGAGGGGCAGCAGGGGCACTCCAGTGGGGCAGGACGTGAGCCCAGAGCAAAGCCACGAGCAGACGTGCTCCAGAGCTGGCTGGGTCACAGCAGAACTAGCCCTAGCCAGGCAGTTGCGGGTACACACATCCCCCTGCCCGGTACACTGGGGGATCCCCTCTCTCCCCCCAACTCCGCAAGGGGCTCGAACCTCATTCTCAGAACAGCTCCAGCCCTGCAGTGACACCTGGGAGACAGGGCTCTCCCGCGCCCCCCTTTACTCTGCAGATGCTTTGCCCCAGCAAGGGACGGCGCTTTCCCAGTGGTGACCCTATGGCGACACAGGGGCAGGAGAAAGCTGGCGGTGCTGGGAGATACCCGGGAAAGGAAGGATTCAGCAACAGGACCAGACCAAGGGCAGCCCCTGCATGTGCTGGAGGAGCCCACCCAGCCCTACCCCCCACTACAACGGCCACCTTCGTGGACCCAAGTGCTGTTCTGGGAGCCAGCCTCCCCAGTGCCTTCCCACTTGTGGGAGTGGCGCCCCCTGGTGTCAAGCTCCTCTATCCACACAGGCAACTTAACCCCTTGAGGATGCACCCGCCACCTTCTGCAACTGATCTAAGAGGCGCTCTGACAACTGGCATCTCTCCTACCTGACCCCTTCCTGGCCCGTACACATTGCAGCGAGTGGGGAAGCCAGCTAGGAGCTCAGCGTCTGCTGTCATATAGGGGAGACTGCAGGGGCTGTGGCTAATGGGTTGGTTCTAGCCGTATAGGGCCACAAGGACTGTCTAGGCCTGGAGCGACCACTGCCATGCACAGAGCACAGTTAACAGAGCTGGTCAGATAATGGGAAGGGGGGAGAGGAAAAGAGGGAGGGGGAAAAAAAATCAGAAAAAATTCCATTTCCAAGTTAACTGAAACTTTCCAGTCAGCTGCATTCTTAACGACAACTTGTTGTGCCCGGTCCCTGGAATCAGCCAGGGCTTTGCAGGGTGGTTTATAAGCACTTGGAAAGCAGAGAGGTTTCCCTGTCCAAGCAAAGATTGCAGAGCAACCTGGAGGCGGCAAGCCAGGCCTTGTCAGCCCTAGGATTTCAGTCAGTGGTGCAGCCGCACCAGTGCAAACCCCTCGTGGAAACACAATTTGCACCGGTAGAGCTTACACTGGTTTCAGACAAGGATAAGTTGTACCCCTCACGTGGCTCCAGCGTAAGGAGTGTCTTGACTAGATGTTTGCGCTGATGCAGCTGTGCTGGTGGCTGAGATCCCAATGCAGACAAGGCAGCAGTAGCCATCTGGTTTAACACTAGGGATCTGTCTATACTGGGGTGAGTGGCTTGTTTGTGTTTTCACCAGTGCAAACCCCCAGAGTGGATGTGCTGCCCTGGTGCAGGGTGGGGCTTGCACTGGTGAGACTTACCTTGTAAATTACCAGCATACATTGCACTTGTGCAAGCCCCATTTTGCACCGGGGGGGTGTCTGCATTGGGGGCTTGCACGGGCCTAGCTGCACTGGTGAAGTTACCCCAGTGCAAATTACCCTAGCATAGACAGGCTGCAGGATCATCCACACTCCCCTTCAGCTGCAGGAGCCTTCCTGGCCATGGGACCCAGCACCAGGTGCATCGGAGGCAGAGCTGGGGAACTGCAGAAGGTTAAGCAGGTTTGTTTTAAAGCATTACAGAGGTTGCATTCTGATCTGCAGCCTCTCCTAGCATCAGTTCTAATCCACCCCATGCCATGGGCCCTCAAGGGTGAAGAAGCAAGGCCAGCACTGGAGGAAGAGGAAAGAGGTCAACTCTGGGCTAGAGAACAGACTTCATGGGACTGGATGGCCCAGTTACTGAGCAGGGAGCGTTTCCCATCTAGGCCTCTGGAGCTCAAACCCTCAACCAGGCTGTTACCATCCCACGGCTGCGTGGATTTGGTGGAGAGGGGCACTGCCCAGCCCCCCGCAGGGCAGGCAATCCCATCACTGAAACCACCACCAGACATTCATTTGCCTCCTGGTTAGCAATCCCCGCAGAGAATCCCAGTACACCGCTCCTACCTCCAGCCCAGCCCGAGGCAGCCGGCAGTCATCTGCTCCTGCCGTGTCTGAACACAGGATCCCAGCCCTCCACCAACGCTTGAGCGCCAGCAAGCCAAGGTGTCTGCACGAGAAACCAAGGCCGGGAGCCTCTGGGCTGCCTTAAAAGGGACCTATCTCCCAAGTTCCACCTTTAAAAAAATGTCCATCCAGTCCATTGTTTAATAGGCCTCTGTGGGTAAACAGGCCACCTTGGTCTTCTCCCTGCTGCACAAAGGCAAAATCAAGGAGGTGGGGAAGAGTCACCGCCACCTTCCTTTGAGCCAGCCCCTTGCGTGCATGGTGCAGCCTCCTGCCCAGGTGAAAAACTCACCCTGCTGGTTCCAGCAACATGCAAAATTCTCCCTTGCAACTGTCTCTGGCGGAAACAATGGTCGGGGGGGAGGGACAAAACAGCAACAGGCCCGCTGTGCCTGACACCCTCCCCAGCTGCACAGGGCTTCCAGGTGAACTGCACACACAGCAGCTTCTTAAAAATATCTGCAAGACGTTCATTTGCAGCTCAAATTAGGCACCAATTTTCTCACAGGATAATTTAATCCACAGCCACTAAAAATAAAAGAGCCACGCAAGAGAGAGACCTAAACAAACCCCGGAACCTCGGTCCCTTCCACCTGTGGTTTACACGGATCCCAGAGGAGGTCCAAGCTGAAATTAAGACCTGTTCCTTTACTTTAAGGGTATTTTAATTATGGACTTGTAGATGGCTATTTTAGAGGCAGCATTTGTCTGCTCAGGGAGTGAAAAGGGCACGGGAGGGAGCTAAAACCGGCTTGGGCATGTTCAATATTTTTAACCCATCGGTTAACCCATTCCCCCACGGGGAAGACAGCACCAAGACCCTGGGTCAAAGACCAGACTGGTAGCAAAGGGAAGTTACCACCGTCCAATGGCCATTGGGCGACAGGAGATTGGTGGGTCTCTATCTAGTTCTTCACAGTGTCCGGGTCACCAGAGGAGATCTTGGTCCCTCTCCCTCTGGGGCACGGTTGAGGTGCATTGGCTGGGCAGCGTCCCAATGCTGTAGCTGGTCTGAGGATAAGGTGTCTATGATCCAGCACCTTCCACCAGCACTGGATCCTCATGAGAGATCTGGGGGGAGACGCGTGCGCTGGGGGGAGACGCACACACGCCTCAAAATCCAGCGCGATGCCAGCCTCGTCCAGACCTGGCTCTTGCATCTGCCGGCGTGCAAATCACAGCAAGAAGGATGCTAGCCAGCGGCCCACCATTCTGAGCCACAATGGGACAGGGACACAGAGCGAGGCGGTTGGTTCAGCCAGGGCAATCCAGCCCCCGGCAGCAGCCTACACTCAAAGGGGAGAGCATCCCTCACCCGTGCACTGGCTGGCAGTGCCAGCTTTCTGCTGGGAAAGAGTGAGGGCGAAGGGGAAAGTCAGTTACTTTGCAGCCCACCAATTCCATGCCCCGCACCTCTCCTCAGAGGCATGTTGTAAACTCCCCAGCCCTGCCAGCGCCGCGAGACAGCACGCCAGTGCTGCATTGGCCTAGCTGCCCCTTGGTGCCGCTGTGTCCAGAGAAGTTTGGATGGGCCTGACTTTGTTGTTTACGGACAAAAACGGCTCCCAGCTTTGCTCTAATTTAACCCTGTATTTGCTGGCAGGTCAGCACCTTGCCCTAGCAAACCACTTCCCTGGCTAACAACCCCAAAAAATGCCCATTTAAGAACAGAATTAGTGTCTGGCAACTGCCTAAATCAAGGCCCGTGCCTTTGGTCTACCTTTGGACCTTCCCCTCCACGTGGATTTCTTTAAAGGCCCAGCTGTCCAATTCTTTGGAGCAGGATCCACAGCCATCTCTCCCCACCCCCATGCAAGTGCACAGAGCTGTGATCCATACAGACGCTGCCTGCTTTTCCCAGCATCTGGCACCAAAAAAGCTCTCGGGGTGGCAGGGTGCCCACCTGTGCAAATGGTCCTCACGGATGCAAAGGCCACAGACCTTCATTCTTATCACCCCTTCCCTGCACAGTGGCTCCAGGCTGGTGGAGCTGAGGGAAACCACTTCCTTATTGAGCCATAAACTCGTCCTGTACCCTTACGAGCTGGCTAATGGCCTTTGGGAACAAAGGCTAACTGGGTGGCAGGTCAGGTGCACTCACCCAGCAAAGAACCTGCTCACAACCTCCCACGCAGCTGGCTTCCACCCCCAGCCCACCTGCAGGGGAGCTGCTTCCATGGGGGTCGTGCCCCCAGGTGAGGAGGGCAGCAGGACTCCCTCCTGCAATGCAGGTTCCCGCACTGGGCACGGTGCAGCCCACTAGCCCCAGCTCCCCCTGAAGCCCCAGGGAGTAAAGGGGGATCATAAGGGGTGGGGTCTGCTCTGGGGAAGTAGGGACAACTCCCGCCATAGGAGGAGGTCGGAAATGAGACGAGACACAAGTAGGGGTTATGAGAGACTCTCTTAACCTGCCCCCCCATCCACACCAGCCCCCCTTCCTAGCGTCCCACGCCAGCCCCACTGCTCCCCATTCCCAATTCCAACCCCCTTCCAGGCCCGCCCCGCGCCCAGCCCTGCACGGACAGAAACGAAGCCAGCTGGAGCTGGGCCGGGCGGAGGAGAAGTTTCTTCCTCTCTCGGCTGGGGCCGGGGACGGAGAGGAGCCGGGCCCGGCCCTGGCTCGGAAAGCGGCGAGCAATGCTCAGCTGGAGCCGGGGGGGGGACGACATGCTGCCCAGCTGGCGCTGGTGGAAGGGGGGGGCTGCCCAGCTGGTACCAGTCCAGGACCGGGGGGAAGTTTCCCAGCTGGCTCCGAACCGGGCAGCTGGCTCCAGGACCGGACCGGACGGGGGGGGGGGGTCCCTCACCGACCACCACGCAGAGCACATCGAGCACCACGAAGACTTTCCTGCGCTCCATGCTGGCTGCGGCACCGTCTGCCCCGGCCCCCGTGCGCCCGCCGCTCGGCCCCAGCCGGCTCACATGGCCCCCGGCAGCGGGCACCGCACGAGAAGGGCGAGCGACTGGCGAGGAGTTAAAGTCCGGGGCTTGCGGGAGCGGGGGCGGAGCCGCGCTGGGCTGGGCCGGGCCGGGCTGGGAGCGGACCGCCCTCCCCTGCCGCCTGCAGCCGCCAGGGGGCAGCGCCGCCCCCCGGGGAGCACGGGAGAGATGGAGGCAGGGAGCGCTGGGGCAGGAGAAGGGAGGGGGGTTATGGGGCAGGGATAAGAGGTGGGGGTTATGGGGTAGGAGATGGGGGCAGGGAGCGCTGGGGCAGGAGAAGGGAGGGGGGTTATGGGGCAGGGATAAGAGGTGGGGGTTATGGGGTAGGAGATGGGGGCAGGGAGCGCTGGGGCAGGAGAAGGGAGGGGGGTTATGGGGCAGCGATGGGGGGGGTTATAGGACAGGAGATGGGGGAAGGGAACGATGGGGCAGGAGAAGGGAGGGGGTTTTAGGATAGGAGATGGGGCAGGGGGTGATGGAGTAGCAGGGGAAGGGGGTTATGGGACAGGGATAAGAGGTGGGGGGTTATAGGGTAGAAAATGGGAGCAGGGAGTGATGGGGCAGGAGAATAGAGGGGCAGGAGAAGGTGGCAGCGATGAGAGGGGGGTTATAGGATAGGTGATGGGATCAGGAGGCAATGGGGAGGGGGTTTATGGGGCAGGAACAAGAGGTGGGGGTAATAGGGTAGGAGATGGGGCAGGGAGCGGTGGGGCAGGAGAGGGGAGGGGGGTTATGGGGCAGGGATAAGAGGTGGGGGTTATGATGTAGAAGATAGGGCAGGAGATGAGACTGGGGGATTGTGGGGTAGAGGTTGGGGGCAGGGGCTGACGGACTGTTGATGGGACCGAAGACAGGGCACAGGCGTGTTATGAGGCTGGAGATGGGGCGCAGGGAATGATGGGGCAGGAGATGAGGGGTAAGGGCTTTTAGGATGGGAGATGGGAGGCAGGGGGGGTTATGGGGCAGAAGATGGGGGCAGGGGTAGGCGAGAATGTTTCTGGTCACATGGGGAAGGGGAAAGCTTCAGACCGGTTACCTAGTACTCCTGAGTCGTAATCCCAGCTCTGCTTAGCACTCATGCTTTCCCTGGCTGCCCATCACAGTGGTTTGAAATCCCTCCTCTCCTGCTCTAGGATGGCTCCCATTTCCACTTCCCCTGCTGTGCTGTGCGGGACACGCTACTGGCCCCTCACTCTGGTATCCTGCCTCCTAGAGTGCCCTGTACCTGCGGCAAAGCAAACTCTCCTGTCCCCAGCCAGTTGTGCAAGGCTTGACCCCTGCACGGAGAAACCAAACCAGCCAGGCAGGCAGTGGGGCCTTCAACCCGAGGCTGGGAGAGACACAACCTCCATTGCGCCAGCTGTAAATCCGGGCCAAAGAAAGGGAACTGTTTGTTTAAACTTTCCTGTGTCCCTGCCAGGGGCTGCGAAAGGGAGGATGAGATGACCTCACAGAAACTGGAGATGGAAAAGAAGCATCGCGAATATGCAAGATCGTAGACTTGATGGGCCATCCGCTTGATCTGGGAGGGCAAATCCCATCATGCCTGACCCCTGGGCCTGTGCAGGACCATTCCCTCCGGAGTACTGTATTCCAGAGCGCTCTGTCCAGAGAAATGTTAAATGACTCCAGCGATGGGAGTCTTGACGCTTCCCTTGGGAGATGATTCTGCTGCCTGATAGATTTCAGCATTAGGACATTTTTTTCCTGTGTCTCATCTTTCCCTGTGCTCAATTTCATCCCATGACTCCTGGTGACATCCACTTGGCTGGTGTTCCTAAACTCTGTTTGCCAGGAGCTGGGAATGGGTGACAGAGGATGGATCACTCGGTGATTCCCTGTTCTGTTCATTCCCTCTGGGGCACCTGACATTGGCCACTGACAGAAGACAGGACACTGGGCTAGATGGACCTTTGGTCTGACTCATTGTGGCCATTCTTATGTTCTTATAATGGGTCTTTCCCAGCTCTAAACTGCTGTGGCTAAAAGAGCTCCTGCCATCCTTGGCGGGATACAGATGGGAATAGTGAGGTGGGAGATGATTTGCCCTTTGTACACAGCGCTGGTGAAACCGAGGCAGGAATGCCGTATTCAGTTCTGGTCTCCTCAGTTCGAAACAGAGGTTGAAAAATTGGAGAGGGGGCAGAGAAGAGCCACAAAAATTATCCAAGGGCTGGAGCAAACGCCTGATGCAGAGAGATTGACGGACCTCCATCTGTTTAGCTTACCACAAAGATGACTGAGAAGTGACTTGATTACCGTGTCTAAGGACCGTCAGGGAAGTAAATTACTGGGTACTAAAGAGATCTTTCACCTAGCAGAG
Organism: Lepidochelys kempii; assembly: GCF_965140285.1. Classification (NCBI taxonomy): domain Eukaryota; kingdom Metazoa; phylum Chordata; order Testudines; family Cheloniidae; genus Lepidochelys; species Lepidochelys kempii. The sequence continues at coordinate 13,358,303 of NC_136404.1, forward strand.
AAAGGCATAACAAGAAGCGAGGGCTGGAAGTTAAAGCCAGACAAATTCAAATCGGAACTGAGGCATGAATTTTGAACAGTGCGGGTGACTAACCACTGGAACAAACTTCCAAGGGAAATGATGGATTTGCCGCCTCTTGATGTCTTCAAATCAAGACTGGATGCCAGGAAGAGATGTTAGGGGTCAGTGCGGGGATAACTGGGAGAAAATCTATGGCCTGTGTTATACAAGATTAGATGATCTAAAGTCTCTTCAGGCCTTAAAATCTATGAATCTAAATTCTTTGAATCTAGGTAGCAGAGCACAGAAGTTAGCCTAGAGATGGGGACAAAGTCTGCAATGGAAAACTCAAACAATGCAAAGGTTAAAACAGTGAAGGTAAAAGGCTAGCATGCCGGGGCTCCATAAAACATTTGATTCTTATGGTGATGGTTGTCTATATTGCATTTCTCTCATCAGTTGCATTTTGTTTGCTTCAGCCTTGCAGGAGAGTCCCAGACCCCAGGACTGATCCTTGGTTAGAAACTGAAGGAAATGTAATAATAATGTAGAAACCACCCAGATGATAGCTACCAATCCAGTTTGTTTACATACTTCATGGCTGGCTTGTAAAAGATGCTCAGGGTCACTGTGGGAAGCCAGCAGGCCTGGAAACTCTTGCAGGATGCCCCAGGGTTTAAGGAGAGAAGTATCACTCCTCACGGCCATCCTGGAAGGTCCCATTCACTCAACACGCACAATGTGATCCACCTGGGCAGAAGGAACCCCGTTGATTATAGTGCAAACCCATGGGGGCGCAAGGGGCTGGTTGCAGGGACCATTGACTCGGGTTGCAGGCTTGAGACCGAAAGGTAGTGGGCCTGATTCTGCAGAGCCCTGCACTCTGCGCAGTCATTCCCACCGGGCAAAGTGGGTGCACAGCAGGTGTAAGACGTGCCCGTTGTGTTTTGCACCCATGTTGCACTAGTGGGAATGGCTGCACAAGATTCAGTGCACTGCAGAATCAGGCCCACTACCTTTAGGCCTCAAGCCTGCAACCCGAGTCAAGGGATCCTGCAATCCGCTTCTTCAGCTGCACGAGATGCATCTGAAGAAGTGGGGTTTTTTACCCACGAAAGCTTGTGCCCAAACAAATCTGTTAGTCTTTAAGGTGCCGCCGGACTCCTCGTAGCCTTCCCCAGCCAGCAGGTCAGCAGCGTATCCGGCTGCGTGCTCTGCGTCCCCACTGGCGGGGGTGGCACAAAGCAGGAGTGTCACGGAGGACTTTGCACTTCCAGCTGTTGGTTCTCTAGTGCCACAACCCTGGCTAGTACCAAGTCGATAGCAGTGCCCCCTTTCGTTGGAGACTCCCTGCTGCCCTTCCCAGGGGCATGGACCCCCAGCTACAAAGCCTTTCCATCTCTCTAGGTGTTTAACTACCCCCTGCCAGCTGCTAAGAGTTTAGATTCTTGCCTATTTGCTTTTCTCGCTTGAGGTCTTTCTGTGGGAGGAGCTGATCCATAGAGCCCCTGGGAGAGGCAGGGCCACTTAGCTGGCAGCTGGCCCAGGGCGTTCGTTAGGTAACCATGCCGTGTTTCTTTCCTTGGTGGGGTGTAACATGTGCTCCCAAGCATGTAACAGCCGTGCCTCCCTCTGAATGCCTCGGAAGTCAGCACACAGGACAGGGCGGGGTGGTTACCCAGATGCCTGTGGGGATGTCTACGCTGCATCTAGGAGCAGGTGGCAGGGTGGCTGGGGCTCGCTGCCAGCTGCAGTGTAGACACACCCTGGGTGCCTCCAGTGGGCAGCCAAGTCTCCCCCCCCCACCCCCCCAGAGGGGCAGTGATTCCAACATGGCTGCTCTCCTCGCCGCTTCTTTAAAGGGCAGTTTCTGAGCTGGCCTGGTGTCCCCGTGGTCAGTGCTTTCTCCAGCCCCTGATCCAGCTCCGGCTGGGGCAGCATCTCCAGCTAGCAGGATGCCATGTATGGCCTAGGAGGAGGGGTGGGGGGGAGGTGAAAAGGAGACGTTTTCAACAGGGAGGCATTTTGGGAGGTGGGGGAATGTTTCCTGTGTATTTAAACTAACCCTTTCTCTCCCACTCATCTGACACTAAGCTCCCCGAGATCGCTCTTGCGGCTCTGCTAGGCCTTAGGTCCCCATCGGGCTCTGGTACTAACCCTGTAATCCCCTCCCCTAGTACTGGTTCCCCCAGCTCCTCCAGTGCCCTGCGACATTTGAAATGACTGGACCGTGGTTCCGTGATCTGAGCAGCCCTGAAATCTCTAGACTCCCTGGAAAGACAGGATCAAACCCCACCAGACTCACCCAGCTGATCCTTCCAAGGCTGGTAAAGTGAGCATCACGCCCCTTATTCTAAGAAGCCACCGAGCTCTCTGCCGGCTCTGTGCAGATAGTGAAGATCCAACATCACTTTCATGAGGACGGGGGGGTTCCCCTGCTCTCCTCAGCCCAAACCTTTCCCCACACCCACGTGTGGTACAATGTGCAAGCTGGTGGCCTCTGTCCCGGAGGTGCTACGGCGGAGCGGCATGGTCTCTTTGCAGGGCATGATGAGCGGAGCTCCAGCAGGAGCTCTGCCCGCGAAGGGGCTTGCGGGGAAGGGTCCTTTGGCAGAAAAGGCACCGTGTACACGTCAATTACTACTAAGCCACCTAGCAGCCCTAATTGGCATCGGAATTGCTAACAGGCCCTTGCCGGGAGCAGAATCGGGGCTGTAACATACTGAAACCTGACGTGCTCCTGCTAAATTCTCTAGCTAGCAGCCCTGTTTTCTACTGGAAATGAAGTGGATCCTGCCAGGGCCCTGGCTTGTTTGCTTAGCCTGGCTGCAGTTAAACAACCAAAATAGTGCAGCTTTTCTTCCCAGCAATGAGCTGATTTGCCTAGAGGGAGGTGGTGCGTCCGAGAACCTGCCCAGAACGGGGTGCTCACAGGTTGCAACCAATGCCGGTGGAGGGGTGGGCGGAGAGCTGCAAAGGGTGGACCTAGCCACGAGAGGCCCTGCCTGTAAATCTGTCCCTCCAGTCAGGATGTTGCGGGTGAGTCTCGCGGGTCCTTGGAGAACCCCAGCCTTATTTCGAAGGGGTGTTTCCATTCTAGTGACTCAGGCCCCAGGTAGGGTTGCCACCTTTCTAATCACACAAAACCGAACACCCCTGTCCCGCCCCGCCCTGCCTCTCCTCTGACAGCCCGCCCCCGCTTGTTCCATCCCCCACCCTCACTCACTTTCACTGGGCTGGGGCAGGGGGGTTGGGGTGTGTGCAGGGGGGTGAGGGCTCCAGCTGGCAGTGTGGGTTCTGGGGTGGGGCTGGGGATGAGGGGTTTGGGGTGAACGAGGGGGCTCCGGGATGGGGTAGGAGTGCAGAAGGGGGGTGAGGGCTCTGGCTGGGGGTGCAGGCTCCAGGAAGGGACTCCAAGCTGGGACAGTGGGTTGCGGTGCAGGAGGGGGGTGAAGGCTCTGACTGGGGGTGCGGGCTCCGGGAAGGAGTTTGAGTACGGGAAAGGGCTCCGGCTTGGGGCAGTGGGTTGGGGTCCCAGCAGCACTTACTGTGGCTCCTGGGAAGCGGCCGCCAGGTCACTGTGCGCTGCCCTCGCGCTTGCAGGCGCCACCCCCGCAGCTCCCATTGGTTGTGGTTCCCAGCCAATGGCAGCTGCGGAGCCGGCACTTGGAGCAAGGGCAGCGTGCGGAACCTCCGTGGCTGCCCATGTGCCTAGGGGCTGCAGGGACATAGTGGCCACTTCCGGGAGCTGCGTGGAGCTAGGGCAGGCATGGAGACTGCCTTAGCCCCGGGCCTCCACTGCGCTGACGACCAGAGCCGCCAGGGTCCCTTTTCGACCAGGCTTTCCAGTCGAAAACCAGAGGCCTGGCACCCCCAGCCCCAGGCCTGCAATGAACTCTGCACTGGCAGCCCACTGCACCCACCTGGCGCCCATTTGCAGAGAGCTCACTGCAGGAGCGAGGTCTTAAATATTTGCCCTATCAGAGCATTTACAATCCAAAGGAGCCCCGCAGGTACTGGCCATTGTTTGTTGATGCAGACAGAGGGGCCATGAGCTGGGATCCGTAACAGATCCTGAAACAGAACTCATCAGCCTAGTCATTCTGAGTGGCCACATCTTATTGCCTGGCAGCTGGATACAACAGCCAGTCGAAGGCGGAAGCAGCTGCTCAGAAATGCCGCACTTAATAAGCCAAATTCATCCCTGCTGTGGAGCCAGTTATGCCTTTGACTTACACCAGGGAGGGTTTTGCCCCAAGATGTTTTCTTTCCGGCCTTGTCCATTTTAATTAATAATTAAGCAGACAGGGCTGTGTGGCCCAGGGGTCTGCCCTGGGGGAAGTCCATTTCAAAGCTGGGTCTGTTGAAAGCATGAGTCTCTCCTGGCTAAGCTAAAGATCCAGCCTCTGGCTGCAGCTGGAATAGGCTTACACCTGCTGTGGGTGCGGGACCCCTAACGCACGAGGTCCAGTGGTTTGCACTTCCACCTGTGTGGAATGCCCCCATTCTGCCCCGGAGACCACCTGCCACTTCTGGTGATTCGACAGGCACAGTCTCCAATTTTCAATCAAGCTTTTGCTCCTTCGGTTGCTCTGTGAACCTCCCCCTCCCCCCCGGCCCCTCCCAGGGGAGAGGGGAACCCCAGAAACTAAGCATGGATACTGGAGATTCAGTGAAACTGATGCTACACATAGGGCTCTCAGACGCACAAAGCAAAGGGCGAGAAATCATTATGTTTGAAACGAATTTCTTCCCCATTAGCGTCGTCTTCAGTGTTTCTTGTAATAGTAGGTAAAAAAGGTCACGTCTGACCTTAATACTTCAATCTAAAAGGGTTAGTGCAGCTAATGGCTGGGGGGGTTGGCAAAAGGAGGGGCGGAGGGGCAGGTGTCCAGGGAGCGAGAATGTTAAACAATCCGTATGGGTTAATGACGAGAAATCCCATTCGCAGTGGAAAACTCGGGCTTTTTTGAGACAGGCCCTAGAACGAGACTGGCCAAAAGGGGATGGCACTGTGGAACCCAGGCAGGGCTTTAATTGTTCGAATGGAGCAGGGCAGGTCTAGGCACAAAGGCCCAGGAAAGGATCAGAACTAGCAGGACGAGGTAGGTTCACTTTGGGGTTTTGAGTTGAGAGCAATGAGAAGCTGAAGCTCTGTTGCCCTCCGGTGTCAGAACAGCAGAACGGCAGCGGGAGAAACCAGTCCAGGACTGGAATCAAACCACTGGCCATTCCATTTTCATGAATGGTAAGGCAAGACCCTATGAAAGAAAGCATGAGGCCCGCCCCCAGTCACCTCTGCTCACCTGTCTCCCGGCTACCAGCATTGCAGGATGCGCTCTGCTGCATTGCTGACTTATGATCATAGTAGGGGAGGGTGTGTGTTTTGGCTACCGGGTGCGTGATGGCTGTAGCCAAGGCTAACTGGGCTGTACGACTGGCCCGCAGTTTCAAATGGACGTGATAGCCTTTGCGTTCTTCACTTTCTGTCTTGTGTTGTGGCTATGTGCCCTGTTTTGCCCCAGCGGGGCCTGGATTTGACAGGCACAGGGGATTCTTGCATTGCATAAACACTTTGCCATCTGCGAGTTAGCCAAGCAGTTTGGCATCTACAAATGAAAGGCACTATGGGGAAAATTTGAAAAAGCCCTTCAATGACTTGGGAGGCTAAGTCCCATTCGGGGACCCACAGCACACTCACAGCCGTGAGTCTCAGAGCCCAGGTCAGCTGACTCAAGCTCACACCATGGAGGGTAAAAATAGTGGGGTAGCCGTTTGGGCTCCCGCTGGAGCCTGGGTTCTGAAACCCAGTGAGAGTGGAGGGTCTCAGCGCCCAGAATCCAGCCCAAGCCTGAATGTGTACACTGCTGTTTTCACTCCCAGAGCGCAAGCCCCGTGAGCTCAAATCAGTTGACCCGAGCTCTGAGACTTGCTGCCACGGGTGCTGGTTTTGCAGTGTTAGATGTACCCTGTGGCTCTCTGACGTCTACATCCCATTTCCGTGAGACTTAGGAACTTTGGAAAGGCTACCCTCTGGCACTGAATGGCTGCGTAATGCTGGGTTTCATTGGGGCACTGAATGAAACAGGATAAAAAACCTGACCTGGTGACTGGAGCATAGTGAGTTATTGCTGCTGCGGTTGCATTTCGGTTACAAACCTCTCCAGCCGTGCACGAAATCTATGCCAGGCTGGCATATGGCCGATGCAGGGCTGGGAACAATTTGTGTGTGTAAAGTAATCTAGGTCAGTTTCATCCTTATTATGTGTAGTGGAGTAGCTTCTAGAGCAGGGGTTCTCAATCTTTCCAGATGACTGTCCCCATTTCAGGAGTCTGATTTGTCTCGCGTACCCCAACTTCCACCTCACTTCAGAACGACTTGCTGACAAAATCGGACTTAAGAATAAAAAGTGTCACAACTACATTAGCCCTGAACAATGGCTGACTTTCCCAGGTTCACCATATCATTATAAAATAAATCGACTGGAATACACATATTGTGCTTGCACTTCAGTGTGATACTTGTGAGCCTCGTCTGAAGCCTGAGCCGACCGGGACTGAAGCATGTAACTTCGCTTCAGGGGGCCTCTGTGAGTGGGGCCCTGAGCAATTGCCCTGCTTGCAACCCCCTAAGGCCGGCCTTGCACTTGTGACCCCCCTAAACCTGTTCCACCCCCCATGCCCGGTTGAGAAACACTGATCTAGATGAGTTGATGTACCCCCCTGGAGACCTCTGCATACCCCCAGGAGGACGCTTACCCCTAGTTGAGAACCACTGCTCTATAGGACCAAACCAATCTCAGGGCCCCACACGGCTAGGTGCTGCAGACACGCATCATGAGAGACAGCCCCTGCCCCCAAAGAGCTTACTGTCAAAATACACAGTGAATGTTAGAACCCTTTCCTGCAGGCTACCATGCCGGAGGCCCTTACAGATACAGAGCCATAAGCCAGGCCCAGACAGGGCCCCCGGGCCTTGGGGAAGGTTAAGAACCAAAAACTGCAGGCAATTTCTTTCTGCAGAAAACATCTCTGATTTCCTAGGCTGAGAATTTCTCCTACACATTCTCCTCGCAGCCACCATGACAGCTGCTGCGTCCTGACGCATCCCTACCCTTCCCGTTAGCAGCGGGTCGCAAGCTGTTCTCTAGAATAATTAGCCACAAGTCCAGGCTAGAACATTTGCTGGAACAATGTGTCGTACTTTGTTTCACTGGAACGAAGTGTCGCGTTTTGTCTGTTTCCTCGGGACTGCGACGAGAAAGGCAGCAGGCGCCCGTGAAGCAAACTGTCCCTCGTGCTCCAGGCGCAGATGTGATTAACCCTCCGGTTGCCGGATTCAAAATAATACACAAGGCCGATATCCAAGAACATCCTGTCAGGAAATGCAGTGTACTCTTGCTAAGCACGGATGGGTTTTTTTAAAGACATGCAAAATGGCCTTAGCCCTGCACCCACTGGAGAACTGTGGGCACAAAGCAGGTCTCTGGTTGGCACGCACACCCCCCTTTTTTGCCTGCAAACCCTCAAATATTTGCAAGAGGCCCTTGGAAAAGGTAGCTCTTGGTGTGCTTTGTGCGGCCAGGTGACTAGGAGCCTCGCCAAACGGTGAGTGTTACCGACATCAAGGGGCAAGTAACACAGACCGGGTCCTCCGCTGCCCCTACAGCTCGAGCCATCCTTCACAAAGCGCCTGCTGGCAAAGCCGCTCTTCCCACAACGTTCCTATGGACCTGACTCAACAAGGGGCTTAAGCACAGGATGGCGTTTAAACGGGATTATGCCGGTGCTAAAAGTTAGGTAGAAAAGCAGGGCCACGATTTTCAAACCAGACTAGTGATTTTGAGTTCCCACCGTGAGCCACCTGCAAGGGGCCTCATTTTCAGAAAGGGCCAAGCACCCGCTCCTCCGACAGACCAAGCCCATTCAAGTGTCTCTAGTGCCTTTTGAAAACGTAGGCCTGTGGGCATGTGCATTGGCCCGTTCTAAACAGACAGTGACAGTGAAAGCCAGTCCCAGCTCTTTGGTAAACACCCCGGAGTGAGCCAGCACCCATTCCAACGCCCGGCGTGGAGAGAGAATGGAAAAGCAGCTTCCAGATTGCGCTGAGCTCCTGGAAAATACCCACCTCCTTTTATAGCTGCGCTAATGCACTCGCTCTTGACAAAAGAAACAGGAGTCTGTCCCACGGGGAAATCTGGACAGAAAGGGCTTTGTAGCACCAATGCGGTTCGAAAATTAACTCCACAAAGGGCAGGTGGGTGAAAACGAACGCTGGAGCGAAGCGAGGATGGAAAATCCGAGAGCGCGCTTCTTGCATTTCCTGCCATTAGCCGGTTTGCAGCTCTGCCTTACCAGGGAACCTGCAAAGCTTTGATTCCCAGACCAACAGGTTTATATCACATCGCTCATCTGAAGAATGACCTTCGGCTACAAACCTACAGACCTTTATAATATTATAATATTAAATATTATAATAACTGCATTGGTGTGTCCATTTACACTACTGCCCTCTGCTGTATGTAATCTGAACTGAGTGTGTCATAAGCCCTATACTGCGAGCAGCTCATGACGATTCTCTGTTAGCTCAAACGATTAGCACCTGGGCTTTTTGGACCAGAAGGGTCAGTTCTATTCCCACTGCTGCTGTGGTATGCTGCATGCTAACAGCTGTCAAGTTCCCAGCTAGTGCTCGCTTTGTTACAATGCTTCCTTGCTGAGCAGCTCTGCTACCTGCACCGTTCCTTGTCACATCCACCAACTTCACCCACGCGACTTCGTGTACCCATTGGCATGAGCAAAGGGGATGCAGCCACACCTACAATCAGCCACCTTCTCCCTACACGGCCGCCTCGGTCCCCGATCTGTAAAACAGGGAAGATCCCTACCCCCTTCTCCAAGCCTGTGTCTGGTGCTGGAACGGGCTTGCTGGGGGTCTACCCATGAAGCTAGGGGTGCGAGTCCCAGCTCTAGGAGTGATGCATCAAAACAGCATATAGCACGGACAGTGGGTGGCTAGGCTTGGCTTTTAGCAAGCTAGCTGGCTGAGAGTGAGTGGGACTACGCCTCCGTGGGCCGGGAGTCACATGCTCCACTCCAAGCGTAGACAGACCCTTAATACAGACGTACCGCACCTAGCACAACTGGGCCCTGATCCCTTCAGTGCTACTGTAACAACTCCTACGTACTAGTGCTCCTCAGGGGAAAAGCACCCGAGCAGTGCAAGTCACGGCCGCCGGGACCCATAGAGTTTCTGTAGCACAGCTGTGGGGGACCAATTTTCACCCTTCTTATAAAGCCCATTGAATTGAAACATCAGTCTATATGCTCTTTCTCTCTCCCCACAATGCCTTTTAATTAATTTCCTCTTCAGAGCGGTTTTGTTCCCCTATTCAATTGTTTCCCTGTTCGCTCGGCCTTGTCCCTGCCAAAGGCCTTCACAGCTGAGGTTCCTGGCTCGAAAGCCTTGATTCTTTGCTCTCGCACAATGCAGGGCCACAAGGATTGTTGTAACCGGAGGCAATTGTCTGTCCTTTTCCCTCCACAGCAGTGTCTCCCGCCCGGCCTTTGGGGAAGTGAGTCATCCCTTTGTTTGCATCCCCCCAACTTTCTTTTCTTTGGGGTTTATATTTAGGGCTTTTCTAAATAATTCATTTGCATGGGGTGGGAGGAAGTGCGGGATTTGTGTTTAAACAAGTGACTCTAGATTGTTATCAACTCCGCTCTGACCTTCCTCCATTTAGCTAACAGAATTCTTTGCGGTTCGTGAGTTGTGTTATGGTAGAGTTACGAGGTCCCATCCAAGATCGGGACAGCACAGCCACAGAGCAAGGTACAGTCCCTGCCCCAAAGAGCTGAGACTCAAAATAGACAAGACCAACAAAGGGTGGGGGAAAGGAGGGCTGGTTGACCCTGTTTTACAGATGGGGAAACTGAGGCAGAGAGCGCTGGCCCAGTGTGTTGGCACATAGAGTCACACAAACGGAGGAGGGCTGAAAGGGAGCTCAAGCCGTCCATCCGCCAGCCTGAGGCAGGATTAAGTATGTTTAGACCACTCCTGACCCATGGTTAATGGCTAACGTGTTCTTAAAAACACTGGCATGTGTCAGATGGCTCCTGGTGAAGGGGGCCAGCACGTTTTTTATTTATTCTCTCCTGTTGAAGTGACTTGCCCAAGGTCACAGAGTCAGTGTCAGAGCTGGGGCCTGAAGAAAGAGTTCCTGCAGCCTGGGCCATTATCGTAATCCCAAGACCAGCCCTTCCATCTAAGGAAGGTCCTGCTCTGCTTCTGGTGGGACTGTAACAGGGGCAGCTGCCTCCCATGTACCCCCTTGCGGGCAGGGGCCGCTCTATGGCACCCTGCTCCTGTTCCCCCCCCCCTTAGGGCCTTTTAAAAATCCACAGCGCAAGGGTGGTTCAAACATTCTCCCTCATTGCGGCCAGTGACCTATACGAAAAGGTCAGTCTTCAGCCCAGCTGGCCTTTACCGTTTCTCTCCTGCTTGGGCAGGGTCTCTGCCAGGCCACCCACTGCCTGGAGAGCTAGTTCCTCAAGACCCTTCTTGCTCCCTGCAGTAGCTGCAGACTTAGCTGCAGTTTCCTGGGGTTCCCCTTTAAGTGCAGCTCTGTCTGAGGGCATCGCCCGATTCCCCAAAGGCGGGATCCTCCTGGGGTAAGGTTGGCTTAGCCCCAGGCCTTCCAGCCTCCCCCTGCCCCTTACAATGACTGATGCACATTTACATTCCTCTCAATGGGGCAGTTCTGCTTCGTCACTGACACGCAGGCCTGGGAGTCGGATGTGACGAAGTGGGACTGTTCTTAATGTTTCCTCTGAATACTGTAGGGGTGCCTCAGTTTCCCCTATGCATTTCTTAAGTCTTAAGGCGATGCTCGGGAACTGCTCCCTACGAAGCCAGTCAGGACTCTGGGGAAGTCTCCTCTCTGTGAGCAGACTGTCTTCAGGGCAAGAAGCTCACACGGCTTCCACCTTCCTGGGTCTGACCTTGGAGCATTCAGCATCCTCTACCCCTCCGTGTGCTTCCCGCAGCGAGTCTGCCTATGCAGGGTCCTGGGGAAGCCAGAGAGTCCTGCCCCCCAACTTCGCAATCAGACGCGACTCTTAGCCAGCCAGTAAAACAGGTTTATTAGATGACAGGAACACGGTCTAAAACAGAGCTTGTAGGTACAGAGAACAGGACCCCCTCAGCCGAGTCCATTTTGGGGAGCAGTGAGCCAGACAACCAGTTCTGCACTTCACTCCTCGTCCCCAGCCAGCCCCAAACTGACTCACTCTCCAGCCCCCCCCCCACTCCTCTGGGCTTTGTCCCTTTCCCTGGCCAGGAGGTCACCGGATTCCTTTGTTCTCCAACCCCTTTAGCTCTCACCTTGCAGCGGGGAAGGGCCCAGGCCATCCGTTGCCAGGAGACAGAGTGTCAGCCATTTATGTACCCTGGCCCTTTGCTCTGCACCAATTACACCCCCTCATCCCACCCCCTAGAGACTTAAGAACTGCCTAGGGGAAACTGAGGCACCCCCACAGTATTCAGAGGAAACATTAAGAACAGTCCCGGTTCATCACATTGGGACACTCCAATTTTATTCCCAGCTCTGCCATGTGGGGTATATTTACACTGCAAAGAACCCCCCACCCCCAAGGCTCAGAGCCCAGCTTGACTGACATGCAGCGAGGCTAACAGTAGTGTAGACGTTCCCGCTCAGGCCACAGCCTGGGTGCCAAGGCTCCACCCCATCTCCTGAGGTTGCAGAGCCCAGGCTGCAGCCCAAGCGGGAATGTCTACGCTGCTCTTTGTAGTCTGAGCCAGAGGCAGTTGACCTGGACACCGGGATGGGGCGGGAGGGTGTGTTCTTTGCAGCGTAGACATACTCAGAGGGTTGAAGCTGATGGCTCATCTCCCCGGGAGCAGTTTCCCCACCCACCATGTGAGAACAAACTCGTCCTGGGCCCGGCAATTTGTGTTGTCACCAACACCCGGGCAAGGCAGGTGCATAACACCCCACGCTCAGCGTTCTCCACCCACACTCACAATTTACAGCAACTTTGCACGGGTGTGAGCGGTGACACAAGCTGCAAGGGAAGGGGGTAACTCCAGGCTCTACTGGGTTTCAAAGGATGCCGCAGACAGAGGCTTAATCAGAGAGGATGTCTCTGCACCTAAGACCAGCCGCCCATTGTAATTCCTTGTATTGGCATAGACCTAGAGGCCCCAGCCCCTTTGCGCTAGGCGCTGTACATACATAACCAAGAGACGCTCCCTGCCCTGCAGCGCTCACAAGGGCAGGAGAGGATGAGACAACAGGTGTCTATAAACAACACAAGGTCGCACTGAGAGGACAATGGGATAAGTAGCAGTCACGGCCTGGCAGAGGGGAGGTCTAAGGTGGGATTTGAAACCCACGGCCTCCTAGAAAACAGGAGGGGGGAAAAATGCAAAAGATTGGCTTCCTCTGGATGTTTAATAACTGGGGGGTAAAATTATTACACATGCCCCCCATTGCCAAAGACTCTGGTGCTGAGCAAACAGTTACAATAAGACACAATCCAATCCCTATCAAAACCAGACAGAACACAGATCAGCAAACACGCATGGCTTCATTGTTCCACAGCACTTATATCTGCGTGATGCGCACTCGGTTTTAAATGCAGAATGCACGCCCGGTTGAGGGTGGGGTGGGAAATCAGTAAGTCTTAAGTACCCACAAATAGCAAAGCTCATGTGAAATTCGGAGAGAAAGCTCCATAAAGGAATCCAGTTTAATCCTGTGTCAGTCAGCTACTTTGGCAAATGCTCCCCGCCAGTGAGGTTTGCTGGGCTTCCAAGCCAAGCGGTGGCAGTTCAATTAATTGTGGGTTATTTAAGACACGGAATGTATAGAAATAGAGGCGTATCCCTTTAAATAGTTTGTAGGCCCTCCAGGGGCGCTCACCGTGTTCTGTGTTGCAGAAGCTGCCAGAGCAGCAGCATATGGAGCTTGACCTGGCTTTTCTATTTTTTTTTGTGGGGGGAGGGATACATTTAGTAAACAAAGTTATTTGGGACCCAACAACGTACTGCGGGGAACAAACCCAGACAGGCGGAGGGAATGGATAACAATCCCCACAGCTCCAACGCCTACGATCATTGCTAACAGGACCCAGGAGCATGTAGCAAGAGGGAGGGGAGGCCTTTAAACACACTGGCAGGACTTGCTAGCTGGACGGTCGCTGTCTTGCTTGACATCACGGGGGACTGGACTGAGCGTGAATCAAGAGCAGGAGCCAGGCTCCGAAGACAGGGTCTGGGAAATGCTCAGCTTGTCCAAGGCTCAGGCAAAGAGAGCGACACGGCACACACGGATCAGCAGGCTGCGTTAGTGGGAAAGGATTGGCCCTGACTGGCTAAGCACGAAGCATGGGGAAAAGCCGGCAGAGGCGGGGGAAGAGGAACACCTCCCTGCGCCCGTGACTATTGCATGGAGATCCAGCCCCATAAAGCTCCTTCCGGCCCCATTTTCAGCCCTCCCTGGTATCATTAAGGCCGTGTTTTGATCAGCAGGGCTCTCACTCCCACCCCTGGAGGAGCTGGGCTCTGCTTGATGCCCCACTCCTCTGCCTGGTGGGGTAAGAGTCCACCGAGATGGCCTTATCACCCTCCCTCATTCGTACACCTGCCCTGGGAGCGGAGGTCTCTCTCCAGAGGCCGTTAGGGCGTCACTGGGCTGAGTGCGCCCGCAGGGTGATCTCCATTAGGCTGGAGGTCTCCAGATCCCTCCACAACCAGGGTCCTCAGGAGCGGAAATGCCCCCAAGGAAGCTAGCCCTCCATCTGGCTGTTGGCCGCATTGCCAGCATGACCCATCCAGGGGCTCACAGGATGGGCTTTGGGAGCAGATCCTCAAGCCAGGCTCATGGCTGGGACCAGAGCTCTCTGGGCTCTGAGGGGTAGGTTGGGACCAGGGAGCACTAGATCTTGGTGGTGCGCCACTGGGATATGCCCAGACGATCACTGTGGAATACTCCACCTTGCTTTGGCGTCTTGCCTGAGTTTGGTCTGGGGTGGTCACGTCTCCACGGAGGATGGTCTGGAGGGGCTGACTGTATTTTTCCCCGGCGCTGGAGGCCTCTGCTGGCCAGGTGCTTTCCAGGAAGGACTTGCACATTATCATCTCCTCCCGCTGGCCACAGATGACTCCCGAGACCCCATGGAACGGAAAGTCGGGATACCCCGCTCTCTGCTTTTTGCTCGGCTCCACTGGGAAGTTCCCCAAGTCCTGCAAGGGTGAGGAGGTTACATGGAGAGCTGAACGAATTATTGATTTTTTTGGTTTACGGGCAGATGCCCCCCCCCACCCTTCAAAGAAAGTAAATGGTTTGGTTTGAATTGAAACTGAATTATTTGGGGGTTTTCTCACTGAAATAAACACATTCATTTTGGGTTGAACTAAAATGTTCTGTTTGACTCTGATGAATTTCGCCCCCCCCCAAGTTTTTTGGGGCAGGTCATTTTGGGGTATTTTTCACCCACCTTTTAAAAAAAAAAAGGGTACCAACATTTCAAAAGAAAAATGCCGTTTGGAAACAAGAAGCCAAAACATTTCATTTCAAAATGGCCAAACTGTTTTGACTTTTTCAATTCCACTACTGCCTCCCGCACTCCCGCTTCATTTTGTTTTTCCGGCCAAAACTATTTGCCGAATTCAACTGAAATTCACTCGTCATTTCGCTGCCTCCCAAATGCATTTTTTCCGTGACTTTACTATCTGCCAAAAACATGCCCCCTAGCTCGAGTAATGCACACAGCCGCTGGTGACCTATGACTGCGACAGCCAGCGGGCAAATTACATGTGTCCCTCCCATCCCCCCCATAACATGATGGTGCCAGCCAATGGTGCACAAAGGAAGGGCCCAGGGAATGGGTGGCTGGCAAGCAGCTGAACTTGGCGCATCCCTGCAGAGAAAACCCACCGGGTGCCCGTGGCTGAAGAAAAACAGAGACCCGCGCCTTTAAGACCTTGCAGGGACAGGAGACATATTGCTACGTTTAAGGGACTTAACGCAGTGAGAGAGCAGTGGTGGAGCAGTCAGACAATGGGCGTCGTGCCTGGAAGCTCAGCACTGAGAGATGTCAAGTCATTGGGGAAGGGTGTTTTCTTGTCCTGTGGGGAGGGTGGCTCGGTGTGACAGGGGACCTGGCAGAGACTCGGAGATCTCCCAGCCTGGGTAGCCTCTTTCCCTTCCACTCCCGCCTTCTCTCTGTGCTCCTTGGAGACATGACCTCCAGATCTTACGGCACTGGGAAAACAGCCTGGGGGGGCCGGGGGAGGGAGAAGCTCACAGTCTGCTCCTCGTACATTTGCCAGAGACGGCGACCAATTCCCAGAATAGGGCGCAGGAAACCCTCAGGCAGGCGGAGCCAGCTATTAGCACTCCTCACATTGACCATTTTCAGTTATTAGCAACATTTGTCTGGGGACAGAGCCCAACCCCCTGGCTTTCAAGTTCAAGGGATCTGGATATTAGCACCTGCCTGGCCACTTCCTGACACTATTTTTTGTTAGTTGCAGCCCTGCAGGCCCCCAGCACCCAGCTCCTTGTGGAAAGCCCCAACCGCAGGCAGGCTTGTGGGGCTGCAGCCAGGGAAGGAAGCACTGGAATGTGCACCAGAGCCTGGTGCCAGACCAGGGTGCAGCCTGGAGAGCACGGGGAGGTACCATGCAGCCCTATGGCCTCCCCGTGCCCCGGCTCCCTGGGGAAAAGCCTGGCGTCCAGCGGTAAACCCTCTCCTTGCTGCTGTACGGCACCGCAACTCCCCAGGACTGCCCCACACTGCAGGGGCCTTCCTCTTACTGGCAACTTTTGGTTAATTAGCAACTTCCTGCAGAGCAGAGAGGAGCAGAGAGGCAGCGAACCGAACAGCACCCACCACATCTCTGCAGAAAAACGTGTACTCACCAGCCACAGCTTCGGTGGCAGCCAGCTGGCCAGGTGGCTTTTAGCGGGGTCAGGGACGTGCGGCCACAGGCAGCCCTGTATTCTGTGGAGGACAACACCCTGCATTGGTAGGGAGATGACCACATCGAGGAGGGAAAGGCCTCTCTACATTCTTGTGACTAGCATGGTCTCCCCAGGGATTGGAGGCTCCATTAGCTAGGGCCCTGACACTGGATCCAGAGGTACCAGACTAGGGGGCTGGTCCAGCACTCACTGAAATCAACGACAGGCTTGAGTGGGCTTTGGAGCAGGCCCTCTGAGCTTTGCTGATTATGTCTGCATTGCCTAGGGATGCCTACGGCATTGACTAACCTCCCAAAGTCCTGTCCCAGGATGCACCAGGCTCAGGGTGAAGGATTCTGGGAACGGACTCTCTTTGGCTGCTCCAAAGCTCTGACAAGAGTCCTGAAGGGAACGCTAAGATCACAGGAACACTAAATGTTTTAAAGGGAAAGATGAAGGCCCTTTTGTAGATAGGAAAATAACGATGAGAGCCCACATTCCTATCGGAGCACTTCCCATCCCAGAGGGCTCGGCAAACTCTGCACAGGGATTCTTGGACCCACCACGGAGTTGCAGATCCCGGGGCTTGGCAACCTGCCCTGAGGGGACGAATCCTGCCCTGGCTGGGGGATGGACGGGGTGGGACCTCGTAGGTCTCTTCCAGCTCTGACTTCTAGGATTCTGCGAGTCCCTGCTAGGGGAACGTGGCGGCTTTTTAACAGCACCCGGCACCCCTATCCTGCCGCTCAGGACAAGGAGTGGAGGGGAACATTGTGTCCACCTAGAACTTCAGGAACAATTAAGGAGGTGGAAGGGCACGTAGGACACCAGGGCTAAAATCTCCTTGGCAGGAAGTGCCACGAGATCGTTCATGGCCAAAAGCCCTCTGCGGGTGGAGTGTAAGTTCTCAGCTACAGGACGGATCCTGTGGCAGCACAGCATTCCCTCGCACAGGGATCAGCAACCTTTGGCTCGTGGCATGCCAGGGAAAGTCCCTGGCGGGCTGGCCCAGTTTGTTTACCTGCTGCATCTGCAGGTTCGGCCAATCGCAGCTCCCACTGGCTGTGGTTCACCGTTCCAGGCCACTGGGGGCTGCTGGAAGTGGCGGCCAGCATCTCCCTTGGCCCGCGCCGCTTCCCGCAGCCCCCGCGGCCACGTGCCAAAGGTTGCCGACCCCTGCCCTAGCACCATGCTGGGGTACGGGGCTTAGTGCCGTCTCAGCATGAAGAGCATCCTCCGCTGAGTTACCCACCACCCTCCCCAGCCCCACGCTGACTCAGCAACGTGGTAGAGGGCACTCACTTCTCGAACGCCACTTCCTTGCAGCATAGTACCTGGCTGTTCCTTGGTGGTCCCCCAACCAAGCACTAACCAGGCCTGACCCTCCTTAGCTTACAGGATCCAACGGGAGGGTTGGGGGAGGGAAATCACCCTCACCCACAGACACTCAGACGGGTGGCCGGATGGGACTCACAAACATACGTACAGGGGGTGCTTGAGGACGCAGGCCAGAGCAGCCGTGATGAGCAGGACAACTAGCCCCATGCACAAAGAGGACAGCAACAGTTCAACCTTCCCATTGTCTGTAAAGAAAGCAGGGAAAAGCTTTAGGTGTAAAGCCACTGGGGACCAACGAGCAAGAGCCCTTGGGAGCCTGCATTGCAGCCCCCCCCCCACGGTGCATGAGCTGACATGCTAGGGATTTGCCCAGGGACAGCACAAAGCCCAAGACCAACGGCAGTCCACAGAGACTGTCTCCCATTCTCTGCTGCCCCGCATGATCCTTTGCACCCATGCAAGGTGGGTGTAAGATGTGAACATTCTGGCTGGGGGACACTTGGCGGCAGTGGGGACAAAGGCCTTGTGAATGTACCTGATGCAAAATGGAGTGACCAATCTCAAGCCTTAGGAAGCCTGGAAACTCTAGCTTATGGGGAGGGGCTCCGGGGGAGATGCTCACCCCAAGGGGGAGAGGACCAGTACGGGGATGGAAACAGGAGCAATGGGATGGAGCTGGGCAAAGGGGAAAATGTAGGCGGAAGTGCAGAATCGAGAGCGATCCAGCGAAGGAATCATCTGCCCCAGGGAAGCGGTGGAAGCCCCATAGCTTGGTTGGAGCAGATGCTGGTAGGAATCCATCCTACCTTGGCCAAGGGACAAGCTACATGTGCCCAAGCAGGTCTCTGCCACCTCATTTCAGTGCCTGCTGACCCCTCCCAGCACCCCCAGTCTAGGGCATAGCACCCGGTTCTCCACTTTCCTCACCAAAGCTGCTGGTACGGATAGAGAGGACAGAGCCCTGGGTGCTTCCCCCGTCGGTGCTGGCGGAGATGCCCACCCTCACCACGGAGTTGGGAGCCAGGCCCACGATGAGATAGCGACGGACGGAGCCGTTCACCACCACGGCTGTAAGACAGGAGATGCCGCTGCTCAGTCCCAGCTGGTGAGCCCAGGCCCAGCCAGCATGGGTCACAAAGCCGGTTGGTGCCTTACCCTGGGCGTCTTTCCCCTGCTCCTCGTAGGAGATGGTGTAGTTCCGGATGAAGCCACCTTGCTCCTCCAGTGGGACCTCCTCCCACTGCACCTCCACCTGGGATGGCCAGACCCGGGTGGGATGCAGAGTTGGGGCACGGAATGGAGCTGCAACCACATAGGGGGTGGCGAGGAAAGGGTTAACCAGCCCCATCCCAGGCACCCAAAGCCGAGATCCCCTCTCCCTTCATTCCCAGCTGTGGTATTTCAGGCTTTTCATCAGCAGGATCTCAAAGCCTGCCACAAATATTAACTCTTTCCATCCCCTCCCCACAACTCCATTAATGCCCATTTTACAGATGGGGAAATGGAGGCATAGAGCAACTATGTGACTTGTCCAAGGCCATGCAGCAGGTCAGTAGCAGAACTGGGAATAGAGCCCAGGAGTCCCACCCTAACCACTAGACACCGCTCCCTCCTCCTTGCAGGAATGAGGGGTTCCAGACTTACAGAAACCAACTCCATGTCTCCTAGGAGCTCCCCAAACCATCCTCTGGCTGCCGGGAGGGAGGGGAAGATATGAGCTCAGCAGGAGACACAAGACTAATGCTTCCCCAGTGGCCCCTGCACCTTTTCCCACATCACTGGCTGGAGTGCTGCTGGGTTTCTCTTAGGGGTGGAAGGGATCTGGCCGCGTCTGCCCCGAACACTCAGCACCTACCCATCTGCTTTGAGTAAGCACTTGTAGAGCCTGCAGCCTGGACGGCTCCATCGCTCAGGGCAAAGATTGTCAGGCTGTAGAGATACCCCGGCTCAATTGCCTCTGCGGGGACATGACAACGACAAGTGATGGTGAAACCTCCCGTCTCTTCCACATCATAGCCCCAGGGGACGTGCACCCCAGAGCATAGCCTCCCTGCTTCCCGCTTCAGTCCCCCATGGGGTGGGAGGCTGCAGGAGAGCTTTGGGGCAAAGTGGGTCCAAACAAACGAATGGACACTTCTCTAAGCTGGAGCACATCTGACAAGAAGACTCAGCCCACATGCTTCAGGGTATCCACTGATCACCATACTGGATCAGGAAGGAATCCACCCCCCGCCCCATGAAGCTGTCAGCATCACCTATTGTTGGACTTGCTTGTTCCCCGCTGGTAATTCCTATACTCCTGCCTTGCCTGGCTATCCAACCTCACACCCAGCCTGGGGGACGTGGGCTGACGACAGGGTTTGAACTTGGGACCTGCAGTAGTACTAAAAGCCTGAGGCCGTAACACCGGAGCTAGAGGAGTAACTCTGCAAGCTAGGAGCAGGAGTGGGTTCTTCTCCTCGTCTGTTACTAGAGGAGGACAAAGACCCGCCTCTCACTGGCTCGGTGCTGCGGGCATTGACAGTGCTCTGCAGGGGCTTATTCATGACACTACCTCTGATGTGAAGTCCTAGCTAGGATGTGGAGGAGGGTCCTGCCTCTGTTTCCCCCTCTCCCTCCCCCTGCTCTGTCACTTCTGGAATCACTCCCCCACCCGCCAGTCACCTGCCAGGACCACCCTGCTGATGTTCGTCGGCTCATAGCGCCAGCTGCTGCTCTGCCCCCGGTTCTCCGACGCCCGGCCCCACTCGACGACATAGGCCACTGCAGCAAAGCCAGGGGGATCCCACCGCAGAAGGAGGCTGCAGTCGCTCGCCGGAGAGACTAGGACGGGCAGCCGCGGCACTGAAAGGAACACATGGATAGCAGAGAGGGAGGCATGCCCAGGGCTGGGCTTCAGGTGCTCACGTTTCTGCGGGGGGAAGGACCATTTGCCTGTCTCCCCCCAGACCCGGTGCTGAAGGGGAACTCAGGTCAGGTGGTGCAATGTCCCCCCCCCGGTGGTCCCTCTGCCTGGGCGGGGAGAGATGGAGCCGACAGGGTCCCTGGGGGCTCCCAAGCATCCGTTGCGCTGAGGGCCCCGCGCTGTCCACACGTGCTCCAAGAGGGCAGTGCACTAGTGGGGCTCCCCATTGTATCAGCCCCTGCCGGGGGTGCAGCTGAGACTTCCCCAGCTGGGGTCCCATTATGGGCTTCACCTCCCCTCCCCATGGGAGCCCAACGCCCCAGGGCTCCTGGCCCGTCTGGTGGGAGCCACCCCCACATAGTGATAAGTGCCTGACCCCCCCTCACCCCGCCAGGCACAGAACCCCTCCCACATTCCCCTGCAGGATGAGCTCAACGGCACAACCAAGGGCCGGGCCGGCCACCACCCCACCCTGCTGAACGCTGCCTCGGGAGCGAGACCCAGGCCTGGAGCGCGGAGATCAGGCTGGGCGTCACCTGCTGGGGCCTGCCCCGCCGGGATCGACAGCTTGGTCGCGGGGGACTGGCCCACTGAGTTGCTGGCGGTGAGGAAGAAGGTGTGTTCCTCGGAGGCCGGCAGCTCCAGTGCGCACTGCAGGGAGAGGGTGAGGCATGCCACGACAGCCGGCTGCCCAATTCGCTGCCAGCGGAGGGTGTAGGTCAGGATCCTGCCGTTGGCTTCCTTTGGCTGCAGGGGCTGGGAGGAAAAAGCCGCATCAGGCCGAGCCTCACGGCGGTGCAGGAGTTAGGTGGATGGCTGAGCTCTCCTGCTAGGACTGGACTGAAGGAAGGACGCAGTAGAACTGACTGAGAAATGACTTTCCCCATGAAACACGTTTTCATTAAATAACCCTCTTGCTTCTCAGAGTCTCCATGAAAAGCCGCCATTATTATTTTTTTGGACAAAAATGGAAATTTTATCAAGACAAACCCTTTTTTCTGGAGAGAACAAACAAACCAGTCCCAAACAAAACACTCTGATGTTTAATTTCCTAGCAGTTCCAACACCATTGCAAACAGGAAATCACCACCAAGTGGGTGTGTTTCTAGTGGGGTCCTGCAGGGATCGGTCCTTGGCCCGATGCTCTTTAAACACTTTTGTCGATGACCTGGACAAGAACATAAAATCATCACTGATGAAGTTTGCAGCTGACTATAAGACTGCGGGAGTGGTCAATAATGAAGAGAGCAGATCACTGATATTGAGCAATCTAGATAGGTTGGTAAGCAGGACGCAAGCAAACAATATGCGTTTTAATACGGCTACATGTAAACGTCTACACCTAGGAACAAAGGATGTCGGCCCAACTTACAACAGGCTCTATCCCAGGGAGCAGGGACTCTGAAAGAGATTTAGAGGTCATGGCTGATAACCGACTGAACCTGCGCTCCCGGTTGATGCTGTGCCCAGAAGGGCTAATGAGACCCTTGGACGCATAAACAGGGGAACCTAGAAAGGGAGCAGAGAGTCAGATTTACCTCTACTGGCACTGGTGTGACTGCTCCAGGAACAGTGTGTCCAGTTCCGGAGTCCACAACTGAAGAAGGATAATGATAAATCCAAGCAGGTTCAGCAAAGAACCACAAAAATGATTAAAGGATTAGAAAACCCGCCTGATAGCGACTGAGCTCCTTGAGTCTATCTAGTTAGCTTAACAAAGAGAAGGTGAAGGGGTGACTTGACCACAGGCTATAAATATCTACACGCGGAACAGATATTTGACGAGCCCATTATCAGTCTCGCAGATACAAGTGTAACCAGATCCAATGGCTCCACGTTGAAACTGGACAGATTCAGACTGAACATAAGGTGTAAATTTTTAACAATGAGGTTAATTAAGCACTGGAACAATTACCAAGGGTCATGGGGCATTCTCCATCAGTGACAATTTTTAAATCAAAGGTGGATTTTTTTTTAAAAAAAAAGATGGGCTCTAGTTCAAACAGGAATTATTTGGGGGCAGTTCTGTGGCCTGGGCCATGCAGGAGGTCAGACTAGGTGATCACAACGGTCCCTGCTGCCCTTGGAATCTAAGCATCGGATACACAGAAAACACAGGAGAGAAAGAACAGGTGAGTGTTAAAGAGAGAGAACCAGAAAGTGTGAGTGAAAGAATGTGAGCAAGTTCAGGAGAGAACAAGGGACCAAGACAGGCCAACAGAAAGCGTGATTGAGGAGGAGATGGAAAGTCCGAGTGACTCAGAGAGAGAATCAGCTATGCTGATGTCCCTGTTCCTATGGAGCAGTCTGCATCAGGGCAATGGCCCCTCTCAGTACGTCTACACTGCCCACTAAGCCCACAGTCTGACTCAGGTTTGAGCCCAAGCTCCCCTCTGTTCACACACAAAATCAGTCTAACTTGAGTCCACAAGCAACTCAGGATCTGGGTCCTAGAACCCTGCTGGGGACAGGTTGGGTGAGAGCACAAGTCCTGCTGTCACTCAGGTTCAAGCCCTGTCATTTTGCAGTGTGGACACACCACTCAACCCACTGACCTGAGTCAGAAGGGCTGCGTAGTGGAGTGTGGACAGGTTAAGCACAGCTGTGAGACCTGGATCCAGTAACCGTAAAGCCAGGTTTACAACGCAGCGTGGACACTGAAGTCCACACGCTTGGGTGACAGAGAGATGCAGGCTTAGTGTGCAGTGTCGACACCCCCGCAGTTACACACCATGCTGCTTCAGTACTGTGTCACCAATGTGCCTGTTTGCATAATGCTTGAAGAGACAGGAGATATCCACGCGTCCAGGCTGGGGCTACTGCTGGTGGAGAAATAGCTGCTGAAACTTTTTTCCTCCAGTCGGAAAATGTCAATTTGTTGAAAACAAAACTTTTCAGTGGGATGGTTCAATGAACCCTTCAGTCAAAACCAGAGAGAGAGAGAGAGAATGCGAGTGACTAGTCAATGGACTGGTTGTTCGGGCTTCCACTAGGGGCAGGGAGAGTTGCCCTATGAGACGTCTCTAGGTAACAAGTGCCTGGTCCCCCTCACCAATGGGGTTGTTGGGTGCCCACTCCAGAATAGCTAATTGATTAGGGCCCTCAGCTGGGAGGTGTGACCCACGTCCTAACTCAGGCAGAGCAGGGGCTATCGTGGGTGGGGGTCTCTCTTGAAAAGTTTCAAAAGGTCGTGGCTTACTCCTGATGTGGAATGAAAACAAACTTCAAACCCTCAAATTTTTTTTGTTTTACCAAAAACCGGAAATCTTGTTTTCCACCCAGCCCTAGCTGGGACACAAACCCACATACAGCCCAGCTCCTAAATCCTTTCCCAACCCTTCCCAGGCAAACAAGTAACGATCTGAGAATGAAAAGGCCAAATGTGCCCTGCATCATCCAATCTCTCTTGGGGCTGGCCTGATCGTATTTGCAGAACTTTGTCTATCCCTTGGGGCTTGTCCCTGGTTCCGATGCTACTCATGTCTGGCATGAATAGCTCATGCCGGCATGAATCAGGAGCAGCTCTGCTTAAAATCAGAGTGAAACAAGTAATGGGGAGAAGTCAGGCCCATTGATGTCAATATGGCTTTGCCAGCAGAATTAAGCCTTAGACCGAGCCCTAAAAGCTGGGGATTCTCAGTCAGGGACTCTCCGGCAGATGGTTCTTGTTAATTGTACTTCTTGTTCTTTTTTTTTTTGATCATTAACTGCTGCAGGGGCAACCACAAGGAGTCAGGCCTGGAGTCACCCATGACACGTGCAATGAAGGACTATAACCCAACTCTTTATCGCAACCCCTTCCCAGGTGGTGTGTCTGCGCTGGATCCTTGCTTGGCCCCTTACCTTCCACATCAGAATGATCTCATTCCTCTCGTCAGAGTTGGACGTGGCTATTCGCCTCCAAAGAGCCGGCCCTCTGGATGGGGCTAGGAGGTGGCCGTGGGCAGGCAAGGGCAATGCGGGAGATGCAAAGGAGAGAAAATGAAGTCATTGAGAGAGGGTCCTGCAGGGAGGGAGCTGACAGCAGAAGTGTGACACACCTATACATAGAGTGTGAATATAATGTAACTAAAATATGCTTCATGCAAAAGGTCTCTTGTAAGGTATCATTACAAAGTTTATAATCTACTGAGTGTGGTCATCCTATTTGTATAAATGTATCACTCTTGTATCTGAAACTAGAAATATGAAATATAACTCTGAGGACCTACTGTAGTTATGCAAAGTGTGGGTCTTTCATGGTGGTTTGGAATCTTGCTGGCTCCCATCAGCCAGGACAATTGACTGTGGATGGCTTGGTTAGCAGACAGGCCTTCCTGTGCGTCAGGCCGGGAGGAATGAAGGCTTGGGGTCTCACAGTGACCTGTGATCATGTCACCTGAACTGGAACCCATCTTTAACCTGGTGCTTTTCCACTGAGAAGGAGGGGTGGGAACCCAGAGGGACAAAGGATTCCTGCCTTATGCAAAAGAGATATCAGTGGGTGGAACAGAACAAGGGGGGAGCCCTCATGAGGAATCCCCTCGCTACCACCTGAGCTGGAACAAGGACTGTACCAGGAGAAAGGATGGTGCCCAGACTAGGAAGGCGTCCAGGCTGTAAAGAAATTTATTGAAACATCTCTGAGGGTGAGATTTTATCTGTATTCAGCTTTTTACTGTATTAGCATAGATTTGTGGGTTTTATTTTGCTTGGTAATTCACTTTGTTCTGTCTGTTACTACTTGGAACCACTTAAATTCTACTTTCTGTACTTAATACAAATCACTTTTTACTTATTAATTAACCCAGAGTATGTATTAATACTTGGGGGGGGGGCAAACAGCTGTACATATCTCTCTGTCAGTGTTATAGATGGTGAACAATTTATGAGTTTACCTTGTATAAGCTTTATACAGGGTAAAACAGATTTATTTGGGGTTTGGACCCCATTGGAAGTTGGGCATCTGAGTGTTAAAGATGGGAACACTTCTGTAAGCTGCTTTCAGTTGAGCCTACGGCTGTTAGGGGATGTGGTTCAGACCTGGGTCTGGGTTTGCAGCAGGCTAGTGGGTCTGGCTCAAGCCAGGCAGGGTGCTGGAGTCCTAAGCTGGCAGGGCAGGAAAGCAGGAGCAGAAGCAGTCTTGGCACATCAGGTGGCAGCTCCCAGGGGGTTTCTGTGATCCAGCCCCTCACAAGAGGGTGTCGATTGCTCTGTGCCGCTACCTGGGGGAGACCGTACCAGACCCACCGCTGCTACTCTCACAGCCATCAGCGCCAGAGGAGTTTGTTTAACCCTTCGTGGTGAATACCATTCGTATTACAGGAGCGCTCAGCTTGGACCTGCACAGCCCCACAGAGACACACACTCCCTGCCTTGAAGAGCGGACGGCTGATGGCACCCACAGGGTGGCGGGAAGAGGGGCAACATACAAGCTGGGAGAGATTGGGGTGACAGCAGGCAGATGGCACAATCAGGGTTACTCACATTTATGCACGTGCACAGGGGACGAGGAGGAGGCCCATGGGAGAGACCTCAGGGCAGAGTGGGGCTGCTGCTCCTGAAATTTGGGTCTGAGGTGGGTGTGGTGGATGGTCCTGCCATCCTGTTCTGTCTCCCTCCCTGTCCATGCTTCCCCAGCTCATGGCCAGTCTACTGGAGACAGGAGGGAGGAGGAGGACAGGACCTGCCATGGCAGGGTGGGCAGCAGCCTTGGGGTGAAGGCAGGAGGGGGCTGGACAGGTGAGCATGGCTCCCTACCCGCAGGCAGAGTCTTCACAAATCTCTCGTGGCTCCAGGCGCTCCAGGAGGGGTCCCCGTCGCTCCAGCGGGAGGCGTCGCTCTGGTATAGCGCTCGCACCTGGATGGAGTAGTTGGTGAACGGCGAGACGCCACAGATGTCCTTCGACGCGGGCACGTCCTCCGCAGCTGTAACATTCACCTTCATGGGGGGCGGGACGGGGTCCCTTTTAGCTCTTGTCTTGGCAGCTCGCCCCGATTCTGCCTTAAAGCACCGATTTGCTGAGCCGAGCGGGCGGCTCAGGGGCTCTCCACCTCAGCTCAAACCAGCTAGAGGCTCTTCAAGCTGGGCTCTCTCCTCCCCAGTAACCCCAGCCAAGGGGCATGACAGGAGACTGCTTCCCCCTGACACAGGAACCGGGTTCAGCAGAAACCAGCTCTGTTCTCACAGGACACTTGAGAGAAGCTGACCTGAGCCAATGTGATGGCCGCCATCCTGTCTGACACATTGGGGACTGAACCAGGGACCTCCAAAGCTAAATGGAGGAGCTGCTATAGCTTGAGCTAAAGAGTCAAGCCTCCCTAAGCAGGCCTGTAACAGGCTCATCCCTCTGTGGGTCAGCCATGGGGCTGGGATTTGTGAAACAAGCACCAGTGAGTTACACTAGCCCCCCCAGCTTAAGCAGGAGGTGGCGAAATACAGGGGTATTTCAGCCAGGGTCTCCTTGCCGTTGGAACTTGCCTCCCCTCTCTTGATCTCTCTGAGCCCAGACTTACTGAGCCTGAGACTTCTGGGCCAGCCCCTTTGCTGGTGTACGTTAGCCTTGCTCCGCTGCTGATGGAGAGCAGAGGATGAGCCAGGTTTCTTCTGGGTGGGGAGAGCTGAGCAGAAGGTGCGGGGGGGTGGGGGGGACCTTCACTAGGGGTACGGGGTAGAACTAAAGAGGTCACGTTTTGGCCATTGGGCCAACTGCTTCAAGCATATGGATCTGTTCTCAGGAAGTGTCACACGCGTGCCCAAGAGCTCTGGGCCAGGTGCACAGATTAGATGGACGAACAGATAACTGCATAACTGCGTGGTTAGGATGGAGAGAGAGACGGCAAAGCCAGCCAGCATCCCTAACACCCTCCACATCCCCAGAAGGGGGGCGGGAGGGGATACACCTATGAAGCAGGTGTCAGTCCTGTTACTAACTCCTCCCACCAACAGCCACCCACCTGCGTCCAGGATGCCCCGTCCACCTCACGGTACCGGATCTCATACCGCGCGTCCGTCACACGCAGCAGCTCCTCGTTGGGCTGTCGCCACGCCATGTGGAAGCAGTCGCTCCTGTCCGCCGTGGCACTGACCTCGGGCGGGCTCAGCTTCACTGGGAAAGGAAAGCTACAAGCGTGGGCAGCATTTCTGCATGCCCCTCCTGCAAAGCCCAGAGACAAGCAGCCTCACTCAGCCCCCTCTCAGAAGCACAGAGCAGGAGGCAATAGGCCTAGGGGCACATGGAGAGTCAGGGAAAGAGCCAGAACTAGCTCCCAGATCTTCTGAAGGAGAGCCCAGTGCGAGCCACCAGGCCACGTCGCAGGGAAGGTCAGTCTCGTGATACCTCCAGCTCAGCCCGGAAATCCACCTGGGCAAAGCTGGGCGAGCTCAGTTTGGCTGGCCCGACGAGCTTGGAACCCAGTCGGACCTGAGAACCCCCCCACCTGTGGTCCTGGTCCAGCAGACACACCTGCTCAGGCTCAGTTTATGTCAGTGCCACTGTTCCCCTCCCCTGGCGAGCGGGTCTTACCAACGCTCATCCCATGCAGGCACTTGTCTGTGGCGCTGGCCTGGCCCAGCAGATTCACGGCCGTTAGCCTGACTTGGAAAGAGGCAAAGAGGTTCTCCACAGGGATGGTGCAGGAACGGCTCTCCCGGCTGGAGACGCACGTCCCGGCGTCTCTGAACTTCCAGAGGCAGCGGCCTGCTTCTCTGAGAGGGAGAGAGCCCAGGTTAGCAGCTGCCGGGTCTAGGAACACGAGTGGCGGAGATCAAACCCCACCCTCGCACCTGCCAGCATTGGACAGCTCTAAGCGGGGACATCAGGGGGAGGAGGGAGAAAATCAATTGCTACATCTATAGGGACAGTCCCTTTTAATTGTCAGGTGTTGGGAAGTCAATCCTCTCCCGCTCCCGCCCCTGCCCCCTCACGCTTACGGCCAGGTGGAGAACTCACTCGGTGACGTGGAGGGTGTAGGTGGTTGGAAGGTAGGTCTCCGGCCCGGGGTCCCAGTAGCAGGTGATGTTCCCGCCCCAGAAGCTGACGCAATGTTTCACCTGCAGATTTGTTGGTGGGACTTCAGAACGAGAAGAGAAACAGCCAATAGAACCAGAGTTCAGTGCTGGAGGGGACGGTGCTGATCCCAGAGCACCCTCAGAGCTGGGCGCAAACTGGATTTTTCGTTTCATGGGAAGCTCCGTGGCTTCCATTCCCGCCCCACCCCCATCCCAAAACAGAATAAAAACAAAGCAAAACTTGACACCTCTAATGAAATCCCAGAAAAAGCGAGTTTTGGGTCGATCAAAACATTTCACTCGGATTTCAACTTAAATGTAACACTGAAAACTTGAAACTCAGCGTGGTTTTGAGATGACAAATTGAAACATCACATCCTGAAAAGGCACCGGAACAGAGCATTCCTCTCCCCCCCCCCCCCCCCCCCGACATTGCCCCGGAACATTTTGCTTTTGACGACCCATCAGCGGAAAAAACGTTTGGATGGAAAAAATCCAACCAGCCCAGCCCACAACTGCAGCACGATCCAATGGGCTTGGCAGGGGCTCAGTGCCCCCCTCCCTCCCACTGCCCCCAATGGGAGCCGAGCACCCTCCGGGCTTTCCAGGATGGGCCCCTACCCAGTCCTCGTGAATGTCAAGCCTAGTGCACCTCCTTCCCTAGCCAGGGAGGTAAGGGAACTGCACCCACCTCCAGCCTGGTATTCAGCCATACCCAGCAGGCGCAGATTGCTCCAGTGAGACAGGTAACAGCTCAGCTCCCCATGGGGCCGCTCTGCCTGGAGAACGGTGACAACAGTGACCGTGCCGTTTCCCACAATGCTCTGGTTCAGTGGCAGCTGCCTAGTCTCTCCATTCAGTCTCCAGACAATATCGCCCGGGTGGGCCTGGCCGATCTGCAGGCAGCTGGGGTTGAGGGTGCAGGAGGCCCTCAACGGGGTGCCAAGACAGGCCACTGTGGGGTGCAGGCTTAGCATGCCACAGCTGGGCTGCGGTGTAGGGACTCTGCTGCCAGGGCCAGGCCTCGGGCTGTTCGCTCCTGGGGAGAGACGCAGAACAGCTCAAAAGGGGGGAGCTGGGGTCTCTCTCATGCAGACGCACTTTGTCTGGGGGTCCTCTGACCCCGAGGAGCCAGAATGTGCCTGTCTTGGGCTTTGTTCTTGGCTAAGTTTAGCCTCCTCCCCGTTTCTAGGATGCTGAACCTGCAGTGGCTGGCTGCCTGGAGCTCCAAAACAGTGGGGATATGCTCAGTGCTTGCCCTGACCAATGCAATCACCACCCCTTATTAAACCTAAAACCAGATAAGCCGGTCGGTTTCCCCGATTACCATAGTTGAGTTAAGCTAGGACCAAAACTGTACTGGGACAGGAGGTGAAACTGACAGGGTATATTCTGCTCCCTGCAACAGGTTTCCAGCATAGGGAATCGGTGCCACAGTTTCCCCCCTCTTTAAAGTTCACATTATAAAATACTCATCTCTAGGACTGCCCACTGAAACCGTCCTCCCTGCTGATCTGAAACAGTCTGTTCACTGCTCAGAAGCTGACGGTCTGCAAGTGTCAAAAGCTTGTTTCCAATCAGTGATTTTTTACCTTGTTCTTCGAAAACTTCCTTGAAATCACATTGCAAAACATTTCAATAAAATGGCATTTCCGAGTGAAAACTGCTCCACTGAGAAGTATCCGGCCAACTCTATTAAACAGTGTGGACAGAGCAGAAGTTACTAGATGCAGAACCCGCTTGTGGGCACTAGGTGGGGCCAGGGGGAAGAATCCAGAGAGGCCTCAATAAGCTTTTTTTGTGAATTTGCTTCATTGAGGCTCTCATTAAATCCTAGCAGCTGCTTACTCCAATCAAAGTACAAGGACCTGCTTTGAGAACCTGGATTTATGCAGGAAATAGCCCAGCTTAATTGTCATGCACATTGTGTAAAGAGTTATCACTTTGGATGGGCTATCACCAGCAGGAGAGTGAATTTGTGTGGGGGGGTGGAGGGTGAGAAAACCTGGATTTGTGCTGGAAATCACTTTAGATAAGCTATTACCAGCAGGACAGTGGGGTGGGAATAGGTATTGTTTCATATTCTCTGTGTATATATAAAGCCTGCTGCAGTTTCCACGATATGCATCTGAAGAAGTGAGCTGTAGCTCACGAAAGCTTATGCTCTAATAAATTGGTTAGTCTCTAAGGTGCCACAAGTCCTCCTTTTCTTTTTGCGAATACAGACTAACACGGCTGTTACTCTGAAACTTTTCACTTTCAAGAGGGCATTTGTCCAAATGGAGGCAGTTTATGGCCTGTAACAGGGGTTCTCAACCTTCTTCTTTCTGAAGGGCCCCCTGCCCCGACATGCTATAAAAACTCCACAGCTCCCCTGTGCCACATCTTGTTTTCTGCATATAAAAGCCAGGGCTGGCGTTAAGAGGTAGCAAGCAGGGCAATTGCCCGGGGCCCCAAACCACAGGGGGCACCAAGAAGCTAAGTTTCTCAGGCTTCTGCTTCAGCCCCAGGTGGCAGGGCTCAGGACTTCAACTTTCCGCCCTGGGCCCCAGAGAGTCTAACGCTGGTCTTGTTTGGCAGCCCCCCTGAAACCTGCTTGTGGCCCCCAGATCCCTGGTTGAGAACCACTGGCCTAAAAGCTGGTGAAATCATGTCTACACCCTTGCTCAAGAATGCTACATATTTGCTTTGATCATTCTATAGGCGCTGGAACTAGGGGTACTGCTGCCCCCCTGGCTGGAAGCGGTTTCCATCATATGCAGGGTTTACAGTTTGGTTCAATGGCTCTTAGCAGCACCCCCGCTATGCAAATTGTTCCAGCTCCCCTGCACCAAGCATCAGCCACCCATTTACAAGAGCAAAGAGTCAGGCAAATTTGCATCCTGCTTTGCATGCGCCTAGCCTGGGGAAGGCAGAGAGCAGAAGGCTGGACAGAGGACACACGGTCAAGCCTTTAATAACAGTGCTGCCACGGAGCTACCAAAACATCTGTCTTGGAGCACGTCACAAAAGGATGCTCAGCAAAGTCCAATATCAAACCGCTAACGCGTGCCATCTTTCCAACCAAGGCCGTCTGGGAGAGGGAGAGGCAGGAGGGGGGTGAATTGAATTGAGGAAAAAGAAACAAGATTGAGGGCCAGATCCCCAGCCAGTGGCACTTGCAGCCATATGTCTAATAGGCGCACTGTGGGGCAGGGGAGGGACAATTTTTTCCCATTTGAGAGGGCCCCCAAAGGGAGCGGCATTGCAACCTGGAGCATGGGGGTCGCAGCGCCACTCCGCTTTGGCCTGCCCAGAGGAGCAGACGAGCTGAACCTGAGTGGTGCTGTGACCCAGTTCGCCAAGTTGCAGAGCCCAGAGTGGGGAGCCAGGCTCAGCCCCACAGGACAGGAGTCACCACAGCGGGGTCAGCGCGGGGTGGGCTCGCTCTCCAACCCAGCCGGGGCTGAGTGAGGTGCGGACGTGGAGGGCGAAGTGCTGGGATGGGACCACTTGGCGGCGAAGCCCGGGATCTCCCCGACTCATGCGTGTACCACGTGAAAAAAGTTTCCGGGGGCAAACTGGTGTCAATAGCCTGGCTCCACTCAAGTCAGCAGGGCCAGATCCCGAGCGGCTGTAAATGGCACAGCTCTGTTGAAGTCCATGGAGCTAGTCTGTTCACCCCAGCCGACAGTCACCCAGCTCTCTTTTGCGCAGTCATCCGTTTCACAAGCAACCAGTGTTTGGATGACATGGAGAACCAAGGGGGTGACCACGTGCCCTTATTAAAGATCCCAAGCAGGTCATACAAGAATAGAGCATTAACCCAATGCAACCTTAGTTTGCCCCCCTTGCGTGTAATATGATACAGTCTTTAATTAAACAATCATATTTCCCCCCCAGCAGGCCCCAGGATGCAGTGCACAGGATTGTGAAAGAGGCTGTTGTCTGCAGGAGCCGGTCTCATTTGTTGAGGAAGTTGGAAGGTGTGCAGCAGTGAGGGATAGGCCAGAGAACGGCTCAACTGTGGCCTGGTCCGAGCTACTGTTATTCTGGAATGCGTCCATTTCTGCCACGACCCCATTCTTTGGCCTACAGGGAATTACGGAGGTGTTTGACGCTGTGGCTCTGTTAACCAGATGCAAGGGGCTCCCAGTGTCCCCCCACTTCCCTCTTTTGGTTTTTCTCATTTCCCCCAAAATAAACAGAATTCTGCTCATTCTCTGAAACTTTGGAATTGATCAGCTGCGTTGTGGAAAAGTTATTGGGTCGCGTCCAAACCGACACAGCAACGTCATCCAGTTGAGTGGACGGGCCTTCCAAGTGTGGCCAATAAAGCGCACACACGGGGGGCTGAATTAAGGCGGCCTGAATTCTGGTGTTTCCTGATTTCTGCGTGCTTGGCTCTGTAACCTTCATAACACTCCCTGACTGTAATTTTTTTGAGTGTGTAATAGTACAAAGGGATATAGATGGTGTGTAAAAGCTTCCCTGCCTCTCAAAACAAAACCCTGCCCCCCACACACAATCCACCCCTGGGGAGCGGATGAGAGAGACAACAAACCCCATTATTGATGTCGCTTACGACATGACTGGAAGGCGCTCAGACTCTGCAGTGATGGGGATGGTGTAAGAATCTAGCTCGAAGAGGAGCTCAGATTAGATGGTCATAATGGTCCCTTCTGGCCTTCAGAGCCTACAAATAGACTATTCCCGCAGCCTGCCAGAGCAATGTAACCCTCAGCCAGACACATCCCCGGCGCCCGAGTGGTTTGGATGCGTTCCCTGGCCCTGAAACAACAATGGCGTTCTTTCCTCTCTCTGCACTGTTCACTTCAGCCAATCCGCTCCAGCCTTCAGTAGGGAATCGAGAACAGTGGCAGCTCCCACGGTGTCACGCGGAGAGAAGGCAAAGGGACCCCACTGCACCTGGCGGCACAAAGGGGCAGAGACAGCCAGCTCCCCTACCCTGTCTCCAGCAAGAGCAGGCGTCAGTGTCCATGACAGCCAGGCTGCCGTCCATCTTCACGGCAGCTGCCTGTGGCTCCCAGCGAGTGCCCGGCCTCTCAAGCGGGTAGGAGAAAGGATTAGCCGGCCGTGTGGGAGTGGGGCTGATCTCAGCATGGAGAGAGGATGCCAGGTCCTGCCACGCACATCCCTGCTCCTCGGTAGGCCGAGCCTGCCTGGGCGCAGACAGCCGGCTGGATTCAAGGCTCATCATCTCACCTGGATGAGAGAATTTCACAGCAGTGCAGGATGTTCTGTGAGCTCTACGAGGGTAGGATTGGAATGGGAAACAGCCATCAACAATGAGCAGGGGTAACAGCAACAGACTGGAGACAACCTGCTGCCAGGGATGGGTAGCGATGGGGGTAGGAGCCTGTTCCCCAAAGCGCCACACGACTCCAGAGCGGGATCAGGGACTCACCACAGCCTCCTGCAGAGGTGGAGGAAGCCAGGAACTCCTAGTGCAGGTGGGAACATCCCAAGCACTGACCAGGAACAGGAAGGAGGAGGTTCTGACATGCGCTTTGCCTTTGACATCAAGAGGCTGCAGGGACAAGACACAACACGAGGGAAGATTTGCCCTCTGCTGCAAAAAGACCTGCAGGATCTGTAATGAGCACAAATGGTCCAGGCCGTACTTTTACCTCTCGTCTGAGAGAGCCCTCCGGCTGCACAGAGCCTCCTATGGCATCCTCCCAGGGTTCAGTACCAACGCCAAAGAAAAGCACCACCCATGTTTTCTGTGGAGATCTCCAGCCCAGCTTAGATTCTTCCAGGCATCTTAGCCCAACCCCAGGGACAGGTTCCCGGGGAGTAACTCTGCCTCAAGCGTTGACTGTTAACCAGAGCCCACGGCTGAAAGCAAACTCCCACTCAGCTCCTTCCACTTCCACTGTGTGTAATCAAAACAGCACAAACATTTCTTCCAAGACTAAAACCTTGCTCGCACGTGAAGAACTTGGAAGACTCTGTAACAGCAGCACCTGCCCTAACATTATGAAGAAGTCATAAAACAGATCGCATCAGACACTTCAGCATTCATGGGATTTGGAATGAGGCACACTTTTCGTTATACAAGTGAGGTACAAGGGCCACTTGTCTAACTCACAAGGGCACTGTGAGATTGGCCTTGGAAGAGGTAAAGCACTATGGGGCGATATTCACCCTGTGCAGAGGGCCGGCATAAGCTCCAGCATCATCTACGTCCCTCCTGCGGGACTTACGAGGGGCAGAAGCTTGGTGATGGCCATCTGCACAGGGTGTGGGCCACCTTCTGCAAGTGACACATGGACTCTCAGCCTGGGTACATCCAAACTAGACCAATTTCCACCCTCTCAGGATTTGCCCCCCTCCTTTCAATGGAGCATGGAACCATGAACTTAAATCTCCTGAAATATTGTGATTGCTTAAACAAATCCCATGCGTTGCTGGGTAGGTGGGAATGGCATTCCTTCCCCCAGGAAACATGTCAATATGGCCTAATGGGGAAGAACTGACTTCTGTGGTAAGGCAGACTTCATTTGCCCACCGTCAGGGCCAATCTGGTGCCATTGGGATGCCACCTCCGGTCCGCATGATAATCCCAGCATATTTTTTCCACAAAAGAAGAAACCTTTCAGCGCTAATCAAAAGCAAATCCCTGTAGAGCCATAGAGCAGGGCTGGCCCTAGGCCAGTAACGTACACAATGTACCTTCTTGTTTAGAAAGACATGGGGGGAGGGGGGGGCTTAAAATATGTAACAAAACAGCAGAATTGGCCAAGAGAAACAACACATCAGCAGCAAAGGGAGGTCCTGGAAATAGCAGTGATCTGTGGAAGAATAGCCATCACATTACTAAAGTATCTTGAGCTAGGAAAAACAAGCTTCACGGGGCTGTCAGTAGGTGTTAGGGCCAGAGGTGACCTGGTCCATCCGGTTCAGCCTCCTTCATTGCTCCCTGTGTTCAAGATATTTGCGCTCCTCTGAGTATTTCTCAGTCTCCCTGAGCCATGCTTTGGATGTGAGTCTCAGTGACTCCACTCCTGCACTTGGGAAAGGGATGGGGATGCAAAAGATAAGGTGGCCTTAAGCCAGTGGCTCTCAACTTTTCCAGATGACTGTCCCCCTTTCAGGAGCCTGATTTGTCTGGCATACTCCAAGTTTCACCCCACTTAAAAACTACGTGCTTACAAAAATCAGACATAGAAATACAAAAGTGACACAGCACACTGTTACTCTGAAAGATTGCTGACTTTCTCATCTTTACCATATAATTGTAAAATAAATGAGTTGGAATATAAATATTGTACTTACATTTCAGTGTATAGTACATAGAGCTGTATAAACAAGTGATCGTCTGTATGAAATTGTAGTTTGTACTAACTTTGCTAGTGCTTTTTATATACGCTATTGTAAAACTAGGCAAATGTGTAGATGAGTTGATGGACCCCCGGAAGACCTCTGCGTACTGCCAGGGCACTAGAAACACAACCTTAAGCCACCTTTGCACCTACTGTATCCTTGGGCTTGTTGCTTGGCCGCCGGTGTGAGTTAGAGCAACCTCTGGGCTGCTTTAATTTACACTCTGCTTCCCATTTTCCCCTCCCCCCCACTTGCCTCCTCCCTTCTCTCTTTCTTACCGGACCTGGAGATGCCAAGTGAGAAGATCCAGGACAGCATCAGATTCAGCCACATTCTTGTGAATTACAGCTTTGGTGGAAAACCTTTAAAAAAAAATAAATGGGGGTCGGGCAGAGAAAGAGGATAAAGGAGACCTGGGGGGTCTGATCCTGATCTCCCTTAGCCCAGTGTGAATCAGGAGTAACACCACGGAAGCCAGTTAACTTATCGCCCTTTCACACCAGTGTAAGAGGAGACCTTGGCCCTCAGAAAGCTTCAGACGTATCAGCAAGGCAACAGGTTTCAGCAAGAATTGCCTCCCAGCTCTGGGATAAGCTGGGCTAGAAAGTTACACACAGAAGCAGCTTTAATGCCACGAACCTGTAGGGATCACCCAGATACCATTATGATGGGCATGGTATAAGCCTAAATAAATCCAATAGCCACTTTCTGTCTGCCTCAGTTCTTCCCCTGTAAAATGGGGCTAATCCTCCCTCTCTCACACCCTGTGTCTCTCTGGGCTGTTTCGATTGTAAGTGCTTAGGGGCAGGGACTGTCTCTCACTGTGTGTTTGTACAAAGGGGCCCTGATCTTGACTAGGGCCTCTGGGTGTTACCGGAATACATCTAGAGTATACCAGGGGTCTCAAACACGCGGCTGTTATTTCCTGTGGCCTGCCAAGCTCCCCGCGCCCCCAGAGTTATTTCCTGTGGCCCGCCAGGCTCCCCTCCCCCTGCTCCCCCTCCCGCCAGCATGCCATGTCCCCATTCCTCTGCCTACCTGCAGGCGCTTTCCGCCGCCAAACAGCTGTTTGGACGCACTTAGTGCTTTCCAGGAGGGAGTGGGGAGGAGCAGGGAGCCGTGCACCCAGAGGAGGAGGCGGAGAAGAGGCAGGGAAGGGGCGGGGATTTGGGGAAGGGGTGGGAAGAGGCAGGGCAGGGGCAGGGCCTCATGGAAGGGGTGAAGTGGGGGCAGGGCCGGGGGCAGAGCGGGGGCGGGCGGGTTCAGTGATGTGGCCCTGGGGCCAATGTACTAGTCCTCATGTGGCCCTTGTGGTGATTCGAGTTTGAGATCCCTGGAGTATACAGAACTCCTCAGCAGTGGGGAGCGCAGGCCCATGGGATGCTCCTTGCTCACCGTCTCGCAGGGTGGGCTTGGGGGTTGGGGAAGCAGGGACAGTGATTTCACAGCTGCCTCGATCCACCAGCCACGTGGAATTGGGTGCCAGCCAAGGAGGCATTTCCATGGTGCTGGGACGGCTCCCCTCAGGCTAACGAAGCCTGGAGCGGGTCTCCTGACACCCTGCACCGGGATGTGCATATGCCTTCAGGATCCCTATTGTAATTAAATGAATCACTAACATCCCCAGCTCAGACAGCAACGGGTTTAAACCTCCCTTCACTGAATAGCAGGCAGCTGCAGAACGTGGCTGGAGTGCTGGAAACACCCTTAGCCTCTTCCAAGCACTGCCCGAGGAGATGAAATGCTGCGGCTGCGTCTCTCCTACTGGCACTGACAGACCAAAGGCTGGACTGAAGCCACCCTTAGCTTAGCAAGCCCCTGGGCGCTTCAGTGCCTTTGGTCTTCCAGCAGCTTGCACGGGGACTAGATCCCACCAAGAGCTGGGACGTCAGAAAACCAGATCTACGCTCGGGATGAGAGCCTCGTCGTTGGGCTTCTGGTCTCTTTGCACTACAAGATCTGCTCACGCGTCTCTTCCCAGAGAGGTATTTGGGGTCGATTCTTTCCCCTCCGCCGGTAATAAAACTCAGTTTCAGACTCCAACAGGAAGCAGAGGAAATGCACTGGCCCTTGGGTGCTAAAGCTGGGGGGGGGGGAAGGGGATTAAAATCCAAGTCCAAAAGCAAGAGCTCTCCTGCTCCTTGCAGGAATTAAATTCTAATTAGAAGGAAGCTCTGTGAAGATGGGAGATTTGACTGAATGGCAAACTCCAGTTAGTACAGCAAGTTACTAGCTCTTCAATGATTTTAAGAGTGATTACAGAGGAGAGTTTTATGGGCAACTAAGCCCAGACGTCTATTGAAGCTGTAGTCATGATAATAGTTTGCACTCACATGGCTCCTTTCTGCCAAGGAGAGCACTTCAGACACTAATTACAGACTCACTGCCCACCCCCGCACACCCTGGGAACTAGGGAAATATTATTACTCCATTCTTAGACAAGGAAGCGGAAGCCCAGAGTAGGGGGAAGTGACTTGTCCAAGGATGCTTGTTGAGTCAGTGGCAGAGGTAGGAATAAAACCCCAAAGCCCCTGGAGCCCAGCCCCAGCCGCTCCACAGCCCCAGACCACCTTGTATCCCTTCCAGGATGCTTAAGAACATTCGCCAGCCTTTTCAGCCCCACATCAGGCTCCTAAACGCGATTTAGGAACCCAGGGAAAACGGAGACGATTTAAACACAGAGCGAGGGGCTTTCCTTGGGGGACCCAAACCGGAACGTTTCTGCCGTTGTCTGAGGTTCAAAGAGGAAAATTCCAGTGCAGACGAGACCCCAGCTGGCTTCAGTGGGTTTTGAATCAGGCCCCAAGTGAGCAGCCCCAGGGAGGGGGAAGCCCTGGGTTCATTCTGTTTGTCCAGATGACTGCAGGTCACCAGGCCCCTCTGCCGTCCCCTCCGCATCACGGCGACGTGACCCAGCCGCTCAGCTCTGCAACAGGCTCACTCACCGGTCCCGAGAGGAGCAGCAACGCCCTGTGCTCTCCCACCCTCCGATGCAGCCAGCGCTCTTACCTCACCCCCACAGCACTGCTCCCGCTCCCTTCCCGCCAGCGAGCCTCCCTAGGGTTGGGCCTGGAAAAGCTCTAACCGCTCCCACAGCCAGCATCCTGCCCCACCTCCTACACCACCACCTGGTGGGTAAAGCTGGGGTTGGAGCAGCTGGTTGCTCCCCCATAGCTAGCACTCCCAGGCCATTCCTTACTGCCCCTCCTTATGGCACCAGAATATCTGCCTCCCCCCCTCCCCCCAGCCAATGCTCTTGCATCTTTCCCTGCACCGACCTCCCACTGGGGGAAGGTTGATTTTTGAGAAGTGGGATCTCTCCCATAGCCCATTCCAATGGGGTTACCTGCTAGGAACAGTCAGGATCAGTGAGAGGAGGGGTTCTTCCTAAAACCGGTGCTTTCCCATCATTATCCTACAGCATCAGGTACCAAATGCACTTTTCCCTCTGGTTTGCTGCTGGAAATTAAAAGAAATGGGATGCACACGCCATGTAACATGAGAACTGGCTAATCCACGCACATATCATCTTGGCCGGGCCCCAGAGTTAGACATAGACAAATTAAATGTCAAATGAGCGGCCTCACCGGCTAGACATTACCAGCGAGGGGTGTGCCCTTGCCCCTGTGCAAAGAGACCAGCCCTCAATCAAAGGCTGCTCAGAACCAGCTCGGTAAAGTGCTTTGGGATCCTTTGGAAAGAAAGGCGCTGCACAGATGAGCCTTACACTGGAGACGCAAAGGGACGAATTCAGAGGGGATGGGCAGACAGGTGTCAGTATGGCCAAGCTAGTCCTAATGCAAGGGACAGCTCATAGCTGATCATTATTTGAATTATACCAGCATCTCAAGGTTCCAGGCCAAGTGCCGAACCCCATTGCACTAGGCACCGTATAGACACAGCTCCTGCCCTGAAGAGTTTATGGTCAAAACAGAAGGCACAGATTGGTGTCCCTCATTTTGCAGATAGAGGACTGAGCCCCCACCCCCGAGAGATCAAATGACTTGCCCAAGGTCTGGCACATCGTCAGTAGCACAGCTGGGAACTGAACCCCAGCAGGCTGAAGCCCATCCCAGGGCCCTAACCACAAGACCAGCCTGTTAGCACACCAAGAGCTACTTCACATCCCCTCTGAATCTGGTCCAGTGACACAGCTGAGCTCTCGCCCCCAGGTCCAGTGGAAGCAATTCTACTGCTGATGATTTTAAAGCTACTTTTCTGCCCTTTATTTCGCTTCTTACATTTTTATGAGCAAACCTCCCTCTTTATGGGGGAAAGAAAAGCACACAACAAAGAACAATACAAACCCCAGGAAATAACTACTCTGATATTTCTATCCCGCCCGGGGAGGGGGGGGGAGAGACAAATCACTTACAATTAGAACGACAGGCAATAACAAAGCCCCGTCAATTAAAACGCGGCGGCGCGAGGAGCGAATTTTAAACATCCACCAAGGATTGGGGCAGGATATTACCTAGTCCCCAATCAAAGATTAAGTCTTCAGCGGAAGCCATAAAGCTACAAAGGCAGCAGCTTGATGAGAAGCACAAGGCGGCTCAGTCACTCTGCTGGGATCCGCAGCTTTGTGACAAACGGATAATCGTGGCTGGTAACGATGCTCCCTGTTTAAAACTTCTGTGGGCTGGGGGCAGATGTGGAGCGCTGGTGGCGGGGACTGGGGTTACGGAGCCCGGGAAGGCACATTACAGGGATATTATGCAGGAGAATGGAGAGATGTTTCTGTCCTAATGTTATTCCTCCCGCAGAAGTTTGTGTCGGCTGAGGACTAATGTGTACAGGAGCTGAGCCCCTGGGATTCCCATTGAGATGAGCAGAAGCATTAGGTGCCCCCCTGGGATTCAGAGGTGGCAGGAAACTGCTGCACTATGCTAACTCCCCCTATTGATTTTACATGAAAGGCGCTCAGATACCACGGTGATGGGTGCCAGAGTAAGACCCCAAGATAGGTGAATTGCCAGGGCCAAATTCTGCCCACAGTTATACCTGGGTAACCCCGTTGGGGTGGCAGGGGCTGCAGTTCAACCTTGGGATGCAGCCTTAAACACCATCACCCACTTCACAGCAATGATCAGCCACTGAGAAATCCGACCTAGACCCACCCTAGCAGTCGACGGGCAGCAGCTGTCCACAACCCTGTCCTTCAACAGCACAGACACTCCCTGTGTGACCTTGGGCAGGCCACTTAGCCTTTCTGTGCTTCAGTTTCCCCATCTGTACCATGATGGGGAGATCACTGCCCTACCTCACAGGGATATTGGGAGGATAAATATTGTGAGACGCTCAGGTACTATGGTGGGGGGGGGGGTCAGATAACTACCCCAGAGGGTGGGACTTACTGTGCCTACTCAATAAACCGCACCTAATGTAATTCTTAATGGCAGAATGACCCTGGCCATCAGCTTTGGGGATCCAGAGGATGGGGGTCCTGGGGGCATGGCAATCTGGGGAAGACGTAGCTTGGAGTTGGGTGTATACAAGGGTGGGTGAATTGGGCAGATTCAGAGGGGGCTGATTCAAATGCGTCTCTAAGTGAGGCAGAGCTCTTTGGGGAGGAGATGGGGGCTGATGGGCACAGATTCCTCGGGAGAGTCTGGTGCTCTTTGCCTGGATGGGATGCGGTGCTAGGAAAACCTCCCAGCAGCCCTGATCGCAGCCAGAGGGAAATCAGAGAAACAAACCAGCAAAAGTCACATTTTAGCAAACATCAGAGATTGAAGGGCCACGGGCACTTGGGAGGGGCAGGGAGGCGGCCAGATTCAACGGTGGGTTTGTTTCTTTCTTTCTTTCTTTCTTTCTTTCTTTCTAATTAAACTCCAAACCACTAAGTTTCAGATCATTTCCTCCTCTTCTAACACCCCCCCATACTTCTCCTACTAGAGACACACATTCCACCTAATACACACCTACAGCTCCCAAAATACACCCCCCTCTCAGTCACACTGGATATTGACATGCCATTTACAAATAGTTCATGAAGGGTTAATAAATTCAACTGTTCTGGAGTCCAGCCTGTTGTTTATAACCGCAGCTTAGAACTGCCTATAACACTTTCTATTGATGTGGCAATAAGCAGCTAGACCACAGCCGACTTCTGTTGGCTACATATTTATAAGAGCGATGAATCCCTTAACAACCCTTTTAGGAATGGAGGTTTAGCCTTAACTTAAGTGTAACCCACACTTCTAATAAGAGAAATGGATGTCTGTGCCTAACAGAGACCCATATTCTCTCTCTCACACACACACACACACTCTCTCCCTCGCTTCTCCTCCTCACCCATTCACAGACTTTGCTACATTCATTCCGTTTTCTAGCAGCCACCAAGACATTTGCACACTCTCCTGGCAGGTGCAGCCCAGAGCTCCTAGCCCCGAGCTCTGCATCCCTCACACCCTGGATCTGCCAACACTTTCTTCTGTGGACAGTGTCGGTTTAAAGGCAGCACTTACCTTTGCTGCTCTCTGGGTAGAGTTGTCAGTGTCCCCCCAACAGAGGAGATTGCAGCCCCTGAGCTGGGGCTGCCGGGCTCCCTCTATAAATACCCCCACATGCAGCCCACAGGGGACAGTGAGGAGGGGGCTTCTCAGACTATAGGTTTAAAGCAGCAGGGCTGGGTGCGAGGGTGGGGAGTAAATCTCGGCCCCGACCAATCAATATAAAGAGGAGGAGACTACCAGGGATGAGCAATTTCTTCTGCTGAGCATCACCGAGCAGCTTCCTGGGTTTGCGCAACCCGGGCACAGCCCAGGTTGGGGGAGAGCCGCCCACGCTCCGGAGTTGTGCTCTGCAGCCGCCAGGTGCTTTTTCCTCTCGTCTGTCCTGCGAACACCACAGAAGGGCAGGTAGTTAGCTCCCTCTTACAGGCTCTGATCCCACTTCCCAGGGAACCAGAGCTGCATCCTGGCCAGACTCCCAACGGCCTCATTACCCCGACCTCTCCTGAATTGCTCCCAGGGGGCTGAGCTGGACACAGGAGTTTCCTTCCCTTCCTGGCCTAAGCCGTTCGGGACAAGCACGTCACTGGGCTCCATATCCAACCCCCTGTGCAGATCAGCGCTGTCTTTGTCCCAGGCTTTGGGTCAGCCCATTCTGGGATGACGAGGGTTCAGCTGCAAAGGTTGGATTTGGATCTGACCTTGCCCAGAGTTTGGGGATGACCGGCCGACCCCTAGTGTTCAATTCAGGGCCTTAAACAGCTGTTCCCCCCTCTGCCTCCGAGGTGGGGGAAGTGGTCCCAGTGCAGTGTGCAAAGCTGTTTCCACCCTCACGGCCTTCGCCCCATCTATCCACAGAGCGCGCCTGGTCCCTGGGTCTCAGCTGTAGTGATTATACAGGGGGTAGCCAAGCCACTTCCAGAGCACCTCCCTCCTGGTATGGGGCAGCCCAGCTGGTGCCCCACCTGCAGTTCCCTCTCCTCAAAGCTCCTCCATAAATGCCACCCGCTTGGCCAATAAAGCCCTGGGTTATCACAGCCCTTCAAAACAAAGCCCTCAGCATTCAGCCCTTCGTCCTTCCCCACTATTCAGCGAGTCCTGTCCGCCTGGCTGTGTCTACACTGCACACTAAGCTCGGGTTAGACTCAGATTTGAGCCCAAGCCCCCCCGCTTCCATCCACACACAACTCAGTCTGACTTGGGTCAGCAAGCACTCAGGACCTGGGTCCTAGGACCCTGCTTGGGGGCAGGGGTCAGAGCCCGAGTCTTGCTGTGTCTTGCTGTGTCCAAGCCCTGTCATTTTGCAGTGTGGCTACAGCTCAAGCCACAGACCTGAGTCAGAAGGGCCATGCAGTGCAGAGTGGATGCCTTGGCACGGCTGTGAGAGACGGGTCCAGCAGCGGTAAGCCCAGGTTTACAATGCAGTGTGAATGCTCAAGCACAGGCTTGGAAATACCAGCTCTACGAACCCAGCTCCAACAGATCCAGGTTTAATGCAGTGTAAACTTATCCAAAGGGTCTCCCACAGCAGGAGCCTGCCTGCTCTCTGCTAAAGTCTCTATTGCACTCCCCAGTCTGCTCCCTTATCTATCCCAGAGGGCTGATTGAGTCACATGATCCAGAGAGGCAGATTTAGAATGTCACAGGTGGGGTTGAGCCCCATCTCCTCTTAAAGGACCAGCCCTGTGACAAAGGATTCTTTACAGAGGCTGCTGGACACAGACTGACGCCAGATTGCTCCCTGGCTCCTGGGTTGTACTGCCTGGTGCTAACAACTCAGGCTCTCCTAAGTCCCAGCCATGCTGGGCCTCCAGCCCACTTTTAGGGCAATTCCTCTCAAGTTAGGGTCTGTTGTCCACGATCCAGTGTCCCCTCCTTCCACCACATGGGCAACTCAACAACAGTTAATTCCCTTGGACTCCACTGTGTTCTGCAGGGATGAAGATACCCACTGCAGAAACAATCCCCGTCCCACATCTACCACTTCTGACTGGAACCCGAGAGGGGTGGGACCTGTTCTGCATGGGCTGTAAAGGCAGAGCAGAGAAAACAGACAGGTGAGAAGAGATTCTTAAGCATTTCCCACCTGATGTAGAGTTTATGGACAGATCCCAACATTTTGTAGGCACTCGGACCACAAAAGGGAAAGGCTCAGCTAGACTTTACTTTGCAGAGTTTCCTGAGCCTTAACAGTGGCCCATGGTTCTGTCCAGACGGCTGCTCTCCCAACGCGAGCTTTGGGCCTCTAGAATTAGTTGTGTATTGGTGCCCCGCTTTACCTAGAACTTCTATCAGAAGAAAGGCTGGCAGGTGACAGAGGCAGCCACACGAACTGCCATGCC
The DNA here is from genome assembly GCF_965140285.1 of Lepidochelys kempii. NCBI lineage: Eukaryota > Metazoa > Chordata > Testudines > Cheloniidae > Lepidochelys > Lepidochelys kempii. The sequence goes on from NC_136404.1 coordinate 13,402,651, forward strand.
CGGAAGTTGACACTCTGCTAATTTCCAACCACACATGACTAGCGAACTTCGCCAGCCGCACATCAGTAGGGGGGCTGCGTGGGATGCAGAGTAGACTTTGAACATCCCTATAAAGCCAGGGTGAATAGTACAGCTGGTACCATGGAACTGCTAGGTAACAAGGGGAGCTGAGAGCTGTATTTCACAGCTAAAGTCTAATCATTCAGGGGGCTGGCTGCATAAAATACAGAAGGCTGAGAAAAACAGCTCCAGCGTTTAGCAAATGCATGAAAATGATCAGTGTCTAGGTGTGAATTATCTCTGGAAATAATCGATAAGCTTGGCATGGGTTTACTGGCTGAGGAATTCCCAGCAGATCAAATCCTGGAGATCCTAAGGGGACAGAGCCAGACAGAGTGCGCACACAGGAATTGCCAGGCTGGATCAGACCCAAGGTCCATCTGGTTCAGTATCCCATCTCTGACAGTGACCAGCCCCAGATGCCATAGAGTAATGGTTCTCAACCGGAGGATACGTACCTCCAGGTGATACGCAGAGGTCTTCCAGGGCGTACGTCAACTCATCTAGATATCTGCCTAATTTTACAACAGGCTACATAAAAAGCACTAGTGAAGTCAGGACAAACTAAAAAATTTCATACAGACAATCACTTGTTTATACAGCTCTCTACACTATATGCTGAAATATAAGTTCAGTATTTATATTCCAATTGATGTATCATATAATTATATGGTAAAAATGAGGAAGTCAGCAAGTTTTCACTACTAGTGGGCTGTGACACTTTTGTATTTTTATGTCTGATTTTATCAGCAAGCCATTTTAAGTGAGGTGAAACTTGGGGTAAGCAAGACAAATCAGACTCCTGAAGGGGGTATAGTAGTCTGGAAAGATTGAGAGCCACTGCTGTAGAGGAAGGTGTAAGAACCCCACAGTAGCAGATCTGGGATAATCTGGCCCCCTCATTGGATCTTATCCTGTCCCCTAATAGTTAGAAACTGGCTTAAGCCCTGAAGCCTGAGGTTTAATATCCCTTCTGAACTTTTTATCCTAATTAATTATGATAGATTTGGGGAGAGATTTCACTCAGACCCAGGTAGATATAGGCAGTGTAATTTGAGACACTTGGGACCTGATTCTCAGTACCCCTGTTCCAGGGCATGGCGGGGAGCTGGATGGGAGTGGCTTTAAACCGCCTTGCTGCTTCCCATATTCTGTGGAAGGGAGGGTGGGAGAGTAATTGAGTTGGGCCTGGTCTACACTCAGATTTTACACCAGTCCAACTAGTTCTGCTAGTAGTGTGTCCACACTCAGGGGAGTTGTGCTTTAACTCTATCACTCTACTAAAGGGGTGCAATTTGTGCGTGTAGACAAGATCTTGGATATTTTCCCAGGGGACACGGCTGTTTCTATAGTGACGGTGGGACAATTGTGGGCTTCCTCAGTGAGGATTACTGACCTGTACCCCAACCTGTGATTGATGGATTTAACTTCTAAGACAGCATGTTAGACTAGCAGAGGGGAGCAGACAGTTGCAACACCTGATCCCACAGGCAGAGACAGGCAAGGACTTCACTGCATAAGAGGTGGATGCAGGGAGGGGTTACACGGTATAACTCACGTGCATTCACGCTCTAGCAGTAAAATCCTAGTGGAAACAAGGCACCTGTGGTTTTTGCCATGAGGGGCCCACCCTGCGCGTGGTTGCCCTCAGCTTGCTACTTTGTGGTAAACACGACAGGGCCTTGTCTACACTAGGATTTTGCAGCAGAGGAGCTAATACACATTAGACAGTAAAAACACACCTTTCTTGGGCAGTGAAGACAAAACCATAGTCCTGAGAGGAGCGATTACGAGCCACTGAAACTGAATGAGGCTTTATGAGACACTGTCAGAGACCGTAGCCTTCTCAATGGCTCCAGCTGACATCCCTTTGAACTGGGTGGGTCAGATGGACAGAAGAGGCTATTTGAAAGACCCTCGAACTCACCGGGTATGTGTACGCTACTGAGACTATATGGCATAGCTAGTGTAGATGCCACCTACACCGACAGAAGGGCATAGGCGGTTGGTGTAGGAACACCACCAGCCCAAACGACGTAAGCAATCTTCCATCAACAGAGCTGTGTCGACATGGGCTTTTTTGCCAGCTTCACAATTTGGTTGGGGGGTGGGTTTTGCACACCTCTGACTGGTGGAGCTATGCTGCTATAACTTTCAGTGTACGCCAAGCCGCAAGAGGTTCAGAGCTGGCTGGGAGAATGCAGATTTGTTCTTCCCGTAATTTAAGAGGCACGCCTGTCGGCCTTATTTGTAGTGAGGTGAGGAAACAGGGAAGGTTCCAGAACCAATTAGGAACTTTCTGGAAACAATTAAGGCAAGCAGGTTGATTAGAATACCTGCAGCCAATCAAGAAGCTGCTAGAATCAATTAAGACAGGCTAATCAGGGCACCTGGGTTTAAAAAGAAGCTCACTTCAGTTTGTGGTGTGCGTGCGAGGAGCTGGGAGCAAGAGGTGCAAGAAGCTGAGAGTGAGAAGGTGTACTGCTGGAAGCTTACGCTCAAATAAATTTGTTAGTCTCTAAGGTGCCACTTTTCTTTTTGCGAATACAGACTAACACGGCTGCTACTCTGAAACCAAGCATTATCAGACATCAGGAGGAAGGTCCTGTGGTGAGAATAAAGGTGGTGTTGGGAGGAGGCCATGGGGAAGTAGCCAGGGAGTTGTAGCTGTCACGCAAAGCTGTTACAGAAGCCACTGTAGACATCTGCAATCCACAGGGCCGTGGGCTAGAACCTGGAGTAGAGGGTGGGCCCAGGTTCCCCCCAACTCCGTACTTGATAGTTGAACTGGACTGTGGGTTCCACCAGACGGGAAGGTCTCTGGCCCGTTCCCCGATCCACTAGGTGGATCAGCAGAGACTGCGGGGATTGTTCTTCTTTTCCCCATGCTGGACAGTGATGAGGCTGAGTGAACGGCAGGTTTGAGCCACGAAAGTGGCCAAACTGAGGGCTGCCGTGAACCTCTGAGGCGAGAAAATCCGCCAATAAGTGCAGGACCCACCAAGGCAGAGGAGGAACGTGTCACAGGCCCCTAATGGGGTTTTTAAAGATGCCTAACGCCATCATTAGGCGCCTAAAAACCTGGCCCAAAGTCCCTGAAGCTGGATTTTGGATCAAGATAGGAACTGCGAGCTCGGACCTGTAGGCTATGCAATAGCTCTCCTGCTTTGCGGACAGACCCCACTGAATGCATTGCTAACTCAAGTGGGTTGTGATACACGTTGCGTACAAGCGTTGGGTTGGGTTTCTGGGCATCCACACCCACTGCTAACTGGGTCTGAAGCACTCCAGCTCTCCCAATTTAACAGAACTTTTAGCCAAACCGCATTCTTTCTGCCCCAGGTTACAATTGTTCTGACTCCTCTCTCACGTGCATATTCAATTGCTCCTGACAGCCTGCAAGGGAAGGCACAGGAAGACTGGAGACAGACATCTCAGCCTACTTATTAGCAGGGAAGCCCCCAAGCCAGCCAGCCCAGCTGTATGCTGAGGAGGCACCAGGCAGAGCAAGGGCCTATGTGTAAATCCAGGAGTTGGGACACCTTCTCTTGAGAGACAGAGTGGCAGTGAAAAGGTTAAGAGCTGGCAGGCATCCATTCTTGGGGTAGGGGGTGGGCTCATTGTTCCAGGACCTTATCTGGCTACCTTGCTGTCTTATCATAATATCCCACCTCAGGGGAGGCAGCATTATCTGGTAGACAGAGCACTAGCCTGGGATTCAGGAGACATGGGTTATAGCCCTGCCTCTGCGACTGGGTGACCTCACAAACCTGCTCCTTGCCTCAGTTTCCCCACATGTACAATGGGGATAATGATACTGACCTCCTTTCTAAAGTGCGTTGAGATCTAGGGATTATTATTATTATTACTTTGATAGCCCCAGTCATGGTACTCTCTGGGCCATTGAATTAATCCCTGCAGTCACTCCACGGACAGTAACGGAGCCATAGCACAGGTGAATTTGCAAACCACTATGGCAACCCAGGAACAGAGCATCCACAGCGGCAGCCTGTTAAGATTAACCGTCTATGTGCTCTGGGGAGTGCTCTCTCCACCAGCCACACACACGGGGCTCACATCTCCTGGTAACACGAGCGCTGGCCTCTGGAGATGCTTTGCCACTCTCATTAGTGCAGAGCAGCGAATAGAAGCCAACAGCCCCTCTCGCTACCGGTGCCCAAAGGGCTGTGACAGCCCAATGCCTCGGAAAACAAGACGAGCTCCCTGTTCGTTTTCAAATCAGATTTTTTAATTAAATAAATAACGGCAAGGGGTTTTCAAGGCAGTATCACTTCACAGTGCGGGGCCTCCGGGGGGGAGGGGAAGAGTCCGGCATTGGGGGCAGCTCAAAGTAAATGTGCTTCGTGAGTAAAACCAAACCAAACCAAAAACTGACTCCCTCTCCCCGGCCATTTCCGTCCCTCCCCAGACAGGGCGTGCGGAAAACATGTCACGTTCACTTTAAGCCCCCGCTCGAATCTGTAAACAACATTGAAGAATATAAATAAGAGACATCCCCCCCCCCCCCGACACACTCCTCATTAGGACTCAAAAATGAAACAAACGAAAGAAAAAACGTTTATCAATTTTCTCCAATGTACCTGGCTGTTGGAGGGGTGCTGGGAGCTCCCCACTCCCTGGAAAAGCCTCAGAGCTTCCCCACACCCTCCCCCTACTCACTCCTTTTCCTTTCAGAAAGGAAAGGCCCCCAAAAGGGAATCACAGCCTGGGGGCTCGGGCCAGGCGCTGGCAGCTCACATTTGTGTCCCGTCTCCAGCAGGCAGGAGTGGTGGGTGGGGAGACCCCCCCCCCCCCGAGTTAGCACCTCTGTCTCACAAACTGACTTCATGGTCAAGGCAGCTGTACTTTGGAGTTTACCACCTCAGCTGAGCCGGCCAGGGGCAGGGTCCCTGACAGAGTGGGTGACACAAAGCTGGGGTTTGGGTGATGTGAGACGAGGCCGGCTTCTCCGTCACCATGTGCCTTGGGGAGCCACTCCCCCGCTCCAGTGCCAAGTGGGTGTAAAATGCATTGGGACACTAGCACTTTCCACCTTCTTCACGCTCACAGTGAACAGGTGAACACGGCCTGTTTGTTCAGGGGAGGACCCAGCCCACAATGGCTGATAAGTCATTTCAAATCCATCAGCAGCAGAACTAGCTTCAGGGCGGTGGCCTGAAGGCAGTTATTTAAAAAAAAAAAAAAAAAGGCAATTGGATGAAGGGCGTCTGTCACTGGAGTCCCGAACGGCCGGCAGCCTGCAGGAAATGTGCGCATGTGACTATGTCCGCAGCCCGGAGGACAGGCACTGCACGAGTAGCCACACGCCGCAGTGAAAGGTTCCAGGGCGCGGGAGCTGCCAGAGCCTTTCACTGCGGTGGGGAAAGGCTCCGACAGCAGGACGCTCCACTGGTAAAAGTAGCAGCACAGACGGGGAGGCGGTTTGGGTGGGTAGCAGCTGCCTAGGGTCTATACTATGGGGGCCGAGGTGTGTCTGGCACTCTGTACCACTTCCCTCAGCGGTGCCTCCCTGTCTACACTGCCACGTGTAGCCGTGCTCGCTGGGCGTGCAGTGTGCGTACGCCGTAAGCGTCGACGCACCGTGGGTGTGCGCGCGCTCCTGGAGGAGTGGGGAAAATTCAGCCAGCAGCAAACCCCAAATCTGCCGGAGCAGCTGAGAGGTAACGGGCTCCTGCAAGCCACAGGCGGCCCTGTCTCGTTTGGCACGCTATGCAGTGACTAACGGCCCTGCTGCCATTGGACACAATCTTGGTCACCTCAGTCATGTCTCTCGCAAGGGCAAACACATTCCTTTCTCTTACAAAATAGAGAGTTTCTTTACATTACATTTTTGAATATCAAGGTTGATGTCCCAGAGGGCTGATGCATCATCTTGCCAGGGCTGTGCTCCGTGTGCTCACACAGGCTGGCAAAGGAGATGATTAGGGTAGACAAGCAGTCCTACCAAGGGTGAGTGTCATATGCTCGGATGGGTTACTAGGGCTGAAAGCTCTCCTTTTCAGGCACATAGCTACATGCCTTGTGCTTGCACAGGATACAAGGGACGTGCCCAGGTTTGATGCACCTGCCTGGCACCTGTGTGGGCCCGTGCTTAGCACCGGATGGGCGGGCTGATGCGCCCACCTCCTGGCCACGTATACCATGAGCTCAGAGGCAGCCTGCTAGCTTCTGTTTCAGTTTCTGTAGGATTCTAATGTAAGTCCCAAGATCCAACTCACTGATCACTAATACCCTTTTCCCCCAGCTGATCAATGAGTTTGGAACCAGTCAGGCAGTTCTGCAGGCAGCTCATTCAGATTTAACCCTTTTGCAATGCAAACAAGGATTTTACAGACCATGTTGCCCACTGCCAGCCCCGCTAGAAACTCCCTCTGCCACCAATGCAGCCTCATCCCTGGATTCGGGTTCTCCATGGAGCAGCACAACCAATGGTTAAGTGTTGGGAAGGGAAGAGCATTGAGCAATGTGCAGACAGGCTGCCCACCCTAAATGTTACTTTCCAAGAGCTGAGGCTGTAGTCAGAGGTGTGGGAGGGGATGGGACAGGCTGTTTCTCATCTGGACCTGGCAGTGGAGAAGACAGACGGACGCTGATGGCGCTCTGGGTCTGAACACAGTCTCAATACACATGCCTGCCCCCAGATTAACAAATCAACAGGCACACTACAGCTGTTAGAAAAGAAAAGGTGAGAGAATTACTTCTATTGCAACACAAAATCCGAGGGTGAATGGCCACGCCTGAACACCCCCTCTTTCGGCACAAACACGCCCATCTCTGCATCCAGAGGGCCACTCCAGCCTGGACTGACTGTGCTTCTTCGTGTCACTTTCCTAAGCACATGTACTTCTGATTACGTCCTCCATCCCAGCCCCCAAAGTGCCCACGACACATCCTCATCCTCAGTAACATCCCACTGTGCAACCGGCCTGCCCTAGAGAAAGCCCCCTCTGTTGGGGTCACTGGACACTTCCACTGTCGTCAGGCCAGAGGCTGTCTGAACTGCATGGTGCTGCCTGTGTTGACACCGGGCGGGTGGGGGCTGGGCTCATGGACTCATCCTCCTACTAAAACCTCCCATCAGCTTTGCACAGGTGTGTCAGACAGCACTAAAGCAGAAAGGTGTTTGGTTTCACTGTAGCCTTGGAAGGACAGACGCCAAAACATCAAGGAGGATGGAAAGACAGATTCCGACTGACAGCTCCAAGCTGGCCCCGTGGAACACGGAAGCCCAGGGAATTCACTCAGTCGGGTCAAAGTTGTAGCTCGGTCTGTGACAAGGTCAAGACTGGAAATTCTCACTGTGACAAAGGCCCCGGGCAGGCCTGGTGAGCAGCCAGGAAACTATTTACATCTCCAATGCCGATGATGCCAAAATCTGTGACCGATAAGGACACTTGAGCAGGGGACACCAGTGCCTCTGGGTCCCTGTCCAAATCCACACGGCCAGAAATTAAAGGCAACCCCTCGTTAATGTCTCCGGGGAGAGTGAAGTCCATCGTTATCGTCTCGCCGGAGCTCTGCAATGTCTCCTGCTTCTCTGCCAGGCCCGGTCCTGCCGGTGGCAGCTGATAAAGCCCCATTTCCGAGGGGTTACCTGGATGCCGTGTGCAAGTGGCTGAGATGCCACCTGAGGACGTGTCCTCTGCAGGGTCAAAGGAACAGTTTGTCTCTGAGGGAGTGCTGCATTCGTAAGCCTGGCCCGACTCGCTCATGCTGCCCACGCTGCAGGCTGCGCTCTCCACGCTCAGAGGCTCTGCACGACCCAAGGGGCGGAGGAGGAACAGAGAGACAGGGTGAGGAGAGCAGGCGAGAGAAAGCTAGAGTGAGTCCATTGTACACAAATGCAGATAACACTGTACAGGGTCTTATTCACACCCACTGACCAGAACGATCTAGTCAGACTGTACGTGGCCACGATCCCTCGCTCCTTCATGGTATCAGCCAAGATCCATCACAGTTTATCACTGTTATTGCTACTGTTTGCCAGACACTGGGAATGGGGTAGATCACTTGATGATGACCTGTTCTGTTCATTCCCTCTGAAGCACCTGGCATTGACCATTGTCAGCAGACAGGATACTGGGCTGGATGGACCATTGGTATGACCCAGCATGGCCATTCTTATGTGGTTCCCCTGTGTGGGATGCATGTGTGGAGTGGGGAGACTGGGAAGACAGTTCATTGGGGATGGGGGGGGAACGCACGTACATCAGTGCTTCTATGGAAATTCAGATGATCCTCTGACGTGACTCTCCAAGATGCGCCTTATGCTAGGAACCCCCATCCCCAAACACACCCCAGGGTGTTTTTCCCCCAGACGTGGACATGCAAAGGTCCAGGTTTGTTAGGAGATGGTAAGAGAGGCAGATTATTCCCCACTCCTTTACATTCTCCCCAGAGCTCACCCTTAGCGCTAAACTCCCAACCTCATGCTCTGACCGTGGAATGGGCTGATTTAGTGACAGACAAAGCCCCTCCCTTAGCACTGAGCCCTTTCCTGCTGTGCAGGCGTCCTCTCAATGGTTTTCCCAGGATCTGCTTCCAACCAGTGGAACTTAAGGAGCTACGATAACAGGCGCACGCCTGCAAATATGCCATGGGAAGTCATGAGAGAAGGACAAACGGAAGCTCCGTACCCCAGAGCAGTGGGAAGGAGAGGCCTCCATCCTCCAGCTCTGGCACTGGAGGAAGGCAAAGGAGTTACCTGCACTCTCAATTGCTAGGTGATCTTGATTGAAGCGAGAGTCCAGGCAGCTGGTGGCAGAGGGAATCGGTGGGGAGTTCCGAGAGCGGGTGGCATTTTCCGCCTCACCCCCATCCAAGTCGTTATCCACGTAATCCCTGCAGGGGGAGAGACGACGCTGTGACCATCCACTCAGTGGGGTTAAGCAGGTGGGGGAATCAACAACCCTCCCTAACACGCTGCCAAGGGACAACGCAGGAGGTAACAAGGACATTCTCAGCACCATACACAGGGAGCAATCAGCAACAGACTCGCTGTGCAGAAAACATCCTTCCCCTCAAGGTCTGTGGGGCCCCTTCTGTTCCTGCATGGGCACAACCCCCCTGAAATCGGTGGAGCTAAACCAGTTCATGTGAAATCAGAATTGGGCCTTCGCAGGTTCCAACACTTGCTGAACTCTGCAATCCCAGAGACCTACGGACTTCTCTTCCTCCCACAGTGCACTCAATGGGCAAACACTCTCCCCAGTGAGACGGCCACTGCACAGAACTGCTGTCTTGGCCTGCTGCAGGGTCAGCATGCTGGCAGACAGAGCTGGGTGGGAAATGGCTTGCTGGTCCCTGGAAAATTGTCAAGATTTTGACATTTTTTCTTATTCCGAAGTGGGACAAAAGATCAACATCTCAAAAACATTTGCTAACCAACAAGCAGAGAAATTTTTGGGCTTGGGTCCAAAGCTTTGTTTTGACATTTTTAAAACATTTTGTTTCAATTTCGACCTTCTTTTATTCCAAAAAATGGTTTTTATTATAATGAGCTTATATTTCTATCCAAAAAATCATTTCAAACAAAAACAGAATTTTTCGGTTAAAAAAAAAAAAAAAGTCAAAACGGGATGTTTCAACAATTTTGAAACATCCTCTCCTTTCACATTTTTCGAACTGAGATACTGGCCCAAGCCTACCGTTTCCCACTAAGTTTCACCTGTGATTAGTTGTTTTCCAACAAAAAACATTTCCTGGAAAAATGCCCTCCCAGCGCTACTGGCAAACGGCTGCTTTCCTTTGTGGTGGGACAGTGGGCTACACTCTGTATGCAACGTGTGCATCAGTTGGCCTGCCATCCCCGAGCACCCTCCCAACGAGAAGACCTATCTCATGAGGTTTATGGTGGGGAGCGTTATTTTAAGATCAAGGTCCCTGAAGCAGGGAGTTGAGTGAAACAGGGAGCCTTGCTGGTAAGTAACGTTTACTAATCTTAGTCTGAGAATATTCCACGCACGTGGCTCCAGGGTGGAGGACATACTTCTTCCTTCCGAAGCGAGTCTGCTGGGTGAAGTAGTCATAGCGCTCCGACTTCTTCCACATGTAATAGTACTCCACGCACTCTCCCACTGACCGGGTGCGGACCTGCAGGGAGCGATTAGTCAGAGTCCCTCCATAAAGCCCCAAGGGCTTTACGAAGGGTCAGTACCATCACCCCGCTTTGCAGATGGGGAAACCAAGTTCATTCAAGTGACTTGACCCAAGTCGCATGGTGAGTCAGTGGCAGGAACTGGAATCTCTTGACTCTCAGTCTTGTGCCCTATTCGTTGGATTACATGGCTCCCCTTTCATCCCGAAGGATCCCACTGAACTCTACAAACAACCCACACCCTGCAATCACTGACCCCCAGAAACATTGCGATGGTGAAGACAGTTTGCAAAGCACTTTGAGATCCTCAGCTAGCCAGTGCTAATTTTTAATAAATTAAGCCTCGCAATCTCTTATGGACGTCCGTATTGTTTTCCCTGTAGTGCAGATGGGAGAAATCAAGCAAACAGTGCTGATTACATGCACTGGACCCATGCACTTGACAACGACCACATAGCAAATCAGCTGGGATTAGAACTTTTAGCAGTCCGAATTTCCCCAGATTAAGTAAGGTTTAATATATGTTCCCAGCACTAGCATGCACTCCTGCAGCTCCTCTCAGTCTGTGACACAGAAACATGAATCTTTACCTTGTTAGCTTGTATGAGATGGAAGTTTTTCCCATGGACTCTAAACCCGTGTTCAAAGTTTCTGCATTCTTCCTCGCTCCAGGCACAAAGCTCATCTGCAGCACAGGAAAACAGGATGTTAGGAGTTCCACAGAACCCCAGGGTTACTGAGAGACAGACACGTCCAGGGGCTGCTGGAGTTGCAGAAGGAATCTGGACATTTGGGATACAGCATGCAAGAGAATCTGAACAGTTGGGTATCTCACCTCTGATGACCTTCACGTTGAATCGCAATCTCCGCAGTGCCTCTTCTGCATTGAAGTTACATTTAACCAGTTCATATAGAGCCTATGCAATGTAATAAAGAACTGCTGATTACATGCACTGGCCGCATATACCACTAACCAACTCAGCTGTGACTCACTGCACCTGCCCAAACAGCACATTCTCTTCTGGAGCCACTTATCTACACCACCCCACTTGGACCATCAGCAAGGACTGCTCCACAGTTCGAGGCTCTAAATTATGAAGCACGGGGCTATCCTGGGAGGAGTCTAGAGACAGTAGGTGTGCATGTGTCCTCATACAGCTGTAATTAAAATACTAGTCTGAACGGGCCAGTTCAGCAACCTGGTGGCAACACAACCCACATGGAGTATTTGAGGCAAGTCCCGAGCACTCCTTTTGCTCCTCAACCAGCAGGAGGCAGTAGAAAGCAGCAGGCTCAGCAAGAAAGGTTCCCTCTGTCTGATCCATGGAGCAGCAGTGATGGGCCCCAGAGGGAGATGTATCATCTAGAAAGGAGGTCTCATTCACCCAGGGTCTTTGTGAGATCCACTCCCTCCCCTCTGAAACAAACAAGGGATCAATTCTGAAACTCCCTGCTGATACTTCCTGCTCCCATGGCCAGTGCTACTTGACTTCTGTCCACAACACTAAGACAACAGAGAATTTCGTGACTGCACAAAGCCCTGGCTCCCAGGCTCACCTGCTCATTGTCCTTCACCATCTCTCCATCTGACAGACTGGCACTGGAGACCTCGTCCCACCGCCGCTTAACTGCTCGGTACAAGAACTCTTCCACCTCCCGCTCAGGGAGGATGTTTGGGTCCCACAGCAGCTGATCTTCATTCTCGTAGGCTAATGGGAACATCAGGGCATGTCTGAAATGAGCTGGTCAATCCGAGAGCACCCCTGGTTTTCAAGAGGTGGGATGTGGGTGGATCAGAGAGGAAGTCTCTGGGCTCCAGCCTGGCAGTTATGGTCAGACGGGATGCTCCAGCTGCGAGTTCTTAGATTTGAAAGCCAGGATGTTTTCTCTCCTGAATCTGGAGAGTGTAGGGCTGCTGATCCCAGATTCCCCCTTTCGTCTGATTAGCCCAAGACTGTTGACTGTCAGAGCACAGTGACTCTGTTTGCTCAGGCTTTTCCTGAAGGGGTGGCTGGGGAGACTTTTTGATGCTCAAAACTTCTCTAGCCTTATTAGAGAACATGTTGTCAATTGATGCATGTGGTTTTAAAAGGCCAGATTCTGCAGTGCCCCTTCCTGCTCTGGGCATAGGAGTGGGAGGGCAAAGGTGGCTTTAAGCAGCCACTGTTTCTGTCAAATTCTGGCCTGGGCATCCCCCTCACTGCTCCCACTCTCACACATTGGCACACGGCTGTGTATTGTGCTCTAAGAACATAAGAACGGCCATACTGGGTCAGACCAAAGGTCCATCTAGCCCAGTACCCTGTCTTCCGACAGTGGCCAATGCCAGGTTCCCCAGAGGGAATGAACAGAACAGGTAAATCACAGGGTGATCCATCCTCTGTCGCTCATTCCCAGCTGCTGGCAAACAGAGGCCAAGGACACCATCCCTGTCCATCCTGGCTAATAGCCATTGATGGACCTATCCTCCATGAATTTATCTAGATCTTTTTTGAACCCTGTTATAGTCTTGGCATTTAAAACATCTTCTGGCAAGGAGTTCCAGAGGTTGACTGTGCACTGTGTGAAGAAATACTCCCTTTTGTTTGTTTTAAACCTGCTTCCTATTAATTTCATTTGGTGACCCCTAGTTCTTGTGTTATGAGAAGGAATAAATAACACTTCCTTATTTACTTTCTCCATACCAGTCTTCATTTTATAGACCTCTATCATATCCCCCTTAGTCGTTTCTTTTCCAAACTGAAAAGTCCCCGTCTTGTTAATCTCTCCTCAAATGGAAGCCGTTTCATACGCCTAATCATTTTTGTTGCTCTTTTCTGAACCTTTTCCAATTCCAATATACCTTTTTTGAGATGGGGCGACCACATCTGCACGCAGTATTCAAGATGTGGGTGTGTCATGGATTTATACAGAGGCAACATGATATACTCTGCCTTATTATCTATCCCTTTCTTAATGATGCCCAACGTTCCGTTTGCTTTTTTGACTGCTGCCGCACATTGAGTGGATGTTTTCAGAGAACTATCCACACTGACTCCAAGATCTCTTTCCTGAGAGGTGGTAACCAATTTAAACCCCATCACTGTATATGTATAGTTGGGATTATGTTTTTCCAATGTGCATTACTTTGCATTTATCCACATTGAATTTCACCTGCCATTTTGTTGCCCAGTCCCCAAGTTTTGTAGCTCTTCACAGTCTGCCTGGGACTTAACTATCTTGAGCAATTTTGTATCATCTGCAAATTCTGCCACCTCACTGTTTACCCCTTTTTCCAGATAATTTATGAATATATTAAACAGGACTGGGCCCAGTACAGACCCATAGGGGACAGCACTATTTACCTCTCTCATTTCTGAAAACTGATCATTTATTCCTATCCTTTGTTTCCTATCTTTTAACCAGCTATATGTTCACAGCAACGCGGGAAATTGTTTAAATGAAAACAAACAGAAAACAAATACTTGCAATGAACTAAAACAACAGGCAAGGAAACATTTCTATTAAGATATAAGGATTGGTAACCACTAGCACCTAATATACTTTTTGTTTGTTTATTTGTTTGTTTTTCAAGACAAAGGGCCTGATTCTCCTTGGCCCTTCACCTGGCATATTCATTTACACCAGAGCAAAGTGAGTGCAGAGAAGGTGTACATCCACTTTGCACTGGTGTTCACATGAAGCATATGGTGCAGGACAATGGAGAACGTGACCCAAGATCTATGGTGCTGAGCACCCTCAGCTCCCATTAACTTCAGTAGGAGTTAAGGGCACCCAGCGCCTTGTAGGATAGAGTCCTAAATGTGAGCTTAAAACTAGTAGGAAGTGAACCCTTTAAACTAACTTGCCCAGAGTCTGCCTGGCATAGATAATGAGGGAGGAAGTGAGTCATTTCTAGAGAGCAGACTCCCGGGTAGCAGACTGCATCTAAGTTCCAGCTAACGGGTGCAGAGTTTTGAGCTAATAAATGATTGGACACAATCTGAAAACCAAAAGCTTCTCTGCTTCTGAGAGATCCTATCTAGCTGGAAATTGTGATCACCACTGGGGATTTAGGATGAAAATGTATAGATAAATGGTATCGCTTGCCAGTTTGTGAAATATAAATACAATATTACTGTGAGGCATTAATTTTTCTTTGGCCATGGCTGAGACTCACATCCCCAACTTTGCCAAACTCAGACCAATCCATCAGAAATTTCACATGCTTGATATCACGATTTTTCAGGAAAGTTTTGAGGCAAATAAGAAAAAGAGTTTGGCAGACAGAGATTCAAATATAAGACCAACGGTAGGGGAGAAGCAGGATCCATCTCTGCATGAGTTCTGAACCCACAATAAGCTCCTGTTGGTGATTATTTGTGAAATGTTTGGAGGCGGGGGGGAGGGGAGTAAATTCTCAGGGTAAAAACTTTGTTCACTTGGAATTAAGCATGAAAACAATCTAACACTGCTGTTCAGGAACAAAATCAAGTGAACACTGTTTTCTAAAAACAAAACCCACATCAATTAGAAAGCCTGTAAAGTCAAAGTTTTAACAAAAACCCAAACACCAAAAATTATGGAAAATAAAATAATGTGAAAAATGTTAACTCTGCTGCACTTCACTGCCAGAAATGTAGAGACAATGTGATCCTCAAAGAGCACAGGTGTCTATAAGAATCAATGGCTGGAAGTTGAAGATAGACAAATTCAGAGGAGAAGTCAGGAGCACATTTTTAGCAGCGAGGGTAATTAACCATTGTGGCTGAGTCTCCATCACTGGCAATTTTTAAATCAAAATTGGATGTTTTTCTAACAGATCCGTTCTAGTTCCACCCCAGCTACTGGACTTGAAGCAAAAATAAATTCAGGGAAGTCCTATGGCCTGTGTTATGCAAAAGATCCAACTAGATCAGCACAATGGTCCCTTGTGGCTTTAAAAATCTATGAAACTATATTATCAGAGACTCCAAAAATTAAAGATGCCTTCGTACTTTACCTTCATTGTAAACCTGCAGTGATTACAAACTGCCAGATCATGTAAAGCAAACTGCACCTGTGTTTGCATTGCAAACAGCTAAAACTGCTGGCTCTTTTAGGGCTACACACAGTCCTGTTAAAATACTGGATCACGCTGTGAACCAAAGGAGAGCACATTGGCGACAACTAATCCACCACCCTTTTCCTAAAAGCCCCACTTCTGTTTGGAGGACTGAGTGTTGTTAGACATACAGACATCATATCTAGGGATACAAACCTCAGTGACAGAGCCAACACTCTGGCAGCAGCTCAGATCAGTGGACCCCATATCCAGAAAAAATACAGCACAAATGTTACAGTCAGAGTGAGGAAGGGCTCTCACCTTTTTCACAGTGCCTGTTTAAGTGGAGGATAGGAACAGCTGCCTGGTACTGAGGTCCAACCATGATCTCCTGAAAACCATCACAGAGAAGGGAATTAATATAAGGCGACTGCGTTATGTGGTTGTACTGGAATCAACTCAGGGACCTGGTGATGAACGAAGCTTAATCTGCCTCACTAAACACACTGGCAGACCACATTGTCCGGGTTCGCTCTAAGGGGATCCCTCCTATTCGTTAGAACAATTATGAAGGGGTTTCAAACAAATTAGTCTGTGGACCCTCTGATTTGAAGCCTGGTCTCACTGCTGAATATTTATACCAAAAGCTTATGTCATCCAAGGCTGCAGAGGAGGAGAGGCAGTGTGCGTCCAAAGAGGAGTCTACTCTCGTCTTCCACAAGATAGTTCTCCAAAGCCCCATCCTGGGCACTCAACACCAGACCTCACCTCCCCTAGGCTACGAGTTGCCGGTTTGAATGCTGAGGTACAGCATCCCCCTCACTGCGAGGATAATCTCGGCTACAGGCTCCACAGGGCACGCTTTAAGATACGCCTGCCATAGCCTTGCACAGAATGGAAGACTCAGAGGACCGGCGCCCGACACTGAGCTCCCCAAGAAGGCACCCCCGGGGTGGGGTCTCGTGGTTTTCTTGAGCTGCTCGGCTTTCTCACGCTTGAATGCAGAGCATTAGCCCCCCGGGGAGGTGCAGTTGGCTCGGATCACTTACCTTCTTGCACTCGTTGGACGGGATGGAGTCCTCTTCGGAATCCTCAGCCGAGGAGGAGGCACATGGAGAAGAGCAGGGCTCTTTGTCTTCATCAGCCAGGAAGTTTGCTTTGAAGAAAGAGAATTCACTTGTTCAGTTACAAGATGGTTAACACTCAGCCTCAATACCTCTAGATTCTCTCTCCTTCCCTCATTTCCCATCTTGGAGTTGTTTTGAGCCTGCTCCGTTTATTCAGAACAACTTACCCAGATTCTCTTCTGTAGGCAAAATACCCAAGTCCTTGCCACATGAGCAGTGATCACTCAGCAGAGCCAAGGCTCCCAAATTTTGCAGGATTAGGGGTAGAAGCCCAATCAATCATTCCACACTAAGTTCTCCCTTGCTTTGGCTCCCTACAAACCCCCAATATTAAAGTCCGAGGAACACAGTAGTTGCCATACTAGACTGGACCATTGGTTCTACTAATCTGCAACACCCCCTTCTAGATCAGACCACTGGTCCTTCTACTCAGGAATCCTGCTTGCTGTCATACTAGATGAGACCAGTGCTCTCGCTACTCTGAGAGTGGATGCTGCGGAGGGGGCAACTGGCAGTGATATTTCTCAGGAAGGCAAAAACCCCCAACATCCCATGCACTTCACCAGTTGTGTAGTTGCCCCGAAAGTCCACGCTGGGCACGTAACAGAAGTCCTCACCGCCCTGAGGCTATGAGCTGCAGCTGGAGAGAACTGCTTCCTGACCCTACAGCTGATCAGTTCACACCCTGAACCATAAAATTCTACTCCCCTTATCACTACGGCCCAATTCTGTCTGTGCAGTAACATCAGGAGGGCTCAGTTTATCTCCAGCTCCCCGGACCAACCTCAAAAGTTGCTACTTCAGGAATTTCAGTAACCAAAAATTTAAAAATAATTTTAAAAATTGGCCTTTCCTCCTGAGCCACATCCAAGTACAAAAGGTCCGTTAGAAATCAGGGACACATACAGCCAGGCTGGTTTGGGAAAAGGTCCGACGCATCATGGGACGTGACGGATGGAGTCAGGTCGTCGGCCGAAGACTGCGTCTCCTCCTCTTCTTCCCCTGAAAGCAAATCCTTCGCTATTTGTTCCTTTTAACAACAACAAGAAAGTGAAAAATGTTTTTAAATTTAAAAAAAAAAGGGAGGGGACGCCTAGAGTAAACCATCCCTGGCCAAGATCCCTTCCTCCGTGCATCTCCCCAACCCCACAGGCGCTTCCCATAGACCTTCCTTATCCACACCCTCAAAAGACTGTTTCCTTCAGGTTCACTGGGAGAGTCAAGAAGAGAGTGGCTTCCTGCAGATGCTACAGGGAGAAAGGGTAAGAAGCACTTTCTGCACAGCCCATCCCAGAGTGGGTGACTTTCAGAGGGGCTGGCAGGGAATAAACTTTTTTAGTGGCTCTTATGCTGAGTGGCAGGAGTCCTGGCTTCCCTGGGAATAGAGGGTGATCCAGGTTTTCAGGCAGAGATGAGGCCTCCTGCAAATCTCCCTAGAGTCACACCACATGCAGAACAGGAGGGATCTACATTCCAAATAGGGTTTGCAGTTTGTTGCTCTTTGTAACAATTACTCTTTCTTTAGTCTCCCCTGAATTTCCTGTTTGTGTTAGCACCTCTGCAGCTGACATTCCCGGTTGCACATTGGGATCAGTGGGTTAGCCAATTCCCACCTGCTGGAATTCAAGCATCTTGAATAAACTAGACCCCTGAACGAAGGACCCAGTAGATGCCCCCCGTTCTAGACCCTACACCAACCTGGGGTGCACTACTTTCTCCCCTTGCTAGCAGCTAGCACGTGGCCCAAAGTTGCCCTTACCTTATCCAGGGTCATGTCCGGCAGGTTGCGAGGGATGTCATTGCTCTCGCTGTCCTGCTCTGAGATCGGATCAGATGCCTCATAGCCGTAAAGTGCAAGCAGCTCCTCGAATGGCATTTCACTGCTCTGAGCGAGAGGAGGACAAAGCTTCATCAGGAATGGAACAACCACCGAGTACAACACCAGCTGCAGTAAACACAGAGATATGCAGAGGCAGTCAGGGCAGCTCTGCTCCTCTGGGGGCTGGCTCTGATCTGTCTTTGGCGCTGCTCTATCATGCAGGAAACCAAAAGGTATTGACTAACGGGGCTATGACAATCTGTACTTCCCGAAGCTATGGACAAACCTGGGAAATTATCCCAAAGCAGCAGATTCAAGGGTGGCTTTTTTACACTGGGTTTTCATGCTGGTGAAGAGGTTCCAGTTAACAGCCCTGGAGACTAGATTCCTGTATTTACACAGAGAACAGGGCAGCACAAAGGTCCCTTATGTATACTGACACTGACCTGAAGGTACAGTCTCTGTCAGAGAAGGATGCTCACACTCCATAACCTACTGAATTCTTGGCCTCTTGGCTGCCCACAAAGGAGCCAATAGATGCACCAGTGTTTTCTCAGAAACTGACACCTGTCTATCATGAAGCGGATGGCATAGCAACAACCCATTTCACATGGACCAGACAGCCAACAGCTTTTCGTCACCAGGGATGCAGACTGGATTTGAACTGGCAACCTAGATAGTGGAGGGCTCCAGAGCTCATGACTGGTCCCTTGGGCAATTTGATCCCCAACATCCAAATGTCAATCTGATCCCCAACATCCAAATGCTTAGGAGACTTAAATAGAGTGCATAGCCAGCCGATCTCCCTGAGCGTCGGCTCAGTGGAGATATTTGATCTCAATAATCTATCAAGATAGACAAGAAATCCTACAGATAATTCCCCTTCCCCACCCTTGCTGCCTTTACCTGAGATGCACTGAAGCTCTTTTCCAGCTCTTCTAAAGACTTTTCTTTCTCTTGCGTATTTTCTTCCTCCTCCCTCTCTTCTCGTACACCATAGTTCTGTGACAGGATCTCAGCTAGGGTGAATCGGTGGTCAGATGAGCCCATTGACACAACTGCAGGGATTAGAAAGTTGGCCATTAGCCACGCTTGACTGCAGACCACAGCAACAAAATTTGGAGAGACTTCGGGCTGGTCTACCCTACCGCTTAAGTTGATGTAACTTACGTCGCACAGGGGTGTGAAAAAGACACGCCTGAGTGACATTAAGTTACATCAACCTAAGCACTGTCCACACCGGCGCAACGTCAGCAGGAGATGCTCTTCTGCCAGCATAGCTTCCACCAGTAATTATGCCGATGGGAGAGCTCTCTGGTGCAGCTGCGCCAATGTAGTGCTGTAATATAGACTTGCCCTCCATTGTGTGTGTGTGTGCTTAAGTTCATGTTCATGCCCAGAAAATGTCAGGGGGAAGAGACGAGATGGAAGAGAAATGGGAGTGGGATGGGGAAAACAAACATAAGCACACTCAAGCTGTTGGTACCTGCTGCAGTCTGAAGACCAGGCTCTCCAGGACATAGGTTGTGGGCTGGGTATGGAACCACCCTTGGACTCTGCCTGCCGACCGAGGCCTTCAAAAAGAAATGAACATGGAGGAGAAACATCTTCCTAATAATGTGACACATTTCCAGCCCCCAAATGCAATTCACTTAGTTTAAAAACCAAGTAAAGAGAGCTTCTGATCAGGTGTACTCAAGGACCCTCCCCCCGCAGCCTCCCCTGCCCTGTATTTATCACTTCAGAATCCCTAAGTGCATGCACGGGTGCCTCTTCTTCATCACATCACCGATATCTAGTCTCTCACCAGTTTATTTGAGAACCACAGTCCTTAGGACTTATATTGTCATGAAAGGAGATTTTATCCTGCCACAAACTTTATTCTAAAAGCATATGGCCCTTTTTTTTGAATGTGGCACTTCCTTAACCTCTGAGCAATCCATCAGAGGTAGAATCAGAAATGATCTGGCCACCAAGCAGGACATCTGTCCAAGTGCTTCCCATCTTCCCCCATTCCAAAGCACTTTAAAGACTCAGAATGGTCACAAATGGCATTAACAACTGAGCAGGCAGGGAGGGAATCCAATGGTTGCAAGCAGCAAGGGTAAGATGGATAATGGATAGGACAGGTGGATGTGAATGTAGGCATCTGCTTTCTGGCAGCCAGTGTTCAGTCAGAAGTTCAAACAGCAATGTGGGCTGCAGTCTGGGTAACAATCCAGAATGTCTGTTATTTCTGGGATTGCTGTATATTTGTTAGGTCTAGGAAGGGAGCAAGTGAGTAATCAACTGACTCAACCATGTTAACTAAGAACACCATAGCTGTGGAACAGAACTGTGGTGTCAGTCCCCAAACTGGCATTACTACATTTTAATTAATACATATCATGGCCCTGATCCTGGGAAGTGCTGAGCACTCTCACCATCCATTCAGTCAATGAGAGTTGTGGGCATTCAGCACCTTGCAGGACTGGACTTCAATAGCTTATTTTTTTAAGGAAGCAAAGGATCGGTTGAAATCAAAATGGGAGATCCTCCTTCCCCCATTCTAGATGAGACAAAGTACATATTCTCACTCATACACACAAGTCCTTCCAACCAGATATCAGGTTGCTGGCTTAGAACTAATGCCTCCAAGTCTTAAAAATTTGTAAATCTGGTAGCAGTGCCAGTTATTTTGTTGAAATAATGATGGTGATGATTTTTTATGACTGATGACCTAGGAGGCAGCGGGGTGTTGTCATGAGAGATCCAAGAGCTGAAGCAACCTTGGAACTACTGCTCCTTTGTCTACTAGGCACAATGCAAAGAGAATGCCTTTAGCCTCAAGTGAAACACGCAATGTGTATTGCAATTCACCATCCCCTAGTGTCTGATTATAGAGCAACAAAATCCTCTGGAGACTATCTTGTCTTCTTGCAGAAATAGCGCAGGACCTGTGTGTACTAAGAGAAGGGAGGAGTTTATGAGATAATAAAGGAGAAAGGGGTGAAAAAATTTAGGACTGCCTTTGTTCTAAGATTGGGCATTTCTATGTTTCCTGGGAAACAGGAAGATGGCTCCATATCAAAAGGGAGATGCCCCTCTGCTAGGGATTGATGGGACATGATGAAGAACAAGACTATTTTAATAGATATCCTTCCCGTAAATAACCTTGGTTGTATGAAGATGATCAAGGTGTGGTCTACAATCATTCACTCTGTAGCTTTGGGAACATAATTCAATGTAGTCTCCCATTTCCTGAGACAATCTACTTACGGACTGTATTTCCTCACAGAGGGTTAGTAAGGAAATGTGTTCAAAATGTTTCAAAAATGAAAGTTTCTACTAAGTAATATTGTTCGGTTAACAAATGGTGGTTGGAAAAAATGTCAATCAGAACACTGGATAAATGAGGATACATTATATCAAAGACCATTAGGTGAAATGAAGAGTAACATTAGTTAATAGTAAGATACAAACTAATACTTATGAACATCTTCAGGTTAATGAGGATGAAGAAAGACTCAAAGCTGAAGTAGTAACAGGACACTACTGGACACGGAAACTGCCCGTGCTGAAAATCACCAAGAAGACAATGGTAATAATGAAAGTAAATCAAATCACAATGGTGTATGTGGATTGAGAAGGGACCAAAGAGATGGCAGGCAGAGCCAATGGCCAATTCTTACATCCTAACATAGACATGGATGAAGCTGGAGCATACAGATGGCCGACACCATAATTATTTTTGGATTTGAAAGACCAGGTAACCAGAAATCCAGGCAGAGACAAGCAATGGGTGAAGAAGCAAGATCAGACTCATATGTGTAGATAGTGACCCTTGGAGGGAAATGTTGTTGGTTGAACTGACTGTTAATGGCATGCGATGTAAAATTATTTCTCTCTAACATGAGAGAGAGAGATGCTGTCTGACGCTTAAAATCCTACTGTGAGATAGGGAGTAGAAAACCCAGCAGCATTGCATGGGTCAGAAAAACTGATGTAGATGGCCCCAAGATATGAATGGCTACATCTAGGTCAAGAATGGTACTTAGACATGTTGATGAAGATGCTTCTGTCATTTGTGATGCTGATAGTTCTGATCACATTCCAGAATCCAAGGTGGTCACCTCAGATAATTCCGATAGCGCCCGAGCTGATGCTGAAGTTGGCTCCGCTGCCTGCAAAACTGGATGGCCACCTGGATTAGGACTCTTGGCAGCTTCTCTCTACACAAATCGCTGCTTCTTTTGCCTGAAACTGACCCTCCTCACATGGCAGTTATGAACACATCTGCTGGCTTATCAGTCTTAAAAGACTCGAGCATCCCTTCCCTGATTCCAGAGTCAAGATTCCAGGAACTCCACAAAAGATACAGCAACAATGATTTTTAAGAAATGCAGGGATTTTTCCATGCAGTAGTGGATTTCATGCCCTGTCAAAGTTGTTCAAGTGCAATGGTGATTGTGTGTATGTCCAGAGCACTAGCACAGAAAACACCTAAGGCTAGAACTATTCTCACAAGAAAGCGAGACAAATAGAAAGAGGAGGGTTTCCCTTCAGATTTCATTGCTTTAATAACAGTGTTGATTTTTCAGGCCAGTTTAGTCCATTCCATGGCCAGGTGAAGTGTACCTCTTAGTGCTGGCCTGTTACAGAACTGCTCCTTGTTGCTCCTGTCTTGTGCACATTCCTTGATGTTTTGGGGAAAGAGTGCTGTTGGCTATTTTCCATTGAGCAAAGGTACACGTCTGAATCTCACTCATTTTGTAACCTCCACATAGTGAGTTTTTCTCTGCAAGTCCATAAAATTAATGATGGAAAAGACATATTAGGCCATCTGGTCCATCTCCCGCTGGGATCGGTCACAATTTCATTGTGGTGATCCCACATATAGCAAATCTAGTTTGTGGGATGTTAACTGGCCCCAAATTCCCCTTGGGATGCACATCTCATCATAGGGACATCATCACAGTGCTCCGGGACATCGTCTCCATGCCACGTGCTGGGGGTGAACTTGAGGATGCTGTGGTGAAGTCTCAGAATGATGTTTCAGAACAAACACGGTAATGCAACAGGGATACTGCATCCAAGGGCCATTGTGATTGACAAGATGTAATGAGGACAGTCTCACACCAATAGGAAAAACTCCCTGATGTGACATGTTGGTGCAACCGTTGTAGTGTGACACGTGAATGACATCTCGTTGTGGTGGAGAGGATGCCTCCATGAGTGGTGCTCAAGAAAAGCTTGTAATGCAACAGATGGGCCTCTTGATGGCTTCTCAATGCTATTCTCCCAAGTCAATGTCACAATAAGGATCTTGCAATGTGATATCCTGATGCCCCATGTAACTGGTGTGACGCAACAGGGATGATGTTTCAAAGTGACATCAAGACAGAACGGGGGATGACATCACAGTGCGATGCCCCAGCGTAAGCATGGTAACATCTCTGCATGATGCACCAACATAATTATTGCTGTCTTGACACAATGACACACTCCAAGAGTTCAAGTCCCTCCCATTGAACCATCTGATGCACATGACAACTCCCCCCACCTCCATCCACCCATGCTGCCCTCCCCAGCCATTGCCCCCAAGTTCTTACTGCCCCATCTCCATCCCCTTTTGCTCCAATGCCCCCTACCCCCAGCCACCTCCCATCCCTGCCCACAGCTCTTTCTGCTCCCTCCAACCTCCATTGCTCCCCATGCCCACAGCTTTTGCTGGGCCTCTCCAGCCGCTGATGATCCAGCTTCCTCCCAGACCTTGCTGCCCCACAGCACCAGCTACCCCCTCCAGCCCCTACTGGTACCCAGCCCAAGATGCCCTGGCTACCCCCACCCCTAGACCCATATGCCCCAGCCCCTGCTCCCCGCAAGTCCCTGATGCCCTGGCTACCCTGCAGCTCTTACTGCCCCCTGCCCCAGATGCCCCCCAGCCCAGCTACCCCTCCAACCCCAGCTATCCCTGCCCCATGCCCCCCAGGCCCTGCTCCTCCCAAGTCCCTGACGCCCCAGCTACCCTGCAGCTCCTACTGCCCCCTGCCCCAGATGCCCCCCAGCCCAGTTACCCCCCCAGTCCCAGCTATCCCTGCCCCATGCCCCCCAGGCCCTGCTCCTCCCAAGTCCCTGACGCCCCAGCTACCCTGCAGCTCCTACTGCCCCCTGCCCCAGATGCCCCCCAGCCCAGTTACCCCCCAGTCCCAGCTATCCTTGCCCCATGCCCCCCAGGCCCTGCTCCCTGCAAGTCCCTGACGCCCCAGCTACCCTGCAGCTCCTACTGCCCCCTGCCCCAGATGCCCCCCAGCCCAGTTACCCCCCAGTCCCAGCTATCCCTGCCCCAGATGCCCCCCAGCCCACTCCAGACCCTGCTGCCCCCTACTGGCCCCCAGCCCTCGATGCCCCAGCTCCCCCCCAGGCCCAGGCCCTCCCGTCCGGCCTGGGGCCTAGGCCACGGAGCAGCCTCCGGGCCCGGGGGGGGTCCCTATGAGCCCCCCCCCGGGGCCTGCGGGGGTCCCGAGTGGCGACCGCCCCTCCCCCGCCAGGGCCCCGCCCCCCGGGAGGGGGGCCCGGCGGGGTGATGGGGGGAGGTTTGGCCCCGGCGCTGCCCCCCCCCGTTGCCCCCTCCCCCCGGCGCACTCACCTCCGCCATGGCCGTGTGGGGAGCGCGGACGGGCGGGCGGGCGGGGGAGCCCCGGATGCGGGGCCGCCCGCTCATTGGCTGCGGCGCCCAGGAGGGAGGGGGAAGGCGCGGGGGGGGGGCAGATGAGAGAGGGGCGGGGGGGTGAAGTGATGGGGAGGGGGCACGTGGGGCGGGAGAGTTAAGGGGGGGGTCCGGTGGGGGGAGGGGTTAGTGCAGGGGGGCTACGGCAAACGGTGTGTGGGGGGGGTAAAGTGACAGGGGAGGGGTCAGGGAGGAGGAGGTGGGGGACCAGGGGGGAAGCTGGGGTTGGAAGGGTCAGGGAGGGGGTTGGAGGGGTCAGGGAGGGGGAGGCTGGGGGGGTCAGGGGGAAGCTGGGGTGGGGGTTGGAGGGCTCAGGGAGGGGGAGACTGGAGTGGGGGGTTGGAGGGGAAGGGCTGGGCTGGGGGGGTCAGGGGGAAGCTGGGGTGGCAGTTGGAGGTTGGAGGTGGGGGGGCCGGGGGGAAGCTGGGGTGGGGTGTTGGAGGGGTCGGGGGGGGCAGGCTGGAGAGGGGAGGTGGGCCAGGGGGGAAGCTGGGGTGGGAGGTTGGAGGGGTCAGGGAGGCTGGAGCGGGGGGAGGTTGGGGTGTGGTGTTGGAGGGGTCAGGGAGGGGGAGGGTTGGAGTGGGGGAGGTCAGGGGGAAGCTGGGGTGGGGGTTGGAGGGGTCAAGGAGGGGGAGGCTGGGGTAGGGGGTTAGAGGAGGACAGAGAGAGCGGCAAGGGGTGAAGTGATGGGGAGAGGTCAGGGAGGGGGAGGCTGGAGTGGGGGGGAGGCTTGGGTTGGAGGGGTCAAGGAGGAGTAGGGGGTTAGATGATGATAGAGCGGCAAGGGGTGAAGTGATGTGGTGGGGGCAGGGGAGGGAGGGGATAAATGGGGTAGTGGAGTCAAGGGAAGGAATAGGTGCTGTGTGGGGACGGAGTTAAAGGAAGGTTACTGGGGCAAAGTGTGTGGGTGGGTTAGGGATGAGAAGGTTGGAGGGGGCAGGGAGGGGGAATCTGGGTTGGGGGGTTGCAGGGAGCAGGCTGGGAAGAGGGTTGGGGGCAGGTAGGGGAAGGCTGGGGTGAGGGGTTGAGGGGACAGGGTGGGGGAGATTGGATGGGGTTCAAGGAGGGAATCTGAAGTGGGTGGGTTGGAGGTGGAGGTTGGCTAACGGGTTGTAGGAGGAAGTGATGGGGAGGCTAGAATGAATTAGGTTAGAGATGGAGGCATGAGGGTGAGAGGCGTTACCAGGATCTGGAAAAAAGAGACCAAAGTGTCTCAGGAATAGGGGGACTGGGGCAATGAGGGAAACCAGGGTGGGAGAGAGAGAGATTCAGGGCATGGCTTGGCAGCTAAAGGGACACAGACTCTTACTAGTGATAATAAAGTGGCAGTTTGCAGGCCAGGAAGTTCAGATGAAGACTGAAGGCCTTTTTGGAGGTTATACTTTAGCCAGCACAAGTTTTTGGCCTCAATCCAGAAGTAACTGGATGAAATGTAATGGCTGGTGTTATCCAAGGAGTCAGACTAGATGATTAGACTCTTTTGATCAATAACAAGCCAAAGAGACTGAGGTGGATCTGGAAGACTGGGTGCATAATTGAAGTGGCAGTTTTCAAGGGTTGAAGACTTGGGGGTTGTTTGCAATCTTGATAGACAA
Source organism: Lepidochelys kempii (assembly GCF_965140285.1). Lineage (NCBI taxonomy): Eukaryota > Metazoa > Chordata > Testudines > Cheloniidae > Lepidochelys > Lepidochelys kempii. Next base: position 13,429,101 of record NC_136404.1, read on the forward strand.
GGGTTCTGTAGATAGCTGACAGGGCCATGGGGCAGTTTACCTCATTAGGGAGAGGATAATACAGGGGTATTTTATCAAAACAATTAGAGGTAGGAGCAGATTTTTAGATCATGTCCATCCCCTATCCTACCCTACGGGCATTTAGATTTAAATAGAAACAGCCTGTGAAAATCAGTTGTGTCTGGAAAGGTCAGAAAAAATTATCTTCTGATGTTAGGGCCTAATCCTGCAAAATGCCCAGCATCTTCCGCTTCCAGTGACTGCAATGAAAATTGAGCCTTCTCAGCACCTTACCCACACATAAAATGTCGTTCTATTCAGTGGAGTGCCCAAACACAGGCCACTGGGCTGAGTGGAGTTTCTTTTGCAGAGGCATCTCTGCAAGTGCCTCCTTTTTTGAACCAGAGTGGGCTTTGCATTTGGAACAATTCAAGTTGAGAGAGAAGTCTGGTGCTTTCAGTCTTGTAGAATTGCTCTTCCTGGGGTCGCCGGCTGGAGGACAATGGGAGACCCTGATTAGAGATCCAAGCTGGATTGTGGTGTTGCTGGGGGCTGGATATGAAAACTCTAATTTTCTGTTATGGGACAATATTAATCTCTGGTGCAGCTCCACTGATTTTGGCCCATGAATCTGAGTGACCTTTGGGCTAACATCTCTATTCAAACTTTGAAATGAATGAGTCCATTTCAAAAGGCCAGTATGAACTTTAGAGGGCTAATACTAAGGTATTAGCTGATGGGTGTGGGAAATATTTTTGTATGTTGTTTTCTGGTAACACTCACAAGGTGGATAGTCACTGTCCACAGACACAGGGAGACACAAAGACCAGCTGTTCATAATCCTGCATTTTGTGTAAACTTGTGAGAGTAAAAGTCTACCAGCACCATTGTGAGTGTAGATTTCTGATTTGCTAGCATTTGATACCCACGTTTCACTGGTGTAAAGGGCAGCGGAAGGTGCTATGCAGCGGAGAGTCAAACCCCTGTCGGTTCTCTGAAGACCTTACAATCTAAGGCCTTCTATACATGAGGAAATTGTTCCTGTTTAACGTAATCAGTTTTAGAAACAAGTTTAGTTAAATCGGTTTCACTACCTTGCTTGAACACTCTTCTTCCAGATGCTATATACCAGATCTACTTACCAATTTAAGCTAAATCGTTGCAACACACTCTGAAACTCAGTGTGTCTTTGTTTAGACAAGTGCTAACATTTTCTAAAGCACTTAAGTGACATAGGTGCCTAAGTTGCATTGAAAGTCAATGCGACAGGCTCCTAAATCACTTTAGCATTTCTGAAAACATTACCCAAGGCTTGAGGAAAATAACAACAATCATCCCTGGCTCTTAGATCTCAAAGGAGTATCATGTCAGTATCATTATTCCCATTCTGCAGAGGAAAACTGAGGCCCAGGGTGGTGAAGTGGCTTGCCCAGGGTAATCCAGTAGGCCGGTGGCAGAGCCCTAGTCTCCACGCCAGCCATTAGGCCACACTGCAAACAGGTGGGAGAGGGATATTAGCACAGTGCGTACAATTTATATATACACACCCTGTACATTTTTATACTTAGAATATATTTTTATTTAAATATATTCTATTTTAATTATTGGAAAAAGGAGAATGGTTAATTGAACTAGAAGGAGAGCACAGAAGAGATAGGTTAGTTGGGGTTCATATCTGAAGGATATTCCTATCTTAAGGTGACATGCTATTCAATAGTTTCTTGTGGTGGCCGTGCTAGGAGTTAGCTGCCAGCTGTTACAAAGATCCTTTAAGTTCTTTTTAATATGGTCATGACCTACAGACTTCCATGGCAAAACCATCCAATGCAATCAGTTCCCGTTTAATGCCATGCATCTCCAAGGCTTTCTGAAGCCAGTGGGTCCTGTGAGGGGACCCCCTGCATCCCCCTATGACTTACAATTGCAGCTAGAGGGCCAATTGCGTCTCCTCTCAAGGGGTGTATTAATAAGGAGCCAGCACTGCTGAGGAGTAGTACACGAGACATCGCTCTGCATTCGCCACCAATCTCACCATTTTCTGCAGGCCAGTAAAACGGTTTTGTTCAGGCTAGTCCAGAGTTGCCACAGACCATAAAGATTCAGCTACAAAGATGTACTTACGGAAGCTTTATTAGAATTTAGTTATTACAGAAGGACTTCATACCAGGCGTCCCAGCCATCTGCTCCTTGTTCATTTTCACTCATGCATTTGAGCTCAGGAAGCAAAGCATTATCTGAAGTGAGGGTGGTGGCCCTTGAGCTAAGAGCTAGAGCACTTCAGCAGATCTTTATCCCATGGCACTGCAGATCTGTCTAGGTCTATTTGAAGGCCTCCACCAGATTACACACACTGTTTATTCAATCAAAAAGAACCCAACCACATCTTGCTTCCAAACCCATTTCTAAAAGAATCATTGCTTTCTCTCACTCCTGACCACGTTGTGTCTATGGGATTTTCACCGTGAAAGCAGAGGAGTCTGGATTTTGGAACTGGACTTTAGCTGGGGATTCTATTCCATTCCCCGAATTTAGCACCTCTCTCTCTTTGTGATTTACCCAGAAATGGACTTATCAATTTTGTTTGTCATTCAAAGTGATTTCATGAATGGTTCATGGGGACATTTCTCACACCCGCTATTTGCCATGCTATTGCTTTGAGCATTCGCTAGTTAGAATCTGCACGGTGGACTTGGTCATCTGTGTCACACGGCATCACTTCCACTCCTTGACTGATTGACCCGTAAACCTGCAAAGTGCATGTAAGCTGGCCGTGCGAGCACACCAGGTGGGAGCGGGGGGCAAATACAGATTCACCTTTTGACATTTTCCCTTTCCAGGAATATTCTTGCAAACTAAATTTCGCTGGCACAAATGAATAGTAGGGGGTTGTGGGTACCCCGGGAGCAAATTCACAAGTTGTATTGTAATTAATACTCCTCTGCAGCATTCACCCACTTGTGCCCAGGAGGTGGGTGGTGGCTGCGAGACACGGATACTCCTCCTGACACCACAGTGACAGCCCGGCCACTTTTCACCTTGTATTTAGTGACTGCAAAGCCAATAGCTGGGCTGGCATTCTCAGAGCGTCTGTGCTTGTGTGTGTGGGGGGGACAGTGGGGGACTTCCCACTCAACAATTCCCTTCCCCAGCGTGCGAGAGACTGCCATCACAGTCAGCACACGCAGCAACTTCCAGCCTCCAGCTACCTACCGCCATGGATCCTGAACACACAAGGCACCAGGCCAAGCTATGCTGCAGAACGTTTAATGTGCAAGCGAAGGCAGTCAAAGCCAATGCAGGGGAGCCCAAAAACGTACTACCTCTTTTTTCTTACTCTTTGAGGGATACTAAGTTCCTGCAGACGGGCACTCGCCTCTGTGTGCAGGGCAGCACTGGAGATCCTGTATGGGTTGTAGCCCTCAAAGATCTGTTTGCGGACCTTGGGTCGGGCAAGCTCAGAGAGCCTCGCTGACATGACGGCATTCCTGGCGCCCACAGACACGGCCCACCGGATGGGTTTGTCATGGAGATAGGACGGATGTTCTGTTTTTGGCCCTGCGAGAGTAGAGTGGAAAGAGAGAGAGCAAATGCTTCATGTTTTAATCTGAGGCTCAACACTGGGAAATTTCTTGAGGTTTCTGTCTTGAGTCTTAACTTTTAGTTAAGCTGATCCTAAGTGTCTGGAGCCCCTTCCCTGTGAGGATCTCAAGGCATTTTACAAGCATTCATTCGTTAAGCTTCACAGCACCTCAGTGAGGCAGGTGTGTTATCCCTATTTTGTGGATGGAGGAATAGAGGCACTGAAGGGCCCAAGGCCATGCACTGACTCAATTGCAGAGCTGGAGTCTAGAACCTAGATATTCTGTCAGTTCTGTGCTCTAACCACTAGACAACACTCCTCACAACGGGGCTAATACTCAGCACCAATATAGTGCATTTGTTCTACAGACTCTGACTAATCCATCCTGAACTCGAGATGTGACATTTTAAAACCATTTGCTGTCGAGAGACGCTGGCTAAGACCGGAGGGTGAAGTGGGGGGGAGCTCTATGCCATCTCCTGAGCAGAAGGGACGGGCTCTGATTTTGCTTCTGGGTTTGATCATTGGCAGCTTATCCCTCAGTGACACAGGCAGCCCCTCCTCCGCCTCTCTGAGCAGGGAAGGGACTTGGAGGAAGGCAGGAGAAGCTATCCAGCCTTGGGAGTACACACAATGAGCTTTGTTTGGAAAGTTGGTTTCCCCAAAACCCAGATATTTCTCTAGAAGATTTATTTCTTTTGCTGCGCAGCCCCAGCTGATGGGATTTCTCACAGGGGTGCAGCAGGAAGAACCTGGAGGCGAAAGGCTTGTGACTATCAACAAGGAGGGGAGCACGGTCTCTTACGGGCTAAGTAGGCAGTCCTGGTGAATTGTGTGATGCTTCGTGGAGGCGTGGGTGGGGCGTCCTGCTTGGCGGAGAAGTCCCGTTTCTTTGGTTTAGCCAGCTGGGTGGTCCGTTCCCGGGCAGTGGCAGTCATGGCTCCTTTGCTCACCTGAAACCAAAATGCTTAGACTTAGGCTCGGGTCAGTTTGGAATTCCTCCAGCTCCCCCGGCTGTGGATATTTTAAAGAAATGAAACTTTTCAGTCTTGCATAGCATGAACTCAAACTTCCCTGATGGTGCACGGGGTGGCCATTTGGAATTGCATTTCCTCAGCGGGGTCAGATCTCTGTGCTGCAACAACACTCAGCACTCCTCACAAGTGCTACAGGAAAGATTCACCAAGCAGTATAAGGCCTATGACATTCCCGTGGACAGTTCTGACTCCATCCAGCAGAAGGCGGTGCTGTACACACACACACACAGAGCAGTGCGGGCTCGTGATTAGATAACCATACCAAGACAGCTAGGAGACTCTATACTGAGCCAATGACTTACTGTGTGACAATAGGTAAATAACTCAACTCAGACAGGAAACTGGGTAAAAGGAAAAGGGAAAACAAAAAGATCAGCAAGTTCTCGCAAAAAACAGGTGTTGCTTTAATGCTGAGTTTTCCAGAGGCAAGAGGAAAAATGGAACATAAACATGAGCTGCAAGTTTCCAAGATTACAGTTACTTTGGGCATACAAACAACAGCAGACTTCACATTAATGTAGCAGCTACCCACGCATGTAACACGTGAAACTTTGCTATGCATGGATATGATGACATGCCTGCTGCCCTATGTCCCTCTTCACGCCCCTTTCTTCCCCCTCCCCAAGATCCACCAGATTTAAAAGTATGGGGTGAGTCAGCTGCAGAGCGACTTGCTCAGAGACTTTCAAACATTACATGGAGATTACATTTGCTTGGGGTTTATTTGTCGGCAAAGCATCATGCCTACCTGGGGCCCTGTAGAACTAATGACTTGTGGGCTATGCTGTAGGTTGCTGGTAACTGCAAATATGCTCTTTGTTATTTGGCCCTGTGGCCCAATTCTGTTCCTACAGGATATGAAGGGCCTGATTTTTCATTGCCTTGCACCTTCCAGTGCAGAGTGAGTGTGAAAAACGCTACACCTGGCGCAGGGGAGGTCCATGATTAGGGCTTCTAGATGCTACAGGAATACAAATAATACCACATTGGAAAGAGGACATGGCATGGTCTTGTGGCTAGGGTCTTGGGAATGGGAGTCAGGAGATCTGGGTTCTCTTCCTGGTTTTCTACAGACCTGCAGTGACACCTTGGACAAATCGCCTCACCATTCCTTGCCTCAGTTTCCCCTTCCACCCCATTGTCTGTAAGCTCTTCCGGGCAGGGACCGTCTTTCACCATGTGTCTGTGCATCACCTCGTGCAACCTCAGTTCGGGCCTCTCGGTACTACTGTAATAGAAGTAGTTAGCGATACTAATAGTTTCACGTCCACTTTGCACTGGTGCAAATGAACGTTCAAGGCAGAGACCAGCAGTGAATCAGGGCCACCGTCATCAGTGGGAGTTACTCCTACCCTGCAGCAGGAGAACTGGAGACTGTAGAGGCTGATGGTTGAAAATGTTATGGCTGATGCAGGCAAACGGGTAAAAACCCAACACACGCGCACACAAATACCCCTGTTGTCAATAAGGAGCCGTTGTCAAACACAAAGAACCTTGCAGATAGAGGGGTGACAGACTCACAGCACCACGGATGTACGTACTCTGGTGTAGACAGGCCAGTCAGCTTCCCAGGCATTGCTGACAAGTTTCGGATGCGCCAGCTCCTTCACCCTGGGGGAAGCCACAGCATGTCTGGAGGCAACACTCACTGGCCACATTGGGAAGGATCTGTGTTCAGCAGAAGAGGGAAGGGTGGTGATTTGGTTAGGACCCATGAAGCAACAACACTCTGCGTGTACGCACCACCTTCAAACCCGCGGGATCCTAAAGTGCTCAGCAAACAAGACAGGGCGCCGTTCGCCCAGCTGCTGGACTGCAGCCACCTCTGGCATAGAGTGAGGTAGCAATTTAACAGCACACAGCAACACTATACATCTCTCTAGGGCTGGAAGGGAAGAAGGACCCTGTATCGGATTGAAGCAACAGGACGAAATTAGGTCAATATCAGGCAAGGACTCTGAGGATCTAACAAACACCCCCTCCCCACCCGCCCCCCGGATCTTTAGCATTCCAAGCCACAGGTCTATTCTTCATGTGTAGTACCACTCAGCAGTACAATATCCAGTCCATGACTGCTTCATCCAGACCATCTGCCTCTTTTCTGCTTCCACAAGACATTACGCACCCTCCACACTATGCTGGGGTGTCAGTTCCATACCTCACAAACCTGCGGAATCAGCATTTCCTGCAACACCTAGGTGCTTTCAAGAGGTTGCCCATACAACTGCTGTACCAGGCCAATCCTCCTTAACTTGCAAGATCTGAAAGGCTCACAGGTCAAATGAGAACTGCTATATGTGCTTCCTCATGATAGGTCTATGCTATAAAATTATGTCGACCTAAGTTAGGTCAATGTACAGCCATCGCAGGAATTAAATTGTTTTGACATGTCCACACTATGCTCCTTGTGTTAGCGGTTCATGTCCTCACCAGGAGTGCTTGCAACGATTAACTGTCGGCGTGGGGCATTGTGGGGCAGCTTCTGAAAGGTAGCAACCGTCAGCATAAGCAACGCAGTGTCTATGCAGATGCTGCGTTGACCAAAGCACTATGCCTCTCGTGGAGGGGGAGTTATTAAGTCAGCATAGTGGGCGAGTTATATGGGCAGGTAACATTTTAAAGTAGACACTTACAGAGTTGGGGTGGTGTAAGCTGCCTTGCGTTGACCTAAGTCTGTAGTGTAGACCATGGCTTAGTTTCATAAACTCCATGTTGAAGTTCCCATTAGCAACTCAGCCAGAAATGGTCAATCTGACCATTTGAAATAACATTGGGTTACAAATGGAGCCCTTTTTGGGTAGCAAATCATCCGTGAATCACCCCCAATTTCCATGCATCGATCCATATTTGTCAGTTTTTACCCAACAATTCTTTGAAAGAGTTTGGCATGTCTACACTTTGAGCTGCGGGTCTGATCCCCAGCTCAAGGAGACATACCCACGCTAGCTCTGCTTGAGCTCGCCTGCTCAAAACAGAGTGTGGCCGCAGCAGTGCAAGTGGTGGGAGGTGCTAGCTACCCCGAGTCCGTGTCTAGTATCTCAGATGGGTACATACACCTTTCCCACCACTCGTGCTGCCATGGCTACGCTGCTATTTTTAGTGGGCTAGCTCATCAGAGCTAGTGTGGGTATGTCTCCTCAAGCCAGAAATTATGCCTTCCAGCTCGAGGCGTAATCAGACCCATTTCACTGTCTTGGGTGTTTCCTATGACTATCTGGTATTCCTGTTGGTGACCTCAAATCACCTGGCATTCTTTCTGCTTCCTGGATGGGTAGCTGAGCCTTCGTAAGCAGGGGAATAACAAATAATCCACTTTCCAGTTTGGATTTTCAGACTTGTAAATGTTTCTGCTAAAATTCATGAAACTTTCAAGGTTCGCCATCATCTAGCTATCTGCCAGTCTATGTATTTATACAACCCATAACCACAGCGGCTGCCCAGAGACACAGTGAATAATATGGTCTCACAGCAAATCAAACTTGGAACTTTAATTCATGAAAATATTCATGGATCCGAATTTAAAAAACAAAACAAAAACAAAAACAAAAAAAACCCCTATCCAATCGGATCTACGCGTGACACAGAAATCATTCTAGTCAATTTTTCTGCACCTGTTTTCTTCAAATCCTCGGTAGATCTTTTTGGATCGAGAAAGTTCGGCCTGTCGTGGCGTTAAGACTGGGGAGGAAGAAAAGTAAACTGTAAACCATGGAGCTTTTTCTGACAGAGTCCCATCACCTTCGCTGTACAACATCCCATGAAAGACATGAATGCATGTTCTGCTGCCAGACGTTCTCTGCCTGGCCCAGCAGGGATTCGGGAGTAAGAGGGAGGAGGTTTATTCAGGACACCAAGGGTCAGCTTTCTGACATAGCTGCAGATGCTCAGTGCTGAGGTCTCTTGGAAAGCTGGCCTCAGCTGTGGAAAGTGAGCACTTGCAAATCTGGCACTAAGCCCGGGCCATAAATATTAAACAACACGCCCTTCTGCTGACGAAAGAGCAGTCCTGATGGGCTTTGAAAGGGACTTCTCTCTAGTCCTCAGCTGAAAGGATAGCAGCTTGTTGACTGAAGCCCTAGAAGATTGAGGACCAGGTCCTCAAAAGTATTTTTAGGTGTCTAACTCCCACTGATTTCAGGGGAAAGAAAATGACCCCTTAAGCCACGTGATGCAAGCAAACATCTTGAAAGGCGACTTTGAATGTGCCTGCATGACGACACTGGATTGCAGGTTGGGTTCTTGAAGGTGCGGTGCTTGAGTGGGTGTGACATTAGGCAAAAAGAAGCGTGCTTCTCCCTAGCATTAGCCCACTGGATTGATTCTGGCCACTGAACATCCTAACTGTATCTTGGCTGAACAGATGCATCTGAAGTCAACTGCAAAGCTGAGATTAGACTCCAGTGGAAAGCTACACAAAACCAAGTGCCGAAGTCTGTTTCAAAATGCTGGCAAAGGGTGCACCCCTTCGTGAGTAATGCGTGATATGACCCTAGGACACTACACACTCTGAGCAGTATGGGCCCTTGTTTACTCGTCTGGGGCCTGGACTAAGAACAACTTATTTCTGAGGCCAGCAAACATCCTTACACATGGAGCTGACTTTTGAACATGACAGACTCGGACTGGGGACTGATAGAGGGGAAAAGCTCAGTGTCCCATTGCCAGTCCCCGGAGCCATGCACTCCTCCTAGATTTACCATTTAACCCGCTTTTAGATCATACAGACTCTCTGGTTAATGTCTCATCTTGCGGTAAAATGGTCATCTTACCCGGGACTGTGAATCTGTGAGTCTTCGAAGGCAATTTATCTGTCCAGTATACTGAAATCCTGCAACAACCACCGAACACCTAGTCAGTTTATTGGCAGTGAACATGAAGTGTTATCCCCATTCTTCAGACCTTCTGAACCCAGGGGCATGCAGAAGTGAGGGCAAGCGGGGGCACCCCAATAATTGTTGGGCGCACAGAGCTCCTCCGGCCCCAGGGCTGCAGTGGTGAGGGTGGGGGAGAGCCAGCTCCTGCCTGGCCAGGGAAGGAAGAGTCGGGGGGGGGCCCTGCTGGGGCTGGGAGGAAAGAGCAAGCGTCTGCTGGGGGGTTGGGGAAGAGCAATCTCCTCCCAGGGCAGGGGGGCACCCCCCCAAAAGGAATCAAAGTAAAATGTCTGCGCGCGCCCCTGTCTCCGTCCAAGTTTCATCTAGGCCCTAATCCCATTCCCAGTGAAGTCATTGGCAAAGTTCCCATAGGTTTTAATGGGATCCTGCCTGAGCCGCTGGGTACGTACTTGGGCGGCGAGCCTAAGATACAGCAGCCACACCATTATTTTTAGGAGATATCTCGAGCAGAGCTCGAGCAGGTATGTCTGCCCCTGCTGCGAATGACACCTCCCAGCTGCTATGTACGCCTACACGGACAATAATTCATCGGACTTACATGGGCACTTTTCCTCTCTACATCTCAAAGCACTTTACAAAGTTAACCCCATCTTGCAGTGGGGGAACTGCAGGTCTGTCTATACTATAGTTAGCTCAGGTATTGGCCCTAACACCCCTTCTGTCCACACAACTACACCGGGGTAGCTGGCCCAGCTGGGGGTTCGGCTAGAGTCCAGATGTGTCTTCTACTTGGGCTGGTAACCCACCCAGGTTGCAGTGAGGACGTGGGCTAGTGCACCACTCCAGTGCTGATAAGTCCTCCAGTGCCTTCCCATAATTCCCCTTGTGTGCCCAGAAGGACTGACAAGTTCTCCCACAATTCACTGGGATTCACAGAGCGGCTCAGCTGACTGCAGCAGAGAAAACCATGGGACAAGTCCCCAGAAATCCTAGCGACCCCGCCGGGGAGCGCAGAGCCAGTAACTCAGGTCAGGCTTTGCCGTGTGGCTGCTCCCACCTGGGCACGGATACCCTGAAGCACAGGGAGACAAAAAGACTTACGCGTGGAAGAGCCAGGGATAGTACCCAGGGCTCCCGATTTCCCGGTTTTGTGACCCAGCCACCGGCCCACACTGCTAATCTAACCACTGTCAGACCAGGGTGGTTTACCTGCAGAGAGACAGTCCCTCTGCAACAGTAGCCGGAGAAGGCAATAAGTCAGTCGCTGAAGGATGGTCTTCTAGTTAAGGGACTGGCCTGGGACTCAGGAGCTCTGGGCTCTGTCACTGACTCTCGGGGTGACCTTCTTCTCTGTGCCCCGGGATGCTTTTCCCTCCCACACCGCACAGCAGACAGTGGCTTTCTTTTTTTTTAGCAGCTTTGGGCTCTTTGCACCCACATCAGACTGCACCCTAGCAAACCCATTGAGTTGTTTTGTAAACTCTCTGTGCTGCTGAGGGGTTTAATTAGAGAACAAGCTCTGTAGCTAGGACACTCGGAATCTTTAAAGGGTACTGAGGCGTCCGGACGCCTGGGTTCTATTCCCAGCTCTGCCATTGACGTGTTATGTAGCCTAGGGGAAGTCACTTCACTCCTCCGTGCCATGGTCTCCCCATCAATAAAATGAGGTTAGTTAATAATCCTTACGTACCTTAAGCAACTATGTAAGTGCCAAGCATTATTATTTAGTGCAAAGAGTAACAGACATGTAGAATATGCTGGTAACGGAAGCAGGGTGTATATGAATCCCAGAGTTGCCTAAAACCATATTTTGATCTCACCCACACCAGACTGACTCCAGAGTCATTCCACTGCAGTCAAAGGAGTGACTCCAGATTTACACTGGTGTACAGGAGAGCAGAATACGATCCCTCAGTTTTGTTTCTGGAGAAAGGAGGAAGACACAGGGCTGAGATCACCCTTATGGTTAGGAACAGGGCATAGTTGCACTCGCCTGTTGCAGATGATCTGGTGATTGACTTTCGGCCGGGCGAGGGAACTGATGCGTCTCTCCCTGGTGCTGTCCCATGCCTGGGCATGAGTTACCATAGCAATCGGCTTCTCGGGAAATGCTCCAGAGCTTAGTTCCCTTCCAGAAGATGTGCGATGCTTTCAGGTGCCAGCTTCGTGTTACCGCATACCTGAGGGGATGATAAAGATGCTTTTGAATCAAAGACAACCACTTTGTGACTAACACACCTGAGGGGTTTGCATGGGGATCGACAGGCTCTCAGGGCAAAAGGCATTCTGTTACCTTGAATCACCGTAAGTAGCCCCACAGAGTAATGTGCTGTGCAGCGAGAGGGTGACAGAATCAATAATAATAATAAATATATTTTATTATAGGTGTGTACAGCTCCTAGCACAATACAGCCTTGATCCATGACAGGACTCTCTAAGTCAGGGGTGGGTAAACTACGGCCCAGGGGCTGCATCCAGCCCTCCAGATGTTTTAATCCAGCCCTCAAGTTCCTGCCGGGGAGTGGGGTCCAGGGCTTGCCCCGCTCTGGCACTCCAGCTGGGGAGTGGGGTTGGGGGCTTGCCCCACTCCGCGCGGCTCCCAGAAGCAGTGGCATGTCCCCCCTCTGGCTCCTACACATAGGGGCAGCCAAGGGGCTCCGCATGCTGCCCCCACAGTTCCCATTGGCTGGGAACTGCAGCCAATGGAAGCTGTAGGGGCAGGACCTGCGAACAGGGCAGCGCGCAGAGCTGCCTGGTCATGCCTCCACGTAGGAGTCAGAGGGGGGACATGCCGCTGCTTCTGGGAGCTGCTTGAGGTAAGTGCCACCTGGAGCCTGCACCCCTGACCCCTTCCTGCACCCCAACCCCTCGCCCCAGCCCTGATCCCCCTCCTGCCCTCCGAACTCCTCGATCCCAGCCTGGAGCACCCACCTGCATTCCCAACCCCTCATCCCCAACCCCACTCCAGAGCCCGTACCCCCAGCCAGAGCCCTCCCCCTCTGCACCCCAACCCTCTGCCCCAGTCTGGAGCCACCCCCCACACCCTGAACTCCTCATTTCTGGCCCCACCCCAGAGCCCGCACCCCCAGCCAGAGCCCTCACCCACTCCCGCACCCCATCCCCCAATTTCATGAGCATTCATGGCCCACCATACAATTTCCATACCCAGATGTGGCCCTCGGGCCAAAAAGTTTACCCACCCCTACTCTAAGTGCTTCAGCTCTGAAATAAATATATATTACATATATCACATAATTTTATATATTACAATATATAACGGTATTTATGTCAGATTCCAAGGCCATAAGGGAACCACCATAATAATAATCTAGTCTGTCCTCCTGCATAACACAGGCCAGAGAACTTTCTCAAAATAATTCCTAGGGCAGAGCATTTAGACAAATAGCCACTTGTTATATTATTATTAAACGTACTGTCTATTGTTGTGTTATATGTGTTTATGCAGCCCCTAGCGCAATGGAGCCCCCAGTAGCTAGTGACGATCTCTAGGGGTCACTGCAAGACAAGGCGGATGATTATGATGATCAAACAGTCCTTCGCTGACTGCAGCTTTCGCTGAAATCAATAGCGATTTTTCATGTTTAAAGACCACAGAATGCGGCCCATTATTTGTTAATCTTCAGAGTCGATGCTGTAATTACCCAGCCCCTGTCCTACGGCTGACATTTTCCTATCAGACTAATACGGATTAAAAGGGCTAAAATACACAAGATTAAAACCACAATTACAGTCTTAGAGGGAAAAAGAAAAGGAGGACTTGTGGCACCTTAGAGACTAACCAATTTATTTGAGCATAAGCTTTCGTGAGCTACAGCTCACTTCATGGGATGCATTCAGTGGAAAATACAGTGGGGAGATTTTATATACACAGAAAACATGAAACAATGGGTGTTATCATACACACTGTAAGGAGAGTGATCACTTAAGGTGAGCTATTACCAGCAGGAGAGCGGGGAGGAGGGGGGGAAACCATTTGTTGTGATAATCAAGGTGGGCCATTTCCAGCAGTTGACAAGAACGTCTGAGGAACAGCGGGGGGGAATAAACCAGGGGAAATAGTTTTACTTTTGTAATGAACCATCCACTCCCAGTCCCTATTCAAGCCTAAGTTAATTGTATCCAGTTTGCAAATTAATTCCAATGCAGCAGTCTCTCGGTGGAGTCTGTTTTTGAAGTTTTTTTGTTGAAGTATTGCTACTTTTAGGTCTGTAATCGAGTGACGAGAGAGATTGAAGTGTTCTCCGACTGGTTTTTGAATGTTATAATTCTTGACATCTGATTTGTGTCCATTTATTCTTTTTGCGAATGCAGACTAACACGGCTGCTACTCTGAAACCAGTCTTAGAGGGTTTGTCAGTAACACATGATTATGTCATTTTCAGGCCGCTCAAGCTGTAACAGTTTCAGTGAGGGCGTCTTTTGCCTGCGAACCACCAGAGGGGAAGCGTTGAAATGCTTCCCTAAAATCAGTCCCATTGCCTGGGAGGCTGCTTGCTACGCTAACCATCAGGAGAACTTGAAGAGCAGGGGTGAGATCCTGGCCCCATTGAAGTTAATGGCAAAACTCCTACTGACTTCACTGGGACCCGGGTTTCACCCCAGGTGTCTAGAGTCTTCCCCAACTGTCTCCCCATCCCTGGGGGTGAGTGGATGCATCTCCTCCCTCTGGAGTCCCCAAAGATCCTTGCTCCAATCTACAGGATTGTTTACTATCCCTCACCCCTTGCTCTGACTCCTTCCCCCACCCTGTCTGCCCACTTTCCCTTCCATTGGTCCCGGATGCTGCTCCCACCACATACCTGGCCTAGGTCCCCACATGGCATTCCTCCTCCAAGGAACACACAGTGATGCAGACAGGCGGTTGCCATGGGGAGGGGGATTGCACCTTCTGTTCCCAGGGGAACCCCTGGCTGAGGGAGGATCCCTCAGTGTGGCCCAGTGTCAGAGACTTGGGAGCCCTAGGTTCAAGTCCTGGTTCTGCCACTGTCCTCCTACAAAACCTTGGGTAAGTCACTTAGGCTCTCTGTGCCTCTGTTTTCCCTCCCACCCTTTGTCCATTTAGGTTGGGAGCTCTTACTCTGTCTGTGCAGCACCCAGCACAATAGGGCCCCATTGTGCTAAGCATTGGCTCTGCCCACCTTAGGGAAAGGCCATCTCTGCCCCCAACGAGCCTACAGGCCAAGTAACGCTGCTATAGGACAAACAGGCCAGAGCAGAAACCCAGAGGTGTAGGATCAGCCCGTGGATAAGGAGCTGATGAGCCCAGTGGTCCAAGTACCTCAGCAGTTTGTACACTTCCCTTGGATCGCTGCCCCTGGGATGGATCAGCTCACGGAGCTGTTCCTTCCCCTGGTGCTGAAATCCCTCCCCATGCATGAAGCCGGCAGTGTGAGCAACCCCTCCGGATGCTGCAGGATCGTGTGCTGCTTCCCAGTGATACAGCAGCTGGTCTCTGTGCTCAGGCCTCCCCCTCCCCTTTGTCCTATGTCAGTAAATAGCCCCCGCCCCCATGGTGAGAGTCTCTCCCCCCAGAGACCGAGTCCGCAACAGGCTCGGACTCACCGCGGCTCTGTCTGCACTACCAAGTGCTGCAGCTCTGCTGCTGTGGTGGGGCGCTGGGTGTCACCCCAGAAGGGTTTTTTCTGTCGCCGTTGTTAATCCACCTCCCCGAAAGGCGAACGGATGAGTCCTCCCACTGACCTAGCGCGGTCTACAACGGGGCTCCCATCAGCTTACCGACAGCTCTTGGGGGGGGGGGTGAATTTCTCACACCCTGAGCAACACTGTTAGGTACACCTATGTTTTAGGGTGGGCCAGGCCTGACACTCTGTGGGGAGATGAGCTTGTGAGGGAGGATCGCTTTCCTCCCAGCTGGGCCAAGCAGACAGGACTGGAGCCATGTCCTCAACAGTCAGGGTCCATTAAGGATGAAGGGGGAGGTCACAGTGGTTCAAGCATCCTGTGGACTCCTGCTCTCCCTGGCAGTCAATGGAGGAGTGTCTTGCTGTTCTGTGTTTGGAGAGCCCCTCGCACACTTGGGTCTTGCTCCATGACGAGGGCTCTGCAATACACACAACGATAGCCACAAACATCTGTCCATGCTCGAAATACACACAGGGCGCTCTATTTTCCGTAAATCCAACCTTACCCATCCATCAGACACCCCACCCCCCGCATGCTGCTCTCAGCTGCCCGGCCTAGCAGCATGCGTTTTCATTGGTGGCCCACAAGACAGAGCCCTGGCCAGGCCCTCAGGAGACCTGGGTTCTGATCCTGGCTCTGTCACTGGTCTGTGAATCAAATAGCTTCTTTTCCATACAGTGAGCTAGATCTGGGGTCCCTGGAGATACTGGGTCAAAGAACAAAGGACCAAACCCCAATTAGCTAATCAGTCGGTAGGTGAGTGATCTACCAGGCACAGGCTCTGGGTGAGAGTCACCAGGTCCAATTCGCCTCTCACCAGGGTTTAACTCCACTGACCCCCATTTCCAATGGGCAATTCAGAGCAGAATCAGCTTCCTCCCCATCACCAACCCAAATTCCCTTGAGGATATGGAGCCAAATGTTGGGGGTGCACAGAGTGTCAACCTGCACCAAGCTTGGACCTGCTGGGCCTCTCCGCTCACTGTCCAGCTGGGGAGGGATGCAGCTGGCGTGTGCTCAGATAGACAGGCTGTGGCCCATGGATCGAGGAGGCTGGTGGTAGTAGGGACGTGCCTGGGGACTGGAGAGCACACTTCACTTCCTCTCGCTGTTTATTAGTTTTCAATCCTCAACGTGAATGTGAAGAATCGGGATTTGAAATGAATGTCAGCCAGGGAGTACCAGAGAAGGAGTACCTCAGTCTAGATCTGCAGTGCCCCTGCCCCTCTGCTATTCCAGCTCTGGGCTTGCATGCAACTCGGCCAACGCACGTCTAGCATGGCCAATCAATGCCCCTCCATACTGACACATTGCTTTTCCAGCCCTATGCCTTTCCTGGGAAGGCAGTCAAAGCTCACACTGAATCATGTCCGACGCAATCCAGCAGCCACCGGGGCTACGCTGAGCCTGGCAAGACCTCATGGCACTGGTGGCTAGAGATGGTTCTGAACTGAAGCCACGCATCCGAACAGCCTAGCCCCTGGAAGCTCAGATCCATGTCACACATCAACCCAAACCTCCATGCAGAAAAGGTCATCTTCACCAGGCGGATCCCCTTCCATCACGCCAGGAGACGCACCATTGCGGGACGACCTTAGCAAAGTCCTTCCTTGTCTTCCTCCCAAACTTTGCCAACCTCCCCCCCTCCTCTCTGAATGACTCACTGGAGCCAAGGGCTAATAATGAAATTGATTTAATATTCAGAGGTTGATCTGTAACAAGCAACGGACATTCTCCCCGCCCTTCTCCATCTCCCCCCACCACCCAGCACAGACCAGGTAATTAAGAGCAGGCTGGGATTCGTGCCCGCTTGGGTGATGGATGCATATGCTAATGAGCAGAGAGAGGACACTAGCAATTTTCTCCTGTACTTTAAGGCTCTGTGTCCGTCCCCCACCTCCCCAATCCACTTCTTGCTTTGCCTAATTCCAATAAAGGCAGGAGGGGCTGAGGCGTGGTTTTAATTTGCAAGGCAAAGAGAGCGCCCCATTATTTATTTATATTAATCACCATGACCGGCCTGACGGTGCCTTTAATCAAAGGGGAGAGACGCCCTTCAAGGCTCTAATTTGGACTTTTTCCATCACCCCAGGGGGCTGGAAAAAGCAAAAGCAGAGACAAAAGACCCACTTGTCACTTCCCCCACCTTTGCTTTGTCCTGGATCATCCATGGTAAATTCTAGGGGAAGGGCAAGGATCATCCCAGCTCTGTCCCCTGCACCCCTAAAGTTCAGGGCATGATCTGGATTCTGTTCCATTGCAATCAGGTCACCCGCATGGGCGTCATCAGCTAGTTACCAGCGACACCCCCAAATGGACCAGCGACACCCCCAAATGGACCATGTCAGCCACCCACCCTCTCTTCTGCGCTGGGACCCAGGCTTTAGATTCTGTTGTCCAGTCCACGACTGCAGGATCCAGGGCAGGATTTAGGGAGCCCCTGTAAGCCAGCAGCCAGAGAGAGCCCCAGGGTCTGTCTCCATCCAGCAGCCTCTGTAAAGAATCCCCTTTATATTCACTACAGCCTTCTCCTGCCTTGTCTCTGCTGCAAGATAAGCCACATTACCAAGCAGGGGAATGACGCAGGGGAAAGAGACAGCTAAAACAGGAAGACTGAATCAGAACAAAAAGCTGGCCTGCTTCAAAGCCAAGAGGCTCAGGCCCACGGACTAGCATGGGCCCGACCAGACTTGCCAAACAGTTCAGTTCCCAGTTAGGCACCTCAGCGAAACAGGTGGATTTCCAGGAGTGCTCAGCATTGCTGGCAGTGGGAGCTGCTGGGTATTGGTCACTGTTGAAATTCAGGCCACTTTACCTACCTCCCAGCCACACGGTAAAGGACCCACTGGGATGGATTTAGGCTGGTTTTATGTTGGATCTGGGTCCTGTCTGCAGCCATGGCTGTCATGTCAGCATCCCTCTCATTGTATTTTATGGTTCTCTCTCTATTTCTTCCCTAGGCCCATAAAATGGGGCTCCACATCTGTCTCCTCTGGGGGAGTTCCTGGTTCGGGGGGTGGGGGAAGCAGTTGTTCATACACCATGGCGATGGGTGCAGTGGGGAACCAACTCTGAACCAGGGGAGGCGAAGGGAGCTTGGACTGTGTGGTAGCTTACAGTCAAGGTTGTGGTCTTCCTCTGGAGCAGTGTCACTGTGGCCACCGAAAACGACCTTGGGGGTGTGAGGCACTGTTCAAGAGCGCCTCGGTGGCTGGGAATCGACGGCACTGCATTGACATCAGCGGGGCCACCTGGCACCAGCAGAAGAGCTGGCCCAAGGCTGGCAGCAAGAGGAGTCAAAGCGCTGGGCCGGGGGTTTCTAGAACAGAGCGCAAGGAGTAAGGCTGGCGGTGCAGCGGGGGGAAGGGGAGTGACGTTTGTGCCGCGTGAAGGGTAATTTTCCTAAGAGGGAGGCAGCTCGTGGCGTCTCCTTAATGAAGGGGCGGGCGGCCTGTCAGGGAATTAACCTAACAGATGGGGGCCGAGTGGGTATAAAGGGGGGCTGGCCCCCCATGGACTCTCAGGGAGCGAGATTGTACAGAGACGGGAGAAGATCAGGGAATGAGACAGGAGAAAGAGCCAGGCTGAGCCAGAGAAAGTGAAGGGCAAAGCCGAAGAGAGGGAAGGAAGAGGCCAAAGGCAGGAGAAGCAGAGAGGGCTGAGGAAAAGGAAGGAGAGAAGGTGGAAGAGAGAGAAGGGAAGAGGGGATGGAGGCAGGAAAGGAAGAAGCCTAGAGGAGAGGGCAGGGAGCCAGCCTCATGGAAGGGGGGCCAGAGCGAGCCCACTTCTCTGGGAAGGAGGAGCGGAGGGCAGGACAGAGGGTCTGTGTGCCCGGCCGTGGGGAAGGCTCCCAGGGTAAGTAACCCTGATAATGACCATGGGGAGGGATTGTGTGGCTGGGAATCGGCTCCATACAGCACAGAGGTGGTTGCGTTCTGGCCTCCGGTCCCCCAAGCCACAGGGAGGAAACACCCCGCTTTTAAGCAGCAGCTGGGAGAGCAGACAGGGGCCAGGTCTGATCCCACCCCTACCCCACAGCAAGGGGTCACAGGGCAGGTGCAGCCCAGAGCCAGTTTCCCCCTGCTGTTGAGACTCAGCCCCGCTAGGCAGGGGAAAGCAGCTCCACCTCCAAGACCCCCAGAGCATCACCAAGGGGCCAGGCAGCGCCAGGCATAGGTGACGGGGACGCCTGTCCACTAGGAACGGCGATGAGGCCCAGCAAACTCATGCCACGGCACCCCCAACTGGTCACGATTCCCAGTGACGGCCAAGCTGTGATGGGATTCGGCCAGCAGCTTCTTCCCAAACCTGTTAATAAAGAGCCGTGAATCCATCTTCTTCCAGAGGGAGACAGCTCAGGCGGCCGTTCGGGGGGTTCCTCTTGCCACTTGGCCCGATCCCCCCTGGTCCTGCCTTGTGGAGAAGGCAGGAGGGTCTCATGGTTAAGGATAAAGAGAGGCGACCAGATGCGGCCATAGAGGGGCCCTCTCTCGGTCTGCATCCGTGCAGCGCCTAGCGCAAGGCGGCCCTGCTCTCTGCTGGACCCGCCGGCGCCCCGGTTCTGGTGGGGCGTGGCTGCTGAGTGCGGGCTCCGGTGCCGTTCTCTCTAGGCGCCAGGCCGGCATGCGCTGGCTGCGGGGGGAAGATCAGAGGCCCCTTCCTGCTCCGCGTGGCACCCGACACAGAGTGGCACGTGGGCTGCCTCCGCTGCAGCTGCTGCCGGCTCAGCCTGGCCCACAGCCGCACCTGCTTCCTGCGCGACGGCAGCGTTTACTGCCGAGCCGACTACCTCAGGTAAGGCCCCGCCTCGCGGTGGGGACTGAGCCCGGGGCCTCCTGCTCCGGCCCAGGGACTCCGCCCCGCGGCCGGCTCCTTTTAACCTCTCCGTGGAGCAGCCACTAGGGGGCGACAAAGCCCCACGTCGACCCACCGACCGGCGCATGCTGGGCAGTGGCTGGCTGAGCGGCCCCAGGGCCGCGTCTCCGCCCCAACCCCACTGGGGCCGGCCGCAGGGGCGAGAGAGGAGCTCAGTGCGCGTGGCGGCGGCTGCCGCCCATGGCACCCCCTGTTGGTGGTTCCCACGCTGCGGCACTGAGCGATCACGGCCTGCGGGCGTCCGACATCGATTAGGTGGCCGAGAACCGGCCAACTCGTTGCACCTGGGCCCAGCGCCTTCCCACGCTGGTTTGCAACAGGAACAAAACCAAACCAAAAAAAAAACCCCCACTCACCTTGCACGGGTGCTGCAGGATGGTCAGAGGCTGGGTGACCACCGGCCTGGGGCTCCTCTCGAAGCCAGCCTGCGTGAGGCCCATGGGATGTGGGCAGGACCCAGAAAGGGCTGGTCTAAATCACCCTGGCTCTACAGCTATCAAGGGAACAAGGCCCATTTACACCGGCTAAGCAGCTGGATTTTTGCCCCTTGTCCAGCTGGAGTTGCTGTAATGGGCTCCCTCCCCACCCCATGCCCATCAGTGCCAGGCTTGGGTAAGGGGCTCCCCCAGCCATGCCCATCCATGCCAGGCTTGCTCTAGTGAGATCCCTCCTCCTATACACCCCATGCCCATCTGTCTGAGCATCCCCTTTTCTCTGCCCCCCCTCCCCTACAGGCTGTTCTCCATGAGATGCGCCCGCTGCCGGGAGACCTTGCTGCCCTCTGACCTGGTGTTGCGGGCACGAGGGGCTGTATACCACCAGGCCTGCTTCCGCTGCTCCCGCTGCCAACGCCAGCTGCTGCCCGGCGAGCAGTTCGCTCTGTGGCAGGACGGGTTGTACTGCTCCATGCACCAGTGGCCTGGGCAGGAAGGGGCGGGGCCGGAGATGCCAGTATCAGCATGGACCAAGTGGCACCGGTCAGGTAAGCTCTGGGCCGGGTCGCTTGCACGGAAGGGGGCTCCCTGTGGGGAGCACGAGAAGCAGCCTTGGTACAACCCCATGCTGAGCTACCCAGGCAGAGCCTGGCTGCTCCTGGGGAGCCCCAGGCCAAACCCAGTTAAGGGCAAGGCAGGGGGGTTGCCTCACTGGACATACCCCCATGGTGCAAGCACCGTCTGCACACACTGCCGCGGGGGCGGGGGAACCATGCGACCAGGAGGGTATTTCACGCAGGAGCTGGCCAACAGCTTCCAATCTCTGCCATCCCGATTTGAACTAGCCCCTGAGAGGGAAGGAAGAGCCCACTCCCAGTCCCCTGGCCCACGCCAAGTTCTAGTGCGCCAACGTGCCCCACTGCCTGGTGTTTCGCCGAGCCCATCCTGCTGGGGTCTAACGTCCTGCCTCTTTCCCTGCCCCCAGCGATGGGCTCGAGCGTCCCCGGGGCCCAGGGCGGCTCAGGGAAGCTGGCCCGCGTCCGCACCGTCCTGAACGAGCAGCAGCTCCAGGCCCTGAGCGCCTGCTATGCGGCCAACCCTCGCCCCGACGCCGGGCTGAAGGAGCAGCTGGTGCGGCTGACCGGCCTCAGCTCCCGCGTCATCCGGGTCTGGTTCCAGAACAAGCGCTGCAAGGACAAGAAGCGGAACCTCATGAGCCTGCGGCAGCTGCCACCCCTGGTAAGAGGGACGTGCAGTCTGTCCCGGGACGGTACAACCCAGGCCAGGGAGGCCCAGAGGCAGTAGAGACTGGAGAACAGAGAGACCCACAGGGTCTGTCTGTGTCCGGGAGCCTTGACAGAAAATCCCCTTTATAGACACCGCAGCCCCAATCCGGTCTCTTCTCTGGCACAGGGATGCTGCAGGAGAAGCTCGGCGCCATCCCCATTAGGAACGCAGCAGCATCTGGTTCACTACTGAGTGTGAAACCGTCACTACTTACACTAGTGACATGAGCCCCGCAGGATGGCTTCTCCATTCAAGGTCCCTTTGTGGGGTCGCAGCCAGGCGTGGTGGGGTTTGGAGTGTAAATCCTGTAAGAGAAGGTGTAAATTGGGTGGGGACCCCAGGGAATCGGAGGTTTGCAAACCTCACAGGCTATTGTGTGGGTTCCAGGTCATGGAACTTTTTACCTGGGATTTATGCCCAGGGAAGGGGGATTCAAAGGAAAACTCCTGCAATGTTTGAGCTGTTCT
Source organism: Lepidochelys kempii (assembly GCF_965140285.1). NCBI lineage: Eukaryota > Metazoa > Chordata > Testudines > Cheloniidae > Lepidochelys > Lepidochelys kempii. The sequence continues at coordinate 13,451,277 of NC_136404.1, forward strand.
CTGTGTAGTAACCCTCCACCTTTATATAGTGCTTTTTATCCCTAGAGCTCAGAGGCCTTCCCGCAAGTGGGAGACCCCATTTTACAGGGGAGGATACAGGGTACATTTTACAGATCAGGGTAGGAAACTTGCCTAAGGCCTAGTGGCAGAGCCAGAAATAGAACCCAGGAGTCCTGGCTTCCAGTCCGGTTCTCCCATCCACAGGCTATTCTGCCCCCCAAGTTGGCCCTGTCCTGCCCAGCCCAATCAGAACTGGTTCTCGTATTAAAGCCCCATCCAAGCTTGAACCAATTTGCCCTCAGTGCAATGCCCCAGGGGCATTCTGGAGGGGAGCTTGGTCTCACCCCCCACCCCCCTCAGCCAGTGAGAGCCAAGCACTGAGGCGCTTGTGTGGAGACAAGTCAGCTGGGCTGAGCCCCGCCAACTCATTTCATAGATGGTCACATCACCCAGCCTTCCTCTCTCTGGTCTCGCCCCAGAGCCTGCAGGGTGCCGTGGGGACCCGGATGGTGGCCGCCAGCCCGCAGCCCCAGGACGAGGCATATGCGTGGAGCCCGGTGGAGGTTCAGAGGGGCAGGTCCTTGTGGCAGCTGGTGAGCTGCACCGAGGAGGCAGGTTTCTCCCAGCTGCTGCGGCTGATGGACCCCGAGCAGCACAGCTGGGTGGGCTCCGTTCTCCGCTAGATTCCTGAGCCAAAGTCCAGCGGAGTCAATGGAAGGGGATCCACTCCAGGGACTTCTGTGAGCTTTGGGTCAGGCCCCATCTACACAGTGTGGCTTGAGGGGTAATTCACACACCCACCCCTGGCACGCCACATCCACTGGTCACAGTGAGTTATAGAGACAAACCCCCCACCCCCGCCCGCTCCAGGCCCAGTTGGGTCCAACTCCACAGACCTCGTGGGATTGCACCTGCGTGCACCATACCTGAGCTTGCTCCTCGAGGATGCTGGCCTCCCTCCCTGGCCAATGCCTGCAGCCTCCCCACCCCCCGCTCTGCTTCTCCCCACCCCCTCTTTCCAGAGGGGAGGCCAGACCCCCCCCAGCAGAGCCCACCAGGGGCAGGGAAACTTGGCTGCAGTCCAGGGAGATCCTGCCCATTTACACCAGCTGAGGATCTGGCCTGGGATGGCCCTGCAGGTGCCCACCTGCTCAGGTTCTTTGCAATCATTGACTCCCTGGTCCGTACAGCACAGCCACTCCCAGGGCTAGATCCCTTCTCTAGCATCTTTCCTTCTCTCCCCCATTGCCCAGCCTCTGCCTTATTTATCTCAGAGGCATGATAGGGTCACATGACCCCTTTTCCTCACCTGGGCAGGTGTCAAAGGTGGGGCTGATACCCATCTCTCCTTAACGGGCCAGCTCCCTTGTCTCCCTGCCCCACCAGAGCCGCGAACCCTCCCTGTCTCTCTCTGGCTGTTGTATGTGCCTGTCGAGAGGCGGGTGGGATGAAGGACCCTGTACGAAACCCAGCTGGACCGTCCTGTGCTCAGGCTTTGGGAGACTTTGGTCAAATCACAGCCAAGTGGGGGATGCGGGTTGGGGGCAGTTTGCAGCGTCAACATCGATATTTGGGGCTGAGGGGGGTGTGGTTGTCTGGGGGGTAGCAGGGATTTGTGGGGGGGGGAGGTAAGGAGGGGAAATGTCGAACCGCCTACCCCTCAAAGAAATCTTAAAGCCTGGCCTGATCGCACAGCCTACACCAACACCCTGCTGCGTGGCCAGCCGGCCTGGTTAACGGATGTGACGGGCGTGCTCTGCCTCTGGCTAGGTGTGCCCAAAACAGGTGACATGGGCAGCGCTAGGAACATGCCCCCTTGTTCTGCGTTCGGTAGCACCAATAAAATTTCTTGTGTCCTGCAAATGGGTTCCCTCTGCGTCGCTCAGTACGCCATCCTTGGCGTGTTAACGCACCCCCTTCCTCTCCCCCTGCTCCAAGGCCCTGTTAGTGACACGGACAGTACTAACCTCCTCCTCTAGCTCGTAATCCTCTGGCAATCCTCGCAACGCCAGGCTCAGGAGAAAGATGATCCTCCCAAACCCGGGCTCCCTCTCGCCAGCGCAGGCTTGAATAACGCTGGAGGCCAAGCGTAATCCCGCCAAGCATCCGCTAGGTGTCAACCCACTCAGTCGCATGGCAAATGTAGCCGCGCTGCGGATTTGGGGCCGGAGGCAATTTGCTTGGAAAGCTGGTTTGGGAGAGTTCAGCCATGGAAGGGTAGCCCGGCTTGGAAGGGCTGCCAGGGAGGGTCCCGCAGGGTTTGCAGCATGGACTCAGAATAGTCAGAGCTCAGACATCACCGACTGAGACAAGGGGGCGGGGAGGAGGAAAAAAAGGGAGGCGCTCAGCTTTTCACCCCATCGGAAAAGCCTCTTTAGACGACCAGCTCTGTGGAGCAGGGACTGTCTTTGTGTTATGCGTACAGCGCCTTGCACAATGCTGTTCTATCCGGGTTCTTATACCGCACCCATCCCCGGACGATCGGAGCGCCTTCCAGTCACACATTAAGCAATGTGGCCCGCTTCTGTCACGTGTGGTTTGTTCTTTCTCTCGTCCCCTAGCACAATGAAGCCCTGATCCTTGACCGGGGCTGCGAGGCACTACAGAGATAATAATTAATTAGTAGGCGCCTCAGAGAGAGGAATCTCGACGGGATTTGCGTGTCCCACTCCCTTAACCGCTTTTGGAAAGCCCAGCCCTATATTACTATTCCAGCCCCTCCTACCCGTCACCCTTGTTACTGTGGTGCAGCAGCTGGCCTCCTCCCCGGAGGTGGTGATGCCCACGCAGACGGGGCGCAATGGAATAAGCCGTTTGATTCTAGACCCCAGTTGTTATCACATCACCGCGTTGGGTTCAGCTTTCGGTGCCACCGAGCTCCCAGCTCAGGGACCGGGTACCAGGAATCAGTAACTCGCGTCGGCATCTGTCATGTAGCCAGCAACCTCTGTGCCTGCCAGGGCCCATCTTTACAAGCTCAGCCTCGAAAAGGAAGAATCTAACTTTGCCACTAGGGGGCAGCACAACTCCAACAAAAACCCGCCCCCCAAATAAGCTCTATTGGAAAGGAAACTTTCTTTCATGCAAAAGGATGAGGCTGTGGGTCCACCAAAGCTGCAATGAGCCTGTAATCTCCCCCCTTGCTGGGAATGTTGGGGGGAAGGGGTATCCCCAGACCCTGCTTCCCGTGATGCAGTTTAATCTGGGCACTGGTCGACGTAGGAAGGAGTTAAAATGGAACGAGCTTGGGAGGGGGAAGTGTCATTAAGCCTGGTACCTGTCACTGCAGGTCTCTTATGGGATGACAGAACGTTGCATCATTCTGTATAGATGGGATGCAGTAAGGGGAAGAGGATTCGGCCTGTCATCGATCTATCCATCCGTCCGTCCGTCCGTCCCCCCACACCCACCGTGGTGTTAGCTAAGAGCTGAGAGACACGAGGAGAAATATACATGAAAAGAATTCAGTTCCCAAGCAGCAGGCCCATAGCCTGCCAAGCCACAGTGTGTGTATGTGTGTGTGTGTGGTGTAGGGATGAGTGCGTCCAGCGTGTGCGTGCCATGGCTACGTGCGGTGTGCGTTTGTGGAAGGTATGCCTGCCTGCTGTACGTGCGGTGAGAGCGAGGCATATGTGTAGCATGTACAAGTGTGTGCCTGGGCCATGTGTGTAGCTAACATGGGCTGGAGACTTGGGTGTGAAACCACACGGGCGCTCCTTGCCCTGGTGGCTGCCAGCCGCTGTGGCAGTGCCCTGCATTTCCAGGCCGGATTGATCTGTCCTGTGCCCCTGACCCGCCTTGCCCTGGAGCAGCCAGATCTTCCTTGAGCCTGGGCTGTCAGCTGGAGCAGTGCTTCTGTCCTCTGCTGCTGCTTCCCCCACCAGCAGGAAGGATGCGGGCCCCAGAAACATTCCACCCAAGCACCTGCTCCTCTTTGTCCAGGCTCCGCTGCCTGGCCAGTCCTCAGGACCCTAGCTGAGGGGTCAGGGGAGCACCTCCGAGCTCAGGTGAAGGGGATCCAGACGCTCCAGGCCCCCCAGGATTTCCTCTCCAGGAGCAGGCTGTGATTAGCAGGTTGCTGAAACTTTCCGGCTGGACCAGAGCAGCATGTTAAAGAGCCCGGGGCACTGGGAGGATGCAGGCTCAGCGTCAGCCCTGGAGTAACAAGGAGGAGATGCAGAGATCACAGCACCAGTGGGGCTAAAGGAAACCAATTCACATGCCTCCCCCACACAGGCATGGCTGCAAACTGCTAACCCCTTCTGGGCAGCCCGGCCCTCAGCCGTGATGGGGACTCAGCTGTCCAGGCTGTAAAATGGGGCTAATAAATCTGATCTATTTAGGCTATGAGCTCTTAGAGGCAGGGGCTCTCCCACAATCGAGGCCCTGATCTCAGCCAGGGCTTCTCTGTGCTACTGTAACACAAGGAAAAACTGGGGGGGGGGGGGGGCTGATTCTGGGAGCTCTGATGCAGTGGCTCAGCCCGCTAGCCAGCTGGCCTAGTGGTCAGGCAGTGGCCTCACAGGTCTTTCCAGTCTGCCTGTCCGGAGTGGGCCTTGCCAGGCTGTATATAGCAGGCCTCAGTCTATCCTTTGTGTTTCCTCTTTGAGGGTTCTGGCACGACAGAGGGGAGGGCCCCAGGCTTCCCACTCCACCAGTCCCAACCCAGGGCCTTTAAGGGGTGTTGCAGTGGCTGGACCACTCATTGGTCCACCCCAAATTATGCTCCCTGCTGGGTCACGGCATACCGGGCTCTGGCTTCTCCGTTTGGGGTGTGGTCCCAGTCTCAGCATCTGTGTCGTCTGCCAGGACAACCTCCCGTTCTTCGGGGCCTCTGGGGGGGTTCTCGGCTGCAAAGAGAAGGGAAACCTGGATCCCTGCTCCCAGAGTGGCCTAAGCAAGGCGGCAGTCACTCTGCCGGTGGCTCCAGGCATCAGCCTGATGGCCCAGTGCAGCCCGTGCACGCTCTCACCGGCCTAGCAGTGCCCTTTTAAACTGCCCCTCTGCTTACACCATGCCCTGCAGCTGCTGAGGGGCAGGGCCTCCCTGGCCCAGTGCGGCTCCAGGCCTTGCCCTGGGTCCATACACCCCTTCACCCAGGGGGATGGGGAAACGGCAGTGAGGGTCACAGGCAGCAGGGATGGAAGGAGGGAAATCAAAGGCCTAAGGCAATGCACACACCGTTCCCTGGCAGGAAAGAGGAGAACACCGCTCCGATTCCAAGCTGTTGAAAAATCCATTGCAGGTCCCAGGGGAGCCAGTGGTTGAGTCCAGGCTATGGCCCAGCTTGGATAATATATCAAGTGAGATGGCAACGCAGCCCGGAGTGCATGGGGGAAGGGCTGTTAATGCATGTAACCCAGGACTCCAACCCGGCTGCTTCACTGGGATGTGGCCAGATGGAGCTCAGCATGTGTGGGGGCGGGCGCTCTCCCCCTAACCTGGAGGGGTGCTGTGACCTCCTGATGGTGCAGCTCCAGGTGCTGCCAGAAACTGCTGCCCCGAGAGTCTTGCTCCCAGGGAGGCCACTGGGTGATGGGACAGAACAATGAGCAAGAGCCTGGTTTTGAGTTCGCTAAGGTCAGGATCGGTCCATTGACTTCAGTAGTTACACCTGCTTGCACCAGCGGCAGTGAGAGAAGAATCAGGCCCTCAGGATCTGGCCCAAGAGCAATGACACCAGACATGTGGTCTGGCAGCCTGTGGGCTCTGGGAAGTCCCTTGCTGGGCAGGGCTGGGTTTAACTTTGGCCACACATCGAATCATAGATTAGGGTTGGAAGAGTCCTCAGGAGGTCATCCAGTCCAACCCCCTGCTCAAAGCAGGACCAACCCCAGCTAAACCATCCCACGTCTCTTCCCTGCCATGCTACAGAAGTACATAGCACTGAACTGAAACAGGGAGCCTGGGTCTGCCTGGCTGTGTGTGCGTACAAACGGATGTGTGGGAGTTTTTTGACACCAGTATATGGGGGGGGCCTTGATTCTTGATCTACTGTAAAACATACAGCCGCACATGTGCGTAGACAAGCACACACATTACACACATGCATACTGCAGGGACCAAATGCACATGCAGTGTTTACACAGATGGGCAGAGGTACGAGCCTTTGCTTCATGTATACACACGCACGCACGCACAGAAGCACACCCCCATGGAAGCAAACTGCAGAGAGAGCAGTGTAAGCAAGCACACTCCACCCCCAGGGATACAAGGGGGGGGATGTGAATTCTGGAGGGGTTGTCTTTGGGTGTCCAATATTTAGGTTTCTGGTTTTTTCATAGGCGTTTTCTGGTCGAGACATTTTATGGAGAAGTTGGGCGGGGGGCAAGGGAGGAATCAAACAAGCTTGGGGCTTCTCAGGGTATTTTGGTTCCTGGCTGGAAGCAGAAAGGGCCCTGAAAAACGCCACGCTTTCTGGGTACGTTTGCAGATCCCTAAGGCAGACACGTGGCGCAAGCCGGCATGCATGGCCATCCAACGGCAGGCCCTTCCCTGCACAACCACAACCCATGTACGGACACGCACCCCGACACACTGCAGCGTGTCTGTACCGGGTGCTCACTCCCATCCCATTGCTCCGGGCGTGCATCCGCGTGGTGTGGCATGGGAGTATTTTTGTGTGGCTCTGTGCGCGTGTATCTGCGTACACGTCTGGGTGTGCGACTGCTGTGGTGGGTCATGTGTGTTTGTGTGTGTCGGGGGGGGTGCTGCGGGGTGCATGTGCACACAGGCCTGTGTGTAGTTCTGCGGGTGCGGGGGTGGGTGGGTGTGTGTGGGGGGTGCTGCGGGGTGCATGTGCACACAGGCCTGTGTGTAGTTCTGCGGGGGGGTGTGTGGGGGGGGGTGCTGCGGGGTGCATGTGCACACAGGCCTGTGTGTAGTTCTGCGGGGGCGGGTGTGGGTGTGTGGGGGTGCTGCGGGGTGCATGTGCACACAGGCCTGTGTGTAGTTCTGCGGGGGCGGGGGTGTGTGTGTGTGGGGGGGTGCTGCAGGGTGCATGTGCACACAGGCCTGTGTGTAGTTCTGCGGGTGCGGGTGTGTGTGTGTGGGGGGTGCTGCGGGGTGCATGTGCACACAGGCCTGTGTGTAGTTCTGCGGGGGCGGGGGGGTGTGTGTGTGTGTGGGGGTGCTGCAGGGTGCATGTGCACACAGGCCTGTGTGTAGTTCTGCGGGGGGGGGGGGGTGTGGGGGGGGTGCTGCAGGGTGCATGTGCACACAGGCCTGTGTGTAGTTCTGCGGGGATGGGGGTGTGTGTGTGGGGGGGGGGGGTGCTGCGAGGTGCATGTGCACACAGGCCTGTGTGTAGTTCTGCGGGGGCGGGGGTGGGTGTGTGTGTGGGGGGGGTGCTGCGGGGTGCATGTGCACACAGGCCTGTGTGTAGTTCTGCGGGGGCGGGTGTGTGTGTGGGGGGGGGTGCGGGGTGCATGTGCACACAGGCCTGTGTGTAGTTCTGCGGAGGCGGGTGTGTGTGTGTGTGTGTGGGGGGGTGCTGCGAGGTGCATGTGCACACAGGCCTGTGTGTAGTTCTGCGGGGGCGGGGGTGGGTGTGTGTGGGGGGGGGTGCTGCGAGGTGCATGTGCACACAGGCCTGTGTGTAGTTCTGCGGGGGCGGGGGTGGGTGGGTGTGTGGGGGGGGGTGCGGGGTGCATGTGCACACAGGCCTGTGTGTAGTTCTGCGGGGGCGGGGGTGTGTGTGGGGGGGGGGGGTGCTGCGAGGTGCATGTGCACACAGGCCTGTGTGTAGTTCTGTGGGGGCGGGTGTGTGTGTGGGGGGGGGTGCGAGGTGCATGTGCACACAGGCCTGTGTGTAGTTCTGCGGGGGCGGGGGTGGGTGTGTGTGTGGGGGGGTGCGGGGTGCATGTGCACACTGGCCTGTGTGTAGTTCTGCGGGGACGGGGGTGGGGGTGTGTGTGTGGGGGGGGGTGCTGCGAGGTGCATGTGCACACAGGCCTGTGTGTAGTTCTGCGGGGGCGGGGGTGTGTTCGTGGCTCTCTCTGCGTGTCGCAGCGTGTGCGATATAGATCTGGGTGAGCCTCAGTGTGTAGGCCTGGGCCTGTGTGGCTGTGTATTAGCCTGTGCCCTGTCTTTGTCTGGATGGGCCCTTTGTGTGTTTGTGTGTGTCTTGCGGAGTCCACCTGTACCTATGTCTGGCGTGTACACTGTATGTCTACTCATGTCTCAGTGTGTGTGTCTGCATGGGTAGGAGTGTATCATGTGGCTTCGCGTGTTGTGGCATGTACACTGTATGTACTGTGTGGCGTGTCTCGCTGTGTTCATCCGTGTGTCTGGTCCTGTCCCACCTCCTCCCCAGCTCTTCAGGACCAGGTTCCTCCCTGCCCAGCGCCGAGGGCCTTGCTGGCAGCGATCCCAATGAATTCAGCGCTGTCCTTAGATCAAACAGCTGGACGAAGAGGTGTTTCTCAGCCCCCTCTTTATGCCGCCAGCCTCCCCCGCTCCCCCCGCCACCTGTCGCTCGTACAAACAGCTTGTTAGCAGCTGCATCTTCAAAGGCCCCTCAGAAAGGAGACTGCTGGGGGCAGGGGGGCTGATCTGATCTGCCTTCTGTCCCCCCCCTCCGGACGGGTCCCCCCATCCCCAGCCCCACTTGCTAACAGCACCTGAATGCGGCCCCTCGGCTTCTTCAGCCAGTGTCGGGCCTGGTCCCCCGCGTTTGGGGTCACTGCCCCCCTGCTCCCATGCCCACTCTGTGCCCCTCCTGCCATGGTCTGGCCCCCCTCTTACCCTTCCCCAGCCCTCCTCCCCCCCACGAGATATCAGTGCTCCGGGCGGCCAGGACCATGGGCAGAAGGGTTTTGGCTGGGGTGGGGAAGGGGCTGGGACTAGCAGGGTGCATGGCCCCCAGTCTCCCCTGGGAGAGCCTGTGGGGTGACTCCCGGCCTCGCAGGCTGACAGCGAGGGAGACCGAGAGAACTGCCAGGTCTGGCAGGGTCCAGCAGCCTCGCTATCTTCCCTGCATCCCAGCCCTGGCGCTGAGGGGCACCCCGTAGGGGAAGAGGGGTGGGATCTGGGAGGAAGGATCCGTTCTCCATGCCTCCACTTGTCCCCAAAGCAAGAGAGCTGTCCCCTCCCATCTCCAGCTCCACACGGCTCCCAGGATTGAAACCTAATTACAGCCCCCATGGCCGGGGCAGCTGACGCCCCGTATCTCTGATCGGGATCTTAATGGGTTCTCTATGGAGACCGAACGCAGCCTGGGAGTTACGGCCAGAGGCCTGGCTGGGCCCAGGGGAGGCTAAGCCGCATGGGGAGCCATCAGCCCAGCGCACCCCCAGCAGGTCCCAGCCCTGGTAGGTTTCCCCATTGGGCGTCCAAGGTTAGGGCTTATCTTCCCAGGTGTGGGAGACAAAAGCTGGGCTGCAGGGTGGCGCCTGGAGGGTGGGCACCCTCCAGCCGTGCGTCCTCCAGGCCCTGCTGCTGAATGCCAAGGGGTGCATCCCCCCCTCCTCCCTCGGTCTCCCCCCTCCCCCGGCCACATGGACCCGGCCACGGCTCGGCTCAGCCCAGAGGGAAGGGGGCTGCCCTGGGCAGCTCGGGCCCTGGTGCAGTATGGAAAGAAGAGGCCTTTGGAGGTGGGGACCTCAAGGCCAGCCCTGGAGCTGAGCAGCTACTGCCCCAAGCCAGGGTCTACACTGCGGGGCTCCATGTGGGGTTAGCGTGGGGCTGCCTGTGACACCCAGCCCCACATCGCAGGACAGGCCCCCTCGTGCCTGCATGCATGTGCTCCAGGACCCCAGACTCAAAGACACAAACACATCCAGACTCAAAGACATCCCCAGACACAAACACCCTCACACACACATAACTACAGTCACACACACGCACAAACACGCTCCCACAGATACACTCATACAAACACAGATACAACCATCTTCAAACACCCCCCCACAGACATAATCACACCCACACAGATAGTCACACACAGATACACGCACACACACAGGGAGAGCAAGGCCCAATCCCTTTGCATGGTCAGGGCTCAGCCTCGAGAGCCCAGGGAGCACAGAATCCTACATCATTAACACAACAGCTTCCCCGGCACCTCGCCCCCTGTCCACCGGTCTGGCTGATCCGGGTACGTGGCTCTCCCTTGAGGCTCTATTTCCCTCCTGGAGGAGCAACAGCTTCTCCCATTGACTTGGCTCCTTAGTGCAGAGGTGGGCAAACGACGGCCTGCGGGACCGTCCTGCCCGGCCCCTGAGCTCCTGGCCCGGGAGGCTCGCCCCCAGCTGCTCCCCCGCAGCCACGCCGCCGCGTGGGCAGTGCTCTGGGCGGCAGGGCTGTGCGCTCCTGCAGGGCAGCGCGGCAGCGTGTCTGGCTCTGGCGTGGCTCCCGGACACGCTGCTCTGAGCGGCATGGCAAGGGGGCAGGGGTCGGGGGGTTGGATAAGGGGCAGGGGGTCCTGGGGGACAGTCAGAGTGCAGGGAGCGGTTGGATAGGGGGTGGGGCCCTGGGGAGGTGGTTAGGGGCAGGGGGTCCCGAGAAGGGGCAGTCAGGGAACGGGGATCAGGGGGCAGTTGGGTAGGGCAGAGGTTCTGGGAGGGAGGGCAGTCAGGGGATGGGGAGCAGGGGGGCTTAGATAGGGGGTGGAGTCCCGGGGGGTGGTTAGGGGCAGGGGTCCTGGGAGAGGGTGGTCAAGGGACAAGGAGAAGGGGGTGGGGTTGGATGGGTGGGGGGTTTTGAGGGGGGTGGGAAGGGGCGGATAGGGGGCAGGGGCCAGGCTGTTTGGGGAGGCACAGCCTTCCCTATGTAACCCTTCTGCCCGACAGAGTTGGCAGCAACAAGGGCCAGGTTCAATATCTAGGGGATCCATTCCAATAACACAATGCAAACCGGCTCGAGCCCCCACCCAGTGACCTGGGACAAATATATACCACCCCCGCTGGGCGCCTCCAAGAGGCAGTACTTCCCCTCTCGCAAGCACCTAGTCTGAGTAGCAAAAAGCCTTTTAATAACAGAGAGAAACAATGTGGCATTATGTTGGGGAAACACCACCAACAGGATTCATAACACAACCCATGAGCAAAAAACCCACCCCAAGCAAATTGGGGCATGCCCTTTCCCTTTGGTTCTTGAGTCCAGCAACCCCAAATCACCCAAAGTCCCAAAAGTCCAATGACCCAAAAGTCTCTGTCCCTGGTCAGGGCAGCCCCAGAGTTCAAAAGTTTATCTACAGAGCTTTACCTCCCAACCTGGGTGGAGATAGGGGTGGAGGTAAGAGGCACCTTACATCATTTGAAGCTGACCGCCCCACAGCTCCATAGGCCTTCGCTTCGCTCCACCCGCCGCCCCACGAACTGCTTCGCTCAGCTCCGTGGCCCACGCGCAGCTCCCGCCGTCCAGCAGATCCACAAACTGCTCCGCATCCCACCAGCCACTCCTGCTGTCTTATGAACTGCTCCACCAGCCTGTCCACAAGGAACTCCAGCCCTCCCACAAACTGCTCCACAATATATCTTCAGGCTCCCCCACTACTTAACACAACACTCAGTGATTTCAGCTCTTAGGCAATTGTGCTGGTACACTATTAGCCCAAAATGAGCTCAGCAGCCTATAATTAGATTTCTAATGGAATCAAAATTAGCTCTGATATTCCACAGAGGAGAGAGGAGGAAGTGCAATTAGCACATAAAGCCCTCACCAAGAGGCCCATACCACCAAATGTTAATACTTGTCCACAATCTTTCTCAATTCACAGAGTTTTGAAACCCATGACCCTTGCCTAGTGAGTGCTACTTAGTTGATGGTGAGTCCCTCCATCATAACAAAAGGCCAAGTACAGTTCCAAGCACAGTTCCCATAATCAGGGTAATAACAATTTATTCTTCCTGCCCCAATAACAGAGACACTGGGGATCCCACAGCAGCCAAAGTGACCATTTGGGCAGCTATGGGCTCATTCTAGGCAGGGTGGGTGTGCCTATGCAAATGAGGTCAGCCCCTGAAGTTCTTTTCCACAACTTGCCACACCTCACCACCAGATGTCAGGGTGGAGCTCATCCTGACACTGCTTACACCTACATGGCCCTCCAAACAGTTTCACACCCCAATGTGGCCCTTGGGCCAAAAAGTTTGCCCACCCCTGCCTTAGTGGGTTAGTTCAGACCCTCTGCTGTCTATTCTGCTGGCCCTAATTGAATCCAGAGGCCTCATCCAGTGTTAAAATAGATGAGAAGTCAAACTCAGGTCCTGACTACAGTGATTGTAACAGATCCAGAAATGCTGGCACCAAATAAGGGAGGTGTTAATGACCTGGCACCATCCCACTCGGTACCTACCAGGATTGGAGCCTAGAAACCCCTAATTTGGGGGTGCTCAGACTCTCTCCGGTGCCCCTCAAGGGCTGTGTCGTCTTGGTTCTTTCGAAGTAAGCAGCAATGAATCGGCGCTGGCTTGGGGCAGTCCAAAGACCATGGAAATCAGCACAAAGCCACTAGCCGACGTCAAGAGCAGGTTGTTATTGCTCGGTCGGAAACAATGTTTCAAAAGCGCAAACCGTTGGGGAGAATTTTTCCTCCTGTTCGGATTTTTCCCACAGTTTTTCGACGAAAAGCCCCGAACGTCTCCATTTTCCTAACCGGCCGGGCCCCCAAAATTCCAGCTGCTTATGAAAAATGAAAGGTGGGGAGGATTTTTGTTTGTTTGTTTGAAAATTCAAAAAAACATCCATGAAAAAACGTGGGTGGTGGGACCTGTTAAATTCTCCCATTGCTTCTTGGCCAATCCCCTTTTCCAACCAGCTCTGCTGACTTCCTGGGGCAGTGGGTCGGGACTTTGAGCACTTGGGCCGTGGGTCAGCCGTGGCCCAATTCTCTTCTCCCGTGCACCATGGCTTGCTGGGAGTGACCCTTGTATTGACCAGAGTCAGAGAGTGGAGAATCAGTCCCTTTGGTTCCATTAACAGCCCACGGCCCCTCCGGCAGCCCTTGCAGCAATGGGCTGTCTCCATCCTTCTCTATTTCCTCTCCTCCACTCATGTGGACACGGCCCCTTCTGCCAGACGGCTGCACCGTTGACCCTCTGGTCATTAGGATGCTGATTGCAGGGCACGGATTCTGTTGGCTTCATTTTTCACAGAGGAAAATAGATGAGGGAAGCCGGCTCCTCCCTGGGGTGAGGGAGCAGCAAAGAATGGCAAGCACAGGCCTTGCTAAACCCAGCCCTTGGCTTGGCCTCGCTGCCTTCAGTCAATCCAGCCCCCCTTCCTCCCCCGCACTGTTCAGAGCGGGCAGGACTTAGCCAAAGCCATGCCCAGCCCCAGAGCTCTGAAGCTGGGTCGATTCTCCCCTGATGCGCCTGCAAAAGTCCCTCTGTGCGACTGACGCACTGCCCTGGGTGGAAACGTTTAACAAGGTTTTCGACTGCAGGCCCATCTATCACTGCACAGCGGAGAAGCCTGGGGGGAGGGCGCCCTGCGGAAGTGGGATCAACACAAGCAGCGGGAAACGGAGCTCTCTTCTCAGCTGCTGCCTGCCCCCTCTTCTTTATGGCCAGGAGTCCTATCTCACTGTAACAATTCCCTGGCTACTAAGGAACCTCATCGCCCCCTCTGTGTTGCAGACCATGACCAGTCGTCTCCAGCTTCAGCAGGGCTGCCCGTATCATAGAATCATAGAATCATAGAATATCAGGGTTGGAAGGGACCCCAGAAGGTCATCTAGTCCAACCCCCTGCTCAAAGCAGGACCAATTCCCAGTTAAATCATCCCAGCCAGGGCTTTGTCAAGCCTGACCTTAAAAACCTCTAAGGAAGGAGATTCTACCACCTCCCTAGGTAACGCATTCCAGTGTTTCACCACCCTCTTAGTGAAAAAGTTTTTCCTAATATCCAATCTAAACCTCCCCCACTGCAACTTGAGACCATTACTCCTCGTTCTGTCATCTGCTACCATTGAGAACAGTCTAGAGCCATCCTCTTTGGAACCCCCTTTCAGGTAGTTGAAAGCAGCTATCAAATCCCCCCTCATTCTTCTCTTCTGCAGGCTAAACAATCCCAGCTCCCTCAGCCTCTCCTCATAAGTCATGTGTTCCAGACCCCTAATCATTTTTGCCATAGTATGGCAAGAGAGTCTCTGTGTGTGGTTAGCAGTACGGGGTCTGTGAAACATGGGTGAGCAGTCTGATTCCAACTAGTAGAGGACAGGGGTGCCACATACACATTGGACAACTTATTAAAGGCAACACAAATAATTAGGGGTATGGAAGAGCTTCCATAGGAGAGATTAAAGAGACTGGGTCTGTTCAGCCTGGAAAAGAGACAACTGAGGGGGGGAATAGGATAGAGGTCTGTCCAATCATGACTGATGTGGAGAAAGTGGATAAGGGCGTGTTGCTTGCCTCTTCACAGAACGCAAGAACAAGGGGTCACCCAATGAAATGAATAGGCAGCAGGTTTAGAACTAACAAAAGGACATATTTCTTGACACAATGCGCAGTCAACCCGTGGAACTCATTGCCAGGGGATGCTGTAACAATAGATAGAGAATGGAGTATGTACGGTGATAGGCAGCTCTGCTACAGTTAAGGTTGAGACTCAGTTTAGATTGAAAGATAGATAAACAGACCACACTTGGCACTTTAAAACGCTTCACCAACGCTCGCTAATGCACTACAGGTAGGGATGTATCATTCACACCATTTTATAGATGGACACACAGAGAGAAGTGACTTGTCCAGGGTCACACGGCAAGCCCATACCAGAGCCAGGAACAGAATCCCAGCATCCTGGCTTCTCGTCCCCTGTTCTAACCACTAGATATCCTTCAAATACTACTCTGAAAACTGTCACATGCATATCCCATAGAGCATGTGTATGAAGAGCTGCTAGCCCAAAGGGAAGAGTCCATTTTAGATAGAGCAGGATCCAGGAACCACAATTGTTTTCACTGGTCAAGGATAATTTACAGCAACAGGGCATGAGATTCTAGGAGCTTGCAGAGAGATGCAGAGCTATTCTGCTGGGTCATGCTTATGCCTGGAGCTAGGCCCCTATGCATAGATGCAGAGCAAGTTTGCTGACTCAGCCAGGCAGCTCAACCAGTTGGGCTCTATTAATTTCAACCCAGGAGTATTCAAGGGTGTAAGGCACAGGAAAGTAGGGGCAGGGGGCAGAGAGATCCTGCATAAAAAATGCCCTAGATTAGGAGAAGGCTTAAGTTAAGAGTTATGTATTACTGTTTTCGAGACTAGCAGTAGGCGGCAGGAGGCTTGGGTCAGGTCCTATGTGTGTTCACACAGGTGCATGAGGGTAGGTTCGGCTCAGATCTTGCATGTGTGTGTATCTCTCGCTACAGAGGTGCTCAGCCTCTCCCAGCAGGAGGCGTTGTAGGGATCCGTGCAGGAGCTTTGGCCAAAGGGGAACTCCAAGTTATTCCAGTCCCAGCCTCTCCAAGCACAAGCAAAGAAAAGGATCCCCGCAGATCCTGCTGGCCTGTGAAATGTAATTAATGCCCTCACCCACACCTCTCCCTCCTCTGTGCAATTGCCACAACTTCTCCTTTGCAGATAATAAACCGGAAAATATCCCCCATTTAATTGCAGAATGTAGAGATATCACAGGGTCATTAAAATGCCATGAATATGGAAATGAAATCCACAGGCACACAGGGAGATAATGGAGGGGAAAAGGAGCAGCAGGTGAAATGAAAAGGTACAAAGGTCAGCCTGTCTTTGAAGCACTGGGCTCTGGGTGATCTCACACAGCGCTCTGCATTGAGCCCCCCCAGTCAGTGGGGTGGGAGAGGCAGGTCTCATCGCATCTTGGCCTGTTGCTCAGGGACACTCAAAGCAAATGCTAAGGCAACCTTCCGTCCAGCATGTGCTCCACATTGCACTTCGCACGGCCTGAGCCGCTGAAGAGATGCATCTGCTGGGGAGGCTGCTGTTCTCCATTGCGGGTTCAGTCCTTGCCGATGGAGATCAGGCGTGACGGTTCTCATATTAGTGTCCCTTAGATCACAGCAACGTTTCCCCAGGTGGCTGCTTAAGCCCATGCAGTCGAGTTCCAGCCGAGTGGTTCAGTCTCCGCCAAAGCCGCCCCGAAGTTACCTGGTCCAGGGAGTCACACGTGCACCACGGATAATTGTGCACGGTCTCTTGTTCCGACGGTCTCCATCCTGCTCGTGCAGTGGCGTGTGCGTGCATCGTGACTGAGGCCACGACGTGGGCGCCCGGCCTCGGAAACGGAGCTGGAGCGTGAGGCTTTTCCCCAGACACGAAGAGCAGCCTGGGCCGCCCCCCAAAACCCACTTCCAAACACCCCAGAACTTCTGCTTCTGCAGTTCCCGCTGTGCAGCTCCAGAGGGTTTCAGTAGCCGCGGGTTTCATTAGCTGAGGAGAGGGCTTCACTAGCCAGGGGCTTTGCAATGGGTGAAGGCCCTTGTTAGTGGCCAGTTCAATAGCAGCATTCGTCTCCGTTGCGCGGTGGTTCTCGGCGCTAATTTGGGGCGGCAGCTTTGCTGGGGGGGCCGCCTGTGAGTGGGGAGCTCATTAGGGAGGTGAGTGACATGGCACCGAGGCTCCCCCGGTCCTTCCCTCCCCTCCTGCTGCCGCCTGACGGACCCAGCTTCTTCCCGCGCCGCAGGCTTGCTCGCCGCTTGCCAGCAGTTGACACTGATGCGAGTTGCTGGGGGGCGGGGAATGAATAAGGGGGATTCGCTAATTGGAGTGGAGCCAGCCTGGGAGCCGCTATGCAAATGAGGTGAGGCAGGGGAGGCTCCAGTTGGACCACTGACAAAACCACATGGTGTTCCAGGCCCTGGAGACCAGGTCCCAAGAAGGTCTGGAGCAGATAGATCACACGGCAGCCGGACCCAGGGCCATCTACAGCCACCATGTCTACGGTCTCACACCCTAGCTCCAGGAGTCCACAGGGTCACCAGGTGGCCCTAAGCATCCCCAGTAGGGACTGCACGACCTGGCCTATAGGGCTTCTGACAACTAGAACCCTTGGCTTCCCTCAGTTCAACTCCCCCGCCTCCTGGCTGCCCAAACACCACAGAAAACCCAGCCTCCTCTCCCACCACCCACCCCCAACTGGCTCCCCGCCTTGTGCCGCAGCCCAGCCTAGCTCCTCACCCTCCCCAGGGCGTGCGCCTCATCCCTGCTCTCGTTCCCTTGCTCCCTACGCACCTCAGCATCCTCTCTCTCTGCCACACCCTGCATCCCCCTCGCTTGCTTTCATCTAGGCACCTTCATTCAAGGCACTTCTCTGCTTCGGGGGGCTCAGCTGCCAGGCTGGGGAGAGTGGCATAAACCCCTAGATAAACAGATGGGTGTGCATGGGGATAGATAGAGAGATGGATGTGCATGGGGATGAAAGGATGTGTACGGAGACAGATGGATGGGTGTGGTGGATGGATGGATGGATGCGTGTGTAGGGGGATAGATCAGGGGGTGGGCAAACTTTTGGGTCTGGAAATTGTATGGCGGACCATGAATGCTCACAAAATTGGGGGTTGAGGTGTGGGGGGGGGCTGAGGGCTCCGGCTGGGGATGTGGGCTTTGGGGTGAGGCTGGGGATGAGGGGTTGGGGGTGCAGGAGGGTGTCCAAGCTGGGACTGAGGGATTCAGAGGGAGGGAGGAGGATCAGGGCTGGGGTAGGGGATTGGGGTGCAAGAGGAGGTCAGGGATGCAGGCTCCAGGTGGCACTTGCCACTGCTTCTGGGAGCTGCTTGAGGTATGTCCCCCCTCCGGCTCCTACATGGAGGTGCAGCCAGGCAGCTCTGCGCACTGTCCTGTCCGCAGGCGCCGCCCCTGCAGCTCCCATTGGCCATGGTTCCTAGCCAACGAGAGCTGCAGGGGCGGCAGCGTGCAGACCCCCTTGGCTGCCCCTATGCGTAGGAGCCAGAGGGGAGACAGGGCAAGCCCCAAACCCCGCTCGCTGTCTGGAGTGCCAGAGTGGGGCAAGCCCTGGACCCCGCTCCCCAGCAGAATCTCGAAGGCTGGATTAAAACATCTGGAGGCCCAGATGCAGCCCCTGGGCCGTAGTTTGCCCACTCCTGGGATAGATAGATGTACATGGGGAAGGATAGCTAGCTAGAGAAATGGGTGTCTCCGAGGACATACTTTCTCTCCTCCTTCAGATCTCCACTTAAATCCAAATCCATCCCAGACTCCTTGCTCCCCTCACTTCCCCAGTAACCCACCTCGGTCCCCCTCTCTTGCCTTGCATCCATCTTACTTTGTCTGTTCTCTGGGGCAGGGGACCTGCATGCTCCCCCCGCCTGGCTGCCCGCCCCACACTATCACCCAGGGAGCAGCTCAGACACTCCCTCTAGCCTCATTAGGGTTTGGCTGAAGAGGGGAGGAATCTGAGGAGGGAGGCAAGTTGGGGTGTCCTCATCTCCCTCAGGTTGGTTGGAAGGTACAGCTGGGGCTTCTGGACTGGTGCTGTTCACCTGTGGTTGCCTTATAGGACTAGACAGAGATGCCCTAAAGGGGGCTTGAACCTGTATCAGCAGGATCAAATGCTCTATGCTCTGGGGATTGATTAACCAGCCATGAGCAGACATGTGCTCTCCTCTGGTTTCTGCTCAACCTTTCCCATCAATCCCAATTGGGAGTAGCATCTCCCAGCAGCGCCGGGCCATCAGTCAGCTCCTGCCCTCATGACTGAGAGCCCACCTGCACTGACAGCTCTGAAATGGAACTGGAGTCCCCAGGGGGCCAACACAGAGAGAGAAAGCAAGCAAGCGCCCTTTCATGTAGAAGCAGTGGGGAGGAGGCAGCATCATATGAAATATCCCTTAGATTCTGCAAATGGGGCTTGTCCGGATCTGGGCTTTTTTGCTCAGCCCATTCCAGAATAGGAGCCGGGGGTGGAGCTCAGATCCAACGTCCAGGCCTATTTAAGTCTGGGGTTTCATTTCGAGCCTGTCTCCAGCAGACGTGGAGATTCCTGCATCCAGCCCGCACCTTTTGGTCGAGCTAGGGCAGATCTTCCAGCAACAATTCTCTTCTTCTTTGCAGAAACAGACTAGGGAAGCCAAGAGACAGCGGCAGGGCCAAATGATCACGTTCATCTCCCTGGCTGCCCAGGCTCTGCCTCGCTCTGTGCATCTGGCGAAGAGAGAAATAGACAAGACCCCCTCCTCTGGGGCAGGGAGCTGGGGAAGGAGTCTTTGCCTCCTTCAACCTCTCTTTGGGTGCAAGTGCTCAATTCAGATTAACCCCTGATGTGCCGGAAGGAAGCAAGGAGCAAAAAGAAATTAGGGAGGGAAAGAGCAAGGAAGACGGATTGCATGCATGTTCCTTGGGGCAGGGATTGCGTGGTACAGAGCTCAGCAGCCATTGTGCAGGAGCTAGTGAGAGAGAAGAGAAAGAAGAAATAGAGGACAAGGGAAAGGAAGGGGGGGAGGAAAGGGAAGAACGGGAGGGAGAAAGCTCAGGGGAGAAGAGAAAAGAGAGCCCTGCAGACACACAGACCGAAGGCTGCGTCTGCTTTAAGGGCCCTGCGTGTCAGGAGCTGGTTAATCTATTCCTCCACAGCGCTGGGCTGTTTTTATGAAGCGTGTTTCTGTGTCTGGTGCGTTCAGAGCAGTTGGTGCTTTGATTTGGATTCCATCCCCCTGGGCGCCCTCCCCACTGTAGACTCGACAAAAGACCAGAGCTGGCTGATAGCTGGCTGATAGCGGTGTCTCTATCTGCAAACCTCTATCTCTATCTATCTCTATCTCTGTTTCTTCTGCAAACCTCTCTGCTCCTCTCTCTTCCGCATGGGGCCCCCCGCCCCCACAACCTGTTTGCAGTGGGTATTTCCATTCAAAGATAAACCGTTCCCCCTGTTTGTGGGGATACCCCATTCCATACACCCGAGGGGAGAAGACCTGCCGCCCACTAGGGTGGGGGGCGGTGCTGGGGTGTCTCGCTACTCTGAGAAATTATGATGGAATGGTCCCTTGTGGCATTAAACTCCTCAAAAAAAAAAAACCCTCCCCGCCCTTCCATGGCTTCAGCAGAGCCCTGATGTTTTTCAGAACAATGAACGCTTTTTATCTCTGGGGAGAGAGATGGGCCAGGGGAGGGGGGGGAGAATATATTCGTTCAGCTGCAGAACGAAGCATCAGGATCATCCACGACTTGAAACACAGCAATGGGAACGAGAAAAGCCCTCGGACTCTCCTCTAATGAGGGGATTTGAATCTCCTGTTGTTTGCCTCATCTCCTCTCAGCCAGGGAGGGGTGGATCTGGCTTTCTAGGGCAGGCGGGGTGTGGGCTACCCATGAATCCCCCCACCCGTGGTAATCAGAGGAAGGGGGTAGTATGATGGGTACCAGCCGCTCTTTCACCTCTGAGCTCATCTCAAGGGTCAGAGGTGAGCTGCTGCCCAAGAAACTTTCCTCCGCCTGTTCCCATGGAAACAAGGCACATACTTCTCCCCCAAGTTCGGCCCTTTTGGGGGCGGGCATCTGTCCTGCCGCATCCATGGCTCATCCCCTTGGAGCCTGGAGGGGGAAAGGAGCTCTGGGTGACCGGGGGGGCGGGGGAAGGAAAGGCACCACGCAGGAGATCTTATGTTCCATTCTATGCATCTGACAAAGTGGGCTGTAGCCCAGGAAAGCTGATGCTCTAATAAATGTGTTAGTCTCTAAGGTGCCACAAGTCCTCCTGTTCTTTTTACACATGAGATCAGCAAACATGAGTAGGTCAGTCAGCTGGTCTCAACCCCTGGTGCCCCCTCCCCAGCTCACTGAGGACTCCCTCTTTGCAAACTGTTTCCAGGCCTCAGGAATGCTGCATCCCCCCCCCAGCCCCCACCACCAACACACTGATTGGAGCAGATGGAAACTAAAGGGCTTTGTGGCAGGGGGGCAGGGGAGCGTTGAGGCGCCGGGGGAAAACCGCCATTCCATGGTATGGGGCAGATAGGTTTGCACCCAAGGGGATGGGCCTCCTGCCTGGAAAGGCGAAGCCACTAGTCATAAGGAGAGTGGCACCGGCTGTTGCTGGGGTTGGGCCAGTCGGGTCAGGAACAGGGGTGCTGAAAAGGTCTTTAAAGCAGGGATGCTGAAAGCTATCGAACCAAACAGCAAGCGCTATACATGAGGGAGGCCGGGCATGTGGTTGCTATTATTACATCAAGCCAGGGGGTGCTCCTGCACCCCAGCAGCGCCCCTCTTTCCAGTGCCGCTGATCAGGAACCAGCCCCAGCCCTTCCACACAAACTCCGGCTGACAAAGCTCAGGTCCCCCTGCTGCCTGGGGTTAACCTGGGGGATGAAGGCTCAGTCAGTCTGGGTTTTAGGCACACGTGCCCTCCCTGAACACCCTCTGTGCTGGGGCCTCTCCAGCCAGCATCAAGCGGGTATAAGGGTGTCCCCTCCAACTCCGGCCCCAGATTCCAGCACAGGGTCTGGCATCAGGGGCAGGCTGGGCACGTGGCCAGGACACACCGTGCGATGGCTATTCCCTGCTGCCCAAGGCCCATACAGGGCCATGGGAACCAGAATGTAAGTTGGAGCAGCCCTGAGGCTTAAAGCCACCTTTGCACAAGCCCCAAGCCCAGGAATGGAGTAAGTGAGAACAAGGCCGAGGCTGACTATAAAGGAACTTGGAGATCCACCAATGGAAGGTGCCATAGGAGTGCAACCAATTTTATGCACTGTGATCTTATTGCAGAAGACTTTAAGCTGAATTGTCTCTAGCTCCCTTAATGACGGGCCTACAGGAACCCAGCAGAGTCTCCACCGGGTGCGTTACGCGCTCACGTCCCACAGAGCACACGCACTTGACGAGGCCCAGGGGTTGCATCTGTTCCTCTCGACAGGCGGCCGTTTTGTTTGCCCGTTTCTCTTGATTAGCGAGGGGCTGAGGGGGCCTGCTTAATGTCACTTAAAACCTGAGCCGGTCTCTAGCGACAGACAACAGATCCTGAAAGCAGAAAGCAGTCTCTGGAGGGCAGAAGCTGGTATGGCAGCCTGTGTTTAGGCCAAAGATCTCCACGGTGGGAAAACAGCCTCTAGAATGGGTTAGTTACTATTATTAACTGGTACGGCGGGGAGCCTTCACCATGGGCCAGGACCCCCTCGGGCTGGGCACCGAAGAGAGCAAGAGACAATCATCGAATGTCAGGGCTGGAAGGGACCTCAGGAGGTCATCTACTCTAACTCCCTGCTCAAAGCAGGACCAACCCCAGCTATCCTTATCCTTGCCCCAAGGATAAGCCAAACAACGGGACTGCCTCTCCCTGGAGCTGTACAGCACCTGGCAGGATGGGGATCAGGACTGGGGCCTCCTGGCAGACCCATAATTGGGACTTTGGCACTAAGCACTCGGCTTGTGACTGTAGAGAGTCTTCCTGGCTTGGAGCTGGTGGGTTTTCCATGTGAATGGCCGACACACCCACAAACTCCCCGAGACAGCCCAACAGCCACTAAGGAGGTAAACTGGCCTCTCTTCTCCCCCAGCATGGTGACATTGTGTGCGCCCAAATCCACCTGCTCCCGCTACCAGAGGCTCATTTCAAAAACAAAAGGGGAGAAAGGAGTGAGACTTCCTCTTCCAGCAAGCAGTCCTGGGCGGCTGGGGCTTGACAGGCAGAAAGATAGGTGGCCTGGCACCAGCTTGGCCCTTAAGGACAGCCTGGGATAAACAAAGGTGACTGCAGAGCTAACGGTCTATGTGACTTGCCTTGATGCTGCATCCAGCTCTGATTTTTCCTCTCCTGCAATCAGGATGCCATGTGGTCAAGGGGTAGGGGGGGGACGGGACATCTTATTCTGAATTTAAACCATGACCCCATGGTAACTTGGCAGATGAACACTGGTGACATGCTGGGAAAATTGCCTGCCTAGAATTTACCTGAAGGAGCCCTCTTTCTGAACTACACATCCCCCCGCATTTCCCAGCCCCTTTGTGAAAGGGAATGAGGATGATTACTGCTTCTCATTCAGCAGCATGCTCCGGAGGGAAGTCAAATCCCAGTCCTTTGGATCAGCCTGGAAAATGCAAAAAACTGCACAAGTTTCAGGACCCATCTGTACATAATCAAAGGGTTTTGCTGCTCTGGTCAGTTTCAATAGTAAGTTTATGAGCCAGTTTCTGATCTCTGATGAAAGGAAATACTTTTAGAACAAAATGCTCGGTTGGCCTGTGGAACTCATTGCCACATGATATTATCAAGGACAGGAGTTTAGCAGGATTTAAAACAAGGGATTGAACATCTATGCAGATAATGAGAATATGCAAGGTTATAGCAGATTGGTTTACATCCCTTCCAAATCATTTTGAATCCTGTCTGCTTCAGGTCATAATCAATCCCCTAACTAATAGAGGTTAGGAAGAAGATTCCTCTGGAGGTGCTTATTCCATAGTTAGCCATGTCAAGGTTTCTTGCCTCTTCCTCTGTAGCTGGCCACTGTCAGAGACAAGTTACCGGTCTAGATAGACCCTTGGCCTGAGCCAGTCTGGCCCTTCCTTTGCTCTGCTACGCTGCTGTAAAACCAGAGTAGCTCCGTTGATTTCAATGCCTGTGTTGGCATCATCGGAGTGACTCCAGATTGATAACTGGGATCAGAATCAGGCCTGCATGCCCCGATGGGAAAAATCAGAGCCCACCATGAGAAACTGAGGGAAATGGTAGGAGCTGTTAAGGTTATCGACACAGCCAAAAAAAAAAAAAAAAACCACCCCCAAAACCTGGCAGCAGCGAGCATCAGAAACCGGCGCTACAGACTCAGGTTGACGGGGTTCATGCTCGTGTGCTAAACATAGCCGTGCAGCTGCTCTGGCGAGGGCTGGAACTCTGGCTCTGAAACCCACCCTCCTACCCAGGCTTCAGAGCTCAAACTCCAGCTCGAGCGGGAACGTCTGACTCTTTTACTGCGCTCACTAGCACAATCCAGAGCCAGAGACTTGCTGCCATGGGTTTTGGACATTGTTTATTTCCTTTTTCTTTTTTTTTTTTTTGGGGGGGGGGGATTTTGGTGGGGGGGAGACTGTTGTCATAGTAGCTGATTCGCTCCTTCTCCACCAGGGCTCAGAAGCTGGAGTCAACTCAGCTCCGTTCTGGTAAAATTCAGCTCTGTGTGGATGGCCCAATACAAGGTCCCAAGGCCTAGGTACTGCTGAAGTGGGCCTTTTAGACCCAAAGCACCCTGGATTCACACCCTCCACACGATTGTCCTAACCTTTGTATAAAATATGCCTTGTGAGGAATCGTGTGAAAACGAATCACTTGCTGGTCAATAACATCCCGGTGAAAAGTACGTAGCGACATTATATGTAAAGTTATGAATTCCCCCTGTATGACTTTACTTGTTCAAAACTAGAAAGCTCTGCCTCGGCAAAAGCTATGAAACAGGATCTATCCCAAACAAAGGAATGTGGGTTTACCTCAATTTACATATAAGTAGTAAACAGAACCATCAAGACAGCAGGGGAAGGAGATGGCAGGAAACAGAACAATTTGCATTTCAGCAAACGCAAGTGGGAGAAGTAAGAGCATGGAGCATCCTTCATCACCAGACTCCATGTCGCCTTCCTCACAGCTTGAAGGACCTTTACTCAAGGGTGGGGTTATCTTTCAGAAGAATTCATTTCAAAGATTCAATGGACTATAAAAAGAAACGGCAGGGAACCCCAAGTTAGCTCTGTTGCCTATAAAGACAAAGAAACTAGCAACTTTGGGCCCAGGGCCGGATTTAGGGGCATACGGCCCAGGCGATGACCCAGCGGGGGTGCCAGGCTTGGGGGGGTACCGGGCTCGGGGGGCTGTTTTTGTTGTTAGTGACAAAAGGGAAAATAGAACGTTTGAAGTAAAATGTTCCAGGTATTTTTTTCCACTGACCTCCTAGAATGTTCTGGACCTTTGTAGAATCTCATAGAACTTTCCAGACTTTCTGAAAACTACATTTTCCTTGAGCCTCCTAGAATGGTGTCAGCCACGCCCTCGTGGGTAGATAAGGGGCGGGATGTCGCCAGTCAGTCAGCGAGATAAAGAACTAGCTGCAGTTCAGTGAGACCCAGCTGTGATATTGTGAACAGGGATAAATCATGCATGCAAATCACGCAGCAAAGTGGTGAAATGAGCTGCAAATGCAATAAAAACTAAGGACAGGTTTCAGAGTAGCCGCTGTGTTAGTCTGTATTTGCAAAAAGAACAGGAGGACTTGTGGCACCTTAGAGACTAACAAATTTATTTGAGCATAAGCTTTCGTGTGCTACAGTGAGCAAATAAATTTGTTAGTCTCTAAGGTGCCACAAGTCCTCCTGTTCTTTTTGCGAATAAAAACTAAGGTATTCAAAAGTTTAACTAATAGAGAAGAGCACCAAAGACACTCCTCACCTGGGGCACAATTTGGTCTAGGGCTGGCCCTGTTTGGGCCTCTAGGAGATGTCCTGATGGAGGAGGGAGTCAGGCATCAGTTTGCCAGAAGACTGTGGGTGGGAAAAGCCATCTTGAACAAAGCCTTGCTAGATGAAATTTTCGATGCATTTTCACATTCATTTGCTTGTACCCATTTCTAACTTTATCTCTTACACTTGAACTCATAGGCACCAATTAGCAGGTGCTTAGCACCCACTGGCAGCCACCCTGTCACCGTCCCTCCCAGCGCCTCCTGCCCGCCCCACTGATCAACTCCTCCCACTCCCTCCCGGCCTGCACCTGGCGCGGGGAGGGGGCGGAGCAGGGATGGGCGCGCTGAGGGTAGGAGGCAGGTCAGGGGTGGGGCCTTGGTGGAAGGGGTGAGGCCTGGGGTGGAGCAGGGGCAGGAAGAGGCTGGGTGGTGGCTTGGAGGAAGCGGTGAAGTGGGGGTGGGTGTCAAGCACTGCCCAAGTAGAGAGGAAGTCAGCACCTATGCTCGAACTTTCCTGTCTTCTTTTCTGAATAAACCTGTTGTACTGTTAATCTGAATCAACCATCCGTGCTGGGTTTGTACTAAGTGAACGTTAACTCCACCGCACCTGGCAAACTGGGGATTGTCTCCTTAAAGGAGCAAGCGGACCTCAGTAGTCCTCTGAGCATTGCAGGAGAAGGCTGGACATTGCAAAGTCCAAGGATCCGGGGAAGTTTAGGACCTGCCATGTGTTGGGGTCACCTGCTAATATTAATGAAGACTGGTAAAGACCACAGTGTGTCTGGGGTAACTGCTGGCAGGCTGTTGGCTTCAAGGTGGTTGACTCAATGCCCAGAATACAGAACATCAACACAAGTAGCAGAAACATTTTGGGGCACTCGGGGTTAAAAAACAAACACAGCCTCTCGCTGGCCTGAACTGCGCCCCAGAACATGACCGACCTATGTGGTACATAGGCCTAGTTCTGGCTCTCTGCAAGGGGTGAATTCACAAGACCCAGATCACTACTGTGCACGTTGCACCACTGAAATTTAGGAGCATGGGGTAGCTCCTTTATTGACAGCTCCTCTTACCTTTCTACCGGCAATGGAGCAGGGTAATCCCAGGCCAGATTCTGCTCTGGATTACACCAGCATAAGTCAAGAGACACCTTCACTTGTTTCCAGGACATTAAATGACAAACTCTGGCCTCAGAGTTCGAGCTCTGGGTGGGAGATGTTTTTTCTGCGTGCGAATATTTGAGAGTGTCACAGGGTACACCACTCCGCTAGCGTGGCACCTCCTGCTGGTCACTCTGGGGATTAGCTGTCAAGGCCGAGGCCCCGTCCGTGGCTTGCACGCCGAGACTCTGACGACATCCCATGAGGTGAGCTGTAGCTCACGAAAGCTCATGCTCAAATAAATGGGTTAGTCTCTCAGGTGCCACAAGTCCTCCTGTTCTTTTGGCGAATACAGATTAACACGGCTGCTACTCTGAAACCTGACTGGTCTGCAGCTCCTCTCACTCCGGGACCCACAGCGTCCACTTCACGACTCAGCCCTCGAGCCATGTCACTCAGCGTTCCCCCACTTCCGGATTAGCAAAATCCCTTCTCCCTAGCAGTCCTCCCTCACCGCCCCACGGTGACAATCCCCCAATGGCTGGTAGGTGAACCCAGGCCCACCCTCTACCCTGGGTTTCAGTCCAGGCAGGGACCCTCAGCTCAATCGTTCTGAGCTTTCCTCTCTTAGCCCTCACTGCTCCTTTCCGGGACTGGTCCTACCACACCTGGTTCCCATTCTCAGTGCCAGCTCCCAGAAACCTCCTCCCTTTTCCCAGGGAGTGACTGCTGCCGGTCTTTCTGCAGACTTCCCCAGCAGCATGGTCTGTAGCCGGCTACGGGGCTTTATAGGCCTCATCTGTTGCTGTACAGGTAAGCCTCTCTCTAATTAGGTGCCTCCAACCTAAAGCTTCTGTCTGCAGTCTAATTAGCTAATTGGGACCACCTGGGCCAATTCCACTCTTGCAGGCTCCTGTGGGGATCTCACTCCATCACAGAGAGTTTGACATTTCTCTCCCCCACCCCTGCTGCAGTGCATCAGGACGAAATGTCAAAATCTCAAATACATTTGTGAACCGAGAAACTGATCCACTGTGTGTGTGTGTGTTTGTTTCGGCGGAATCAAAAGGTTCTGTTTTGATTTCAATCTCTTTTTAGTATAATTAGCGTACATTTTGAGAAGTAATTTTGAACCAGGAAACTGGATTGTTTTGTTTTAAAACAAGGCACGTTTTAGTCATTTTAAAACATCTTTCCTTAATATTGGAGATGGAAAATTTGTCAAACCCACCACTAGTTCTCAACCAGTTTTGGTTTTGAGAAATTGTCTTGTTTTTTTTTAAATGACAAGTGATTCATAGAAAAATTCTGACAGCTGTACCTATTTTCTCTCTTTTCTTCTCCTTTGTCTTCTCTTTCCAACAGAGATGCACCCCCTTTCCCCTGCACACAATGATTTAAATTAACAAAGGCTGAAGTCTAGAAGTTTTTAATTAAATAAATGTGACAGAGAGGGATTCAGACCCATAATGACTACAGCTAATTTGCAGCAGTGCATCAACTAACTGTGAGGAGGTGAGCATAACACTCATCATAATTAGCCAGCGACTAAAATACATCCCCAAGACTAAATTCAACCCTTTCTCCATGGTTATTTTGTGCGTGGCTTTGTGCCACAGGCCCATCTGTCAGTGTAGGTGAGCATTTACACAATTGTGAGGGGTGCGCCCTAGCACATCGAGTGGGAGGTGCCCGTGTGTGGATCTGTTTGAATGCTAGCGGGGGGTGGCTACATGGGCGAGTCTGAATGTGTAAGTGTGAAGATGCCCATCGATGTGCGTGGAAAGGTGGCCAAGTGGCAGGGAGTTGAAGCAAGACCAGTTCAGGCTAGAAGCAAAGCAGACATTTGTAACACATCAGTGGTAATTCACCACTGGAATAATCCACCAAGCATGTCACAGCCTCCTGGAGGGCACCCCGCTTAGGTCTAAGGCCTGTAGCTGTCCCCTTTCTCAGGACAGAATCCTCCACTTCTCTCCTTCAGGACCAGGGATTTCACTGTGATCAGCCCAGCTGGTCTGAATTTTGTTCGGCATGGTGCAGTCCTGTTCTCTCAGCGGCCGTGACAGGATTAACCCCTGACCAGTCTGCCTGCAGGAATGGGTTCAGGGTCCTAAGTTGGGTGCATGGGTTTGCAGGTCAGGGTGCCTGTGTGCATAAGACAGGAAGTGAGAGAAGATCTTGTATGTGTCCTTGTTCCCTTTTAGAAGAGGGAGAGAGAAAGGGGCTGAGGGGGAGAGAGATTGTCTCAAGAAGAGGAGACAAGTAAAGAGGGGGGACCCACAGCAAAGCTGGGAAGAGTCAGGACTTGGAGGGAGCTGACGTGGATTTTAAGACCCAGGATTGAGATACATTGTGCTTTAAGCAGGCCTGTGACTGGAGATTACAGAGAGGAAGCTCTGTATGGATACTTCCCTCATAAGCTCCGATCACCTGCAGCTTTTAGTGAATATCCTGTCGCCATCCCATTTCAAACAGGGAACAGTGGCAGCTAGGGACAGTCAGGCCTGCAGCGACAGGGCTGTGCCCCACATGAAGAGGGGTTGTGCCGGGGCATGAAATACATTAACAGACAAGGTACTTTCAAAACTCGTTCTCCATTGCCCTGCTGGTGCTCTGTTCAGAGCAGTCAGGCAACAGGGGGCAAAGACATCTGAGCCCTCTCCACCATGGCTACCACCAGCAGTGACTTACTGCTAGTGTAGCTGTAATGGCCAACACCCAGGCATTGCAGTGGGGACTTACAGAGCTAGATGCATGAGCTGCAGCTCCCAAGGTAGGGCTGTAACAGGTGCACTGAGCACAGAGGGGGACCTGTAACCAGTGAGTTACATAGACAAGGCCCTTGAGAAATCTGAGCTCAACTCAACATGGTTGCTCTTTGGAGCTGAGGCACCCAAAGGAGAATCAGGCTCTGCCACTTGAAAGGGAGCGGAGTCTGGTCGGCCGTGGCCAAGTTGCACTTTGCTTCAGTTGAGTGGCAGAAGGTCAGGGAGCGAGTCACACACCCTGCACTCTCCCTTCCGCTGGGGAGGGTGGATTTTTGTTATTTTCCCTTTTTGGTTTTCCATCATGTGAAAGAGATCGTCCACCATCTCAGCGATACACAAAAGGCAAAGGAAAGCCGTCACTGCTACTGTTGGCACTTCACGCGTTCTCTGGCCAATCCCTCTGGGAAGCCGCCATCAGCAAAGCAGAAAAGTACCAGCATAAAAGCAAGATGAAGAAATCTCAGCCCACGTCTCCAGCACCAAGCAGGGTGGGGGGCCTGGCAGTGGCTCAGAGACAAGTGACTCTGATAAGCTCTTCTGATCAGCTCAAAGGCCCCCACTTCACAGGATTCAAATCCAACCTTTTCTCTCGGTATTCCTTAGATTCTGCATGTTGCCCTGTCTTCAGCAGCTGCCTGGGGACCTCAGGCAGCTCCTCGCCGCACGCAGGTGCCTCTAGCTTCCCCACTACCCGGCAAGTAGCATATGAGGTGGGAGGGCTTGGCAGGGGCTGGCTCCCAGTTCCCCGCAGCATTTCCCCAAAGCATTTCTTGAGGCCCTCGCTCTGGAAACAGCAGAGGAATCCTGCAGCGAGACCCTGGGGCCGATTCTACCCCCCACTGAAGCCCCTTCATGCTGTTCTGGCAACACAGGGATCATTAAAGGCAAATCCCACCTGTGGCGGGCCCTCTGCTTCCCCTCCCTGCCATAGGGGCAGGGCTGGGGAACGCGAGGGGGCCCGGCTATCGCACTGGGCTCTGGCTCTTCTCAAATGCAGAGTGACCTATAGGGAGTTGCCATGAGCAGCCCGTGCATCTGCTCTAAGTTACACCGCTGTCCATGCAGCTCAGAGCCACGGAGGCCCAAAGAGGCCTCAAAGTTACCGTATGCCCACTCTGCCTGGCCTCCAACTCCATGTGAGGTGAGGCCCAGAACCTGGCCACGGCCTCCGCCTCTTCTCTCGTCTTTTTCCTTTGCTTTCCTCCACTTCCTTCCTCTCTGACTTACTTTCTCTCCTTCCTCCCTCTTCCCCCTTGTTTTCTCTCTCCTGCCCTCCCAAACATTTACTCTCCATTGCCTCAGTCTCATCTCTTCCTGTTCAGCCCCGTCCCCCCTGCTTCAGAAATTCCCTCCTGCCCAGACCGCCTCACTCCACTGCCTCATCATCTCCATCCTTAGAGGTTTTTAAGGCCTGGCTTGACAAAGCCCTGGCTGGGATGATTTAGTTGGTGCTGGTCCTGCTTTGAGCAGGGGGTTGGACTAGATGACCTCCTGAGGTCCCTTCCAACCCTAATAGTCTATGATTCTATGATCATTCACAGGGGTCTTCTCTTTCTCTGAGGCTGCTCCCTTCTGCTCCAAGACCACCCCGCATCACACCAGAGACTGCACATCCCGGGGTCCTTTCTCCTTGGCCCGGCATGCAGGGATCCCCAGGCGGCCCTCAGGGAGCTGGGAGCTCCTTGCTCTCAGAGATGTTTCCCTGCCGGCCTAGCCTACTAGATGGCCCTTTCGCCCTGTCACCCCATAATGAATGGTGGATTCCAGTGGAAATCCAGGGGCTAATGCTGCTGGCAGCTGGGAGAGTACCAGCCTCCTTCACCTGGATTAAAGCCTGTGATGACCGTGAAATACCAGCGGATTTCAGTATAATTAGGCGGCCTTATAAAGTGCTTCTATCTGAGTCATTCGGGGCTGCGGAGAGAAGTGAAAGCTCAAGTTTCTTGGTGTTTCTTCCATACACCGTCGGGGGAGCCACTGAGTCAATGAGCAAGTACTTACAGCCAACACTGGGCTAGAAGGACCTGGGGGTTAAAGCCCTCTGCTAGGAGGCAGGCAAGCTGGGTTCAATTCCTAGCTCTGCCAGCTGCTTACTGGGTGACCTGGGGCAAGTTGCTTTATTGTCCCGGGCCTCAGTTTCCCTACCTGTAAAAGGGGAATAATAACCTACATCTTCAGACTGGTGTTCTTAGGAAGATTACGGTAATGGTTAGAGTGGCCCCCAAGTAAGAGGAGGCCCCCTTTGTGCCAGGCACTGTACATATATACACAACATGAAAGACTGCCCTAAAGAGCTTACAGTGTAAATAGACAAGATGGGGGAGAGGGCACAGAGGGATGAAGTGACTTGCCCAGGATCACACTGCCAGGCAGTGGCAGAGCCATGAATAGACTCTGGGTCTCCTGAGTCCCAGTCCAGGGCTCTATCTACTAGGATACACTGTCTCCAGCAGCTCAGTTCATCAGTGTCTGTGAGGCAGTCAGATGCTGCAGGTCCAAGAGTCTTCTAGACAACTGGAGATGGTAGAAATCATTACTCATGGACTCTTGGGAAATGGAGGGGGATTCTGACTCGGGGGGCCCGTGGCCACCACCGGGTAGGAGCTGCTGCGCCCATCCTGCGTCTGAGGGACATCCGCATTGACCTAGAAGGGATAGGAGCTTCCAGACACCACTCCCAACATGGGATCTGCTGCACAGGACAGGGCAGGGGGAGCAGAGAGAGAGAGAGAGAACTGCTGGAATGGGTCATGGGAACGGCACGAGGGGAGGTCCATGGCTATAGCCGTGTACAGGGTCTCCCGTTCTTCCATGGCAGCCTGGTCCTGTCCCCATGACAACCAACTGACTACAGAGGGGGGTATGTCACCTTGAATTAGGGCTCCCAAGCCTGCCTTCAGGGGCTCACTTAGGAGCCCAAATTAAAGATGGGGGGAAACCAGGGGTGTCAATCCACCCTAGCAGTCTGTCGTCTGAGCAGCGCTGACCCGCCCTCCTTTAGCTCCGTCCCCAGCTGAGGGAAAAGATGGAGAGAGTTTGATTCGGATGAATTTTAAACAGGAGGAGCCCAGTTCCCCACAGGCAACCCGCCCTGCCATGAGTGACAGCTGCCACTCCACCAGCCTCAGCTTCTCCGGGCTGGGAGGGATTCAGGCCCTGGACGGGCTGCAGATTTGCAT
The DNA here is from genome assembly GCF_965140285.1 of Lepidochelys kempii. NCBI lineage: Eukaryota > Metazoa > Chordata > Testudines > Cheloniidae > Lepidochelys > Lepidochelys kempii. The sequence goes on from NC_136404.1 coordinate 13,483,644, forward strand.
AGCCCCGTCCCTCGTTCCTTTGGGTTGTTAATTGCTCACCAAGCCTGTCTCTGAAACTCAGGGGAGCTGCCTGCTGACGTGGTCCAGCCAGGGGATGCTGGAGTCTCACACCACCAGCAAAGCCATGCCCCACCCCCATGTTGCTTTGGTCAGGGGCTTTGGGGTCCTATGTAAAGCTGTGGTGGCAGGGGGATGGGGCAGTTGGAGGAGGGGACTGGGCCAACAGCCTGCCACCCCCGCACCCCCAACTCTCTGCCTACTGGCCCCAGTCCCAGGTATCCCCTAGCCGAGCCCAGTACACAGGCCACGCTCCTCTTCATAAACCGGGGTAAACAAAGCACCAGATCTGCTGCTTTCCTGAAACGCCATAACCATGGAAATGCAGGCACTGGGTACACTGTCCCTGGGGGGGAGGGAGGGGATGCAAACCTGCCATTCCCAGCCCCCAGCTCTGGGCTGGCTCCCTGCACACACCATCAGAGGGGGTTGGGGAAGGGGCCAGGGAGTGGTGAAGGGGCCTGGGGAAAGAGACCCTCCCGGAGCAAGACATGCGCAGAGCAAAGGGGTGCACGGGACGGGAGACGGTGACAGAGTGACACAGAGAATGAAACAGAGTCACAAGGCAGAGAAGAGCAGAAGCAGGAGGGAAAGAGAGACGAGTGGAGAGGGGCTGCCCACATGTACAGCCCACACCCTTGGCTCTCCCTTTAAGATGATTTGTACCGAAGTGGCCCCCCTTGGAGAACCCCATTATGCTCGGTGCAGAAGAGACACCGAAGAAAAAGACGGCCCCTGCCCCAATAAGCTGACAGTCCCAATTTCACTGACCTCTCCATGTCCTCCTCTGCCCTGGCATGTTTCGGGCCATGCCCGCTCTGCACTAGCAGCAGGGGGAGCACTAGTGAAAACGGGGCATTTCTCGCCAGCCGGGCAGCTAGACCTTCCCCAGCCAGGGTGAGATGGCAGGTTATGCTGCCCCATTTACACTACTGACCCCCGCTGGTGGGACTGCTGGGTGGGGTGTGATGGGAAGGTTTCCTGAAAACAGCCCCAGACTCTCGGCCTCGCCCCACCCTGTGTGTGGTTTTCAGCAGCCCATGGTACAAAGCAGCGTCACCCCATCCGTGTTCCAAAATTGACCGGGCCAGGGAGCCCGCTGGCCGAGCTCCTCGGCGTCTCGGTGACTCCCTGCGGGAGGGTGGGGAGATCGGCGAGTCTGCAGGTGTGAAGCGCTCACGGGGAGCGGGGCTTGAAGGGCTTGGGGAGCGGGGCCCTACCCCATTCACAGGCAATGAGGGAGCAGGAGGGGGGCATGGCAAGCCCCAAAGGCTGGAGTCCTGGGCTGTTGGGTGGCTCAGGGAGGGGCTACAGAACTGACACGATCCCTTTGGGGGCTCCCAGGGGCATAGAGAGAGTCCAGCTGCCCCGCCCTTCAGAGGCGGAGCATACACCAGATGCCCCGCCCTTCAGAGGCGGAGCATACACCAGATGCCCCGCCCCTGAGGAGACTCCACCTTCTACAAGTCTTTCCCTGCCCTGTGCCCCAGGGGGTACTTGACAATGGCTAGGGAGCTGGTAGGCGGAGACCACACTGAAGAGCATTGAGTCCTCATCTCCTTGTGCTCCCCTGTCCGTCTGCATCCCCCTGCTGTCTCCGGGCTTAGACTGTAACCATCTTTTTGGTCAGTGCCTGGGCAGCACCTAACACAGTGGGGACCTGGGCCAGGCCCTGGGCTCCCAGCTGCTTCCATAGTACAAATAATAATAACGAACCGTTCCACATAGCTGCATGAGGGGACAAGAGGGCAAAAGTTCCTTGTGTCCACCCCAGCTCTCCCCCCGCCCCACACACACTCTTGTGCATCCATGCAAAGGCCAGCCAGAAATGGTCAGGGCGCGAAGAAGGCAAGGAATGGCTCCCGGGTATTCGCAGTGCCCAGCAGGTGGCGAAGTTTGATGCCCTGAATTCGGAACAAAAAGTTGTTTGTTTGCTTATTCATTTTAAACACGGGCAGCGTGACGGTGGGCCCCCTCTGCAGCAATCCCCCATCCCGGCCACTTCCCACCTGGCTTTGCCCAGATGGGGAGTGGGGTGCATGCATGCGGCAGCTGGTTTGCACAGCCTGCCAGTGCCTCCCGAGGAGGATCTGCTGCCCTTTCCTAGCTTGAGGTGTGAGATTTAGCACTTCTCCACCTGCGCCCCCAATGCCTCTCCACCCCGGTCCCCTGTGCCCTCCCCACCCCCACCCTCCTGCAGAAAAGACAGAGGCGAAAAACAATATATAGCTAGGTGTGAAAATGTCTCATCCTCCTGCTGGTGGGGGAAAAAAATGACTCAGCCCTGTGCAGAAAGAGCAGGTTGGTTTGGGGATCCGAGGGCTGGGATTTTTAGGGAGTGGAGGGTGGCGGGCTGTAGGAGGAGACAGCTGTCCCTGCCAGGAGAAAGGGAAAGGATGGACAGCGCTTACCAGGGCCTGCCTGGTTCTCAATTCTGAACAGCCTCGACCTTGGGACAGGGGGTGGGGGTAATAGGTGCCTATATAAGAAAAATTCCCAAATATCGGGACTGTCCCTATAAAACTGGGACAGCAGGTCACCCTAGTGATACCCTCTCTGCGCTGGCGGGGGGCTGGTGCGGCAAAGCAGCTCCGGATTCGCACCGGGCAGAGTCTGGCCCAGACCGGGGACTGGGAGCGAGGGGAGGCTGCCAACCATCTGTTAGAAACAGTGCCCCAGCTAGACTCCCCACCCAGCAAGAGTGCGAAGGGAGGGGAAGGAGGTGTGAATGGAGCAGGCTCTCCTTAGGGCTGACGGGGCAAACGCCTGTTGCTCCCATCAGCCACCACCGCACTGAGGCTAAGACACGCCTGTTGGGGGGTGGAGTGTATATGTGTGCACGTGTACAGTACGTAGCCGGGTGTGTAAGTGTCCCCGGGGCTGTGCTGAGGACACACGCCACACCCAGCCCTCCTGCCACAGGAAAGGGGGTGACCTCGGAGCCGCTGCTTGCCCTGTGTTTATCTCCCATGCACTAGCCAAGGCACCTGCTTTGCTTCAAGGCTCTGTCAGCTCCCGGTACCGCAGAGCAGCAAGTGGCCGTGGGCCCCATATCAGACACCCTGGCTGGCGCTGCAGTCTCATTTGCTCTGCAGCGGATGGCTGCAGGCTCTGCATTTATTACGGAGCGGGGGGAGTACGAGAGTCTCGGTGGTATTTGAGGCTCATTTGACATCGCTGGCACACGCCGGCAATCTCAGGGACCCCCTCCTCTCTCCCTGGTGTGCCGCCAAACCGGCCCCCCTCTCCCCCCACTCGCCCAGGGATCGGCTCCATGCCTCTGTTTACTGGGGGTTTTGTTTAATTACGGCTCCTTTGTATATTCAGATAGCAGGAGCCCGGAATGCTAATGTACAGGTGTCCCCTTCATCTGGTTACCATGGCTGCCACAGAGAGGTGGGGGCTAAAAAATTATCATTTTTATTATATGCCTTCAAACTGTTCATGAGGCGGGGGAATAAAAAATGAAAGACAAGGGGGGATGCCATTCCCATGGCTGGGTGGATTTGCTGTCATCCTTTTTGTCTTAGTAGCAAATGTGGTTTCCAAGACGCTCGAAGCCCAAGGGATTGGTAGCAGGAGCTGCTAACCTACCAATGTGACGGGCATTCCAACAGCAGTAAGGGGCCAGCAGTAGGGATCAGGCTGTCATCAGACTGGGTGCTGTATAAACATCTAGTGAGAGACAGTCCTTGCCCTGAAGAGCTGAGAAGCTAAATAGACAACAGGAAGCATTATGCTGCCCACTTTGCAGCTCAGGGGAAACTGAGGCACAATTAGAGTGAATTGGTCACAGAGGGAGGCTTTGGCAGAGCCAGGATGGGTCTGAATTAAAGAACCAGCTCCCAATCTGGATATTGTAGCTCTAATGGAAGGGACTGTCTCTGTCACAGACTGAGCCAAAAGCCTGAATCCAAAGTTTATGGGACAATTGTCATTGCATCCCCTGATAGCAGGAGAGCGCTGAGCACAGCGCTGAGTATCCACAGGACACAGCCCCAGGAGTTTCATTAACCGCATCAGCACTGCATGGGCCCCATACCCCACAGCTCTAAGGAAACCCTCAAAGTCCTGTCCGATCCTGAACAGAATTCAGGGTAATTCTCAGCAGATGCCCCACTCTGCACATCCTGATCTGATGTCTAGACACAGGGAACATTCAGGATCAAATGAGTTTTATGGCAGGCTGAGAAAAAACAAACAGCAGCAAGAAAGAACAAAAGTTAAGTCAGCAGGACCCATTTAACCCTTTCCCAACTGGACCCACCCCAGCTAACAGGCTGAGTTGTTCTCTGGCAAACAGCGCCAGCTTGTTCCAACGCTCTGAAGCATTTGGGGGCACTTGTCACTGTTTAAAGGTGAGGGAGACAATTAACAAAAACCGTCTGGATTACATGGCTGTACAGCCCCGTGCACACAGACACCGCGGTCCTAGGGAAGGTGGTTCTTGATCTCAGCTCTGACCCAGTTCTGAACATGTGCCACTCAGTCCTAAATTCCTGGCTGTGGTTCTGGAGGGGCGGCAGCTGCTCTAGGGTTTACCAGTTTTGGTAGGATGCATTCCTGGAGGTTTCATCACATAACATAATCTTCAATTAAAGTTTAATCTTTAACTCCTGGAGACTCCAGGACGATCCTGCAGAGTTGGCAACCCTCCTCTTGGCACTGTCCCTGCCTGAGGGGAGCTGTCAGGCCTGATGGCGAGCTGCCATGAGAGGCTGGCTTCTTTCCACCCTGTTCCAAGCTCACTGCTGTTCTGCTTCTTAACTCACAAAGGCGGAAGCAGATTCCCAGTCATCACTTGCCTGTGAAGGCTGGTGGTTAATTACCCAGCCCTCAGCCCAGGCTGCTGGACAAATACTCCATTTCCTCTTACATCCTGCCCCTCCATGCTAGCCGGACCTGGCTGGCTTCCCTCCTCCAGCTGCCTACCACCAGTGGCTGCCCTCCCCGAGCCATGGGATCCCCAGAGCCCAACCAGCTGCTTTCCTAGTCCAGCCGGAATCTGGCTTAGGCTGACTGCTGTTCTGGCACATTGGGAACACACTGTCTTTTACTGCCAGCAGCCCATTTCAGGACCAGTAACATGGGGCGGTTCAGTGTCACTGTGTGTCCTCAGTTACTGAAAGCGCCTTAAATCCAACCTGTGGGACTCGCAGGAAGGGACAGAAACTTAGCATTACTGATCACATCCCGGGCATCCCTCAGCCCAACTCCCATCGCAGCACGGGCGGGGCCCAGTGTAAAATCTGGGGTGGTGTTTCTGGGCACCGCTTTGGTCTTTCTTAGAGCCAAAGCCCCCATCAGGAGTTAGGAGGGGCTGTCCCCAAGGCAGGACAGTTGTTCAATTAGCCAACGAGGTCATAGCTACACAGTCCAGGTCAGAATCCAGGGCAGATTCGGGATCTCCGAGGAGTTTAAGGGTGTTACTTTCTCTCACCCTCCCTGCGCGCTGGTGTAAATCTCTCCAACCCTCTGGGCCCAATTCACCTCCCACTCAGCCCAGGAGTAACCCTAGTAGAGTGACCCCATGTAAGTGACAGGCGAAGCAGACGCATCCTCCCTGCTACACAGAGAGATTCCTGTCCCTGCATATCTATGTTCTTCCCACCGAGCTAGTCACTTGCCACCAGTGTCCCAGCAGCCTTGCCGGTGCATACTGCCTGCCGAGCTGGGGCATGAGGAGTCCCGTCCCAGGCCCCAGTGTGAGGTTATTTGCTGGAATCCCATCCTGCCCCAGCTTTGCAAAGGACAGACCCCAGCACTTAGGGGATGTTTTGGATCCTAAATCAGAACTTTGCAGCTGGGCTCCATCCTGCGAGGTTTTCAACACAGAGCGATTCCCCCGTGTGTGTCCCAGAGACTGCCTAACCTAGCAGTGCATTGGCGAAAGCCCAGCCTCTGGCTACAGCTGCATTTTTAATTCCGAGGCACTTTGATCGCAAGCTCCAACTGGACGGTGCCTTTCTGCCTCCCTTTCCTGGTGTCTTGGGAGATGTCAGCGTCCCAGATGAAGCTTTCCCAGGAAATACAGGCCGGCGTGTTCCACACCTGCCCACCAAGCCTGGGCACCCAACTTCAGACACAAGAATGTTGCGTCTCCTATTGACTGCAGTGGCTATGGCGGGTGGTCTGCAAAGCACCTCTGAAGTTGGACGCACTGAAACTGAGGCCACTTCCAAAAAGCCTGGCCTAAGGCTTTGGCCTCCTGCCTGTTTGACACAGAGATCAGAGGCTCCAGCCATCAGGAGGAGGCGCTTCTCCATCCTTCCTCCCCCACTCTCTCCGTGTCGTCGCTGGGCATCCTATCCAAGCAGAGCTGAACCGGCTCCTGGCTGCAACAGATTGCTCTAGACAGAAGCACCCAAGAAATCTGGGCTATTGTTCAACAATCTGGGCCACTGGGAATGTAGCCGCAAAAGCGCTCGCTGATCAGCCCTTGGTGCCATATGCAGATTTCTCCTCCCTTGACTGTGTGTTCACCCACTTAATTTTTTCCCATTTTAGCTGTAATTGGTAAAGGTCACAATTTGCTCTCCGGGTGTCTGTGGGTTTCACAGCATCAGCCGCCTTGAGAAATTCTCCTTCTTTAATCTGCCTTGAATTAGCCTTGATTTCCTCTGATGAGGCCAACGTGGTGCGTAAATCGCTCTGATTTTGCTATTTAGCCCCATTCCCAGGCAGGCAAACGATTTAAAGCCTCACTGTTGATTTGGAGGGAGGCTTTTGTGCTACACAATTCAATGCCGGGGATTAAAAATAGCCCAGGAAATAGACCAGGATCCATGACAGAAACCTCTCTGCTTTGTATCACGTTCCGTCATGCTCTGTGGCGAAAGGAGCCTGCAGAAAGTATCTCGACCCTCTCTTGCTTGTGCCTACGATGCTATGCCCCAGGGCAAGCACGCACACACATACAGGGTATTCCTGGGCGAAATGGAAAACCCTGGTTCAGGGAAACCCTGATTCAGGGAAACTGAGGCAGGGATGCTGCAATACCACCTCAGGCCACAAGGGGGAAGCATATCCTGAGACATACATCCTGATTCATAGTCAAAGCCCGGGCATAAGTCAGCGCCTGCTGTTCCAGAAGGACAGGCCCCTGCGGCTTGGGCTATACAAGAATCGCTGAGGGTAAGGCTTGTTGTGAGGAGTCAGCGACGGTGTACTCTGGAGCGGAAGGATGGCTAAGGCACAGGGTCTTGTCATGGGAAGAGTCAGGCAACCTTAACAACAACAAGCTCTCATATAGCTCTTGAATTTCAGAGCACTTCAGTCTCTCTCCTTACGGCACCTCTTGGGCTAGTGCTCTAAGTTCATAGTATCAGAGAATGCTTCCAATTTGACAGTGCCCTGGAGGCATCGTTCTCTCAGGTCTATGGCATGGAGCAGGAAGTCTGAGCTGCCCCGCCCCCGCAAGTTGAAGCCGGTCGTTATGAATGGAGGGCAGAACTAGCTGTAGCCCGGCTGGCAAAGCCCATTGTTTCTGAGGAAGGCCACACACCTCAGAGGGGCTGCGCACAATCGAGGGTGTGTGTGACTGACAGGAGCTGCTCCCTCCCGGGCAAGAAAACAAAGTCCCGGCTGAGCCTCCCGAATGTGCCCCCGCCGTCCGCGTCACGCAGCCGGAAATGTGGCCGTCAGGAGAGCCGCTGACGTGAGCTCGCTCGAGCGCGGCCCGCGACGCTTTACGGAACGTCTCGGTCGGGCGGACGAAGAGCCAGCATCAGCGCGGCCGGGGGGTGAAGCGGCAGGCAGGAGCTGTGTGTAATGCTGAGTGCGCCAGGCAGTGGCAGGGGGGCTGGAACCTGGGGTGGAAAACTTCCCAGAAGCTCTAGAGTTTAAATGTTTCTGGATTCCCTGGCAGGAGTTGGGCCAGGGTCTGAGGTGTTGGCATAGCGGCGATTCCATGGCGGGGGCCATTCCAGATGTGCCAGGGTCTGAGCGGTTGGCATGGTGACTGGATTCCACGGCAGGAGCCATTCCAGATGTGCCAGGGTCTGAGCGGTTGGCATGGCGACTGGATTCCACGGCAGGAGCCATTCCAGATGTGCCAGGGTCTGAGCGGTTGGCATGGCGACTGGATTCCATGGCAGGGGCAGTCCCAGAATCCTGAGTCTTGGCCACGTGATGGGACCTCGTTAGAGAGGCTTTTGAAGAAGCTTCAGGATGTGAATGGAATTGCCAAAGAGCCTTGACCTTCCTCCAGAAAGAGCCTCACCACCGGCAGATCTATCCCAGAACGTGCACCAAATCTGAAACCTACATTGGGATCTGGAAAAGTTTGCTTCACTGACAGGAACATCTGCCAGTCCAAATCGACCTAGGGATTTATTATGCGCCCCTCACTGGCCTTGTGGGTAGGGCATAGGCCTGGGAGTAAAGAACTCTGGGTTTTGTCCCTAGCTGTGCCAATAATGCACTGGGACATTGGTCAAGTCACATCCCCGTTTAGTGCCTCAGTTTCCCCCTCTGTACACCAGGGATAATGATATTTCCCTCCTTGTACAGAGGGACACAGAGCTAAGGCTTAATTCATGAAATGTGTATTGAAGCGCCTAAGAGGCTGCCACGCCACGTGTATTATTTATCCAGCGCGCTTTGCCCAGCCCACCTGTCACTCAATCAAGAAGGGACTCAGCAGCCGGCCTTAGCAGATGTAATGGAGTCTTTCGAAATATATAGTAACAAGTGAATTCATGCGGCAAAAGTGAGAAAACATATGGTAGGTGTTGGAGTTTATTCCTATCTGTGAGTGCAATCACTGACAGACGGCTGGGGGTGGATAAGTGAGGATTTTTGGAGGCGTCTGTGTTACATGTCGAAGATTAGAGAGTCCCTCCGCACGCTGTTAGATACGGCAACCACACCGAGCACACAGCTAAAGCCCCTGAGTCTATGGAATACTGAATGGGATGATGGCCCTGGGGCTGGGATGGGAGAGAGGCTGTTTTGTAACCAAGCTGCATTGGTTTTTAAGAGAAAAAGAAGGGATTTGTTAGGCTTGTGCCTTGGGTGGAAAGTTAACATCTGAATTGCCCGTGTGAAATATTAGCCCTGTCTCTTCTTTATCCCTTTCCATCCATGGATCTCCAAGCACTCTTGCAGACATTCCTGTATTAAGCCACCAAGTGGAGTAGGGAAATAGCATGATCTGTGTTGTACAGATAGGGAAACTGAGGCATGGAGTAATAATATGACTTGCGCAAGTTCACAGAGGGCAGTGGTTGCACTGTCAGCAATAAAACTCAGGACTTGCTGACTCCCAGCTCCTTCCAGCAGACCCCATGTCCTTGCCAGGAATAGCTTCTTCATTGCTTGGCAGAGGAAAAACCAAAGCTGGAGTGGGGGTGGGGAGCCGGTTAGGGTCACGGTGCCTGGGGACGGGTAGATTATTATATGACGGCATGTTCAGGGTGGTTGGGTGCTGGGGTGTGGGTGGCCCAGTGATGTGTGTGGAACCAGTTGTGTAGGGTGTTCAGGGGGCAGGGTGCCCCTGGGGATGGGGCACTGGAGGTGAGGTGCTGAGAGGGATGCATTGCCTGTGAGAGAGGGGGATGCCAGGGGACCTGAATTCTCCCCAAAGGCGCCTCCTGCCCCAGGGGCTATTCCCTGTGCTTTGGTGACAGAATCCTGGCACAGGGCACTATGTAAGCTAGCAGGGGCTATTCCAGGAGCTCCAGGACTCCGGCTGGGCTCTCCCATGAGAGCATCTTGAACAAGACTCTGGATTTCCTGCATGCTTGACTAGCCTGCTGAAGAAAGAGTTAAAGGTGGTGTACAGGCCTCAGTGGCTGTTGTCTAAGGAGACACACGAGCGAGCCAAGGACTGCCCAAAAACAGAGGAGGGCAGTGTCTCTGCCCCGGGGCACTGCCCATTGGAAAAAGAGCTGCAGAGGCCCCTAACATCAACAAGGATGGATCTGGAGAGCGTGAAACCTGGGGGGTGATCTTTAAATGGTGCAGCCCCGCAGACGACACCCCCTTCGGTTGCCAACTACCTCTCCGTGAAATGAACATAGATGCCCAGCCAAAAATGGGGGAAAGGCCAAAAGGATCCAATTGTCCTGCAAAGCCCAGGAGTTCGCACAGGAAACTGCCCGTGCAACTAGGTGCAGGTGCGAGCACTAGGTTCCCAGAGGCACCTGTGTATCTTGTGCAAACACAGCGAACTACGTGCTGGTATTTTGCGTGTGCAGTTTAGATGCCTAGGTTGTCAGCTCCTTGGGGCAGGGCCCAGCCTTTTGTTCTGTGTTTTGCAGCGCCTAGCGCAGAAGGTCACTGGCCCAGGACTGGCGCTCCCAGGCGCTGTAGTGAATACAAATAAATAACAACAAGAATTCAGCTCAGGACAGGAGTAACAGGGTGAAATCCTCTCTGGCCTGTGTTATTCAGGAGGTTAGACTGTAGGTGATGTAATGGTTCCTCCTGTCTGAAAATCTATTACATCTAATTCTGGAAATTTGGTCCAGAGTGACCCAAATTTGAACAAATTGCTCTGCTGCAACAGCGAGCGAGAGACAGCATGAGACGGAAATGGAGCCGGAGGAGAATTACTCAGGCTCTAGCACAAAGGGAGCCAGGAAATCCAGAATTAAGGCTGACACTTCATCTTTAACTCCTACTGTGTGACAAACAAAGGCGCAAACAACTCCGTTTAAGGACGCCTCGCCAATATCAACTTCAGATTTCTTGGCTTTCCACCGGCTGTGTCTCCAGTCTTAGCGCTTGTTTAATCATTGTTTTTGTTCTGCTCTTAGTGTCCCTGCTTGCTTTGTTTATCTCTACGGAGAAGGGATCCTGGCAAGACATGCCAGCCTCTGTCCTCTGTTCATCCGCAGATCAGGGCCGCGGCAGGGCAAAACTTTCCTCAGCTTGTGCACCTCAACTCTCCCCTGGAAAAGCCTCCTGTGGCAATGGGTAGGCAGAGGGGTGGGCCCTGGATTAGTCACTTCTTGGATTCTGCATTTGCTAACGGGGGGAAGCGTTGGCGGAGACCTGAGTTTAATTCCTGCATCTGGGAATGGACTCTCTGGCCCAGTGACAATAAACTGGGCCAATACCAGCAGGTGTCTAGGGGAGTTTTCAAAAGCACCTAGGTGCTTCCTGCCTGCGCCCCAACCCTCTGCCCCAGCCCTGAGCCCCTTCCTGCACCCTGAACCCCTCATCCCTGGCCCCACTCCAGAGCCTGCACCCACAGCCGGAGCCCTCACATCCCAACCCTCTGCCCCAGCCGTGAGCCCCCTCCCACACTCCGAGCCCCTCGGCCCCACCTCTGCCACACATCACCTCCATATTGGTGCACATAACAAAATTCATTCCACTCATGGATGGGAAAAATTAGAGGGAACACTGCCTCCCTCCCCTTGAAATTAAGGGGCTTTAGAAAATCTCATTAGGCATTTATCTAAAGTTTTAGGCACCTAAATATGTTTAAAATTCTGGCCTGGGGATGAGAAGGGTATTAAGAAATAAATTAATGACTGAAAAGCCCAAGTATTCCAATGCTCGGCACGACAGCCGGTACAAAGGAGCCACTTAGCACCAGTTGTAATTGTGTAAGTGAGCTGAGGCACTGGATTGAGACCTGCCAGACTCATGTCATGCTAACTACAGAACATCCCTCAGTTGACAGTCTTGACCAACCTGAGCTGCACTTAAATATACAGCCATGTCAGCTTCCCTACACGCTGCCCCACCCACATGCTTGCAGGGGCTCTGGAACAATTTGGATAGTGGGGGTGCTGAGAGCCATTGAACCAAACTGTAAACCCTGTATCTGATGGTCTTTGCCCGCCTGTGGGGCGTAATGAGAGCTGCACAGAGAGGACCTGGTGCATTACTCCGGCTTTATGGCACCCATGCACAGAAACCACTCCCCACCCCCCTGCCCAGGTGCAATAAATATTTGCCAAGCAGCTCCTTGCCTGCTAATACACAGGTCTGTGTTCCTGTTATTGCTAATTGCAGCATTCTCACTTCACGCTGATATGCTTGATAAGAGGTGAGATTACAGAAATCTCATACCGCAGTTGGCTTGAGTTGGAAGCTGTGTGAGGGAAATTGGACTGAGCTGCAAATAGAAATTAATTATAATCCGGTGGCGAGTGGGGGAGGAGGCAGCTGGGTGATCTTTATGACGGCAGCCCCAGATTTCCTGCCGGTGTAACCAACTCCGCAGAATTCAGCTGAGCTAGGCTGGGGGGGTGGGGGGGGGGCGGGGAAGGCTCCTCTGGGCAGAGGCATAACACAAAGCATGCACATCACTTCCAGGGTGGGCTGTAGGGGCAGGTGTCCAGAGCAGTCACTGTGGGCACCAAATCAAATTCTGTGGGGCACCAAATTGGGGGGGGGGGGGGGGAGTTGCTCACCCTTTAGAGAGGTGCCAGGAGTGGCAGAAGCACCCTAAAAGTGGGGTGGGCCACAAGCACCCAAACCATGGCCCTTTCCCCTGCCCCGTGCCTTCAGGCCGCCCATGACCCCCAAGGCCCTGCTCCCATGCTGCCTCTTCCCCCACCGCCAAGACCCTGCCCCTGCTCATTCCTCTCTGCCCCTTCCCCCCCAATCACTCACTCTTACAGTCCATAAAAGGCGGCGGGAGGTGGGGGACAGGATGGATCTTGGCCCCCCTGTTCCGGCCTCCTGGTGACAGAACACCTAGGACCAGCCCTGTGCATAGGTCACAGATTTGCTTCAGCTGTAAGGACTGGCTTTGTTTCATGCATATACAGCACCTTGCACAGCGGGGCCGGGGTCCACGCCTGGGGCTACCGTGATACAAATAAATAATAACGCTAATCCGATCATTGCTTCTCCAGTGCCACGGACATGAGTAGCTATTATTTTTGCATATATTACGGTAGTGCTTTGAGACCCCATTGTGCTGGACGCTCTACACAAGGGAAGAGGCAGAGCTGCCCGAGCGTTTACAGTCTAACTAGACAGAAGGTGGAGGATTTTCCTCATTTGCAGATCGGGAACCAAAGCCCAGAGAAATGAAGCGATTTGCCCAAGGTCAAAAATGGAGTTTGTGAAGGAGCTGGGAAAAGTCCCAGGCTACTGCTATAACTAACTGCCAGCACATGCTTCCTCTTTGTGTCTAATGCTGGGTCCTTCCAGGAATCTGTCACCTTCCCAGTGTGGGATCGGTTGGGAACTGGAGTTGCTCACTGCTGTACATTGCTCCCTCCGTGCTTCCTTTAAAGTTCCCATCTGGATTAATTCAGCAGAAGGCTGACATGGATTGTAGAACAAATTCTTCTTGGTGCTTGGTCCAAAGACAGATTTCAGAGGAGATCAGCTGTGGCCACAAACGGCTCTTATTGACTAGAACCTGTCTGCGCCGACACTAAAGCATTTGCCAGGGGCTTCTGGTGTTGAACAAATGCCTCTGTCTGTTTCTTTCATTCCCCCCCCCCCCTCGCCCGCCCCGTACTTGAGTCTATGTGCTGTTTTGGGTGCTGTGCAGACATTTTAAAGGCAGTGTTTGAAACACAGGCAGGGAGGGAGCTCGGGGCTTCCCCACACGTCACCTCTAGCTTCTGCCCAGCAGGGAGGGGGGTCTCAGGGCTTCAGCCGTGCAGGCTGTACCTGCCAGGGCTCAGGGCTTCAGCCGGAGCAAAGCTGAAGCCTTGAACCCCATTAGGCACTTGCCATGGTGCTGAAGCCCTGACACCCCCATCCTCGCGGGGCTGAAGCCCTGAGCCCCAGCAGACATGCCCTGATTCTCAAACTTCTGAAGACTGTCACATGCGGCTCGGAGGGTCAGTAAGTTTGGCCATCCCACCCTATACCTATCGATCTATTTACCTCCAGACATACCCCTCTATCTATCCTAGACATTTAGGATGGAATTCATAGGGCAGCCTAAGTTCTATGCACCACTTAAGTCCCTCTTAAGCCCCGATTTCAGCGAGGCTGTGTTTTGGTTTCCTGCACATGTGTTATTTCACGCTAACTGCAGACTTGGAGCAGCGTGAAGCATTAGGAACGTGCAGTCTGACTCTGAGGCTCAGGGGATGTAAGGCCCCCAGCCTCTGCTTGCCCTGTGATCTGCTTCCCTCCCAGGCCTCTCCTGATGGACCAAACTCTCCTCTTGGGGTACGTCTGGACAGCAAAACTAGACTCACGGCAGAGAGTCTCAGAGCCCCGTCGACAGATCATGCTCATGCTTGTACCCACTCAGGCTGGAGCCTGGGCTCTGAAACCCAGCCAAGGAGGGGGATGGTCTCCAAGCCCAGGCTCCAGCCTGTGTCCGAACATCTACACGTCAGTTTTTAGCCCCGGAGCTCGAACCTGAGTCAGCTGACCTGGGCTCCAAGACTCGGCCAAGCGGGGTGTTTTGTTGCTGTGTGGACGTCCCCTTAGTTACACTGGCTTTCTGCGGGGTCGCAGGGGCCTACCCGCAGGCAGGATTTGGCCGCCCGACGCCTTTGCTGGATTCACTTAAGGAAAGCGGAAAAGCAAATAAGAGAAGATTCAAAATAAGCCCAGCGGAGCTGTCCTCTTAGCCACAGAATGAGCCTTGATCCTCCTCTCCAAGTGAGAACTCGAGAAAGAGCAGCTCCAGGGAGTCCCCACTGCTCCCCGCCTGTCAGACACCCCGTCCTCTGAGTCACCCAGAGGAAGGAGCGACCCAGAGGAGGAGATCCTATGATATCAAACCGGGGGTGGGGGTGTTGAGCAGATCAATGCCGGGACCCAGGCTGGATGCTGACCCGTTACTGGGGTCAGCCTTGGATCTTGGCTGGACCACGGATCCAGACCACAGCCCAAACGATGCCCAAGGGCCCCCATTGAACCAGGCAGCTGGACTAAGCGCTGCCTTGCTGGGTGTGCCAATGACCCCCCCCCCCCGGTGCCTCGCCACGGCAAAGGCGCCGCCAGCCTCCCGGTGACATGGCCCAAAATCACAGGGGAGAGGGCAGCCTCCTGGCATGGTGCCCGCTCGCCAGTTGGCATCTGCCCTATCCCCTGCTGTTGGCGGGAGACAGTCAGGCCTGCGGAGCGTATTGCAGGTCCCTCGGTCACTTGCCGGGCTAGTGCTCTCCCTTCGCTCCTAGCCTGCCTATTGAGAGCTCGTTTCTGGCAGACGAGCTGATGGTCAGAAAGCCCCCAGACGTGGCCAGTCCCCCAGGAAAGGGGCGTGGGGGGGAGAGGGAAGAGGAATTCACCTCTCCCCCCCACCCCCGGCACTGACAGGCATGCTGAGCCACCGTTCCACTTGATTAGCGCTTGCCAAGGCTGCCAGCCGCTGGCATTTGCAGCAGATAGTTTAGAGATGAAAGAAAATTGAAGTAGGAGTGAGGGAAAGTGGAGGATCTAATCAAGGCACCCGTGAGAAACACCAGGCCCTGACAGGCTAATATGTTCCCATAGCAACATGGGGCCTTTGCTGGGGGGGGCCGCCGTGGGGGGGAGACACTGGCTGGCGAGCTGAGGAAGGAATGAGCAGGCCCGGCAGGATCACTTGGACCAGAGCGGAGGAGGGGCGGGGTGCAGGCGAACTTGGAGCTGGGGTGGGGGGGCCGGGCTGTGCTAGGAGACAGCCAGAGACAAGGCAACAGCTGGTGGCTCTTGTTGCCACACGGGGGCAAAGCCCTGAGTGACATCCCTGGGTTGGGCCCCCGGGCCTCGTGCTGACCCCTCTGCACCAGCATGAATTGCGCCCGCCGAGAGCGAGGCCCTTGGGGTCTGGTCTGGGATCCCAGCTGCCCGGCATCCTGGGACCCAGAACCAGACCCAGAGGAGCCGGAACCCATGATGCTGCTCCCGAGACTCAGCATGGCAGTGGTTTGGTTTCCTTGGGGACACCTAAGCTGCCATCCGCCAGAGCCGATCCCAGGGAAATCTAGTACCTGCTGCTTTAGACACCAGGCTGGAAACAGACATGTGTGCTCCTCCGTCCCAGGGCTGCTAAGTCCATCTGGATCTCCTCCCTCCTGAGCGTAGCCAGGGCAATATCTAGCTGGAGCCCAGCTATCTTGGCGGGGCATTATTCCCAGTGGCTTTCACACTCAGCAGGAGCATCTCTCATCTAGTGCATTGCTCAGAAAAGATGCTGAACAGGCTGATGGGAAGGAGACCTGCCTGTCTTCCCAAGGCCTTCCGCTCGGTGTGTGGTCCTTTTAACAGGCCTGGTGACAACCCACAGGTAGGGAGCTAGGCTATGGACAACAGGACAGTCTAGATCAATGGGTCTCAGACTGTCATTCTGGGGACCAGTCCATGGGAACCTAGGACAACCACCAGATCAGACCATCTTGTCCAGTATCCTGCAGGAGACACGAAGGCATCTTTGTCCCACCCTCTTCTGGGCTCTGCCCCTCTGGCCCCTGCCCCAGAACTATGGGGCAAATGCAGCAACCAAAATGTCCACATTTGCTGCAAGCCCTGAAGCAACTAGCGCCTGAGTGGGCGAGCATGGATTGTAGCACATCGCCTCCATCACAACGCTGGAGCCTTCATACCTCCTGCCGCCTGCCTGTGATCACACCACCCTGGCTGCCGTTTAGACAACCCAAGGCTTTTGTAAAACCTACTCCAGGCTCTTGTATGTAAATCCTCTTCCGCTTCACTAATATCACCCCCTGGCCACCCCACATTGGGTAGGGCCAGGGCGAGTGGGGTTTTTGATTCAATGAACCCACACCCAGAGGGGCTGTTAATTCATTAATAATGGACTGCTTGCAGGGGGGCTGGAACAATTTATATAGTGGGGGTGCTGAGAGCCATTGACCCAAACTGTAAACCCTGCATATGATGGAAACCACTTCAAGCCAGGGGGCTCCCAGCACCCCTAGTTCCAGCAGCTGTGGCTGCTTGTCTTCTCACTATGAAGATGGAAATGGACAGAGGAGCTACCCCTGAATCCCTCCTCCACAGGCTGAATCCCACCCCAGAACCAGCAGTTCAGTGGGTTCCCGCTAGTTAAATGCAGCAATGTCAGGATGCAAAGGCCCCACAGACAGCAACCTGCAGTGAGGAAACACACTCGCCTGATGGGACTACAAGGAATTGTGGGATTCAATTAACTTCTGTTTTCCTCCCAGTAACACAGTGGGAGTCTCTTCTTGTTCTCTGTTATAACAGACACTCTGCCACGGAAGACAAATGATTGCAATAAAAAGCGGGAAGTGTTGGGTACTGGACAGCCTGTGTGCGGACACGTTCACAAATCCGAGCACATACCGAATTGCACACGCAAACACATGCTCATGTATGCACCCTGGCGCACACACAATCATACATGCAGACATACATGTACACAACTGCATATGGATGCACATGGAAACAGGCCTGCACGCATTTATCTATATGCACACAATCATACACACATGCACATGCATACACACAATTGCACACATAAGCATGTGCCCACACACACTTGTGTGCATGCATGCACAGAATCATACACGCACAGACCCTGACATACAAACGAATGAGCGCGCACACACACAGTGTAACAGGCTGCCAGTGTTGCTCTAGAATTCCCCACCCTGTTAGCAGGTCCTGAGCCTGCTAGGAAAGGGTTCAGTGGGCTCTGCTGACTCACTGAGGCAGGTGACTTGTTACTCCATCTGGAGCTAAAGGGCATGGAAGGGGCAGTTCAGGGAGGGAGGATCTAGGGTGTGGGCTGAGCAATGATGAAGGAGGAACCCTGTGAGCACTCCAGCCTGGGGAAAATATCTTAGTGTTGTTTTGTTTGTAAATAAAGCCAGTCCCCTGGACGGGAGTGAATTCGGACTCTATGTATGGTGCTACACACCATACAACTCCATGCGCACGCACACCCTTGCACACAAAATAACCACCCCCTCATATGCACACACACCTTCAGACACACAGATACAACCTCACACACAACACCATATGTTGCACAAAAACCACACATCCCCTTATATGCACACACAAACACACCCTCCGCCTTTCTGAAAATCTGTAGGACAAAGAATTGTAACTGAAGGTTTTACAGCGACTGGGAAGCTGCCCAGGCCCTCATTACCACAAGGATTTTAGATGACGTCTGAGCATTTCATGTGATTGTCTTTTTCCTGTCCTGGTGAATCATGTATTGGTCCCTCAAGGAATGCAGGGCTGGCGTTCGTAGATTAGGAGACAGGTGATAAACACCTACAGGCACCCTCACATTCCCTTTGGTTTTGTGCTGTGTGTGTGTGGGGGTGACAAACTACCCACCCGCCCCCAACACAAAACCAGGTGAAGTGAAACACAGCTGGCAATGTCTCTTTTGTATGCATCTTCACACATGCTTTCATGCGTGCACATACCGATGAAGTGAGCTGTAGCTCACGAAAGCTTATGCTCAAATAAATTGGTTAGTCTCTAAGGTGCCACAAGTCCTCCTTTTCTTTTGCGGATACAGACTAACACGGCTGCTACTCTGAAGCCAGTGAACAGAAGAAAACCCACACTCTTCCAGGAAACCGTTTTCCAATCTTAGTAGAATATTAGTCATTCTAAAAACTATTCCCATGCCGAATTGGGGCAAAAAGCCAAAGTCTCAAAAAAAAATTTTGCAAACCAATGCATCAAAAAAATTTCATCTTGGGTTGTTTGAAACATTTCATTTTGAGCATTTTCACAATGGTTTGTTTCAACGTCAGTCATTTTTTAAATTTAAACAAGTTTGGTTTTGTTTTTTAACTACAATTAGCTCAAATTCCAACTGGGAAACCGGATCTTTTTGGTTTCAAAAATGTTGAAATGGGCCATTTTTACAATTTTGAAACTTTTTTTTTTCTCTCCAAAATATGCTCGAGTTGAGAAAGTCATCAAAACCAACCCTTTACCCTCAACAGTTTTGATTTAAAGGAACTGCTGGGAAAACAATTTGCCCAAAACTTCTTGACCACTTCTACTCACTGCATATAACACAAAGACCCAGATACAGAGGAGGTCTCTATACTTGGAGCTGGCAGTGCAATTCTGAGCTCGAGGAGACATACCCAGCCTAGCTCTGATGGAGCTAGCGTGCTAAAAGTAGACCTGTACCGACAGCGTGGTGAGCAGCGGGAAGGGCTAGCTATCCATTTGAAATGCTCGGCATGTACTCAGAGTGGCTAGACCCTCCTGCTGTACATGGACCTGTGCCCACAGCCTGATCAGAGCTAGCCCAGGTATGTCTTCTGGAGCTGGGATTCACACTCCCAGCTCAATGTGCAGATAAACCCAGAGAGAGTTGAAATTCCTGTGTCTTTAGCCCACAGATGCATGCACACAGATGAACAGAGAGAGAGAGAAATTACAGATGTGCACCTTTCCCAGGGTACGAGGGAAATACAGCCTGCAGTCTCAGGTTTTCCAAGCCAGTTTATTTCACAGCCCCTGCCTAAAGGGACCCCCTCCCCTGGGGTGAAAGAGGAATCTGATCTCCATGGAAACAGGCATCAGTTTATTTAAAAAAAAATCCCCAAACTTTGCTTTTCACATTGCGTGTGCCCCTTGACTCCTGTGTTCTACACTCACAGCTGCCTCATTAATTTTGGCTCAGCCTGTCCCAGCCTCCTCCCACCTGGCCAGCCTTTTACAAAGTGCTGACAATAGCCAGGATGGGGAGCGAGCACCAGAATCCAGAAACAGGGGCTGTGGGGGTAGCAAAGGGACAGGAACGCACTGATGCAGCAGGATGGATGGAGCCGAGAATTTGGAGGACTCAGGCAGGGGAACTTGGTCAAAGGGCAGTGGAGGAGTAGCAGGTCTAGCCAACTGCGGCAACATGAGATCCGCTACAGAATGCCTTCCAAGATGGCAAAGGGGGCAATTGCCCAGGGCCCCGGGTGATTTTAAATCGCCCAGGTAGGCCACATGGCTCCTAAGCACGCGTGGGGGGGGGGTGGTACCAGCGGTGGTGAAGGCAGCCAGGCAGACATATGGAAGCCCTGGCCGTGCCAGAAGAGTGCACCGAGCAGCACAGTTGTCAGCTCTCTGGGCACCAGCCAGTGCAGCCGGCAGCACCGCCCAAATGTCAGGCGGACCACGGCCGCATGGGCACAGTGCGTGCGTGCACCAGCCGCCGCACGTGGTCCAGCTCCGCACCCATGAGGCGACACCCACCGGGCCAGCAGCAGCGTGGGGCCCGGCTCCAGCGAGCCCAGTAAGAATCAAACCTCAGCCATCCCTTTCTAGGGGGCCCATTGACTGTTCTGCCCTGGGGCCTGTCAACGGGCCTGTGCTTGGATGAGAGACAGCCCAGGGACACCTGTAGATTGATCCAGTAGGTGTCATTAGCATAAGGATCTGGGGACTAGGACCTGGAGCAGCGGATGTTCCCGCATTGCTACCAGGAGGCCACACAAAGCCTTATCCAAGGAGCACTGTAGAGATTCGGTGCTGTGGGATGTACCACCCAAAGGGTCCAGAGCGACAGCACCTGGTGGCCATCTGATTGGCCCATGCTCACTATTTAACCCTGGAGGGTACCCCAGGAAGTTGTGACTCCAGACCCCACCTCGCGGTCTGATCTCCAGTCTCCAACCCCAGCCTGACCCTTGCCTGTCAATCCCAGGTCTAAGGATTACTCTGATCCGTGCTCACTGGCTGCTGCCCATGGCCATCTTTGACTTGTGGACATCAGCCCAGCTGTGACTGCTAGACCAGATTGCCTGCACCCCAGTCCCTTACAGCTGAGGCCAAAGAGACAGCGTTGTGAATGTTGTGTGCAGGAGGTGCCCCCTTTCTGATGAGATGCAAACCTGAAGTCCTGACCAGTTAAAGATCTGGGGATGTTTTCCCTTCGAGGAGGTGTGAGCCCCAGCATGCTGGCTTCCGTGTTTGTCTTCAGTAAATACTTGGCAACCCACCTCACTGGTTTCCTGCCCTGTTCTGAAGCTGACTGCAAACAGTCAGTGACATTCCTGAATAGGGTTTTTCCTTTGAAAGTGTTTGTGAGCAAATCATTCAGTCTCTAAGGTGCCACAAGTCCTCCTTTTCTTTTTGCAAATACAGACTAACACGGCTGCTACTCTGAATCTTGTTCTACAGTTGACCTCTGAAAATCAAGTATGTCATTTGCAGTGTAAGAGGGAGACAAGATGGGGGAGATGATATTTTTTACTGGACCAAATTCTGTCAGTGAAACAGACAGATCTTCAAGACCTGAAAGAGACCTTTGAGGAGCTCAAAAGCTTTTCTCTCTCATCAACAGAAGTTCATCCAATAAAATATTACCTCACCTACCTTATCTCTCTCACATCACAAATGTACTCTCCTATCCTGGGACCCGCACAGCTACACCACAGCAAACATCTGACAGTGTAACTAATTTAGCCAATCAAGGCCCTCATCAAAGATGCAGATTAATAACTTCACCCTTATGAGTAACTCAGTTAATTTTAAACAGAGAAACAAGTGTATGCAAAGTTACTGAATCCCATCTCTCTCACCCTATACACTTCTATCCATGGTCTCCCTACACACCCAGCTTTTTAGACCCTCACCTCAGCCATGAGCACTGTTCAAGCACAGACATGGGTGCCTGACTGGATCCCAACACAGGGAACATTTCCAGCTCGCTCTCTGCGGTGTGTAATTCAAAGCATTGCAAGGTGGCTAGCAAGCGAGACAAATGGCATCTCTCACAATGAATGCAAGATACGTTTTGGAATTGGCTATTCACAAATCTCCAGGCTACAGATGCACCTCTGACCAGAATTTGCTCTGGTCAAGGTAGCGCACGCAAGCGGTCATGGGAAGCCAACAGGATAGAGTGATGAGTGTTAAGAGTTCTATGTAGACAAGAAGAAGCCAACTGGAGCCATGAGCAGGCTCAACAAGAAGCATCACTGTTCCTACCCTGCATAATTTTGAGTACAACCCACAGGCACCTTCATTATTCACTATTTATATACTGTATATACACCCTTCTCTCTCAGAGACCAGTCTCATAACAGCCAGCACAATTGAATCCAGATTTGCTTCTGAAGCCGAACAGATAATTTCAGGCAGTGTTTCCCTCTTCCCTTGGCTCTAGGGGTTTCTGCCCAGTCTCCCTGTATTCCCCTGCCGGTTTCAGATGGAGAAGGGATTCTTCTGGTCTCCCTGCTCTAAACTCTTCCATGTTGCCACTCTGGGCTGTCAAACAGCTGCTGGATTCCAACCCAGTGCTTTGTGAAGCACCCATGCTTTGCATATAGATAGCATTGTACTGGTTTTAATTCTCGCCCGCACTACGGTGGGTTAAGAGAGTCAACAGCATCATCGCCAGAGCCCAAGAGGTTAGTGTCAAAACCAGGCACCTCAGATCACTGGCTGAGTGTTTGAATTGCCAACCTGAGATGCTGTTGGCCTGATTTTCAGAGACCCCCTTAAGGGGATCTGTAGGTACTTAGGGCTGCTAAAAATCAGGTCTCCCACTAAGCACCCAAAAAAATGACACGTCCAAAACGAGCAGCCGCTTTTGAAAAAACATCAGGGCTTGAGCGTCTTCCTGAAAGCCACAGAGGGAACCACTATCAGAGTCAGGGTGAGAACCCAGGAGGCCCTGCTCCCTGTCCTGTGCTCACACCACGGGAGCAGGGGCTTTCAACCTTTCCAGACGACTGCACCCAAATCAGACTCCTGAAAGGTCTTGCCTACCCCCAAGAGTCACCTCACTTAAGGCCTACTTGCTCACCAAATCAGACATAAAAATGTCACAGCACACTAGTACTGAGCAGTGGCTCACTTTTAACCATATAATTATAAAATAAATCCAGTGGAATATAAATATTGTACTTACATTTCAGTGCACAGAGCAGTATAAACAACTCATTGTCTGTATGAAATTTTAGTTTGTCCTGACTTCCCTGGTGCTTTTTATATAGCTTGTTGTAAAACTAGGCAAATAAATGAGTTCATGTACCCCCACAAGACTTCTGCATGTCCTGAGGGGTACACAAACCCCTGGTTGAGCACCACTGCATTAGAGCATGATTTCTTTCCAAGCACTCCTTTATCTAGCCCTGCCTCCCCTTGCCTCACCTGGGGGCTGGGAGTCTTAATTGCTGCCTGATTGTAAAGTAATCTGAGCTCCTCAGAGGGAGGGTGCTGCAGGATGGGATTCTCTGGCAGCTCTCAGGCCTGTGGTGCTGTAGGCAGCCATGCCCCCAAAGATCTGTTCTTTCCTTACCAATCTCTGGACTATTTCAATGCAGCATTTGGGCTGGCAAGAGACAGGGAGCTGCTGGATCCCCCCCATGACAGGAGCTGTAGCGGAGAAGGCCCTTGCACCAGCCGCAACAGGATTGTGTAGGAGGGGAGCAGCGAGGCACAAGCTCCAGGTGGAGGAAGTGCCTGGTGGGTTTTGGAGGCGAGGCGGTGAGTTTGGGGGTGCTCAGTGGAGCTGAGAGAGGAGGGAGTTGGTTTCTTGGGGCCGGTGACAGGCTGGGGTTGGGAAGCTGCAGAGAAGGGCAGAGGCAGCCCCGTTACTTTTTATCTTCCTGTGCGCATCACGTTCCTCCCGACAGTCCCTTCCCCACATACCCCCCGCCCCGTCCCTAAAACCCCCCACCAATGAGCCAACAGAACCAGTGAACCAGGTCTCCAATCTCCATGCCCCAGGGTGGGTTGCTAGGCAACAGGATGACGCTTCACTTGACCCAAGTAAAAGGCATCCTTTTATTTGGGCGGGGGGAGCGGGGGGGGCTAAGCTTGGCTGACAATTGATGGTGGAGGATGGGTGCTGCTACGGCATCGTTTCCTGGACTCCACTTCACAGAGCATCCACTGCTGGTCCGGGGATTTCTCTCCTCCTTTGCTTCTGGCCTGGAGGCCTGTGAAAGCAGCTGGCTATTCAGGCAGGGCTAGCCTGGCTACCCGGACTGGGAGCCACTTAGCTGCCTTCAGGAGACGGAGCTGCCACCTACAGTGTTGCCAGCTCTTGCTGTTTGTTTGCAAGTCTTTTGGTGCTTTTTGTAAAGCCCCAGCTCCTGGAGTCATGTTATTTCACAAAACATCTCAGCTTTCATTCTACATAGGCCAGTTAGGTTTCTTGCTGTCTGGTTGAGGAGATAAGCCTGAAAATGTGCCCCACATGACTCCTAAAGGCTGAGAAACCAGAAGACAAAGAACCCCCCTCATCATTTACAACAACAATAAAATTTCTTGATTTTCAAGCCAATCTTGTGATTTTTGCAGGGGCCGACTCATGGTCATTGAATGTTTGGGGTTGGTGACGTTCTGGTCACTGGTGGGAGAGGAATCCTGGGAAGAAGGGAACAAAAAGCTGTCCAGGGTTCAAGGGAGGAGAGAACCAATCACCTGAGAGGAGTGGGTGGGGGCAGAGGAGCAGGGAGGTGCGTGCAGGGGAGGGCAGCAGGGAGGAGATCGGAACCCCAGGGCATGGGGATGCACCAAGGAGCAGGGGAGGCTGTGACTAAGTGGCTCACAAGGGACAGATCGTTTCCATGAGCCGTTGGCTAAGAGACATAGGTGCTGGAACTCGGAGTGCGGGGGCTGCTGCAGCACCCCCTGGCTTGAAGTGGTTTCCATTATATACAGGGTTTACAGTTTGGTTCAATGGCTCTCAGCACCCCCCCATTATACAAGTTGTTCCAGCACCTGTGCTAAGAGACCTTCCGGCAGGTGGCTCTGTGGTGCCTGGCCTCTCTCATGCGGTGTGGCCGGAGCAGGTGGGGACCAGAGACCAGGCGGCAGGTGGGGGCCCAGAGCCTGAGCGGGCCAGGCCAGAAGGCGGGTCGGGGGGTCCAGAGCCCCAGGGGGCCAAGCCGGTGGGCAGCCAGCCTGTCAGGCAGTGCAGCAGTGGGTGGTCTTGGGTAAGTCACTTCCCTGCTCTGTGCCTCAGTTTCCCCACCTGTAAAACAAAGATCATTGTATTTCACACAAACTTATTTCCTGTTTCTATTACCGTAGAGCTTTGGGGCCCTAATCAGAGACCAGACCTCCATTGTGCAAGGGGCTGTACAAATGCAATCCGTCCCTGCCCTAAGGGGCTTACACTCTAAGTATAAGACAAAAGACAACAGGTGGATGCAGACAGACGGGGCAGTATAAGGAAACAGTGAGACTGATAGGCAGTGGTCTCTGCACACTAGCAGACTAACCATTGCTGTGCATTGTGCCTTTTCTCTTGAAGGAGCCAAGTGCTTAACAAATTATATGACTCTGCAATCCTGCCAGGCAGCCAGCTCTAGGGTGAAGGAAGCAGCCAGTGCTTAGCACAACGGAGAGGGGAAACTCCCAGCCAAGGATGCAAGCCAAATCCTTCCTCCTAAGAACAGCGCTGTGAGATTGTGAACGTCCACCTGGAGCAGAAAGGGCCTTGGTTTGCTGGATGTCATCCGAAAGACCGGCACAGAGTAAATCTGCGTGAGATAGGAGTGATCCCTCTCCGGAGACTGCATTTGATTTGCTGTCGAATGAATTATGACATTAGCACCCAGTGGTCCCGTTGTGCTGCGTGCTGCACAGACAGGTACTAAGGGGCAGTCCCTGCCTCCAAAGAGCTTACAAACTAAACAGACAAAGGGCATTGTCACGGGGAAGAGGGCCACCCCGGGGGAGGTGGGTCTCAGCCTCATTTGAGGCACAATGAACTTGCCTCCACAGGTGGAGAGAATGAGCGAGGTCATGTGACAGCAGGTGGGCCATGTGGCTGCATCTGGCCTCTGGGGCGAAGATAAGAGAGGACTGTGGCCAGCCAAGATGACAGGGGATCTCTAGGAGTTGCTACCTGGTAGAGAGCAGGGAGTGACCCAAAGTAACCCAGGTGGGGTGAGGAAAGCTGAACTCAAGGTGGGCTGAAGAATGCTTGAAACTTGAAGACAGACTGAGCCTCAGGAAACGGGGGCTGGGCCCAGCTTGGGACTGGGGTAGAATATCCAACTGGGTTTGTTTTGGACTTGGAGACCCTGGCAGGAGTGGACTCTTTTTGGGGGAGCGGGGGTGAGGAGGGTGGTAAATCTACACTGCAATCAGGAGATGCGAGGTGGCAGGGCTAAAATTGGAGTGAGGGGAAACCGAGGCAGCAGGCAGCTAGTGGAAAGCCAGACTGGGCAGGTGGTACTGTGACAGGCAGGAGGAAGGGGATGTTATTGTGAAGCAGAGAGAGAGGAAGAGCCAGATTTATATTGTCAAAAGCACCTAAGCAGGTTAGGTGCCTAACTCCTACTGAGGCCAAGGGGAGTTAGGTGCTGAACTCCCTTAGCACTCTTGTATCTCCCTCTCAGTGCCTAAATACCTCCGAGGATCCAGGCTCAAATTCCTCTGCTTCAGCCCTGTCCTCCCCTGAGGCTGAGTGGGAGAGGGGAGTGTTTGTTTAATACTCTCATGCTTTCCTTCTCCCGGGGATGACAAATTACTAGGTTGGTGAGAATTAGAAACTGACATTTAGATAACAGACAAAACTCCCTCTTTTCTTTAGCAGCTTCTGGGTAGAACTCAAAACCGGAGTTAGAAGAGAAAAAAGAAACCTGATGAACCAAAACAAAAATTACGGGCTAGATTCTCAGCTGGTGTGAATCAGCTCCGGTGCAGACATGTACATTAATAAAGGAGGAAACCGCATTGGATTGACAAGGGTGCTGGGCTCTCTATTCTCAATTAAATAATCAGGAGTCCGATACTGCTGCCTGCGGCTCCCACTGGCTTCTAGAGATGGGGATAGACCTGCTTGAATGGAACAATTTTCCATCAGAAAACACTGGTTTGTCAGCACCTTGTGGGCGTGTGTCAGTTTTAACACAATTTTGGGTGGAAGAATTCTGAAACGATTTGCGAAGGGAAGGGAGTGTTGTGTTCTGACTTGCTCATTAAATTTCATTCTGGCTTTTTTTTTTTTAATTTCATTTAGGCTTTTATATTACAATTGATTGTAACCGTATATATTTGGGATCTATGAGATTTCATATTGGGATGTGCTCAGCACTTCTTTGCATCAGGTCCATTTGCATCAGCAACACTGGGACATAGGACCCCAAGAATCAACCACGGCCCATCTACCCCAGGATCCTATCTCCACAGCTGGCCAGCACTAGTTGCTCCAAAGGAAGATGCCAGAAACCTGCCGTAGGCAACTGTGGGAAAACCTGCCCTTAGGGAAAGTTCCCTCCTGGCCCCATTAGTTAGAGGCTGGCACAAGGCCTGCAGCTGGAGGGTTTATCTCCCTTCCAAAGCTCTTGTTTAGTCTTTAATATTTACTATTATAACTCTGGATATTCTTGATATCTTCTGGCAATGAGTTCCACAGGCCATTCATGCATCAGGTTCCGCTTTCCAGTAGGGTGTTCAAGCATACAGGATCCAACGTGGCCTACAAGGAGAGCAAACCTTACCCGAGGCAGGGAAGAGACAGGAAATCCTTATTTACCACTTGTGATGGAGAGTCAAAACAGCTGCCACATTCCACCCCAGAAGTGGTTGCATGTAAATAGTGGGTGAAAGGATGCCTGTATAGACCTATGAAGTAGGTTCTAGAGCGCTTTGCAATCCTTCCAGATGAAAGGATAAATGTTGACTTCAGTGGGACTTAAGAGCCTAAATACCTTTTAGCATCTGGGCCCAGGAATGCAGCCCAATCCAGCCATTTGCGTGGGGTTGAGAGCCAGAAACTCCTAGGCTCTAATCTCAGCTCTTCCATTGACTCCTGCTGATTTAATCTGGATCACTCACTCACCTTCTCTGTGCCTCAGCTTTCTGATCTGTTAACTGGGGATAATGATAATGTATTGACCTCCCAGGGTGTTGAGAATGAGATAGCATCACCAGGGGGCTGGCCCCTTTAAGACTTGGGGCCACTCTACCTTAAGGAGAAAGCCCGTCTCAACCCATCTGTCAGGAAGAACCAGCTAGTTGGCCACTAATTGGCTAACGAGCACCTGGACATGATAAAAGGCTACCTTTTATCATGAAGGAGGGGGCTGTCAAAAAGAGGAGCCTTCAGCCCAAGGAGGATGCTGACTTCACAGGACAGGGCAGGGCAGGGCAGGGCAGGGCAGGGCAGGGCAGGGGTGAATTAATGGCACAGCCCCAGTCGAAGGGGGGTGTGGACTCGACTACAAGGCGGGTGGGCCTGTCTGAATTAACATGCAGGCTTCTAGGAGGAGGGTGGACCTGAGGGGCTACAGAGAGTTAATAGAATCATAGAATATCAGGGTTGGAAGGGACCCCAGAAGGTCATCTAGTCCAACCCCCTGCTCAAAGCAGGACCAATTCCCAGTTAAATCATCCCAGCCAGGGCTTTGTCAAGCCTGACCTTAAAAACCTCTAAGGAAGGAGATTCTACCACCTCCCTAGGTAACGCATTCCAGT
This sequence comes from Lepidochelys kempii, assembly GCF_965140285.1. NCBI lineage: Eukaryota > Metazoa > Chordata > Testudines > Cheloniidae > Lepidochelys > Lepidochelys kempii. The sequence goes on from NC_136404.1 coordinate 13,511,967, forward strand.
GTTTCACCACCCTCTTAGTGAAAAAGTTTTTCCTAATATCCAATCTAAACCTCCCCCACTGTAATAAGCAAGCCCCCTCAAGGGGGAAGCTTGGTCTAAGTCCTCTGGTCTGGGAGTAAGTCATTGCAGGACCTGCAGGCACACCTGGTGTGCGCAGCGTCTAGCACCATGCAGCCCCTAACTGGCTGAGGCTTCCCGGGGTATGTCTACACTGCAGCTAGGGGCATGCTTGCCCGCCTGGGTAGACCGACGGGTGCTACTTCTGCTCAGGCGAGCAAGCTGAAAATAGCACTGAATGTTGCGGCATAGGCCAGCCACCCCTGCGTGGAACCGGGCGGGTTTGTACTCAGGCAGCTAGCCCATGCCAGGGCCCATGCCGCAACACCCACGCTGTTATTTTTGGCACCGCTACCCTGAGCGGAGCTAGCCTGTGTCTTCCTACCTGGGCTGGGAGGCAGGCAGCCACCCGCAATGCGGACACCCCTCTAGGTGCTGCTGCAAAACCCATAGGGCTTTGCAGATGCTGAGAATCCCCCTAAAAGAAGATGCCGTGAGGAAAGCGAGAGGCATGGGTCTGTTTTAGAAATAACTTTTATTGCACTAAAAATGTAAAGTTGTTTGTAAACAAACATTCCATTAATTTCCCCCCCCCCCTCCAAAAATGCGTCATTTTCAATCCAAACACAGCAAGAGATCAAAGCAGGCACAGTAGAAACGAGCGAGAGTGGGCGGTTACGTGAAACAAGCGCGTGCCATCCTCTTTGCTTGCAACACGGCTCGAAACCCACACCAATCATGCTGGAACAGGTTTCGCTGTGGGATGGCAATCCGCCAGGCGATGGGGCTTGCACGAGCAGGTGACGGTGAGTTACTGGCAAAGAGGAATATCTGGGCTTCGGCCGCAGTGATCCCCAGCAGGCTTGTCCCACAATGCCCTGTGGTAGCCTACAGTGACTTGCGGCACTATGAGCTGGGGGATACGGGCTTAGGGATCCCTGGATCTCTCACAACTGGATGCAGTGGTGCTGAAAGAGGTCTGAAAACGGGGGAGCGGGGCGGAGAGGGAATCTATGTAAATTGAGAGCCGCCGCCTTGGTCAGTTCTTAAAGTGCCCCTGCTGGATTTAAAAAACAAAAGTTTGCTGCATCTGTGACCCCTTGGGATTCTCACTCACACTAAACACTGGACAAGGGGCACGGCGGCCCATAGGTGTGCAAAACTCCACCACTGTTCTGCAGCGTTCTGTGAAGTTAGGTTGAAGGGTGATGACTAAGGCCTAGTCTGCACTAGAAAATTAAATCGACCCAGGTGTGTGGCTCAGGGATGAGCATTTTTCAGGGGTGATGTAATTAAGCTGCTTTAAGGCCCTGTGTAGACAGCTGGAAGACTTCTTTCTTCAGTCTAGCTACTGCCTCTCGGGGAGCTGGATTAACTACAGAGACAGGAGAACCCCTCCTGTCAGCATAGGTAGTGTCTACACTGAAGCTAGAAACAACTAGAGTGGTTCAAAAATGCCACATTTCAAGGGGGGGGGGGAAATTATTATTTTTTTTAAGTTTCCTGCAAAAATGTTTGATCTGGGGATGGGGGAAGGAATACTGACAATGTTTAGGGTCTGGAAGCCATTGTTTGTTTAAAGGTTTAATTTTCAGATTTTGGAAATCAACTGCAAAGTTTTGACTTTTTTTTTTAAAATCCAAAATGGAAAGGCTAATCTGCTTCTATGGCTGCTGTTAACACTTTTTGTTTTGATCAATAAGGTGTTTTTCCTTTTGGGGGGGGGGAAAACGTTTAGGTGAAAATCTAACCCCCCACTTCTAGAAATAACTCCTAGAGACTTCACTAGACCCTTAAGAACTAAGAATTTCGACTGCATTTCTCAGGCCTCCAAGATGATTTGGACTGGGTGAGGGGGGGTGTTGGTCCCTTGTGCAACAATAAAGCCTGTAGAAAAGAGAACCCCAGACCCAGCTTTTTTGGAGGGTGAAAGCTTCAGAAACACCTACAAAAGGGAACAGAATTAGTGAATCAAACACAGGAGGCAGACTAGACATTGGCTGTCTGTAGCCATTCTTCTCGGGTGGTGAAATTCATCCCTGTGTAGAGGGGTCTAGCACAACCCCCTAGGTACCATTTTAGGTCTTTAAAATGGGCTTTAGTGGGACCTAAGTGGTACATGGATCCCTTTGGAGAGGGTGAGCAAGTTTCTAATCCTTGCAGTGCTACAGAATTCCTGTATGACCTTGGACAAGTCACTTCATCTGTGCCTCAGTTTCCCATCTGTACAATGGGAATAGTAGCCCTGCCCTGCCCTACCTCCCAGGAGTGTTCTGCTCAGATATAGGGGGGTGGGCTGAAAAGTATCTTAGTTAGACCCTGCCCAGGGGTGAATTTCATCCAACATAAAACAATCTAGATGAAATGTATCAAGAGTTGGGACGTGCAGGTTTAATGCTAGAGCCAGAGATGGGCCTGAACAGCCAGCCACATCCCTAGTGAAGGAGACTCAGAGTGGGGCTATATTGAATCCCTTCAGTGCTGCATTAATATACCAAGCACGGGGAAAAAAGTGCCTCTAAGGCTTTCCAGCATGTCTTGTACCATGTGCTCTCGGCTATGCCAGTGGAGCTCCCCAAGGAAAAGCTGGGGCCTGGAGACGGTTTTTGGTGGTGGCAAATGGGAAGCGTTATCTGTGCATTCAAACCCCTGGGTGATTTAAAATGCTTTGAGGGGGCTGCCAGGGACCCAGCGTAAGTGCTGGAGCTACTGAGACCAGAAAGTCAAAAGCAGAGCTGACTGGAGACTGGTTTCCCATCACATGAAAATGTTCACAATTTAAAAAAAAAAAAATTCCAGTTCCAAATTGGGACAAAGTCAAAATCTCAAACATGAACTGAAAATCTGGGGGGTGGGGGGAAATCAATCTGGGTTAATTGAAACATTTTTTTTTTAATTTACTAGCTTAAATTTCAAAACCAAAACTGGTTTCAAACCAGAAAAAACAGAATTTTTTCCCCTTCAACAAATGTAGAAAGGGGACATTTTGACAACTTCTAAACTTGGTCCCAAGTTGAGGAATTTTGTCTAAAAACGACCCTTTCCCAGGGATGTCAAACGTGTTTCACTGAAAAGCCACTGACAAAAGTGCCCAACCAGATGGGGTCAAAAAGGCCCAACTGAGAAGATCTACAGAGCAAGCATCTAAAACGCCATTGCTGAGAGCAGGAGGAGCCTGGCAGTGCAGGGGTAGACAGTTTCTTTGGCACAGCAGGGGCATAAAGGGGCAGGAAGGGCCCCAAGTTTGGAAGCATTTCAGAAGCCACGACCAAGACAGCAGCAAGAGAGAGCCTCAGTGGCTGTAGTGTAGCAGATGCACCTGTGCCCAAATTGGAAGAGCCAGAAGCTCCCAGCAGGCCCCGACCAAAGCCTGAAATCCTCCTAGTTCCACTGCAAGGCGAAGACTGCCTGCAGGTCTTGCTGCAGCCCTTGCAAACAGCTTGGGACGCTGCACGAGGTGAATCAGTACATGATTCAAGTGTCACAACATGGAGCAAAGGGAGCAATTAAAAATAATGTCCCATGGCGAGCCGTTGCTTGGAGATCAGCCCCGCGACGGCCCCGCTGCCAGGCTCCTGCCAAGCCAGGCCTGGCTGCTTTGTCGGCAGACACCACTTGCTGCTTCCCCAAATAGAACAGCTCAGCCGTTGTCTTGATGTAAAGAGGAGGGATCCGGGGACACGGCCCCTCAGTGGGAATTAACAGCCCTCGGAGGGACAGAGGAAAACAGTGGGGGCGTTTTAAAGGTGAATCGTTTAGATGTAAAGCCTATGTTTTTTTTCCTCTGCCCACTTGTAACATTGGGGCCAAGTATTCACATGGTCCATATTGCAGGCAGGTTTTTCAACAAATCCATGCAAATGCAAAGGCCTTTGCATGTCTGTTCCCCTTCCCAGCCCTACATGATACCTGGGAGTTTCAGTTCCTTGGGGCTGGTATTTACTTTCTTCCCCCAGGTCCTCAGGCCAAGCTTGCAAATTTCAGTGCCCTAGCTCAAGTGTGGGGTTAGTTTCAATAGGTGCAATTAAAAGAACCAGCTGAAAGGTGCACCTTTGAATGACTTACTCTGCAGATCTTTTACTGTGACTTCCTAGAAGGACTTTCATGTACAGCTCAGTTCTGCAAGGTGCAGAGGACAAATGAGTTTTGGGGCACGCACTGCTCCCATTGACTTGAGCAGAAGCTGAAGCCCCTCTGTCCTGGAGGTGGGTGGGAGACAGTTTTCTTGTCCTGGGCAAATCAGATTTAAAAAAAAAAATCCCCTCCCAAATCAGGACAAAAAGTCAATCTAAAATTTTTGCAAACAATCGGGGGGGAAATAGATCAGGTCTAACAAACATTGTTTTGATTGTCCTTTTTTAAATGTTTTACTTTACCTTAAATTTTGAAACAAAAAAATTGCTTTGAACCAAAAAAAGAGTGGAAACTTTCATTTAGAAAACATTGAACTGACCCATTTCACCAATTTCAAAAAAGTTTCCCCAAAGAAAATCATTGGGAGAATTGTTGAAACGGTATCTTTCCTGTGAACAGTTTTGACAGAACAAAAATTCCCAGCCTGCCCCACTCCCTGCACCTGGCAAGATCAAACCCCTACTCTGGTAGGTTTCATGGTGAGTAAACATACCAGAGTGAACTATAAAACCCTCCTGAATGAGGTTGTGAATGGGGATGCAGAGCAGCAGTTTGTACAGTTTCACACACATGGAAAACAGGCAACCCAGCTGTGATCAAAGGCAGAACGGACCTGAATCTTTGCTCCAAAAAACTCAGACGAAATTGTCTGGCAGTTTCCAAAGAGCTGGCTAACTTGCATGCTCTGGGCACTGCTGCCTTTCCAGCTCCTGAAACATGCCACAAAATGGTTTTCCTTGTTAGCTGTGGCTGAAGCATTCACATTTTGGACCCTGTCAAGCCTAGGAATGTTTTTTCTAAAAATTTCCATTTGCTAAGAGCAGCTCAGCGACCTGGGTGTCGGCAGCATTGGGAGGAGAGCTAGCTGGAGACTGACAACTCCATTTCATGAGGTTTTGACATTTGGTTTTGTTCAGCATTGGAACAAAACCCAAACCCCTTGGAATGTTCTCACCAAACGAAGTTGTCAAAGTGTCCGCTTTGAAACTGAGAAGGTCAGGTTTTTAATTTGGGGGTCTATCTCCTGCTTTTCTGAAAGTCACTGGCAAGTCCACCCTGCAGCTCAGAAAGCCATGTCAAAATTGCTACTGGTCTACAACACACCTTGGCTTTGAAACAGCAAATTTTGATGAAAAACCCTTTAATAGAAAATGTTCTGGCTAGCTGTAATGGGGAGCCCCAAAACACAGGACACCCTATTTTCAGCACCATGTTCACTAACAATCCTCTCATCTTTCCCAGCCCCCATTATATAGTACTTGAGCATCTCAACTTTTCATGTATTTATCCTCACCACCCCTACTATTCTGCTCCTGTAACTGAGGAACAAAGAGGTTAAATGACTTGGCCAAGGTCATGCAGAGAATCTGTGTCAAAGGAGGGACTTAAATTCACTTTGCCTTAGGCTAGTGATCTAACCACTGAGCAGAACATGATGCTGAGTACAATGGCAGAAGCACTGGAACCCCAGGTCACAATGTGCAAAGCAAGGAGGCAGACTCAGCCCTGGGGCGCCGGGATCTGCCTCTGCAGGGTAGGCTTATTCTCTCAACTCTCTCCGCCCACCCCCCTTCCATGCATACACAGTAGTAATTTTGGGCACCTCTGTTACAGATTTTTCCCCATGTCCCCATACACCTCTGTGCAGCCCTGCTGTAGGCGCCAGAGAATGAAATGACAACATTCGAAGCTTGGGGCACTGTGTCAATCTCTCCCTTTCAGCTAAACTGCCCCAGGTTATTTCTCTACCCAGGAAGCAGGGGAACTGAGCCCATTTCCCTGCCTGAAACCTGTCCGGAATGAAAGGCACTGTCAAAACCCCAGGGTCACCTTTTCAGTTGCAAAATTGCCATTTGGCTGAATTCTGCTGGGAAAAGGGGCGCAGGCATGCAAACACAGAAAATTTCTGTGCTCCCCCAGCTCTGATGCCTCATGCATGGAACCAGAAAGTGCTGGAAACGGCACAAGGACGCGTTCTCCCACAGACCCAGTCCATAGCCTATTGAGCCACTAGGCGCCTTTCACCGATTTCAGGGGGCTCCGGTTCACGCCCCACCACCCCGCCCAAGGAAGCTGTGCTATGTTTGGAGAAGCATCCTCGCCTGATCCCTCCCATCCGTGCCCCTCACGAAGGGGATGTCCCGGGGTAGGGCTGGTGCTCAGTAGATGTATCTCGGCATTAACCTCCCTCGCTGGAACACCACAGCAGCGTGTGCTTCAGCATGGGGTGGCCCTGCGAGCAGTTACCTGGGGTCCCGGCAGGGTCCAGTCTGTGCTACTGCGGCCTCCCTGCTCCAGGACCCAAGTTAGGCAGGGTGAAGGTAACTTGTGGGTGTCCACACGAGCTGCAATCACACCCCCTGTCCCAGAGTGGGAAGTTACAGTCCAGGCCTATAGCCAAACCCAGACACCTGATGGGAAGGGGAGGGATCCCTCAGAGTAGGGCACTGGTCATTGTTCTTTGTGGCTATGGGCAGAAGGAGATATTGGTCTTCCAAGCTTCAGGTTTAATAAATCTCCAGCTGCTGGAGTAATTAAAAAAAACAACAAAAAAACCCCGGTGCAAACCCTTGGTGCATCGTGTTCAAATCTAAATGGGGTAGTGACCGGCTCAGAACAGTCAGAGGCCTTTATAAAAAGCCACTTCTTCACGGCCTAGACCCACCAGTCATTGCTAATCGCCTGCTCACTAAAAGCACCACGGGCAAAGGCGTGAGAACTAATTAATGCCCTCCCACAATCAGGGTGTTCTATCAACCCTGCTTGCTTCCTAATTAGCCTGGTGGGAAGAGGGATGAAACCTGCCCTCCTTAGTGACGAATTTTACTTGGGTTACCCCTAAAACTTCTTCGCACCATCTCTCCTGGGGCCTGATCCTGAGGTCAGGGGACATCTTTCCATGGACGTCAACATCCACTGGCTTGGACTCACCGGGATCGTATTCGGAGACGGCCTCAGACTCTGTTCTCCACCCCCCAGAGCTAACTACTGCTGGCTTCAGGGGGAATTAGATCAAGCCCATTCAGCTAGCGTAACTAGGAGCACAAGTGACCATTGGCCACATGCTGGGGTCAGAGGGGAAGAAAATCCACTCACTATCTCTTCCAAGGCCAGCAGCACCAGTAGGTAGGCCTGGTCTTCCTGCAGAAGGAACAGAACAGGAAAAGACTCCCAGTGCAATTTCCCCTCCAGTCTCTTGGGGCCTGGTTCCTGCTCAGTGTCCACAAGTCCTGGGCAGAGCAGGCCCATTGAAAGAAAGGGTCATCTTGCTGACCCTTCCAGAGCCCAGTGGCATTCCAGGTGTAGCCAATCAGAGCCCCTCACAGATGGCACCACCTCTGAGAGATGCTAGCAGGCTTCACCCGGGATAAAGAGTCTCCATTAATGCCAATAATGGGAGGTTTCCATGGTGTAATTTCACCTGGACCAGATCATACATTCCCATGAACCAGGCTCCTGAGCAGGAAGGAGACTCAACTGTCCCCCACTGCCACCTTAGAAACTCACCTCCCTCCACCCCTGAAAAAACAAACTGAGGCAAGCTTCATCTCAGTGACTGAGATTCTACTCATCCTGCTGCCAGGTGGAGGAGAATGATTTGCACAGGGGTCTGATGGAATTTGACCCAAAACTCTCCCCATCCACCTGCAATGGATCCCCATGAGAAATTGCCCTGCACCCATGTGCTTCTTTCATTGGGGGCTGTCCCTAAACTATGTAACACATGGTGGGGCGAGTGGGTTCTTCAGTTTGCATGTTTGTTTCCGAGTTACAAGGGCCACGTCTTGAAAATCACCAACCGCGCTATGTAATTTATGGACAGCCCCTTGGGAGAATTCCTTCAGGAACTAAGAGTGGAGAGGGATCTTAATTTCCATCAGGGAGCTGCCCATGCTTCCTTCATGGGTATCATATAGAGAGTGTGGGCCCAACCCTGCAGATTTCCCACTGGCTCACTTACACTCTATGACTAATATTAGCATCCCCAGCCTTGCAGATCAGTCCCAGCATGGTTCTCGCACTACACATTGTCTAGATGGTCCCATTCCATCCCATCCCCATTGAGTCCTGCACAGGGACGCATTAGATGGTGGTCTATGAACAAAGGATGCTCCTAACTCACGAAACACCAGCTCCCCTCGGAAGATGCCACACATCTAAAAGCTGAACTGAAATGGCAAGCCAACACATAGGTACGCACAACCTCCAGACAATGAATTATAAGCAACCCGATCTCCTAGCACTCCCCTCCTTCAGCCCCACTAAGGAAGAGAGACCAAGAGCCAGCACTACCCAAAGCCCACAGGTCTCATTCCTTCGGAGGGGCAGATTACTTCTCTGCAGCAGCAGCTGGATGCCAAACTCCAATCATGGGTCCATTCTTCTGTGTTTCAACCCAGACCTGCTCAAGTGGCCCAACTCCTAACCAGGTCAGCACGTCAGTTTGAAAGTTAGTGGTCTAATGGGGCCAACAAAAGGCAGCTTTCTGGTAGCCTGCAGGTTTAATTGAACTTGAATATTCAGCAATTCACCAACTCCCTGTTGGACTCAAAAGCTCTTGATATGCAGCCTCCCTTCTAATTCCTATCAATATCCCCAAGAGTTTTGCAGACTGCTCCAAAGGGGAATGCACATGGCTGTGCTCGGGGTGGGGGTAGGGTGATTTCTGAATCCTATTACAAAGCAAAAAACAATGACTTGTTAAATGATTTGTGTTTGTTGCAAATTATTTGAAAAATGAATAAATATGCCAGGAAGTCTCCTAGCCACCCTCATTAAAAATTATTCTAAGTAAAGAGAACGCACATCAATAAAGTCAGTGCATTAGTCTGTAAATGAATTAATTAGCATTTGATTACTAGGCATTACTCTCACTTAAAGGTTGGAGTGGCTGAGCAGTGAGTTACGCTGGCCATGGCAAGCGCTGGCTGACCCTCTGGATCTGTTCACTCTGATCCCAGGGATTCTGCGATCTGCTGTTAAACCGGGCTGGGGATTAGTGGAGTCACGCACTGCTCTCAATAATGTGGCGGATTTAGTTTTATGGAGAGGTAATTTCTCCCCTCCCCCACCCCCAAACACACACACACTTTTGTGCCTTTAAGCCGCTAGCTGCAAACCAAGAACCTTCTCATGAGATGACCCACAACGGACCCCCCAGCAACCCTACTCTAGGTGCATCACAGTTCACCCTGTCCTCGCACACTGCAATGAACGGGAATCTTCCCACTGATGTGAATGGAGTTTGGATTGGGCCCTGCGCAGCAGTTATCAAAGAGGGGCTAGGATAGTCTCCCCCAGATAAGGGCACCGTCCTGCATTCACCAAATTAGATGGGCCAGTCCTTACAAAGGGCCTGATCCTGAAGTGCACTTACTCATGCAAGTTAAGTAATAATAATGCCTCTTAAATGATGCTTTCATCCATACCTCTCAAAGTGCTTCACGTTGTACTGACAGGGAAATGGAGACAAAGCAGGGAAGTGACTGGCCCCTGGCCACTCAGCAGATCCGTGGTAGAGCTGGGAACAGAGCACTAGACCTGGGTTCTCTTGAGTAGCTGTCCCACTGGGCCAAACCCTGAAGTTTGCACATAGGCAAAGCTCCCACGGACTTCATTGTAACCTCCGCCTAAGTAAGGGCTCCAGCAATCAGCACCAACGGAAGCTTTACCGAAGTAAAGCATCAGAATCCAGCCTTCCTCTATTCCCTCCACAAGCTTAGAAGCAGTTCACAGTCCCAGCTCAATGTCCCGCAGACAGACGGGGACATCTACTAAAAGAGGGAGACTTGCAACAAATCATCCAAAAGGAGAGGAGGCAGCCTGCATGGGGTGATTCTGCGCCACTGAAGTCAATGGGAATTTTCTCATTGATTTCTAGGAGCATCAAGCCCCTACCGTGCTTAGCTCTTTCTGAAATGGATCACAAGAGGCAGCAGCTGCGCAAATTAACCCCCCTAAAGGTCTCAAGGCTGGGGTTGGGTTTTAGTTTTCTGGCAAGGGCGTCTTTGTTTTATTCCTTGGTTTTGTTTAAAAAAAAAATCACAAGCTTGAAAGTCAGTAACAATCATATCAGTATAACGGGGGGCGGGTGGGGAGGGAAAAACATGCAAATATTGAACTATTCAAAACCATGCCTTGGGTAGATCCAAACTCATATTTACATACAGAAATAAAATACAGTGGGAACGATCAGCTTGGAATATAAATAGCTTACACTGAAATTTCTGCAGCTGCCATCTGCTGCGTAGTATCGGAAAGTAACATCGAACGCAGCCAAGGAAGGTTAATTTAAAAAAAAAAAAAAAAAAAGAGAAAAAGGAACAATGATCAGCGTGTGTGCGTGCACATGTGGGTACCCACATGTGCACGTGTGTGTGAGCAGGGTGGTGGGGATATTGGCTCATACAATCCCCACACACACACACAAAAACTACACACATGCAGAGAACCTGATGCAACCTTCATATCACATAAAAGGACAAATAAGAAAGGTCTCTGTGTGGGGGAGGGGTTGTTTGGGCTAGGGGAAAACACACACACTCTCTCTCTGCCTTCCTAGTTTTGCTGAATTCTAGTTCCAGAACCACAGGGAAAGGGAGGGAAGCAACAGGAGGTGGCAAAAGAAAACAGTTTGCTCCCCAATTTAAAAAAATAAATAAATAAATAAAATAAAGAAACCAGGGACCCAGACTAGCACCCTTGTCTGGAGCCGGTGTCTGATTTCCCGGCACGCCAGCCCAGGGGAAAGGTGTTTGAGAAACACTGCAATAGCTTCCAGAGTCACAGATTGCAGATTTCCCTGGACAAGACTGGCGAGATGCACAACCCCCCCCTCCCCAGACCACTGTCTGATGCACAACCCTCCCCCCCCCACCCCCAACCACTGACTTGATTATTCTAATCAGTCTGCAGCGACAGAGAAACAGAATCATAATGGGGTTGGGGGGTGGGGGAATTCCCACCGCTCTGGCTGTTTGTCAGGCCAGATTCTCGGTGCGTATCACATAATAAGCGGAGAGGGCTTGGTCCCGGTTTATCTATGGCCAAGTGAGCCGTCCCCACCAGTGGGTTTCTCCCCCATGCTTCTCTTCTGTGGATCTTAATGGTGTAACCCTGGTTGTCTCTGCTCCAGCAAAGCCGTCTCCTACGCACTAGGAATCCGCCTGTGCTGAGGCCACTAACGAACCCAGAGGCCGTTCATGCAGCATCTTAACAAGCACAGCTCCTGCGCGAAGGTTGCTGCCCTCCAGACACAGGTTATAAGCCATGAGGGAAAGGATGAGCCACACAAACACGGTGTGTTGTTCTCCCCTTCTGCACCTCCGGCCCTGCTGCATAGGGCGCTCAGAGACAAGGTCAGGCCAGGACCCAGTCGTTGCCTTTGATTTTGCACACTTCATTTCCCACCTCCTCCCGACAGTGGTCAGACCAGTTTGTGCAATGCTCAGAACCAGGTTCCCACCTCCCTGTGCGAGCCACTGTGGTGGTTACTGGCCCTGCTGCTCCCTGCAGTGGCTTGCTGCTGCTCTGGATAATCCCAAATGGTTATTAACACACCACAGTGTCCTTGCCACAAGGGAGAAGCCAGCTTGATGCTGAGAAAAGGACTGTTCTCCTGTGGGTGCATTCCTGCTAAGCGATGTGGAGGCAGCCTGGCAGGGGTTAAATACTGTTGCAGCTTTTAAACAAAGTAGATCAGACTGTCCCCCCTCCCACTTCTGCAGAGCGCAGAGATGAAGGAAGTGTGTGTGGGTGGGGCGGGGGGGTTTGGACAGTGCATCTTCTGGATGCCATAGCTACTTCTGGGAAGCCTCAAGTCAGCAGCCAGAGGCAAAAATCTTCTGGATCAGAGGGAAGCGTCTCCCATCTGTGATGGAAGCAACCACTGCTCCAAGCTAGCCCCTTCCAGAGCTATAGAAGCCCCTTCCCCAGAGGAAGGAGAGCCCCCAGGGGCAGATCTATCTAAACTGCACTCTGGGGCTGGGGGAAGTAAAGCAGCCTCTCTAGCGCAAGAGCCTAATCCGAAGGCCATTGGGAAGATCCCCATGGACTTCGGAGCGGTCGCAGAGGGAGCTTTTCACATTGATTGGGCATTAAAAGCTGCCCCGGTAACCTCAGAGGGACCGAGTGATATTTTCATGCCTGGCACGCTGGGTCAGGCCGAAGGTCCATCTAGCCCAGTGTCCTGTCTTCTGACAGTGGCCAATGCCAGGTGCTTCAGAGGGAATGAACAGAACAGGTCATCATCAAGTGATCCATTCTGTCACCTATTCCCAGCCTCTGGCAAACAAAAAAGAATTTTTTAAGTGATAAATTTGAGGCTCATTTTATTGGCCTTCTGAGCCACTAGAGTCACAGCTGGGTCACGTCGTCAAGCTTTACTCTTCAACCACTAGGGCTAGAAACGTCTTTAAAAGCAAGCCAGCAAGCTGAAATTCTGATGCAATCCCCAGACTCCAGGAGCTGGAGCTTTAAGAGAGATCAACGTTGCGAAACTTGGCAGAGCCCTATCCAACAATCCCTGCCCTCTCTCTGCCTGTCAGCCAGTCAAGGAGGAGAGAAATTAGAGATCAAAGAGGCCAGTGGGGTCATCTTTTCCCGCCCCACCAGATAGCGCAGGGTTGTTCCCTAAAGCGTCCCTTCTCCTCATTACTGAGGAGGCTGCGCCCTGCTCATGCCTCAGAACCGGTCCTGACACAGCAGGGATTCAGCCTTGCCGCATCGTTCTCCCAGCTCTACATGCCATCAGCTGTGCCCACCACTTCCACCCCTGCCCCCGTTCGGTAGGGCAGAGGGGGTCTTTGTGCTGCACTGCATCAGCCGGACCAACCCGCACACCTCACATCAAGTCTGAGCCTGACAGGAACGGCCTGCGAGGGGCCCCCCACAGCTCACTCAAAGGCAGCTGGGTCTTGGGACCCAGCGTGGAGATGAGAAACCGACTGGCAAGTGCTCCCAGGCAAGCAGGGGGGAGGGGAGGGGGAAGAAGGGATGGGTGCACAGGGATAACCCACCTCCCAGCAATGCCTTCAGCAGGGCCCCGGAGATGCCACCGGCATGCCTCATCCCCACCACTTCTCTGAAGAACATACAACTTGCCAGTCACTCACAGCCTCCTGAGGGGACGCACGGCAGCCACCACCTCCAGGCACGTCCATGCAGGGAACGATCAGCAAATGAGACCCATCCTGGGGGAGTCGGATGAGTCTTGTCCCTCCGCCACACACACACACACACAAAAAGCCTGGGATGGACATGCCGTTACCCCAGGGGAGCATCCCACGCCCCTCATGGTGGCCTCTGATCCCCCCCCCACCCCTCCCTGCCCACCCCCTCCCAGCAGGGCAGGGGAGCGGCAGATGGGCTTATAAGAAGGGCAGCAGAGAGGTGAGCGGGAGCTCCCTCTCGCCCAGCAGCGTGTCCCGCTTGAGGCTGCTGCCCTTGTTGACCACCTTGACCTTGAGGGCCATCTTCTTGACGCTGCCAGCTCCCAGGCAGTCGAAGAAGAAGTCCTCATTGAAGACAGGGCTGCGGCTGTTCTTGATGATGGTGCTGCGTTGCTTCTGCACCTTGCCCGGGTTGAGGCAGAGGGAGACGCAGCAGTTGATGGCCCGGGCGTCGCACAGCTTGTCGAACAGCTCCTCGGCCGCGATGACCCGCACCCGCAGCCGGGCGTTGGCGGCGTCGTACTCGGCCGTGAGCCGCACGCTGCCCCCTTTGCTCAGCCGGACGGTGTGCTCCCTGGGCAGGCGGTCCGGCGAGTCCAAAGGCAGGAGGGACGGGGGCGGGGCGCCCCCCGCTGGGGGCGTGGGGCACCGAGCGCGCCGCTGCAAGCTGGGGCTGGTGTCGGCCGAGCTGTCGTCGGTGGAGAGGGAGCTGTTCCGGGCCACCGGGTGCTTGAGCTTGATGACCTTGGCCTGGCTGTCCTGGCTGAAGATTTTGAGCAGGGAGACGGAGCGGGACAGCAGCGGTGAGCTGAAGGGCGAAGACTCAGCCGAGGAGCAGGTGTCGCTCTCCCCGCCGCTGAAGTAGCGGTAGGGGTTCCTCAGGGACATGCCGATGTCGGAGGGGGTCAGGCGGGCGCTCTCCCCGTTCACCTTGCCCCCGGCTGCCCCCTTGCGTGGGGAGCTGGGCGAGGACGCCTGCGACTGGCACAGGCTGCCGTGCTCGCTGTGGAAGAGGGACTCCTTGCGCCGGGTGTGGGGGCTCTCCATGAGGGTGGCGAAGCCATAGGAGGTCTGGGCCTTGGGCACGTAGGGGAGGGACATGGCCGTCTGGGCCTGGGGGTCGGCATTGGTGCTGAAGTCCTCCTCCGAGGCCCACTCGTCGGCGCTCTCGATCTGGATGATGTGCCGGCTGGCGGCCTTCAGCAAGTTCTTGCTCTCCGAGGCAGCCTTGACCGGCAGGCGGGGGCTGCGCTGGGGCTTGCGGGCTGACAGGTTCTGCTCCGAGGCCGAGGTGCCAAGGTTGGGCTTGGCTTTCCCCTCTGCCCCCTCGGCTTCGGGCGGCACCGTTGTGAGCTTGGGCGGGATGAAGAAATCTGGGATCTTATCAGGGGTCAGCACGTTGCTGTACAGGGGGCCCTTGGACTGCTTATCCCCCGAGTCGCTGGCCCGGGCAGCACCGTTCTCCACTGAGCCACGGATCCTCTCCAAGAGCCACATGCTGCTTCTCCTGGGCTGGGGGGAGGGAAGAAGCCAAGGAGGGTGGAGTGGGGTTTAGACCCCCCTGTCACTCACCCTCTGTAAGATAAACAAGCAAAGCCCAAGGGGCTCATCACGCCCAGGGTCAGAAACAGAGTTTAGGGTCACAGGGGGTGGGAGGGTCTGGAATGGCAAATAATTGGGGCCCCCCTTCTGTGGGGCTCAGGGGGGATTGGAGCCTTACTATGGGGCTCTGGGGGGGGGGTTGGGCCCCCACCCTTCTGTTGGGTTCAGGGGGATTGGAGCCCTTACTATGGGCCTCAGGGGGAATTGGGGCCCCCATCCCTCTGTGGGGCTGGGGAGAATTTGGGTCCTTATAATGGGGCTCAGGGGGGATTTCCCCCCCCACTCTTCCACAGGGTTATGGGGGGTTGGAGCCTTACTATGGGGCTTGAGTAGGGGGGATTGGCACAGCCCCTTTTGTGGGGCTCCTGGGGGGATTGGGGGCCCGTATCTGTGAGGTGCGGGGGAAGGGGATTGCCCCCTCCCTGGGAGGTGTGGGAAGGTCGGTGTATCTGCCAGCCCTACCTTGCTGCAGGGGGCTGGAATTCAGAGCGGGTTTGGGGCGCCCCCACCCCATCTCCTCCCAATCACCCCGATCCAACCTGCTGCTTCACCACCACCCCGCCCCCCGCTCCGAGCAAACCTGCCACGACTCGCCCGAGCCGCGGTATTTCCCCGGCCAACTTCTGGGCCCGGCCGGCCGAGCGGAGCCGTCTGGAGCCAGTGGCTCCCGGCCGCCCTGAGTCACTCGCCCAGCCCTGGCTGCAGCCCGCGGGGTCTATCAACCAACCCTCCCCCGAGCTCTGCAAACACTTCGCTGGCTGCAGAGTCCGCTCGGGGGTGGGGCGGGGGTGTCCAGCCCCCCTTGGCCACTGGGTCCCCCCCACATCTGACCTGGATTTGAAATCCATCCCCCCACCCCCAGCCCCAGCGCATTAGCGCTCCCGGCGCCACCTGCCAGCCCCGGGGCCACCAGCACCCATAGGACCGACAGACGCAGTTAACTTCTCTCCGCTGCAGAGCCCCGGCTCCCGGGAATGTCTCGCGTCGCCTCCCCCCGGCCGGGCTGGGCTGGGCCGGGCCGGGCCGAGCCGAGCCAGCCGCCGAAAATCGATGCCCCCCGGCGGAGGGAAACAAGCAGCATCCGCAGCGCCCAGCCCCCCGGGGAGGGAGGCCGGGCCCGGCCGCGCTTCTGCTCTGCCCTCGGGGCCACTCGCCAGCCGCTGGCCCCCTCCAGGGGCGCCCGGGCTCGCCCCCGCGTCCCACCCGCCTGCCTGGCCCCGCCGCGGGCAGCCAGCGAGGGCGCACCGGGCTCGCCTCGTGGCCGGTGATCTCCTGGCGGAGACGGGGCATTTGAGCGCACGCCGGTCAGTTGCGGAGGGGCCAGCCTGGGATTAGGGGTCCCCGCTCCCCCACCTCGCAGCCATGCCCCCGGCTCCACCACGGGCGTGACGTTTTCAGGTGGGCACCTGTGGCTGGCGTCCCGCGGGCGGCCCCTGGCCGGCCTCCAACTAACTTCTTTGGGTGCGGGGGGGAGAAGAGCAGGACGGCTCCCCTGTAACCCTCCTGTTCCGGATGCTACGAAGGAAAGATACCCCGCGCAGTTACGCCATCTGGGTTTTGCTCAGGGCTGGTTCGCGTTGAGGGGCCCCCAGGCGCGCCCCCCCCCCCAGACCTGCGAGCAATGAACCCCAGCTGCGGGGGGGGGGGGCGCCCCCCAGACCGGCACGCAGCGCACACCCCCGGCTGCCTACCTGCCGGCGGGGGATCCGCAAGCCGAGCCAGAGGTGGGGGGCAGGCAGCCGGTCCGCGGCTGGCTCGGGGCTAGGAATGAGGTGCCCGAGCCCCGCCGCTCCCTTTTATACCCGCTCTCCTGCCACAATTCATTCATTACGGGCGCCAGAAACCTCCCCAACACAGACCTCAGCAACCGAGCCGTATTCCTCCTAACACAGCTGCCCCCGGCTTTTTCGGCTGCTCCTGCGCCTCGCCACGCGCTCCGGAGCGCACAGAGCTCCTCGCTCCCGCTGGCTGCGCGCAATGGCCCGGCTGAGGGGGCTAGAGGAGAGACACCGCCTGCAACCGGGGCCGCTGCTGCCTCGCCTGCTTTTCCTTCTCCTCCCAGGCAATTGCAGCTTTCCCCAGGGCCTGGGAGGTGGGCAGAGTCCTTTCCTAAGGGCCAGGCGAGGTCCTGGGGCTAAGCAGATCTCCTGCTGCGGGAAGAATTTGGTGGGACCCTTCTCCTCTGTGTGTGGACAGCATTGTGCAGAGGGCCAGGTGCCTGAAGGGAGTCTCATCTTCCCCTGATGCACCGGCTGTTGGCCACTGTCTGAGGTCAGGCACAGAACTTGTCAGCCCAAGGATCCTGCCCAAGCCTAGCTCATCTCAGCCCCTGTGCCCCACTCTCTCTCTCAGGCTGGTAGGACAGCTCGGGGCTGGGATGGATTCGCAGCAGTGCAAATCAGACAAGAGCCAGGCCCCCGCGATCTAGCAGCGCTCTGAAGAAGAGAGCAGAAGGATGACCACATGGGTTTAGGAGTCGGGGACTCTGAAGTTCCATTCCCAGCTCTGCTACTGGCTCCCTGTGTGGCCTCGGCCAAGTCACTTACCTTCCCTGTGCTTCAGTTTCCCCATCTGCAACGTGGAGCTAATGAATCTTGTCTTCCTCATTGCCAGTCTTGGAGGCTTTTGCACAGTTCTCCTCCCTCCCATCCCGAATTCCTAGTAAGGCCGGGACACCCAGGTCCTTTAGACACGTGGAATAGACAGACGAGACAGGATTCGCCTTCCTGGGTTTCAATAAAGGAGTCGTAGGAGCAGATTTGGAGACAGGCATTCTGGGCCCAGGGCCCTGGAATCTGCAATCTGTGTCTACTGAATTCAATGGTTTCAGAGTGGTAGCTAGCTCAGTAAGTACTAATTAACGTAAGGGCTTTGTTAAAGCCTCACCTGAAAACCCCCCCTTCCCCCTGCTTGCCATGCACCGAAACCGAGACACATCCAAAGCGGCTCTGGCACGGGTACCTAAGGGTGCTCCATGGGAGGGAAGTGTAATATCCCCCACCAAGCACTTCAGCTCACCAGAGTGCTTCACAAAAGTCAATAGTCCTCCAAGGACCAGGCATCAAAGCTCAAGTACTTGCAGAGTGTAAGTGGTTTGATATTGTAGATGGCAGAACGGGGTGGGGAAGAGGACGGTGCTGCATGTGATACATTTCGCTAATGTCCAGCAAGAATCACCCTGGGAGGGGACAGGTGTCAGGAGGGCGGGGGGGGGGGTCTTGATAGGTTTGCTGGGGTAAATACCACACGGATCCTTTGTGTTTCAAGATGGAATAAGGGGACAAAGAGCAGGGCTTTGCATGTCTTTTTAAATCAAGATAATCGATGTAACGCTGATAAAAATGGACCAAATCTACCATCCTGGAGAGGGAAGGTCTTGGTACAGCTGGGGCAGTACCAGAGCAAGATGCCCTGCCCACACTGCAGGGCAGAGAGCCTCCCGAGGGCTGCAAGAAGCATGCCACTCACTCCTTAGCCTCACCACTGAGGCTGCCAGTTGTAGGCAGGGCTGGGTGATGTCCATCAGCAAATGGATCAAGGCCCAGCAAACTCATTTCACGTAGGCCATCCACCAGCCAACTCGCATCACTCACTGGCTGCAAACTGGGCTAACCCGGATAGTGCAGACAGGGCCTAGGCTGCATTATGGAAGATTTCGTCTTCTTCTGGCATATGTGGCCTCTTTGGCAGACAGGCTGCTGGGTGAGATGGCCCGTGGGTAACATCAATTTTCAAAACAGGCTCCAAAAGTGAGCCTAGCTATTTGTCACGACTAGGAGTGGGTAGTCTGACCTAGTGGTCAGAGCAGAAGTCAGCTACCAGGAGGTCAGAGTCCAAGATAGGCCAGAGGGCAAACTGCAAGTGGGGTGTCAGGAGTTAGGCAGGGTCAGGTTACCAGGAGAACAGAAGCAGGAGACAACTTGAGAGCAGAACCACGGCTTGATAACCAGAGTCAGGCCTGCTCAGGATACCAGGAAGTCAAGCCGCAGGAGCGGGAAGCGCAAGGCACACGGCCCTGAGCAAGGTGGATCCCAGTTGCATGTACAATCTCCTCTTCATATGCTGGGTCTAAAGAGGGGCTGTGAGCCAATCAGGGCCCCCAGTGTTCGGCCAATCAGCTCCCAGGACTGGGGTCCACTGTCGGAGTTCAGCTCCTATTGAGACAACAGTTAGCAGGTCTCTGGGTGCCCCGATGGAGCCTGCTAATGCCAAAGCACCCTGTGGACCAGCATTCGAGACCTATGGTTCCTGACCCAATCACAGGCCAATGAGCCTAACTTCAGTACCAAGCAAACTGGCAGAAACTTTAGTAAAGATCAGACCCTGAGATGAAGAGTCAACAGGGCTTTTGTAAAGGGAAATCATGCCTCACCTATACAGGAGAATTCTTTGAGGGTGACAAGCATGTGAACAAAGGTGACTCACTGGATGTAGTGTACTTGGACTTTGAGAAAGCCTTTGACAAGGTCCCACACCAAAGGCAAGATCTTAAGCAAAGTGAGCAGTCATGGGGTAAGAGGGAAGGTCTTTCATGATCAGTAACTGTTTAAAAGGCAGAAAACAAAGGGGAGGAATAAATGATCAGTTTTCACAATGGAAAGTGGTAACTAGTGGCATCTCCCAAGGATCTGTGCTGTTCAAGTCAACATATTCATAAATGATCTGGAAAAGCAGGTGAACAGTGAGGTGGCAAAATTTGCAGATGATACTAAATCACTCAAAAATAGTTACGTCCAAAGCTGATTGCAAAGAGTACTAAAGGGACCTCATGAAACTGGGTGACTGGGCAACAAAATGGCAGATGAAATTCATTATGGATAAATGCAAAGTAATGCACACTGGAAAAACATAATCCCAACTATACATGTACAATGATGGGGTTTAAATTGGTTGTTTCCACTCAAGAAAGAGATCTTGGAGTCATCGTGGATAGCTCTCTGAAAACATCTTTTCAGTGTGCAGTGGCAGTCAAAAACACTAACAGAAGGAATCGATAATAAGACAGGAAATATCACAATGCCACTATATAAATCCATGGTGTGCCCACAGCTTGAATACTGTGTGCAGATCTGATCACCCCATTTTAAAAAGGGAAAGGTACAGAGAAGGGCAACAAAAATGAGTAGAGGAATGGAACAACTTCCGTTCGAGGAGAGATTAAAAAGATTTGGACTGTTCATCTTAGAAAAAAGTTGACTAGAGGGGGATATGCTAAAGATGTGTAAAATGATGAATGGCTGGAGAAAGTCAGTAGAGAAGTGTTATTTACCCCTTCACCTAACACAAGAACCAGGGGTCATGCAATGAAATTAATAGGCAGCAGGTTTAAAACAAACATCAGGAAGTATTTCTTCACACAATGCACAGTCAACCTGTGGAACTCCTTGCCAAGGGATGTGGTGAAGGCCAAAAATATGACTGGATTCAAAAAAGAACTAGGTAAGTTATTGGAGGATAGGTCCATCAATGGTTATTAGCCAAGATGGTCAGGGACACAGCCCCATGCTTTGGGTGTCACTAAACCTCTGACGGCCAGAAGCTGGGAGTGGATGACAGGGGATTGCCCTGTTCTGTTCATTCTCTGTGAAGCACTGACAGGACACTGGGCTAGATAGACCATTGGCCTGACCCAGTATGGGCGTTCTTATGTCTAATACAGAAGGGAAAGTTCTGTGTTCTTGTGCTGAATCAGCCAGGAGTTGTTCTCTGCTTCCTCCAGGCTCTTCAATATATTGCATTAGGTCAGGGATACCGTAATTACTCCTCTCCTTGCAGCAGCATGGCTGAACGGTGCATTTTATCATCCACGCCTTGGGTATAGGTAGATTAAGGCTAAACATGGGCTGGATGAGTCAACAGAACCCTCCACATAAATCTCTCGGAGCTACCAGACCAGCCTTCCATTCTCCCTTCTAGCCTGCCAGCAGCAAGATGGACGGAACCAGGGACCCAAGCCTGTGAGGCGCTGGGCACTCCTGCAATGTTCAGAGCACCCTGCCCTCCCCTTGAAGCCTCCGAAAATTGAAGGCACCCAGCACCTTGCAGATCTGGGCTCCAAATCAGCCCATATGTGTCTGTGGGTCAGGGTGAACCAAGGCTGTTCACATCCCTGAGGGACCCATGGGCCTTAGACCACACCCACCCCTCAGGAAAGCAGTTTCCCCTCCTCTTTTCTTCCCTGCACAAGTTATTTAGATCGGTGAACAGCTCCCATGCCCCCCTGCCCCCAACATCTCCTGAAAGCGAGCTGCTCGCTCTATAGAAGAGCAAACTTGGGTGATGATTTATGAGGTGTCTTAGCACATTGTGCCGCATGACGGCGGAACAAGACTTAACGAGCCGCAGACCTTTAACACAAACAACAAGACGGGATTTGTGCTCTTTCCCCGGTGTATGTGAAGATCCTTTGCCACCTAATTGGCAGCCAGCAGCCAGGAGACGTCTCTGGGAGAAGGATTCAGCTGAGAGCCAGGTGCCATTATTTTGGCAAATAGTAAATTTGCTGAAAAATACCTGTTGGGGGCATTTAAACCGATCTGCGAGGCTTCCGCTGGAAATAAACAGAAATGGTTTCCTGGAAAAGTAGAAACGGTTCATTTCAGCCATTTCAAAATGTCCGTTTGTTTAGGATTGTAGCTAATTTTCGATAGCAAGAAAGGGTGAAAACACCTCAAAAGACCCAAAACTAATTGAACCGTTTCATTTTAGGCCTTGTGCCCCTGTCATGCAGACAGTCAGTGCTTCATTCCTGACACCCCCCCACCCCTGATCTGTGGCTCAGTGCTTGTGCCACAAATCCTCCTTTTCTTTTTGCGGATACAGACTAACACGGCTGCTACTCTGAAACCACACAGTCTGGTTTCCCAGCTCCCACAGACCTCAGAGTTACGAACACCAGAGTGAAGAATTGACCGGCCAACCACACACCTCATTTGGAACCGGAAGTACACAAGCAAGCAGCAGCCGAGACACTCCCCCGCCCGCCCCGAAAAAGCAAATACCATGTTAAACATAACCTAGTAAAGGAAAAGAGCATTTTTCTTCTGCATAGTAAAGTTTCAAAGCTGTGTTCAGTCACTGTTCAGCTGTAAACTTTTTAAAGAACAACCATAAAGTTTTGTTCAGAGTTACAAACAACCTCCGGTCCGGAGGGGTTCATAACGCTGAGGTTCTGCCACTGTGTGTTCAGGACTGCTTTGCAGGTGTGTGTGACTGGTGGGGTGACCACACAGTGCGGAGTCCATCCTGGTGCGGGAGGGTATGAGGGGAGGGGTTGCTGTGGCCAGATGGGAGGGGTCTCAGGCGGGCAAGCTGGGGATATCATGGAGATGCTGTGTCAGGGCCGGGGGAAAGAGAGAGAATCCCCTAAAACCTACTGCAGAGCCAGCCTTGGACTCTGCTGCAGGCAGTACGGTAGCGCGTGGCTGGAGGGGAGAGAGAGAGGGGCGGATCAGGAGGGGAGGGGAGGCCAAAGGAAAGGAGGGCAATTAACAAAAGGCTGCTGTTTGCCTTTTCTCAGCCTGTGCAGGGAAGAAGGCAAATAAAGCACAGAAATGGTTGAGTTCCCCTGAGATAAACAAAGAGCATTGGACATGGTCCAACCCTACCCATCTCCACAGCCGGTGCAGAGCCAGCAGTTAATGGGGCACACAGAGGGGGCAGAGCTCCCACAGAAACTGACCTCCAGCTCTCTGGGTGATGAGCGTGCCAGGTCTCAGCTCCTCGCTCAGGAAAGGGGGATCAAGTAAAAGGGGGTGGCCATGAGGCAGGAGGCTGGCTACAGATTCTGAGTTAAAGTGAAAACCAGACTAGTGGGTGGGGACTGGGGAACCCCGGGAACTGAGTGTGCCAGTTCTCAGCAAGGGAAGCTGCAGGCAGGTATCCACACAGTCAACTCTGGGAGCGTTGGGGAGATGTGTTTATAGACAGAGATTCACAACCAGAGATGGGAGCAGGAAGGTTCTTGGAAGCCCCACTGACTGCATGCACCGAGTGTGTCAATTCTCAGCCAGGGGGAGGGACTCAGAACCAGCTGCACACCAGATTCCATTTCTTTCTCTCCTAGCCTACCTGTGCCTGGTGCATTGCTAGGAAACACAGGTTTGAAGAGGGATCCTTTCTCTCCTGCCTCTTAACATCTCTCAGACCTCTAGAGAACCTCTCCTGAGTGGAATTAAAAAGAACAATTGCCCGAGGGTCTCTTTCTTTCACTCACAGTTCTGGTGCCTTTTCTTCACACTGATCCGTGCGCCGCCTTCTTAGGCTCCGGTATTACTAGAGGGGAAGCTATTTCTGTGCCTAGGAAATGGCAAATTCTATTTAACTTGCCATTGTTCCCAGCACAATAACAAAGGCAAGGTGTGCGAGAACAAAGTAGCAGGGTAAATAGAAACAGGGAAACGCAGCTCAGCAGCAGAACCTTGCCATCACTGCTCGGCACAGGCGTGGGAGCTGGGGAGCTCTGGCGTGCGGGGGTGGGGGGGTGTTACCACGTCCGAGCTCTGCTCAGCTTTTCCACCAGCTTGCTAAGCTCTCTGGACGGTCGCACAGGACATTTACTGAGGATGGCTGACCCCTGGGAGGCCTGTCAGTGGTTTGGAGACATGGGCCTGGCACTCCCGTTTACGTGCCCATGGGATGCAGATATCTAAGGGGCAAATCAAGCACTGCAGCCACAGATGCATGGGCAAGGATCGGGGCCACCAAAATCTGAGCACCCCACTCGGCTGGCAGCAGGTGAGGAGCAGGGCCACCGAGATCTGAGCACCCCACTAGGCTGGCAGCGGGCAAGGGCAGTGGCTATTGGCCCAAGACGCATCCTGTGGATGCAGGGGGAGGAGAAACTGCATTGATAACTGGGTTGGGCTGCATACCCCTCACAGGTAATGAAAGAGTTAACTAGAGACAGAGCAATCAGGGCCCCTGGCTGCACTGGCAGGTGGGGCAGGCCCCTCTGAAGGTGAAGCCCAGCTGGGTGGTGAGCCTAAGGAGAGGGAGCCCAGATCAGGAGGCTGGAGGGAGAGAGAAGAATGCTGGATCCTTCTCTGCTTGCTAAGGACAGGAGGAAAGGCCTGGAGAGAGGCAGATGTGCAGCATGTCTGGGAAAGGCCCTGAAGGAAGGCCAAGGTAAGATGAAATCCAGGGAGCAGTGAGGAGTCAAGGGAGCAGACCTTAGCTGCTCACAGCAGGGTCCCTGGACTGGAACCCAGGTGAGAGGAAGGATCTGGGTTTCCCTGCTGAGTTTGGAGCTGGGCCTTCAGAGAGAAAGCCCTAGGAATGAGACCTCGCACAAGAGCAGGGGGACGTCCTGCAGAGCCTGAGAAGGGGGGAAGAGTCCGGGGGAGGGAGCCTGGGTAGCGGGTGCAGAATTATGTTTATCTGAGTTTAGTTTCCTGGACTCTTTGTTTGCCCAGGAAGGGGCAGGAGAGCATGTGAATTGGCTGGAGAGCAAGGTCATCATGAGAAGAGGCTGGGCTGGAGGGGCTGTTGCTCCTCACCAGGGAGGAGATCCTGCTACCCCACAGCCCGCCATGAGGGGGGCGCCTCAGCAAGTAACTCCACTCCAGTAACACTCCAGAACGGATCAGAATTTGGTGTCGCGCAGTCTGGCTGATGTAATGCTCTGAGCCACTAAGGGAGTTGGGTCTGGTACACCTAGATGACACAGCTGTGATTGGCTATTCTTTGCATTCACGGATAAGGCGCCGTCTTTGGACCAGTGCAGAGTGCTGGTGTTGTAACCCACACACCGCCCAAGTGTGGGGCTCTGTTCCATCTAGCGGCACCGAGACCACTTAGAGATTAATGAGTCTGCTACAGCCTTAGCTAAGAGCCATGTGACCTTCAACTCATACACTAAGCTCCAGAGATCCCAGGTTCAATCCTACCTAGTGGGTTCTGTCAGACCGATAGCTGGAACATGTGAAACTACTTGCCCCCCAAACGACTCCTCGTCCGGGGAAGCTGGGGGAAAATGCAGGCGTCACAAGGTCTCGCAGACTCAAGGCGGACACGCCAGCACTGGCGGGTGGTTGTGGAGTGATTCTCAAAGAGGGAGAAGCTGTTGGATGCCTGGGGCCTGGCAGGCGTTAGGACCAGCGAGGCTGAGAGTCTGTTTTACAACCGCTAAATCCATGGATTAGGAAAGGGAACCCAGCAATACCCTCAGTTAGTATCAGAGCCCTGAATTTAGCCCTGTGATAATGGTTGGGGGTACTTGTTCATTAACCAGCCAAGTAGCAGAAGACAGAATAGGAGACTCAGTTGCTGGTAATTTGAGTTTTACCAGTTCTTTCATGTAACTGAAAAATTCCCAGGTTTTACAAAAGCAATTATTTGTTTTTTACTGATTCCCCCCCCCCCCCCCGCACCTGAATTCTGGACCACACAAGTACATGACACTACTCGGTATGTTAAATTAATCCAATCCGTTCCACTGGGTAAACCAGCAGGTCGCAAACTTTGGGCCGGGACCCCAAAGTGGGCCGGGACCCTGTTTTAGTAGGGTTGCCTGGCCTGGCTTAGACTTGCTGAGGCCCAGGGCCGAAGCTGAAGACCTGAGCCCCACCACCTAGGGCTGAAGCCTGAGGGCTTCCGCTCTGGGTGGCGGGGCTTAGGTTACAGGCCCCCTGCCTGGGTCTGAAGGTGGGCTTCAGTTTTGCCCCTCCCATATTTGTTGCACAGGGTGGTGGGGTTTGGGCTTTGGCCCCTCATCCTAGACTGCGGGGCTTGGGCGGACTCAGGCTTCCACCGCCGCCCCCCATTCGGACTGCTGGGGTCATGTAGTAATTTTTGTTGTCAGAAGGGGGTCGCAGTGCGATGAAGTTTGAAAATCCCTGGGCTAGCCTAATTGATTATTAATTTAATAACGCTAAGTGCGAACGTTACTCTGTTAAAGTAAGGCCGTGTAGTACGAGATATGCATGTACAAGCACATGCATATGGGTATGTACCATTATGAGCAATGCATGAAATAAACCACAGCCATAAGCCACTTTGACTGTCAGTGCTCTGACTTTTCTCCATTTGCTGCTTTTCTCTGTTCTTCCGTCCCGCCGTATTAACCCCAGTATTTACCCAGAAAACGTTGACGTTATTTTTTTTGCACTGATTCTCACCCATCTTTTAATATTTATACTAAGCCCAATAATTTCCTGGGAAACATTCAACAAAATAACAACGGACAATGAAGGGCCTGGCTTACTGGGAACTCCGTTTGCCGGTTCCTTGCCTTCCCCAACAGTGCGGGAGTCGTGAGCAGGCAGCGTTCTGATACCATCTGCTGGTAGCAAGGCAGCAATGAGATCTACCACCGATCCCACAAGTCGCGGCCTGATCACCCTCCCTCAGTTAGAACAACTTCAGAGCTCCAGACGAAGGCTAGCAAGAGAAATACTAAAGCTCATGCTCAAATAAATTTGTTAGTCTCTAAGGTGCCACAAGTCCTCCTGTTCTTTTTACTAAACAAGCAGCCGCTCATGACACGGAGGGGAGGAGGGCAGGATGGAGAATGGGACACTAGGACCAACAGATTTATCAGTAAGTAATATTCCCTTGTGCCTCTCTTCTCCCATCCCACAACATCAGCTTCTTGGATAGACTGCTGATGTAGCTAGCAGTATCTGCCCAGGGGCAGTGCTATGTTACTGGCCACTAGCAGGGTCCTACAGCCAAAGGGGCAACCTGAGAAGCAGAACAGCCCTAGCTGACAATGTCATATGACTCGCAGTGTTGCCAGTTCATGGTTTAATTCTTGCGATATTTGGTGCTTTTCTTCAAGCCTCAGCTCCTGGAGTCCTGGGATGAGGTGAGACTCTCAGGCATTTTCTTTTTTAACGAAGAAGATACTAGGCCTTGTTTTCAAGCTTTTCTTGGATGCCACATCAACCGGAAAGGCTACGACACTGGCAGACAAATTCAAAGAACCCCAAAGTTGCCATTTTGAAATTTCATGATTTTTCAGCCAATCCCATGATTTGGGGGGGGGGGGGACTCATGATTTCGAAACGTTTGGGGTTGACGATACTAGGAGGGGGTGACGACCATGTCACCACCACCTTACATACCTTGGGCATGAAGAGGTGATTTCTGTCACAAGTGACAAGATGAGAAGAAGGCAACTGGCCTGCTCATGAGCTGTGCTAATGCAGTGGAAGACCCAGCTAGCCAGGGTGACTTTAGCTGTAGCTTTGGCCTTGTATCCCTCAAAAAAGAGAGTTGCTTTGACTTTCTAAATTCTTGAGAAAGACAGAACTTGAGAACGTGCCTTGCCTCCATCCCCCCAACGCAGCCTCTTGTCCTAGGAGGGATACCAGGTAACAGTTCAGAGAGAGAGGAAGAACAATGGGTTAATTCAGATGGAATTTGGAATTCAAAGATTGTCAGGTGCTCAGATACTACGGTGATGGGCACCAAGATATGTACCAAAGATAGATGGTTGTGTTGGGGGATAAATAGATGGGTAACAAAACTGAAGAGGAAGCTGGGGAGGGTGGCGTGGGAAACGGGACTCTGGCCCAACTCGGTGCTAGTCAGCCTCTACCAACTCTCTGCTAAGTGTCATGAATGCAATGTTGTCAGCCCAAGTCTGCAGCCAGCTTGAGATAATAGCTCTGAGAGGTGTGAACTGTCCCAGTCATCTCAGTGGGGTGTTAACTCTGAGATGACTCTATTTTACAATTAGTGTTATTAACCATTTAACTGCTGATAATTCTAGCAAAATTATACAGCTAATGTGCTTAGTCCATCATCCCAGATGGACTCTCATGCCTCCCCAGCTGTCAAAGACCCCAACATCCCTTGTATCCAGCATCAAAAACCTCTAGCTTCACCCCTTCCCCCTCCCTCCACAAGTACTTCTACCATGCATCTATGGCCTGTCAGTAAAAAAACCTCTGGCAGATCAAAAATGAAGATGTGCAGAGAGCATAAAATAAATTGAATTGAATAGCAAAGTACTCCCGAGGCTGCTGCCTCGATTGCATTATTCAGGTCCATGTTTAACTCCATAAAAGCCCCCATTTTTTTAATTGAATTAGGGCTGCCACAGGATTTCCTGTCTGTCTCATCAGGGGTGCTGCCGTATCCAGGGATGCTGCTGAAGAATTTAAGTACATCTTTCCCTGGAACCTGGCTAAGTGATTCATAGATGGTGACGATCATTATGATTCTCTAGTCTGACCTGCCGCACAACACAAGACTAAATATGCCATGGCCTCAGTCGGGAGTCAAACCTGGGTTAACGTCTCGGAGGTAGTTAGAAGCCTCCCTGAGGATCAGACCCTTAGGGCTTAAGGTCCAGTGCTGGATCCTCATTGATGACCTAGGTGTCTGTATATAACCTGCACACTCTCACATGGGAACTACAGGGGCAGAAAAACATAGAGCCAGTTAGTCCGTTTCTGTAAATAAAAAGCACCGTCATAAATCCCCAAATCCCTTCTTGGGACAAATAAAGAAATCAGCTTTATTTTGAGCAGATCCTTAGTTCTCAGCTTCTCTGTCAGTTTCACAATAGAGCAGCAAAACCCTGGAGAGCATGTGTCAGGGTATCATGGCCCCAGGCTTCAAACACACAGGCCACGCAACTTCAGTATTGGCCCCCGCAAAAAAACCCCAAAAGGATGAGACAGACCAAACCAGGATTGGACACTGGATTATTGAAACGCTACAAGTAAGAGGCTCTCTCTCCTGAGGTTTGAAGCCTGGCTTGGCAGAGCTGAGAGATGCATCTAAGCGACCACACTTTTAGGTGCTTATTCATCTCCAACATATCCCACTAACTCTCTTCGTTACTCCTTCCCAAACTGATTTGGGTTACACAGATGGAGGCAGAATAACCCTGGCAGAGGCAGGCCTATTGTGAAGCAATTAATCCCTTTAAAAAAAAAAAAAAAAACCTCTCTCAAGCATCAGATCACAGCATCCCTAGAAGTTGAAAGGTCCATGCTGCTCAGACCCAGCAGTAATGGGTGTAAGACAGAGGCTTTCTTTCCAGCGGTGACAGAAGAAAGTGCGTCTCTAGCAGCCTTTTCATGCCTCTGCTATAGAGGGACGATGCAATTATCTCTGCAGACGCATTACGATACTGCAAAAAATAGAACCCGAGATGGAAACGGCTCGTCCCCGCTTGTATTCAGCGATCGATGGAAAATGACCTGTTCGTTAGTTTATTCATCGACTCTTATAACGTCTAGCTCTGCTGAGCACCGGATGCTTCCTCAAAGGGTGTTTTATTGACTCAGCGCCCCTGGCCTGGGGGAGTCCGTCCTCTCCCCACCCATGGTAAAACAAAGCGAGGGATTTCTTCAGCAGCAGCTTGCGATTCTGCATTCAGGTAGCTATTGTTATTATTTTATTTTTTTTGTTAAAGGGAGTATTATTAACCCCCTTTGATCACTGAGGCACAGAGAGAGAAAGTGGCATGGCCAAGGCCTTAAAGGGGGTCAGTAGCAGAGCCAAGCATAGAACTCAGCTCTCCTGAGCCTTCACTACATCCATCCTTCCTCTCATCAGCTGATTGGCCTGGTGCTCCAAATGCTGCCTGCAGTTTGCAATGAACTAGACTCATGAGACTGGGAGCCGGATCAAAACCTTTGAAAATCAGGGCCTAAAAGTTCATCTGGAAGGTGCAACAGATGAGGTGGAGTGGAGGGAGGGGGATTCAGACATACTCACGTGGCTTTGGAAGCACACACATGCACCCCTCCCAATTTCCCTGAACAACAGCCACCTGGCACTACCCGCTTTTAGGAGCGTCGGGCTGTGCAAGATCCACTGGGCTTTTTCTGCCTCTGTTCCTTTGAGCGACGCTCCTTTTGTGGGGTCATTCTGCTTAGCAAAAAGCCTCAAGTCGGGCACACCTGCTGGTTTTTCGTTCCCATTTGAATGTGAGTGTTCGTTAACTAGTGATGAATGGTAGCTCGGAGCCTGCAAAAACAGCACATGGCTGCTCAGACGCCAGGCACAACACAATGAGAGGGAGAGAGACCCGGTCTAGGAAGCACCATTCACTTGTGTCCAAGCCCCACCTTTGGGCTACACCCGGGTGGCAGATCTTGAACCCAGATCCTGGTAGTTCTCCCCTCTCCCGTCCCCCCCCGCAAGAAGGCAGCAGGAATAAAAATAAAGGAGCCGTAACATGCTGGAGGAGGAAGAAAGTAATCAGCCGACACGGCTTAGTGAGGGAACATCCAGACTTCCCCCACCCCCACCCCCACCCAGCCAGGGGCTGTGCCAGCAACTGGCAAAGAACAGCTGCAGACAACAGGTGAAACCCAGCTAATTGGAGTCACCTCCCATTGGCTTTGGATCAGGTCCTTAATTTCCAACGATTCAGTCAATGTCAGGGAAGTGCAACCCTGGAGGAGGTGAGGGCAGCCCCTTGAGAGGCTCCACCTCGATCCCTCTGAGATCAACAGGATGGGCACAGTACATGCAGTGGTAATGCAATCTTCCCCTTCCTGCCCGTGGATCCCCCCCCAGTCCTGGGGCAAGAGGGTGGATTGCTCTCTGTGGCTTAGCCAATCTCTGGGTGCCTCGCCGAGGCTGCCCTGGCACCCCAGGAGTGCCAGTAGCAATGTGGGGCGTGGGCAGGTGGGCGCAGCTGTAACAATGGTGCTGTGTGTTCGGCAGCAGAGGCATCTCCCAAGGGGAGGAGTAGAAGCCCCAGGAACTGAGTCATTTAAATCTAGACCAGCTCTAGAGACTGGATAATATATAGCAGGGACCAATCCTGCCTGCAAGCTCTGTGGGGCAGGAATTGTCTTGTTGTTTGTACAGCGCCTAGCGCAATGGGATCCCGCTCCAGGCCCGGGGCTACCACAATACAAAGATTAGCAAATGCATGTGACGTGACCAAGCTCCCATGTCCCTGAGCTAACTCCCTCCACCTTGGATCCAAACACTCCTACGTTGTCAATGGGGGTGTGTGTCTGAGAATCTGAGCCCGGGTTGGGGTCTGAAATCCACAGCGCCCCCCCATTCTCTGTCCTGGGCTGAGCTCAAACCCTGGCTCCAGCTGCAGATGTCACAGCTGAGCTCTCTCTAATGGGTCCGAACCCCCTCCGTAGGTCTAGGCAACCCCAGCTCCAGTGAGAATCCAGAATCCAAACCTGGATTCCAATTTGAGGGGAGGGTTGGGGGGCTCCCTCTTAATGTCAGCGATGCCCAGTGTGGATCGCAGGATGCAGTTGGGACACATCAAGCAAGCGAGGACAGGTGCTGGGCTCAATCTGCCGGAAGCCCCTTTTGGAAATCAGGTGTTTGGGAGCATGTAGGGGGATGCGGTGGGGGAGCAGAATTCTGGGGGGAGTTAGAAATGGAGTGTCTGCTTGGCTAGGTTGTCTGGAGGACATAGCACGTGAAACCCGTGTGTTGTGTGTACCCCTCGGTGCCTGATCTGCAGTGGATATGAGTCTCTTACAGCCCCCGCTGGGGCAGCTTGGCTCGTTAGTTCAAGCTGTAGCTACTCATGCCTTTAGTTCTGGAGGACCCCAGTTCAATCCCTGGTACGGCAGCCTTCAGGGATGCGCCTCGCAACCCCCTGTTGGCAAGGAGGCCAAGGACAGAATGGGCCAAAGGGACCAACCACTCAGGAGCTTACGCTGCCAATAGGTAACTTCAGTGTCTGGACCAGATGGAGGCTCATGGGACAGTATGTGAAAGCTGCCCCACGGGAGCCAGGGGTGGACCTGTCATGGCCTGCTTTCACCTGAGTGGCTCTTTGCAAGGAGCAGCAGCTGTCCTACACCAGAGCAGAGGCAGATAGCTCTGTTCATCTCTTCCCCCAGGGCACAGGCTGCACTGGGGTCTGCCAAGTGGAGTCAAGAACACGTTCAGGCCGTTTGATCATTTCCACATTTAATTAGAAACGTATTCAAACCAGCGAACCCCTCGCTGCGTGTCAGACGGTTCCCCGAACGCCAGCGCGTTGGCAAGGCAATCGCTGGATGGCGTTTAAAAGGCTGCCACTGTTCAGTGGAATTCTCACCGTGGGTCCCAGCTGATGGATGCTCAGCGCCGGGTAGCCTGTAAAATCCTGCTACAACGTGACACGGACCCGGGTGCCTGAGAGGAGCAAGCCCCACCTTGCTGGACAAGGTACCTTTCCATTGTCCTCTCTTGTAATGCCGGCTGGGGTGGGACTGGAGGAGGTGGGAGCTTCCAAAGAGCAGGAACCCCTGCTGGAAGATGACACCTCTTGGGAGCAGCTGGGCTTGGAGGAGCTGTGGGCGTTGCATAGCAGGTGCTTGGTGAGTCTCCAAAGCTTAGGCTCTGGGGAAGGTCCCATCTTCCACCATCCAAAGGAAGCAGGCACCTGGGCTACCCCACCCAGAGTGGAAGGGCAATGCCGCGACCCAGGCTAGGTACTAGAAGCCTGGCTGAGGCTCTGAAGCGGGGCAGAAGCCGAGTGGACACCAAGTCACCTCCTGGCAGCTGTGCAGGAGAGATGTGTCCCAGCGGTGGGTTGGCCACACCCTCACTTGTGTCGCTCTTTGTCCTCTCTCCCAAGGTCCAAAAGCCTGTCCTCAGGTCCTGATTCAATAAGCAGAGTGCTGATAAGATCTGAAGTCGTTTTCCTAATGATGGGCCATCTCGGCCAGATAACGTAATTACAAGATTGTCCCCTCACGGCTGCAAAGTGGAGTCTAAGCAGCTGTTACGGTAATGGGTTGGCTTGGGAGGTTTCGGGAGATGGGGAAGAGGCTCCTATTCCCTTTGCAGATGGGAATGGGGCCTTGTGCTTCTGACACCTCCCGCCGCATCCAATTATACCTCCAAAGGGAGTTCCCTACCCCTCTGATGGTCTCTAGCAGCGACTAAACCTAACAGCTGCGCTGGATGCTATTTAGCCCTCAGAAGGCCATACCAGCTTTAGCTAACTCCTCTCCACAGCACCCCCTGCGAGGTAGGTAGGTCAATATCATCCTCCCCATTTTACAGATGGGGGAAACTGAGGCACAGAGCGGCAAAGCAACTTGCCCAAGGTCACCCAGCAAGTCAGCAGCAGAGGTGGAGGCAAAGAACGCTGGTGTCCTGGCCCCCAGCGCTGCGCTTAGGCCACTAGACCACAGTCCGCACCCAGCCATGGCTACAAGCGGCTCTCCGAGCAAGGCTCCCTGCTCGCAATTCGTTTGTTTTAATTAACTATTAGTCTAAGAAGCCGGGGCAGGTTAGATCTGTTGTGTGTGTGTGCTCCTGATGGGACGTATGCAGCACAGAGCTGAGCTCCATTTGTGTCCTCTGGGCTCCGCGGCGGGTGGGGGGGGAGAGCCATGCTAACGCTCCAGGTGGAGTTTCGTCGGCACAAGTAGAATAAATACGTCCCAGGATAGGAGGAAGAATGGAAAAAGTCGGCGTGGATTGTGGCAGCAGCTAGGAGGGAAAGAAGGGATGGAGCAATAGTCTGTAGGGGAGAGAGAGAAGGAAGATGGCACAAGGCTGGAGGAGTGGGGGGGAACGTGACAACAGTCCGCTGGCAGAGGTGGGAGAGAGAACACGAATGGGCAGGGGTCCACCGAAGAGACACCAATGGCCGCCTGTAGGCATGGGGACAGCAGCAGCAACCTGTAGGCGAGTGACAGCCATCCATAGGCAAGAGGGAAGGTGGCGCGAGCCCAGAGGAGGGGGAAAGAAGGGGGGAGCGTGGCCGCAAGTGGAGGGGAGAGGGAAAGAGGCAGCTGTTTGGGGAGGGGAGGGAAAACAGTCCCCTGGGGAAAGAGAAAGGGTGACTGTGGGCACTGGGGGGAGGAGGAGCAGAAGGGGATGTGGGTGCTGCTTAGGGAAGCGGGGAGGGGGGTTTCTGTCTGTGGCATCCCCTTCTCTTTTTTACCTGGCTCCCCTCTCCTCTGTGGGCAGGTTCTCCGAGCACAGAGCCAGCTCCCCGGAGGGCTCTGGGCCAGAGAGAAAGGAGATTGCTTTCAGGGGTCAGAGAGGCAGGGACCCAGCATGCTCAGGGGGTGTCTCACTCCCAGCGACCCCCGTTAGCCCAGCCCAAGAGGCAGTGGGTACGGGCTTGACCCCGCTGGGGCGCCTGCACAGAGGAGAGAGGGTGCGGGCCAATTCCCCACTGCCCCGCTGCTCTGACTGGGGCGAATGCAGGAGAGAATCAGGCCCCCTGGTCTCCTGCCTGCCCCCTGCCGAGGGGACGCACCCAGCCATCACTGCTTCCTCTTCACCACCTGCCTCAGGTGCAGCTCGCTCTCCGCCGCCACAATGGGCTGCTCGTTCTGCAGGTGGTAGTTGATCAGGTGGCTGATGCTCTCGAACCGGATGTCCTTGGTCCTCACCTGGAGCAACAGAACGGGGAGGGGGGTGGGCGTGAGGCGGGGAGCGGGCAGGTCACGCTCCACCCAGAGAGGAGGCTGATGGGGCTAAGCGGGGCGGGGTGCCAGTCAAGGACATGCGGGCTGAGTTCGGGGAGCCCGGCCCGCTCCTTACCACACCCTCAGGATCCACCAGCAGCAGATGCTTGGGCTGCCCGCCGTTCATGCCCGTCAGGACGTACTGCCCGGGGTTGGTGATGCTGTCCCTCACCAGGAAGTCCCCGTCCATCTGCAGCAGCTTCTCCGCCTCTCGCCGGCTCATCTTCCCGTGGTACCAGGGCTCCCGCTTCAACTGCTCTTCCGTGGGGGCGATGGGAGCCTTCCGGGTGGGCGGGCTGGGCCACTGGTCCTCTAGGGGCGGGCTGGCCCCGCCAGCCACCGTGGATTCATGCAGCTTTAGGGCGTCTTCGAAAGGCCCTGCAAGAAGCCAAGACTATAGAGCAAGGAGGGGACAGGCCCCGGCAGCTACCCTAGCCAGGATCACACCACAGGGCTCCCAGTCCCCAGGCCTCCTGCCAGCCGGGTTTGGGAAGAATTCTCCCGTTGCTGGACCTTGGGCTGGCTCTTTTAAAGGCCTTGAGCCAAAGACCAAAAGCAACTCCCACTATTCTGTTCTAGTGAGGTTCCTTCACTCCAAGAGCCGCTGTCTTACTCATGTCAAAGAGATCCTTGGGGGGGCTCTCCTCGTGCTCCCAGCTGTCCAGGCACTGCGTGTTGACGTACATGTGCTCTTCGTAGTCGCGGCATCCCAGGGGCTGGCTGTCTGCCTGGAGGTAGCCGTCGCAGGACTGGCCTGGAAGACACAGTGAGGGCCAGTGAGCGCCGGCAGGCTGTGCGCAAAGGAACCACAGGAGCCGGGCCTGCCACACTGGGATCCATGGGTGGTGCGAGAACTGCCGGCTGAAGGAGGCTAGCCCCCCACCCCTTCTGCCTGAGGCCCTGCCTCTTCTGTGACCCCCTGCTGGAGCCCAAAGCCACCGTCACTGCGGCCACTGGCCTCCACCCCAGGCTAGCCCCCCGGAGCACCGGGAAGGTGGGCGGCACAGCCCCAGCCTCACCCGGGGCCAGCACTGGGGGACTGGAGCCACACGCAGAATGGAAAGTAGGAGGGGAGAGCTGGGGGCGAAGCATGAGTGGGGCCATGCCTGGATGTTTTGGGGAGGCATAGCCTCCCCCAGCCTATGATACCCGCCGCCCATGCTAGGATTGCTCCCTATGATCTACCCTCTGGGGTTTTGTCCAGTTCAGTTGTACCAATGGGGGCCCCCACCGCTTCCCTGGGGAGGTGATTTCCACCTACCCTCCTCCCTGCAAGAAGTTCTCCTGCTCCATGCAGTCTGAACTTCCCTCTGCTGAGTTTCACCCCATTGCTCCTCCCTTTAGGATTGTCCTCTCCTTGGCCACACACTCCTACACTGATCTCATCTTCCCTTGGGTCCTTTCCCCTCCCCCTATTTGGCCCTTTCACCCTGACTCACTAGGGGAGGAGCAGGAGACCAAGCTTCTTAAATTCGTCTCTGATGGGAGCAGCTGCTGTAACATCCAGGGGAGACTCGGGGACAAGCTCATTGGTGGCCAGGAACACCCCCACCCCTGACAGTTCCCCCTGGAGTCCATGTGGTGACGGTGCGGAAGGATCAGCTGACGTGCCAGGCTGTGTGACTCATGCCAAAGAATTTGGTTTGCAAAAGGAGCATCACTCCAAGCAGCTGCCCTATGCATTGTTCTCAGCTAGTTTTCTCGTAACCGGGCAGCTAGGGACAGTAATGCCCATCTCCGAGGGTCCTACCACAGGCATTTGCGAGTCCTGGGCCATGCATTCCCGTGCCCACAGGGACATGAGTCCCTGGGTTAAATGACGCCTTCGAGCTGCAGCACGTACCAGGAGCATCGCCGTCCCCGTGGGAGCCCGGGTGGCTGTTCTGGTCTCTTCTGGCAGGAAATCCAACCTGTGAAGCAGAAGAATCAGACCTCGGTCCATGCAGCCAGCACACATGATGCAGGAGGTTTGTTTCCCCTCCACACGTGGCGAAGGGGTGGGCATGTGATATGGAGACCCAGGCAGTGGACAGGGAGATGCGTTAGGTGGAGGCGTGAGGACAGCTGAATACCCTGGCTTTGCTCGCTGCCTCCTCAGGGCCTCCACCCCTTTCTGGGCCTAGCACCGGTTTCCATTTGCCGGAAACACAGCCTGGAGGTCACAGCTCATGGTCACATGGAAGTGTGAAGCAGGTCCCCCCCCCCATGACCTCCTTCACCCCTGCACGCTTCAGCTCCCTCCTCTGTATAATCGGGTGATGCGGCCCATGCGGGGTGACACAGCCTGTGAGAGATTGAGGGGGTTAGTGACTGCCAGTGCAGGGACCGTGGGATTGGCGCGCCTCCGTCCCTCCTGATCTTTGCCTGTTGCACATCATTGCTTCGTCTCCTGACGGCTGTAACACGTTCATCTGGGGTTTAGTGGCCTGCGATGTGCAGAGGATCGAACGCTCCCTTCTGGTCTTAAACGCGATGAACCGATGACTCAAGGGCTAGAGCTTTTGGTAGAATCCCACGCAGCCTTCAGAGGCTGTGACAGTCTTTACTGCTGGACAACAGACCCCTCAAGCCACAGAGGAGGCCATAGAGCTGTATGGGGCTCTCCCTGATGGACCCACCTCCATCCCTGACCCCAGAAGCTATTCCAGAGACACTCCAGGCCTGACCCTGCACCAGGCACTCACTGGGGGCGTCCTCGATGGGGACAAGAGCCAGGTTTGGTTTCCAGCTTTCAGCATCAGGGGAAAAGGCTCAGTTCAACACAGGAGGTTCTGGGTGCAACCGTGGGGTGGGGAGGTTGTGAGGTGGGGGAGAATTGGGGAAGCTGCACAGCCAAGCGTGCTGACTGCAGGATTCACCTGGCTGAAGTGACCGGCACAGGAGGGCTGGGAGTGTGCGTGGCCCAGCAATGTTCCATGCCTGAGCCGAGAGTCGACGAGTCCCCCCAGGGGAGGCTCCTTCCCCGGGATGCTGTTGTAGTAATCGTGTTCGGCCATGTCCTCTTCGTCGCCCCACGCGGATTCCTCGGTCTCCATTACCCTGCGCAACAGAGAACACGGGAGTTAGGGAATGTGGTTAGACTCCAGAGCTGGAGCATCAGAGCACCCAGAGATTGGCAACCCAGCACCCAGGCCCAGAGCATCCCCAGATCTAACACGCAGGGCATCTCATGATCTAGCACCCAGGGCATGGTAGCACCTAGTACTGAGAGCACCCTGGACCTAGCACCCCTAGCTGTGACAAAACCCACAGACAAGGTCACCGTCGTATGGAGCATGCTGCAGGGCCCTGTATCTTGTGATGCAGAGAATGGTAACACCCCAATGCACCGGGCAGAGGACGGTCCCGTTCTTCTACCAACAGCCCTGCTGGGGGCTTGAAGTAGCTCAGGTCCTGCTCAGGTGGTGACTGCAAAGCAGTTCCATGAAGGCTTGGCAGTGTGAACGCCACCTTGTCCCCGAGTCTGGAGAGCACCTGGTGGGGCCAGTAGGAAGTGGCTGGGATGCCAGGTCACTTGCCAGCGTAAGGGATGGATGAACGTGGGGGTAGAAGGCTGCAAGGCCTCATTCACCTGGACCAGCTTGGGGAATATGCCTCGGAATTGCTGCCCAGGGTAAGGTGAGAAGGTGCAGACCTGCATAAAAGCAGGCCCAGTCTGGCCAGGGCGACCCCAGAGCAGGGATTTGGGTTCCCAGCAGCACCAACAGGCCCCATGTCTCTCATCCCCCCTACCTGTCCGGCGGCACCACCACCTTGGGGGGGCTGTGTAGATACTGCTTGAAGCGCAGCTCGAAGGCCTGCCCCACCGTGTTGATGATGCTCTGAGCCAGCCCGTCACAGCACTCCAGGATGTGGCATGCTGCCCGGCAGGGAGGGAGACACAGACACATCAGGCGGCGCATCTGGGACCTTTATCCCACGGCAGGACTGGGCACGAGGCCCCCCGGGTGACATATGGCATGGGACACCCATCGCTTTAAGGTGAAATGGGGCTAGTCTTGCCTGGGTCATAATTAACTGCCCCCTTGCCTGAGGAGGTGGGACTAATGGGGTCAGGTGTCTGCATGGCGAACACCTGGGCCTCATCAAAAGGCTTGAGAGAGAAGGGGTGGGGAAGGAAGCTGTAGACCAGGCTGCTGTTGGAAGCAGGGATGTCCCTGAGAGAAGCGGTGGCAGATCCAGGGGAAAGGAGCCTCCAGAGTGGAAGAATGCCCTCAAGGCCACGTGCTGGCAGGAGGGGCGCTCCGGTGGTGAGTTCCCCAGTTACACTCCGCACAATAAATGCACAAGAGGTTGTGGGGGGAGCCCTTCTCCATACTTTTGGCCAACATGGGTCTCCTGGTTAGCCTTGATCCTTCCTTGCTTATCACCCCTCTTTGTTACCTCCCTGTGTCCTCTCACCCCTGCCCTGCTCACCTCTTTGGTTAATGGGATCCTTTGCCACATAGGCCACATAGTCTGTCATGTCCTGGAGAGAAAGGGAAAGTCAGGGAAGGAAGGGTTTTGTGGCTATCGTTCCTGGGATCTGGCCTGCAGGCTAAGGGTCGGAGGGGCTTGAGGCAGGGCTATGAATCTGGGTGTGAAGGGGAATGAGCCACAATCCTCCGGCTGGCAGATCCCCCTTCCCCAGGCAACGTGGGTGTAGGTCCCTGCTCTGATACACTCCCTCCTTGGCTGGTGAGGGCCAGGGAGTGCTGCAGAGACAGCAAGGGTTACCCGGTGCTGGGCCTCACCCCATTGCCCCAGGGCAATCTGCCCTCCGTAGTGCCCACCGGGCGGCCTGTGCTGTAATTAACCAGCTCCCTGGGGCTGACTGAGGGAGGACTGCCCTCTCGTGGCTGCAGCCCAAAGAGGAGATAAAGGACATATTACCCCTGGTAGCGGCAGGAGCTTATGTAGGGGGTGGCTAGGCTTTGGGGGTGAAAGAAGCAGGGGTCCAGGCCCCAATCCTTGAAGGAGGGAGAGAGGGACGGGGGAGCAAATTGCTTGTTGCCTGCAGGGATGGAATCTCATTGCACTGTCAGGCTCTGCAAAGGCGGTTTGCTCTGGCGGACAAGTGCGCTCGGGGCATGGGGGCCAGGAAGCGGCATGTGTCCCTCTGCAGCGCCCCCCTCTGGTCAGTGCAGGTATGGCATGGCAGGTCACTGCTTTGTGGATAGGGGTAGACACTCCTCCTGAGGGAGAGCCCTGGACCAAGCAACTGGCCAGAGAGGCGTTTCTCTGGCTATTCTGGCCTTTCCCTGCTTCTTTGTTGTCTCCTCAGGGTTTAGGAGCTGTTACAAGGCCCAGCTGGAGAGGGAGAGAGGCCCAGCAGGACCCCTGAGTTCTCAGAGTAGGAAACAAGTGGAGGGGGAGGGGACTTGCTTTCCCCCCATCCCGGGTTACCACCATTGAAATGCAAAATACTGGCAACCCCCCATCCACAAAGCAGGACTGTCACAACCCCAGCCACAAGGCAACTCCATAGCGCCCCCCCCCGACCCCCAACAGCCACTTATAGTATCTAGAGAGAGGACACCTGTAGACAAGACCGATAATCATCGCGGGTCTCCTCACTGTCCCATCACTCAAAGCCTACCTCACACACCCATGCGTGGGGCGGATGGCTGCTGTATTTGCAATGGTTTTGCTCTGTTGTCACTTACACCATGGAAGTGGGAACACGGCAGCATCTTTCGCTGGACGCGGACACTTTGAACATGAGCTGTCCCAGCGTCGTGCGAGAATGCTGCAAAGCTTTAGACCCATGTTTTAAAAAAAAAAAACACAAAAAATCTGGCCGTTTAAATTATTTTTCTGGCAAAACCATAAAAAAACCCAGAGAGGCCAGTCAAATACCAGCCAGTTGGGAGCCCTCCCGTACCCAACCGTCGGTGCCCAGGACTGAGGCTGCAACAGGCAGAAGCTGGTCCACTGGCAGTGTGATTGTTGCTGCTCATTGATCACCGCCAGAGGCAAAAGAAACTGAGGCAGGGGGGAGAGAAGAGAGGGATGCAAAGGGGGCGAGGAAGAAGGAGGGGGAGGAAGAGATGCAGAAGAGAGCGGGGCCGTGAGGAGCTGACGACTCCTCTAATCTCCACGCACCGAGGGCGGCCCTTACCGTGTCTCCTCCCGAGGCGAAGGAGATGGACTGCATGTGGTGGTTGGCAATGATCTGCAGGGAACAGAGGCAGGCGTTAAAGATCTTTGCGAAAGGTCTCTGGGAGGCTCTGGAATCGCTCAGAGCAGCGGCTCGGTAGAGCGGGGGGAGGGTAGGGATGGACCCGCCGCCAGCCCATGCCGAAAGTCGGTGCTCTGGGAACCGTCCTGGCTTTCCTCTGCCGCTGGGGGGAGGCGGAAGCTAGGCCGGCTGTATCCACCCCACCCGGCCTAGGGCATGTAGGCTGTGGCTTGTCGAATGGACATGCCTGCCTTCTGCTGGCGAGCGTGGTTGGTTCTGAAACACCAGCTTCCCCTCCCTGCTCGGATCGCAGCCGGGAATCCCCCTCTCCCATCATATCGCCACCCTGTGGAGCCTCACCGGCTTGCTTGACTGTTTAAAGGGGATAAAACAACATGGGGGCTTGCAAGAGCAAAGGGTGGCCTAGTGGTTGGAGCACAGGACTGGCAGCTGGGCCCACCTGAGTTCTAATCCCTGCCCTGACACTAGCTCCCGATCCTGTGTAACCCTGAGTTGTTCTATCCTTGTGCTCTGAGGATAAGCAAGGTGTTGCTCACCTGCCCTCTAGAGCTAGATACGCTGATCCCCAAATTGGGTGGGGCCCAGCTCCAGGGGTTGGGCTCACCCCATATGGGGACAGGTGTTCGGGTGCCTCTCTGTCAGCCCAGAGTGGATCCTTTGCATTGGGCGAATGATGCTGGATTTACAGCGGTGAAGCTGAGAGCAGAATTTAGCCCCAGATCTGAATGTTGGAGCCGGCCTCTCACTTTCCCAGTGTCT
Organism: Lepidochelys kempii; assembly: GCF_965140285.1. NCBI lineage: Eukaryota > Metazoa > Chordata > Testudines > Cheloniidae > Lepidochelys > Lepidochelys kempii. Next base: position 13,553,234 of record NC_136404.1, read on the forward strand.
GGGGGTTGACCATGGAGTGGGCGGAGTTGCAGAGGACGCTTGGAGGGGGAATACCCAGGAACGACGAGATGAAATTGAGCAAAAGGAGATGTAAATGGAGGCTGAATGGCCAAAGGATGTGCCTAGCAGTCGGCGAGGAATCATCTTTGCAAGGGGGCACCCCATCGCTTGGGATACAGAAAGCTCGACTGGCCAGAGCACTAGAGAAGGACCCTATATGGAGTGGGGTGGACTTGGCAATTCTGTGCCTGTGCAAAGCCCCAGAAGCAGTGGCACAACTTAGAGCAGCCTCAAGGCTGCTCTAACCTGCGCTAGGGGCTGCACAAGTCCCACTGGATAGGGGAGGTGCAAGCAGCCTCCCCTCTGTCCCTGCCCCAACTGGTCCTAGATCTCCATGCCCCAGGAGAGCGATCGGAGCACTTGGGTGGGCACTAACCTGCCGGGTGGTGGGGATCATGAGGTTGAGCCCGTCGATGGAGATGTTGACAGTGATGCTCATCCCAGCGAAGTGCAGATTGTTCTTGCCCAGGATGGAGAAGAGGGCTTTGTTAGGCGCCTGGGGAGGGAGAAAAGGGCTGGAGGGTCATCGCCTCATCTAGGGTAACACTGGGTGCTGCGCTCAGCTAATGAGACAGGGAGATGGCAGGGGGACAGTGCAGGAAGCTTCTGCAACTCTGCTGAGCTGAACCAGCCCCGGCACAGTCAGCGAAATGTCCAGCTTCCTGCCTGCAGACAACCGCTCTGCGCAGGTCAACAGTGCTGGGAAGGGGATCCCAGGGGAGAGTGCTCCGAGGATGCTGGGGGAGAGATCCCAGAACCTGAACCTGCCTTAATAACCTTTAGCCACATCCGCCCAGGGTCTGCAAAGCCAAGTCGGCATCATCAGCCCTGTTTTACAGACGGGGAAACTGAGGCACGGTTACCCACCTTCTTCTTCCAGGCCCCTTTGACCCCGGGCACCGCCTCGTACAGTCTGTTGATGGCTTCCCTGCAAGCAAAGAATCAAGCAGTCTGGGGTTAATCCTCCAGCCCCCGTGGCGAGACTAGGTCAGTGGGACCTGACCTACCCCACCCCACCCCTGCTGCTAAAATGCTACCACCTGCATTGCCTGGAGGGGTGCACCGGGGACCCTTGCAATGACTGTTGGGGCGGGGACAGCTGGTCCACGTCACCTGTGGCTGGGGGCACTTCCCCAGACGTCCTTTGTTAGCGAGCTGGGTGAGAGCCCTCCCCCCTCCCCCCGCCTCAGGCTGGGATCCTTCCCTCCAGGATCCCAGCCCCCGGACCACAGGGATGCTGCCCTCGGGCAGCTTTCAAGGGGCCCAGTTCAGCCTCGGTCAGCACCTGCAGCGTTTGTCCTGCTTGCCGGTCACCCGGCCCCGATGTGGGGTAAATATGGAGGTCTCCCCACACGCAGAAGCTACATGGAGCCGGCGGGTCCCTGAGTCCCAGCTAGCAGCTCGGCCTGCTCCCCAAGCCTACGGAGTCCACGCGCCTGAGAGAGACGTCTCCCAGGGACCTCGTCCCCATCCCCAGGACTTGGATGGAGGCTGCGGAACTCAAGTCCCACTGGGGGACACCTTCACCCTCCGCCTGCTCCGTGCTCCTGCTGCTCCCACGGCGCTGTGGGGACAGGACCATCAATATGCCGTGGCTGGCAATCTGCTCTGGAGGCTCCTTCCTTCTCCCCCGCTCCTGTCGATCCGCCTGGGGCGGCCCAACGCTGCATCAGCAGGCAGGAGACTCTGCCGTTCTGCGCCCCCTCTCCACCCCCAGCTTCTCTTGCTACTTGTCTGGTTTGCAGACGGAGCTGCTGCAGCAGAACCCGCCCCCCACGTCCCTTCCCTGCGCCCTCTGGGCCGGTGGCTTTATTTGAAATGCACGTGGGGATTTCTCAGCTGGGCTGTTTGGGGTGGAGCTGAGGGGTGGAGAAGGGGAGCCAGCCCTGAAGACTGGAGGCCTGCGATCTCCCCCAGACCAGGACAACAGAGTCAGCTTCCACGCCCGCCCCACCTTCCATGGTGTCTGGCACCCATAACCCACCCCTGCCCGCGCTGTGTGCCATGGCATGGTGTGGGTGCCAGGGGTCAGCCAGGGGGTCCCTTAGGGCCCGCGCTGTGTGCCATGGCATGGTGTGGGTGCCAGGGGTCAGCCAGGGGGTCCCTTAGGGCCCGCGCTGTGTGCCATGGCATGGTGTGGGTGCCAGGGGTCAGCCAGGGGGTCCCTTAGGGCTCGCGCTGTGTGCCATGGCATGGTGTGGGTGCCAGGGGTCAGCCAGGGGGTCCCTTAGGGCTCGCGCTGTGTGCCATGGCATGGTGTGGGTGCCAGGGGTCAGCCAGGGGGTCCCTTAGGGCCCGCGCTGTGTGCCATGGCATGGTGTGGGTGCCAGGGGTCAGCCAGGGGGTCCCTTAGGGCTCGCGCTGTGTGCCATGGCATGGTGTGGGTGCCAGGGGTCAGCCAGGCAGGTTGGCCGGACTGCAAGCCCTGTGGAGCACCTGCAGTGCCAGGTGGAGACGAACCCGTCCCACAGGCTTTCTCAGCCCTGAATCTCTGGAAAGCTGGTGCATTCATTTGGAAGTAGGGGAAAGCCCAGGGCAGGGGGCCCGGAGGGGCTTACCTGGTAACCTGCGTCCGGGTGTTAAAGTCAAGAGATCTCATGGAGCGCAGCACTTCAATGCAGCCCATGTACTGGAAAAGAAAGGGGTTGAAATCAGCCAGGCTGCAGTGACCTGCTCAGATCCCCAGCTCACGGGAGGGCAACAGGAGACCCAGCCAGGCGGGAGCAACAGGTTAGGTGGGAGTGGGAGCTAGTGCACCCCAAAGAGCTTACGGAATTCACACACCCAGTTCAATGGACTCGGGCTGACAGGCTAAAAATAGCAGGGCAGACAGTCGGGCTTGGGCTGGAGCCCGGGCTCTGGAATCCAGCGATGGGTGCAAAGAGAGGGCCTCCCCGAGGCTTTGTCTGTGAGCACATTTCATGTACTGACTCCCACCCTTTTGCCCTGGTGGGGGGCACATCAGAACTCTCTGTGGGAGGCCAGAAAAGCAGCCCCTGGCTGGCATCAAGCGGAGCAAGGGTAAGCCACACCCACTCAGTGCCCCGTGCTGTCCCCCACTAGCGGTGGCTGGGCACCGTTCTAGAGGTCCAAGAGCTTCCTGCAGCCTTGGCTAACAGAGCTGGGGTGTAACCGGGCAGGTGACCTGCCCCTTTGAAGGCCAGGAGGCCGGGGCCGCTCACCCCTATCCTGCTACCCATGTGCAGGTGTCGTCCTTCAGGGCAGGAAAGCCCAGCAGTTGACAGCTGGCTGGGGAGTAGAAGCTGCTCCTACGTGGGACCAAAGAGCCTGACTGGGGACCGGGGGTTGGCAAAGGACTGTGGCTGGCTGGGCCAGAGGGTTGGGTTGGCCATAGCCCGGTACCCGCCGGCGGGCATCAGGAGAGGCTGTTGCAACTGGGGCCAGCCTAGGAGGAAGGAGGTGGGATGCTGAGCCTGGCTGGTGCAAAGGTCTCTTTGTTTTGTGCTTTCCTGGACTTTGTCTACAGGACTCCATTCCCCTGGGCAGGGATGACCTGTCTAGTGACGTGGCTGGGAGGGGCAGGTCATACCGGCGACTGGACTAGGCCGAAGAGTGCGGCGGGGGGAAGCTGAGCCAGAACATGTGAGAGGCCACGCTACCCTGAGTCTGGCCTGGTATGCTGCTAATCCTGCCCTGCCTCGGGAGGCCGCGCTCATAACTCACGCTCCTGATCGAGTGGGCCTGATCGAATGGTTTGAGGATGTCAGTGCCAGGGAGAAGGGGGCCAGGCTGACAGCTCTGCAGCCTGGAGCCTTCTGTCTGCACCAAGCAGGGACAAAGCAGACAGCGTGTGGGCAAACTGCCCACGCACCACCCACTTGGCAGGCCTCAGCCCCGAGCTGGAAGGGAGCCTGTCTCCAAGAGCAAGCTCCGTCCCCGTTGCTGTCAGGCCTTGGCTTCTCCGCTGAAGCGGCTAGCAAGGGGGCCAATTAGTGCCAGTTGCCATGGGGCTTTGTGCAGCATCAACACCTTCCCTCTGGGCACCGGACTGATATCCACGAAATTCGTCTCTCGCCAGCTGCTAAACAGCCACCGTGTAGCCATGATTTCCAGCTCCATCTGTCTGCATGCGGGGCCAACCTCCTAGCTGGGAACGTCACTGTGCCCCCCTCCCAGCCCCTACCCCTCTTCAGTGGTGCATTAGCTGCCTTTCCAGCAGGCACTGCCAACGAGGTCAGTTTAATGGGTTTGGCAGGGCTCCAGGAGAAAAGGCTGGAGGCGAAACGTATGGCGGCTGATTAGGGCCACAGCAAACTTAGGGCTGGAAAGAAATTCACTTGGATCATCCCGCCAGGTGCTCGCCTCCTGCAGCGCTCGCCTGCTTATCCCTTGCTAGCGGTGATTAAAATGTACAACCTCTCTTGAGGGGGAAAAGGAGGAGGGTGAGCCTAAGAGGTTCTGAACAACCCCAGCGCTCCTTGGTCTCAGGATCAGGACCTTTATCCTGGCCTCTCTCTGAGGGGTGGATACCTGGGGCCAGCTCCTAAGCTGGCGTAAACTGGGAGAGCTGCCTTGACCTGTGCTGATGTGCCCCTTAGACCGGGGGCGGTCTTTGCCGACTCTAGTTACTTTCATTTCAAGGCCCAAGCAGCAGCTTGCTCCCCATCAAAGTCCTGCCTTATGGGGAGGCTGGGGAAGGGGGAGACAGGATAGTGCCCTACTGATGGTCCTGCCTTCCGCTGTGCAGCTACTCTAAGCTCTGGGGGGTGGGACTCTGGGGGGTGGGATGCAGGAGGATACACCAGTGTTTTTGTGCTGGGGATAATGGGACTTTGCCCTTGGATGGCTCCCTCCAGCACAGGACCCCCCCCCTCCGCAAAGCCTTTTCAAATAAGTCTGAGTCTCCCAAGGCCCCTGTAAATAAGTGTCTTTATCCCCATTTTGCAGAAGAGGGAAGCTGACGGAAAGAGACAGTGTCATAAGTGACTTGCCCTAGGTTGCCCAGCAAGGCAGTGGCAGAGCTATCACTTCCAGCTGAATTATGGTCCAGGGGGAGGTGTTCCGGCCTGTGTTAGACAGGAGTCAGGCACGATTATCCTGATTCCAAGGCCAGTGCTTTACCCACTGGACCATGCCCCCTTCTTTCCTCCCCTGAGCTTTGACTCCTGCCCTGTGCTCTCCCCGACCGGCATTCCAGCTGCTGCGGAGATGGAAATCTGCTGCCAGTCTACAGCCTCCCGTGCAGCCTCAAGCCTTCACTTTACTGGGAGTTCGGGGTATCCCCTTTCGACTTCTTTGCTCCCTGTTCTACACTGCACTGTTGTGGCTAAATTCCACCCCAGCAATGGCTGCATTTCAGTGCTGGGCAAAGAGAGTTGTACAGCAAGTTGCTTTGGGATCCTTTGGTAAGGAAAGACACTGTTATCAATGCATCTCTTCTCTCTCTGTCCCCAACACCATGCCCCTCTCTCTGCCTTCTGCCAGCCTCCTCCTATGGCTCCTGTAGAAACTGCCTGCACTGAAGGAGTTAACCTCTGCGCATTTCCTTTTAAATCAGGTCAGCTCTCAACCACTGTCCCACAGTCAAACATCTGATGATCTATGATGGGGCAGGGGGAGGAGAGAGACAGAGGCTAACCGGAGACATGCTGCCCTGCTCCTCCATCTCGCCTGCAGTTGTAAATTACCACAAGTTAATTGAGAGTAAGACAAGGAGCCAAATGCCATCAGCAAATTCAATTACAAGTGTCTCACCCTTTCAGTCCCAAAAGCAGCAACCCTGGAGCTCATAGTACTGTGGTTGAGACTGACCTCCATAGCACCTTGCATCCCCAGAATCTCAGAGGGCTTTCACCAGTGAACCCTCACAACTCCTTTGGGAAGCAGGTGCTTGTTATTACTATCCCCATTTTGCAGATGGGGAAACTGAGGCACGTGGATGTGATTTTTTTCCCCCCAACATCAGGCAGCAAATCAGTGGTAGAGATCTGAATTGAACCCCAGAGTCCTGGCTCCACGTCTTGTGCTGTAACCACTAGACCCCACTCCCCTCCCAGAACTGGGGCTAGAGCCCAGGAGTCCTACCTCCCATCTTCATGCGCTAACCCCTGGACCATCTGGAGAGGTGGGCCACACTAAACCCACTCCACAAAATGACCCACTAGGCTAGGGGGTGTGTGTAACCCTGGAGATAGGCCTAAACCAAAGCCCTAGATCCAAACTTCACAGCTGGCCCTATTTCTACGATGGGCCCAGATTCATCCCCTGTGAAGCCTGGGGGATTTGAACTCAGATCCTAATCTCAGTGCTGGAGCAGAGGCCCCATTGTGAAGGAGTTTGTTAAACTTCCCCCTCCTTTATTGTCTCTTGCTATTCAGCTACCTCTGGGGTAAGGGGCGAGACTGCACTGGTGGGTCCAGGCCAGCTGCAGGGCCAGTCAGTATCCCCAGAGGCACTGGGAAACAGGAGGATCTTCTGAACCTTCCCCATCCTGTTTAGGACCCTCATCTGCCACAAGGCCTTTTCAGGAAGACCCCTCCAGTGCCGTGGCAGCAGACTCTCCCCTCCTAGAAACCAGCCTTTCCAGGCCCCGGCTTTCTGGTGTATCGATGCGTCTACACGGTCTAGCTATTCCAGCCCCGATCCTGCATGCTTAGCTGTGTGGACAGACCAGAGATCAGGACCTCGGGCCCAGGTTCTCAGAGGTATTTAGGCACCTAACTCCCATGGGGTTTGTGTGCACTTCAGCTGGGCACGAGCGGACAGAAGCACACGAGTTTTGCTTGACCTAGCGCGCCCAGCATAGCAGTGTGGAAGCTGTGGCTCAGGCGGAGACTTGGGCTGGCCACGGGAGCTCAGGTGAGGGGGGCTCAAGAGCCCGAGCTGCTTAAATACCTTTGAGAGTCTGGGCCGGGGTTTGTAAACCCCTGGGTCGAGGAGCACGAGCCTGCTTCGAAGCTGCGTCTTTCTGGGAGTGCTGCGGGCCCGGGGCTGTGGGAGGCCTTTGGGGAATAGACACTCCGAGGGAGGGAGGCAAGCAAGGCTAGACGGAGAGTGAATGGGGCCCAGCCAGAATGTGCCACGGCCATCTCACACCCTGCTGGGGAGGCTGGCTCATGCTTTTCTGGGAGCGGGGAGGTAAATCTCTCTCCTTTCTCAACTAACCCCTAGGGGCTGATTCTCCCTGACCTTGTGTCAGCAGTTACACCCGTGCAAAGCAGCGGGGAGAGCTGGCTATCCCCCCAGCCAGCACAGGTAGGCCTCCTATGGCCTGCAGGCCGGGTAGGTTTCCTCTGGTGGCTCTCAGAGCCCAGGGGCAACGAAATCAGTGGAGCTGTGTTGGGTCCAGACCACAGAAGCAGGCCCAGCGGCATTTGCATGGGAGACCAAGACTGGGACACACGCACCCCCAGCAAAGCCATTTCCATGGTCAAGCGTAAGCCCCAGCTTTAAGAATTGGAGTCAAGGGGTGGGGTGGGGATCTTGCTGTTGTGTCCACCCCACGGTGGCTTCCTCTGGGGGGAGCGGGGAGGGGGTTGTATGTTAGAGTGCAGGGAAAATTAACCCAATTTTCCCAAGTCCTAGCCTAGCACCCTAACCACTGGGCCCTCCTTCCTCAGCCCAGCTGTACACAGAAACTTAGGGGATGTTTAAGGGGTGGCTAAAGCAGGGCTGAGTCTGCCCTCACTGACATTGGCACAAGTCAGGAGTAACTCCACCAAAGTCAATGACAGTGGTGTCAAACGGGGGTAAAGGAGAGCAGTAGGCCATGGGTCCTTGGTGGTGCTCTTAGGGTTGACACACTGGGCTGGGAGTCAGGAGAGCTGGATTCTGCTCCTCGCTTCACCACAGAGTCACCGTGTGACTGTCCCCACTTTGTGCCTCGGTTTCCCCATTTCTGGTGTGGGGGAGGAGTAACACTACCTCCCGCCACCCCAGGGCTCAGGTCATCAACAAGTGGCTTGCCCAGTGAAGGACGAGGTCTCAGTGCAGCTGGCAGCTGAGTACGGGTTTCACGCTGGCTAAGCAGCAGTGGGCTCGTTTTAAACCATGTGCAATTGCCCGGGCAAGGCCAGGTTGCCCCAAAGGGCCCAAGTCATAATTAAGTCCCAGCTACCGTGGTGTGATGGTGACAGCCTTTGGCGATGCAACACCAACCCCTCCCAGGGCAGGGTGACACCTGGGCTTTGAGGCCTTGAACAGAGGGAACTTGAATGAGGAAGCCTTGAAAACTGGGGAATTGGGTGGTGTGGGGGGAGAATCATCCCAAACTTCCCTCTACCCATGGCTGGGGGCTCCCCTTCCCAGCTGCCAGCCCCGAATGACAGAGGAGCCCAGGGATCCAAGTGCCAAAGCAGCGGACTCCCAATTCAATCCCAGCTGCGGAGATGCAGTCAGCATGGGAGTTCGTTCAGCCCTGGACAGGGGTGGGCAGCGAGGGGAGGGGAGGCCAGAGAAATGGGCTTACCCTGACAATGTAGGAGACCCCTGGTCCCAGGACCCGTTCGTCCGGATGGAGCCAGCCCTGCGCCGGTTTATTGATGAAGCTACCTTTCCGGTTCCATTCCTCGCCGGCCAGTTTGACTCCCTCGACCCGAGCCGCCTTCCTCCCTCCCACTCCTCGGAACCGGTTCATCACCTGCAGGGAACAAGGAGAGTGGCAGACAGGCTCGCAGGCGCTCAGGACAGCAGCCAGGCTGGAGGAGGAACCTCCTGCCTCTCCGGGGCCCCCGGGCTTGGCCGGGGATGACAGGTCCTTGCTGGCGCTGGAAGGGCTGCGGCTCAGGAAGCCAGAGGGGCTGGAGAACTTCCACTGGGGAATCTTGGGGATCAGCATGCAGAAGGTGGTCACGGCCTCCTGCTCCTCCGGCAAGCGGGCTTCGCCCAGCGCGGGGCACGGGTGGGCCAGGGAGGCGGGCGGCGAGGGGGCCGGGGTGGCTGCCGCGACCTTGCTGCTCATGGCTGGGTCCTCCGAGGGCGTCACTGAGCCATTGCGAAAGCGACCATACTTGGGTTCTGTTAGCATGCCCTGCCGCTGCGTGTCTGGCTAAGTGCTTTTAGAGTGCTCGCCGGGCACGCTCTGCGCTCCTCTCTCCCGCTCGCCGGCCCCCCACCCCCCGCTCCTCTCTGGGGAGGCTCAGCTCACACAATGATGTCATGGTGTTATTGCTCATCCGCCAGGAGCCTGGCTGCCGCAGACCTGGCCTGCACAGCTCCACTGCCACAAAAACAGCCATCTGCCAGCACTGGACAGAGGCAGAGAGATGAGCCCGGCCGTGGGCCCGCTCACCCCAGTGCAAGGGGCAAGGGAGGCCCTGGTCCACACAGCACCTCTTGGGGTGGGTTTGCCTAGCACAGCAAGCCCCAGGGTGAAAGGCCAGCGGGGGGAGTTGGCTGATTTTCTACCTTCCTGCTTTCCGCCCGCACAAAGCCAGCTGGGGCTGGGCCTGAAGGGCCATGGGCACTAGGAAAGTAGCCTGATCGCTTTCACATGCACTCGCTACTGCTCTCCTGGTCCTTGTCTCTGCCAAGCAATGGTGCCAGACTCCCTGAGATGGGGGGGGGAAGAATATGGGACCCTTACATGGGGATTATAGATCCATGGATTATAAAATCCATTTTGGGACCATTATGATCGTCGACTCTGATCTGACCCCCTGCAGATCACTGGGCAGAGGAGTTCACCTGGTGATTCGTGCGTCAAGCCCAACAGCTTGTGGGTGAGCTAGAGAGCACATCACCAACCAGTGGGGACTTGGACCGGGGCTGGCTCACCAACCATCCCGGGCTTGGTTATGGAATGGATCACCAACCAGCCAGGGACTTGGATAGAAACCGGATCACCAGCCAACCTAAGACTTGATTAGGGACTGGTTCACCAACAATCCGGAGCTTGGATAGGGACTGGAACATCTAGCAATCCGGGGCTTGGATAGGGACTGGAAAACCAATTAGACAGAGACTTGGATAGGGACCACCAACCAGTCCAGACCTGAATGGGGACTGGTTCACCAATCAAGGAGAGAACTGAATAGAGATTGCATCATCCTGAAGCACCCTGTCATGTTCCTGATGCTTCCTTTCCACTGATGTCATTTTGTAGCAATTGACTATATAATGGGTGGGCCAGATTCTGCCCTCGGTTACATCCTATGCAACCGAAACACAGTGGCTGCAAGAGTCACATCACCTTATAGAAGCTAGTCCACATAGAGGATAAGAGTCCACGCTCCTGCCAGCTAATGGATTAATCCTTTGGCTCAAGTGGCAGAGGCCTGGATTCTGGCCTTACAGACGACCTGTAGCTGGAGATCATGATACAGGTCCCTCCTGCCAGGGCCTTTGTGCACCACGCAGCATTGTCAGTGGGGCATCCCTGGAGAATTCAGCCCTGCACATCTCCCTTTAAAACGACTCTTCCCCACGGGAGCCTTAAACCCTCTGGGTTGATTCACACTAGAACGAAGACGGCCACCTCATCTGTGTGGCATCATGTAGACGTGCCCTTTGCGCACTGCTCCAGTCCAGCCATGGCAGGGTTAATGGGCTGTAAGTGGCAGGCAAACAGGCGAAGGTGGAGCCAGGGTAGGCTACCGCCTTCCTACTGGGAGCCACTAAAAGTGAGGCAGGAGTCTTCACTTGCACTAGTCTGCAGCTTAGGCTGCATAATTGGCTTGAGTGGAGACAGGGCCACTTCTGGAGCCCGGCTGCTTGGCTCACTACGCTCCTTGGAATTTGTTCTCTCTCTGCATTTACATCGAAGTCAGGGTTTGTTTTGGGGTTTGGTGTGAGAGCTCCGGGATGCCCTGCTGCACAACATGGGCTGCCTTCTTTCTTTGCTTCGGAAATCAGGGCTCTTGTTTGCTCTGCTTTATCCTGCACCTGGAGAAAAGCCCAGCGCCTGATTGTTCATTTGTTTCGAGGGTTTGTGCAGTAAGGAGCGGAGTAACTCCCCCACCTCTTTGCCAGAATCTACAGCGAAGGGGAAACCCTTAAAGGGAATCTCGCCGCTCAAAATAATACATGCCCCCAACCCCCAATCAAACTTGCGCCCGATGCTCAGAGGTCAGAGAACCCAAAACTCCAGTCAAAGTCCAGTTCTCAGCACTTCTGAAAACCAGCCCAAACTGTCCTACCTGTGTTTTTAGCATCATCTGAGACTTAAAACCCTAAGGGCCTTACCCTCAGCTTGTGTCTTTGAACATAGCTCCACTGATCCCACCCTACGGGGTTCTGTCTATGATTTTAACGGCTTCCCACCGCTGGAGTCTTTGCGCATCTTAAATATACTGATGAATTTAGCTTCACCCCACCCCTGCGACGTGGGAAAGTGATATCCCCATGGTACAGATGGGGAGCCAAGATACAGAGAGATTCAGTGACTTGCCCAAGGTCATGCAGGACTTCTGTGGCAGAGCTGGGACTTGAACCTAGAGTTCCCAAGCATCTTCATCACAAGTCCATCCTGCTAAATGTTATTTTCAGTCTTTGCACTTTGCAGGGGTTGGGAAGGAAAAACAGACTAGTTAGTTTCATTCCTAGTGGCTTTCACCCTGCAGCCATGGTGCACTGATGCCCCGTGCTGCCCTGTTTGCCTTGCAGGGGGGTGTTTACCTCTTTATCAAAGCTGTTTCCAGCTGGATCTCTTCTCTTTAAAGTCACGCACACATTCCCATGGCTCTGGGGCTTTGTGAAGTGGTAGGTGTCACAGAACAGATGTTTTGGTTCCAATTTGACCATATGGTGCCACCCCTTGAACGAATTGAAATGTAATTACCTTCCTGATCCACATAGGATCTTCCTCTGCAGATGATGATGAAAGGAAGGTAGGTAACCTGATATCTTAGCTAACTCCCCATCAAGAAAGAACCCGCATAAGGCATGGGGGGTTCGTACAGATGATAGCTACTAATGACATATGAATTAAAAATCAAAGCCTTCCCCACAGGGCTCTTGTTTTCAAACTCCAGAATGCATGTGTGACCGACTCTTTGTTTTCTCCTTACTGTCTCTTCCTCTCTCTCTTTTACTGGCAGGTGACTGGGCGAAAGCCAGTAATTGCTCTGAGTGCGATCAATAAAGCAAGGTAATAGAATTACATGTGCTGTTGCCATATTAAGATGTGCTTCTCTCTCTTTTGGTCTAGTTGTTTTCTTTTCTTAAACAGCCTTAAGAACCTGGAAGGGAGAAGGGGCTCTGATGTTCTTTAAAGCTGCTCCAGAAGTTGTTCAGACCCTGGGTTCCAATGTGCTTTGAAGGATAGACCTTGGTTGCAGGGGAGGTTGTCATGTGCTCCCTGCTAGATGCAATTTCAGATCTGTTCAGGCATTTGCTATCAAGTTGTCTGTATGCATCTGACCAGGCTTTCCTCATCATCTATTAGCTAAACAAGATTTAGGTCTGGCCAGGACTTGGATGGAAGACCTCCACTTAAAGCCCAGGGTTATTGGGGAGGCATTGCCTCATTTGGAGCTGGTTCTTCTATTTAACTTCCTCTCTCAAACTGTTGGGCAGTGCTGCCATGCTCCCATTCAACAGCTGCCGATTCCACCCCAGAGGCCGCTGCATTGCAGGGCTGCGTGAAGCAATTCTCAGACAGTTTGTTATAGGCATTGGGCAGAGGCAGCGGTGCCGAGAGGCGGGTGTCTGGCGAGGCCTAGAGATCTGTGATTAGCGAGGACAGGGCACGCAGGGGCCTTTGCCAAATAGGGGCCTGATTCTCCACTTTCCTACAGCCCTCGATCCCAGTTCGTGGTGGGAACGAAATGCTCCCGATCAGAATGGTAGCATGGGAAGTCGGCTTTGCACATGATTGTCCGGGAGTCTCCAGGAATTACAGATGAATCTCGAATGAAAGATGATGTCATGTAATGAAACCTTCAGGAATACGTCCAACCAAAATTGGCAACTCTATGCACAGGGGTAAATGACAACGCGAGGGGCAAGGCAATGGGGCACCTGCCCAAGGTGTCCAGAGGTGCCTGTATGCAGCGGGCCAGGCAGCATGGGGCCCAGTTCCGTGTGCTTTCTTTATCACCCGTAGGTTGGATGAATGATCTGACCACTCCTCCAGCAGAGATCCATCAGCCCTGCAGGATAATTCATGGCTCTCCCTGAGCCAGTGCTCTCTGCCTTCGCCACGCTGGCAGCTCCTGGGCCAGGAAGAGACTAGAATAGAAGCTCCTTTTCCTGGAGTAATCCCTGGAGATGCGGGCTGCTCTCCTCAGCAGAACTCCCTGGCGGCTGGGAGATTATTTCCATCTCATCTGCCATCAGCCTTGGGCCCTGGAGAGGTATCAATCAAGCAGCTGGGGCTTTCCCAGCCTCCTCTGCAGCCCCAGCTTCTTTAGCGGAGCTTTGAAGAATAAGGTCTGATTTCAGCCTCCCGCTGTCTCCTAGAGCAAAGCAGCCCAGCAGAGTCCATGCAGTACCCCTCTCCTCCTGGAACCCCAAACCTATGGCTCTGATCCCCCGGATCCATCCCTGCACCAGCTCTGGGACAGGTGGAAGCTGCTTGTCCCTCCCCTATTCTGCCACTGCTGGGGGCCGAGGTGCCGGCTACAGCAGCTCTGGAGATGCTCTAACTTGTGCCTTCTGCTGCCAGCGTCTCTCTGGAGCTTGCGGTGGTTGCAGGCTGACACTGCCTTTGTCTCTTGCTGGCTGACCCACCCACGAGCGCGGCCTGGGCCAGAATGTCCTTGAGCAAGGGGTTGTTCTGCACTGCTGGGAATTGACTGCGGGGTGAGATGCAGTCCCTTTGCACCAGCAGCAAAGGGATTAATTCCTCCTTTCCCCTCTCTCCTCCCCGCTTAGCCTCTATCATTCCACCCTTGCTCTGTCCTCCATTGGGATCTGATGCCTTGCCCTCCAGCCTGGGCCCCAGGTCACTGTGCCAGTCCCCTTCCCCTGGGGTGGAGCTGGGACCTCAGTCCAGCCCTGCTTTGGAAGGGAGCTCCAATCCTTGATGTAGAACTCCAGCCTTTGGCTTGAAGGCCCGATCCCAGGTCCGCAGTGCAGAACTCCGCTCTCCATCCCTGGCTGTTGCGGAGACAATCCAAAGACCAAGGGGAAGGTGAGATGGGATGGGGAGGGGACCTTCAGAGGAGGCTATTGTTAGCAGCCGAACATGAAAACAAAAGTCTGGCTGTCTCACCGCTGGCGGCGAACAACTCATCCATCAAAGAGCCATCCAAAGAGGAACACCAGGTCCCTCTGATCTGGCTGCACGTCATGGCAGCTGGGTTCTGTCTGCAGGGGGCTCCCAGAATGAAAGCTAAATCACCCTGCCCGCTGGGCAGAAGGGAGCAATTTGCTGGCGGCGGCGTTTCAAAGGGAAGCCAGGAGGCAGCGCCAGCCAATCCAAGGGAAATGCCATTTACATTTTCTTACATGCTCAGATGCAAGGAGGAGAGAAGAAAAATCACAGCCGAATGGCTTCATGCACAGCCCTGGCTTTGCCGGAAATTGTTGGGCAGAGAAGCCCTGGGGACCGGAACGGCCACCTCCATGGGACAGATGATGGAGAGCAGCCATTGTAGCAATGTGGCTCTGCCCGGGTCTGCAATCCCAAGGGCAGTGTGCCCACTCAGCCGCCCCAGGGATCCGGCAGGTGCCGATTCTCACCAAGCCTGACTGAGGAGGAAGGATGGTCTAGTGGGCAGGGGCACGGCAGTGGTACTCTGGAGAGCTGGGTTTAATTCCTGGCTTATGAACGACTCGAGTCTCACCTTGGGTGACTCACTTAACCCTGATCTGGGTGCAGGTTTTGTACCAGTATTAATGTGTCAGTTCAGGGTGTGACATTTCACTGATAGTCTTAGATAGCTACAGCCCCTAGCATGGGCACAGGGATAAGGTATAAAGGTGCCTTACACCACTAGAGCTTATTCCCCTTCCCACAGAGGAATAACTATACTGGTGTGAAACACTTTTATCCCGGGATCAGTGCGTCCACACTAGCTGGGTTGGCATCCCTTTAATTACCCCCGCAGCGTTAAAGCTGTAAAACTTTTGTGTGCAGACGAGGCCTTAATCTGCTCTCTGCCTCGGTCCGTCTCTATCCGTCAGGGCACTTCTGGGGCCCTGGTCACCGGAGTGCTGGAGCTGCCTGCGAGCTTTGTCCTTGCAGTGCCCCGGAAGGCAGGGAATTGTTATCGCCATGGAACAGCCAGGGAAATGCTAGGCTGACTGCCTCTAAGCTGAGCTGTGCTTCAGGGATGCTGTCAGAATGTGTACCGCCCGGGGCTGACAGGAGCGCCGACAAATCGGCAGGGGTCGTGCCATTCTCTTCTCTTAGCTTCTTATCCCTGGCTCCCTCCTGGCCTGGGAGCACCAGGGTCAGGTATTCACCCGGATTGTACCAAGTTAAGGATGCTGTGTAATGGACGTGTCTGCTGCAAGGGACAGCCCTGGGCCAGAGCAGGGGAACTGGACAATCTCGTTTCCTTGTGTCCAGCTTTGCTGAGTTGCACCCCAGAAGCCCCCAAGGGAGTTCGTAGCATTGTCTGAGTGTGGCTGAGAGCAGGACTTAGCCTAGGAGTCTGATCTTGACAATAGCCCCTTTGTCCTGCCCACTGTTGCTTGGCTTCATCTGTGCACCAAGCCCTGAATCAGCTGCTCCCACCTGGGGGCTTTGTCTTTGATTCTTCCTCCATTGGCAGTGGCTTTGTCCTTGCACAGCTGGTTGCTGGGCCTGTCGTGGGGCAGTGTGAACACACGGAGCCATGTCCACGCATACGCTCACCCGTACGTGCATTGCACACGACCGTTCTGGGGGCCGATGGGGTCTGACGTGAGGCGAATTGACGCAGGGCCTGGCAGCACCGACAGCCACCTACACTCCCCCATGCACTATACCCAGATGCACACAAGTCCGTGTGTTACACACGCACAAGCCCATGCACGACGTGCACAAACATGTTTGCCACCCGTGTTTTGGCACGCAATGGTGCACTGTCCTTGACACCCCCCAAAAAGGTATTTTACACACATACCTTACACACCGCAACACACACACTAGGTTAGGATGAGGTTTACAAACCCCACACCAGAAGTGCCCCTCCCTGACCCCCCTATGTACCCCCAGAAGTGCCCCTCCCTGACCCCCCTATGTACCCCCAGAAGTGCCCCTCCCTGACCCCCCCTGGGTACCCCCAGAAGTGCCCCTCTCTGACCCTTCTGAATGCCCCTCCCTGAGTGCCTCTTAATGCTTCTCCCTGACCTTCTCTGCCTTCCTAGACATGCCCTCGGGGAGGTACCAGGCTGCATGCTCCAAGGAGGGAATGTGACAGAAAGGGGAGAAGATGAGATGGTATCAGGCAGCAACTGAGGGAGCTGGGAACTGCCAGGGGCTCAGGGATGGAGAGTGAGAAATCTCTGCCCAAACCGGAACTCCTCAGACAAACGTAGGGTCTGGAGCGGCTCTGCAGGCCCGGTCTGAAGTTGGCCCAGTTGGCTGAGGTGCATGGCCCCTGTAGGAACCCCAGGAGACGGAAGAGCATGATCTGACCATCCCCTATGATGGCTTCATGGCTGTCGGTGCTGCCAGGCCCCGCTTCAATTCGCCTCACGTCAGACCCTGTTGGTAGGGTTGCCAGGCGTCTGGATTTTTACTGGAACGCTTGGTCGAAAAGGGACCCCGGTGGCTCCGGTCGGCACGGCCATTAAAAGTTTGGTCGGCGGCGCAGTGGGGACCCGGGGCTAAGGCAGGCTCCCTCCGTGCCCTGGCTCTGCACCGCTCCTGGAAGCGGCTGCCAGATCCCTGCGGCCCCTAGGCGCTGGGATGGCCAGGGACTGGGAGGCTCCGCGCGCTGCCTCCGCCCCGAGCACAGGCTCCACAGCTCCCATTGGTCGGGAACAGCGACCAATGGGAGCAGCGGGGGGCGGTGCCTGCGGGCACGGAGGCAGCGCGCACCGCACAGAGCCGCCGGGCCGCCTATGCGCCTAGAGGCCACAGGGACCTGGTGGCTGCTTCCTTGCGGCTGCAGTAAGAGCCACCGGGATCCCACAACCCCCCCCCGCCCAACTCCCTGGCCCAGCCCAGAGCCCCCGCCCTCACCCCCTCCCCCAGCACCTCAACCCCCTGGCCCAGCCTGGAGTCCCCACCTGCACCCCAAACCCCTCATCCCTGGCCCCACCCCCAGCCGGAACCCTTACCCCCCCCAGGCCTCAATCCCCTGGGCCAGCTCAGAGTCCCCTCCCACACCCCAAACCCCTCATCCCCGGCCCCACCCCCAGCCAGAGCCTTCACCCCCCCCACATACCCCATACCCCTGCCCCAGCCTGGAGTCCCATCTTTCACCCCAAACCCCTTACACCCAGCCCCACCCCAGAGTCCACAGCCCCAGTCCACAGCCCTCACCCCTCTGCACCCCAACCCCATGGCCCAGCTCAGAGTCCCCTCCCGCACTCCAAACCCCTCATCCCTGGCCCCACCCCAGAGCCCGCACCCCCAGCTGGAGCCCTCACCCCCTGCCCCCTAACCCCTTGCCCCAGCCCGGTAAAAGTGAGTGACAGTGGGGAAGAGTGAGCAACGGGGGGGGGGGGGGGGGGGAATGGAGCAAGCGAGGGGCGGGGCCTCAGAGAAGGGGCGGGGCATGGGCAGGGCCTCAAGAAGGAACGGGGCAGGGGTGTTCGGTTTGGTGTGATTAGAAAGTTGGCAACCCTACTTCGCCCCTGGGAACCACTGTCTCCCCTTTGCTGCTTTGTGGCTCAGCTCTGCACATGAAAGGGCCTCTCTGTCCTGCCATCTCCCGTCCTTAATGCAATCACTGCTCCCACCGGCCTGGGGCCCTGGGCCCTGCTCTCTTTCCAGGAAAGAAAGTGAGGTGGGGCGAGAGGCCTAGCAGAGGATGTGGCCAGGGGGGTTTGTTTTACACCTACGGAGACCCAGCATTGTCGTTTTCACTTGGACAAGGCTGGTCGAGGTCAAACCCAGATGTGGACCGGATTGACCTGGACTAGCTACAGTGAGGTGAAAACTACCTGCATGGAAAGAGCTGCCTCAGTGTAAACGCCCACCTCTTTCTGCAGTGCAGATAAAGCCGCAGAAAGGAAGGGGGGAGCCTGGTGTGCTGTCAGGGGGGCCAGACAGCTCATGGGGAAAGGTCACAGGCATCGCCTGTGTTCTCAAAGGGGCTCAACCGTTTCCCTCATTTTGGTCTCTGTGCGGGTCGGGGAGGAGTATGGGGCCTGTGTAGCGATGAGGGCGTGTGTGCATGGCTGTGTCATTGGGAGTGTATGGTGGGCATGTCCAGTATTGTGTCAGAGAGGCTGTGTGTGTGTGTGTGTGTATGGATGTTGTGTCATGTCAGTTCGGGTAGCTGTGTGAATGGATAAGGGGCCAGAGAGACGCACATTCTGGTGTATTAATACGTTCTTGCATCTCTGTAGGCTCTTTGAGCCACTTCACGCGCTACCAAAATGCACCCAGCTCTGGGGTGGAACACAGCTGGCGCTCAACAGCGTGCATTGCTCCAGAACAGTCTAGCTAATCTTTGGTCTTTCTAGAGAACCAACCACCGTAGGATCTGGTTGTTAAAATACAATAGAAGAATAGCAGAAGTGGCTAGTCCTAGTGGCTGAGCATTTATATACAGGTTTGTTGTTTGTTCTGCCTCCCTTCCTTTTAGCATTTAGACCTGGGGGTGGAGAGTCCCAAACGCCTCAGTGGGTGGGCGGGGTGTCAGATGGGCACAGTGCAATTCTCCCCGAACTCGAACTGGGCCAAGACACCAAGGCTAAGCACAGCTCTCTCTACGGCCTTGCTGAAGCTGGGGGTCACTGCCTAGCTACATGGCAGAACCCCGCTCTCCGTTATGAAATCAACACAACCCACTTCGTAGCAGAGTCCTCCCGTGTGAGGAGTGACTGGACCTGACTCTGCTTCACTTGTGAACAGGACCGCAGCTTGAAGTGGAGAGCCTCCAACCCCGATAACTACACACACACACACAATTCATAGAGGACTTACCTGTTGCCAGCAACTGGTCTCCCTCTTACCCACTGCGCTCTGGGAGGAAGGGCGGCTGAAAGCCCGTGCTGGTACGTTCTCCGTCAGCCCACTGCCTTGAGTTCAGCTGCAGTTTGTCCGCTGCTCTCACCACTTCCTCTGGGCTCTCCGTTCAGAGAGTGGCTCCCCTGCCTGCTGCCTGCTTGTTGTTTCCCTCTGTGGGCCAGCAGATGCAGGGGGGAGGTTAATGTTTATTGATCAAGGGGAAAATAAACAAGCGAGAGGGCCGAGTGAGGCGGTATCTATTTATTTATTTATTTCAAGTCACCCAGGGTGAAACCGGGGGCCGCCCTCGCCAGACAGAGGCCCAGCAGAAACTCAGCAGATGTAACTTATTAGAAAGAAATCAGCAAATGATTAATTAGCCAGGGCTGGTAGTAAAATCCAGGCCACGGAAAGCGTGACTGTGTCAGGCTCCCATCATCTTCAGCCACCCTAGGGAAAAAGTAGGGGATACAGTGGGGGAAGGCCGAAGGTCTCGCTACAGCCACTCTCTCTGGAGAGGTTTTGGAGCTGAAGGAAAAAGAAGGAGCCACCCACTCCATCCCCATCCTCAGGATGCTGGCTTCTCAGGAGCCCAGTTTCAGCTGTCATTAGTGTGCGGAAGTGCCATTCCCAGCTTGTTCTTGGAGTACAACCGCTCCCCTTCCTCGGTTTGGGCTTTATTGATACAGCTACCATAAAGTTCAGCTCAGATCTTCTCCCCAGACCAGGCTGCTCCTCCCTCTGCACAGCTCAGCCCACACCCTAGATCCTTTCTCCCCAGAGCGCCACTCCCACCTCCCCTCTTTCCAGGTGGGGTAACAAACCGCCTGCCTCGGCCAATCAGCATAGCCCACTTAACTCTTTCCCAGCAGCATCAACACTGGCTATGGGATAGGGCATTTTCAGGCAAAGCCTGCCTGCCTCTTACATTCATAGATCTGAAACCTGGGCTAGGTTCACTGAGGTTGGTAGACCTGGGGCTAGTCCACACCTGGTTGTACACAGGTGACACATGGTCCAAAGCAGGGGAGAACCAGACCCAGGCTTTGGGTTTGACTCTTCACGCAGAGAATGGCATCTCTAGAATGTGGCATCATTATTGTTATTAATCTGACAGTAACACCTCCCGGCCCTGATGTGCTAAGCCTTGCACGTACAAATAAGTAACCCTGAATACCCCCTTAGTGTACGGCACTTGGGCACCGAGCACTTTTACAGCATTTAATAGGGGTGAGACCAACCAGATTCTAGAGCGGTCACTTGGAATATCAAGAGAATGAAACAAAGGGTGAGGTCCCGGCTGTTGCATCCCACAGGTCATTTTATAGGAAGATTATCCCTCCCAGATCAGTTCTCTAGGACTTTCCCATAAAGAAGACTCCACGCATAGGGCTAGCTCCTGAGCTGATACCAGTTGGCACAGCTCCGTTGATGTGTTAGCAGGTCCACCAGACCTTGGCAGTCTCCTCGGAACTATGTCGATTGATCCCAGCTGGGGATCTGGGCCCCCGCCTCCTATTATTTATTAATGGCGTGGGGCACCATAGGTGCACATGGGCCATTCTAGAGAGAAGAAGGGTTTGAGCTCTGTCCCCAGCAGCTCACAATAATGGAAGCTTTCCCGCCTTCGGTCTCCCCATTTGTGAGCAGTGGGACATGAAGAGGCTCTGGGTACTCGTGCCCAGGAGACACTCACCCTTGGTCTCACGGCGCAAAGGCAGACATAGGTGGGAGGATAGATGGTGTATCCCCTGCAGCAACCAACAGGGTGTAAGAAGATGTCTCTGCTGTGTTGCATGGGGGTTAAAATGGTGAGGTGCATCAGTCGTGTCATGGCATAACCCAGTGCAAGGCAGCCTGATCACTCAGACCTTGAGGAGAAAGGCGACTCTTTTCCCCTTGGGGTGCTGCTTCACACCACAGATACCCAGCCTGTCTCTGAAGGTAGGTGGAAGATCTTTCACACACGTGGAGGGAGTCCATCCATTCCCTCCTCATTGCTGCACAGAAGGAACTGGAGCAGTTTGCCACATGGGATCTGTCGGTAAGTTATAACCCACATTAGACCTGCCTTCCAAATTCATACAGGCCCGCCTCCTAGCACAGGACAGAACCGGTGTCTGGGGCCAGTGACCAAGTTCTCTAGGACGCTATCAAGATGGCTAGTCATGTTGTCGTCCCCTCCTCCCCTTCCCATCCAGCGAGGTGGATCCTCTACTGATTTAAATCCGTATAACTCAGGCTATAAAACAAATAAAAGGAAGTATTCCTTCACGCAATGCACAGTCAACCTGTGGAACTACTTGCCAGAGGATGTTGTGAAGGCCAAGACCATAACAGGGTTCAAAAAAGAACTAGATAGATTCTCTGAGACAGGGACTGTTTTTTTCTGTATCTGTGCAGCGCCTAGCACCGTGGGGGTCCTGGTCCATGATGGGCGCTCCTACGCGCTACAATAATTGATGGAGGATAGGTCCATCAATGGCTATGAGCCAGGATGGGCAGAGATGATGTCCCTAGCCTCTGTGTGCCAGAAGCTGGGAATGAGCAACAGGGGATGGGTCACTTGATGATTCCCTGTTCTGTTCATTCCCTCTGGGGCACCTGGCACTGGCCACTGTTGGAAGACAGGACACTGGGCTCGATGGACTCTTGGTCTGACCCCTTAGGGCCGTTCTTATGTTCTGTACCCCTTGACACCAGTGAGGGGTCTGTGCTGCATGCGGGCGTCAGTCGCTGAGCAGGAAGGAACAGGGAAGGAGGTTACAAGGAGGTGCCTTCGCCAGGGGTGTCGACACTTGACAGCTCTGTGTGAGGGCTAGCAGGGTGGTGTGGTTTAGTGCAGAAAGGTCAAGAAACGTGGGGGTGGAGAGCTGTGATGCAGCGGGGAGGCAGCATTTCAACACAGTGTCTTTCGTTGGTTAGTAAATTTATTCTGAACCAGAAGAACATCTGTCACCCTTGGAAACTTTTTTGTATGTTACAAATGATGCTAGTGAATAGCTCAGGCCCAAACGTTGTTCAAAATACACAGGGGAAAGGTGGGGTTTAAAACCTATTACAACAGAAATAATTTCATTCCTCAGGGCCAAGGGGGGGGATTGCTATGGTCTCCCTTGCAGGGCTGTACACCCAAACGCAAAGGCCTGGTACTGCTTAGAACCTGAAAGGGAACTGACTAGATACAGCAAGTGAAACTCACCAGCCTAGTTTCACTGCCTGAGGCAGGAAAAGAGCAAAAAGAAGCAGCAGTAATAAATGGTGGGAAAGTAAATATGACAATCGAACTCGGAGGAATGCCAGGGAGGGGGCTAGAAAGCAGCACCTCTTCCCTTTCCCCCTCTCCCTATCCCCTGCCTGCCCTGAAAATATCTTTAGAGAGACAAGGTGGGGGAGGTAATATCGTTTATTGGACCAACTTCTGTGGTTGAGAGAGACAAGCTTGCGAGCCACACAGAGCTCTGCGTCAAGTCCACACTGCATACAAACACTGTCTTTGAAATTCTTCTTTGTTGACCTATTTATTAAAGAAACTTTGGGTCTCCAAGTGGGAAGATCAGCACCCAGTTTGTGGAGGTTGTTAGAGAATCAAAGCGTCACAGAGGCCAGAGGTGGAAAACTTAGGGTTGCCAAATTTGGTTGTGTTCCTGGAGATTTCATCACATGAGGACATAATATTTAATTAAAAATTAATCTTTAATTCCTGGAGACTCCAGGCCAATCCTGGAGGGTTGGCAACCCTAGGAAAACTCCTCCCACTGCAGAGAAGTGCAGGATCGTTCCCTACAGTGCCACAGGGTTTGGACTGGCCCGGTTTTAAATGTCTCAGGTGTTGGTGCATCCGCTGCTTGGAAGCTCTCCCAGGACTGCTTGGCATGAATGGGCTGGGGGCAAAGCGAAGAGCTTCCAGTCTGAGTCCCTGGAGATCCAGTAGATCAAGGCAGGGAAGGTAAATCAAGGCCAGTTGGCCTGATGCCAAGGAATTGCTGCCCCACTGCTCTGTCACTGGGAAACATCCACAATGAGAGGAGTGACAAATTCGGAGTGCCGGACACCCAGGGAGTAGGCCGGGGCTCTTGTCCTGTGGGCGGTCACATTTTCTGGGCTGTGTGTTCCAGGTCCTGGTGTCCGGAAGGCAGCCCTGGGCGCACTGCATCGTCCCCGAATGGAGGAGGCAGGTGGTCGGGGCAAGTAGGTGTTGGGATCCATCCTGTTGTAACGGCCTGGGCCAGGCGTTTGGGACAAGGCCTCAGAAAACCCACCGTGTTTGTTCCACCCTGAGCTGGTGACACTAGGGCTGGATGGTTTGCTGGGGACCCGGGAGCCCAGCAGCAAGGGGAGAGTGTAGCTGTTCGGGGCAGGGACGGGATCCGCCCGCCGGTACTTGGTACGAGATCCCATGGAGAAAGACGGCGGCCTGCGCTGGGTGACAGGTGGGGCTTTCTCTGGACTGTACCTGCCTGGCCCGGGGGTCTGTGGCTGCACTGAAGGAGACACAGCGGTAAACGCTAAAGCAGGACGCACCAAAGCTGACCCCTGTGTTGGCTCTGACTCACCCCTGGAAGTGGCCTCAGCCCAGGGCTGAATGGGCCACTCTCACCCTAGGGGGCCCACCAGGCTTGAGCGAGGAACAATGGCGGAGGAGTAGCTTGCCCTGAGGATAAAGAGAGGCCCAAGGGCTGCTAAACCAGCCCCTTTCCACACGCACTGCATTCAATTTAAAAGCAACCCAAAATGAGCTGCTGACGCGACCAAACCAGGCACACCAACTCCTAGCCCGATGGAGGCTTTTGATGCTCTTCCACTCACCCACGGTCTTTGATCTCGCCAGCATGGAATAGGACGGGCCTCCGCTCCTGCCAAAGCGAGTGAGCTGCGGGTCCACGTAATAGCAGGGACCTGGGCTTGAATCTTTAAAGTACACTGACAACAAAAGGGAAAAGCATAGAGCAATGGGGCGGCTGGGAAGATAGGACCGCGCTTTCTCCTATGGAGTGGGCCAAATTCATGCCTGATATAACTTCAGTGGGATTTTACGAGGGATGAATTTGGACACGGGCCTGTCGGTCACATCTCAGTTTGATTGTGCATCCACACCGGGCCATACTCTGATCTGTTACGCTGTTATAATCCTGCTGATTTCCATGGAGTCATTCTGGATTTACACTGCCCTGAGATCAGACTCCGGCCCATCCTAGGGAATGAATCTGGAGTAAATAAAGGACTTTGATTTCCACTCACGTACACTGGTGTAAATCAAGCCCTCCACTCCAGTCAATGGAATCACATCTAATGGAATGATCACATCAATGGAATCACATGTAAAAGCCACAGCTATGAGATCAGATCTAGGCCTTTGATCATTTGTAAGCAACATCAAGAGCTTGACAGGGCTGCAGGGGAGGGCAGGTCTCTAGCCCTAGTTCTTCTGCTGCTGATCTTAGGAAAATCCGTTTCCTCAGCTGTGCAATGGGGATAACAGGTTTCAGAGTAGCAGCCGTGTTAGTCTGTATTCGCAAAAAGAAAAGGAGGACTTATGGCACTTTAGATGAAGTGAGCTGTAGCTCACGAAAGCTTATGCTCAAATAAATTGGTTAGTCTCTAAGGTGCCACAAGTCCTCCTGTTCTTAATGGGGATAACGTTACTCCCCTGTTCGTTGAGATCGACAGCTGAAGAGTGCCTGTTACAACTCGCGGCCACAACACTCCTGGGCACGTACAGGCATAACCTCCACTAATCAGGCACGCTTCTGTCATGTTTAGTCGCGACAGGTTTTCAAAATGACAGGCCATTGGAAGGGGCCAGCGGGGCTCGCTGCTTTGAGGCTAAGGTCTGGACAGCGTGAGGGCTGCATTCAGAGATGAGTGGCAGCAGCCCCTGATGGTCGTGGGCCTGCATTTCAATGACCCCTCTGAAGCGGAAGTGGGGAGGGGATGCAGTTTGGCCAGGAGGGGTATGGCGCAGGGAGGAAAGGTGTATTGGTTTTCATTACAAATCCTATTGAGCTTGAGAATAATGCACTTTTGGCCTCTCACCTCTGGCTCCCTGCTTCACCCTGTGCATTCTTGTTTTGGAAATAAACAGCGGTCAGGTGTCCTACGGTGTCTGTGCTCTCAGCCTGCTCAGATGAGATAATGCAGTTTCAAAGTTACCCTGTTCCAGCAAGCTCGTGGTTACAGCAACACTGTACACAATGGCAAAGCACAAAAGATCCGTGTGCAAGAAGTTCTCCTAGACACACACACACAGAGAACACCAACCCACGCATGGGCGATACACACACAGGACACAAACCTACATATGGGCAACACACACACAGAAAGCACACACACCCACACACGGGTGATACACACACACAGAACACACACACATAGGTGATACACACACACACATGGGCAATACACACACACACAGGTCACAAACCCATATATGGGCCACACACACACACAGAACATACACCCACGCACGGGTGATACATACACACGTGAGTGATACACCCACCCACACATGGGTGATGCACACACACACAGAACACACACACACACGGGTGATACACACACAGAAAGAAAACACACATACACAGATGGGTGATAAACACACATAGACAGGACACAAACCCACACATGGGTGATACAAACACACACAGATAGTGACAGGATACAAACCCACACTGGGGTACACACACAGAGACAGGACCCAAACGCATGTGGGCCATATGGAGGGGAGGTATACACACACGGGTGCAGTATACACACATTTGGACTCAGTGCCTGAGAAGATGCTCTGAGGAAGGGCCGGGAGGTGGGTGAAGTGACACTGGATACGGAGTGGAGGGAATTTTGTGTGAGGGGGGCACTGGGAAGAATATGACACTGACGTTGTTCGGCCCCAGGCTGTTTCAGAGAGAGTGGTTCACAAAGACTTACTGACATTGTTGAGCCTCCTGTGAAAGGAATAAGCTGGGCTGGTTAACTTGGTGCAGTCGTGGTTGACAAATCCGACAGTCGGAGGGAGACGGTATTGTCCCGGCCCGGGACCTGGCACAAACCAACAAAATGCACATGAGTTAATAATATGTCAGAAAACCAGGCTGCCAGCAGCAATGTAGCTTAGTGGTTAGAGCAGAAGAAGCCAGGACTGCTGCATTCTGTCCCTCGCTCTGGAAAGGAGTGTTAGCTACTGATCTGAACCCAGGACTGAGTGCTAGGATGCCTGGGTTCTGTGCCCAACTCTTGGAAAAAGTCCGAGCTGGTGATTAGAAAAAAAAAGCTAGGAATTCCTGTGTACTACCCCAGACTCGGCCACTGACGCCAAGGATGACCTTGGGCAAGTTGCTCAATCGCTCCATGCCTCAGTTTCCCCACCTCTAATGCAGACACAGTGAGCGTTCTCTATCCTCCAAGGGGGACTTGACAATGAAACTATTTCGTATTTGCAAAGCTCTCTGAGATGCTCAGATTCAAAGGCACCAGAGAAACATTATTATGTTGCTTCAGCCCAGTGGAGTTTCCATATAGGAAGCTGCTGATTGATGCCCACACAGAATCCCTGGTGCTGTCACATCAGAAGAGAGACTGACGACACAGTTCTCTGAGACAGGGACTGTCTTTTCCTGTATCTGTACAGCGCCCTGCACCATGGGGGTCCTGGTCCATGATGGGCACTCCTACGCGCTACAGTAATACAAATAATTCATACGAATCTATTAATTTGCATATGTTGTTAGAGCAATCACCTTCGATTTGAAGCTGTTGCAGCATCAGGGTTTGGGGGGGTCTGTATTTTAAGTGCAGGGCTCACAGTTGAAGTTCCTATTTGGTGCACTTTGAGCAGGGGATGTACTGCCACAAAGGGCATGTCTAGCCTCCAATCACAGGGTGTAACTGCAGCTCACACAGATGTACCTGAGCTCGCTTTGATCTAGCTGGCTCAAGCACTGGAACAGTGGTGCCGTATTAGCATGGACGCATACAAGCCCACCTGGAATCCCGGGTAATTACTTGCAGGGCTAGCAAGCTAGCTCAGGGCGACTTGCGCCTCTAAGAGGTAGTGGGCCCGTGTGACTCATTATCTGCTGCCCAAATTGGTCTTACGGAAGGCACCTGGACCTTATAAAGGGGGAAACAGGAAGAGGAAATGGGGTAGTATTAGAAAGGTGTACCATTGCCTGCTGGAAGACCCAGGGCAGAAAGAGAATATAAACCACTAAGTAGTTAGCAATTATAGTTAGTGGTGGATATAGATTATTCAGCCAAGTCTCCTTTGCCATTGAAAGAAAGAAGCTGGGGAAGCAAAGCTATAGAGACTTAGACGATGCCTGCAGGGTTCAGAGAGTGGAAGGCTGCTGGAGAGCCCCTGGTTGCAGGGAACAAAAAGCAGGCAAGAGCCAGGGTGGAGCTGAAAGGCTCGGAGCCTCTCCTGGGAAAAGAGGGAGGGTGGAGTGGAGTGGAGACAGCGGGGGGGTGGAAAGACTCCTGTTGGGGAATGGCCCTGGGAAGAGGAGGGTTCTCTTCTGGGTGAAGAGGGGGAAGCCCTACAGGACTGTATGTTGTTGTGAATTGTAAATTAGACCCAGAAGGGGAATGTTTTAACAACTCTGGACAGGTGGAGGTGATTTAAGGAGCCCCTGAAGAGGGTAAACTGAGGGCAGGGCCTGCGGCACCATGCTTTGCCAGAAGGGGGTGCTACAGGGCAGGCATGCCCAATGATATATGTGCTGAAACTCACTGCTGCCAGCTAAATTAAAGCTAGCTCAGGTACATTGACAGGAGAGGCAGCCATGCCCTAAGAAAATGAGTTTCTCTGCTGTCCAAGGATGCAGTGTTGGGGTACCATTGTGAGAAGGTAGCAGATAGAATTCCAGCAGCGGATACACACGCGCTTACAGAAGTAACGATGGAACAAAAAGAAAAGGAGTACTTGTGGCACCTTAGAGACTAACCAATTTATTTGAGCATGAGCTTTCGTGAGCTACAGCTCACTTCATCAGATGTTTACCGTGGAAACTGCAGCAGACTTTATATACACACAGAAATCATGAAACAATACCTCCTCCCACCCCACTGTCCTGCTGGTAATAGGGAACAAAAGCATCTTTCACAAGCCATTTGTCGAAACGCCTGCAGCTCCGACTTCGAGAGGAGGGAAGTGACAGCACTAAGGAAAGTGCTGCCTGAATCCAGAGCACTGTAATGAACAGAAATGTCACAGAGCTAAGACCAGCTACCTCCCAACAGCTCCTGTTTCCAGCCGTGATTTCTAACGATTTGGCACTTATGGGACACTTGACATCTTGACAGCAGCTCTGAACAGACATTTCAGCTTCACCACATCCCCTCTGTCCCTGCTGTGAGGTAGGTCAATTTTACAATCCCTCCTCACAAATGGGGAAACCGAAGCACCAAGCAGTTCAGGGATTTGCCTCAGGCCAGTTGCACCGTGGTGGGGTTGGGATGGGTAGGGTTTTATTTTGGGCCCATCTCAGAAATAAACATATCCAGACATTTCCAGATCCTTAAAACAGAAACAAAAAAACCCTCTCAAAATCTGATTCTCTAAAGGAGCAATTTTCAGGTAGGTTTCATAAAGTTCCTTTGCTGGGCTGCCCGCTCAGAGTCAAGAGAGTGATTGCTATTGGTCACTATTTTTATTATGTATATTGCAGTCATAACACTAATAATCCCTCACTTTTATACAGGCCTGTTCATCAGCAGATCTCAAAATGCTTAGCAAGGGAAGTCAAAATCATTATCCCTGTTTCATAGATGGGGAAACTGAGGCAGAGTAGCACCTCTAGGTCAGTTAGATCAGCTTCCCATTTTGCTAAGGGCCGTACAAATGTACAGGAAATGACAGTCTCTCGGAGGTTATTTATTTATTTATTTACAGTAGCACCTAAAGATTGAGGCCCCACGGTGCTAGGCACTGTACAGACACCTCATAAAAAGACAGACCTGCCTCCAGTTGCTTACACTCTTGCCTCATGCCAAAGGGAGCTGGGGCTTCACAGCAAGCATACCGGTCTTATGAGCAGCAATGGCAGGTGTCTTTCTCCGCCCCACCTCTGCCATCCCGGACACATCTTGGATGCACAAACGGAACCAATCCTTTATTGGGCCATGCTCTCTTCCCTGCTTCTTGCTCCAGAACTACGGCTGATCCTCAGTGCGAATGCTGACAGGCGGGGATTTCTGTCTGCTCTGATAAAACCGCCCTGCCAGGATGCAAGAGAGAAAAGGCCCTGGCCCTGGTATTCCCAGAGGAGCCCAGCACGAGATGCTTGCTGGATCCCTGCTGCGGTGAAGCATTAGTCGATCAGCACTGGTGACAGCCACTGGGCGCTTGACACAGAGCACTCGCTGAAAGCAGACACCCATGGAGGAGGGACTGGGGGTGACATTGTAAACTTATCCCCCACACACACTCGACCGTGGCCCCAGCAAAGTGATGCAAGATTGATGCCCACTTAGCAACCCTGCAGGCCAATGGCGAGACAGCTGCTTTGCCCTGCTCTCTGGAGCATGACGCCTTCTGTTCTCCAGCTGCTCTCCGAGGGGGTCAGGAGGGCGAATTAGATTCTGATGAGTGCAGCCAGCATGGGGCAGGATTGCCTGGTGTGCTGAGAAATCCAGCAACATGCAGCTGTTGCTGCCTGTCCGCTTGATGCTTCTGGGACTTGCCAGGTGTCCGAGAGGCTGGTGCTTGGGGCAGAGGCTAGTCCTTTTCCTTTGTAAGGTGTGGGGTGGGTGCTGGACCCCTTGCCTGCACAGGATTGCTGAGAATCAGCAGCCAGGGATTCCCTTGGAAATGGCAAGTGGGGAGCCCCAGCTCCTGGCCTGTGTCGTGAAGGCTCAGAGGAGTACAGTGCAAAACCAGTGAAGCAGATGGGGGAGTTCATGCAGGTGCAATAACACTCCATTCTGCCCTCCTGGGCGCTTGTGGATTTTTGGTGTCGCTGTCAGCTGAAACTATGGCAATGAAACACCCTGCCAAGGAAAAGACCTGGGGCCAAGTTCCCCACTGCCCTCTCCTGGGTGTGGTCATTCACACCGGGGAAAAGTGGCTGTAAAATGCTGATTTGGTTTGCACCAATGATGCAGTGATATAAACGACAGCAAAGAGAATCGGCATCTAGGCCTGGAGAAGGGGGGGGGGCTGGCAGGAAGCAAAGCACAATGAAGGGTACATCTATCTACACTGCAATGAAAGACCTGCAGCGAGGCCATGGCTGGCCTGGATCAGCTGCCTCAGGCTCATGGAGCTCGGACTGTGAGGCTATAAAATTACCATGTAGACGTTCAGGCTTGGGCTGGAGCCTGAGCTCTGAGACCCCGCGAGGCGGGAGGGTCCCAGAACCTGGGGTCCAGCTTGAGCCCTGCTAGCCTGAGCCAGATGACCTGGGCTCTGAGACTCAGTGCTGGGGATGTTTTATTGCCACATGGACATATTCAAAAGGTCTGATCCCGCCCTGGGTCTGGGCTCAGTGCTTGACTCCAGCTGTTCGTCATGCCAGGGTGGTTCATTATTTTAGAAGCTCTGAAACATCCCAAAGTTGAGTGTCACGTAGATTGTGAGGTGCTCAGATACTACAGGTAATAAGTAGTTGGGACAGATACAATAGTATCCTGGCCGAACCTTATGGAATCATGTGAAACCTTATGGAATGAAGGTTAAGACTTTGGGGAGTCCGTTCCCATGAAAACGCAAATGTTCATGGACTAGCGTGGGATTGCATGGAACCTCTTTAGGAGAGAGGACATGATTAATGAAATCTCTGGAAGATATTAGGGACTTCAGAGGACTTCGTGGCAGGGGGCAATATGAGCAAAGTGTATTTCCTAGGAAATACTTGCGGGGAAGGAAATGCAAATGACCCCCTCCCCCCCTCGAATCCAGCCTTTGGAAGCAGAGACTTATTGTTGCCTCTTCATGGTCAGTTCAAAGACCACCAAAGGGTGGATGAAACGTTTCCGGGCTGTGCTGGTTCTCATCTGAGGGTGTGATGAACTTGCAACCAGAGGAAAATCCCTGGGTGGGATTTGCAAGCACCGCTCCTGCCAGCGCCCATGTTGGAGAGGCAGGATCTCGGACCAGCTTAGTAGCACGAGGGTAGGTTCTTCTCTTGTTTTTAATATGTTTTCTCTGTAGTGCTTTTACCTTGAGAATAAAATATGACTGTTTATTAAGAACTGTGTGATAGCTGTTAGATACTGTTGGCAATTGGTGGGCTGTTAGTCTCTGAAGAGAAAGCAAGAGAAGCCTGCTTCAGTAGCCTGTCTTTTGCTGAGAAGAACACAGGGAAGGCAGGGAACTGTTCAGGCTGGACATACCCTGCTCAGAAGGGAGAGAGACACACGTGTCTCGGCAGCCATGACAGCCCAAGGCCTGCGAGGGGGAGTCCTTGCTGGACCAAGGAGGAACACAGGAGCAGCTGCCCTGAACTGTGCCAGTGGTACTATAAGTAAGTACCATAGAGAGATGCCATTGCTGGGATGTTCTGACTGGCTTCCTCAGGCCGCGCAGTGACAATGGTGAAGCCCTACACAGCTGTGGAATAATTGCAAATGCTTCCATCTTGGAGCGGGTCTGCGTTCACCGTGGAGAGCTTTGAGACCTGCGGTGGAGGAACAGGACTGTTACAGCAGCTCTCCCTTTACCCTGACTGCAAAAATACCGAATAACCATAGCAACAACATCCCACTTTTAGCAGGCCCATCAAGGGGGCAAGTACCATGGGTTCCCCCAATGAATGGGTTTTCCCATCTGCCGGGGTGGGGGGCAAAGGAGCTGGAGCACTTGCCTGCCTGCACCATTAGCACCCCGCGTTGCCAGGGCTTGGACTCTGGGGTGGGGAGACAAGACGCAGAGCAGCAGGTAAGGTACATCCATCATTATGTATGACTCACCACTTGGAGCAGGTTCCCAGCGGCCGGCTTAATTGTCAGCTGCTAATTTTAATGCAGCACATTTAGTCACTCCAGGCAGACAGCCGGTGGGAATGTAGCTCACATGCTGCTGTGACCCTGTGACCCATCCCCACAAATATAGCCTTCCCGAACAACAGCCAGCAAAACAACCCTGGAGTTTCTGGGCAGAAAGGCAGCTGCAGTTCGGAAGAGCATCGCTGTCCTGCAGGGAATCTGCCCTTTCTCCCCTATTGAAGTAAAGGCTGGGCCCAATCCTCAGCTGATCCTGGGGTGGTCAGCAGCCAAACCTAAGAGCTGTTCTAATTTGGGTCATTTTGTACTGTCCCCTACAGTTTTATACCAGGGAAGGATCCCCCCCACCCTGCTCCAAGGCCTGCAGCTTAACGGCTAATTTTCATTGCTCCAATAGTGCAAAATGACCTACGAATAGGGCAAGATCTGTTGCACCTCCTCTAGAACATGCTTTGTAAGGACCTGGCTGTCTCCACTGCCCTGTGCTAGAACAAAATCACAGCTTCTCCGCTGTGTGCCGCTAAGAGCGAATGAAGAGCCTCCGTTAGCCCTCTGATCCTCCTGCTGCTAGTGCTATCTTCATGGCTGGGTTCTGGGTGATCATGAGGACCCAGACCCAGAGAGGTGAAGTGACTTGCCCAAACAATCGCAGCAAGGTGTTATAACCTCTTTCGCTGCCCAGTGTTGAAACAGTCGTGCAAAGGTGCTGGGGGAGGATGGGTTCTCCAGAGACCTTGGTTTACTCAGGTTTTTGGCAAACACCCAAAAGCCTTCATCCTGCAGTTGGAAGTTTATTGACCAAACACAAGAAATCAAAGCAAGGATTTACGTGGAAACTGCACAATTATGCAAAACAAACTTAATTAAAACCTATTAAAGTCTTTCTCCTTTTGGGTGCAAAATATCAGTCTCTTATTTTCACCAACAGTTTTCCTCTCAGGAAAAGGGAAGGGTTAATTTTGCTCTCAGTCCTGATGTTTGAAGGAGGTTCGATTCTCCTGTTCCAAGGGACGGAGGGACACAAAGTGGAGGAGAGAGAAGCTAGAAAAGTGGGTGTGGGGGGGGGAATTCGGCTTTTGTTGATGATCTTGGAGCCATGGGAGGCTGGTCAGTTACGAATGGATGCTTCAGGCTGGCTACGAAACCTGTTGCTTGGACCCTGGCTCACATTCTGGACAGGGATGTCATCTAGTCAGGTCCTTTCTCCTCAGACAAGGCAGGGCAGGATCATCTCACTGTTCTGAGGCCTATGTACAGCTGATTTTAGGATCTGATGAAAAGCTGAGAGAATGAGAGAGGGAATAGGAGGACAAATAGCTGGGCAGAAAGTAACACACAAAGGGAAGGGAAATGGAGCAGGAGCTAACCTGCCTCTGACTGGTACCCCTGTGGTGCTGATAGTTGGGTGTCCTCCCTGATGGGCTGAGGAGTGGTTGGCATGATGTTATAATGACTTTCAGGATTCACAGATGAAAAACAAAGGCCCCTAAACAAGAGCCAAGCCTGGTGGCCTTCCTCTTGGGAAGAAACTCCTTCGGACGGGTCCCCTCCTTCTGTCACGGGGTCAGGGAAGATGATCTGAGCTGGCGCGAGGTGAACTGAGGTGAGATGATTTTAAAAGTCTCTTTTTAAGGCCCCCCAAAAGGGGGGGGGGGAGTGGGTGGCCTAGTTCATCTCCTCGTTGTTTTGCACAGCAATTAAACCATTTCTATAAGGCCATATTTAACTTCCTATTTGACTTCATTTCCACATTTTCTTAAGTCCAACGTCAATGCAGTCCTTGAACCATAGCAGTAGGCAGTTTTGTTTGGACTAATTTAGTCTCTCTCTGGTTTCCTTGCACCGTTTATAACATTCATTATTGAAAATAACTTGACCTACTTTTCATGGTTAATTCCTAAGCAGGCAAAAATTATAGACTTAATTGTTACAACACCACGGGGCACCCGCCCTCCTTTCATTTGATGGCACCTTTTAGGTAAGGATTTGGAGGCTTAATGCTGGTGTCCAGGCCAAATTCCAGCATTGGGTCATTTCATCCTGCCTCCTTACGCATCCCCTGTGGTTTCGACATACAAGTTATTCTTTATTTCCCCTATCTAAAACTGCATCTGTGGGTCTGAACTGCTAGCACAGGAACAGCTCCCCTGGTAGCTTATGCTAACGGGTGGCATCCTTCCGCATGATAAATGGAAAGGGCTGTTAATGTTTTCTGTATTGGAGTGGGGGGCTACCTTATATGGAGAAATGGGTCTAGAACTCGGACACAGAGGGCCACCTTCTGCCCCCTCATTACTTCTATGTAACCCCACTAAAGTCAAGGTGGAAGACAGACCCACGTAACAGAAAGAGCTGAGCAGACCCTGTTTCAGCGCAAGAAACCAAGTCGCGTGTACGCAGTTAAAACAACCAAGGGCCAGATGGTCAAAATGATGATGATGTCTATGACAGTAGCACCAAAAGACCCTCACTGAGATCGGGGCCCCATTGTGCCAGGTGCTGCATAGACACAGAACGAGAGAGCGTTCCTGCTTGGAATAGTCGGCAATTTTAACAGATTTCAGAGTAACAGCCGTGTTAGTCTGTATTCGCAAAAAGAAAAGGAGTACTTGTGGCACCTTAGAGACTAACCAATTTATTTGCCCCTCTGCCATGTACATTGGTCAAACTGGACAGTCTCTACGTAAAAGAATAAATGGACACAAATCAGATGTCAAGAATTATAACATTCATAAACCAGTCGGAGAACACTTCAATCTCTCTGGTCACGCAATCACAGACATGAAGGTCGCTATCTTAAAACAAAAAAACTTCAAATCCAGACTCCAGCGAGAAACTGCTGAATTGGAATTCATTTGCAAATTGGATACTATTAATTTAGGCTTAAATAGAGACTGGGAGTGGCTAAGTCATTATGCAAGGTAGCCTGTTTCCTCTTGTTTTTTCCTACCCCCCCCCCCAGATGTTCTGGTTTAACTTGGATTTAAACTTGGAGAGTGGTCAGTTTGGATGAGCTATTACCAGCAGGAGAGTGAGTTTGTGTGTGTATGGGGGTGGGGAGGATGTGAGAGAACCTGGATTTGTGCTGGAAATGGCCCACCTTAATTATGCACATTGTAGGGAGAATGGTCACTTTGGATGAGCTATTACCAGCAGGATAGTGAGTTTGTGTGTGTGGTTTTTGGGAGGGGGGTGAGAGAACCTGGATTTGTGCAGGAAATGGCCCAACTTGATTATCATGCACATTGTGTAAAGAGTTGTCACTTTGGATGGGCTATCACCAGCAGGAGAGTGAATTTGTGTGGGGGGGTGGAGGGTGAGAAAACCTGGATTTGTGCTGGAAATGGCCCACCTGATGATCACTTTAGATAAGCTATTACCAGCAGGACAGTGGGGTGGGAGGAGGTATTTTTTCATATTCTCTGTGTATAAATAAAGTCTGCTGCAGTTTCCACGGCATGCATCCAATGAAGTGAGCTGTAGCTCACGAAAGCTCATGCTCAAATAAATTGGTTAATTTTAACAGACAAAGGGAAAACAGTTGCAGAGAGGTGGAGTGACTTGTTTGCAGAGCTGGGGAAAGAACCAAGGGTTCCTGATTCTGAGGGCAATGCCCTACCCAGTAGACCGTGCTACCTCGCTACCAAAAGCACAAATGCTCCAGGCCAGATTTTCAAGTGCTCAGTGCCCACAGCCAGAACCGCAAAAGAGCTCAGCTCCCGGTTAGGCACCTAAATAAGAGCTGGGTTTTTGAAACAGCTCAGCCTCCAGCCGGCTTGGGAACATGTGGCCCACTAGTTAGCGTACCGAGATGGGAGCTGAGCCCTGCTGAACATGTGGCCTGCGGTGTTGGGGCTGGCTGAGCGCTTCTGTTTTCTCTACAAATCCAGACCAAAGGGCTCCCCCTAGAGGTAGAAGGCAGGCTCTGTCACCAGCTTTCACATCTGAAAAACAGCAAGCTGCTGGGGGTGAGTGTGAGAAGGAGCTAAGGAATAAATGAGAGTTCCTTAAACACAAGGTTTTCTCCTCAGAATGCCAAGTAGCTTCCATTTTTAAGTCATCAGCTACTTTCTCTTCCTAGCCTTTGTCGGTCTTGTCTATTTAGATGGTAATCTCTCCTGGGCAGGCCCTGTCTCACTCTGTGTCTGTGCAGCGCCTCCCAGAATGGGGCCCAGATCCCAGTTAGGTCTCTAGGTGTCAGTTCCCACCAATTTGCATGCAGACACCAAGCATACAACTTGGTATGTACATAGTGGTATTTGTACTTGGTAATACATACTGGTATTTGAGAGACCCGCAGCAGGACTCCGAAAGGCAGATTTCCTGCTCAAAGCACAGTGCTACCATGAAAACTGACCAGGGTGCATTCTTATGCAACAGACCTGCCCGTTGCGTGTGTTTTCCCCCAGTCCTCTCTGCTGGCCGGTGACAAAAATGCCTTTTTACTGAATGCAGAAGTAGCATCACGCTAGACCAAGAATGACAAATGGACAAATTTCAGAGTAACAGCCTGTTGGTCTGTATTCGCAAAAAGAAAAGGAGTACTTGTGGCACCTTAGAGAATAACCAATTTATTTGAGCATAAGCTTTGGACAAAGGTGAAACCCCACCCACTGTATAGCTCAATCTCTGGGTGGAGCTTACTTACCTCTAACAGAGACCTGTCGCATTTACACTTTGGCAACACTTGAAGAGTTCGTCATGCCATAAATCCTCATTGAATTGAACCAAATACTGATTTTTGTTCCTTTCTGCCCTGCAGAATCAACACGGCAAAGAGAGAGTGAAAGGGGTTGTACATCTTCAACAGAAGTGTTTACTTAGGCCGTTCTATCTGAGCAAAGGTACTGATGACTGCGGGGTTGCATAGGGTCACTGATTTGGCCTGCAGAACCTTTATTACAGGTGATGATGCAAGAGGAGGAAAAACCCCAGCTGGACCCACAGATCTCAGGTTGAGTTTGCAGTGCTGACAGTAAGAAACACCATCTTGTTCCTTGCAAAACCGAACACATTTGAGACAAGAATCATTGCAAGACACTTGTCAAGGAATCCCAGGATGCACAAAGTTCAGCCTAAGATTGGCTGTTTCCTACTGGAACTTTCTATTCATGCCACTAGTTCCCTTTGTCTTTGATTATTAATTAATTAATTATTTGTATTGGTAGCAACTATGGCCCACAACTGAGATCACGTCCCCGTTGTGCTAAGCACTCTACATACACATAGTAAGAGACAATCCATACCCTGAAGAGCTGACACTGTAAATAAGAAGAAAGATAAAGGGCAGGAGGGGAAACAGACCTGAGAGGTGAAGTGACTTGCCACATATTACCCAGCAGTTTAGAAGCCTAGCCAGTAATTGAACCCAGGTCTCCGCAGTCCACTTTAATGCCCTATCCACTAGCCTTCACTGCCTCAGAGGCGTGCCAGCCCCTTATATTCCTGGGTTGGAACTAATAGGACCCCACCTGTTCTGCCTGCCAAGATGAGTCAGCAGAATTTCTCTGCCTCTTTATCTAGGGTCCTAGATCCTGATGCTCTGTTTACAAAACCCTGCATTTTGAGTATAAAATTGATCTTTAACCTCTGCAAACCCTTCTCAATGGGTAAGACCTTTCACAGGAAGACAGAACCTTTCAGACCCAGTGCTTCAATGCTTATTTCAGTGCACCAGAGAACAAAGTGCCAAAGCTGAAAAGCTGCCCTGCTTGTTGGGTTTCCTTTTCAGCCTTCACTGTTTACAGTATGAGTAGCCTTGGCAGGATTCCCTTTTTATTTCTTATAATATTGATGAACAATATCGATGTTTATTTTTAAACATCTTATTTTTATCAATTTAAATGTTCATAGTTGCAGGAAACTAATGGAGGAGGGGTCAGACAATTATTCAATGACCGCAGATGCTGAGAATCAAAGTTAAAGCCTCAGAACCATTAAAACCCAAATTGTCAACATCACAGGTCAAAATATACAAAGCAAATGTCCTTAAATCAAACTCTAATAAGTTCTCAAGCTGTAGTTTTCTTACCCTGCCACTCTGTACATTTTTATTATCATCAATGGAAATATTTTTTGTCGTTTGCATGTGTATGGTGAAATTGACATTTACCAACACTAACTGATAAGAATCTAATCCTTCCAAGCCTAAGCCTGAGAGAGTGACCTAGGGCCAAATCAGATTTACATCAACTGAGCATCTGGCCCTTAAGATTTGGTTTCTAGTACTGTATCTATCTCACCTTGGCACAGCTGCTTCCACCATAGCCAGATTGGATACTCATTCATTATTGGAGCAAATCACCATCAGTTTCAGTTGGAAGTTGGTGATTTTCACAGAAAGTACAACTACGCTCTGGACTATACAGAGCTGAAGGCCCTGGCTTTTCAGGTAAGTGGTGACCCAGTGTCCACATTCAAACAGCAAGGATAATGTGCTAACAACTGATGTCTGCACCCTGTGCCTGCGTCGCCTTACACTCCTGTGAACGTGGTGGTCTCTCTGATGTTTATCACCCTAAAAGGTGAAAGGATGAACGAATCTGAGGACAGTTTCTTTCCAACTAACAATTCAAACATTGTTAATAATAATATTAAATCATTAACGATTATTTTCTTCTTTTGCTTGGAATGTTAGCCACCCCATTTTAAATGCTGCCAGGTACCGCGGTGATGGGGGCCTTAGCAATGTGAGTATAATAATCATTAATGGTAAAGGGCTAGATTGTGATGCCTTTAACTGATCGCAGTCACAAGCCACCTACACAGGGAACAACTATTTGATAATGGGCTCCTTGGTGTACCAGACAAAGATCCAATGGCTAGAAGTTGAGGCTAGACAAATTCTTGCTAGAGATAAGGTGTAAATTTTTAACAGTGAGGGAAATTAACCATTGGAATAATTTACCAAGGTCATGGTGGGTTCTCCATCACTGGCAATTTTTAGCAAAGAATAGATTTTTGTTTGTTTGTTTTTTAGTATATGCTCTAAGAGTTATTTTGGGAAAGTTCTATGCCTGTGTTATTTATACGGGAGGTCAGACTAAATGATTACAATGGTTCCTTCTGGCCTTGGAATCTCTGACTCTGATGACCACTTTCTCATGAGTCCCACTGAAGTTACACGGAGGTTGAGAAGGTTTCCTTGTGGTGCTTCATTCTAAGTAAACCAGGACTTTGCATGCAGATTTAACTGCTCTCCCTACTTGAAGATCTTAATCCTCCACTATCGCCAGCTTTTCTGCACTACATTCCCTTCTTTTGTGACATGCATATCTCCCTTTTGTCCCGCTGGCTCATTGCCCATTCTCTTAGTATCACGAGGCCTGTTGATGATTTGTTTGTTTGGGCTGAAGGGCAGAGAGGACCTGCTGTTGATTATTACTTGTGATCATTTCTAGCACAGTGTTTGTGCTTTACAAAAGGCAGAGTGCTGCACATTTCCCTGTCCCAAGGAGCTTATGTAACCCACTCTAGGACAGTGGGGGTCTTTGTCCCACTCTACCAGCTGGTGTAGAAGTTAAGAGCCCATTACAGCTGTCAGCTATTACAGTTACTCCTTTCAGAGTAACAGCCGTGTTAGTCTGTATTCGCAAAAAGAAAAGGAGTACTTGTGGCACCTTAGAGACTAACCAATTTATTTGCGCATAAGCTTTCGTGAGCTACAGCTCGCTTATGCTTTTTAGTGCTGAAAATCACAAGTGAAACACCCTGCTGTCAGCTCAAACAGGTCCCTATACTCCCAGGCTGAGGCCAACAGCTTCAGGGAGGGGAAGGCCTGGAGAACCAGTAAGAACTGAGGAAGGATTTGGGGGAGCAAGTTGAGAGAGAGGGGGCTTGGTGGGCAACAACTGGGAGACTTTGGGATGTACAGAACTGGCCTCAAAGCAGGCAAGGGATTTTGTACAGCCCACACATATCGCCTTGCAGAGGCATTCAAGCCATTTCTTGATAGAAAAAAATCACATGGAAGGGGGCTTTATACAGTGACACTGTCGTGCAAAGGGAAGAGAGGAGATCTGAACTAGCCAAAGCCAGGAGGGATCAGGTGGAGCTTTGGTGGCAGAAGGAGGAGGTCGCCGTCTGGAAGAAGCCATCTCAGCTACTCTGAGGGAGCTCTAGAGGAGAAAAGACACAGCTCAGCAGCTCCCTAACTCCTGCTCCAATGGGGGATTCACTGTGGTACCCACCAGAACCCAGATGCTATAACTAAACTGGGGCCAGTGGAGCCAACTACAGCGGAGATGACTGTGCCTGGGATGCAATGCTTCATCTCGACCCACGTGGGCTGGAGGGGCAGCCTACGAGGAGGATGGCCTCCCCAGCATGCACTGCTCCATCATGATCTCCATGCACAACTCCCAGCATGCACTGCTCCATCTTGCTCCTCATGCATGGCCCACGGGGATTAGGGCTCCCAGCATGCACTGCTCCATCATGATCTCCATGCACAACTCCCAGCATGCACTGCTCCATCTTGCTCCTCATGCATGGCCCACGGGGATTAGGGCTCCCAGCATGCACTGCTCCATCATGATGTCCATGCACAGCTCCCAGCATGCACTGCTCCATCTTGCTCCTCATGCATGGCCCACGGGGATTAGGGCTCCTAGCATGCACCTCTCCCTCAGTCCAGTCCACTTGTGCAGCCCAGGATCAGGTCCTCGTATGCACGCCTCCATTTACCTCACCCTCCCCAATCGGTTCAGTTTTCAGAGTAACAGCCGTGTTAGTCTGTATTCGCAAAAAGAAAAGGAGGACTTGTGGCACCTTAGAGACTAACCAATTTATTAGAGCATAAGCTTTCGTGAGCTACAGCTCACTTCTTCAGATGCATATCGTGGAAACTGCAGCAGGCTTTATATATACACAGAGAATATGAAACAATACCTATTCCCACCCCACTGTCCTGCTGGTAATAGCTTATCTAAAGTGATTTCCAGCACAAATCCAGGTTTTCTCACCCTCCACCCCCCCACACAAATTCACTCTCCTGCTGGTGATAGCCCATCCAAAGTGATAACTCTTTACACAATGTGCATGACAATTAAGCTGGGCTATTTCCTGCATAAATCCAGGTTCTCACATCCCCCCCACCCCCATACACACACAAACTCACTCTCCTGCTGGTAATAGCTCATCCAAACTGACCACTCTTCAAGTTAAAATCCAAGTTAAACCAGAACATCTGGGGGGGGGGGGGTAGGAAAAAACAAGAGGAAACAGGCTACCTTGCATAATGACTTAGCCACTCCAAGTCTCTATTTAAGCCTAAATTAATAGTATCCAATTTGCAAATGAATTCCAATTCAGCAGTTTCTCGCTGGAGTCTGGATTTGAAGTTTTTTTGTTTTAAGATAGCGACCTTCATGTCTGTGATCGCGTGACCAGAGAGATTGAAGTGTTCTCCGACTGGTTTATGAATGTTATAATTCTTGACATCTGATTTGTGTCCATTTATTCTTTTACGTAGAGACTGTCCAGTTTGACCAATGTACATGGCAGAGGGGCATTGCTGGCACATGATGGCATAGATCACATTGGTGGATGTGCAGGTGAACGAGCCTCTGATAGTGTGGCTGATGTTATTAGGCCCTGTGATGGTGTCCCCTGAATAGATATGTGGGCACAGTTGGCAACGGGCTTTGTTGCAAGGATAAGTTCCTGGGTTAGTGGTTCTGTTGTGTGGTATGTGGTTGTTGGTGAGTATTTGCTTCAGGTTGCGGGGCTGTCTGTAGGCAAGGACTGGCCTGTCTCCCAAGATTTGTGAGAGTGTTGGGTCATCCTTTAGGATAGGTTGTAGATCCTTAATAATGCGTTGGAGGGGTTTTAGTTGGGGGCTGAAGGTGACGGCTAGTGGCGTTCTGTTATTTTCTTTGTTAGGCCTGTCCTGTAGTAGGTAACTTCTGGGAACTCTTCTGGCTCTATCAATCTGTTTCTTTACTTCTGCAGGTGGGTATTGTAGTTGTAAGAAAGCTTGACAGAGATCTTGTAGGTGTTTGTCTCTGTCTGAGGGGTTGGAGCAAATGCGGTTGTATCGCAGAGCTTGGCTGTAGACGATGGATCGTGTGGTGTGGTCAGGGTGAAAGCTGGAGGCATGCAGGTAGGAATAGCGGTCAGTAGGTTTCCGGTATAGGGTGGTGTTTATGTGACCATTGTTTATTAGCACTGTAGTGTCCAGGAAGTGGATCTCTTGTGTGGACTGGACCAGGCTGAGGTTGGTGATGGGATGGAAATTGTTGAAATTTCAAATTGAGTTAAATTTGAAATTTCAACAATTTCCATCCCACCACCAACCTCAGCCTGGTCCAGTCCACACAAGAGATCCACTTCCTGGACACTACAGTGCTAATAAACAATGGTCACATAAACACCACCCTATACCGGAAACCTACTGACCGCTATTCCTACCTGCATGCCTCCAGCTTTCACCCTGACCACACCACACGATCCATCGTCTACAGCCAAGCTCTGCGATACAACCGCATTTGCTCCAACCCCTCAGACAGAGACAAACACCTACAAGATCTCTGTCAAGCTTTCTTACAACTACAATACCCACCTGCAGAAGTAAAGAAACAGATTGATAGAGCCAGAAGAGTTCCCAGAAGTTACCTACTACAGGACAGGCCTAACAAAGAAAATAACAGAACGCCACTAGCCGTCACCTTCAGCCCCCAACTAAAACCCCTCCAACGCATTATTAAGGATCTACAACCTATCCTAAAGGATGACCCAACACTCTCACAAATCTTGGGAGACAGGCCAGTCCTTGCCTACAGACAGCCCCGCAACCTGAAGCAAATACTCACCAACAACCACATACCACACAACAGAACCACTAACCCAGGAACTTATCCTTGCAACAAAGCCCGTTGCCAACTGTGCCCACATATCTATTCAGGGGACACCATCACAGGGCCTAATAACATCAGCCACACTATCAGAGGCTCGTTCACCTGCACATCCACCAATGTGATCTATGCCATCATGTGCCAGCAATGCCCCTCTGCCATGTACATTGGTCAAACTGGACAGTCTCTACGTAAAAGAATAAATGGACACAAATCAGATGTCAAGAATTATAACATTCATAAACCAGTCGGAGAACACTTCAATCTCTCTGGTCACGCGATCACAGACATGAAGGTCGCTATCTTAAAACAAAAAAACTTCAAATCCAGACTCCAGCGAGAAACTGCTGAATTGGAATTCATTTGCAAATTGGATACTATTAATTTAGGCTTAAATAGAGACTTGGAGTGGCTAAGTCATTATGCAAGGTAGCCTGTTTCCTCTTGTTTTTTCCTACCCCCCCCCCCCCAGATGTTCTGGTTTAACTTGGATTTTAACTTGAAGAGTGGTCAGTTTGGATGAGCTATTACCAGCAGGAGAGTGAGTTTGTGTGTGTATGGGGGTGGGGGGGATGTGAGAACCTGGATTTATGCAGGAAATAGCCCAGCTTAATTGTCATGCACATTGTGTAAAGAGTTATCACTTTGGATGGGCTATCACCAGCAGGAGAGTGAATTTGTGTGGGGGGGTAGAGGGTGAGAAAACCTGGATTTGTGCTGGAAATCACTTTAGATAAGCTATTACCAGCAGGACAGTGGGGTGGGAATAGGTATTGTTTCATATTCTCTGTGTATATATAAAGCCTGCTGCAGTTTCCACTGAATGCATCCGATGAAGTGAGCTGTAGCTCACGAAAGCTTATGCTCTAATAAATTGGTTAGTCTCTAAGGTGCCACAAATCGGTTCAGTGGCACCATCACGTCCCCCCACCATCCAGGTCACTGGCACAGCACCATTCCCTCATTTAGGTCAGTGGCACAATTGATCAATGGTACAGCCTGTAACACCCCCCGTTGGTGGTACGGTCTTGCCATTATTGACAGCGGTGTCAGTGGTACAATCCTACACACACACACCCGTAGGTTAGTGGAACAGCCCGATAAAGCTGTACAATCTGAGCGACCGTTTGTGACCGTTATCCAATAGTTCCACCTTTCCCCCGTCAATCTACAGTCTAGTCCAATCGGAGGGCCAGACTCCTTGATGCCCCGGTGCGGATGAGCCAATCCCGAGGAAGGGTAGAGAAAACGAGGCTGTGCTGGGGAGCCCGCCGCAGGCTCTTTTCCTCGACCAGAGCAGAGCGAAAGGAGGCGCGGAGCTCCGCGATAGGGAGTCAGAAATGATTGACGGCCACGGCAGTCAATAGCATGCTTTATTTGTGGTGGTGACGCGAGAACGTGGGCGAGGC
The DNA here is from genome assembly GCF_965140285.1 of Lepidochelys kempii. NCBI lineage: Eukaryota > Metazoa > Chordata > Testudines > Cheloniidae > Lepidochelys > Lepidochelys kempii. The sequence goes on from NC_136404.1 coordinate 13,597,450, forward strand.
TTTGAGTCTAGAGTGGGCGTGGCGCACGGTGGAAGAGCCGGATCCGGAAGGCGGTCGCGGAGATGGGGTGAGGGAAGGGGCGGGCGGAGGCTGTTTCGGCTGCGCGCGCAGCGGGCGGAAGCGGCCTGAGGAGGCGCTGACGGACGGACGGACGGGCGGGTTGCCCTGAGGAGCGGGCCGCGCCGGGGAGGAGGCAGCCGGACGGAGCGGGCCGCCGCTGCCGGGGATGGTGGCGACGCCTCCGGCGTGAGGCGGTCCCGGTGGCCCTGAGTCCTTCCCCCCCTCCCCCCCGGGCTCAGTGTGGCCCGGCCCCCGGGGGGAGGATGGGGCCGCAGCGGAACCCGGGCAGCAGCGGCGGCAGGGCCCCGGCCTCACCATGACCGGCGAGAAGAAGAAAAAGAAGCGGCTCAACCGCAGCGTCCTGCTGGCCAAGAAAATCATCATCCGGGACGGAGCCAGCGTGAGTCCGCCCGGGCGGGGCCCGGGTGGAGGGAATGGGGCAGGAAGCTGGAGGGCTCTGGCGTGAGGGGCGCCGGGGGGGGGGGGGACCTTGCTCCAGCCGATTTTCCCGGCCCATCGCCCATGCGTTAGGCCTTCGCTTTGCTGGCTGGTGCAGTATCTTCCCCCGCCCTGGGTGCCGTTGATGGATCCCTAGGTGGTGGGTGGGCAGCACCGGCCTGGTGTGGGAATCCCGCCTGGCAGGTGGGAGCCAAGAGCACTTGTGCTGTTTGCACCAGGCTGGGGCCACCTTCAAGGTGGGAAAACGCAGCTGTGATCTCCTTTAGAGCCATCCGATGAAGATCTGGAGCTTGGATCTCACCAGTGTGGTGGGTCCAGTGGAATGAAACCCGCTGGACCAAGCTATCACGTGGGTTGTGTGTGTGTATTTGGGGCTTGCATGCCTCACTGTGTAGGCTGACCCTTAGGTTTGGATTTGCAGGTGGTCTGACGTATTTTGGGCCTTCCGTTGAGAAGTGTTTTTGGAGTAGGGAGAGACCAGCACTGCAACATCACCAGATGCTACCAGTATATGCCTATAATGCAGATTATTACACTCTGCTGTAGATACATTTTAGCACTGTGCTTTATATTTTAGACTACTAGTGTACTAGATACACCAGAGTATAAGATACTGAATGGTAAGCGCTTTCCCATCATGCTGGCCCTCATGGAAGCCAAGATATTAAGTTGTGGTCTCCTCCCACCATGCTGGTTCTCATGGGACCCCAGCAGTCATATCTGTAAAGTAAATGCCTGCTTCTGAGGCTAATATAGCACCCATTAAACTTTTCATATGGCAGTTATAGCACTGCCCTGGGGGACAATCTATTTGGGTACAGTGATCTCTCAGGTTTCAGAGTAACAGCCCTGTTAGTCTGTATTCGCAAAAAGAAAAGGAGGACTTGTGGCACCTTGGAGACTAACCAATTTATTTGAGCATAAGCTTTCGTGAGCTACAGCTCACTTCATCGGATGCATAAAGTGGAAAATACAGTGAGGAGATTTATATACACACACAGACCATGAAAAAATGGGTGTTTATCATACACATTGAAAGGAGAGTCATCACTTAAGATGAGCCATCACCAGCAGGCTTATGCTCAAATAAATTGGTTAGTCTCTAAGGTGCCACAAGTCCTCCTTTTCTTTTAGTGATCTCTCAATATATTTTGAAGCTGATTGACCATCTTCCTATTTCATCAAACTTGCTAAACTGGTTTGGATTAGTCAAAATGGAAAATACTTATTTAGGTTGGAAACAATTCAAACCTGAACTTTACCTTTATTCTTTCGTGTGAAGTAAGAGATTACTGTAAACACTGAAACAAGCTTGGAGCCATGGGACTCAAAGGGTTACAAATAGATGGGGTTTTGCTAAATCCCTGCCATTAACAGAACAAATATGAAATGTCTGAACATCTGTTTGATTAGTGGAGTGTTCTCTAGGCAAACTACAAACAGTGGGAACTGAATAGCTTGCAGTAAACAATGAGGGACAAGATGACGGTGGGTGGGGTGGCACTAAGCAACGTTAAAAGCCAGTGAAATGTTAATTATTGTGCTATTTCCAGGAGTGGCTACAAACACAAGCAAAGTGGGTCATTCAGAACAGTAAAACATGCATGTGAGGTCAGCCCTTGAAGTAAATTTCACCTGGTGCTTAGTGACCAATGTCCCTCTACAGTGTAACCTTTAGTTCTTTATTCAGAGTTTGGGATGCTGGTTTAAGCATTGAAAAATGAATCCTATAAATAGGTGGAAGATGCAAAAAGCTGTAAAACAGGAATGAAGGCTTTCTGTTTCTGTAACTGTACTTCAATGCTAACAAGTTATGGAATTGTTCAGATTCCTGACACAGGTCAAATACTGTGACTAACCGTTAGCAGGCATGGTGGGTGAAATCATTTTCCAAATAGTCTTCTGCCTGACATTTCATCCACATGTAGCATAACTGCAAACCATGTTAATGAACCACATTAAATTGGTTTAAAAGGTTATATTTAGGCCATTGTCTGGCCTAATGTAGTACACTGATTTACTACATTTGATCATGTTTCCTTCTATTGACTGGCTCCACTGACTTTTACAGCCTGCTGCTTACAACTAAAGAACTTATGGCTTTAGCCCAGATGTTGGGGTTTGTGCTTTTGGTGCTGAATGTCCCAAGTTCAGTGCCCACTGGCAACTGATTTGGCCCCAATTTGTTCCATTAGTGTGGTTCTAAAATAAAATCTCTATTAATGCTAGACAGGAAAAGGGGGCTTGCAGTAACCAATAGCTAATTGTGGTTAATGCTCATTTTCTCCAACATGGTAATTGCTTGCACAGTCCATACTGTATTATAAACTGGGCCCTCCGCAAGTTCTTGTTGCCAGTTCTACTATGATCCAGGCTGCTTAAATAGTTCTATACTGTCTGAAGGGGCTTACCTGTTTCCCAGAGTTCATAACCTTTGCTGCTCTGTTGAGGTATCTTTGTTTTGTCCGAGTGACAAAAGGATCTAACTGCAGAGTTTTGATTGAAAGGGTGTAATGGAAGGATGTGATGGGGGAAGAAGAGAGAACTTCTTTCTGTGAGGGGAAGTATCTCTCCTTCTACCAAGACCGTGTAATGGGATGAAGGAATTAAATACCCATGCAACTTGCAGTTTTCTCCAGCGTTGCTGGCATAATGCCACCTTCACATTTTGTAGCAACAGAGAAAGGGTTTGTCCAGTTGTTTGTGTAGAATAAAAATAACTTTGTTTAATGACCATATTTCCCTTGGGTTTTCCCTGTTTTGAAGGTGTTTATTTGTCTGTGAATCAGATTTACAACCTGTTTAAAGGAAGCATTTTTAATAGAAACTGTTAATACGACCAGGGTCTCAGAATCTTGTCTTCTCTTGCTCTGTTAACAGTTACTCTAATCTGTAGCTCCCCCAGAATCATTCTGCTAATATTTGAGGTAACTGCAGGCTATAAATTCCAGCATACCTTTTACACTGTGCCACAAATAAACTAAATGGGAAGCTCATTCATCCACTCTAGAAAAAACACACACAAGGGCTGAGGTTTTCCACAGCTGACAGGAGATTCTGACATTCAGTTTCCATTCAAATTCATGGGAGTTGTCTTAATTCCTTAGTTGGCTTTGAAAATTTTAAACAGCTTGGCTGAACAACAGATGTACTTTATAACGTATCAGCACTTGTCTTGGTGCTATCTGGCGTGTTAGTCATGTAGGCCAGTTGCACTAAAATCCCCTCTTGTGAAAGGCACGCTATGCTTCTGAGTGTTCGATCTGTGCAATTCCCTGACACAGCTGAGTTCAACCCTGTTTGCTTTCTACACTGCCTTGTGACTCCTGTTCTCCGTAAGCCTGTGACCTTGCAGGTACACCTACACAGCAATGGAAAACCTGGGCCAGTAGCTGAGATTTAGCACTTGGGGAAATGTGTTTTCTGTAGCTAACACTCTATCAGCATTTGAGGGAAATTCAAGTGCCTCCCTTCGGTTGTCCCCCCAGGAGCTAAGGGGAAGACTTTCAAAGGCACAAAGGGCAATTAGCTGCCCCATTCCCATTGGAAGTCAGTGGGAGTTGAGCACCTACCTGTCCTTTATGCCTTTGAAACTCTCCCCCTGTATGGCTATGAATTGTGCACCAAGCCACTTTTCAGATTTCAGGGCATTAACATGTTTTTTCTTTCAGCGACAGGGGATTGGAGAGCCCAGTGTGTACCATGCAGTGGTGGTTATTTTCCTGGAATTTTTTGCCTGGGGGTTACTCACCACCCCTATGTTAACGGTGAGTAACTGACTCTTGCTGGATGGTAGCATGGTGGCAATGCTGAGGTTGAGGATTTCAGTGAAGATCTGGGTACAGTTTGGGTTTGAAGCATGAGAGGCAAAATCTAGGATACTGTACCTTAGATCTGTAGAACTCATTCTGAAAAGTACTTTACACATGGGAATTGCTGCAGCCATCTTTTGAGTGGAGCATGGCAATTGTTTAAAAGCACATAAGAACACTGGTTAGTAATTTAGGACAGAGAAGGAAGAGTACATTATTTGAAATTGAATGGGGGATTTAGTGAGGCAGAACTTAAGAACCCAAGCTGGAATTTGGCCAGAATTTCTCATTTAAAGCTCGGATACTGATGAAAAGTGCCATGGGAGATCTTTAATGATTGAGCAAGGGTGTGATGTGTTATAACTCATCCAATGACTGCAACTTTCACACAGGTGCTAGGACATTGATTTAGCACTGATGCAGAGATAGGGTTGTCTCTTTCTGAATTACCAGCACCACTCCCTGCACTGTCAAGTTCTGTCCAATTACTGAGCCCACACAACCTTGCCAAGATCTCAGCTGGGGGTGACAGACTGTCATGTCAGACTGCACTGTTTGCAGTGTTGTTGTAGCAATGTTGGTCCCAGGATATTAAAAAGATAAGATGGGTGAGGTAATAAAATGTTTTATTGGACCAACTTCTGTTGGTAAAAGAGACAAGCTTTCAAGCTTACATAATTGCTCTTCACATCTGCGCTAGGTGACCCTGTGATGACCAGTATAGGTAACAAAGGAAATGCTACAATAAAACCAAGAACAAAGGGTTAGCTTTATCAAAAGAACCAGAATTCCCAACTCTGATATTTGTCTTGAATTAGAGTTAAGTGACTAGAAACTTTCAAGTTGGCAGCTTCATGAGGGATTCTCAGCTTTCAGAACTTATTTTTGGCAGCTGGTATGACAAGTCATATTAGAGTTTAATATACCATAAAGATCTGTGAGCTGATTTCTGGGATCTAGATAATTTCTGTACAAAGAAGGTCTTGTTCACAAAGGCCCTTAAAAGTACATTCACTAGTATAAAATGTAAGTCAGGTAGGTAGGGGGTACAAAAACAAGAAGGGTGTAATCAGGAAACACGGAGTTAAATGAAGCAGAAATAGGGATTAGGCAGATGGGGCAGAGATGGGGAAACGTTTGTCTGAAATGGCCTCATAGTGTTAGAGAAACTTGGAAACGAGTTCACCCCTACCCAAATCCAACACAGTCACGCGTCTCCCTGTGACATACCTGGGAGAAGTGGCTGCCTATGGCACTGATGAGGAAACAAAAGGGCTCCATACATTTTGTTAGCAGAGCACGTGTGTACGATGATTGTGGCATGAGAATAGGAATGTCAATGCTGTGGGCAAACATGGACTGCAGGCTTTAGTCTCTTGTTTGATGTGATCCTCCTGGCCTTTAACAGCAGAACTTAGTAGGGGATCTGTAAAATTGTTGACTTGGTCTCCACAGGTGTTACACCGGACTTTTCCTCAGCACACATTCCTGATGAATGGCCTGATCCATGGGGTTAAGGTAAGGAATTCTTTCCTTCCATATTAAAGAACCAGTGTTGTTGAAGCACGATGGGCCAGACTACTTTACAGTCTGGGCTTTGTTCCAATCTGAGAACAGGGTCAGTAGCAATGGAAAGTCCTTATAATCAGAGTGCTGTTTGGTGTGATTAGTCCAATCTATAGTGCGTAAGTCGCCACCTTATTGGCAAGCTCAGCAGAAGGGCAGTTCTGTTTTCATGCCCAGTTGATTCTCTGTGTGCTAACCCATTTAGGTATTTTCTTCCAAAATAGCACTGACAATCTGCTGGATAGTCCAGGAAGCCTGAACCCCGTGCCATAGGGTCTGACTCCAGTCCTGGAGCACCCATGGAAAAAATTAGTGGATGCTTAGCACCTTTTGGCAGCCAGCTTACCACCCCTGCAGTGCCTTTTGCCTGCCAGTGGCCCTGCTGATCAACTCCTCTCCCTCCCTCCAAGCACCTCCAGCCTGCTGCAATCAGCTGTTCCGCAGCATGCAGGAGACACTGGGAGTGAGGAGCGGGGATAGGGCAGGCTGCGGGGAAGGGGTGGAACTGGGCGGGAAGAGGCAAAGGTGGAAAGTGGCAGGTGAAGCTTGGGAGAAGGGGACGGGGCCTGGGGCAGAGCAGGGGGTTGAGCAACCCTAGGGCCTGGAGGTTGCCAGCCCATGTGTCCCATGCTGTGCTTGCTGCTAAGAACACTCCAAAACAGCATGAGAACAGCCTAGTGACCAGATTCTAGATAAGAAAACAAAAAACTGGTATTGTCATAGCTCTTGAGTAACGGAATTAAAAACAATGTAACCATGATCTAGAAACTCAGCCATCCCACAGTAGATTAGTGATTACAGAGCCACGTAGCAACTGGTGAAATGGTTTTAGAGTAGTCCAACACCTGTGGGAGAGTTACAGAAGCTGGCAAGCACTAAAACAATCATTTTCTAATTTGCTTGGTAACATGGTAGAATTAGTTTTTGGGATGGGCATCAGTATTAGCAGGAGCACCCCAGTGAAAGGAGCATGACTATCCTTGAAGGATGATTTTTCTCAGGCATGGGGCAGCTCAAACAATCTCATGTATATCTTAAAGAGCTTATTCCCCCCATTTTGTCATGGGTCTGAAAGATTTGTAAATATGGGGAACTTTTACAGAGGCTGAATGGACTTGGCCTCCCTTCACATCCAACAGGTCTCAATCTAGAGCCAGAGCTTTCCCTGAACTGCAACAAAATATTGACATTTTGGAGCTTTGCCAGCATCTCCAGGCAGTGTCAACTCCCTGCTGCATAAATAGGCATGGGAAGACCACAGCTGCAGACTGAGTACTTAGGAAAATAATTTCTGAGCATTTAGCAGTTTTTCCAGTATAGAGATTTCAGCTATCTAATGATTTGTCATGTTTTGGTAACCTTGCCTCCTCCTAGAAATCCCAAAGAGTGGATTGCCAGCTCCTGTTGTTTGTATTGGTGACATTACAGCTCTTATTCCCCTATTGCCAGCCAGAGAAAGTGGCTGTGGGATCTGTACCTGGTGTGAACCCCTCTCCCTTCTCCTAGGGCCTGCTGTCCTTTCTAAGTGCCCCACTGATTGGTGCTCTCTCTGATGTCTGGGGCAGGAAGTCCTTCCTTCTCCTCACTGTGTTCTTCACATGTGCACCAATACCTCTCATGAAGATCAGCCCATGGTGAGTCTATGCTTGGAATGGAGATGATGTGAAGGCGCAGTGATATGGGAGGGATCAGTCCAGAAGATGAGTGAGCGTGTCAAAAGAGGAATTTGGAGGTGTAGTCACTTGAGATGGTGGAGTTAGGAGGATCTGGAGGTGCTTGTATGATGAAGAGAAGGAGCCTGAAGAGGCAGCCTTTCCTTGATCCAGAGCTTCCTTCACACGCCATTGGATTCCAACTCCAGTCAGAAAGAAATGCCTTCTCCTAGTGTTTGCTTCCCACTACTAAAAACTGCATTGGAACTGAGTTGCATTAATGTTTCCTTCGTGTGTGGGATACTATCAGAGATGGGTCTGGACTGGATTTTTAAGCCATGAAGTGTTAACCGGAATGGAAGCCCAACGGCATTTCTGAGCACTTCAGTTTGAAGTGAAATCAAATGAATTGAAGCAGGGGTGTGGAGAAGAGACTGTAGTTCAGCAGCATTAGGCTCCTGTGTTTGTCATGTGGTTTCCTCTAACTCTGCCCCTGGGAACATCTCTTTCAGGTGGTATTTTGCTGTCATTTCCATGTCTGGAGTCTTTGCTGTCACCTTCTCTGTGATTTTTGCCTATGTTGCTGATATCACACAGGAACATGAACGGAGTACAGCTTATGGCTTGGTAAGGATTCACATCATTAATTGATTCCCCAAAGAAATACTCCAGCGCTCCAGAATTCAGAGAGGCGCAGTGCGGGACCATTTTAAGAGTGGCCTCCCCGTGGGTATTGCACACAGGACTTCTGCATTCCTCACAATCCACTGTGTCCATTGCTGGTCCATTCCTGACTCCAAGTGGAGCAACGTGTTTAGAAACCAACCCCAGAGCTTGGTGCTGTGAAATCTGGAATCCAGCTGTATTGTCACTTACTGTCCTTTCTCCAGACTGTGACCCTACACCGGGATGGCTTCCATGCAAACACAAATAAAACCGTGGCTGTGCACCTGTGGCTTCTGCTGAACTATTCTCGCATAGTGTTATAATAGGGTTACTGAAAACACCTTAAGTATTGGCTGAGATACCTCTGGTTATCGGTCATGACCTAGCCTGAACTCTATCGGGGGGGAAATGCTACATTTCTGTATTCTACAGTTCTGGAAAACCTGTTCCTATGGTTTGGCTACCCCATAGGTGGGGGAGCTGGTCTTGGATGACTCTGGGAAAGAGGGTAGGCTCTGACCAGAAGATACTACTACTAACATTTGTGTTACACTGCAGGTGTCAGCCACTTTTGCAGCCAGCCTGGTCACAAGTCCAGCAATTGGCGCATACCTGTCCCAAGCCTATGGTGATACACTGGTGGTGGTGCTGGCTTCAGGGGTTGCTCTGCTGGATATTGGCTTCATTCTGCTGGCTGTACCAGAATCTCTGCCGGAGGAGATGCGCCCTGTGTCCTGGGGAGCTCCCATCTCTTGGGAACAGGCAGATCCATTTGCTGTAAGTAGTTTGCTACTGGCAATTGTTCACTGCAGTTTAACTTCTAGATCTGTTTCCCCAAGTTCCATGTTAGTTCTTCGAACAGGAGGTTGAAGATAAAAAGGGACTCATTTTGCAAGAGGCAGAGGATATGAATTTAGACATGATTGAATCAGGTGCAAGGAGGATGATGTCTGGCTGGTTCTTTATTCAGTGATGGGTAATGGGTTGTGAGTGTATATGACTACATAGTGTCTAAAAACAGCTTCCAGTGTCCCTGAAGAAAATCCTTTGGTGGGAATAACTGATGGTGTGAGTGCAACGCCTATTGCTTTGCAGTTTCACTCTGTATAGCCATGCGAAAGACCTAGCATGTTGTTGCTTCTATTAGCCTGGGGGAGTGCTGGTTGGGTCCCTGAAAAAGATTCTTGCTCATTTGCTCCTCACCTTGGTCTCACGTAGGAGTCACTGCCCATATTAATGTTCCAAGGAGAGCCAGAGTTACAAAAATCTAGCTGGATTCTCTGTGATGCTCAGCATTAGCAGGGTGAAGTTTCCCACAGCCGGGAAGCTCTTCAAGGCAGAAACAATTTGGTTCCAGACTGATCTGTCATGCAGATATGTCCCACTGATGTGCAGAAATGCTGTGGCAGAACAAGCTCTTCCAGGGTGCTTAGTGTACTAAGTAACCCTTTGTGTTGGGTTTGTATCAGAGGGAGCCTAATGGTCCTGTTTGTTTCTCCAGTCTCTCCGCAAAGTGGGCCAAGATTCTACTGTGCTGCTTATCTGCATTACTGTCTTTCTCTCCTACCTTCCTGAAGCCGGCCAGTACTCCAGCTTCTTTTTGTACCTACGACAGGTCAGTCATTGGGGTTAGACTAGGATACTGGTTTGGAAATCAAAGGTTTGTAGTGCGTGTTGTAGTCTCATGCGTTTGTTTTATTTCCTTCCTGACTATGCAGTATGGGGCGGCAGCTTCTGCCCAGTGATCCTGAGCTGGGGGAATTAGCAGCTTGGCGGCACAACAGCAGCCCTGGTTTGCCACTGCTGACCAGAAGCTATTTCTTAATGAGGGTGAAACAGTACCAGTAACCTCATTGAAAATGGAGGATCCCCATGAATGCTGGTTAACTGTGCAGCCCTTCTGTGCCTTGCAAATGCAGTCCCCAGGCTAATCACTAGCTACCTGCGTTGGACTCAGTGCTTACCCCACCTTGTCGTCTTCAGGCACTTGGGACAGCGTATCCACTCACTTGGTTACCTCTTTAGCCCATGGAAACATCTTCCATCTTGTCACTGGGGAGCCTTTAATGTCCTCTTTCCCGTGAGGCGGTAGAGGGTGAAGTTGTGTAATGCTCATGCTACTGACACGTAGTATCAGTAAGCACTAAAGATGGCTCTCATGGCGTGGCTTTTCTCGGGTAGAACACGAAGCCCTTTGCCTGAAATCATATCCCTTCTGATGTCTTTGTAGGTCATTGGATTTTCCTCAGAGACTGTGGCAGCCTTTATTGGTGTAGTTGGAATTCTCTCCATATTGGCTCAGGTGAGAACCCATTCTCTGGGTACTACTCTCAAACCCCTCAGTTATGAGAATACACCAAAATTTGTGACAATGAGGATTGGATTGGCAACTGTCAGAATTCTTTTGTGAAGCCTTATCAATGCATGTTACTAGCTGCAGGACAGCCCAGGGCCTGACAAACCTGACAGTGAGGAGAGTTGCCTCCTCTTTCTTCATCACTTTCTTGTCCAGTGTAGTTGCTTCCTTTCTCCCCACTGTAGTTTGATAACATCATCTCATTTCTCTTCTCAGACAGTAGTGTTGGGGATTCTCATGCGTTCAATAGGAAATAAAAATACCATCCTCTTGGGCTTAGGCTTCCAGATTCTACAGCTTGCCTGGTACGGCTTTGGATCGCAGCCTTGGTAAGAGTGGGTCTGCATTATTAAATAAACAATTGACACATTTCTCATCCCTCCCCTCTTTAGCCAGTTGCTTGTGCCCAGTGCAGTTGTGCAATGTTCTCCATTTGGCCACCAGAGGGAGATATTTGTCTGCTCTTCCAGCCTTAGTTTGCAGTACTCTTTTTTTTTTTTTTTTTGTATGGAGAACTCTCCTCCTTTCTGCTTTATGCTGTAGTTTTCAGCCTGTAGTCCACAGGTCCCTGGGGGGGTCTGCAGACTTGTCTAAGATTTCCAAAAGGCATTGCACCTCCATTTGAAATTTTTTAGAGATCTGCAAATGAAAAATGGTTGAAAACTGCATTTAATGGGCTGATTTCTCTTTCTCTTGTAGGATGATGTGGGCAGCAGGAGCTGTGGCTGCCATGTCCAGTATCACTTTCCCAGCCATCAGTGCCATGGTGTCCAGGAACGCAGATCCGGACCAGCAAGGTACGTCTCACTTGATTAAAATTCATCCAGCAGTTATCCTGACAAGTTTTCTACTACTTTTACATGGATAGGGAGAGAGCGCTACTGATACTGTAGGGAGGATAGGTATTTCTTTAACCTTTTGAAATCCAGTGAACATCTGGACACACTGTGCAGCATCTCTGTATGGCTTCAAAGCTGTATGCCAACCACCCTCCATGTTAATTCTCTGTGTACAGCCTGAGTACTCTTAATGGGTACCTGTATGCACAAAAGAATATAGGATTGAGAATCTAGTTTATTAGGTATACTAGTTTCTAGGAACTAATTTACACCATCAGCCTATCAAGATTGGTATCAGCCTTTTTAACAATACCTGATCCTTGAGGAAGGGTCTCATAAAACACTCCATAATGCTTTTGTGCAACATTGAACAACTACTCATTTGAGATAGGGAGGAAGTTCCTACTTGACCATCCACCTACCTTGAGTTTGTTCCCTGAATCCTGAGGTTAGATTGCCTCTAATTCAACTTCCCGTGTTCATCAGTAAGTTGTGGCATGACTTGCCTGTGCCCATGCTCTGGGAAATGGCAAGCTCGCTGTTAATGTGTTTTTAGGGAGGTATAGCTATGTAGGAGCTGAGATCTATCAAGACAGTCATTGGTTTATGTGTGTTCTGGATGTGGACTTAATCCTGTTCTTGTGCAGCACAGATGTCTTGCCTCTCCTTTAGAAAGCTGGAGGCTTATGACTTCTCGGTCTTTACTTTTTCTCTCAGGTGTGGTTCAGGGGATGATCACTGGAATTCGGGGACTCTGTAATGGGCTGGGGCCAGCTCTCTATGGCTTCGTCTTCTACCTGTTCCATGTGGAATTGAATGAAATGGCTGAAGTGGAAACCATGGGAAAGGCCTCAAAGGTCATGGTCAACCCTACTGATGAGGTATCCTATCCAGTTTCATCACTAGCTTTGTCTGTCTGTCTTCCCACTTCACTGCATTAATCATTCCTGTACTTTGCTTTACAGAGTAGCATTATCCCAGGGCCCCCTTTCCTCTTTGGAGCATGCTCGGTCCTGCTGTCGCTCCTAGTGGCCTTGTTCATTCCGGAACACAATCTTGCATTGAGATCGGGCAGCCATAAGAAACACAGCAATGGAGCCCAGACCCACACCCACAGCCCACAGTCTGGAGGATCAGATGGCAAGGAGCCCCTGCTGGAGGACAGTAGTGTATGAGGGGAAAACTTGAATCTCTTGCTTTTCAACTCCAAGCCAAGGATGGACTGTACCAACTGGAGTTGGGGTGAGAGTCAGGGGAGGTAATGGACTGTACCACTAACAGCTAATGAGGGAGGGAAAAACTGTCCTTCAAAGCCAAATACATCCAGCTGGTGCAAAAAATGAGATTGTACCATCTGGTGGTGAAGGAAGAAGTTCGACTGCACCATGTGAAGGGATAGTTCTTAAGGAAAACCTGCTTTTGTATGTGAATGGTGAACTTTCACAGTGTTGCCTGCCATATACTCACCTTGCCGATGAGAGTGAGGAGCCAGAATTCTATCCCTGCTCTTTAATATAAACTAAATGATCTGACAGTGAGAGAAAACTAAGGCTTCAATTACATGTCCCTTCCCCCAATATAATCAGTACTAGCTTCTGGCCCATTCTGCTTGATGGGCTAGCCTACTTCAGGCTGAGGACTGGGGGAGCATAGAAATCACAATCCAAGCCTCTATCCTCAGCTCATGCTGAGAGTACAAGATGGTCTGATACACTAAATACAGAGCGATGTATGTGTAGAATAGACCAGTCAGTCTCCAGCTGAGTAGATCTTTACTTCTTGAGGATCTGATGAATTTGCCAATTCCAGCCCATGTGATAAATTCAGACCAAAAAGAAATTCAGAACATTACTGAAATAGAAAGAGGTGACAAAGGCAGGAAGTAATGGTTCAGCTATCACTGCCCTTAGCTCACTTGGGAGTGAGTGACTGGGGGTGAAAAGGCAGTCGTGAGTTACAGATTTCTTGTTTTGGAACAACTACACAGTTACTTAAATGTAGCGTTTTGTCTGTGCTTCCGTCTTCTGGAAGTGGATTGAGCGGTTCAAAAAATCTTTCATGGAACTGGAACATTAGGAAACACGCTTCTCTGAGAGAGTTCGGAGAAATGGCTTAATCCATGTTACGCACTTTTATAAAGCATATTCCTTCCCCCAAACTGCTGCTATCTGTTATAGGAAACACCTGATGATGGCTCTCTGGGAGTTACAGCTCATATGGGGCTGCAGTCATTCTGCTCAGTCCATCAGTCTGAAAGGCTGCAGCACAAAATTTACATTATAACTGAATATATAGATTTGAATTCCACTTGGCATTTCTGAACCTCCTGCAGGGGACAGCCATCTTGCTGAAAAATGTCTTCGTGACCTCAGCTGTAGAGTTGAGCTCTGCTTAGAATTAGAGCAGCAGAGTAAAGCACAGGCTCAAAACCTGATGTGGGAAAAGTTAGGAGACATGTGCGTGTTTGGTGTGTCAGGGATGCTTAGCTATTTACAAATACGTAAAGGGGCATTCAGAGAGGAGAGAAATTAATTATTTCTTATCAGTGTGCGGAATCAGAATCCGAAGTTATAGGCTTGATCAGTTACAGGGAAAATATAAGTAAAATATTAGGAGAAGCTGTAAGCCAATTGACACACAAGCAGTAGAACTAGTTAAGGGAGCTGTGGATTCATCCACTGGAAATAGTCAAGGCTTGGACTAGAGCAGATGTGATTCAGTAGCGCTCTCTAGTTGTTGGGAAAGTCTTCTGTCCTGTGGTTGTGCTTTGGGTCAGTTTCCTGCTGGCACAGATTTGTGGTAGGTATCTTAACCTCTCAATTCATTGGGAACAGGAAATCACAGCTAACCTGACTAAGCACAGCTGCATAGATCAGCTCCTAGAATGTTGGTGTCACAAATACCCATTTGCAGCAAGGCTCAGGAATGCCATTGACTTCTAAATGAATTTTAGAGCTGGTGAGATGCCAGATGGACAGCCCTAGCGACTGAAGTCCTCTAACCACACAACAGGTACGGTACGGGGACCAGCATTGCAAGCTTCCCCATTCCGCCCTGCTAGTTTACCTCAACCTGTCCTGGAGGGACTGCTTTGGGGGATGTCCGGAGTTCAGGCTCCAGGGCTCATTCAATTTATAGCCTCTTGTGAGGCTACCAATGTGGGACCAGTTAATGTCAATGTTGTCAGCGGTTTTTGTGATGTGGACAGCCGTCCAGTAGGAAGTAGACTGAGATCTACAAAATGAATTTCATGTAGGCTATTGAATAGCTGATGGGTAGTAACAGCTCACTGTTCCCCTAGACAGAGTTTGAACTAGTGACCTAATATCCATTCACCCAGTCCCCTGAGTCAGCCAGTTATAAGAAACGGTAATATTAATTAAAACAAATATAATTCACGATTTAACAATTTAGAAACAATCTTTATCACCCAAGGCCCCAATCCTGTAATTGGATCCATCATCTTATGCTTCTGCAAAGGCCAGGGAACTTCAGGGGAACAGTATGTGAGAGCAAGAGTTTGCCTGCATGGATCCGATTGCAGGGTTAGGGAATAAGTTAGCAGAAAGCTTCACTGAACACAGTAGCTCCAGTTTTCTCAAGGCTTGTCCTTGATCGTTATCAGGAACATCTGGTATTGTACATGCACAGCAAAACCAGATCCTAAAGGAAATCACGTTTAAATTCCTTTTCCCCGTCCAAAAATCCTTGCTCTGTAGAATAGTATAGCTACTACAGGGTTGTTTTTGTGTGTGGTTTTTCTGTTTTGTGGTTTTTTTAAAAGCCATTTTGTGAGTACAACAAAGTAAAACTGCCAATTCTTACTCTTAGGTTTTGTATTAAAATTGGCTGATGTGCTTTTCTCCCTCCCCCCAGCCATGAAAGTAATAAATACAATTACCCTGGTCACACTGAGGCAATCAGAACTGCAAGGTAAAATAGAACTGAAACACCACAAAATAGACTGTAAACTTAATATATAATATATTATAAATTATATATATTTTTTAAAAAAATCCTTCCCTTTATTTAATACCTTAGCTTATTAAAACTGACATGTTCTGAATCTAATTTCCTTTTCACCGTTGATGCTGCCTGTGGCTTTCTGTTGGTCCTTCACTCTGCTTGGATAGGGAAACTAGTCTGGTTAGTTTCACTTCTTTGTCCTTAGTAGCACAATGTTGTGATGTTTTACATTTCCCGCACTGCTGCAAAGCACTTAAATTCCTCCAAAATCTGTTCTGACAAACTCAATACAACAGTTTTTGTAATAGATTATGTAACACCACATAATCCTAAATCTTGGGCCCAAATGACATGTTACTCTAAGTAAAATAACTAAACTATATTTCTTGGCTAAGGCTGTCTGTTTACAGGCAAATCCTTGAAGAAACTAGTTTCTAATGCTTGATCTACACTTGAAAGTCGTACCGGTATAATTATGGTCATGAAGGGTGTGACTTTTTTCACATATGCAGTTATACCAGTAAAAGCCCTAGTGTGGATGCAGCTATACTAGTATAAAAGTGCTGTACAGTTTAATTATTTCCCTTTTTGTACAGGAAAAACTACTTTGGTACAGTTAAATTGGGTCTTGTCTACACTAGAAAATTGTACTAAGTGGCAATACTGCTGAATTATTCACTCTGAAAGCTTGAATGCAACTTAATGGCAGGGATATTTGCATTCCATGGGAGATTCCACTAATTATCAGTAGTGAAGCAGACAGAGGAACTTGTTTGCAAATCCTTGAAATTACACCTACCTTCTCAGGAAACTGGGGAGGGTCTTCCAACCCCACCCACAGACTCATTCCCCCTGTACGTGAAGGGGTATGATCCACCATTCTGCCTTTTGACTGAGAAGTATTTTGGCCAGGCCGTAAAGGAGCTAGAATTACAGGACCTGAATGAAGAATGTCGTTATTCTGAAGGGCCGATAATTCTGTAGCACTCCCCGTAGAAACTGGAAACATCTGTATAGAACATTCAACTACTGTGGTCAATTTTTGTTACTTTATATGAAAAGCTGCATATTTTTTTAAAGTACCTTTTTTTAAAAACCCCTGCAGCATGATGCCAGACACTGGCTGTCCAACATCAATATTATTTCCCCAAGTTTGTCTGCTCAGTGTCATAAAACAGATGAGTAACAAGTGATGAAACTCAATTGTGGCTAAAAGCCTTTCACTTCAGTGCCCCCTGCTGGTTGAGGTGAAGATGGCCTTTCCTCTGCAGCTCCAGTGCTGATGCAGGAGTTCAAGTTTAAAATCTGATCTTGTTGGATTAAAAATGCATTAAAACCCACATTTTCTCACTCTGCTTTAGTTTTGCAAATTAGAAACAATTCAGTGACAAATTCCTGTTTCGTTCTGTCTTTCTCTGCACCTGGGTGGCTGCAAATGTTCTTGGTGGTCTTTGAATGGTGCAGGCATGTGGAAAGGCTGCAAGTTTTAATGAAGAATGGCAGCAATGCCCTCTTTTTAAATTAATGGAGTTTGCTCTTTGTGACGTTGATTTGTGTTCTTAGCTTATGATGAAATGTATTTAGTTTATTTCAATTGTGTTTAGAACTGGCTGATCTTTCCCACTGATGGGTTATTTATTAAACTGCTACTTTCCTGTTGCAGTAAAATCCTCTTTGCAATCTCACTCTTCTCCTAAACCATGTGCAACGAGATGGCCTTTGCAAGTCTGTGCCTGTGATGCTTGAAGTGAATCTTTGCAAGGATCCTAAACGTCTCTCGAGCCGTGGGTGAGGTATGCCCTACAGATTAGTCTCCTGATGTCTGGTCTCCAGATCGTTTTTCTCCCAGCTCTTACCGAAGCCTGGTTGACACACAAACTTGCACCCATTGAACTCTGAGCTTCCTAAAACAGATTATTTCCCAGCGAGTTTGTGTAGATACTTATTTTAGATAAGTGGCTGGTTAGCTTTGATCCTGAAATAAGTGTCCAGACAGACTTGAATCACAATAACTAAAACTGTATTCGTACCTTTTTGCATGTAAATCTGCCCTGAGCTGCCGTCCTCTTGAGTGAATGTGCTCTTCCTTCTACCCATTTCCTACGTCGCCAGGACTGTAAGGAGGCTCCAATAAAAATTGGAAAGTGCTTGTACTATCCTTGGATGAAAGGTGCTACCTTACTCAGTGCAGAAGTACTATTAATCACTAGGATTCACATTACAAGAAACCCCTCTGGGTGTGATACAGCAACAGTAGCCCAGATCCTGTGTGTTGCGTGACCCAGGCATCAGTGCACTAATACTGTGATGGTCAAATGCCCTTCCCTAACTAGCGTGACTTGTGGATTGTCTTGGATTTGTCTGCATTCAATAAGGATTCTCACATACTTACCAGGACTCATTGACAGTCAACTATGATCTATATACAAGCATCCATCATTCCTGCTTTTGCATACACTAGATCCACCTACCACTAGTTTGTTTTTGGGACCAGGTGGTCAACACACATGACATAACCAGCTTTCCAATCTCCCATATTCTGTTCATTTCCAGCCAGGCTTAATTTAGATCCCTTCAGAGAATTTTTTTTTTCCAGAATAGTTGCAGACAATATAATCATGAGAAATAGAAACAGATGTAACAGATGTTCTTACATGGAATCTGTGATTTATGACTGAAGTCGTCTAATGGGCTGGAGAGACAGGTCACCTTTTACAGGATGCACAGCTATTTGCACTTGTTTGGACCAATAGTCTGGAATTACTTTGCAGTACCCACAGAGTGAGAACCAGATGCTTCACGTGAATCTGATTGGACTGGGGAAACCCCCCTTCACACAAATGGCCGTCCGGAGAGTTTGGACTGGGATTTCAAAACATCATGAGGTATTTGGGTACCTAAATCCCTTTGACTTCATGGGAGTTTGGTACCTGACTCCTTATTTTCCTATGAAAATTCTGACCTTAACCAAAAGGCTTCCACCCTTTTACCCTTCTTGTTGAAAATGGCATGTTGCCTTCCCTTGACCCAAAATCTGTTTTCATAGGGGTGGCTCAGTGGTGGGCTGATATGCTGCCAGATGGCCCCCTTTTGTGAGTAGATCCTTGCTCATTCCTGGACAGGAGTGCCTTGTCTTTGCTAGAACACTGCTTTGAGTTAGAGCCCTTCTGTAAGGAGTTGTGTTAATATGACGTCGTGCTCACTGCAAAATCCCAGTCAATAAGATCTGTTAATATAACCCCTCAAGGTAGAGTTCTAACTCCCAAGTAATTCAGTAGTGAAGATGAGACCTAAGGGCTGGTAGTTTGGCAGAGGCAATGTGGTGAGAGACATAGGACCTTAGGTTGTCTAGCCTCTTATTTGGCTGACATAAGAGCTACAGGGATGGATGCTGGAGGGCAGGTTGGTTAGTCTGCCTCTGGGCTTAAGGGAGGCAACGGTTACAGAAGTTAAAAGGGAGTGTGATCAGGCCTGAATGTAATCACATACGATTATTGGGGAGGGTGAACTTTGTTTCCTCAGGAGGAAACACCTTTCCACCCCCAAATCAAACTTTACTAAGAAAAGCTGGGAGTGGTTTCACATCCAGCAGCCTCATTGTTCTGAAGCTGGAACATTAACAATCCTAACGCCCTTACTGCAACTTCAGCCCTTGTCTTTCCTTCCAGAGGGGATTTACGCAGGCCCTGTCTTTTCTTCGAGCAAGTCTTTTCATATCTGTGCTATTCCTCAGTGAGGTAGAATTAAAGGAGAAATCAAACCCTTAAATGACCACCATTACCATGACAACTCTGTGCTGCTTTAGAGAAAGCAGATTCAGTAACATAACAGCTCCTCTTAAAACCCTTTTCTGGCAGAATGTGAGGTGCGGCTGAGTGAGCACTACCAGGCTGTTTTATGGCAGGAACCAGACACATTCTATCCTGGCAGGAAAGCAGGGGGGGTCCAGCTCTGTCTAAGCTGAGAACACAAGTCTGTTGCAAAACCAGCATTGAAGCTGTTTTCTTGCTACCAGTAAATGTGTGTGAAATCCCAGGCTGTCTGGAAGACTTAAACTAAAATAACCATTCATCTCCCCACCTACAGCTGTGCAAATAGTTCCCCGAGCAATTAGAAAACACAGGTTTGGATGCTCAGCCCAGATTGATATGTTGGGATAACCTGGGCTAGCAGGTGGCTTCCACTGAAACCAGATATACCACATGGCCATTTCCACTGTCATATTTTCAAGTCTTAGGTTGCTGGAGGAAATAAAAAGCAAAATGGTGGTGGGCAAGTTGGGGGCAATAAACGCAGTACGACCTGAATCCAAAGAAAGGGATGTGAGAACCCCAACAAAACAAAACTGCAGCCAATGGCAAATGGGCCTGAGTACTGAGCAACCTCAGCCCTGTTTTGGTTTCCAATCAAAGGATCTTGTGATGCTGCTCCCCACAACTTCACTTTTCATCTTGTACCCAGTCTGGCTGTTCCTCATTATTAAGGGGCTGCGTGGGAATCATGAACACCCTTTGCTATTCTGCTGCTAAGCCCTCTTCCATGCAAACCTTCACAAAGAGACTGGCCACAGCTGAGGCAGTAACAGTCCTGCCAGCATTCCAGTCCCTTAGGGACAGTCAACACCCCAGTGTCTTCTGAGCATCACAGACTGCAATCTAACCTCCTCGCTGTGTGGATCTGCCTGTCTTCCCGTCTGGATTGTCTTGAGTTTTGTTTCCCACAAGAGCCCTTGTGCTCTGGACTGTTGGGAAGAAGAGTGTTATCAGTTTCCAAGAAAAGAAGCTTTGAACAGAATTTTTTTTTTTTTTAATCGCCACTCCCTTGGTTCTAACCCAAAGAGTCTCTTGCTCCTTGGAGGCTATATCGGTAGCGCCTGACTCTCTCCTGACCGTCACCCTCCTTGTAAGCTCCCTCTTTCTCCTCTGTGCCCTCTTCTGCTCCCCTGATACCCACATGCTACCCTTTGTGGCATGGAGATCGCTTATCCCCCCGCTCCCCTGGATTACATTGCAAGAGCACAAGCAACTCTGCTTGCTTCTGTGTGATGCTCTACATTTAGCTGAACAACAGCTGTATCACAGGGCCGTAGCAGTGACTCCATAATTGCATAATATCTCGGCATGGGGGAGCTTTGGGAAGGAGCATCGTGCCAAAGGGTGACCCAGGGCTCTTGAACTGGAAGAGAAATGACAAATATGGGGCTCTTGTGCAGCAGACAGGAGGGTAAGTTTAAGACTTTGTCATCTGAGCAAGCAACAAAGAGGCAACGGTCCAACAGCATTGCATAACATCAAGAACTAAGATACCGGCGTGGAGAAAGGGACCAATACAAGCAGCAGGGTTAAATGACCTCTCACCCCATCCCCCATGGGCTAGCATGGAAGAGAGGAAAGGGAGGTCAGGCTATAGCGCACAGATGAATGTCGAGAGGGGGACCTATTAATGGCTCTGCCACTGACCCACAGCTTGGACAAGTCACTTCATCTCTTTGCCGCTGCTCCTTTCTTGTTCTAGAGGCAGTGATTCCAGCCCGTAATTCTGGAGTTAGCAATTCCCTAGTTCCTTCTGGTAATTCCAGCTCCGTCTAACTTCCCCTCCCTGCCCTTTAAGGGAATCCTAGAATGGAGTTTCACATACCAGGTTTCCTGGAGTCAGTTATCCTTCATTTCAACTACAATATAATTCCCAGATCCGAGAGAAGATACCATTAAGCGTTTGAGCTTCTGCATCCCTGAAGTGATGACTGGAAGTTTAAAATACCATCTGTTCAGTGTGTGTTTGTTTGTTTTTTTCATCCTGCTCAAGATGACATTTCAGCTAATTGGAGCTGCAGGTTTAGGTCGCTGTGTTTCTCTGGAGTTTTGGGACTGCACACACGCAGCACAGGCCAGCTGGGGCACTGAGCTGCGCTCTTACAGACTGTGTTCTTTCTCCTGCTCTTGTGGCGGGTAATCAACAAAGAATGCCCTGGAGTGAGTTGCAGCTTGAGCATCCTCCCTTGTGAATTCCATCTGTGCATGAAACCTGAAGCCACGGATCAGGAGAATTGAAAATGCCCAGTGTGCTTCTTGCTGTTAAACTACTCTCTCTAACCAAGACTTGCAGCTGTTCAAACAAGGTGGTACTTTTAGTTTAGTAGCACCAAGCGTGCTCAGTGGGGTTCAGGGCCACATTGTGCTACAAACACAGGAAGAGGTAGCCCATCCCCTGAACCATGTGCAGTTAAGATGACAAACATAGGAAGGACTTGTGGCACCTTAGAGACTAAAAAATTTATTTGAGCATAAGCTTTTGTGGGCTAAAACCCACTTCATCAGATGCATGGTTTTTAGCCCACAGAAGCTTATGCTCAAATTTTAGTCTCTAAGGTGCCACACGTACTCCTCGTTCTTTTTGCTGATACAGAGTAACACAACTACCACTCTGAAACATAGGAAGGGTTGTAGAAAGGAGAGATTGAAATATGTGCCCTTGCTGTGTACGCTGATTGAGATCCCCAGTTGTCCCTCTGTAAGAAATCAGCCAATAATGGGCAGGCAGGTATCCAGTAGAAGTGAGATTTGGGGAGTAGTTTTGAAGATGGCAGTTCAGGAAGAGTTTCTCTCACCCAAGGGGTAGCATGGATGACGTGAGGAAAGCTGACAAACTAGTGAATTATGCTGGTGTCCCCTAAGCAGAGGGGATGAGCTGATGACTGGATGAGCGGAGGTATGAGGGGCCTTGAAAATGAGGGCAAGCAGCTCGGATATGAAGGGGAGCCAGTGGAGGTATTCAAAGCGGGGCAGCAAGGCTGCCCCAGCGCTCTATGGAAGGTGATCTTAGCAGCTGTTTTGCATGGATGGAGAAGGGTGAAGTGGATGTCAGGCTAACGAAGAGGCGCTTACGGTAACAGGAAGGAGACGATATGGGGCTTGGGTGAGTTGTTTTTTGGGGGTTTGACCCTCTAGACTGAGAATTAAAACTGGGTCTCAGGAACGTGAAGGAAGAAAAGGCAGTGACAAAGCTGAGATGTGCTGAGCAAGGGAAAGAGCAGTCGAAAATGACCTTGAGTTTACAGGCCTGAATTTCCTCCTCCATCTCCAGTGCTGTGGAGGATATGCCCTGGGTGAGGGCGACAGGCATTCCAAAAGGCTCCGGGCAGCTTCCTGTGTGAGAGAGGCTGTGGGGGAGGCAGTGGACAAACCGAACCGCTTTGTGGTTAACAAAACAAATAGGAATCTGTCCATGCAAGTCCCAGAAGTAACAGTGGAGAGTCGGGAAATGGATTTGCTAACACAGGACTAAAGGGACGAAAAAACCCCAAAAGCTGTTAATCATTCTGACTGGGGCTGTTCACACACAATCCAATTCCAGGAAGCTTATGTTAAGACTTATCTGATGGCAAAGGAAAAGTAAACTGTCAAAGATCCATTAATCATCCAGTCTTCTGGGGAAAAGAATACGCCATCTACCAGCAGCCCCCTGCATAGAGAGTGCTCTGCTGGGAAGTCACAGGCTCTACTCAGACCTTTCCAGTCTCTGTAAGAATATCCAGGAGCCAAGTCTTCCTCTTCTATAGACCTTTGTCATGGGAAACTGGAGAGGCCTCCATAGAGAGCCAAACCAGCTGGTGCCTGTTGCTTCCTGAAGCTGCTGCAGTTGCCAGATAGCCCAGGTCCCACAGTGGGTGAAGCAGACCCCCCTGAGTGGGATGTTGGCAGCAGTGATACCCCTGTGTCTCATTGGAGAGGCAGATCGTTAAGGTAGAAGCAGGAGCTGCGAATATATAGCAGTCACAAGACCAAGCACCAGCACTGAGGCTAGGAACCATCTCTGTGGCATATGTGTGAGAGGATGTCAGGAGAAATTCTTCATAATGTTACTGACTCCATTGCAAGAGACACCCACCTCTTCACCCATCGCATGTTACTGACCTTCACAGAAACTGCCATCTGCTAACCCCTCCTTTGTCCATGAGCAGCTATTGTCCTGTGTATAAATACTGTTTGCTTACCTAAGGGGACCTGGCATCCTGTTATGGATCACCTTCCCTTCCTGCCTTAACGATGTATCTGTGCAGCCTCAGCACTTCTGGACAGTTGCATCCTCAACTAACAAGACCAGTTCTTCCTCTACATCCCACGGCCGCCACTTAGCCTCTGCAATGGGGAGGTCACCTCCAGGTTCCTTAACTCCTTTCTATAGCCAGATTCTGGGAGGTACAGGAACTGAGCACTCCGGGGAGAAACCCGCATTGGATTGTTTGTGAGATGCATTGACAGACGTTTCAGCTGATACCTCTCACTTTCATTCAGGCCTAGACTCCGCCTTTATTGTTCCACCAAAGCCCCCTCACCCTCGCCAGGGTGGGATGCAGCCACCATCTTTGGCAGGGGTCAGGAGAGTGTCTCCATGTTGGTATGGCTTTCCTCTCACAGCTCCCCAGGAACGTCAGCCCCTAGATCAGTGGTTCTCAATCTATTGACCATTGTGGGTTGCATATGCCGTTCTCTGTGTTGTGTGGGCCGTATCCACACTATATATATACCCTGCCTGTATGGCCCTGAAGATGTCACATAGGCCACAGCTGGGTGCTGATTAGGCCATAAGTAGGCCGCAGGTTGGGAACCACTGCCCTAAATGGAACCACTTCCTAGGCTGGAATGGAGTCTTGTTACCAGATTTGCCTGTTACTGTGGGATATGCTCATGTCTTAGGGTTACTCTTCCTGGGTGTGTAGGGGTGGGGTGGGGGAGTCTGTACTTCTATCAATGTCCTGCTTGTGTCACTTGTGTTCTCATACGGAGCTCTACTTCTCCCTGCTGCAAGTTCCCTCCCAATAGAGCTATCCTGCAGGACCTAGATTCCCCAGGGCTGGGTTCTTCCAGCCCCAGAATCAGACAAACGCACATACACGTTAACTGAGCGTGTCTGAGAGGAGCGGGTTAATCAGCACTTCCAAGCTGCCACCCTCCTATGTCCCAGGTGCAGCGCATCCCTATCCCCACTTTCATGTTACAATTGTTCTGGTGGTAACCCACCTGATGAGCATAACCCACAGGATTTTTGGGTGCTGTAGGGATCTTTAGCTTAGGTACGAGGAGAGTTGCTGCAGAGCGAATGGGGAAGCCAAAAAAACACCAATGGGGGGAGGGGGAGAGACAGAGAAGCAACCAGCTTGACCATGAAAGTTATTTATTGCCAGGTAATAACGATAGGGGAGCCAAACAAAATAGTTATAACATTAAATCTAACTTAAATTTGATTATGTCAGGTTTAGAAAACTCTAACTGCTCACACAAGTCAGGGTCAGAAGGCTACACCTAGAAAGAGAGCTGGGTTCTCACCACTCCGTGAAGCTTGAATCAATGGGGGGTCCCAGGTGGTGGTGGTAACTGAAGGTCCGGAGTGCTGGAGACAGGCAGAGCCCCCAGCACAATCCGTCAGGAGAAGATGACATCCCCATGGAACTGATACAGATGTTGGATACACTTACTTGAGCATGGGTA
The DNA here is from genome assembly GCF_965140285.1 of Lepidochelys kempii. NCBI lineage: Eukaryota > Metazoa > Chordata > Testudines > Cheloniidae > Lepidochelys > Lepidochelys kempii. The sequence goes on from NC_136404.1 coordinate 13,622,314, forward strand.
GGGGTTTTTGTAGGGAAAGAACAATGGTTCAAGGGAGAACACTAGATTTGTTTATAAGTAAACTGATGGCTCAAGGGAGGATACCAAAGTTGTTTTGTTCAGACTAGACCATGGGAACTGATCATTCCTGGCTATGGGGGTGTTCCTTGGAGGGAGCTCACAATGCAGTTAGGGAGCTTCAGTATTTTGGATACCAATAATGGATTTATTAGTAGAATTGGTCTGATAACTTCTGAGCTGGGTGTGTGCAGGCGTGGGTTCATTAACATTGGGAGCAGAGATCCCCATCATGCACTGCTTCCCTGCTTTTCTGGTCCCAGAGTTCCGTGCGGTTTTCGCCTTGGAGTCTCTGTTCTCCATTCTGTGCGCTAATGGTGATCCCTCCCTGTCCCATCTTCAATGCAAATGAGGCTAGGGGAGCTCCCTTCATCCTGTCACTCTTGTCCAGAGGGGTTTACGTGTCTCCCACGGCCTTTTCTTTGCTTTTTGTAAGTCTTTCTTCTGATGGGTTTTGGTTCAAGCAGAGGCTGGGGGAGGAAGGTCTCTTGTGAGTCAGACAGGCTGGGTACTGCGCCCTGTTTCCCCAAGAATACAGAGCTGACAGGTAAGTCTCCCTGTTCATTCTGATCTGTACACAGTGGTGGTCAAGCCGTGTTGGTCCCAGAATATTGGAGACACAAGGTGGGTGAGGTAATACGTTCTGTGGGTGAAAAAGCCAAGTTTTCAAGGGTACACAGATCTCTTTTTCAGTAGCTCGGTGTGAGCTCAAAAGCTTGTCTCTCCAACAGAAGTGGATCCAATAAAAGATATTCCCTCCCCTGCCTTGTCCTTCTGATCTGTGTCAATTAAGGCCAACCCTGGCCTGGAACGTACCCACCTCTGCTTGACATGAGCTGTAGGCTTCCCTTTGCTGTTCCTTTCCTTGGAGAAATTCACTAAAGGATCCTGGTCCTTTCTTTCTGCTAAACAGGTACCAGGAACTTCCCCATCATCCTCTTAATTCTTCAGCATCAGGAAGAGGATCCTTTTTGGGGGTGATAATGGAGATGATCATTATCTTCCTCCTGGGACTGTTGTAAGACTTACAAGACACATAGGTGTACCCTATGAATCCCGCTGTAGTTACTGGCTGTAACTACAATTGTTACCAGGCCAAACAAACTCACTACACCTAACATGCTGTTATAATGTTTATCCAAAGAGTGTCTTGTAAGGTATCATATGAAAGTTGGTGACCTCTGGTCATTGATATTCTTGGGTGATGTATGCATGGTTAGCATCTAAAGAGTTTTATGTAGGTGTGCTGAAAATGTTCCTAAAATATATTTAGACCACGTAATCCATGTAGAGCTAATAACCAGGCTTCTCCTAGACAAAGCCATGTATATTAGGTGGTCTGCAGGGGTCCAGCTTTGTAAACCAGAGACTGGATTATACATGTGGTAAACAGCTTGATCACTCTGACAGACAAAGGGCAAAACAGCATGGATTGATTACAGACAAAAGACAGTGAAAGTACATTTGCATATATGGTAAACAGAGTGATCAAAGCAGCAGGAAGAGGACCCCAGCATGCTAGAAAACAAACAGCAGGATCAGAGTCTGAGGCCCCAGGGGTCATCCTGACTCTGGGGACAAAACAATGAGTCTGGGGAAATAAAAGGAGAAGCTAAAAGCCATTCTGGCATCCCTCACTAAGGGGACAAAACGGTCAGCACCCTCTGATTCTAAGAACGGGAGAACCTCCTGCCTGCTGGGCTGGAGATGTAAGTGAGAGATGTGTAGGCAAAGATCTTAGCTTGCTAGAGCTAAGCTTTCGCCGCTAGAAATTGCAGTTATACTTGTTTGATTTTTAACCATTTTCTGTTTCTGTTATCTCTGCATAGCATCACTTAAATCTGTTTTTATTAGCGGATTTATTCTTGTTTTATTATAAGTTCCTCTCAGTGCTGCTCTACTAAAGGCAGGTGAGTGTCCTCAGTTGAACCAACAGGCTGGTTTGCGTTCCGTCTCTTTGGAGACCACAGCATTGATAATTTCGGAACGTGTCCAGTGCTAGGGACTGACAGCTGAAGAGGAACGCTCTTCCAGGGGGTTCTGGGACCGGTGCTGACTGAATGTTACCTGCAAGGCAAGGGTTGGACTGGCAGAGTCTCAAGGCATTCACTGGTGAGGCTGACAGATTAGCACGGCAGGGAGCTGACGCACAATTCAAGCTCCAGCAAAGCTCCCTCTTGCTGAGGAGTAAGGCAATGGCTTATGGTTCTGGATGCCCCGAGAGCGTGTCACAACAGCTACCAAGACCTGGAACCTCTTACTCGACTTAGCTTCCTCCTCTGCCTAACTGCGACGGTCGGTTAGGATTTTGGGGTGGGTACTGTGAGCTTTAGGGAATCTCGTAAAATGGTCCAAATCCTGAGTGTGCATGCAGTGGGATAAAAGTGAGCTTTGGTCAGTGTGATTTACACACGCACCCCCCCCCCCCAAGCCTTCAGGTCAGATCTGTAAGTTGCTCTGAAGGGGCGATAAACATGAGCACACTGTTGTTGCTGGGAAACACCTCTGGCTCTGTTTTTGATCTCTGGCCCGTCTGCTCTGCACCATTCTTTGTTTCACAGCTCTCCTTTCTGGAAGCGCTTTGTGATAAAGCTGCATTGTGCCACCGCTAATCAAAGCCAGATCCATGGGCTGCCTCTCCCGGGCAGAGGACGCTCAGGGTGGGGTCCGTTTAAACCCCCACGCGCCATCTAAACAGAACTGGATTTGTCGTGAGATTGAAGGCCATTGTCTAAAGCAGACTATTTTCCCCCAGAGACAATTGCGTCTTTGGTAAAAGCTTCCATAGGCTTCTTTTGAAGTTCCTGTGCTGTAAACGGAGCCAAGTTCCCGTTGGATTATGGAAGGCGGGTAGAATTTCAGTCACGATCCAGGGGTCAGCAAGGAGGCAGGAGCGGGGAATACCGGGTGGCCCCTGAAGGACGGTCTGGACAGCCAGTTAGGATCTTACAGGCGTGATCCTGAAGGCCATGTGGGGAAAGCTCTCTGAGTCCCGCAGTGGCTATTGCTGGGAATTGCACTTTTATCACGCTGAATAACTATTTCTCTCACCTACACAGGGTCCTCATCAGCCTACGTCTGTCATGTATTTATCCTCCCACCACCCCTGTGGGATTGGGGATTTTACAGAGGGGGAATTGAGGCACAGAGAGAGGAGGTAACTCACCCAAGACGACTGTGGCAGACAGGGTCTCCCAAAGCCCGTGCTAATGCCCAAACCTCTGAACACCCTTCCAATGAATGTGAGCTTGGGCAGGGCAAATTGTAGCGCTAAGGGCTTGCTGGTGAGCTGAACCCCCCTGCAGGGCCCTGAGATATCTGCCAGGGAACTAGATTTGAGGAGGTGGTCGTTTAGTGGACCCAGGCCCCATTCAGCCTCATCTCCCCCTGGCCATGAGCAACTCCTTGAAGAAACCTCATGTACCAAGAGTGTTGGAGCAAAGGGTGCTCTCCCTTGACTATCCATTCCACATCTCTGGGTGAAGATCAAAGGGGAAAGAAACAGGGATCTTGTGATAGGGGGGTCTACTACAGACCACCAAATCAGGAGGGCAGAGGTGGATGAGGCATTTCTGGAACAAATAACAGAAATATCCCAAAGCCTGGTAGTAGTGGGGGACATTAACCACTCAGACAGCTCTTGGAAAAGGTAACAGAGCAAAACACAAAATCTCTAACTGCTTCTTTCAGAAGGTGGAGGAAGGAACTGGAGGACAGAAATTTTACACTTGATTCTCACACAGGAGTTTGTTCATCTGAAGGTCAGAAACAGTTTGGGTGAATGCGATCATGAAATGATCGATTACTCAATTCTCAGGAGAGGAAGTTCTCAAGTTGCAGTGTGGGAGGTTTAGGTTACATATTAGGAAAAACTTTTTCACTAGGAGGGTGGTGAAGCACTGGAATGTGTTACCTAGGGAGGTGGTGGAATCTCCTTCCTTAAAAGTTTTTAAGGTCAGGCTTGACAAAGCCCTGGCTGGGATGATTTAATTGGGGATCGGTCCCGCTTTGAGCAGGGGGTTGGACTAGATGACCTCCTGAGGTCCCTTCCAACCCTGATATTCTATGAAGGAGTGAGAGCAGCAGAATAAAAACAATGGACTTCAGAAAAGCAGAATTGGTACATTTTCTTCCCATGGGCCCTACTTAAGGGATAAAGGAGTTCAGGAGAGCTGGCAGTTTCTCGAAGAGACAATATTAAAAGTGCAACAGCAAACTATCCCGCTGCAAAGGAAAGATCAGAATAGTAAAGGACTCATCTGGCTCCATCAGGAGCTCTTTTAAAAACCTGGAAATCAAAAAGGAATCCTACAAAAAGTGGAAACATGGATGAATTGCTAAGGAGGAGTACAAAAGCGTAGCACAAGCATGTAGGAACAAAATCAGAAAGGCTAAGGCACAAAATGAGTTACACCTAGCAAGGGACATAAAAGGTAACAAGAAGAGGGTCTTTAACTACATTGGGGCATAAGAAAGACAAAGGAAAGTGTAGGTCCTCCTCTTATCAAGGAAGATCTAATAATGGACAACATCAAGAAGGCTGAGATGTTTAATGCCTATTTTGCTTCAGTTTTCACTAAAAAGATAAATGGCGACCAGATACTTAACACAATATTAACGACAAGGGAAAAGGAACACAAGCCCATTGTGTCCGGCGCTGTACAAGGAGAACAAAAAGGGAGTCCCTGCCGTTAAGAAGAAAGACAGATGAAAACTGCTGGCTCTTTGGGAAGGCCTGAGCTTCTGGCATGCTGATCTGAGCTATTTCTTCCATAGATCTTCAAATAAAAACACAATTTTTGATCTAAATTAGAATCCTGGTTGGCCTCCGTTCTTCTTCCCGGCAAAGCGGTAAGGAGTCCCACACCAACGGTGCCCACACCACACTTGTGTAGTGCCAATGACCACAAGCAATGAGGACCTTGGTTAAAAGGCAGCACTGGCTCAGGATAAAGAGCACTCTGGAGCATTGCTGTCGTTTCCTGGGTGTAAATGAAAACGTTGTTAATGGGATTACATTATCGTTGGCTGCAAATATTAAAAGTCATGAGTCTGGAACCAAAAAAACCATGAGAGTGGCTTAAAAAATAAATGAGGGTCTTTTTATTTGCCCTCTAGTTTCTGAGCCTTTAGGTCATGCTCAGGTCACATCTTCAAGCTTTTGTCCGCAACCCTGAGATCTAGAAACTCAACGATTTTATTATGATGGTTCAGACCCTATCATGACTCCAGGAATTGGGGTTTTACGTAAAAAAGCCAAATATTGCAAGACTTGTGATTAAACCCATGAGAGTTGGCAACCCTGGGACAATAGATTGGCTGAAAGTAGCTCCCACTTCAGAAGGTCTGGGGGACCTTTAAGGTGCATCGGAATCTTGTGAGCACCCCTGCTTCCAGTTCTGGGCCCATATAAAACTAGAATGAGCAAAGATGGTGAAAGACAGAAAGTCGGGTTGGCCGGGGAGATGGACTTGATGGGACCTACCAGACCTTTGGACTCTTCTTTTCAGCCTAAGAGGAAGAGATCTTTCTGAATCGGGCCCTGTAGGCCCCTGTCCCCCACAATGCTGCTCTGCAGGAGTGAATCTTCAGGTTCACTTGATGATTTCTGCATCAGTTGGACAGTACAGCCTCCCTACAAATATTAATCCTTCCTCTGTGTTTAGAATTCTTCTGTAGGTCACAAAGACCAGTTATTTGACAGACGGGAACACACAGGCACGGGAAAGGGAACGTGATTGGCCTACGGTCACGCAGCACATCCGTGAAAGAGCTGGGAATGGAACTCGGGTGTCCTTGCTCCTACTCTGGTGCCCTCCACAGGACCAGTCCCCATAAGAACTATTATTTAATTTGACTCTCTCTGCTGTTCTGTGCTAGTAGCTTCTCTGTCAGGATTTAGATGGATGCCAGGAGAGGGAGCAGAAGGCACTGGCTTGCATTGGAGGAGGGTGTGACCGTCTGAAGGTGCCAAGAGCAGCTCCTTAATTTAAGGCTGCATCAAGCAGATTACTTTACTTTCGTGGAACCTTATCTCTGACCCCCAGTTTTCTTTATATATATAAAATTACAGTGTTGCAGGGCCTAGGCAGTCTCAGAACCTGCTCTGTGAAACTGACAAGGAAACATTTGCTGGGAACCGGGACCTTATTTAGAAGACTTTGCAGATCACATTCTTCCCAGGGTCTGGGACAAGCTGGTACAAGTTAACTCTGGAGAACATAGGGAGGGTAGCTGTGTAAACTCCCACTGACTGAACTGCTCTTTGCCTTGCTGCTTTAACCCTTGCTGAGCCACAGGACTCAAACCCCAGCTTGTTACTGGCAGATGCTTTTTGAGTGCCACTTAAAATGCACGCTCTCTTCTTGCAAAGAGTTAACATGTGGCCTTGTGCTTCCTCCTAGGCATATCTGGCTCTCCTTCCCTTCCTGGCCAATACCTGTTCTCTGAAGCCCCCCGATTTACTCCTTTCACCTGGTCCTCCTCACTTGGTGAGAAATTCTATCCTCACTGAAGGCCATGGCAAAACCCCTATTGACTTCAGTGGAGCCAGGCTTCCATCCCTGGGCTCTCCCTTCCATCTCTTTACTGCGGGGATAGGATTGGCTGGGGGAGATTCTGGGTCTCCCTTTCTTATGTTGCTGAGAATTAATTGAAAACCGGAAAAGCAACCAGTCTGTTTCCTGCTGTCCCCTGGCGCTCCTGGAACAACGAGGGCACTTCTGAGTCCTTGGAGGATCTCTTCCCCAGACACATTACCTGGGCTCAGAACTGGGAGCAACCATGAACATGGCTTCCAGATACTGAGACAAAGGGGTTTCATCCCCCAGGGTCTTGGGCTGAATTCCTACATCCTGCCTCCCCAAACACCTCCTGCAGAAGGAGCTTACGGGTGACCTGCTGTCCCTTGTTTTAAGGGCTCACCCCTTATCCCATTGATTTGTAATGAGCTGGACGTGTTCTCTACAGTCTGTCCATAACTGGTTTATGCAGTACTGATGTATTCTTCCCCAGAGGTATCTGTATTTCAGGGCTGGGAAAAGCAATTCCTGGGTGTACCATCTGTAACCCGTTTATGAGCACCCATGGCTCTTTGGGTGGCTGGGTTTCAATAAATGTCTGGTTTCAGAGTAACAGCCGTGTTAGTCTGTATTCGCAAAAAGAAAAGGAGTACTTGTGGCACCTTAGAGACTAACCAATTTATTTGAGCATAAGCTTTCGTGAGTACAGCTCACTTCATCGGATGCTGTAGCTCACGAAAGCTTATGCTCAAATAAATTGGTTAGTCTCTAAGGTGCCACAAGTCCTCCTTTTCTTTTTGCGAATAAATGTCTGGTTATTGATTATAGGTACACCTCAGTGTCACTGAAGTCTTGAGGATCCCAGTGCTCTTGTGAAATTGAGGTAGGTGGGGGAAAGGGGACTGTCTGCTTTTTGGACACACAAGCATTTCAGATCAGAGAATTTATTAATAATTCTGAGGGCTTTTCATCTATAGATCTGAAAGAGCTTTACCATTGTCCCCATTTTACAGATGGAGAAACTGAGGCACAGTGAGGGGATGTGACTCGCCTGCGGTCACTGGCAAAGCAGGGCATAGGGCCTAGGTCTCCTGACTCCCAGCACTGGGCCCAGTCCAGTGCATGACCAGGATTTTCATCCTCTCAGTGTACGCCCATCTCTCTGTATGCAGGGGTGTAAATGTCTGTGGCAGGAGGGGGTGGAAGAGAGCATATAGGACGGTGTGTTAGGGAGTGGGGTGAAACACTGAGTAAATGCATAGACACGTATCTAATGTGGAGGGGAGTAACATAGTTGTGGGAGGAGTGGGTGTCACATAGGGGGTTCAGTGTGTGGACGGGGTTTGTATGGAGATGTTTATAGGGTCTAGGTGCTTATTTGGGAGACACAAGGCATCTTCCCATGTCCTGTAATTCCCCCGTCCAACCCAGGCAGGTTCGCATTTGTTTGCCTTGTAGGAGGCAGTTGTGATTTTGGGGGTGTCTGTGCAGAACAGGATCCTTAGCCTGTGGAGCCAAGTATTTAGGGGTTAAAGCCATTTTTACCATAAGGCTAAAATTCCCCACTGGAAATTCCCAGCTGACCAGCAAGGTCATGATGGATGGTGCTTACTATCAGGGGGCGGTTCCTACCTAAGTCTTTAAGAGATGCGTGAGGATGGGACTTCTAGGCAGAAAGAGACCAGCCCCAGGCAGAGTCCATCCAGCTGGTTGGTGTTTTTTAAGAATCAGCTGCCCCTGCAGATCCCTGTCAGAGAAGAGATTAGCCGGAGTGAAAACACTTCCCTGTAGCCACAGCAATGGAGCCAACTCCTCTCCTCCTGCTCCTCAGCCTGGGTTGGACTTGCAGCGGTAAGTTCCCTGGAGACCACAGCAGACCTGAGGCTCTCTCGGGGCTGGAGGGATTGGGGGTTCCCTGCCTTTGCAAAGGGCTGAGCTATTCTTTTCAGCTATTTCTCCATGCTGGTCCTGGCTGCTGCTTTGAAGTTTTCCCTCTTTGCTGTACGCTACACAACTGCTCTGCCAACAGTATCAGCTCTGCTGCCTGGTGCGTCTGGGTGAGCAGCTGTGGCTCTGTCCAGATGTGATCTGTGTGCGATGCTCTGTGCCCAGTTTGGATTGGCTGTGCTAGCCTTGGGGTGCTCAGGAGGGGACTCTGTTAACAGAGCTGTCTCCATCCTTGGGTACACGTGGGTCTGTGTTTTCTTCTGTGGTTATACAGTGCTGGGCTCAGTGGGCTCCTGGTTCGTTACCGGGGTCCTGGGCACTCTGGTAATACAAATAATAATCCCACTTCCTTTCTGATGCCCCCTCTCCACGAACCTCCATTGCACGTAGATCTGTAAGTCACTGATTCATTTTTTCTCCAAGCTTAAACATTGTTAAAACTAAAGGAGGACTTGTGGCACCTTAGAGACTAACCAATTTATTTGAGCTTGAGCTTTCAGAACAGGAGGGAAAAAACACATCAGTTTGTCCCCCAGACTTTGACTTTGTCTCGAATGAAATGTCGACACATCTGAATCTCAGAGAACGTTTATTTTAGCTCTTAAAACAATACAAATAGCTCAGAGCCTAATTTCTACATCAGCGGACGTATACTGGCCCATAGACAGGTCGACGCAGCATCAGTGACGTGAGCACACAAGGCTGCCAAGCGCTCTTGGAAATTAATACTCTCGTAATGGTGCCAATGGCTACCACAGTCTCGCTGCCACATTCGGGGCCAGTGCTGGTGTACTTTTCGAAAGAGGCAATGAGATGGCTTTATTGCACAGCTTTCCTTTGGAGACAATCCTTCATACAAACCACATCCCAGGCGGCTGTAGAGCAGGGGCGCTCATATTTTCATAAGGTGGACCACGTTGTAATAGACAGTTGGGCTCATGGGCCCTCTTCCTTCCCATGTGCCGTTGCCCACGCCGCCTCTCCCATTCATGATCACCTGCGGTCCTGCCTCCCCCCGTTCTTCATCACTGAGTTAGCATAGGGACACTGCAGCCATTACCTGCATTGAAAATGAATGTTAGGGAAGCATTTAGGAGCTGACTTAAGGTGCTGAGTACCCACCCCTTCAACTGAAGTTGTGGCAACTGCTAAATATCAGCACCTCTGACCATCATGCCTTGGGGGTATTTTAGTTGACTTGCAATGCCATCGAGCAGCTGGAAATCAGAGCCATGTAACCAGCAAGTGCGCCACAGACCACCAGTACTGCACGGACAGAAATTTGGGAACTGCCTTTGCAGAGAGTTAAAGCCAGATCCCCAGCTGGTATAAATCACTGTTACTCCATTGGCTTCAAGGAGCTGGGTCAATTTACTCCAGCTGAGGGTCTGGCCGAGATAGTACATGAGCTGACAGCCTGCTGGGGAAAATGGGAAACGATGAGCTTATGCTCAAATAAATTTGTTAGTCTCTAAGGTGCCACAAGTCCTCCTGTTCTTTTTTGGGCCACTCCAGTGAGTCATTAAAAAGCAAGCGGCTGCCCTCTTGGTCTTTGCACAGACACTACAGATCCTTGGGTCGTTTTCAGAACAGTCGCGATTTGTGGTTTGTCAAAATTTCCACGCTGTTTGCTATGCACCCCAGAGGTGGCTGCATTTCAGCAGTGTTGTCGGCAGGGCACGTTGAGATGAAAGTCTCTAGTTTGATGTACAAATTCAATCCAAGTCAGTCACGCAAGCTCCTGTTTCTGTAGGTATCCCTCCTCATTCTCTTCTTTAATATCTGCAGTGGTTTTGTAACAAAAAACATTTTTAAATGCATGTGTCATTTTCTTACTTTGACAAACCAAGGTTAAAATCATCTGGATTGAATTAAAATAAAGTATTTAGTGCTTTGTCTTTAAACACAGTAACCAGAATGTGGGATTCGTATGGCTCACCTCTGATTGGCAGCCTGTTCCTACTTCCTCCTGGCTGCCTGGCTCCCAGGAGAGCAGTGCCAGCAGCAGCAGGGGTTAACCAGTGGAGGATGACCGGCGTTTGGCCTTATTTTTTAAGAACCACTTGTAAAATCTTTGTGGGAAGTAGAGACTCAGATGAAGTTAAACCCAGGCTGTGTTACAGGGAAAATCTCATCCCTTGGAAACGTCTGCAGTTACAGTCCTTCCACTATAGTGGCATCTTTCCTCCCTGAAGGATCCCGTGGATCGGCACTGAAATGCTGCCACCTCTGAATTGGAAGAAACCTGCCACTGCATTGCATGACAGTTGTGGGGAGGGGGAATCTGAGCCAACAACCCAGGAACAAACACTTGCTGTTCTGGAAGGTCTGAGGGGATGTTTGAATGTTTGCGTGCAGTTTTGTTTTTGAGGTCACGACGCAAAGAGGGGAAGTGGAGTGAAAGGGAGACATTCTGCCTCTTTTGAAGATCATGGCAAAATTACCCTTAACTTCACTGGGGCCAGAATTTCACCTCAGATCTGCTACATCTGCAGAATTTTATGGCAAGTCATGTGATATTGGGTGTTTTTGAAAAAGCCCCAGTTCCATGAGTCCTGTGATTATGGGAGCATCTCCGCTTTAAAAGCGGAACAAGAAAAGTTGCCAGCCCTCTTGATTGTGGAGGTGACCTGAGTGCACCCTAGTGGCTCAGAAACCAGAACACTGAACTCAAAATCTCACCATGTCTGTGCTGCCCTTTCCATTGGGAACAGCTGCCTTAGCTAGCGCTGGGTATTTACTGCGCTTCTCTGAATGACCCTTGTTTTCTCCACTTGCTGCTTTCCCCCTTCCCTCCCCTCCACCCAGGCCAGCTGACTGTGCTGCCCCAGGAGCCACTGGTCGAGATTGGAGGATCCATTCAGTTGAACTGCTCCTTGGACTGTCCAGATGGGAAGCCCCAGTGGAAAGGGCTGGACACCAACCTGGGGAACATCATCTCCACCCCCACCTATACCCTCCTGCTCATCACCAATGCTGCCACAGCCATGGAGGGCACAAAGTTCTGCATTGGGAACTGCCAAGGGAAGTCCTACCAGGGGTCAACCAACCTGCAAGTGTACTGTAAGTGCCCTAGGTCGATGCAGTTACCCACCAGCTGCATGACAGTCTAGACTCCAAACACCTTGTAGCCCAAAGGGGACACAGTCCAATTGAAACAGAGGTTTTACCGTCACATTGGCCTGGGGTTTTTCTGACCCAGGCAAACAAGAGGAACTGACCGACCGTGCTGGGGAACCAGCCAAACCAACCCTGCGCGAAAAGTACTGCCAACTCACAAAGACTTCAGAATGAAAGAAAACCACTTCCCCCTGCATCCCTTTCAGTTCCTGTTGCCTCCAGAGCTATTTGCAACAAACGTCAGATAAGGGGCACGTGAATGGCTGTCGCTTTGCAGATGATATAGGATCAGGCCCCCAATCTCCCACCCTCCCCGCTTCACAGAATCCAGCTAACATTGGGACTGCTACACTAGCAGGCCAATGGTCCATCTCAGCTGGTATCCCGACACTGACCAAGGTAGAATGTTTTGAGGAAGGTACCAAGCCTTCAGAACACATCTCATTATGCCATCCTGTACCTTAGGATTCTTCCTGGCCCAGCTGATGATCAGTTTATGTCCAGAAGCATGAGGATTAATCACTAAAATGCAGCCCCTTCTGGGGTGGAGGACGGCCACAAACCAGGGCAAGAGAGCAGTTAAGATCAGGGTCCCGGTTCTCAGAGGTGAGGGGTACCCACAGCAGCCACTGGAGGCAATGGGAGCTGCTGGTACCCAGCCCCTCTGAAAATCAGGCCCTGGGGTTCAAGGTCTGACTTGAAGGGCCCTCCCCACTGCATGGACGTCCTCTGGCAGATGCGGCCATGGTATAAATGGGCCAGGAACGTAGTTTTGTGGCTCCTAGAGTGGATCAGAAATTGGCCACTGTTCCCAGGACTGATCTCTGTGATGAATCGTTAGGGGAAGAGGGCAGGAATTGATTGCATCCCACTCACTCCCCTCTGCATGGAGTCTCTGCAGATGCCACACCTGACAGTACGTGCACTTCACACCTGACGTCAGTGGGTGGGATCCTCAGAAGGGGCAAGTTTCTTACAAGCATTGGCCACTCCCGGCCCTGATCCCCCTGGGCGCTCTGTTCCATGGTAGGTGATGTAGCTAGGAAGCCCGTTCCTCACCTGCCATTCTTTTCTCAGCTCTTCCAGATACATTGCAGCTGGAAACCCAACCAAAGGAGCTGGTGGCTGGGCAGCCAGCCCATCTCCGCTGCTCTATTAGCAAGGTGTATCCGCCTGGCTCCTTGACTCTGAGCTGGTATCGGGGGGACCAGAGACTGGAGAGCCCAGACCCTGAAGAAGCGGCTGATGACGAGGAGCTGTTCAGTTATGACTCTGAGCTGGAGGTCCCAGGGGAGGTGGTGACCGAGGGCACTGAGTTCAGGTGTGAGGTGGTGCTCCTCTTGCCGTCAGAAAGGCATTTCCACCAGGACACAGCGGTAACTGTCAGCACAAAAGGTAAGTCTTGGAGACCTGAGCTAGGGATCTTAGCATGGTGGGTGTGCAACTTCTGCCACAGCCATTTCCCCATGTCACTTGCAATACTTGTCTGCTGGGGATGAAAAAAGCTCCTGCTTCCATGCTGCTAATATGAACTCTGTGTGGTCTGTGATGCCCTAGGCAGCATGGGAACCAGGGTAGCGCCAAGCTGAATGGGCCTGAATCCACCCATGTGAGGACCTTTTGCTAAATGCTTCCAGCTCTCCAGGAGAGATGCACTGCTTCCTCTCAGATCCTGGCACCTCCCCTTTACCCCACCAGATCTTCTTGATTCATTCTGTTATCCCACCCCATGCATCCTTCCTCCTAGCTCAGGGGTGGGCAACCTTTTTGGCTCAAGGGCCACATCGGAGTGAGAAACTGTATGGAGGGCCAGGTAGGGAAGGCTGTGCCCCCCAAAGAGCCTGGGCCCCAGGACCCCACCCCCATCTAAACCCCCCTGCCCCCTGACAGGCCCCCTGGAACTCCCATGCTCTATCCAACCCCCTTCGTTCCCTTACCGCCCCCCACCCAGAACCTCTGCCCCATCCAACTGCACTCTGTCCCCTGACTGCCCCCCGAGACCCGCTACCCAGCCGTCCCCTTACCATGCCACTCAGAGCAGCAGGAGCTCGCAGCCCTGCTGCCTGCACAGCGGCGTAACTGGAAGGGAGGGGGAACAGCAGGGGCGGGGCCATAGGGCTAGCCTCCCTGGCCAGGAGCTCAAGGGCCGGACAGGACGGCCCCGCGGGCCAGATTTGGTCCCCGGGCCGTAGTTTGCCCACCTCTGTCCTAGCCCCAGATACTCTTCTCCTGAGTCCTCTTTCTAGCCCACACTGTGGAGTTAGGGATCAAGGGAAGGGCCCCATGTGTGCTAGTCCTCTTCCCTGTCTAGGGCCCTAATCCCAAGGATCCCGCCTTAGCCCACACACAGCTGGCATACAAGATGCCTGTGTGGGGTCTGAGGCATATATGAAGGGGAGAGCAAAGCAGGGGATAGGGCTTGAGGTTTCTGACACAGCCATATCTCTGGAGCTGGGCTCAGAGGGGTGGAGGGAGCCAGCAACCACTTCAATCCCCTCCCAGGGGATGGAGGATTATTTGGTGACAGCCGTGGTCAGAGGGCCACCTACCTGGCTTGCACGATCACAGCACCTTAAGGCCAAGGGCACGGTGTATTTGTAGCCAAGCATCAAGAGACTAATCGAAACCTTCTATTTACAGCTGTAGCAGAAAAGCCCACAACTGAGTCAGTCACTGGCCAAGAGAATCCCAGAACTGAGTCTCTGGCTACTACAGAGAAGACCCCTGCTACTGATTGCAGCCCCACAACTGGCCTTTTGGCTACTACAGGGAACTCCGCCACAGAACTGACTTCTGCAGAGAGCCCTACCCCAGAGTTCACTGTCACATCGCATAAGCCCAGTGGCAAAGCCACCTCTGTCCACTGGCTGGCGACCACAGAGACCCTGGCCACCGAGTCCAGGGCGGCTTCACAGAACCCCAGTGCAGGCTCAGCCACAACAGACTGGAGCCCCCGCAGTGGCTTGAGTTCTGCGCCAGAGAGCCCCACCGCAGGGGATGTGGCTAGCACAGAGAGCACCCTGACCAGGAAAGCCACTGGTGGCCGGAGCCCCAGAACAGAGTCTTTCTGCAACCTTCTGATCTGGCCTGTCCCTCCTAAAGGGACCACCGGGGAAGCCCTGAAGATCATATGCGAGGCAGAGTGTGGTGAGAATGTTACCATCAAGTGGGTGAAAACCCCTGTGGCGCTGTCTCAGTACCAGGAGGAGGCATCCGAGGGCAAATCCACCCTGACAGTTGACCGTGTGGGTCTCGAATACCAAGGGATCTATCAATGCGTCATGCTGAGCAGGAGACTCCAGGTGGCAAGCCTGAACGTCGCTGTGTCTACTGGTGAGTGGCTGCCAAGGGCTTTGCAGTCAGGCGTGGTTGGTCGCTGTGGGGAGGTGCAGGCCAGCCCAGGGAGGAGGCGTCGGCGTCCCTGTGATTGTTTGTTTCCTCCCCCGATCTGTACTCCCACAGGAACACCAGAACACAAACTACAGCTTCTGTCAGCATGACCCTCTGACCAAACCCAGTGGTGGGGGGAGAGGCGGCGCGCGTGTGTTCAAGGGCCAAGCATTACACGGGTCTTAGCCACCCGCTCTTCTTGGTTGTTGAACGCTGCAGTGAATAATGGCGGGGGAAAGTTGCTGGGTTGCCCTGAAAGTCCATCCACAGGCACTAGGATAACACGGGCAGAGGCTGTGCAAGTTTCCCTGCCCATGTGCCCTAACCCGGGGCTGGAGGGATCAATCTCTGGGCACGAGCCTGTTAGCCTAGACAGCCCATTAAATCCTCTCTGCTGAGGCTGCTGATCAGTGCCACTGGCCCTGGGGGCCCATGAGATGTGAAGATGCAGCTGTTGTTGGTGGCTGACTGGAGAACCACCCGCTGGTGCAAAGGAAGCTTAAGACAGCACGACCCATGCTGTGATGTTTATACTTGCTGATTGTTGAGATGGAGCCCCGCTAAAGGCTCAGGCACGGCAACTGACAATTTCTCTTGTCTCTTCTTTGCAGCTATCTTCAGCACTGACTCTGCCATCGCGGTCGGGACGGCAGGCTCTCTCCTGGGCCTGATAGTCACAGCGTTTGCATCATATCGCCTGTGGAGACGACTCCACCCACCGGGCATGAAGAGCCCTAAGGGGAACAGCGTTTAGGTGCCTGTGGCCCCATCGCGACTCGTTTTGAACATTCATCCTCTTTCCACTGACAAGGTTGCCCGTTGTTACAGAAAGCTTGGTATTAGACCCAGTTAGGCCTCTTGGACTGCACCTGTCCAGAGACAGGAGTGGAGGAGCTGTCTGATGCTTGGGCCACTGCTGGGAGAGCTGGGTAAATGGCCAAGTTGAAAGCTGCCCAGCAGAGCTGAGCAGAACTGTAGGTTGACCAGTCTCTTTCCTTTCCTCCACTTCACTCCTTGGCATCGTGGTTCCCTCTAGTTTCAAGTGCAGTGGGAGCATTTTGGTCCAAAATGCAGGTAGTTGCTGAGACTTGGCTCCTACAGACACACCTGTGTGACTAACACATGACTCAGACAAGAGCTTCCCAATGGAGATGAACAGGTCACAGGTATCAGGGTACAGCAGTTTCTAAAACAGACCACTGGATTTCCTCTTCACGGTATATTGAAAACTTTTGCCTTGGTTGAGGCCTCCGGCTGAGGAGATGCCAGTAACATGTCCTGTGGGATTGGTTTGAAATCCCTTTCTGGATCTGCCTCGTTCATTTTGATGTTGGCTTCTTATTTCAAACTCTCTGGGGTCAGTTGCTCCTGTTTTTGTTCCTAAGTATGTTATGTTTTTCCAGTGGGGGTGAGGAAGAGAAGTGTGTGGGGGGGATTCCAGGTGCATCGAGGGTTGGCTAGGGAGGGACTAGGTGAGAATATGCTCAGCCTTAGCCCCTTGGAACTGAGTGGAGACTTTAAGCAAATGCACAACAGTGACGAACTATCCGCTCTGTACCGCTCCTACAGCTCTAGGCCCTGGGTTTCTTTGCGCTGATACTTTGCAGCCTCAGCCTGTCGCTCTGAGACGGGGTGGCAACTCCTTCTGGAGAGGGCTGTGGGGCAGCTGCCTGGGTTCCTTCCACACCAAGGTCGTACATGCGCCAGCCCCCGTACTGACTTCAGTTTCCATCCCATCCTTATCTGTGTATTTAAAATGTCCTAAAACTCCTCCCAACTGCTGTAATCTATCCAAGCTGGCTGCTTGTAAATAACCTGTATTAAATGTTGATAATGCAGTAGACCTGCTGTGTTCACTGAGTTTCTGTTATATAGTAAGATCTGCTGCTCTAATAAAGATCTATTTTTACATATTCCCTGTAGTGGTTTCCTTGGCAAGTATTGCTTCTCTTTACCCTGGCCCTACTGTTTGCCTGCAGCAGCAGGGCCACGTGTATGCTTGTATTCCCCACAGATGGGGGCAGGGAAGGCACAGAGCTGCTCGCAGAATCGCCCCATGAGTATATTCCTGTGGGCATTTTGACTGCAGCCGGATTTAATGGGTGCCATCAAAATTTGCAAGAGGCACCAAATTGCAGTTAGCTGATTAGCTGCTGCCTTGATGGCTCTAAAACGGCACACCTGGCTCTCCTGGCTGAAGCAGAGGCATGCTTCCCTTGATCCGAGAGAGATGGGAATCCCAGAAACACCTTACCGAGAAAAACCAGCTCTCCCTGAGTCCAACAAACAGAACCACGCCACCTGTGCTCCACACACTCCCGACCTCTCCCATCAGCCCGAGGTCTCAGTTCCTTATGACACAGCAGCACGTCTCTCTCCACTAGTTCACATGTAACCATCTCAGCAAGGAAATCCCCAAGGCTGGGGCCTGGGCTGCCATTGATGGCCCCTGGGGAAACTTCCCAGAGCAAACGCTGCTGTTCTGAACTTAGGTTCCTGCTTGCTGGGCTCAAGCCCTGTCAGGGGGCACGGGAAGCAAGGACAGAGATAAAGGAGCAATCACAGAAACAAGCCCATTTAGTCCTAATCGGTCAATAGGTGCTTTAGTCCTCCTCCTGCCCGGCAGGGTGGAACAGCCCTGGGCCTAGTAGGGTCAGTACTCTCACATTCCTACTCCTGCAGGAGGCCTAGCATTTGTGCTCAGCCAGGGATGACTGTGGCCGAAGCAGCTGCCAAGCGAGGAAGTGAGTGTGGCTTTGTCCATGCAGGGAAAGCTGTGGTGTTGTATGAAGCCCAGTAGGTCACCTTGGGGAAGCACAGAAAGCCCAGCTGGGTCATTGGCCATGGCAGAGCTGGTCCAGTTTCTCCTTGCAGCTGCAGCACTCAGAGCTGTCACTCAGGCTACGGGCCACACATCTGGTGGCTGGGGCCAGGACTTCAGAAAGGGGCCAGAGAGGGCCAGAACAGAGAGCTGCTCCCCTCCCTGGTAAGGTTAGGGGCAGGTTGGGGACACAGGAGAAAGGGACAAGATCCCTTTGCAAAGAACTTGGCTACAGCCCATCTCAAAGTTCTCTGTAGTGCAGGAAAAGTGACAGCTTGGGGCTTGCATGTCTGGAATTAAGCACTCCATTCCTGCCTCTGTTCCTTGTGCCTGAGAGAACGCCTCTCTCCGGGCCCTGCTCTCGGAAAAGTATCACTGCTCTGTGGCAACTTCTCTGTGTGTGTCGGAAGTCCCAGCAAGGGCGGGTGGAGTCTCCTTCTGCTCTCTGACCTCCCAGCTCCACTGAACAAATACCAGACTCAGAACTTGCTCAGGAACCCACCACCTGCAGCAACCACACACCCCCACTTAAAGGAAAGGAGATCTCCCACACATCCAGCTGGAAGGGGATATTAATGCATCAGAATATAGTTTCCCCGGTTGGAATCAAAGCTAGGATACTGGGGTTAACAAAGGCCTCACAGCTTGTGTACTCAGCAACCAGAATGGGTGCAGTTAAAAAAAAAAAATCCCTAGCAATCTGTAGTCCCTCTGATTGTGAGCCGTAGCAGCTGCAGTGGGGTACAGCGGGAAGTGCTCTTCCCTCCTAAAATCAGCACCAGTTCCTGTGTGTTACCTAAAGGTCTCCCCTCCAAACACTGCCCTGGCCCAGCCCTGTGTAGCACAAGAGCAGATGAAGTCCTAGCTAAGGTGGAAAGACTGCAGGCTGCTGCCATGTTCCCAGTTATTAGCAGCCAAGGTTTGTTGCTTTGAGTTCAGAATGTACAAGCAAAAAAACAAACCACCTTTATTTAAAAACGAAACAGAAATCCCTGCACATTCTCAAAGAGCCCCTCCTCCGGCTCCTGCACAAACTGCTGTTTTAAAGCGGCAACCAAGGGTAGCCTCATGTTCGGTAACAGGCTTCTTGTTAAAGCACAGCCAGCCTGCCTGCTGCTGGCACATCTCATGGGCCACTGCCACGGACCCGTTCTGCTGCCACAAAGCAGATTAAAGGGCAACACCATCCAGTTGCCAGCTGCTCCATTTAAGTTTTCTTTCAGTACGAGGAGACTTTTGATCCCTGCCTGCTGGGAGGGAGATTGATCGGAGATGTTTGCTGGGCTGCTGTTTCAAGTGAACAGCGCTGGACAATGAAACCTCTATTCAGAGAGCAGGCGGCCGAAAAGCTTCCCTAGCACCAGCCTCCCAACATACCCCAACTCCACCTCAAGACCCACTTCTCACAGGTAGAGGGCAGCTGACTCAACCCATGGCATGTTGTGGGGCAGTCTCTGTGTGATCCATTTGGAACTGGACTAGGACTATTGCACACTTATGACCGGCACTGTTGCCCTGAACAGCTGAGCTGAAAGGCCAGTGTTTGGCCTATCCTGACTGTGGCTGAAAAGTCCCATGCCTTCTGGGAACCCCCTGCCAGTCTGAAGACTGTTTTACACCAAAATTACAAACTTCAGGGTTTATAGAGGTAACACCCCACTTTTCTGCCATGATTAATGGAGTGATGGTTACACCACTGGAAGGGCAATCCAGTAGTGGCGTACGCCGCTCCCTGACCTCAGTGCTTTTGGTGAAGCCAAGAAGCACCTTTGTCTCTGCACTGATGCAATTTGGTTCAGAGCAGTGCTTTTGGTTCCAGAAGAATGGACCACTTCCCTCCCTGGTAAAGTCCTAACTCTGGCATCCAAATGCCAGAACAGAAAACAGAAACCAGCTGCACGTCTGTGCTTACAAGCCAGGCCCCCGTGCTAGCACAGAGGGGCTGTGTTGTAGCTGTCATCAGACCCCTGCATTGCTCTAGCTTTGGGTAGGAATCAAGCAATCCTTTGTCTTCCTTTGATGCTTTTGTTTAAAACCCCCTTTAGTAGCCCTCACGTCCCTATTTGCAGGCAGAATGAGTTATGCTGGCCCAATTCTGTAGAACTAACTTTATGAGCTTGTTTATTAGTGACCACGAGAAAATACTCAGTTAAACGCTGTCATTGGGCTGGAGCCCGTCCCTCCTTGGGAGGTGGGCGTGTTGGGGGAAAAGAGGGAAAATCTCCAGCGGTGCACATACACTCCTCTCAAGTTTGCTCTCCAGCCCTTCTTCTGTCAGGAAGTAGAGGTCCAACGCCCGCTCCCTGGAGAATAAAGCATTAGATCAAAGATTCTTGGAGGTGGGGACCTTCTTTACTTGCAAGGTCTGGCCATCACTGCAGAACACAGTAAGGTGGATGAGCTTAACTGAACTACAGTGACAGATTACAGCGAAAGCCTCTAAGGGACATGGTACAGAATTCCACCCAGAAGACGCTGCTGCCACATTGAGGTAGGTGCGTGATAAGAAACATGACGTTGACAGGCTCATGATTTAAAGCAGCTGCAGGCAGCATTTACAGTAACTGAGTAGTCCCAAGAACACTCTCCATCAAGCAGACTATGCAGCTGCTTCCTGGAAACCATTCTGTTTGGTATTTGTCTCAAGAGTGCATGGAATCATGATAATGCAGATGCATCCAGTCAGAAACAAGCCCCCCGCCCCCAGAAGGTGGAACACCAGGCCCTATCAGCCCTTTTTCCCTTCACCCAAACCTCAGGTGCACTAGACACATTCCTACAGCATTGAAACCAAGATGAGGGGGATGGGGGGATAAACAGAGGCAGCAGAAGCGAAGAGGCCCGCTGCAGTTTGTAGTGTAGTGTATGAAAGACCAGCTGCATCTGTGGGACAGATGGCAGCATGGCTAAGCAGCGCTCTGCTCAGATCTGAGCTTGGAACACGGAAGACCTCTGTCCTGGATTAAATTAGCAAGTGTCACCGTCCTGGAGGGTGTTTAAGAAGCGGGATCACAAGGGAACCTTTGGTCAGGCTGTGAGCCAGAGTCCAGCCATCTGATAGCAGCTCCTGCACCAGTACCGCTGTACCAATATCATCTGTGCACAGCCACTGCCCGCAGCTTCCCGGTCATCAGGGACCACTATAACCAGCATGGCGCTGGAGCTGCTCCAAACCCCAGGCTCCTTATCACACATACTCAAGGTTCTGCCTCCCTTCCGTAAGGCCCAGCTTTTGTGCTGGGTTTCAGCACATTCGCAGCCTCGCTCAGAGTATGGGCAGACTCCAAGACTGGGGCAGCCTAAGCAAGTTAGACTGATCACAGCTGCACGGAAGCAGGACCCAAGACTGTGCACGCTCCTAGCCATGGACCGTGCGCTGGTGCTTCAGTAGGTTGGACTTGTGGTTAAAGGACTTGGAGCAGCATTTGCAGCTGAACTGCTTCTGGTTCTGGTGAGTTCTCTTGTGCTGCAGGAAGGTGGAGAAGTGGGTGAAGCTCTTGGGGCAGCGCTCGCACTTGAAAGGCCTCTCGCCTGTGTGGATGCGCTGATGCTCCTTGACGGAGGCTTCCCATTTGAACCTCTTGCTGCACTGGGAACACTTGAAAGGCTTCTCCTCGGTGTGGATGCGGAGATGCTTGATGAGGCAGGATGTGCGCTTGAAGCGCTTGGCGCACACGTCGCACTGGAAGGGCGCCTCGTCCGAATGGACCTTGCTGTGCTTGGCCAGGTCCCCAGCCAGCTTGAAGTGCTTGCCACAGGCATCGCAGCAGTGGGGCCGACTGTCTGAGTGGACCAGGCGGTGCTTAATGAGGTCAGCGCAGCGGATAAACTTCTTCTGGCAGGTCTCACAGTGGTAGGGCCGCTCGCCTGTGTGGATGCGCTGGTGCTCCTGGAAGTTGGAGAGGTGCTTGATGTCCTTCTTGCAGATGTTGCAGCGGTAGAACTCCAGGGGAACAGCCGCACGGCTGAGGAGCCGCTGAGATCGCTTCCGCTTTCTCCTGACTGGGGACTTTGGAGAGCTTTTCCCTGCTTCCATGATGTTGGAGATCACACCTGGCAAAGCAAGGATTTATATAACACTGTATGTGCTTGCTCTGCACTTTACGGAGCATGAAAGAAGGCAAGGTCCCCACTTGGAGGGCCTTCCAGTCTAACGCAGGCAATTACGGGGCATCATTTCAGGCTGTTAGAAATTCCAGTGATCAGTGCTAGAGATTTAATGACAGAAGCAGCTCTGAAGGAGGGCACAGGAATAGTGAGTTGGTCCAAAGGCAGGAGGCATCATGAAAGAAGGGGGGAGTGGGAGAATCAAAGGAACAGCTGGGAAAGAGGATGCAGAACATAGGGAGGAGGAGGAAGTGTGAGCACATGCTTTCTCATTAACCACACGCTGCCCTTTCCTTGGTACCCTTCCCTCTCACGACACCGGTTAGCTCAGATTACCCCATTATACACACGGGGCAAGAGAGCTCAAGAAAGGTCAGACAGTGCCCGAGCTGGGACAACAACCCAGGCCTCCTGCTTCCATCGCTTGCTCTACCCGCTAGGCCCAGCCACCTGGTGGACGGGCTTTGTCTGGGCGGGCCACATGGCGGGAAGGAGTAACCCGCATCCTCCCCTCACAGCCCCGCCCCAAGCATGCAACTGTTGGAGGGATTCAGCCCCCCATTAGCCCAGCCCCCTCCCTCCCACAGCTCCCGCCGAAGGGGGCCGAGCCCAGGCCCGTTACACACCCTCCCAAACCGTAGGGGGACCCTAGAACCTGCAGCCCCGCCCAGAGCACGGGGGGGTCCCCCTCCCCGCAATACAGGACCCGCATTACCTGCGCACGCCAGGCCGGGAGCAGGAACCGCGCTAACTCAGGAGATCGTCAGCACACGCCCCCACCCGACTTCCTTCGCGAGGGAAGAGGTCAAAGGGCACCGGATAGAGAAACCCAGGTCAGAGGTCAGCGTCCTTAGATACCCGTTGCTAGGCAAGGGGCATTTGCCCACACTAACTATGGTAGCCGAGGCTGTTCCGGGGTGTGGCCGGATGTAGACCCCGGGGGTGCGGGGCCAAGGTTCACCGCAGTCCCAGGGACATAGGGACGGAAGGTACCAGAACTAAAATGGAGGTGACCACGCTTCATTGCCCACAGTCAAGATGGCCACCCCCAGCGCTTTCTCTGATTGGCTTAGAATTGAGCAAGATGGCGGCCACCGGCTTCCCTCGCCGGTTGATTGGCTGCAGGGGTGCAAGATGGCGACCAACGGTCTTCTTCACCCACTGATTGGCTGAGAGCAAGTAATATGTCGGACAGACGGGTCCTCACCAACTGATTGGTAGCCCGCAGTCAAGATGGCGGTAGAGTAGCCTCACGGCCCACAAGCAAGATGGCGACCTGCGAGAAGCGGCGCTCAGCTCCGGTCCCGGCGACCGGGAGCGGGCTCGTGGAGCCGGTTCGGGCGGGAGTTGGAGGCCGGGAACCAGAGAGCGAGGCCGAGTTCCTGCTCCAAGCCGGGGTGACGTCCATGGTGCGGGAGGCGCTGCTGAAGGTGCTGGAGGCCCGGCCCGAGGAGCCCGTCTCCTTCCTGGCCAGTTACTTCGAAAAGCTGGTGCTGAGCGGCCCCCAGGGCGGTGCCGCCGGGGACCGGCACGGGCAGCAGCAGCGCCTCGCCCGGGCCCTGTGGTACGTGCGCCTGGCCCACCATTCACACAGGTGCGGAGCGTGAGCTGGAGGACGGGGGTGCGGGGCGAGACTACAACTCCCGGCATGCCTCAAGCCAGGCCCGGTATAACTTTCTCTGGGCTGGCGAGTAGAGCATTCTGGGAGTAGTCGTCTTTGTGAGGCTGCTGCTCTGAAGGGTAAGCAATGCATGATAGGACTTGTAGTCTTCATGGCTGTATTAATACTGGGCTTTTCCTGCCCTCTTGTTAGTTAAGGGGGTCCGCACATGCCAGGGGTCGTAGTCTCTACAGTCTGCTGAGAGAGCAGGGCCAATGGGGGTTGGCAGTGCCTTTGGCCTGCTCATCCTTGACTATTCTGTCCTTGGTGCCACAGCCTTGCACAGCAGGTGCGGGGCAGGGGACTGATGCTCTGCAAATCAGGTGTGAGGGGAAACTATCCCTGGGCCCAGATAAGCTTAAGTGCTATTCATATCATACACTCTGAAGAGTAAGCAAACCTGCTTGCCTTGCTTTGCTGTCCAGAGCACTGGATTAAAGAGGATGGAGCGTTGGCAGACAGTGGGTGTGGGGCTCAATGTTGTTCAGTATAATTCATCTTGCATGGCTGGAAAATGTATCCAGAACTCTGGATGGACTGGGCTGTTGCAAGCTTCGCCCAGTTATATTTTGGTAACTGTTGCTTTAGCTATGGATCTGTAACTTGGAACTTCCCGCTCCGCACCAGACCCAACCTTGCCTGCTAACAAATTATTTGATTGTGTGTCATGGCAGGACTGCCTTTAACAACAACGTCAGCATGGCTTACGAGTGCCTAAGTGCAAGGGGCAGGAGGAAGAAGCCAGGTGTCAATGGCAAAATCTACAGTGAGTTGCTCAAGAAGATCTGCCAAGATGGGGAAGCGCCTGAAGAGGTTGTTTCTTCTTTGCTGAGGAAGATCCAGTGCCGGGACCATGAGGCAGTGCCTTTCGATGTCTTCCGCTATGGGGTGCTCAGCTGCTTCGTGCTTCTTGAGTTTGTGGCCAAGGCTGATACTTTGTACGATGTACTTGATGATGGTTCTGGCGTGGCGGATAAAAGGGTTTGCCAGGCAGTCCTAGGCACTCTGGAAGATGCTCTTGGAGCCAGCGACTTCTCTGTGCCCATCCGTTACTTGGAGGCCGGCTCCAAACTGGGACCAGACTGTTTGGCTTTGGCCATGGACAAAGCATTGCTAGAGAGGAAGATTTGCTCCTCCATGAACAGGGAAGAGTTTCTAATGAAAGCCACAGCCCTATTCATTGCAAAAGTAAAACCCATTGACTGACACTCTCAAGTGGGGACAACACTCCCTGTGTTCTCCTATGCTTCAAACGGAGCAGATTATTGTGGGGAAACACCAAATCCTGGGAATTCAGTAGGCCACAGGAGGAGCAAGGTGGGCCTGCCAGGTCCTGTCCTGGCCTGAAGAGCTCTGGATCTACTTGACTAGAGAATGCTTGTCTTAAATTTCCTATTCACCTCCTAAGTCCATCCTGAACACTTTAAATGTCAGCCACCTGTAGCATTTGATCTGCTGGCTTGTATATCCAGAACTGAGACCCTCCCTTTTTAAAATGCCTGTTTATTTTCAATAACTATTATAAACCTCTGCTTATAGCTTGGGGAACATCCAGGGAAGCCCAGGAATTACAGGGCAGTGCTAGAAACTAAAAATGAGCCAGTATGGCCTGAGCACAGGACTGGGAGTTAGGGACTTCTGAGCTGTGGTCTTGGCTCTGCCACTGATATATTTTGTAACGTTGGGCAAGTCACTTAAGTTCTGTTTTTTCTGTCTATAAAATGGGGGTAATACCTTCCTCGGAGGGCTGTGGTGAGGCATAACAAGTAAGTGCAGCACTTGGAGGCTCTAAAGTGCTATTTCAGTGTTAAGTGATGTAATTTTGTTAAATAGGTAAGATGACAAATATCTGTCAAGAAATGAGATTTCATCAAAAGCAGAGGCTAGTTCTATGTTGGCCAGTGGCTGAATTTCAGAACCCTATATTAGCATTAAACTATTCAGAGTATTTCCTCATATTGCAATTTACTAAACTGCATCCTGTAATCTGGACCCTCAAAAACAGAGATCATACCTGACTGGTAATCTATAAAGCAAAACTGCCGTATATTACAGATTTGCTAGTAAGTTTGGAATTTAAACACCAAATAATGAAGCAAAAACAGGATAAGTTCTAATTCCCTTATGGGCTAATACACCTTGCTACGTTTACTTCAACAGGCGATGCTGGTTGGACCACATCTTATTTATTTGTGAGTTTAGATCTATAATTATTCATGCAATTATTTGTTTGTTAGAGGACATTAAACTGTTTAAACTTTTAGTTTGGCTGTAAACATCTTTCTTTACTGCATGGTAGCCTTTACTGTCAGCAACGCTGCATTTTATAGCACCCTTTCTGTGTGGATTTCAAAGCATTGGCAGCCCCTGTGAATTTAAGAAACATCCCCATTTTGTAAAAGGGGCAGCAGGGGGAGAAACAGAGGGGGAGACTTTGAAAGGTGGCCTCTAATTTTGGATGCCCAGTGTTTAACATCTAGGGCTCAGGGGTGCTGGAACAGTTTTTATAGTGGGGGTGCTGAGAGTCATTGAACCGATGAAGTGAGCTGTAGCTCACGAAAGCTCATGCTCAAATAAATTGGTTAGTCTCTAAGGTGCCACAAGTACTCCTTTTCTTTGAACCAAACTGTAAACCTGTATATAATGGAAACCACTTCAAGCCAGGGGGTAAGGAAGCACCCTTAATTCCAGTACCTATGCTAGGGCTTCATTTTGTTCAGAGATGCTAAGCGCCCACAATTCTAAGAGGAGCTCTGCCAGTCAGGTCCCTGAGGTTAGAATTTGATCACCCAAAATTAGAGGCCACCTTTCTTGACTTGCATGGGGTGCCTTAGTGAGTGAGGCAGAGCAGGGAATACAACCCATGGGTCCTGGTTCTGTGCCCTAAGCAGCTAACTCATAGATTCTAAGGTGAGAGAAAGAACCATAGTGATCATCTAGTCTGACCTCCTGTATAACAGATCACACGGCAGCTGAGCTCATTCTCAACTCATTTACAGCAGCAAATGCTGATGTTAGCTTTGTTGCATTCCCTTCCTGAGCAAGGCGGTTGAGGGGTTTCAAGAACACTTCATGTGTAGGCTGTTCAGGACACGGACTCAGTGGCTGTACAGGGCCTCTTTCTTCTGTTCTCTGCTGCCCAGCTGTGGCTGTAACAGGAGTAAACTAGAAGTCTTGTTACGGCGGAGCATGTGATGGATGTAATGCTATCCAGCTAGAAGCCCAGTGCCAAATTACAGTGGGAAATACACCCTGATTCTTTCCTAGAACATGTGCCATACTAAGGGGCTGTGCCAAGCCGCTCAGCCCTGTTGTATTCTCAGCAAAGCCAGTTGCTGCAGCATTTCCTGTTTACGCATCAGCCGTACCCTACTTTCCGGTTGAAACAGAACCCCAGCCCAGTCCCATCTCAGACCCTGCCCCTCTAAATCCCGCACGGTCCCCACTGCTCCTGTCCCCGTCTTCCTCCCCACCCCTATCCTGTTCTTGCTCTGATTCCCCATCCCTTCTCCCCCCCCTTCCCGGGCCCAAATCCCCTTCACACTCTACCCCTCCCCACGCCTCTCTCCCTAGTGTCTGTCTCCCCGCCTCCCCTAGGGGGCGGTATCTCCTCCTCTACCCCCGCCCTCCGTGAAGTCACAAATCCCTACCTCCCTCGCAAAAGCTGCTGGGAGCTGGAGTCCCTCAGCGTCCGGCCCCGCCCCCACGCTTAGGGCCTGAGTCTCCCATAGGTTAGCGCGAGCGCGGTGGGCGGGGTCGCTCCCCCCACCCCACTCAGTGAACTACAGGTCCCGTCGTGCCCCGCGCGCGCGAGAGGCTCAGTCCGGCCGCGGCAGGAGGAAGCGGTTCGCAAGGCGCCATCCCGCTCGCCCGGCCGCCGTGCTCAGGCGAGTCCCCGGCTTCTCCGCGGCCTACCTCGGTTGTCGGCATGGCCCGGCCGCTGGTGCCCAGCTCGCAGAAGGCGCTGCTGCTGGAGCTGAAGGGGCTGCAGGAGGAGCCCGTGGAGGGGTTCCGGGTCACCCTGGTGGACGAGGGCGACCTGTACAACTGGGAGGTGGCGATCTTCGGGCCCCCCAACACCCACTACGAGGGCGGGTACTTCAAGGTGAGGGGGGGGCCTGGCCTGGCCTGGCCTGCGGGGGGGGTCCCGTGGAGGGGGCCTGGCCTGTGGGAGAGGGTCCCGTGGGGATTGCAGGAGGGGGCCGTGGGGGGGCATTGCCCAGAGGGATTGGGGGAGGGGGTGTCGTCCTGTGGGGCTTCGGGGGCCCTGTGGTGGGGCATGGCGGGGGGGGCTTGACCAGAAGGGTTGGGGATGTCGTCCCATGGGGATTCGGGGGTCCTGGCCTGGGGGGAGGTATTGCCCAGGGGTGCTGGGGGGGGTCGTCCCGTAGGGTTTGGGACAGGTCCCGTGAGGCTGGAAGGGGCCCAGTGAGCGGCGACTAAGAGGGTTCCTGTTCTCTGCCCCTTAGTGGGGTGACATCAAAGGATGTTAGCGAAGCTTGAGGGGCTTTTCCAATGAGAGCGATGCGGGGGGTCCTCTGGTTCTTTTGGGTGGGGTACTGGGGTGGCTGCCCTGGGAGCTGGAGGGGGCTGAGGGATCCAGTTGGGGTGGGGATTGCTTTTCCTGGTAATTTCTCCTGGGGCGGGGGGGTTAATTCCCAGTAGTTTTGGGGACCTGCTCCCCACCTGGTCCATGGGTAGAGGAGAGACCACTGGAGGAACCCCTTTTTGCATCCCCTAGGAGCTGCTTCCCCTCTGTCTAGCATTTGGAGGGCTGCTGCTGTCCTGTAGGGGGTGTGAGGGTCTCCTAGCATTGTCACAGCCCCTCATACCCTACTCCAAGATGGAGACAAAGGACTCAGGCCCTGCATATGGAGAAGCGTAGTTCAGGCCTAGTGAGCTGTTCCTCGGTGATACAGTGTCGGTCCTTCTTCTGGGGAAGAAGGGTGGGAGGGTACTGTTTTAACGGAGGCCCCTGGAGATATGGTGGGGGTGTCTGTGTGTGTGTGTGTATGTTGAGTGACATGTAGAGGAGGTGTGTATGTAAATATTGAGTCTGTGCAATCCGGGAAGTTGCACAGTCTCCTTCCTTCCCCTTCTCTCAACCCTGGGGATGGCTGAGTGGAAATGAGCCCAGGGAGTGAGTCAGCCTAAGGTCAGCTGGGCCCAAGAACCTGAGAGGCTCCTCTTCCCTGTGCCTGGGCAGGCAAATCTGCCACTGCGATTCCAAGTTTGCAATCTAAACTGTAGATGAGTCTCCTGCCTGACCCCTCTCAGTGTGAGGCTCTGATGGCTCCCCTAGGAATTGTTGAATTCTTACACATACCCCCTCAACAGCTCTTGCCTTCCCCTTTGTAGCTGTCTTCTAATCCAATACCTTGATCCACAGACAATAGACTAGGCTCCCTGCATGTGGGGGGGAGGGGCGGACTTCTCCTTGAACTTGTGTTAATGTCAGCATGCACAGTTCATAGCAAAGTGCTGCTGTTTTCAAGGATCCCATTCTTGGGAACTCTCTGCCTCTGGAAGGTTTTGTTCTGATCCTCGATAGCAAAACAAAGGGGATTATTCTGAGAATTTCTGCTGTTTCTGACCAGAGCTCACTGCACGGCCTTGTCCATGTGGAGAGGAGGGTACCTGAACAATATGAAGCTATGCAAAAAATCTTGTTTCTAAGTCCCAACTCCTTATTTTCGCCCCTTTCTCTGTGTTCCGGAGAACAGGATAGTCAAACAAAGGACTGTGATTGAATGCAAGATGGTAATGTATTTAAAGAGACAGTAGACCCAGTAATAATCCCCCTTCCTCCTCACAGCTGTGCAGAGTTCTTTGACCCAAGACCTAACTTGTGACTGAGGATTGAGTTTAGCAGGGAAAAGTGATGGGGAGAAGAGGAGGAAGCCATTTGAACTGTGGATCAAATTTAGGCCCATTTTGGGGAGGGTGGGACAACAAAGGCTGTCTGAATCCAGTGTGACAAAGCAGATATCTCTGTGTTTTACGCTAATCTATTAATATCTGTTACCTGATGGCCAAGTAAGGCAGCATCCTGTGTTGTTCAGGTGGTAATTACAGACAAGGTTTAGGACACTTTTGTGATTACCTTCCTGAATGAGGACTATGTTGGGATGATAGGTCTGGGACCACAGAGGTGGGATGAGGTGAGAATATGCTATCCAGTGAAAGATTATTTTACTGAGCCAGAAGCATTTTTAGTTGGCGCTGTTCCTTAACAGGCTTTACCTTTCAACTCTCATGTACAGGACCCTAGGGACTCTGCTGAAAAGCACTTCAGAAAGTTACAACACATTTTATACCTTAATCTTGCCATTTCATCTGTCAGTGATTGTGCTGTCCTTTCTGAGAGCTGCATGCTCTGTTGCTGTGTGCAGCCTACTGTTGGCACTCCTCTACCTGCCTCTGGAAATCCCCACAGAGCTGGCGCATCACCCCTAGGCTACACAGTGACATCGCTGAAGCTGTGTGTCTTTTTTTATGGCTCTAATGTACATGGAAAGTCTGTGTGCCAACAGACTGAAGTCCTGGCTCTACAGGGAAGGTTACGGCACTTGGCAGGGATGTTGCTGGCTTCCCACACACCATCCTGCATGTGATTTCATGCGTGACTCAGAAGGCTGAGTGAAAGTCTGTCTCCATGGCCCACTTTAATCCTTGGATTCCCTGTTGCTACTGCCTGCAAGAGGACCCCATTGTGATGGCTCTGTTTGCTAGAGAGCTGGACTGATGTGCAAAATTCATAGGGATTTATTTTTAGCAACTGAAGTATGCTCCCCTGCCAGTTTTTGCTTGGTCTTTCTCAGTGGGGACCAGCTATTCTTAGGGATTAAATCAACCTGCATTAATCACAAAGCCCCAGTTCTCCACAACAGCTGGGGATCTACAAGTAGCTTACAGACAGCTAAGCCATACTGGAGAAAAGTACTATTCCCATTCTGCAGATCAGGGGACTGAGGCACAGAAGTTGAGCAAGTTTCTTAAAGTCACATAGGAAGTCTGACAGTTAATACTTAACCTCAGCTCTTCTAGCTGCAGCTTTGACCAACAGACCTAACAGATTTCTGGGTCTCTCAACCAGTGGTGGTTTTGTGCAGACATGCTCTAGCTGCTCACTTGGTTTTAATGCTTTGAGCTATTTCTGTCTGAGCACTACCACCATGGGAGTAAGGCTGTTTTCTTTGGTTTCAGAGTAACAGCCATGTTAGTCTGTATTCGCAAAAAGAAAAACTTAGAGACTCTAAGGTGCCACAAGTACTCCTTTTCTTTTTGCTGTTTTCTTTGTTTCATGTTAATAAATTGGACTGGGAGCAAGCGCCTTAATTTCAGAATGTCCTATGAGATTTAGCTGATTGTGCTCAGGTGTAAAGTGGTGTCTGAGACCAGCATCATGTTTCACATATCCACTGTCTCTCTGCAATTCCCTTTTTGGGGAATGGGGGCAGGGCGGAATGGCAAGTGCAAGGAACATGGAATAACAATCTGTAACCACTAGCAAACACCCCCCCAACCCCCAGCTGCTTTTCCCCCTTCATTTCTCCCTATTATTAGAGGGCTGTTAATGGGCCACTTCACTTTGAGTGGTCCCTTGGAATGTGTTAATTTATGCTAAACTATCTGTTCCATCTTTTATTTAGCTGTGACAATCTGTGAAAGTTTCCCAGACCTGAAATAAAGCTCTGTTGAAGCTCAAAGCTTCCCTCTCTTACAACAGAAGTTGGTCCAATAAAAGATACCACCTGGTCTCTCTAATATCTTGGGACTGACCCAGCAACACTGCAGGAACACCAAGTCTGTCCCAGGATGGACCAACATTCATGGGATTGGATAAGATCTTATTTCATGGCAGCTCTTAGCCTGCCTGGCTCCTTGGCTTCTGCATTTATCCTCTAAGGCTGCTGCTGAATAAACTGCTGATACTTTTCAACAAAACTTGTCACCACCATATAACATTGTCAGCTCTTTTCTTTATGTTGTTACTAGCATTTGGGAAGGAATGCTGTTGGAGACCATGACTGGGATCAGGATTCCTCAGTTATACTCCTGACTCTCACAGTCCATTAACGTGGCAGGTTATTTAACCTATCAGTACCTTGACTGTTCCATCTGTAAAATGGTGACATTTACCTGCTGCCTGACGTGAGGCTTAATCTTTGTAAATCGCTTTTAAGGTCCGAACGTGAAACTGCTCAGGAAGAGCAAAGTGCTTGATCTAGGAATGGTTCTTGAAGTTCTGTAAAGGGCAAACAAAACTCTTGTAACTATAGCAGTTGAAAGTTTTAGACAGGGTCTGGGTTTATGGTGTTCCTTTAAATGTTATTCAGTCCTGGCTAGATCTGCCTCCAGGCCCCAGACTGAATTTATCTTTTGAAATAAAACAACTTTTATAACCACCTCTGTATTCCTGTCAACCAAGAAAAAGCCCGGCTTGTTTTCGTTGTGCTGGCTCTGCTGATCTCTTGTTTGTTTGTATGCATGCGTGCTAATCTGGTTTCACTTCAGAGTGTGGAACAAGAAGACCCAGAACAGCAAATTCTCATCCAAACTTCAACAGGGTTTTTGAGGGGCTGCCTTGGTCTAGGATGGTGAAGTCCATCTTTCTAGATACAGGGGAGAGGCTGAACCCATTTTAGCTATTTCCTATTTCTAAAGGAATTAACCCTGAAGAACTTGTTAGGCAGAAAGCCTGAAGTTCTTGCCTTAAGAGCTATTATTATGTCACAGGAACAAAGTTTGTCACTCACTGTCTCTCCGGTAAACATAGTGACTGTCAGCAAATTTGACCTAGTTACCAGGCTGCATGGCTGTCTGAAGATTCCCCTCCATAGATCTGAGGAGAAAATAATTTGATCCATGGGCAGTGCCCTAATGCCTGTATGACAAGAGTACTGTCCGAAGGGTAATTTTCTGGTACCATCGTGGCATTTCCTCCTGTTGCCACAAGAGTCTTGTGGTTTGGTTTGTTTTTTTTCTGCCATACCTGGCTGGCCTCTTGAGCAGTGACTCATCCCTCACCTGGGAGGAAACAATAGGTGTTAGAGGGAATTGTGTGCGCTTGGGAAATGGTAGAAACCTGGTACTCTGCTGGATCTCCTGAAGCGGGAAGGGGAAGCTTGGTGATGGGATGGGGAATACAAGGAAGCAGATATGATAAGGAGGCAAGACTGCCATGATCTCTTGAAAGTCCCCTCCAAAAAGTGCCATAAATCCAGCCTGGGAGGTCTCCCTGTCCTCCACTCTGAATCTTTGCCAAAGTTCAGACCACCAGTGTTCTTGTCAATATCTTCCTGGATGCCTCAACACTATAGGGATGCCTCTTTCATCAGCCAGGATTGCTGAGTAGCAAGGCACTCCCCTTCCTAGGGGATAAGGCTTGGGTATGGGATTACATGGCTTCTGTCCAGCAATGCAAAGCTGTTCCACTAGAGCTGGAGGGATTGACCTCCACTTCTCCAAGGGGAGGGATTTCAGGGGGCCTGTTAACACCCGAGACAGTTGAAAGTGCCTAAAATCCTCTGAGCTGGTTTACATCTGACCTTCCGTACCACTGTCTACTTAAAGATCTGAAAGTGCTTATTATGAGCAGTGGTCATATCCTTCCAATTACACACCCCACCCCCAGGGAAGCTATCATCCTCACTTCCCAGCTAGGGAAAGAGGCACAGGCTTAGTGACTTGCCCCAGGTCCCAGTCTAACTCAGCTGTGGATAGTACTCTAATTTTCTGGGCCTGTGCTCAACCGTGCTTCCTCCCCGACTCAGCTGTAGTAAAGAGAAGCTGGGAGCTTTGGACTTAATAACTGCATGGGAAGTGGTATTGGTGCTCCCGCTGGATGAGGCCTGATGGTCACTTCTTGTTGGAGGTGCAGGGGAAGGGGTCTGTCTCCTCTCTGGGTGCAGAGTGCCAGGGGGGGCGTACGTGGGCTGCATGCCTGCACAACTCATCTGGGTTTCTGTATAGACTTGGCTGGGGCCCCACAGCTCCCCCACAAGCATCAGCATGGCCATGACACCCCACCACTGCCACTAACGAACCTTTTGTTTCTTCACAGGCTCGTCTCAGGTTTCCTATCGATTATCCCTATTCGCCCCCTGCCTTTAGGTTCCTGACCAAAATGTGGCACCCTAACATCTATGAGGTATGTCGCATGGACTATCTTCTCATCTGTCCCCCAGGACAGATTGGGTTTCTAGTCTAGTGCTGAAGTGGCACCAAGCCCTATGGATTGTACTTGAGTATTATCCTCGGTGCTGTGTCGAACATGAGTCTGTGTTGACGTGTCCTGGGGTTTGTAGTGGAGGAGGGTTTTAAGCAAATACATTGGGGTTCTCCTGAAAGTGTCTTGTACCTTTCTCAGTTTGTGTTGGAAACACAGCAGCTAGCCCAGGCTTGTCCTGGTCTCAGACAGTTCATCTCCTTCCTTGGAATCAGTTCCAGAACTAGTCTGTCTATCCAGTCTTGCAGCCTTCCATGTTTACCGTATTTGCCCACAACTCCTGGCTGGAATGTGGTCATGCCCTGTAAGATCCGTGGAGAGATACTGAGCGAGCGACTTGCAGAACTCTCGATGCACACCTGCTGTGGCTGGCTGCAGAAAGTATTTAGGGTACTCAGTGCTCTGTGTGTACTTGTGCCGTATTCAGAACACTGGGGGATACGGCCCATGCAGGCAAGGAGGGCTTCTCTCCAAGTGTCCCAGGACAGAGATCAGTGCTTTGTGCAAATGACTCATGGGGGTTTCATTGCTAAGTCCGTTACCTGTCCTGCAGTAACTGGCAATCTCCAGTACTCTTAAGGGCTGGCAGGTGGGTAGTGGGTGTGATTTAGATCAGTGCTCTAAATCTTCACTGTAGGGGTGATCAGAGTGAACCTCTCCCGAAAGAGCCTTGCCAGGACATCATATCTGTACTGGCTCAGCCCATAGGCACATCTCAGTACGGTTCAGCTTGGGGAGGTTCTTTGCTGGACCTGTCATAGCAAGACACCTCACTCCCTGCTCTGTGAGGTCTTTCAGGCTAACTGAAATCTGCTTGAGCTGCTGGCTTAGGGGAGGCCAGGAGAGCCTTGAGGTCCCACAAGCTGACCTATCTTCAGCCACAAGATGTGGCTGAAGATAGGACAGCTAAACTGATCCTAGCTCTTCTC
Organism: Lepidochelys kempii; assembly: GCF_965140285.1. Classification (NCBI taxonomy): domain Eukaryota; kingdom Metazoa; phylum Chordata; order Testudines; family Cheloniidae; genus Lepidochelys; species Lepidochelys kempii. The sequence continues at coordinate 13,657,097 of NC_136404.1, forward strand.
TGGGCATTGGCAACAGTGGTTGGTTGTCCGTTCCCAGGTACTTGTGAGCCACTGGGTGGTATTTTCCTCAGATCTGCCCTGAAAGCAAAAGGGGAGGTGAGCAAACAGGGCAACAGGCAGAATAAATCAACCACCTTGTAGAGCAGTTTGGAGTGTCGGGGGTTGGGACATCAGTGCCTGTGTAAGCAGAAACAATGAGGAGCATCTGAAGAAGTGGGTTTTTTACCCACGAAAGTTTATGCCCAAATAAATCTGTTGGTCTTTCGGGTGCCACCGGACTCCTCATTGTTTTTGTGGCTACAGACTAACACGGCTACCCCTCTGATACTTGAGTAAGCAGACTCTCTGTGTGCTTTCAGACAGGCGATGTCTGTATTTCAATTCTCCACCCTCCAGTGGATGACCCACAGAGCGGGGAGCTGCCTTCCGAGCGATGGAACCCCACCCAGAATGTACGGTAAGGCCTCGAGGAGGGAGGGAAGGAATGCATTGGATGTGAGATGCTTAGCAGATCTGATGCAGAGGGTGGAGAAGGTGCCCAAAGGAAACAGCTGGGAAAAGCCCTTCTAATCTTAGAGGTTGCAGGAAATACCTGGATTTAATTTCTTTTGAAATTCAAAGGCAAATCAGTTTCTTACAGGCTGGATGTCAGCACTGTTGAAAGGCAGCATAAGCTGGCAAAGGAATTTAGGTCTTTCATGCACTAGAGACCAGCTTGCCTTCTCACTGGCATTCACTTTCTCCTTCAGCTTAAGAAGGTCATGGCGTCTGACCTGCTTATGGGAGTTAGGAAGTGGTCACTGTTGTAACATGCAGTGTAATGTTACACTCTTGCAAGTGGCTGTTCTTGCAAACTGACTGGGTTCTATTAAACTCCTTGCCATGCAGAAGATACTGTGATTTCTGGTCCCTGTCAGATCTGGGTGGTGCAGATTGGCCGAGCTCCTCTCTTGACTCTTACCGCTCGTTAACTGTTTTTCAGGACTATCCTTCTGAGTGTGATCTCGCTGCTCAATGAGCCCAACACCTTCTCACCCGCAAATGTGGATGCCTCTGTGATGTACAGGAAGTGGAAGGACAGCAAAGGGAAGGATCGGGAGTACACAGATATCATCAGGTGCGTGGCAAGCTGAGCTCCAGCTTGTCATAACTTGCATTCAAACAAGAGGGGGGAAGCATCTTGCTTAGACTACCTTGCTTCGGAGTGTTTATCTAAATGGTCCCACATAGACTTTGGGGTTGTCACGGAGTCCCTCGGCAATGCTCTGGAACTGCTCCCCATGAAGCCAGTCAGGACTCTGGGGAAGTCTCCTTTCTGTGAGCAGCCTGGACACACAGCTCACACAACTTCCACCTTCCTGGGTCTGACCTCAGAGCATTCAGCCTCCTCTGCCCCTCCGTGCGGTTCCCACAGCGAGTCCGCCCAGGCGGGGTCCTGGGGAAGCCAGAGGGTCCTGCCCCCCAACTCCGCAGTCAGACGGGACTCTCAGCCAGCCAGTAAAACAGAGGTTTATTAGATGACAGGAACATGGTCTAAACCAGAGCTTGTAGATACAGAGAACAGGACCCCTCAGCCGGGTCCATTTTGGGGGGCAGTGAGCCAGACAACCACGTCTGCACTTCACTCCATGTCCCCAGCCAGCCGCAATTGAAACTCTCTCCAGCCCCCCCTCCTCTGGGCTTTGTCCCTTTCCCAGGCCAGGTCACCTGATTCCTTTGTTCTCCAACCCTTTAGCTCTCACCTTGCAGGGGGGAAGGGCTCAGGCCATCAGTTGCCAGGAAACAGGGTGTTGGCCATTCTCTGTGTCCAGACCCCTGCACACACCTGCCCTCTAGGGCTCTGCAACGATCATACACCGTTATCCCACCGCCTAGATACTTAAGAACTGCATAGGGGAAACTGAGGCACCCCCACAATATTCAGAGGAAACATTAAGAACAGTCCCGCTTCGTCACAGGGGTGAACACCTGTGAGGTGACTGAATGCAGGCGGGATTCTTGTTCCACTGTTGCTGTAGCCCTGTACGCCCCATTTGGTTAACATTGTGAAAGCTCACTGCTACCAGGAAGGTTGGGGACTACTTAACATAAGATGTGGATTTTTGCAGAGAACAAAGCATACAAAGGTCTCAAAATGCAGATCCTACTCTGCATGCAGCCTAGCGAAGGCATGGCAAAGGGCCTGGGCTGGGTGTGAAGTGGTGGTCTAGAGGGGAAACTCTGCTGTGTTTGTCTGCAAACTTGGGTTCTAGGCCCTGCTCTGCCCTTTTGACTTAGTGTGGGGCCCGGAGCAGGTCTCTTACCCTTCCCTGTACCTCAGGTTAAAATGGGAGAGGCGTTGTGAGGCATAAATGTTTAACGGAATTGACCTCTGAAAGGTGCTAGGGAGGCACCAATACATGGCTCAAGACCTGGAGGGTTTTGGGGGTGGAATAGTAATGGAAAGATTTTCACCTTAGTCACACAACATAGGGTCTGGGCTTGGCTGGTTTTGTTGTGGCATTACATAAAGACGTGGACCAGATCTCAGTGCAGACACCCAGGCCCTGCTCTGGAGAGCTCACACAGTGGATCAGCAACTCTGACTCCAGCAGCCTGCGTGTTACACCACAGTCTCAATCCCCACCAGCCTTGGTTACAACTACTAGCCAAGTGACCCCAAAATACCCAGAGTCCTGAACTTCCCCAAAACCATCTGCCCTGAAATGTCCAGCCCTTTCCTGGACCGCTCAGAAGTAATAAGGTTAGTTTGTTCCTTTAAAGAAACAGTACCCAGCAGCTTGCCACATTAACTGGAGTTAACAATCCCTTCAGTTCAAATTCAGCACTAGGTTGGTTTAGATTAAAATAAAACCAGTTTACTAACAGGACATGGGTTAAATGATGCCAAGTAAAAGAAATGAAGGTAGAGATGGTTACAAGCAAATAAAAAAGAAAAAAGCTTTCTAGTGACTAAGACTTAACAAATCAGTCTCGCTTCAAGGTGGATTTCTTTCCAACAATGGCTGACTCCCAGTCAGGATCTTCCACAGGCGCTGGTTTCCCTTGTCTTCATAGTTGGAAGATCTTTCCCTAAGTAGGTATCTCACTTAGATTCAGTTCCTGGAGACTTCATCCGCCTTTATCAGCTTGCAAGAGCTCTGGGCTGGCCCCTTATGTCTGTCCAGTGATGGATGACAAGATGGCTTCTTCTCTCTTTCTGTTTTCACAAACTCACTGCTTGTTCCCCAGACTCAGGATAACTTCATGTTGGTCTTCCTTGATGGTGGACTACCTATCCCCTTACTGATTCATATGTAAATTGAGCTTCCATTTTTTTGGTCACACCTTGCTTAATTTCATTAGAGACAGGTAAATAGCTGTCTTCTCTTTAAGGCATGATATCATTGAGTATCGATATTTCCTCATTTTGTGTTACTTCATAGATTTCACAATGATCTTAATTGCCAGTGTCATTAGCTTTCATAAAAGATCTTACAGTAATATTGTATACAACATGGATCAAGTATTATAAATCAGTTGATTCAATTACTTACGTGAGGTTTAGACCTCAGGGTCAGCCTCTGGAGCCTATCTCCCTAGGTTGGTGGCTTTACCTTTTATGTAAATATGCCTTTATTGTCTCAACCTGACAACCAGGCTGGTCAGACAAACAAAGACATGTTCCTTTGTCTAAGGCAGATTGAGCTTATAGTATTGCTTGCCAAACATAATTCTAGCACATATTCATGACTCTTCGTATGATCCCTGAACATACACCATGCAATAATATTAATGATCAGTGAGCTACTCATTTTCCAACGATATCTTACCAGAGACAGTTTAGATGCAGACTATGACAATGTGTTTGGCATAGTGAGTATGTCAGACCTGACAAGAGCTGCTGACGCAGAATAGTGAATGACCAGTGGGCCTCTGTCACACCCATCTCATGCCTGAGTAGACCCTGGAGACCAACCTGCCCTTTTTATCCCTAGAGGTGTGGGCATGCATCAGTGCCGATTGGCAGGCCAGAACGAGAGAAGTATGTCCAGCTCTGAGGAAGACTTCAGCCTTCAGGGCTGGCACCTCTCTTGGCCTTCACACCTTGAGTGAATAACTGCTCCATGTCTCTGCCCTATTCTCATCTGCTCCTTGCCCCTTTCAGGAAGCAAGTCCTGGGAACCAAGGTGGATGCTGAACGGGATGGTGTGAAGGTCCCCACCACGTTGGCAGAGTACTGTGTGAAGACCAAGACTCCAGCCCCAGATGAAGGCTCAGACCTTTTCTACGATGACTACTACGAGGATGATGAGATGGAGGAGGAGGCAGACAGTTGCTATGGCGATGAGGATGATTCTGGCAATGAGGAATCCTGACGCCCTTCTGGCAATCGCAAAACTTATCATAAACTATTGAATTTTACCTCAACTAGGACACACAAACTGGCTTGAATTTAGGATCTGTCAGCCCTGAAATTAACTCTCTACCTCACAGGGAGACTGTTCTGCTGTAAAGGAAAAAACACAACTGTCTTTGTAAAAACCCTGTTTTATAAACTTCCATGGCGTGGGGGGGGCCGAATACATGGAGCGTTTAGAAATCCACCTTGAGCTGGGAACCTAGCAAGCCCAGTTACACTAAGGAGACAGTGACAGACAACCTGGCAAATCATGTGTGGCGCTTGGGGATGTGTGTCTTTGTCTTAAATCCTGCACAGGAGAAATAGTTTCCGAGAAGTTGCAGTGTTGGTGAAAGGTTACTTGCAGGAGGTGGAGAGATTGGGGAAATGTGTGTGCTTATGACTAGTTCACTGCAGTCTATGAACCAATCGATATGGGATAGATCATAGCAGTAACTGGTCCCTCCCCTGCACTTCGTTTTTAAAGATTCAGCTTTTTCATCCTGGTGTGGCTCTGCAAAACCAATCCAGGCCATCAGAGGGCAGTATGCTCAAAAGGCTGCCCGGCCAGCATTGGAGTCTTAGGCCCTAGAGAGTAGGTTAGCTGCTTTCTGCCACTGTACATGGGAGCCTCTCTTTTGCAATTGCCTAGCTTTGGGCAGTGGAGCCTAGTGTGACGCTAGCGGGGATGGGGAGAAGTGAAGAGTGTTCCAGGGCAGAACATCAGGGCTGCGCTGACAAGCCTGGGGGGGGGGGTGTTAGTTCTTAACTGGGGGGGGGCGTTAATTTTCAATCTTTTGGCTTCTGTTTTTTGCGAAGTATTTAATAAAGTACTTTCAGGGAATAGCCGTGTGGCATGTGAACACTAGGGAATGCTGCCTCAGCATGGTGTGGTGCTCTGCCTCTGAGGTTTAGAGACTTGCCTGTGGGACTTGAATATTTATCTCAAGTCTTCCAAGGCTACAACAGCAATTGGGGGTGGGGTGGGGGAAGAGTGATCTCTGTGGTACACAGTGCAAGCTGCCCTGAGTGAACTGGAAAATGGTCTAGGTAACAGAGCAAGGCCAATACATAAGCATCTGCTCCATGTGTTGGGGGTGACAAGTGGGAGCCGTGGAATAGGTTCCTGCTGTCTGTAACAACTATAAGTTGTTACAGACAGCTATAGACAACTATAAGTGATAAACTGTATCCCCCACCACTGAGGGCTAAGGATTGTTCAGCCAAGGACTTTGTCATCCCCCCAGCAGGATCTGGTCTGTAGGGCACTTAGGCTGCTGCCCAGGCAGGTAGGCTGTCAATCTCTGCTGTTCAGCAGGGGTTGCAGGTGTAGACCAGCATCTGCTGGGATGTTGCAGTCTCTGACTGTCTATGTTACAGAGCCTCTGCCACCATAGCGATGTTGACACAGCTGTGACTGCATAGTCCTGGGTGTAGGTGCAGCTTGTAGGAAAACCACTTCCACAAATGTTAGCCATGCTGACCGAAGCCCTTTTCTGGCAGCATAGCTGCATCGCATGGGGCATCGTCCTCCAGACAACTGGAGGATCGCTAACGCAACATCTGTTTTTTTTCTAAAAGGCTACAGGAGCCATTCTGGCAATTAGTGGCTGGTAAGTCTAACTTCAGTACCAGGCAAATTGGGTGAACAGAATAGTCACACCATGTGAAACCTGTTGTTGGGGAAGAATCAACTCCTCTCTTGGAAAGGGAAATCCTAATCTATCTGAATTCTTTGTGGATGTCAACAAGCATGTGGACAAGGGTGATCGTGTTGATACTGTGCCTGGGCTTTCAGAAAGCCTTTGACAAGGTCCCTCCATAAAGGAACATAGGAACCTCAGAACGCCCACACTGGGTCAAACCAAAGGTCCAGCCAGCCCAGTGTGCTGTCCTCCTACAGTGGCCAGCACCAGATGCCCAGAGAGAATGAACAGAACTGGGAATCATCAAATGATCCATCCCCTGCCCCCCATTCCCAGCTTCTGGCTCTTAAGTACAATCATGGGACGAGGGAAAGTCCTCTCATGGATCAGTAACTTTCCTATTTTTTAACCAAAGTATAGAAATAAATGGACAGTTTTCACAATGGAGAGAGGTGAAGGGAAGGCGTTTGACTGGGACCTCTGCTGTTCAACATATTCCTAAATGACCTGGAAAGGGGGAGCTGAACAGTGAGGTAGCAAAATTTGCAATGCTATAGAATTTGTCAAGGCAGTTAGGATCAAAGCTGCCTGCAAAGAGTTACAAAGGGATCTCACAAACCAGGGTGACTAGGCAGCAACATTCAATATTGATAAGTGCAAAGTAATGCACACTGGAAACCATAATCCCAATTATATATCCAAAATGATGAGTTTTAAATTAGCAGTTACCACGCAAGAAGGAGATCTTGGAGTCGCTGTGGATGGTTCTCTGAAAATAGCAGCAGTCATAATTGCTAACAATGTTAGGAGCCATTAGGAAAGGGATAGATAAGGCACAAAATATTATAATGGCACTTTATACATTCATAGTATTCCCACACCTTGAATACTGCGTCCACTTGTGGTTGCCCTGCCTCCAAAAAGAGCTATTAGAATTGGAAAAGGTACAGAGAAGGGCAGCAAAAACAATGAGGGGGATGGAACAGTTTCCATATGAGGAGAGATTTACAAAGAAGGACTATTCAGCTTAGAAGAAGAGATACCTAAGGCGGGGCTGTGATCTATAAAATCATGAGTGGTGTTGAGAAAGTGACTAGGAAAGTGTTGTTTATCCCTTCACCTAAAACAAGAGCCAGGGGTCACCCATTTAAATTAACAGTCACCAGGTTTAAAACTAACCTAAGGCAGTACTCCCCACAATGCGCGGTCAACCTGTGGAATTTGTTGCCAGGATATTGTGAAGATCAAAAGTATAAACGGGTTCAAAAAAGAATTTGATGAGTTCATGGTCTATCAATGGCTGTCAGCCAGGATGGTCAGGGTTACAACCAGGGCTTAATTTGTGCCAGGGTTGACCCCTGGCACCTCAACTTGGCAGTTCAGAGCCCCAGCACCTCTGGGCTTGCCATGTCAGTTATGAAAGTGAAAAAATTGCTTGAGCCCCAGCACCTCGTTCATTACAAATTAAATGCTGTCTGCAACCTCATAGTGACTGCAGCATTGTTTCCCCCGCAATACTTGGAGCCAGAGTTTGAGCTGCCCTGCAGGCTTTTGGGGTTGCAGCCTCTATGTTATACCAATAAAATAAAAACCAGCAGGATCTTATTAAAGGAAAAAAGGCAAAATACCACATTTATTGTGAATACAGAAAGAATCATAGTAAGCAGTTAGTTATAGCTATAACATTCCATTCAATCTCATATTTATTCACACATTCATTCATACAAACACACACACACAGGTTCTGCAAGGTTGTTATCATAGTTACCAGCCTTAGAGTTGCTCATGCCAAGCCACTGGCCAGGTGGCCTGGACATGAGGAGGGAGCAGGGCCTTGTCAGATGCTCATCTGATGCTCCTGGAAGTTGGTTTGCAGAATCAGACCCCAAAGTTCTCACTTTTTAGAGTCTATTTTTATAGGAATTTCTTTCTATGCCAGTCTATGGGAATTGCTTCATCATGCTGTTGCTGAATCAATCAGCAGATAGCACATTCCTGACGGCTCTGTGCTGCTAGATGTTATCTTGTTCTTTGGTTCTCCCATTCTTGCTGGTTATTTCCACTTGACGCCTTCTTCAGCCGATGGGCACTGGATTCTTAGGCTGGCACCTCCCTGAGGTTATTATCCGCACCAAGCATCCATCCACATACATCCTCTATCTCTATTTTAATCACAATTGTTAATACAACAAAAAGGCGGGGAGTCTCTGGGTGCTGTTTCTGTTGTTACAGAGTATTGCTTTGAGTCTCTCTCTCTCTGTGAATTGCTTTGAGAACAGACTCTGTCTTAGAATGTATTAACACAATTAGCAGCTTGCAAGTTTCACACATAGAGGGAGAGAAACAGTACCAAAAACCAAGAGACCTCTTAATTAGTAATACCCTGGAATTTAAACTATGAGGAATCAAACTCATTTGTGATTTTAATACAGAACTTCTTTAATATGATCCAACATCTACACCTGACTCTGCTCCCTTCTACCTGCAGCTGGACAGGGAGACCTCGAGTAAAGGGATAGTTCATTTAACTCCCCAGGGGCCTGGGAGCAACTCCTTGGAAACTGTAGCTTGGCTAAAGCTCCTGTACTCTTCATGGAAGTGGCGGCTGGTGGGCTCAGGCTGTGAGAACAATTGAAGGCCATGGTCTGCGTGAAAGGGACTATGGAGGAATCTTGCTTCTGTCAGGTTAGAACGTAACTAATAGTCTGGCCAGGAGAGCAGCTTCTGGACTGATGGACGTCGGTTGAGGGCTTGCTGTATTATGGCGTCTAGGGGCTGAGGCGAGATAATGGGTGTCTCTTGGGCTGATGGGGAACCCTCGGGCACCGAGCATTCCCTGCATTGCACTTTGCTTTTTACTTGTCACCCGCTAACTTTCCGTGGCTGAATCCAACAGTGCGTGGCACTTGTGGAAAATCCAAGGCCACCGGACACAACTGCTGCCCTTGTGAGCAGAAGTGGTAGAGAGCTTCCCCCAGCCTAGAAGTGGTACCCCCAGGTGGGGGGAGGCCAGAAGCCTGCACTGCCACTGCTCAGATCAGGGATCGCCTGTGGGTGGCTAGGGCAATCAGGGGGGCAGGGCTGATTTCACCTTCCCACTAGTGGCGGGGGATGGGGGGGTGTCTGTCAATGTCAAATTTCTACACTAGAGAAGGAGATGGTTCTTGAAATGCAACACCTGCTGATCTGGATTTGGGGGATCCTGGATTATCCCAGGATAAGAACCTTCATTTCTTGGAGCCCCAAACCTGCAGGGCTGTGCCCCGTTGGGCCTGTCCAGTTCCATTCCTGAGCTTCCCTCTGTGTGCCCACCAACGCTTCCAGGAGCTGAGAGGGTAACCAGGGGAACCTCGCCGTGTAGCCTGAGCCTCTAGGGGCAAGGGGGCCTCAAGCTCTAAGTTGGCATGTCATCTCCCCCGCCTCCAGGTGGTCCCGCTGGCGGTGATGGAGCAGAGCGGCTGGCAGGGGGCCCCTCCTATTTGCAGCCTTGGTGTGGGGAGATTCTTGGGGGCCTGCATGTGCTGAGGACGGAGCAGGGGAGACGGGGAAGTGACTGGCCTGATAAAGCTCAATGCATGGGGGACTGTAATGTGCTATCTGATTTGCCCCTAGCTGTTAATCCACAGAGGGGGAGAGGGGGCTTGAGATCTGGCTCAAGGGTTTGGGGAAAGGCTCTGTGTCCCAGTCTTTTTGGCGGTGGTGATGCTAGTTCAGATCCAGCTCATGCCACTGGTGACTAAACGCTGCTGTGCGATAGAAAAGAAAGGGCTTGGGTCTCTGTGCCAGTTGTGGCTAATGGAGCTGGGGTGGGAGTCTGAGCCCAAGGACTGAGTGGGCCCTAGACTGACTTCCCACCGACTGGGGGGGGAGGGCATTGCTGGTGTGACTGGGTAAATAGGAGGCAGTGAGTCTGAAGGACTAAATTCACTTCAGTGTCTCTCTTAGGTACTTACCTGGCCCCCAACATTAGTATCTGAGCACCTCACAATCTTTAACATTTCTCCTCGTAACTTCCCAGTGCGACTGTTCCCATTGTACAGAGGGGGAACTGAGGCCCAGAAGGGCCAAGTGACTCACCCAGGGTCACCAGATGGTGTTGAAGCTGGGTCTCTCAAGTCCTCGTCCAGTGCCCTAACCATTGGACCATCCTTCCTCTTCCCCCTTTCAATCTGTCCTCCATCTCGCTTTCCCACTTTCTCTTCCCCCTTCTGGGACCCCACTTAACACTGATCAGCACAAGCCATGATCTACAATCAGCATGATAGGCTTGAGAGGGGAGCTGCTGATGCTTGCAGCGAGATCTCTGGGTCTTGCCGCTGTCCCTGCCCTGCTGTTCCTCTTTTGACTTCTCTTTTTTGATTTACAGATCTTCACTTTGTAGCTTTGGTGCTTCAACATGACTGTAATGATGGATTCTTGCCACAGGGCTGGGAGCTGAGTCACTAGGGTTCGATTATTGACTGCCAAGTTTCACTGAGAGACTACCCACTGCTTCCCTGTGTGAAAACAGGGGATCAGAGCTGTTCCAGCATGGGTGTGTGAGGTTTATTCGCAAAGCACTGAGTCACTTCTATAGCAGTTTCTCTCAAAATGTGTGGTTGTGTGATGGGCTTATGGTGAATACACACCACTTGCCATGTGGCCAATACATCCTACATCATAACTAAGAACCCAGAAATCTTTCCCTAAGCATAGGTTTTACCACTTCACTCCTGCTATTGATTTTACAATGCAAAGTGCTCTGATGGGCAGCAGGATGAAACCTGAAGGATACAGTGTAGACTCTGTCTACATTGCGGAACTTAAAATGGGGCGTGTTAGGGCTAGGCAGTATATAAATGTTTGTTCCTGCTCAGCCCTGTTTTCTGTATGGCTGGGTCAGATCCGCTGATTGCCGTGACCTAAACAAACTTCACCTCCTGTTATAAAAGGATCATCCTAGTTAGGATTCCTGCACCAACTTGAACTCAGCTGTGCTTTCCTCAACTTCGCTTGGTTCCAATTCCATGAATGTGTCTGCAGCTGAGTAATTCTAGCCAGCAGGACCAGGCATGTTTAGAAGTATTTGCTGAGCAGGGCCTTAAGTTACAAATTCTTCAGTGCTGGGATTGTCTTATGCTGAGCCCTGAGCTTGATTATGGAGCAAACTGGATTCTGTAGTGCCCCCTGAGTCTGTTCTGAATGCAGCACCTTAATTGCTGGAGACGATAGGCAGAAAGATTTCAACATCTCTCGGCTCCCAGGCTGAGTTTGCAGCATGAGCAGCTGGGGAAGTGTCCGGATATGAAAACATAGGCACTGGAATTGAGAATTAAATGCAAGTCCTGGCTCAGTGTTTGTGTTCAAAGTCACGTCTCTGAGGGCAGATGCACCAGCAATCCCTTCAACATGGGGCAAGAGTTCAGAACTCAAACCACCTTGGGATCCGGTGCTGTCCTGCAGGTGGTAAGCTTTGCCAGTCTCTCTCTAGTATCTGAGCTGCTGAGACTCAAGAGGCTGGAAGTTTCTTCCTCTCAGCCATTATGATCAAGCTTGGTGTGTGGTCCAGAGTGTGTTGGCTGAACAAAAGGGACGCCCCTTGGGATAATGGCAGTGCTTGTTTTAGCAGTGAGCTGGCTCTAGAAATGGATGGGGCCCTATTGCATTCTCCCTTAGTGCAGAACCTGTCTGCTCCTGGTGCTGTTGCTAGGCTAATCCATCCCCCTTAGCTCTGGCTAATGGGTCTACACTGATTTGTTTTCCTTCCAAGCTTGGTCCAACTGATTTTTGTCTCTAGTGCTCAGGTGTCATGGACCTGACCCATGCCTGCCTTGACATGTGTGCCTTGAGCCACTGAACTTGGGCAGGGGGAGGCAATGGGGTTGCTTTAGAAGGCCCAGTACATGCATTAGACAGTCCATCCCCCGAAGAGCTTACACACTAAATAGAGAAGGCAGGTAAATGCTGGGAGGAAGGCAGGATTACCTCCATTGTTCAAATGGAGAAACTGAGGCACAGTGAGTGATTTGCCAAGGTTCACACAGGGAGGCTCTGGCAGAGCTGGGAGTTGGACCAAGGTCTCCTGGCTCTCTGTCCAGTGCCTTCACCACAAAACTCCACCTTTCCTTTGCAAGCTAGATGTCCTAATCGTGTGGTCTGTGTGTGTGAGTGACACAATGGGGTCCCAGCCCTTAACTAGAGGAACAAATAATTTGTTCCCCCTCCCAGGAGTCTCTCGAGTTTCCCTTCTCTGGATAGCCTCACTCTGAAAACTCCCCTCCCTCTGTCCCTGACTCCACCTGATGCTGGAACTAAAATGCCTCCTCCAAGTTAATCATGGAGAGGGAGAGCCAGCAAGCGGTGGATGAGCGATGCTTCCCAGGGAGAACACAAGCAAACGCATCTATGGCCCTGCACAAAGGGGCCTGTTCATTGTCACTTGTTGCTACGTGAGTGGGGACAGTTCTGGCCTCTTGCCCGTTCTGCTAGTTCTGTCCCAACCACGGGGCAGCCCTGCGGGGAGGCCAAAGGGGGGGGGGGTGTGGCTAAGAGAGAAATAGGAAAAACAAAGATCCAGGAGATGCTGCCTCTCTGGACTCTTCTGGTGTTTTGAGCCAAGAGGGTTGCTTAGGCTGACTGTTCTGTCAGCTCTGGGGCAGACAGTCTTCCTGGGAACATGGATGAGGTCCAATCTCTGCTGGGTCCGCTCAGCCCCACCTGCCTCCCTAGATAAAATGCCTCTCGAGAAGGTTACTGCTTGCATCTATTATCTTAGTGCCCAGGAGCCGTGGCTCATGGATCACAACCCCACTGTGCTAGGGGCTCCACAGAACAAAAAGACAGTCCTGCTCTTAGTTTTTCAGAGAAGATCCTTTAAAAAATGCAAGGTCCTGTCTGCTCTGAAAGAGCTGATGAAGTGGGTTCTAGCCCACAAAAGCTTATGCCCAAATAAACGTGTTAGTCTCTAAGGTGCCACAAGGACTCCTCGTTGTTTTTGCTCATTCAGACTAACACAGCTACCACTCTGAAACCAGACAGGGCAGGGGGCTTGACTAGGAACTCTACAACCGGTTCCTGCTTGCCACCCCAGAGGTGGCTGCATTTCAGCATTGTGCTGCATGTGTATGGTTCACGAAGCACTTTAGAATCATTCCAGAGGGACAGACGGACAGTGGCATGTCCTGAGAGCCTTTAGGCTGGAGAGAAATGGACAATGCAATTCCTTAATGCTCGAGTGGGATGTTCAGAAAGCCATGCAACAAAAGCATAACGTGCAGCAAATAAAAGGGCTTTGAATAAGCCAACATGCTAAAAATAGCAGCAAAGAAATGGTAAACTGCAGCACTTAAACAGTTTGGGTGTAAAATGCTTGGAGATCTGCCAATGAAATGCTCTAAAATTACTGTATTTTTCTCTTCCTTGGTCAGTCTTTCTTATGGGCTGTGGATCAAAGCTGGGATGCCTTTCTCTTCTGAGCTTTATTTTTACAGACACTATCTTAGGAATTTTTAAAAACTTCTTTCCTGTATCTTTGCTACTATCCAGGTTTCTAGACATATTACTACTTTCCCCCCCTCTCTCACCATATCTTGTTCAGACACAGTTCTGCAGACACTGGGTTGCTCACTCTCATGATTTTACAGTGGGCCTCACTAGATGTGTTGTGGGTTTTTTCTTAAAGCTTCAGCTCCTGGAGTCATGTGACTCAGTGAGAATCTTGGCTTTCCTTTTTTGAAAAGTACGTTTCGAATAGAGCTGGTCAGATTTTTCAGTGGACAATGTTTCTGGTGGCAAAAGCTGATTTGATTAAATCAAAACATGGTGGGAACATACTGGGATTTTTTTTTGGGGGGGTTGAAAGTCCTGATAGGAAATGATCAAAGCATTACTTTTGATGAGTTTGAAATGTTTCATTTAGTCTTCTAATTTAAATATATAAGTCAAAACAAATGTTTTGACCTCAGCTAAATGTTCTAGAATGGTTTGTTTCATGAAGAAGTCAGCACTTCTTCTTTGGACCCATGCTGGGTGAAATTAAATGGCAAAATCTCAGAATTTCACATGGGATGCAACCTTTTAAAAAAGAAAAAAAACAAAAAACAAAAAAAACCAGCTCCAGTTTCTAAGCCTCATGGTAGCAGAGAAAAGCCTGAAAACACGACCTGAGTACACGCCAAAGCCTGAAGGCAAAGTAGAAGAACCCACAAGTACTCCTTTTCTTCTAGCTTCTATTATTTTTTAAAATCTCATGATTTTACTGGGGCTTGACTCATGATAGTCAAACCCGTGGGACTTGGCGATAGGGCAGACCGCTGTAGCTTGCTCCTTTCACATCCAGCGAGTTGAGTCTCAGGAAATGCAACCATGGAACAGACCAACACTTCATGTATCCTACCCCCTACAGGGGCCTGCTTCAGCGGAAAGTCAATGCACCTGGCCATTTGCTTGGTGTGATAACCACGCTGAAAGGGGTGGACACATCCTTCCTGATCCTGCCCTCCGCCTGATAATCATCTTCAGCTTGAGGCACGATCCTAGTGGCTTGAGAAACACTGCAAGCTTCCCAAACTTTCTATAGTGGTGGGTGTGACCTAAACCCAAGGGATATCCTTTGCCTTTGAAGTCAACTTGCCCCTGGCTTTGACTTTGTTATGCTGCCAGTGCATTGTTCTCTTCCATGGCCCCCCCCAGTGCCTCCCCTGCTGTTTAAATATTCTCTTCTGGGCTGACAGATGATGCCAAGACCAAAGCAGCTCTGAGGACCAATGAAAGGGCTGATGGGGGAGGTAGAGGAATGAGAGGCACTATCTGAGAACCAAGCATCCTTCACTGCAGCTGGAAGCCCTTAGATCCTCTGGCTAACGAGCACATCATCACACTGTTATAATTAGCTTATCTGAGCTGTTTCTTCCCTTCCCCTTCCTTCCAATTAAATCTAATGTTGCAAATTGCTTTCTGTAAACAACAATCCACTGTGCGGGGCATTAGGGGAAGGGATAGAGTTCTCAAGAAGGGCTGGCCATCTCTGCTGTCTGACTCCTGTCCTGTGTGGTCACCGTTCATGCTGTGCTCAAGTGCCATTGGAAGGCTTGGTACTGCCGTTTGCTAATGCAATGGCCTCGTGTGGTTAAAGGGCAATGCGCTGATACCTCTAGAAGTGCCTCAGGTGAAAGGACACAGCATTTAGTGTGGGTGAGAAACTTGCTCAGGGCCACACCCATCTCTTAAAACCCTTTACAAGAGGAGGCACCTGCTGACCTAGGTTCCTTCCATAAAAATTAAAGTTTAACACGTGCCTATAAGAGAAATGGTTGGAGGTGGCATATGAAGGAGTCAGGCTTGTTGTTGACCTGGGATACAAAGTCCCCAGGCGTGAGACTTGGGGGAGAAGGGGTGATAATCATTAACGGGAGTCTTTTGCTGCTGGAACAAACCAGCCTTCCCCAGAACTTGTATTCCAACAGTGTTGCCTTTAATCCTGCATGACTGGTCCTTGTCCTGCACGAGCCACTCCCATTGACAACATTCAGGCTTGCAGGATCCACACTTCTATATACAGGAATCTCATCTCTCCCTTCCCCCACTAAAATGCAGCCACTTCTGGGGTGGAACACAGCAGCTATTGAAGCACTCACAGCAAGCCCAAGCTTGTCTTAACAACCGTGTGTTTAAAGACAAGTGTGGCTATTTGGAGGGGCTTAC
Source organism: Lepidochelys kempii (assembly GCF_965140285.1). Lineage (NCBI taxonomy): Eukaryota > Metazoa > Chordata > Testudines > Cheloniidae > Lepidochelys > Lepidochelys kempii. Next base: position 13,672,805 of record NC_136404.1, read on the forward strand.
AGACGGACGATGGATGGGACGGGATGAAAAGCAAAGTGCTAGGGCAGCTATGTTCAGGAAACATGCTGTTTCCATAGTTCTTGCTCTGCCTTTTTAGCTGTTCTTTTTCTAATTAATGTTCAGCATCAACATGTGGAGGATGGTTTAAGCTGGCAGTGACGAATGGAAAACCTGGGAGGAGGGGCAAAAAGTTTAGATGGGGAGAATGTAACAATCTGAGCTGGAATTTGGCCAGGATGTTCATCTGTAGGGGGCCCTAGGAAGAGTGTAGTGATCTGCAAATACAGACCTGGTCAAAGTGCTGGGGGGGGGGAGGAGGGGTAGTTTGTTTTTAAGGCCATTTCTAAAGCAGCCTCTCACCATCCAGCCCTGGTAAGTGAGGGCCCTGGCTGCTGCAGAGAAGACACTGTCACCGTGGAGGTCATATCTCTCTAAGCTTGTTCACAAAGCCCCCAAGAAGCTGTGCGGTTGCCCATGTGACTTCTATGGTAACAGGCACTGCTGAGGCAACCCCCAATAAGAACCCACCCTGGCCTGCGACAAGCAACAGACTAGCCGTGGATCATGGCTTTTTCCTCCAGCAGCCAGCAATTAAAGCGGCCCTGCGTTCCAGACTTCTGTAGCCAGGTCTCTCTGAAAGTTGGTATGTGATCTTTACAAACAGAACAAAGCAGGGTGATAGCGGGATCCCTAGTATATACAGGGTACAGAGGAAATATATCTGCTCCTAGATGTTTGTATCTAACTGGCAAAATGTACAATCTCCGGTGCTACTTTGGGGCATCTGAAATGCTTTGTCACTAAGCTTAAGACGTTTGCAATTTTTGGCACTGAGGCTGCTGGAGTAGATGAGGTTAGTCTCAGCCAGATTCCGTCCCTGGATCTCTCACTGTGTTATCCATCAGTTTACACTTTAAGCTGCCCTACAAATGGACTGTCTCGTCTGTCATGTCTTGTACAGCTCCAAGTACACTGGCAACACTTAATAGTATAAATGCTATAGTGGATGATGTTAGTGCAGCTTAGAAAGTGACATGCATTGGGGTTGGAAATCTTTAACCATACACAAGTCCTTCTGTGTGTCTTTTAATTCAAAGCTGATTTTTTGGGTTGGAACAAACTGAAAATAGCAAGTGCCCCACTTCAGCTGTTCTTGTTCAACCGAAACTAGACTAGGCTGGTCGATTTCACTGTCCTTCTGAGGTGTTTTCACTCTCTGATTATTACCAGTTACATAGCACCAAGAATGTGCTGGGAGCTTGACAGCAAATGGTTTGTCCAGAAGAATGTACAGTCTCAGATCCCGATCCTGCCAGCTGTTAAACTCGTGAGGGAATTTGGGCCTGCATGAGTCATCCCATTAAACATTGTGGGATTCATTCACATGTACAGAGCCTTCCAGGTGCCTAAGTGCTTGTCTACATTTGAAATGACACAGCTGGAGCTGCACTGCTATAGCACTTCAGTGTAGACACTATCTACGCCAACAGCAGGGGTGCTCCTGTAGGCATAGGTCATCCACCTCCCCATGAGGCAGTAGCTAGGTCAACAGAAAAATTCTTTGTCAACTTAGTGCAGTCCACACTGGGGGTTAGACTGTTACAGCTGCGCCTCTCAGGGGTGTGGACTTTTCACACCCTGGTACACAAACGTAGCTACGCTGATGTAAGTTTTCAGGGTAGACCAAGCCTTAAGTGAGTGCAGATTTGGGCCCAATCCTGCAAAGGGATATAGCTGGGTGGATACTTATGCCCATTTGCAATCCCAATTAAACCAATGCAGTTCCACATAAGATGAAATTCAGGCTACGTCTACACTACAGCCTCTGTTGGCAAAACTTACGTTGCTCAGGGGTGTGAATATTCAACCTCCTTGAGCAACATAAGTTACACTGACATCAGCGTTTGCATGCATAGCGTTATGTCGACAGGAGAACTTCTCCCACCAGTGTAGCTTATGTCGCTCACAGAGGTGGGGTTTTTCATGCGAATGGGAGAGCTCTCGCCTGCTGGCATAGAGCATCTTCACCAGACGTGCTGCAGTTGTACTGGGACAGCTGCACCGCTGTACGGATAGACATGGCCTCAATGAAGACAAGTGCAAAGTACTTCACTTCGGAAGTTAAAATCAGATGCGTAACTACAAAATGGGGAATAACTGGCAAAGTGGTAAGACTGCTCTAAAGGATCTGGGAGTTAAAGTGGATCACAAATTGAATATGAGTCAACAATGTGATGCAGCTGCAAAAAAGGCTTATGTTCTGGGCAGCATTAACAGGAGTCTTGGATGTGAGATGGGAAGTAATTGTTCAGCTTTACTCAACAGGGGTGAGTTCTTTTTGCTGATACAGACTAACCCAGCTACCACTCTGAAACCTGTCAACAGTGGTGAGGCCTTTGCTGGAGTATAATGTGCAGCCTTGGCCGCCCCACTTTAGGAAAGACTTGGCCAAATTGGAGGGAGTCCAGAGCAGAGCAACAACAATGATCAAAGGTTTAGAAAACCTGACCTGTGAAGATAGATTAAAAAACTGGGCATGTTTACTCTTGAGAAGAGAAGACTGAGAGGGGATCCGATAACAGTCTGCACATATGTTAAGGACGGTTACAAAGAGGACAGCGATCAATTGTTCTCCATGTCCACAGAAGGTAGGACAAGAAGTAATCAGTTAAAGTTGCAGCAAGGGAACGTTAGGTTAGATATTAGGAAAAACTTTCTAACTATAAGGATAGTTAAGCACTGGAATGGGTTACCAAGAGAGGCTGTGGAATCCCCATCAGTGGAGGTTTTTAAGAACAGCTTAATAAAAATCTGTCAAGGGTTAAATATACCTGGGGGGCTCAACTAGGTGGCCTTTTCCAGCCCCACATTTCTGTGAATCTGTAACAGCACCCGGTACTATTGCCCTAGGTACTACCGTGGTGCAGAGGATGTTCCAGCGGGTAGGACTTTCTGCACTTCCCTTCGGATGAAAGGAGCTAGGTATCAAAGCACCTTATGCAGGCGGGCAATGTTATTGTACCCCCTGTAAAAGGCTAGCAGGCTCTGGCCCTGTATGGGAATGTACAGCTCTTCCATTAAATCAGCCAAGGCTTGTATGGTAAAAGAGGCAGGATAAGTACTGCTGAGCCATAGTGACAAATAGGTCCAATTAGGTGGGACCTGGATATAAAGGCGGGTTAGAGGGTGTTCCTGGAGAGAGCCCCAACCATGCTTCTTCACTTGGCGCTGGTGTCATTGACGAAGCCCAATGGAAGTGAGGGATGGGGAACACACAGGGCGGAGGCGGGGCCTTGCAGAAAGGGGCGGGGCTAGGATGTTTGGTTTTGTGGGATTAGAAGGTTGGCACCCCTAAACCCCTGTCCTGGGGCAAGTGACCAGCCACCTGGCCAGTGATGGAGACAAGCCTGGACACAAGTGTCTGCTCCCTCTGCCCTTCCTCCACCCCCCCCCCGCCTGCCTCCCTCCCTCCCTCCCTCCCTCATCCCCCTGCCCCAGGTCCCTGGGCCCTTCCCCCGTCCTACCTCAACCCCCCCCCACGCCCTTCCCCATTCCCTTTGCCCTTCCCCCCTTCGACTGCCCCCTTTCCCTTTGCCCTCCCGCCTCAACCGCCGCCCGCCCTTCCCCCACCCTGCCTGCCTCCCTCCCTCAACCCCTCCCCCGCAGCAGCCCTTCCTCCCCCCCTCATTTGCACCGCACCCTCTCCCTCGCCCTGCAGGCGCACGTGACTCTCCTCATTCAGCCCCGCCCCGCCCTGCTCCTTGAGGACAGGGCCCGGACGGTCACATGTCCCCTCCCGGATTCCGTCCTTCGCTGTTGTCGAAGGTCAGTGGGCGGAGCGGTGCTCGGCGAGTGGGCGGGGCGTCCCCCCCTCCCCACACTGCTGCGCGCGCGGTGATTGGCCGCCTGGGCGGCGGAGGGGCGGGGCTGGCTGCCGGGGTGTGAGGTGACTTGGCGCGCGCCCGGCGCGGCTTTTGGCGGGGCCGGTGGAGCAGCGAGCGGCGTCGGGGATGGGGGCGGCCGGGGCCACGGGGCTGGTGCTGCTGGGAGCGCTGCTGTGCGCCGCGAGAGGCGCCTCCGGGGCAGGTAGGGGCCGACTGGGACCCCCGCGGGAGGGGGGAGGACTGTGGGGACCCCCGCGGGGGGGGAGATGATCTGGGGGGACGACCCTGCGGTGGGAGGGGGGGACGGGGACCCCCGCGGGGGGGGAGATGATCTGGGGGGGGACGACCCTGCGGTGGGAGGGGGGGACGGGGACCCCCGCGGGGGGGGGAGATGATCTGGGGGGGGACTGGGACACCATGGTTGAAGCCCGTGGCAGACCCTGCGGTGGGAGGGGGGACCACCTGTAAGGGGGAGGGGAGACTGGGACCCCCTGGTGGGCGGCTCATGGGGGACCCTACAGCGGAAGGGGAGGGGGGGAGACTGGGACCCAGAAGGGCAGGAGTGAGATCCAGAGGAAAGGGAGGCTTGTGGGGGGACTTCGCCGGGGTTGGGGGGGAAGCAGACTCGCGGGGTGGTTGTGGGTGAGGAGGAGGCCAGGACTCTGATGAGGGGGACCCCGCTGGTGAGGGGAGACTGGGACACCTCTGGGGGGAGCTCTTGTGGGTGGTGGCAGGTGTTGGAGGGGGAGGCTGGGAACAGAGGGACTGTGGTGAGAAAGTTGGGTATGAGGGGCAGACTAGCTTAAGGCAATTCCCCCACCCTTGCTAAAATAAGGTGGGAACTTCCTCAGTTGGAATACTGAAACCCTGAAGGAGTGGGAGCTTGTCTGGGGCACATGTGAACAGGGGGAGTCCCCCCTGGGGCATGGCACATATGGTCCTTGGGTGAGGGACCTGGCATCCTGGGGGAGGAGACTGGGGGAGCTGCAGCTGGGACTGTTGTGTGTGTCGAGGGCCTATCCCACTCTAGGGTGGGGGCCAGCCAGGAGATGGTATCTGGGACTGTTCCTTACTTTCACCCCAAGATAGGATGTGCCCAAACACAGGGACATCTGGGATGGTTACCCTCTTTCCCTAGGGACATGTACCGCCATTTCCCATGATAAGAGGGTGGGGGTGGGATTAGGGGTGTGGCGGAGACTGCTGTCCCAGGATGGCATCTGAGCTGAGGGAGCGTTGGGAAGCAGGTGTGCATGGTCTCCCCAGGGTGAGCTCTCCCCCTGCGGGTGGTCCGCAGAGTAAGGCTGTCAAGGAAATGGTGGGTGGGATGAGTGGGCTATGTGTAAGACCGTTCCACGCCCCCCCAGAAGTGCTGTGAGCTGCCACTTCTCAGCCCATCATCTCCCCTCGGGAGCATGAGTGTACTTGTTGATGGAAACTCTCCCTTAAAATGTTAATCTATCATTAGCATTTTCTGTTTTTAATGGGAAGCTGGTTTGATGCTCTCTCATTTCTCTGTTTTGTTCATTTTGAAATAAAGCAAAAAATAGAGAGAAAACTAAGGAGGCTCCTTGTTGACAGTCTAGTTACTGTCAGAGCATGAGTTAATCAACTCAAAAGGTTTTTCAATAGTAACTGATCTTCAGACTTTAAAACCCTGTAAATGTGTACATGGGACTTCAGTTGGTAATCTGCTAATGGAGCAATAATTCTGCCATTCTGACATGAATCTGATGAAGTGAGCTGTGGCTCACGAAAGCTGATGCTCAAATAAATTTGTTAGTCTCTAAGGTGCCACAAGTACTCCTTTTCTTTTTGCGGATAGAGACTAACATGGCTGCTACTCTGAAACCTGTAATTCTGCCATATGTATCTCTTAAGTGTTTATAATGTACCAGTAGTACCTAGGAATGCCTGTGTAGTGGCCATGTTAAAGATGTGCACTAGCGTGATGTTGGGCATGGCTAGAAATATGACTGTAAATGAGCCAGGCTTTGGCATTTCCTGCTGCTTTGTGACATTTCAGTTTCCCACCTCTTGTGCTGTTATCAAAGAAGTTTGCTGGATTTATTTACACAGAGCCACGGTTGTGCCTTAGGCCATAGTGGGTTTTAGAGAACAAATAAGACCCAGGACTCTAATTCAAGCCTAACACTGCACAGAGTGATGGGAAATGCTTTGTCCTTCAGGGATTGCTGGGTTGGCTTGCAGTTATGGTGTCTTGCCTATTTCACGCTTGTGTGGCTGTGGGATCTTTGGTCTGTGTGTGGTTTGTCTAAATCATAAATACATTTGGTACCTCATGAAAACTCAGAGGAGGCAAATATATGGGGGAGAGAAATGCATGGATAGCAATATAATGGCTTTGCTCTCACATTGCCCCACAGCAAAACTGCATCTTGTTTACGCAGCAGGATTAAAGGCAGAAAATTGTCTGCGTTTATCTCTCTCGCCCCCTTCCCCCCAAGCCTTCCATCCCCTAAGGCTTGGGACACAGTGTCCAACAAAGTAAACTAGAACAGCTGATGTTCTGGACTACATATGGGTCATTTGCATTCCTCCCTCCCCATGTTGTATGCATCTGTAGTGAGCTTGAATTCTTCTGTAAAGGACTGACACTAACCCTACACTTTAATACCTAGCACTGCTTTTCAAAATTAAGGTAATCTGTGGCTCGCATGTAGTATGTGACCGGCTAATGTTTGTGCTGCTGTATGTAAAGGTCTCATTTCCCATGAGATGCTTCGGAAATCAGAGTTAGGACACTAACACCTCTCCGTTTCGGCCCCTTCTCCTCCTCCTCCTGCCCTAGCAAAGCAGTAAGCTTTGGCTAGCATATATCCTCTCTCCTGCAGATTAATTTGTTCTCTTTCAGGTGCGTCAGAGTACAATGGCCTGGCGAGCAACTGGCGCTTCTAGGCAACCTGTCAGTAGTATCGAACTTTCCTAGCTCGTCTTCTGTAGTCACATGTCTCTCCCTTTGGTCAGTTTACATCTGATTTTTGATGCCAATGTCTTTCTGTGATGTGATTTGTCAAGTATTGGTCTTGCTGTAAACTTGTTCTTTTGCTATTGGGCTTTGTCTGTGCAGCTGTGTTTTTTTGTTTTTTGTTTTTGTTTTTTTGCTTAAATAGAGGTCTCTGTACAGGCAACTTCTTTCCTTCCCTACTCTCCATCAAAACCGCATGCTGTAGCTAACATCTTAACGTCAAGAAGGCTTTGAGGGAGATTCCAATAAACCAGTCCATTCTGCAGAGTGCCCTTAACTATAGTGGGTTTCTGCAATGATATGGATTTTCCTGAGCTTTGTGTTTCCAGCTTCTTCTTTCCCAAGGAATGAGACCATGGGCCACAGTGTCTGATGTCAGCTAGGGTGCCAGCACTAGGCAAAGCCCTGGAAAAAATAGTTTAGTAGGATAATTCAGGCCACTATTTGGGCAGCTCGGTAGCTTGTTGCTCTGAGAACTAACTGTGTGGTGTGTCAGTGTAGTTACATCCTGGCTTCTTTTATTAGAACTTTAAAGGTTACAGAATGAGTCTGGCTCAAAACAGAACCTTTAAATGGAGCTCAGTAACCTTCCATTTATAGCTTGGTTCTGTTAATGGGACTGGGATGAAAAAAATCATTAAAACTTGAAAGCAGCAAATATGGAAATGTCTGACAGGCTGGTTTGCTGGTCTGTAGTGATGAGTGTGTAGATGAGAGAAATGACTCGAAATTCTCAGATCTAACTCATTGATTCGCACAAAAAATTGTAAAAAACTATCGTGACTGCATTGAGAGGACATGGATTTAGCTGCTCTTACAAATTCCAGTAGTACATCTGGGCAAATGCTAACAAGTTTTTTTTCTTTCTATTCAGTTCCTTTATGATTCTGTATGAGGAACTTTCCCTCTTTCTTTATTGAACAAAATTAAGCTCCAAACATTTTATAAGTATGTTAACTTTTTTTAAGAAGTATGGATACTGTACGGAGCCCCCTTGACAATGCCTGGCTGTCCAACCACACTTTATCTTTTCCCTCCTTTGTTGCTGTGAGAGACCCACACAAATAGGAAAATTAAGGGCTATCAATAAACAAAATGAGTGGAAGGGGAAGCAAATATTTTTCCTCTATAATCCCTTAATCATGTGTAATGATAGGTTTAAAAGAAAACAGATTTAGACAAATGAGATTTCTGTATGTTAATGGTGGCTCTTCTTAGAACTTTGCAGTGCCAAGAAATAATTTTTTGGCTATTCTTATTGGAAAGAACAATTGGTGGTCCCCTCCTAAAATCTGGGTCATGCTAATCCCACACAGAGGTATCTTGTGTGCATGCTTGGAACCTGCTGTTCTCTGCCAGATTCATGGGGAAGACTGAGGAATTCTGACTCCCGGGAGTTCTCTCACCTCTCACTTGGGTTACTCATTGGCGCTCCCTGAGGTTCTATAAAACATTCCACTTGGCTTTGGGGGTGTGGAGGCTGTATCCAGAGCCTCCATCAGTAGCTGGAACATTCACATATCATTTCCTAGACTGTGGAACAAGCGTCAACCCTATAAGCAAAGGGGTTTTCAGTGCTGAAAAGACAATATTCTGCTCTGGGAGAGGATGGCTGCTAGGCTTAGCCAAAGGGCGATGGACAGTCAGCTACATGTGCCAGACTGTTATAATGCAGCAGCTCCTCCCTCAGCTCAGAGGGAGTGACTGTTTTTAGATGAAGGTGACTTTCATGTAGAGAACGTTATTTAGCATGTCATGTGTGGTTTTTTCCTGTGGGGCACAGCAGAGTTTGAACAGGCTGTAAAATGGCAGAGTCTCATACACTCGTGAGTTCTCCGTTGTCAGAGAATGTCCTGTCCTTTTGCTTGCTTGTTGCCCCTCCTAGTCCAGGGCCAATGGAAACCAAGCAGTTGACGTTGCTATTCCAGTGAGTTGATGCTTGTTGTACCTGTATGTCCTACAACAGCAGGAACTCTCATCGGCTCCAGGAAATGCCATATGCTCTCTTGGTGGCTGTCTTCTGTTCTAACTCATCCAGTTTGCCCCGGTTAGTGCTCGGAGGAGTTTTTGTTACTTCCATAAGCAATAGGGGCGATACTTGGTTACTGCAAGTACTGAAGGGTGTCACATGAGCAATGCAGACCTGCTGAGCTTCTAGCCTGTTTCAATTGTGAATGAGGGGCCCTGTAACTTAAAGAACAATAGTCGTGGAACCACTTATTTTGTTGAGCACTCTGTAGTCAACTTGGATGTGTAGCAGTAACCTTTATTTTAATGGCCCCCATTAAACCAGGCTGTAGTTAAAATGGGACAGGCTCTCACAGGAATGGTATTCGCTTCCTTGACTCTTCAAAATTAGGTAGTTAAGACTGTTTAATCACAGGCTTGTGATTCAAAGTCAAGCAGTCTTGCAAAATCAAGAGAGATTGCCAGTCACAACACACGAACGTACTTGCCCCTTGTGATCAGGCGAATAAAACCTTGCAAAGCTGTATAAATTACTCTCTACTTATTTAGTAGTAGAAGTGGATCCTCATTAGTTCCTCAGTGCTAGAAGTATGCAAAGCTTGGTGTGTAGAGAGAGTAATATCCTCTGATGCCTTTGTTATATATGCATCTTGTGGAGTCCTTTTGGGGAGGGTGGGGGGAATTCCATTGTACCCACATTCAGGCATCAAAAATGTAGAAGCAGCAAAAATTATTACAAAAATTGCATACAGAAATCATATTAGAAAGATCCCTCTCCCATATAGTCATATACACACACACTCTCTCCCCTCCCCTTTCAGGAGTTTACTTGATTACGTAAAGGCTGAATGGCTGAATTGCGTTCCTGTAGGGAGGCCTGGCAGTACCACCGTTAGCATGCAGGAGAGTTGCGCAGTCTCGAGTGACTGTACAGGATGAATGTGTCATAAGTAACCCTAGGTTTTTGATCGATCTTCCTGAAAACCTCCTGACTCAACGCAGTCGTTTTAGCTGACATCACTCAGTATTTCTGCACTGTCCAAAAATGACTGCTCTAGAAATAGGGTATTTCCTGCAAAGCAACTGATAGACCTTGGCAGAGGTTGGGGGGGAAAGGGGAAGGAATATGTCTATTCTACAGTGGTGCTGCTGTAAGCACCGTAGTATAGACACTTCCTATGTTGACGGAAGGGGTCTTTTCGATCTGTAGTTAATCTGCTTCAGTGGACGAATTCTTCCATTAACCTCGCTGTGTCTACACCGGGTGTTAGGTCAACCTTACCAATGTGCTCGGGGTGTGAAATTTTTCAGCGCCCTGAACAGCGTAGCCAGGTCCATCTAATGTTTTAATTTTAGACCAGGCCTTAAGCAATACTTGCCTCTGAACTGGAACAGTAGCTTCTGACTCCAAACAGTTAACTGATTGTCTGTAAGCCATTTTACAGCCAAATAATCTGGAGCGGTGCGGTATCTGGCAGGTCTGACTGCTGTGAGGCTATTGATTTACAGATCCATCTGTGCAGAGCTGTTTTTCCAGATCTTGGAAAGGGTGAAATAGGTGAATCCTCTGGACTTTGCTACCTTGAGCACAAAGGAAACAAGTAAGTTCAGGCTCCTACCCTCTAAGCACTCCTGGAGTCTATGTAGCCTTGACTTATGTAACCTTACAAAGTTGAGCTTGTCTGTGCTGAGTGAAAATTACTTCATTCTCTGTATCTTGAGTTAGCAAGTCAGTTTCGTGCCTGGGCTGGTGAATTTGCATGACTACTTTACAGAGCTGCTATTAACTCTCACGTTGTAACTGCCCTTTTTTTCTTAGCTGAAATATCTGAAACTGTCCACAATAGGGTGATTAAGAGCAAGTCTGCAAGAATTTCTGAAGCAGAACAGATCAGCTAGCACCGAGAAGGCTGGCAGATGTTGCAGTAATTGGAACGCTGAACAATACCACACAGTCACCGTGACTGGGGTGAAAGCCGGACTTTGGCCAATTCTAAAGTCTGGTCAACTGACTTTGGAATATGTGAAGGCAAGGGCAGAATTTGCACGTCTCACATGCTGGACATGGGGACATGTCTTTTTTTATAAAGCACAGAACTCTCTATACAAAAACTTGTTTGCTACATTATAAATGACTCACTTGCCTGTGTTAGTCACCCTTACTCTGTCTGACTGGGGGCTACTGGATCACTTGTGGACACGGGGTCAATTCCACCCTGGTATGACTAGGTGCAAATGCTGCTTAAGTCTGAGAGCAATATCTGCTTACACCAGGGCTGATTTTTAGCCCGTGGTGTGCTATTGATTGGTTCTAGTTTTAAAGGGGCTTGTGTCCAGCCCTCTTCCCTGAAAAAGGTATTTGCTATGATTCAGGATTCTTTTAGGGATAAAAAGTGGTGAGCAATGTGAATCCTTGGCTTTTGTCCCGACCCCAGATCCTTGAAAAGCTCACATTATGGAGTCTTTAAAAGGTTTTTTTTAGTGTGATAGATTAATACTCAAACGGTGGTCTGAGTTCATAGAACTCTCGCCCTTGTTCTAGCCTTGGTGAAGTCATTCAGTCTTCCTGCCTCGCTTTTCCCAATTGTAACGTAGGGATTAGCTAGTTTGTAGAGTGTTTAGAAGACTTAGCGTGACTGACCAAATTCTACATTAAATTCTTAATCTCATCTAACCTAGAGATGTTTGTTTTTTCTTTTTGATCCAAACATGCTTAAAACTGTGAATACCTGGAATAGCTTGATTAATGCCTGCTTTCCTGGTTATCAAAATAGAGAGTATCTTTTTAATGGCAAATTATGCTTGACGCATTCCCCTGGTTATTTGGGGCACTCGCCAAATCACCTTAAAGGGGATGGGAGGGATTTCAGCTATGTTTGAATTACCCATATGTATGCACATGAGTTTATCTCATGCCTTTGATCCATTTTCCTACCAATCTGTGGTTAATCAAGGGTTTGATCTCTTCTGCTGGCGCTGTGATCCTGCAGCCATCCTCACTTCCATAATAGTCATAACCCACAGGGCTGGGGCTTCTTTGTAGGATCAGCTAGGAGTAGAATCTGGACCGTGATAAGAGAAACCATATCACTGCACATATGCTGTAATAGTAAAAAGAAAATGTAAACAGACGGCTCAGATTAGGGTGTTTGTAGCCTTTCAAATGCAACATAATTCACTAGCCCCGGTACAAAATTTTCTTGCCCATTCTACACCAAAAGGCTAATGTAATAATACATCTCACTTGCCTGTCTGAATAATCACTCTCCAGGTGAGAAGAATTTTGGAAGTCACTTTATAATCAGTTTTGCTAGCTCTAGTGTGGAAGCTGGCAGTGGCATGAGTAGGCTCTTGACTCAGTAAAAGAGACAGTGCCTCTCCTATGATCACCTGAAATCATTTGGGTTTTTTTCCTAATGGAAATGCTGCCACCCCCTACTAAAGCCATCCTGCTATGTAATAGGCTTGTGACACACTGGGTCTAAACTCTGCAGCACGGCTCCCTCACTTAAGTTACATGCAGCAGCACATCGAAACATCTGTGACAGCTTCCAGTAAACTCCCAGAAACATGGGGTGGTTTTGTAACTGAATTAAATATGACAAAGATAATTCACCCAGCCCAGAGGATAGGGCATGGGACTGGAAGCAGGTGACTAGAGTCCTATTCCCAGCTGTGCTACTGAATTTGGCTAGTGATGTTCTCTCTCACCTCCCCCACCCAAAAAAACCTCCAAAACTCTGACGTCTCTTTCCCCATTTGCAAAATGGGGGTGATAATGTGCCTCCCACCTTCAAAGTGCCTTGAGCCTTATGAATGACAGGTGGCTGGAAGCTTTGGGAGGAAGAGTCTTGGCACCCAAGATGCTGATAATTTGGCGCTGGGGAAGGGACTGCCTCTTCCTCTTTACCTCCTGCTTCTGGGCTGGCACAGAGGGGGTCAAACTCTTAATTCCACTGTAACCTTCAGTGCTAGCCAACCAGTTCCTCTCAAAATATCCAGCACTGCATTTAACAGTGAGGGGTAAGCGCACGACTAACAGCAGAGTAGTTAACCGTGTTGTCATTAGGTTCCAGAGTCGGTGTCCTTGCCATCCCAATGGGATAGCTGTTGCCTCCCTCTTCTAGGTTCTCTGCATGCTTGGGCAGATAGCACTGCCTTGGTTTCTCTGTTCACATGTGGGGGATGTCCTTTATAGCTGTAAGGGCTAAAAACTTAGCTGCTTCTCTTAAAAATCAAAGCTCAGATTCTGTGGCTGGGGCGCATTCTGTTGCAAAAAAATATATACCTGGTCCTGCCGGCTCAGTTTCCAAACTATTTAAGAACTCCGACACGCTTCCAGGTTTCTTTCTCTTCCACCCCTATGGCAACACTTACTTACCTCCGTGCTCAACATTAAGTTGACAGGGGCTGGTAGCATTGCTATGTAGGGCAGATGGAGAGTCCTCACATTTGTGCTAGGGTGCGTAAACAGTGGCTGTTGTGTTGCATGCGCCACTCTGAGTAGTGTGTGTGAGCTCCCTGTTCGCTGCTGGTTGGGGGGCTCTGGTTCGGTAGTAGTCTGTAAAATGCAGACGAGCAGAGCTGGTGGAAAGCATTGTTTTGGGTCGCTATATCTAACAGCGTGGCTGGCTATAGCGCACGTGGGGTCGGGGGGAGGTGTGCTTGTCTGAAGCAATAATGTGGTTCACCTTCTTAAAACAGCTAAAATCTGTGTGGCTGAATTCTCTCTTTGCACTAACGCTTTGCACTAATACCTCTCCAACTCGTAGCTGGCTTTATAAAGTCACCACTGTCTCAAAAGAAACTGACCGAGGACAGTGTGGAATTGCACTGCGAGGCTCTTGGCAATCCTATCCCTGAGATCCAATGGTGGTTTGAGGGAGATGAGTGGAACGAGACCTATGCTCAGCTCTGGGATGGCGCACGGCAGGACCGTGTCAAAATCAACGCCACCTATAACCTGCACTCTACCAGCTCCATCTACATCGCAAACCTCACTATCAACGACTCGGGCACATATGAGTGCCGGGCTAGCAACGACCCCGACCGCAACCACTTGTCGAAGAGCCCCAAAGTCAAGTGGATCCGTTCCCAGGCGAACGTTTTTGTCATCGAACGTGAGTGGCCGCACTGAGGCCTTGGCACTTGCTCAGACGCTGTGATGTCTTGAGTGTTTTGCCAGGTCTGTCCCCCGCACTTGTGTCCTATGACTTCCTGAAAACTCTCCTCACCCTCCCATCCTGGCTGTAGAACTGAGAGACTCCTACCCTCCTGTGATCCCCTTCACCGTCCGTGATTTGATCCACAGTGGCCCTGCTCAAAAAGGGTTGTGACTTCCCAACCAAAACACGGTCTGACCATCCTGTACCTTTCAGAGCCCAAAGAACTAGAATGTGCTGCTTGTCCTAAGATACCTCCGGTGTCCCAGTGCTGACTTGCAGAATTCAGTCTTGATTCTGCTGGTAGACTCTGCCTTAACCACCACTGACAAACCAGCCCTTCCCTACAGTTCCTTCCAACTTCTGCTCCTGTGACCAGTCTTGCTTTATGCTTTCTTCCTTGCTAGCAGTACGAGCTGTGGGCATCAAATTATTTTTTAGTTTCTGGTGATACAACCATTTTTGAAACGGCCGTATGTGTCTGTGTGACACTGATAGTGTGACTGTAGTTATCTGTACTGTGGAAGTGACCAAACTTTCTCTCACTTAGAGTTAAAAGTCCAATTTTTGAGCTAGAAGAGATCTTTTCCCTCTCAGTAGCTGAAACTTGGACTAACGCATGGAAATCAAATTTAACCTCACTACTGGTTAAATGATGGTATCTTGGCTCTTGAAATCATTGGAACTAAATGGTTGTAGCATTCACTGTGTATGTTCTAGGTGATGCTAATGTTCTAGTTAATGCAAAGAAATCCAGTGGAAGACAATACTGCTGGAGTAGTTCTTAGCTTTTTTTTTTTTTTTACCATCCTTAGTGCTTTTCAGCCCTGTGTGAAATGTTCCTTCAGAGAGGGGTGGGGTGGGAGAGTAGAAGACCTCATGTTTTATATTGGCTGCTTAATAGTTTCCATTGATTGAACTGGTTTCCCAGAGACTCTTTCCTCTCCCTATGAATAGAATTTTTCCTCTAGTGATCACTTAGCTGTGTGACAACAGGTTAGATCAACTTTCTTGTCAGACTTCGGAGAGTCAGGATCTGATTCTCCTGTTAAACTTGTGTAAATCCACACAAATCAATGAAGCTACACTGATTTCAGATGTGCAGGCTGGATTCCAGTCTCACAGACTTGCATTGTGTTTCCATCCAAAAAAGGGACTGGACTGTGATCCTCTCTGTTCTATCACCAGGTGAAATTAAATCTCTTAAACGCTGACAGATTCCGGTATGAAAAAATGGAGTTAATGATAACACTGCTTATAGAACTGTGCCCTTGTAATTGCTCAAATATGCAATGAAAAACTGTGATGGACTATTAAAAACAACTACTCCTGAGAGCACAGGTGCTCCAAACTGTCTAGAGATGGTTTGGAGAGTGATTCTGCCTTGTTCTGCTAAGGGGTGCGAGGAGAACATAGTTGCCTTTTTGCCAAATGTGATCAAGACTTGGTTGTCTGACTCCTCCTGCACCCTCCCTTGCTGTTGCCATTTATCAGTTACTTATAAGTTGTGGGGGTAAGTGAAAAGCTGGGATGGAGACAGTGAGTGATACAGATGTTTTGTTTTAAAGGTCCTAAGGCAGGGGAAACGGCTGCTGAAATTTATAAATGCCACATGGTAACTTAGGTTTCTTATGAATGCAGATCCCACTGTAGAAACCTCTCCAAATGTGACTTCTGGCTTGGATGTTGAGATTTCCTGTAACATGACCAACCCTCAGTCTCTGATCATGGGCCGTATGTGGAAGAAAGGAGACAAGATCTTGACATCAGATAAGGAAACGTCTGGATATACCTTCTACAAGTAGGTGTCTGAGGGCGTGGGGGAGGGGCAGAAGGAATATTGTTCTTGCTCTGGTCTGTCCCAAGAAAAGTTATATCTAAGGCAGCTGATACTTCAGGTCAGCCAGACCCAAATGGCAATGTTGTGGAACTAACTATGAACATAGGGCAGGTACTTCAGAGAAGGATCCAACCTTGGGGACAATAACAGAATAGGACTATCAGGACTAAGATTCATTGAGGCTCAGGACCCCCTTGTTTGCAGAAAACTTGACCATACTCATGCTATCAAAAAGCCTGCCTTCTAAAGCACTGAGCAGGGAAATTTACTTCTTTTCCCCAACCCCATTACACCCAAGCTCCCTGCCAGTGTGCTCCAGAGAGGAAATTCCTTCCCACTTCTAAACTATAGCAGTACAAGATGTAACATGGCCTCAGGCTATTTACATATCTGGCCTCTCTGACTTTGCATCCCTCCTGAACACGCAGTGGGATGGACTGTCTGGTGATAAAAAACTCTGGAGTTCATGCAACAATTCAAAGGATTGCTGCTGGATTTCCTGGCCTGAAGTGGCAATCGTGAGTGCAGTCGGGGGTGCTCAGATACAGCCCTGGAGTCCTAAAACTTATCCTGAAGGCCAGGAAGTCCTCTGCAGGACTGGGAAAGTTCGGGTGGGATTTTAGTGTTCCAACATTGTATAGAGGTGCTGTGTGTGTCGGGGCCTGAGAGATGAGGTTCTGGTCCCAACTTGGCAACTGTCACATCTCGAACCAATGGAGGGACTTGCCCAGTAGGCGAAAGGCATATTTAAAAGTATGTATTCCAGTGCCCTCAATTCGTTCCTTCTGACTTGTCTGCCTTGTTGACTTTGGGCAGAACCGCGACAGCTAGGTTTCTTGTGATAAGCTTTGGGAAATAGCTTTGATGAAAATCAAGTGTTCGAAGGCACTCAGACAAACCAAGCCAGCATTCCCACTCTCTGGACAGGAAGTGAACGGTCCCGCTGCTGGAGAGGGCCACATGTGGTGCAGGAGACTCCAGGATATGTTTTGTTTGTCTGCACTTGAGTCGGGAAAGATTTTCTTGCGCAGTCCTCCTCTGGTATGCTTCCAGGGTCCTGTCCACTGTCCCCAGAGAGCTGCCCTGCTAGTTACAACGGACCGGGAACTGGAATACCAGCCCCATTGTAACGAGGCTACAAGCTTTCCAGTCTCGTTACCATCAGCCACTGCTGGCACTGGCCCAGCCAGCCAGAGAGGCATCATGTCCTTTTGTACGGCAGAGCTGACGTGCTTCTCTCCCCATAGCAACAGGGAGCTGAACAAGGATTAAAGTATTTCTAACCCAGCCTCCCTCATGTGACCTCAATTCCTTAGCTTGAGTGGCTTTTGGAAGGGGGAAAGCTCCGAGTGCAGCAGAACTAACAAACCGCCCATTGTCTCTGTGCAATAACAGCACTAAAATTCAGCCCCCCGCATTGGGCATCACCACAGTGCAGAATCAAGCGTTTGTTGTGAAGCAGCTGTAATCCATCAAATCCTGTCGCTGCAAACCCCCCAAGACACAAACGGCAGGTTCTGGATTCGGGCGGGATTATTCTGCCCTGATCTGATTTTCTTACTTTTGAAATCCGCTGCATTGCCCCACGTGCAGTCCTGGCTTGGTGGGCATTTCTGAACGGGAACTGAGCAGCCACTTCCCAGTAACTTTTTTTTAAACCCATTGTGCTGCCTCTTTAGCGGTCTGATTTGCAGAGTGGTCACAGGATTGATGTGTCACATGAGAGGTGGGACAGTGTATCTGGAGTCTTGCTAACTTGGTTATTCACTTTTTTTTGTGGTTGCACGTCTTGTGATAGCTTTGTGCCACTGAGTTCATTTTAAGTTAGCCTCTGAGTCCTTTGCTGCTTGAAAGAAAGAGGAGCATGCTGGAGATAGTTTACACTGAATACAACCTCACTTCTGGTGCTTCAGAACTTTGGTTTTGCTGACTAGTTTTGTCCTGTTATTCACAGCTCCACATTAACTGCAGAGTAAAGAAAACTCAGTCTGATTGTAGTGTAGACACATCCTAGGCAATTAGACACCCCAGGCTGAGCTAGCTGACTCAGGCTTGCACGGCTCAGGCTAAGGGGCTAGGATCACCTCGCAATTTTTGAGATCCTGGGTTCCAACGCAAGCCCAAATGTCTACACCATAATCAAAGAGCCTCTCATCCCGAGCCCCATGAGTCTGAGTCAGCTGGCACAGGCCAGCCGTGAGTGTCTAACAGCAGTGTAGACATGCCCTTGGTGGGTGAACGGGGCATAGCTAGGAAGGAGTGGATGGTGGGTTTACAGGTTCATCTGTCTGGGTAGGAACTTAAAACCAAGCAGTCTGGCCTGGGTGGACAATTCTGTGAGTTGACAGACCTTAGGCCCAGTACAGGTTAAGGGCATGGGGGAGCAGGGGAGGGAAGGCTTGTACGGGGGCTTCCGCTAAACATATGGATGGGCTTAAATACTTTTTAGCTCCAATTCAAGTGCCTAAGCAGAAAAGTCAGCCTATGTCTCTTGCCCATAGGTAAAAGGTCAGCCCTGCTGCCTACAGCCTGGAGTTGGCTGTTTCTTTCCAGCCTCTGAACTAATGACAGGATGGTCTCCCTGCTCCTGGTAGTGTGACAGGCCATGACATCCCCTAAATCTCCCTGCTTATGTCCCTTTCTTCTTACAGAATAGGGGAGGTGAATGCAGACAGCTCAGGGGTGTACGAGTGTGTCTTCGAAACAAACCCCCCTGTGAGTAGGACTGTGTACGTGACAGGTAACTATTTTAGTATCTCCTCTTGGGTAAGGGGAGTGGGCAGATGTGCTCTCTCAGCTCTGGCAATTTACAGCTGCTTCTGGTAGTAAATGGGGAAGGAATGGGATAGATTCCTATTAGGCAGCTTCTTCTAGAGTTAGTATCAAGCAGCTTGTAAACGGAACAGTGGCTGCCTGGGGAAGCAGAACCAAAGGTGCATCAACCCTCTGCCTTTCTGAACAAAGGGAATGATCCCCATGGATATATGAACAGGGGATGAAGAGATCTAATAGCTGACCAGGTGGTCTTGAGCCATGAATCTCTCATCGCCTGCTTGGGAAGCACCTTCAAAGCTCAGCCTTCTGAGAGAAGAGCTGGGGGATGGGAGGCAGAGGCCTGTTTCTCAGACTGACGTACAAGCCTATGGCTACTTTGCCCAGGATGCTGGCTCACTGGCCTACAGCACTCGCAGCCCACGCAGGCTGGCCAAATCCCTCTTGTCTGAGCTGCCTTTCTCTGCAGTTAAGCCACACGTGACGGCCTACAAGAAATCCGAGCATGGGAACGAGGGGGACACTGGTATTCTGATCTGCAAGTGTAACTCATATCCTCCTGTTAGTCAGTGGACCTGGTACAAGATCAAAGACGGTGTGAATGAGGTGAGCATCTTGGGGGACCTCTCTTCCTGGAGGAGTGGTGGGGAGGGGGGATAGCTTATCTCTCACCTGGAGCTGTAATCCTCAGGTAGGCAGCTCCAGAGGCGCCTCAGTGAGCGAGGCGGGTCTGTGTGGGGTGGAATAGCTAGTAGTACAGTCATGAGAGGCTGCCCCTGATCGTTGGCTTCCTCCCCCTGCTTCCAGCCCGTCATCAATGGCACAGAGCAGTTCATCATCAAGTCCAGCGGGAACAAGACAGAGCTGCGCGTTGCTAACCTGGACATCGAGAAGGACCCGGGCGAGTATCTCTGCAACGCCACCAACGAGTTGGGCACCGATGGCGCCGTCGTGGGCCTGCGGGTTCGTAGCCGCCTGGCAGCGCTGTGGCCCTTCCTGGGCATTGTGGCCGAGGTGCTGGTTCTTGTCACCATCATCTTCATCTATGAGAAAAGGAGAAAGCCGGATGAGGTTCTTGATGGTAAGGTGCACCTGGGGTCATTGGACTCTGGGGTTTAGGGGTCGTGTCTATCCCAGGAACTCTGCAGCATATGGGTGTAACTGTTCTGATTAGGGTGGGGATGAAAGTGTCTTGATTTCAGAGGGGGCTTCCCCACTTGCAGAGATGCTTCTGGAGGGGTTTCTGATCAGATGTTAAGGGGGAAAACTGCTCTGCTCAGTGCCTCCTGCCCCAGCCAGGGATAGATACGGCCTCTGATTGGAGGTGTTGGCTAAACTCATCCCTGATCATAGCCAGAAGGCTGAGATCCTCCTCATCTCTTCCTAGCACAGTGATGTCATGTCGTAGTAGCCAATCACATTGCAGAGAATAAATTACTCAGCTACTTGTATTGTGGATCATCTGTTTGGAAACCCTTGAGCAGACGTTACCAAGAACTTCTGAAGGGGGGATTATAAATTCCTAAAAACTAGCTGCAGACCAGTCAGTTCTGGCTCTGTAAAAAGATGCCTCAAACTCTGGCCCTCTGATGAAGGGAATTGCAAGAAGCTTATCGTGAGCCAGCGCAAAGGCTTGGCCTGGAAGGTTATGTGATGATGGGTTTCTGGGATGGCGGAGAACATGGCTGTGAGCAATGTCCCTGCTGGCATTATCTTTCCGCTCTCTTCCCTCCTCTGCTGCTGGGTGGGACCTCACATGGTAAGTGGAAGAGACAGCTCCAGCTGTCCCTCTGCATCCGTCCTCTCACCAGCTGCGTGTAATTGCAGTACCCTGAGCCTTACTGCTGGGCAGCACGTGGGGGAAGTGTGGACCATGGAAATGATGGCACGCAGCCCTCTCCTGTTAGAGGGTGGCAGATTCCAATGAACTGGTGAAAGGTCTGAGCAAGTCAGGTGACACCAGAGATGTCTTTCCCTAGTTACAGTGCTGTTGATGTAGCCAGAGCACGGTGTTTGGCAGAATGTTTATAGGGCAGGGGCACAGTACCTCCGATGCTCCCCCCACTTCCGTGAAAGTCTCCTATTTAATTTAATGCAATCTTCGCTTGCTGTCAGGGTCTGTGAATGTCAGTGCTTGGGCTCTGGGACATGCGGCTGGATCAACGGGGCTGCAGTATTTGAGGCAGGAAACAGGTGTAATTGTGGCTCTGCTGCTGACTTAGGCAAGTCGCACCAGCTCTGTGCCAGAGACGAATAATACCTCTTGGGAGTGGCTGGGGATTGGTTTTTTTTAATGCCCAGCACACTGAAGTTGTGAAGGCTGCTTACGCTCCAGCCTTGACTGTTGGTTGGTAAACAGCTGCCCAGCCATTGCTTCACGGATCCCCAGCAGTGTGGCCTTCAGATCCACCTCAGTCACTGTGGTACAAGAATTCCCCTGGGTTGGGGGAGGAGTTTAGTTGTCCTCGGCAGTTATTGGTCCTCAGGGATCCCATAAAGGGACATCCCTGGGACAGCCAAGCCCACTACTTGCCAAAAAACAGGTGACCACCTCGGAAGGATACAGCTCTTGCTGCTTCTGGCCCTTAAATTCACATCCCTATACCCTGGTGAAGTGACAGCTATATTGCCTGTTGGGAGGCTCAGGATGGGATGGCATCTTACCTGTAATCATGCTGCAGCCTCTAGAGAATGGCCTGTTCAGAATGCTGGCTCTTAAGGATCAGGGATCGGTGGCTGGGTGGGGTGTACAGGACGTGATGTTTGGCTAAAGGCTGCATCCTGACCTTTCTTTTTTCTTCTTACCATGCGATCCTGGGCCTGAAGATGATGATGGAGGGTCTGCACCACTGTGAGTACCAACTCTCTTCTTATATGACATGCTGGCACGGATGCAGTGGTGTGCTTTGCATACTTGTGGGCATGAACAAACTGGCTCGTTGCCCTAGTGAAGTGGTTCTCAACCAAGGGTACACATACCCCAGGCGGTACGCAGAGGTTGTCCACTCATCTAGCTATTTGCCTAGTTTTACAACAGGCTGCATAAAAACCACTCGCAAAGTCGGGACAAATTAAAATTTCATACAGACAATGACTTGTTCATACTGTTCTGTATACCGTACACTGAAATGTAAGTATAGTATTTATATTCCAGTGGATTTATTTCATAATTATATGGTAGAAATGAGAAAGTCAGTCATTGTTCAGTACTAGTGTGCTGTAACACTTTTTTGTGTCTGATTTTATAAGCAAGTAGCTCTTAAGTGAGATGAAACCAAGGTGTAAGCAAGACAAATGAGACCCCCTGAAAGGGGTACAGTTGTTTGGAAAGGTTGAGAGCCACTGCCCTAGTGAGCCAACAGGCTACCAGAAACGCCTTCCAATTGCTTGTCATCAGTGTGGTCTTTATTCACGGTGTTCAGTTGGGAACAGTAACTTAGCAGACTTCTTTCATGTTCAGATGGCTCATAACCGTATCCTGCTGTGTCCTGGATGCCTGTCTTTTTACATCTGTCCACTTTAGATCCGTGCTTCATCAGTGGGGGGGGAGTTGGCTCTTAGCTCTCTACGCAGCCAGGCAGTTTCTTCTTTGTTGTGCTAAGAAGTCCTGGCTCTCCTCTCACTGCCTTCTCTCCCACTTTGCCTAGGAAAAGCAACGCCCCAAACCATAAGGACAAGAACGTCCGCCAGAGAAACGCTAACTAGGTCAGGTGAGGCATCTCAGCAACAACCTCAACCCTCAGCTGGCTGCACTTTGCAGAACGCGGTGTGGCTTGCTCTCCCAACCAGTGCTGAGGCATTGCCTCTGGCCCCCAATGCCGCCGGCTGAACTCCTCTTGCTGGAAGCATAGGCTGCTCCAGCCCTGGGTAACGGATTGTGGGGTCTGGCACCACCCATTGGGAGCTAGTGGATGCAGAGGGGCAGCAGCAGCCAAAGCCCCTGACTGAGGGAGGAAATGGGAAACAGTGGGTACTTCCAGCTTCGCAGGGGTCCATGTGCTGGTGATCCGGAGCCATTGTATCAAAGGGACACTGGTTAAAAACAAAAAACAAAAAACCCTTGCCCCTCAATGAATAGCCAAAATCATTAACACTGGGGAAAGGCTCCTGACTTTAGCTCCTTTGCCCAACTGCAGGGCCTCAGGCACTGGTGCGCCTTGCTCTTTCCTGTTCTCTGCCTGTGACATGTCATAGTCTAGTGCCTGGTGGGCTGTAATACTTGGGTCTCATTTTGGTTGTTGGGTTTAGTGTGCACCAGGTGCTGGGCGGCATTGGTGGCCTGTGATTCACAGGCGGTCAGACTAGATGATCTGGTGGTCCCTTCTGGCCTTAAACGGACTCTAACAATCGCCTGTTGTAACAACGCCTGTGCTAGGCACAGTGGCAGAATAACGCAGTCACTGCCCCGAGGAATCGAAGTAGACAAAAGATGGGAGAAAGGATGATCCTCTGTGCCTTCGCTCCCTCTCCAAGATATAGAGACTTAGGCCTTGTCTACACTATGTTGCTGACAAAACAGTGGAGGTGTATACCCAACAAAGCTACTTTTGGCTGTAAAACTCTGCTGTTTTGCCAACAAAATGAAACCACCTCAGCGAGAGGCATAAAGCCTTTTGCCGCGAATTTAAATCGACAAAGCGTCAGCGTAGACAGTGCTGTTTGTTTTGTCCACAGAACTGGCCTTGCCAGGATCCCACAATGCCTGCACTGACCGCTCTGCTCACTGTTTTGATCCCTGCAGGCATGCGCCCCTCCCCTTTCAAAGCTCCTGGGAAGCTGAGCCTGCTGTTCTGCTTGGGGAACAAATTGCAAATCATTAGTGTGGAATGCTCCTGGTCTGCCTTGCACTAGGAACACGGCAGCAGGCAGCCTGCTGCTGCAAGGGGTGTGGGGGGGGGAGGAGGAGGACAGACTGCTGCGCTGATTTGCCATCCTTCAGCACCGACAGCTCACTGAGCTCCTCAGGATGCTGCTCCCAGCGGGAATCACAGAACCATAGGCAGGCAGAGTGGGCTGCTTTGGGAGAGCCTGCTATGCCGAGCAGAGCCAGGGGCTCACGTGTGTGTGTGAGAGGTGGGGGGGGGGGGCATTTCCCCCCTGCCTCAGCATAAGACAGTCAGCCTGCTGTCTCCCCTGCCACACCACTGTCCTCTCCCACCACACACTTCAGTTGAAAAAGCGGCTGACAATCTACTAGGATGCCCTGGCACGAAGGGATTGAGAAACCTGCATCATGTGACGCTGCCCCTGCCCCATGAGGCATTGCAAACCCTTCCCAAAGCACCCTGGAGCCAGTCGCACAGTGGGATCGCTACCCACAGGGCACTGCTTTCTGTCTTGTTGCAAGAGCTGCTTGTGTGGACGCCCTCTGCTGACACAAGGAGCTAGTGTGAACACGCCACCGTGACTTTAATTAAAGTGCCATAACTTTTGCCGACATAACTTTGTAGTGTAGACAAGGCCTTAGGGTGTTTCTGCGCCACGGCTTGGGGGTGCTTCCCAGTGCAAGTGAACCACCATGCGAGCCCATTTTGAACTCGCACGCTAACAATAGCAGCGTGGCTGCAGCAGCCCACACTAGCCACATCAGTATAGAACCAGGGGGGGTTGTATTCCGTTGATTAGCTCGTGCCACTCCGGCCACACTGTTTCTAGCCCACTGGCTCGAGCACCGCTAGTGAGTGTCTGTTTACCCACACTGGAAAGCAGCCTCCCCGCTGCTGTGTAGACGGATCCTAAGTGATTTGCCTGACACCGCGCACACAGAGTGACAGAACTGGACGTCGAGCCTTGATCTCCTGAGTCCCAGTCCAGTGCCTTCCCCGCAAGGCCATCTTCTCTCTGGCTGTACTAGTTAAACCATTGTACTGCCTATGAGTGCAGCACCCCCCGCAGCTGTCTGAAATAACACTGCCTGGGTTGGGGACATCCCAGCAATGGCTAACTGGCTTCTCTCTCTCTCTCTCTCTCCTGTCAGGTGACATGTAGCTGAGAAGATCACCTGGATGTTTTGTTTTGCAAAGTAACACTAAGAATATCCTAGGGCGTCCTTGCAATTCAGTTACTTCACTTTTTAAAGCAACAAACTTAAGTTGTAGCTTCTAAAATACACACTTTTTTTAAAAAAGAGCAGTGGGAGGGTTTTTCTACCTGTGAACATTAGCCCCTTTGTTGCTGGTAGTCTTTGGTCACTGGCGGTCTTTTTTTGTCCTAGATCTCAGTGTTGGTGCAGGGAGGGCGAGGTGGGAGTGTGACTTGTGTGGTGTCTTGCTGACTTTATGCAGTGTGTAAAATTAATCTGGAGAGAAGGTGGTGTGGACGGGAGGGATTGGAGTGTGTCTGCAGACACTGCGCTTCCCCTGAGTCAAAGTGCATCTGTCCACCTTCCCTGATTTCTGGTCGGAGGCCCTGCAGTGAGCTAAAGAGAGAACTGACATCTCCATGTAGGTGAGCGTGAACCTTGGATGCAGTCCGCATGCTGTGTCTTCCCAGGAGCCCTGTCATCCTGCCCTGCTTTGTGCATGTCAGGGAGAAACTGTTTCAATGACCTTTCAGAGGAGACCTGATCCAACCCAAAGGGGTGGGAAGCCAGTTATGCACCAGCTATAAGAGATACTTTACAGAGCTAGGATTGGGTGTTGTATGTGCTCCCACTCAGGAGCACCTCTCTGTGGCACCAAAGGGGGTGTCTGGCTCCTGGGAAATCCTCTGATATTTGCAGGAACTTCCCTCCCCCTTTCCTGCAATTGATCAATGCCATAGCTATTCTCACAGGCTTCCTGTCCCATTGTCTCTCAGCAGGGCTGCTTTATTTACCCTCTTAAACAACAAAGACAACTTAGGGGGTAGCTTTTAAAGCTGGAAACTGAGCAAATGTGACTAGTTAACTTATTTCACACTGTTTTGTTAGTCTCTTTTTAAATGTCTTTACGCTGCGGGGGGCGGGGGGGGGCATCTGAATCTTGGAGTGATTGCAGGGTTCATGTTCAGATCCGCCAGGGAGCAGATTCACTGCATGTTTCCTTGTGCTCGAGTCATCTCAGTGTTTCTCTGTGACTAGGCGCCTGCGAGCGGACGAACGCACCACACAGTCTGTATTCATCACGTATGTTGTTGGGTTAGCATTGAAATATTCCGTCTGTTATCAAACTTCACAAATAAAGATAATTCCTTTTTCTGTTCCCACTTGTGTGGATTCTGATTCCTGCGTTCAGCTCCTGGAAGGCCAGCAGCAATCAGGGCAGGGCAACTCTGCTCTGCAGTGTAATGCACCTTCGGCCTCCATCACTGGCTCCTCTCAGCAGAGATTGCTGTGGTTGGGAGACATGGGGTCAGACCTTGACTTCAGGCTGGTTGGACTTGATTCTCCAAATGCTTATGGCTTGCATTGCATAATCATGCCTAGCTCTTACAGAGTGCTTTTCATTGGTACATCTCAAAGCACTTTGCCAACGGAAGTAAATATTATTCCCCTTTTTATAGATGGGGAAACTGAGGCATATACTGATGAAGAGTAACTTTCCCAAGCTCACCCTACGGGCTAATAGCGGAGCTGGGAATAGAACCTAGGTCTCTTGAGTGCATCTCCTGGGATCCCTTCTGCCACAGGCCCACGTAAGGTGAAGTGTTGGGTTTCTTTTGAGAGGCACATTCTCCCCTGCCTCTTCTGGAACCATGGATCCTACGTGGCCCTCGGAGGGTGACTGAACACTGCGTTGTGGGCGTTATGTATGAGCACAATTCTGATGAGTATGGCTGGAGGCCCCTCTCCATGGATCTGGTACAGTGCCCGCACCGGCAGGGGTCTAGGCTTGCTGCTGTCTCTGTCCTCACCTGGAAGGGTTACTGGGGGTGTGAAGGGGTAGCTGGGACCCATTCAGTCTTTGGCACACCTGAGATTCCATTTATTACCCAGGTGAATGGGTTTTTGTGGACCTGTATTAGAGCCTCAAATGAATCTCAGTTGCAAGTACACATTGTCTGTCCCTACCAAATTCAGCTGGCATGGAAGGGATGCTGCATAAGTGAAGATCATAACTGCTTAAAATCCAGGCCTGCTCCCTTCTCTTGCACCATCCCTCCATAGAAGCTTGATCCGTAATGCATCCAGCAAGCTGAACAACGGGCAAGGAGACATTTTTAGTTTCAGGTTTCACTGCTTGTAAACCAGAAGCTGAGGGGGCTTTGCTGTTCCTTGCCAGATGTGAATTGAGGCTTTCACTGGGATTCCCCTAGCTTGCAATGGTCAATATAGCCTGTATCCTGCCTCTGACAGTGGCTGATAAAGGTGTTTCAAAGGGGATGCTGTTTTTTTTTCCTGTTTGTAGATGCTGTAATCTGAGTCCTGGGCAGCCGTAGATGAATGCTGCTTAAGCAACAAGGGCCCCAGACCCTGAGGGCACAGCTGAGAAGTAGCAGCGTTATGAAGGATTTCAGAGTCGCAGCCATGTTAGTCTGTATCCGCAAAAAGAACAGGAGGACTTGTGGCACCTTAGAGACTAACAAATTTATCTGAGCATAAGCTTTCGTGAGCTACAGCTCACTTCATGGGATGCATGCAGTGGAAAATACAGTGGGGAGATTTTATATACACAGAGAACATGAAACAATGGGTGTTACCATACACACTGTAAGGGGAGTGATCAGATAAGGTGAGCTATTACCAGCTTGGGTGGGGGGGACCTTTTGTAGTGATAATCAAGGTGGGCCATTTCCAGCAGTTGACAATGTGTGATGAACAGGGGGGTGGGGGGGAAATAAGTTTTACTTTGTGTAATGACACATCCACTCCCAGTCTTTAGTCAAGCCTAAGTTAATGGTGTCCAGTTTGCAAATTAATTCCAATTCAGCAGTCTCTTGGTGGAGTCTGTTTTTGAAGTTTTTTGTTGAAGAATTGCAGCTTTTAGGTAATCGATCGAGTGACCAGAGAGATTGAAGTGTTCTCCAACTCGTTTTTGAATGTTATAATTCCTGATGTCTGATTTGTGTCCATTTATTCTTTTACGTAGAGACTGTCCAGTTTGACCAATGTACATGGCAGAGGGGCATTGCTGGCACATGATGGCATATATCACATTGGTGGATGTGCAGGTAAACGAGCCTCTGATAGTGTGGCTGATGTGATTAGCCCTATGATGGTGTCCCCTGAATAGATGTGTGGACACGGTTGGCAACGGGCTTTGTTGCAAGGATAGGTTCCTGGGTTAGTGTTTTTGTTGTGTGGTGTGTGGTTGCTGGTGAATATTTACTTCAAGTTGCGGGGCTGTCTGTAGGCAAGGACTGGCCTGTCTCCCAAGATCTGTGAGAGTGATGGGTCGTCCTTCAGGGTAGGTTGTAGATCCTTGATGATGCGTTGGAGAGGTTTTAGTTGGGGGCTGAAGGTGATGGCTAGTGGCGTTCTGTTATTTTCTTTGTTGGGCCCGTCCTGTAGTAGGTAACTTCTGGGTACTCTTCTGGCTCTGTCAATCTGTTTCTTCACTTCAGCAGGTGGGTAGTGTAGTTGTAAGAACGCTTGATAGAGATCTTGTTAGGTGTTTGTCTCTGTCTGAGGGGTTGGAGCAAATGCGGTTGTATCGTAGAGTGTTATGAAGAGCAGTTAATGGCTCCAGTTTTCCTTGCTGCAATCTCCTACCCAAGCCAGATCTCTAGTAAGCTCTTTGGGGGCAGGGAGTGTCTTTGTACAGTGCCTAGCGCAACAGGATCTTAGGCCATGGCTGGGCTGCTAGGTGCTGCCGTAACACAAATAAGCACCCTTTTCTAGACTTATCCCTTTTTCCTTGTTACAGTGTTTACTTCCTAAGAGTAGCTGGCCTACGGTGCCTTTGGTATCTTAACTTACCACCCCTTCTTGAAAATCTAAAATGAAAGCATAAAGACAGTAGTTTGAAATCCCCTGGGATTAGGGCACCCATGGGTGCTGGGGGCATAACTCCCTTAGACTGGGATTTTCAAAGGCCTGTAAACTTTCCCTTTTGGGCTCTTGGCCTTTCTGAACCTGTGCCAGCTCAGGGCTGGAGGCAGGTGCTGCTGCTGATAAACTTTTTTTCCCCCAGAAGCGAGCGCCTCTTTATTGTGCAAAGCGCTGATAAACCGGCCAACGCACGGAGCAGAAAGCAAGGGAGGATGTTGGACTGATGGAACAGAGTCCGTCCTTCGCTCCCAGCTGGCAAGGATCTAAGCGCTGACCAGCCTTCAAAAGGAGCTCTGCAATCGTTGTTATGAAATCTTATCTGTCTGTTATCAGGCCGTCCAAACCAATGTTTTCAAGGCTCTGTAATGCTGGAGCTTAACAAAATGGGGCGGACGGCACAGAGGGACGCGTGTGCCGGGAGTATAAATATCAAACCACCAGCTGTAAACAAGCCAGCCCACGTACTGCCCTGATTCGCAGTACTGTAAGAATGCCTAGTGCTTATAAAGGAGAACGGTATTACTCCTTGCCCCGTAACGAGCTGGGGTAGGAGAGGGCAGGGAGGAAGGAAAACAGGATGTCACACAGCTGAGATGTAGTAATTTGTATGAAGAATAGTTAATCTCCCTTGGGGCCTGGGCTCCGTATTGCTTTAGCTGTGATATGCATTCCTATTCAGAGGTTCCTCATCTGTAAAACGAAGCTACGGGACTTACCCAGTCACACAGCTCTCCTGAATCCCAGCACAGTCCCTGAGTTGCTTGGCTACGGTGTCCCAGACGGTGCCATCAGTCTTGAGGGGAGAAAGGGCACTCTCTTCCATCCACAAGTGATCAGGGTCACACGGGTGGAGTGGGGGAGTGCAGGCTTGGGGGCAGAGGCAAAATCAAAGACGTGAGCCATTGCAAGAAAGATTTGCATATGAGTCTGAGCAGAAAACTGCAAATTAAATCAGGGGATGTCTACTGCCTAGTTTTTCCCTGTCTCAGCTGTAAGGAAAATGGATGTTCAAGCTAGAGCAGATCTTGCAGGTCAACTGGCCGCCTCCACACACGAGCGGAATGTGAAGGACGGAGTGAGGGACTGGCTGGCAGCTGTTCGAATTCCCAGCGCTGATTTATGGGGACCCAATTTTAGGCCTCTTGGGCCTGATTCTCAGAAGTGCTCAGCACCCGCAGTTCCAGCACCTCAGAAGTACTCAGCACCTCTGCAGACCAGGCCTGTGGGTGATTCAAAAACAAGGGGCCTCCTTGAAACTCTTGGCCTTAATCCAGCTCTGCTTCAGTTTCCCAGTCAAGTAAGGCTTGGTCTTTGCTTAAAAGTTATATCAACATATTAGTGTGATGGGTTCCCCCTGGGGTACCACTGAGCCCTCTGACCCGCCAGCCTGGGCTCCCTCTCACACGGTGCTGCTTTGACAAGCTGCAGAGCCGCACCAGATTCCCAGCCTGGGACCCCAGAGCAGTACTGACCTGCCCTGGCCATATGGGTTTAATACCCAGTCCGCCTCTCCCTCAATGCGAAGAGGAGCATGCATGCTTGCGGTAACCAAGCTGAGCTTATCAGCATATTAGCTCGGTCAGTCAGGTTATGGGAAAAGTCCCATACCCGGCTCGACATAACGTCACTGACCAAACCCCTGGCGTAGACACAGCTGTGTCAACAGACGAGGGCTTCCATCCACATAGCTACTGGCATTTGGGCAGGAGGGGGCTAAAACTCCTTCTCTCAGTGCAGGCTGCGTCTACACTAGGGGGTTCTGCCGGCACAGACTCCATAGTATAGGCTCCTACCTTAAATTAAAGGGCTGGTCTACACTGAAACTTGCATTGGCCTAGCTATGTCTTTCTGGACACTCTCTCTCTCCCGCTTCTCAGGGAGACGGGTTAACTACCGTGATCGGAGCGCTCCTCCCATGGCTATAGTGAGTGTCTACGCTGAAGTGTTATAAGTGTAGACGTAGCCTGAAGATTTTACTTCCTTGCTCGGTGTTGAATGGCTACATGCCCCTTGGCAGGGGAAAGCATTGGAGCTTTTGGTAGTGGGGAGGGAATCTGCTTTCAGACTAGCTGGGAGCTAGTGGGTGGCGCATTGATTAAGCGGTGAAGGGGCCCTGTGCGGTGACCGAACGTCCTGCATCCTCCGCAGTGGGTGGCCGCGGGAATGCAGCAGTGCAGGCCCTACGTGAGAAGGGTGGGGTGGGGTGGGGTGGGGGAAGGTCCTCCAGTGCTCCTTCCCTGGCTAGGCTGTTCGTGGCTGGTCCCAGCGCAGGCCCATGGACTGTAGGGGGAGAGAGATCATCTCCACCGGGCGCTGACTTCAGCGCTGGACTCTAACCAACCCATGCCCTTGGCTGCACCCTCGCTATCTTCGTCAGCAGAGACTGCAGGGGTAAGAGGAGTAATTTGTCCAATCAAAACCACATGCCCGATGTAAGGTTTAGCCTGTTTCTGGTACCTCTTCTGCTGTGATTACAAGCAGGTAACTAGACCTTCCACTGCCCCAGGAAGCATTACCTGGCCCAGGAGGGAATCTGAGGTACAGGGTGGTTCAGGGATTTGCACAAGGTTGCAGAGGGAGTCAAAGGTAGGGCTAGAAATAGCACCCAGGAGGCTGGGTACCCAGTCACCGGCTCTCGCCACTAAACCCTGCCGCCCTTGTTCCAACACTTGATGTTCTTGTTCTGGGCACGCGCTGATCCTTCACCATGAACGGCTGTTGCTTAAACACAAACTGATCAGCTGTCGTTGGGCACTTTTGCCTTGGCAGCGGGGCAAGTTTCCTTCCCCGGGGTGCAGCTGGGGCCCAATTTGCCCCCACACCTGGGGTGGCAGCTGCTGGCCTGCAGGATTCTGCTGCATGCAAGTGGATTGCACAGAGCAGTCTCTGTGCTGGTCTGAACCCTGGGCCGCCGTATTGTACGTATTGTCCCCAGCCAAAGCCTAACTGCTGTGGGGCAGACGATGGGCCCCAGTCTGGCGGAGCCGCACAAGGCTCAGTTGGTGTCTTTGTTCCAGGCTGCTGGCCCCAGCCAAACAAGCGCTGGGCTCGGAAGGGGGGAGAAATAAACTCGGGGCTGTGCTGCCCCCTGCAGGGCTCGCTCAGCTACGGCGGCCCTGTGTGGCAGAGGCTGGGCTGAGCCTGTCTCATTTCCAGTTCCAATTGCCACTGGCCTACCTCCCCTCCTGGCAGGGCGGTGGATGGAGCACGGGGCTGCCAGGGCCGGGCTGCAGGAGCAGATCACCTCCCTTCCCCGCTGGGTGCCCCCTTTGTGAAGGGCCGAGTGTCACAAATAATTGAATTGGTGGTGGGGGGGGGGGTGTTGACATTTACTAGACATTTTTTAACTCTCTGTAGGCCACCTTGGCCCAAATCACATCCCACCTCAGTAGCAGCTACTGTCTGGGTATCTGGGTTAGGAGAGCAGCTGAGCTCAAGGCCCTGCTGTGCCAGGTGTTGTAAAGAGCCTGCCTGTGCCTTGAAGAGCTTAGTCTAAATAGACAAGCCCGATGAAGGGCGGAGGGGAAACCGGCATGGAGCGGGGCAGTGACTCGCCGGTCAGGGGTGGACAGAACTCGGGTCTCTCTTCTCCCAGTCTATCCGATGCCCCATCCGCTGGCACTTCCCTTCTTTGTCTGCTAGAATCCGGTCCCCTCTGGGATGGGCGATTCACTGCAGCACCTTGGTTACCACATCCCTCTCCCCCCAGCAGCACTGAACAGCCTTGGCAAGGGGATGAGTCTTTCCCCCTCTCTCTGCTTGTTGTAAACAAGATGCTATGTGACTCTGGTGAATGGGGGATGCTTTGATAAGTGGAGGCTGGAGGCAGACAGGTGGGATCAAAACCAGAGCCTTTGCCAACCGAAGCCACTCAAAAACGTTGGCCTTAACTTCAAAGTTTTTCCAGCTAATAAATCAATGTTGTTATGGCAACAGGCGCTTATGTCATATGCGTCAGGAGTCGTTGCACCCAGGATGAGGCTTTCCACAGGGGTGGGGGTTGCGTGGGTTAAAGTGTCCTCTGAAGGAGCAGCTAAATGCATTTCAAGGTGTCTTTGTTCAGCAGATCGAGTGCCCAAATGGCACAAGGACCCAGGCTACCTCTGATGGGGGTGTTGAAGTGGGGATTTTCTGTGATATTTTTATGAATTCTCCCTGTGCCTCCTTTTCCTTTTGTACTGGCATTGAGAGCCGGCGGGCGGAACCCGCGCCAGGGGCATTTGTGGGGTCACGGCGCCGGCTGGGCCAGGCCGGGCTGAATGGGCCGCTAAGGCCCAGGCTAGAAAGTGCTGAAACTGACTCTGATCAAGGGGGCGAACCCAAGCAGACAGTGGGAACCCCAATGGCTGGATAAGAAACAGCAAGCTGCCAAGCGGAGGGAGATGGTTCTGCTTCTCTGCTGAGCGATGAAGGGCAAAGTCCCCAGCTCGAGAACAAAGGGGAAAGGTGTCCGGTGGCTGGACTAAGGGCTGCCCTGTGGAGAGGGGCAGGGCAGGGCTCTCACCTGGGACTGACAACAGGTTAGGGAGACAGAGAGCAGGAATGGATTCCACAGCAGCTTGGCTGGCTGGTTAAGCTGGCTTGGCCAGAATGGACAGTGCTAAGCTAAGGATTTCCCAGTGCTGTGTTCCAGCTGACTGAGAAACCCAACTCTGCTTTGAAAAGGCTGCCGGGAGTCCCTGAAAATACCCATGGAAGTGCATACAAAAGTAAAGCATGTCAAGGTCTCTGACCCGGGGTCTCTCTGGGCCGAGTTCACGGTGTGAAGTGGGAGACTGGCAGCTCAGTCTCAGAAGTGGTAAGACCATGTGGCCAACCCTGATGGAAGACTGAGACTCCAAGGGGTCTGCTGCGCAGACGGGGTTCCTCCCAGGGCCGGTTTAAAAGCTGGGGAGAAGCACAGATCCCGTGGCTCTGTGACAGTGGGTTTCCCAGTGTACAGCCCAGGGGCCGAGGCAGGAAGAGAGAATAGTGTGTTGCCTGTATCTAAAAGTTTTGTTGCTCTAAAGCAGCAATTCCTTCCCCGTCTCCCCTGACAGCGTTGACACCTGGCGTGTATCTACATCCACTAGTATCAAAGGTGCTCAGACCGGTATCACTTATTCCAGTTTGCTCCTACCTACCTGGCTTTAGCTCCCCGTGGAAGGCCAAGGGCAGTGAAGACCCCCACGCCAGGGGATTGCTAAAGGGAGCTGAGTGTGAGCCTGGGGTGGGATTCTGTCTTAAGGAGAAAACTTATAACGGCATCTGAGAGCACCTGTGTAGCTGAATAACAGACGTGAAAGGGAGGAATGTGATCGTGTGATCAGAGCAGGGAACTGGGAGCCAGGGCTCCTGGGTTCTATTCCCAACTTAGTGGGTGCAAGGTCTAATGGCTAAAGCAGAGATCCCCAAATTGTGAGGTTTGCCCCCAGGGGGGACACAGAAGAATGTTCAGGGGACACAAGCCATCCCCCATGGGGACGGGGAGGGAGTACCACCCAGCTCTGCTCCTGGCCCCAGCCGCCAGCCCACCCCTGTGCCCGGGGTCCCGGCTGCCAGCCTCAGCCCCCAGCCAAGGCTCCACTCCTGGCCCCACCCCAAGCTTCGGCCCCTTGTCCATGTCCCCCACTCCCAGAACAGAGTCTTCGCTCCCTGCCCTGGCTCTGGATAAGGGGGGGGGGGGGGAGTCACGAGGTAAAAAGTTTGGGGACCACTGGGTTAAAGTAGAAGACTGAGAGTTCAGAACTTCTGGGTTCTATTTCTGGCTCTGCCATATGGACTTCTCACCCAGAGCTAGCAAAACCAACCCAAACCCACAAGGGATATGTGACTTAAACAAACCATTTCGGACCTTCCTCCCACATGCATTTGGAGTCCACGTGGCTTAGGCTAAAGGAGATGATTCAAGAAGTCTTCCACATTCCGAAATTTCACTAAACAAAGACATTCAGAGACAATAAACAAAAGCCCCAGGAAGTGACATAAAGACCGTTACCTGATGGGTAAATGAGAGGAGATGAATGTCTGAAATGTAACTTGGAATGATTAAAATTCATACAAACTAAAACCCAAAGGCACTGCATGTTCCTCCAAGTATTACTCTAAAGGAATTAAGCTTATTTCACTGTAATGCACTATTCTGTGAAGGCAACTCTTGTCCAACCATGCAGTACGGAGCCGTCTCAAGTGAAGTCAAGCTTCTGCCCATTGATCCTGAGAACTACACAGCAAGCTGTGAAAATTAACTCCAAAGTTAAATATTCAAATAATCAGAACAACCGTATTTCAATTCACCACAAAATATTTCCTCTGGTGTGAATGAAACCAAACCAACCCAGCTCCAGGTTCTAAACACCTTGCCCCTTACAGCTGCTATATTGTACATAAGAACGGCCCTACAGGGTCAAACCAGGGGTCCATCCAGCCCAGTATCCTGTCTGCTGACAGTGGCCAGTGCCAGGTGCTTCAGAGGGAATGAACAGCACAGGGAATCACCAAGCAATCCATCTCCTGTCGCCCATTCCCAGCTTCTGGCAAATTGTAAACCCCAAATATGCTCAAAATAATTCTTAAATCTGCTTTGTATTTTTTTCTGATCACCAATTGGGCCTAACCACACAGGTAATGTAACTAGTTCAGTGGTTTGCAAACTTTTTGAGCTGAGCTGAGCTGAGCCGAGCCGCCCCTCCGCCCCTTTGAGTTCCAATTTTGGGTTGCACCCCTCCCCCAAGCCAGACAAACATAGGCACACACAGGAGTAGGCTTGATAGCGTACTCATAAAGCTAGGAGAGACGTTAGCACAGCCTGAATTAAATTACCTACACCTGGAAGTCTCAAATGCACAGCTACTTACCAATGGCACAGCCCAGGTTTCCTCAGCAGCCAGCTGCTTCTACCTTGCAGTCAGCCTGCCCCACTAAGGCAGGACCAATATGTGCCCCTCTGCCCTTTCCCCCTTGGATTTTCAGGGTGCCAGGGTCTCTGGGAGCAGAGCCAGCGCTGGGCAAGGTGGCTGCTGGGAGTGGAAATCAGCGTGGCAGATGTTGATGCTGACCCCCAGGCTGGGTGGCCCACTGAGGTGAGTCAGGGGTGGAGATGGTGCTTCCTCACCCCCTCACCCCCCTCCCAAAACCCACACACACAAACTCACTCTCCTGCTGGTAATAGCTCATCCAAACTGACCACTCTCCAAGTTTAAATCCAAGTTAAACCTGAACATGCAAGGTAGCCTATTTCCTCTTGTTTTTTCCTACCCCCCCACCCAGATGTTCAGGTTTAACTTGGATTTAAACTTGGAGAGTGGTCAGTTTGGATGAGCTATTACCAGCAGGAGAGTGAGTTTGTGTGTGTATGGGGGTGGGGGTGGGGGGTGAGAAAACCTGGATTTGTGCTGGAAATGGCCCACCTTGATTATCATGCACATTGTAGGGAGAATGGTCACTTTGGATGAGCTATTACCAGCAGGATAGTGAGTTTGTGTGTGTGGTTTTTGGGAGGGGGGTGAGGGGGTGAGAGAACCTGGATTTGTGCAGGAAATGGCCCAACTTGATTATCATGCACATTGTGTAAAGAGTTGTCACTTTGGATGGGCTATCACCAGCAGGAGAGTGAATTTGTGTGGGGGGGTGGAGGGTGAGAAAACCTGGATTTGTGCTGGAAATGGCCCAACCTGATGATCACTTTAGATAAGCTATTACCAGCAGGACAGTGGGGTGGGAGGAGGTATTGTTTCATATTCTCTGTGTGTATATAAAGTCTGCTGCAGTTTCCACTGAATGCATCCGATGAAGTGAGCTGTAGCTCACGAAAGCTCATGCTCAAATAAATTGGTTAGTCTCTAAGGTGCCACAAGTCCTCCTTTTCTTTTTGCGAACACAGACTAACACGGCTGTTACTCTGAAACCTGTCATTATGCAAGGCACTGCATTTAGCCGTATGGAGTGGAAATCTATCAACTGCATGAAAAAACTTGTACAGATACAGACAGACATCATCTTCCTTTCCAAATGCAAACAGATGGACATCGTACCAAAAGGACAGAAGGTAAAAAATCCATTACAATCTACATACCACACAGACTATGCCGACAGCTTGTGCCACACGCTCTCAAAGAAACTGCGAAATCACCTGATCAACATCCTCTACAGCAAACAGGGAAAGATTAAGAATGAGCTCTCAAAAATGGATACTCTCATCAAAAACCAACCTTCCACACAAGCTTCCTCGTGGCTGGATTTTATTAAAACTAGACAAGCCATTTACAACGCACACTTTGCTTCTCTACAAAAGAAAAAGGACACTAAACTTTCTAAACTACTACATGCTACAAGGGGCCACAGCAATGATTCCCTCAACCCACCTAGCAATATTGTTAACCTATCCAACTATACTCTCAGCCCAGCAGAAGCAGCTGTTCTATCTCGGGGCCTCTCCTTCTGCCCCTCCACCCCCACGAACATGATACAGTTCTGTGGTGACCTAGAATCCTATTTTCGACGTCTCCGACTCAAGGAATATTTCCAAAATACCTCTGAACAACATACTAATCCACAGAGGTCTCCCTACCAACACTACAGAAAGAGGGATTCTAGGTGGACTTCTCCTGAAGGTCGAAACAGCAGACTGGACTTCTACATAGAGTGCTTCCGTCGACGTGCACGGGCTGAAATTGTGGAAAAGCAGCATCACTTGCCCCATAACCTCAGCCGTGCGGAATGCAATGCCATCCACAGCCTCAGAAACAACTCTGACATCATAATCAAAAAGGCTGACAAAGGAGGTGCTGTTGTCATCATGAATAGGTCGGAATATGAACAAGAGGCTGCTCGGCAGCTCTCCAACACCACTTTCTACAAGCCATTACCCTCTGATCCCACGGAGAGTTACCAAAAGCAACTACAGCATTTGCTCAAGAAACTCCCTGAAAAAGCACAAGATCAAATCCGCACAGACACACCCCTGGAACCCCGACCTGGGATATTCTATCTACTACCCAAGATCCATAAACCTGGAAATCCTGGACGCCCCATCATCTCAGGCATTGGCACCCTGACAGCAGGATTGTCTGGCTATGTAGACTCCCTCCTCAGGCCCTACGCTACCAGCACTCCCAGCTACCTTCGAGACACCACTGACTTCCTGAGGAAACTTCAATCCATCGGTGATCTTCCTGAAAACACCATCCTGGCCACTATGGATGTAGAAGCCCTCTACACCGACATTCCACACAAAGATGGACTACAAGCCATCAGGAACACTATCCCCCTGGTGGCTGAACTTTGTGACTTTGTCCTTACCCATAACTATTTCACATTTGGGGACAATGTATACCTTCAGATCAGCGGCACTGCTATGGGTACCCGCATGGCCCCACAGTATGCCAACATTTTTATGGCTGATTTAGAACAACGCTTCCTCAGCTCTCGTCCCCTAAAGCCCCTACTCTACTTGCGCTATACTGATGACATCTTCATCATCTGGACCCATGGAAAAGAAGCCCTTGAGGAATTCCACCATGATTTCAACAATTTCCATCCCACCACCAACCTCAGCCTGGTCCAGTCCACACAAGAGATCCACTTCCTGGACACTACAGTGCTAATAAACAATGGTCACATAAACACCACCCTATACCGGAAACCTACTGACCGCTATTCCTACCTGCATGCCTCCAGCTTTCACCCTGACCACACCACACGATCCATCGTCTACAGCCAAGCTCTGTGATACAACCGCATTTGCTCCAACCCCTCAGACAGAGACAAACACCTACAAGATCTCTGTCAAGCTTTCTTACAACTACAATACCCACCTGCAGAAGTAAAGAAACAGATTGATAGAGCCAGAAGAGTTCCCAGAAGTTACCTACTACAGGACAGGCCTAACAAAGAAAATAACAGAACGCCACTAGCCGTCACCTTCAGCCCCCAACTAAAACCCCTCCAACGCATTATTAAGGATCTACAACCTATCCTAAAGGATGACCCAACACTCTCACAAATCTTGGGAGACAGGCCAGTCCTTGCCTACAGACAGCCCCGCAACCTGAAGCAAATACTCACCAACAACCACATACCACACAACAGAACCACTAACCCAGGAACCCATCCTTGCAACAAAGCCCGTTGCCAACTGTGCCCACATATCTATTCAGGGGACACCATCACAGGGCCTAATAACATCAGCCACACTATCCGAGGCTCGTTCACCTGCACATCCACCAATGTGATATATGCCATCATGTGCCAGCAATGCCCCTCTGCCATGTACATTGGTCAAACTGGATAGTCTCTACGTAAAAGAATAAATGGACACAAATCAGATGTCAAGAATTATAACATTCATAAACCAGTCGGAGAACACTTCAATCTCTCTGGTCACGCAATCACAGACATGAAGGTCGCTATCTTAAAACAAAAAAACTTCAAATCCAGACTCCAGCGAGAAACTGCTGAATTGGAATTCATTTGCAAATTGGATACTATTAATTTAGGCTTAAATAGA
This sequence comes from Lepidochelys kempii, assembly GCF_965140285.1. Lineage (NCBI taxonomy): Eukaryota > Metazoa > Chordata > Testudines > Cheloniidae > Lepidochelys > Lepidochelys kempii. Next base: position 13,711,816 of record NC_136404.1, read on the forward strand.
GACTGGGAGTGGCTAAGTCATTATGCAAGGTAGCCTATTTCCTCTTGTTTTTTCCTACCCCCCCACCCAGATGTTCAGGTTTAACTTGGATTTAAACTTGGAGAGTGGTCAGTTTGGATGAGCTATTACCAGCAGGAGAGTGAGTTTGTGTGTGTATGGGGGTGGGGGTGGGGTGAGAAAACCTGGATTTGTGCTGGAAATGGCCCTACCTGATGATCACTTTAGATAAGCTATTACCAGCAGGACAGTGGGGTGGGAGGAGGTATTGTTTCATATTCTCTGTGTGTATATAAAGTCTGCTGCAGTTTCCACGGTATGCATCCGATGAAGTGAGCTGTAGCTCACGAAAGCTCATGCTCAAATAAATTGGTTAGTCTCTAAGGTGCTACAGAGTGAAGGTGAAACCTAGACCCCACAGAAGTCCATGGGGAGTTTGCCATTGGCTTAAGTGGAGCCAGGATGTCACCTTCAAGCTCTGAGCAGCTCTGGCCTCTCACAGCTGTGGGTGGAAGCTTGGTGTTTCTTATCCTCTTAGCCCTTTCTACAAGAGGATGCCAGGGCTCCGGCTGTATCTCTGAAGCGTCTTTCTTCAGCCACTCGGAGACATTGGCTAAATTTCACACTACCTGACAGCACTAGTATGGTTTGAAAGGCCTGATGCCTGGGATGTCCCTTGTCCCAGTGTCTCTCGCCTCTCTTTGATGGCTGCTGCAATGCAATCTCTGGCCGCGCTGACGCTGCGGGGGCAGAGGACTCTCTTCAGATCATTCGGACCATTTTAGGGAAGGCGGTTGGCCTTGCAGCTGTGGAGCTGGGCTGGGACTCAGGTCTGATTGCCGTGGGGGCAATGGCTCCTTCCCCAAACTGTGCACTGGGGGTTTGGAAGGAGGAGCACCGGTCAGGAACTCAGTTGTGCAGCTGATGGGAGAGACGGTGACCCCAGCAGCCCGGTACCCCCTAGCACCAGCACGGGGCATTGGAGACTTGATCCCCATCCAAGTCTAGCTTGGGGGAACTAAAGGGATGGCAGTACAAGATGGTGTGGTTACAGGGAATATCACCCACCCACCCTTACTCAGTGGGGTCTGGAGTGTGAAGTTGAATGTCCACCTGCCTGTGGTTCCACGTGATGGGCAGCAGGGGGCACTGCTCTCCTGCAGATGCTGGGCAAAGGGAAATGATGGAGTAGCTTCTGTTGCATCTCCCGGATTTCACCCAGCCGTCGGGTCCTGCAGCAGCCTGACCAACAGGCGGACTTGTGGGAGTTTGGGCAAAGGAAGAGGCTCCCAGTCAGTCCCCTGTTATCTTTGCCTTTAGCTCATCCAAGCATTTCTTGGAGCTGTTCAGTGCTTGGCACCCTGCGGCCGCCAGCCAGACCAGCCTCACAACCCCACAGGTGGCAAAGCAGTATCGCCCCCATTTTACAGGTGGGGAAACTGAGGCACGGAGCGGGGACACAACTTACCCCGGGTCACATTGTGCTAGAGCTGTGGAGTTCAGGCTTCCCATGGCTGTGCTCAGAGCGCTAGGCCAGGCTGTGTCTGTCCATAGATCAAGACTCTGTTTAAAGGCACCGATTCCCCCTGCCTTCTTCTGCCCCTCCCCTCCCCCACTTGTGCTGAGACCTGCAAACACTCAGGCAAGCCTGGAGCGCTCATCATCGTGCCAGTGTCTCTGATACTTCTCTGTGAAACTCCGATGTGCTTTCGGACAATCCCATCCCAGCCATGAGCCCTGCCAATGCCCCCTCTGCTGGTCTCCACTTAAGTGTGGAAGCGGGATTGGGCCCCTATCTTCTGTGTCACGTGCATTTGTACTGGGCCTTCATCCCCTCTGTCCTCCTCCTCCTCTTCTTTTCTCCATTTCCTGCTCTGCAGCCGCCGCCTGCCCTCTGTCTGCTCCACTTGCCAGCAGTGAGCCTGGATCGTGCAAAGGGCCTAAATAGGGAAACAATAAGTGGATATTTATAACCCAGGTTTCAGGTTCAGCCTGCGGAGCTGGGAGGCAGAGAAACCACCTTGTGCTCAGGGCTGCTCTGTCAGCCCCTGACTGGTTTTTAAAATAGAAGAACTGTGTCCATTTAGATCGGCTGCGGTTTTGCTTGCAGCCCAGAAGAAAGAAAAGATCAGAAGAGAAATAGCCCGGGCTGGAAGGAAGGTTCCTACAAGCTAATGATTGTTCCTCTTGGAAGCTGCGTCCACTCCCGAGTTCAGAGGTAAAGTGAAAGGGACAGAAATATCTCCAAGAGGCCAGGAAACAGTCTCGGGTGTGATGGTGCGTCACACGCTCCAACTGATGCCATCTGTGCAGAGCTTGGCCGAAAATGCCAGTGCATGCTCACGAGGCAACCGGCTAACAACGGGGCTGGTTTGTTTCCGTTAAGAACTCTGCTCCTTCCAACGTGAGCTGCCATGTTTGCAGCAGAAAGGCAGCGTGGCGCGCTGGCCGGGCCTCTTTTATGGCCCTGTTGTTTGACTTTGGGCAAGTCGCTTCTCTGTTTTCCCCCTCTCCCACCCATGTCTGTCTTGCCAAGGCTGCTTAGCACAGGAGGTGTCTCTCGCTGCGGAGCTCTGCTCTCAGCTGAGGTCTCTGACCTTGTAGTAATGGAAATAGTAAAACTCTGAAAGATTAACTCTATAAATGCTTCATCATCCAGAGAGACATTGTCATCACCCAGCCTTCCTCATCCAGAGGTAGCAAAGCGCGTCGCAAAAGGTCATGTCATCAGCCGCATGGTACAGGTGGGGAAACTGAGGCACAGAAGCGGGTGGGCGTGACTTGCCCAAGGTCACCCAGTGAGTCAGAGGCAGGGCTAGGACGTCTTCATTGACTATGAAGTCCAGGATCCAAGTTCCCCACCTCGTGTTCTCATTTCCACCTGTGTAGGATGGTCCCAACACAGGATTCTTCCGTTGCATCGATGGTAACGTTTCGTGCCACGGTAACTGACACAAGGTGCAGGGTGACTCAGTCCCTCAGTGCTGACCCTATTGCTATAACAAGGGGGCTAGATCCTCTGCATAGGCCCATTGACATCCAGGAGGGGATTTGTATCATGCTTATACCGGATCCAGCTTAGGAAGGTGCAGACTGGGCCGGAACTCTTAACTCGCTAAAGATCCTCTGAAAAATCCTACCAGGTAACTGACATGAACTTCATGCTAGGCCTTCTGTATGCACGCAGCACCAAAGCAGGCTAGTTATCTTGGTCTGGACCCCCTGGTCCCCTGCATCCCCCCCGCATGCTGCCTAATCTTGTGCTGCTCCAGCCCTCTTGTTATGGAGCGAGCAAGCAGTGCCCCCCGCCTTGACTGCCCTTTATGCTAACATGTGACGTGCCCAGGAGAGAGCCATACGAGGACACAGAGGGCCCAGCAGACAGCTCAGCATAATGAAAGCTCTGCCACAAAATGCTGTTGGCGAGGTGTGTGTGTGTAGGGAAGGAGGGTTAGATCAGCCAGATTTGCCTTTATAACCGTTGCTACGCTCTGTGTGGGCAGTGGGGAACTGGGGTTAGATCCGCCAGCTTTCTCCTTTCTAACAGGCAAAAGGAGGGGAGGGAACTCTCCCGAGGTCCAGGCATGCTGGAAGGGACAGGATAAAGCCAACAGGCTGTTTGATTGGCTCAGTAATTCGGACACTCCTGCAGGGGGGCAGAGTGGAATTCTTCTGCACGAATTGTTGGGGGGACCCAAGTGGTGGATTCAAAGGGGCCGGGCTTTAACACGGGCACTTGACCTAGATCCCAGGAAGCGGCGGGAAGCGGCCAGCACTAGAGTTCAGGGAACCAAGAGAGGAGCAAGTGGCACTCAGGGCCTGCCCCAAGGAGGATGAACATTACATCCCTCTGCAGTGTTGATAGGCTGGACTAGCGGTTAGGGCACTCTTCTGGGGGACCTGGGTTCAATTCCCTGCTCTGCTGCAGGCTTCCTGGATAACTTTAATCCATTTCTCCAGGCCTATTTCCCCATCTGTACAATAGCTCTGCTCACAAACCCATACAAGAGCGGGAGGGGCTCAGATACCCACCAATGGGTATTTGAAGATTCCCCTGCGCTAGAAGTCTCTCTGCTCGTACCACCAGCAGCTGGTGCCGGTCCCACGACCAGCTCAGCTGTGCCATGGCCTATAACTGTAGTATCAGCCCTGGGGGGAACTGACTCTGGTCCTTGCCCTCTCTCCCCCCAGCCTGTTCGAAACAGGCCTCACTGTACCATAGCTGTGAATCTGCGTCCAGAAGACCAGCCAGGCTGGCAGTGTCAGGGGATGGGCTGAGAGACAGAGTGTGTCTCCTACGTCCCTCGGGAACGTGTGTGCATGTTTTTCCTTTTTCCTCTTATGTGCATCTGTGCACGCGCTTCTCTGTGCTCTTACCTGCCAAAAGAGGCTTGCATGTAGTACATTGTTCAGCCACTAGATGTCTCTGGGTGCTATGTCGAATTCCAGACAATGGTCCCTGGTACACAAGGGAGACAAAGCTGGCACTCAAGCTGTGTGGAAGCCTGTCTGTGGTTTTCTTTCATAAATGCCTCCTGTGGTTCCACATACCATGACATGGCCCACTTCCCCACCGAGGCACATCAGTCTATGGTACTTATATGATCCCCATCAGCATGGTGATGCACTGAGCATCTCACAACACTCCTGTGAGGTACAGCAGGGCTATGATCCCCATTTTATAGATGGGAAACTGAGGCACAGAGAGACTGAATGACTTGCCGATCAAACAGAGGAGAAAAATGAACCCAGAAGTCCCAGGCTAGTGCCCTAACCTCTGGACCATCCTTCCTCACACTCACTCAGTCTCCTGCCTTTCCTTCTCCTTTATCCTGGAGGGCTCTCATTAAGGCAGCTCTCTCTAATGCCTCTCTCCTTGCTGTCTAACCTGCCCCCTCCTCATCTGGTCTGTCTCTGGAAAGGTCAGATGATTCCAAACCCCTCCAGACTGCCACATGCAGCAACAGGAAGTTTTGCTACTGTGCAAACTGCCTCAACAAGGGCTGTCTGCAGTGAATGATCCTTTGTGAATCTCTTTGCTAGGCAAACACCTTGGTCCACAAGCCACCACTGGCACTAGGGGCTGAGCACATGGGGGCCCTTGGCTGGCTGTCCTCTTGTGACACACACACAGCTATCCGCAGCTGCCAGAAGGGACTACTGACCCCAAAAGTCTCCATAAAATCCAATCACCTTCAGGGTCTCCTCCCCCACTTCTCCTCCATCTCACACGCATCAGATGGCTAATGAGGTGAAGGCTGAGTTCAAGTCCAAAAGATTCTTCCCAGTGCAGCGTTGAGCCTAGGATGGTTTTCTCTGCGCGGCGTGTCCTGCTGTCTGGTTTGCTTTGGCTGTCTGTCCCTGGAATGTATTTGTTGGCAGGCCTGATAATGAGCCTGTAAACAAAGGATGCTGCTGGCACATGTGAGCCCTGCGTGTGTGATGGAGATGGGCAACCTGCTGCTCGCATGTGTGTGTTTATCCTTGTGTATGTGGTGCAGGTAATAGACTGGTGTGCGAGGGGGTGGGGGAGTCATGCCAGTTGCAGGGGGTGTGTCTGTGTGTAGAGCTGTGGGGGGGTAACACTGGCTATAGCACATGGTGAGTGTATATGTGTGTAGAAGGGGTGATGCATGGGGGTGGCTGTAGTGGGGTGATGCGGGGTGTAGCATGGGGGGTGGCTGTAGTGGGGTGATGCGGGGTGTAGCATGGGGGGTAGCAAGGGGCTCTATGCATGAGCATGCATTTGGGCTCATGCCTGGTGCTGCGTGTAACTGTATCTGTGTGTGACTTAGGGAGCAGTGTAAAATACGAAAGGGTGGGGGGGGGGGTATGACAGGTTGGCTGAATCTCTCCTTGCCATGCAGGTTGCAGTGTGAGCGTGAGATGCAGCTTGTCCCAGATCCACAGGATTGGTGCTACGGCCCCAGCTTTGGAACAGTCTTCAGTGGGCCAGACACCCAAAGAGTGTCCCTCTTCCTCCAGGGTAAGCCATGCGGCTTCACTATCTCCTTGGGCTGGACCTCTGGGCCTTCAGCGCCCCTTCTTCAGCTCCGTTCAGCCAGTCCAACAGAGACAGATTTTCCCACTCGTCAGGGATTAAAGCAGCTCACCCAGCCTTTGCAGTGACACGCACGTGGGTTTGCTAGTCACCTGGAACCCAGCATAGGAAGTCCTTAGGGTAGCCCAGAGAACTGAAGGTTAAAGCATAATCCATTGTGGTTGGCCCAGAGGCCAGCCAAGGTGTAGTGAATGCCTTGATTCCATCTCTGTCCATCTGACCTTCATCAGACTCCAGGGAGAGCCCTGGCTTCTTCCAGAAATCAGATCTTATCCCCCACCTCACACCTGCCAATCCTTTGATCTCACTTCCCTAAGGAAAGGTGGGGAAATCCATCTCCCTCTGGGGCCTTGGTTGCTAGGTGCCAATGCCCCAACATTTGGATTTGCCACTGTCTTCTTAGATACTCCATTGATATGGAGACTAAGGCCCAGAGAGCTAGGTGACCCCCACACCTATGTCTCCTAGCCTTCCCTGAGAGCAAACAGTCCCCTGCCACCCACTGGGTAACAATGCCGCCCATAGGGGAAACTGAGGCACACACAGGACTCACAAAACTATTCCCACTTTGTCATACAGATTCCAGTCTGGTTTTGTGTCTCTGTGTGATGCAAGGGCCAGGCAGGCTGGTGTCTAGGTCCCACGGTGATGGGTGAGCTTGCAATGCCCTGAGATACCTGCCCAAGTGGTACTGGGCTCTTGCTTTGTGTCAAGTCATTTTCAGCCTTCACTGTCCAGCAGTGGCAGATCCCTAGGGCTTCTTACATGCTGCCACAACTTGGCTTATTTTCTCTGGGCTGATGGACTCCTGAGCTTCCATGCCTGGGCCTCTATCACAGGAGAGGAGCTGAAATTCCCCACGGCTCTGTCCAGACCTCTCGGAAGCTCGGACTCTTTCCACAAACAAAACCCAAACTAGGAGGCTCAGAGTGAATATGAGTCTGATTCCCAGTTACTTCTGCACTTGGGGAACAAGGATGGGGTGGGGGCCGTTTAAAGTGTCTTTAAGCCACCTTTGCTCTTCCCTTATTCAGGGGCTGTTCAGAAACCTGCCTGGCCCCCAGTCTAAATGAGAGTCACCGCAGGGCTGCTGTAACTTGCGGTCTGCTTCCTTTGCCTCTCCGTGGGTTCTGGAAAGCAGAGAATACCTGCAGGGAAGTATGCTTTGGTCATGCCCCTGGAGCACCCACTCCACCAGGGATTGAGAGCAGGGCCAGTGTAGATCCCTTGTACCTGTTCTGCACCAACTGGGGAGGCCATTTCCACCCACTTCAAGGCCATGGGCTTAGTGTAATCATGCCTATTGTTTCCTACCCGGCCTGCAGCCTAAATGAGAGCAATCACAGGGCTGCTCTAACCTACACTCTGCTTTCTTCGCCTCCCTATGGCTAGCAAGAACTTGGAGTCTTTCAGATGAGATGTAAAAACTAAGGTCCTGACCACTTGAGTCCCCTACTTAAAATTCGACAGGCCCAGCCAATCTTCAGAGTGTTCAAAATCAGGCTCTGGCTCTGAATATTCCAGCTGGATCCCCTGGTCTCTAACTCCCCACCACCACTGCAGTTTCAAGCAGACAGTATTTTTCTGTCTTCCTTGTTCTAATTCACAGTGGGAGGTTGTGCTAGTCAATTGCTGCATCCCACCATGAAAGCAGCTGCATTTCAATGGTGGGTGTGAGGCAATTCCCGTGTATGCTCTAAAATGCTTTGCCTGTTTACTATTGTTGAGACTAAGCTGTGTCAACCCAGAGGTAATTCTGTAACAAACAAATGAGGAGATTGTACCATTTGGGAAACATACAGTCCATGTATATATCATGATCGATCCAGTGTGACTCCTTACCCTGCCTATTCCTGGCTATCCAGAGAAAGGGGAAAATTGGCCGACTAGTTCTTAAAATGTCTGCAACCCTCAAGGAATGTTTACATATTGCGCCACGAAGAAAGCTATTAATCTCCATTCCCTTCCAACCCAGGCCACGTTGGGAACCTGCAGCAGAAGGTGGGTCTGTCAATTTCAGGGCTGTGAGATCAGGAGTACTGCCGACAGTCAAATTCCCCGAGGAGTTATAAAGTGGATGATTAATGCCCATAGTTCTGTGTTCAACCCCAAAATGGCAGCAATCTTCCATAAAATGCACTTTTCTTCCAAACTGGATCCACTTATTACACATGCAAAGGTGGGCAAATGATTCATATAAAACACCAGGTGTGGGAAGACGAAATCTTTCCACAGTGTCACCTTTTCCCCGAGCCTTAGCTGTTTCCTGGGCAAGGCCAATGGTGCCCTGATTAACTCTGTTTAGCAGAGCAGCATCAGGCAGTGCCTAAGGATCTGCGAGTGGTTTCCATTATGAAACCTGGGTTTTATGGATCAGGGTCTCAACTGCAAAAATGGACATGATGGTGAATGAAGTCCCAGCCCCCAGCCAATCTGGCTGGTTTTAAGTCATCGAAGGTGTCAGACAAAGGGAAGGTCAATAGCGGGTGTGTCTGTCTATGAAAGTGCGGACCGTATGGGCTCCCTGTTTGTGCGTGTGTCAGAGCGGGTTAGTTTCTTAGCGTGAAATGGCTGCTAATCCTGTTGGCCCTGCAGAGCAGAGGGAGAGGGGCAGTGGACAGTGCACTGCACCATTATACAGGACTCTTGGGCTGTCACAAACTGCCTGGGTGACCATGGGCAAGTCATTTCCATTTCCTGTTCTGTGCCTCAGTTTCCCCATCTGTAAAATGGGGAGCGTGATGCTGACCTCCTTTGTAAAGCACTTTGAGATGACAGATGAACCCTTTATCAGGGCTGAAAAACGTTATTTTTTGCTTCATGCACCATCAAGAAAACTTGTCACCTGAATTCTGGCTGAATCTTCTGTTCCTTGTGGCAGTGAGGTCAACCACTGCAGAGTCTCCAGTTTCCAGGCTGAGTTTGCAGGGTGTAAAGTTAATTTAGGGTTGATAAATGGAGGAAAATTGGTCCAGAACAGCCTAGAGAAAGCCTACTGTGTGGGACTCCCGCCGCATGGTGTTCAGAGAGTCGTTTTTATAATTTTCTGGGCTGGCAGATTTCAAAACTGGGTTTGGTTTTTGTTTAAAATGGCAAAGTTAAGAAGATGTCAACTCTGGCGATTAAGTGACCTGCTCCGGGAGCCTGTGACAGAGCCAGGAACTGAATCCAGATTTCCTGCATCCCAGTCCAGTGTTTTAGCTGCAAGACCAGCTAAATGCATACTCATGCAGAGTAAGGACATTTTGCTGTAAGTACTTTGCCTCTGAATGCTTCCATCACCTAGACACTGGGTACAGCATGCACGGCCTCCAGCCCCTGCAGTTCCTCCTGCCAGGCCTCCTGTACGGCCATGAGGTAGCTGTTGTTTTAAACAAACATTAAGGAGAGAAAATCAAACACAGTTGCTGGAAGGGACGGCACAAACGGGCCAAGGCTAATGCACTTTGGTGAGGCACAGACAGTAATTCCATAATCCTGCAGCCTGCCGCTGAGACCCTTGCAACTCGTGGCAGGGTCATCCTTAGCACTCCCGGACTTGGCTATCCTGGCCTCTGACACTGACAGGATTCTAGGCCTCCATGGGTTTGGGACTCATGCACAACACCTCAGCTGTTTGCTGGGGGCGGGGAGGGGGCTGTGCTGCATTGCTAAGACCCGGCAGCAAGATGGGACTGCAGGGGGGACTGAAGGCTCAAACCTGAATTCTTTTTCCCTGTGGAACTTCTACCTCTCACATTTCCCTCCCAGCTTTTCACTCTTCTCTCCCCTCTGCCCATTCCTCCTGTCTTGCCTTATCCCTCCCTGGCCCTCATTTCACTGCTGCGTGCTTCTCTTTTATCCTCCCGGGGCCCTCCTCTCTCTCCTTTCTTTTTCCCTCCAGCATTCCCTTTCTCCTTGCCTTTCTTTCCACCTGCCACCCCCCTCCACTTGATTTCCCTTTCTCCTGTCTCTGTCCCTCTCTCGATTCCTTTCTTCAGTCTGATCCCTCTCCCTCTCCCCTTGTCTTACCCCTTCTCCTGCCTTATCCTACCCCTCCCCGTTCTTCACCCCTCCCCCCATCCCTCCTGCCTCTTTCCCCTTCTTCTCCTTGTGTCTCTCTGCCTCCTTCCCCTTCTTCTCCTTGTGTGTGTGTCTCTCTCTCTCTCTCCATCCCTCCTGCCTCCTTCCCCCTCTTCTCCTCCTCATCTCTCTCTCTCCCTCCCTCTCCCCATCCCTCCTGCCTCCTTCCCCTTCTTCTCCTAGTGTCTCTCTGCCTCCTTCCCCTTCTTCTCCTTGTGTGTGTGTGTGTGTCTCTCTCCCTCCCTCTCCCCATCCCTCCTGCCTCCTTCCCCCTCTTCTCCTCCTCATCTCTCTCTCTCCCTCCCTCTCCCCATCCCTCCTGCCTCCTTCCCCTTCTTCTCCTAGTGTCTCTCTGCCTCCTTCCCCTTCTTCTCCTTGTGTGTGTGTGTGTGTCTCTCTCTCTCTCTCCATCCCTCCTGCCTCCTTCCCCCTCTTCTTCTTCTCCTCCTCGTCTCCCTCTCCCTCTCCCCATCCCTCCTGCCTCCTTCCCCTTATTCTCCTTGTCTCTCCCTCCTGCCCCCTCTTCTCCTAGCCTCTGTCTCTCTCCCCGCCCCTCTCCCCGCCCCCGGCCGGGCTGGGCTCGCCACTCGCCGGCTGCGGCTCTCGGGCGGGCAGGCGGCGGCTGCAGCATGCGGACGGGCAGCGGCGGGGAGGCGGCTGCCGGCGGCGGCGGGGCGCCGGGCCCGGAGGAGCGGCCGGCGGCCGGGGAGGAGCCGGGCCCGGGGGCCAAGCGCGGGCAGCAGCTGCGGGGCGGCAGCATGGGCGGGCGGGCCGGGAAGGGCTCCCCGAACGGGGAGTGCCGGCGCGGGGAGCCGGAGGCCGAGCCGCCCCGCGAGCCCAAGGTCTCCTTCTCGTGCAGCGGGGCCGAGACCGAGAGCGGCTCCCCCGGGGGGCCGGACGGGGCCGGCGGGGAGGAGGGCGGCGAGCCCCGCGGCAGCCAGGCGAGCTTCATGCAGCGCCAGTTCGGGGCCATGCTCCAGCCCGGGGTCAACAAGTTCTCGCTGCGGATGTTCGGCTCCCAGAAGGCGGTGGAGCGGGAGCAGGAGCGGGTCAAGTCGGCGGGGGCCTGGATCATCCACCCCTACAGCGACTTCAGGTACCGGACCCTGGGGGGGGGCTGAAGAGGGGAGAGGCCGGGATGGGGAGGGAAGAGAGGAGCAGGGAGGCTGGGGGGAAGAGGCCGGGGTGGGGGGAAGAGAGGAGCAGGGAGGCTGGGGGGAAGAGGCCGGGATGGGGAGGGAAGAGAGGAGCAGGGAGGCTGGGGGGAAGAGGCCGGGATGGGGAGGGAAGAGAGGAGCAGGGAGGCTGGGGGGAAGAGGCCGGGATGGGGAGGGAAGAGAGGAGCAGGGAGGCTGGGGGGAAGAGGCCGGGGTGGGGGGGAGAGAGGAGCAGGGAGGCTGGGGGGAAGAGGCCGGGGTGGGGGGGAGAGAGGGGCAGGGACCCCAGGTTGGGGAGGGTTGGGGGAGGGACCGGGACCATCCACCCCTACAGTGACTTCTGGTCCTAGACCCCCAGGGCAGATGGAGATCCTGGGGGGGGGGGCAGGGAGCCTAGGCGTGCATACGGGGGTGGGGGAAAGAAGAGGGGCAAGATCAACCTTTCAGTGACCTCAAATACAGGGGGAGGCCGGGGAGGGATGCGGGGGGAAAAGAGGGGCAGAGAGCCCAGGGGGGTGAACCCGGGATGGGGGAGGGGGAAGAGAGAGACAGGGAGCCCAGGTTGGGGGAGGGAACAGGATCATCCACCACTACAGCGACTTCAGGTTCTGGGGGAGCCAGAGGGGCAGGGGGACCTGGTTTATCTCCTTCCCCCCTCCCCTCACCCCATCCCACTGATCAGCCCCTCCAGGGTGGGGAGGCAGCTGAGCACCAGGGGGAGAGGCCAGGGCTGGCTGAGAGGCTGGGCGACACTTTGGTGAGAGGGCACCTTGAGCTGTGCCTGGAGAGTGGAGGGGCTGAGAGGAGCTCGGGCTCCGTTTTACACCTTCCCCTCCTGTCTGGCCCTGGGGGCACGGAGTCCCTGATCCCCAGCTGAAGCAGCTGCAAGAGCCCCACAGAGCCCCATCTGAGCGGGCACCAGGCCTACGGCGTCCCTTGGGGACAGGGAGTGAGGAATCCAAGCTGGGTGCCTTTGACAAGGGCATCCCTTCGCCTTGCCCCTGGGCCGGGCTTTTCCTCTGCCCAGGGAGGCCTCTGAACTTCTTTGCCCTCCCACCCAGGTGCCTGTAACCAAACAGGAAGCCATCACAGTGACCCAGCAGTGTTCAGAGACCCAGCTTTGTCCACAGTCACTCCCAGAGAGGCAGAAATGGGAAGGCAGCTGCAAGGAGCAGGAATAAAATGTGGCTCAGCCCAGTGGGCGATGGTGCCCCCCCGTCCCCCTCCCCGTCTAACATTTCACAGCTGGTGCAGGGAAGCTGCACCTCTTAGGGCAATCTCCTTCTCCCTGCCATCAGCACTGGGCTGGCCACGTAAACGGAGCGGTGGAAGGTGGGGTGAGCATAGCAGCGGCCGAGGATCTGGCCTCTCCCCTTATTTAAACATCAGTGATGCAGCAGCTTTGTGTGTCTCTCTCTGCCCCTCTCCCCCCCTGCACTACAGGATGTTTTAATGAGGCCAGACTGTGTTCCTAGCTTTAATTCTCCAGGGTGGGTGAAGCCAGGTCCTCAGTGCCGAGGGTTTCCAGCAAGATTTTTCATCCAGCGCCATGGGACTAGAGCCCCTTGGGTGTCACAAAGCAGAACGCAAGCTACTGCAGCAGTGTCTGTGTCCTTTCCATCTGGCGTGTCATACAGTATTCTGTCCCCGTCCCCCCCCAAGCCTCCTTTGCCAAGCCCTCGGGAGAGCTTTGAATGCTCCCAGTGTTTGCAGAGTTAAATTCAAGCTGCTCGGGGGGGGGGGGGGAGGGGAGATCTGATCAAATATTGTACAGCTATGTGGGTTTTTGCAGTTGTTATTGGGGGGCTGAAAAGTGGCCCACGACCCACACTCTCAAAGGCAAAAGATTGCACAGAAGATGCAGCGGTCACCAGACATCTGGGTGCTCAAGCCCGCTTAGGTACCATTTTCTTCCTCCTTCCCTTGCTGTTCCTGCTCTACCTGCATCTCTCTCCGGCAGCATTTTGTAAGTGGGTGGCTGGAGGGGGTCTAACAGCAATGCCGGCTGTCTCCACCTCTGGAGAGGAGGAGATCCAGAGCACCCATGCAGCGGACAGACAGTCTTGTAGTTCGTTCCAGCCCCTCTGTCGTGGTAGCCGCTTAACCTTGTTTCCTGAACCACCGGGCTCTTTTATTTCCTTCATGGTTCTGCTGCTGTTTTCTGTCTGTTTATATGGGCATCTCGGCAGAGGATTGAACTGGGTTCCAAAGCTGTGTGTGGGGATTTTGGAGGATCTTCCTTATTATTAATCCCAGGGGTCGCCGTGTTCGTCTGGATCCACAGGAGCGGCAGAGTCCTGTGGCACCTTATAGACTAACAGACGTATTGGCGCAGAAGCTTTCGTGGGTAATCACAGGACTCTTTGCCGCTTTTACTTATTATTTGTATCCTAACAGCACCTGCAAGATCAGGGCCCCGTGGTGCTAGGGGCTGTACAAATATGTAGTGGGAGATTGTCCTTGCCCCCCAAAGAGACAGGGCAGACAAAGGGTGGGAGGAGAATCTGGGGGAAACGATTTGGCTGAGGTCGTACAGCAGGCCAGTGTCCTAGCAAGGGATGGAACTCGGGTTTCCTGACTCCCAATGGAGAGGGGGCACTGGATTGGATCGGGCTGTGGTTTTTGGAGGTACAGGCTGTCTGGTAGGTGACCTCTGGTTACATGTTTGCCGCAGTGCATGTCAATTTTTCTGTAGTGTTTCCCCAGTTCAGAAGACTGTAGCTCCTGTCTGCTGACTGTGATTCCTTACAGGAATTCTCCAGCAGGTCCTATCCAGTGGATCCCCTTCCCCCACTCCCCATGGTGTGGGTCCCTCTCAGGGAAGGGGCCATATATGCTGCAGAGCTGAAACATGACTGACATACTCAGAGGAAAGGCTCCCTGATATATGGCCTTCACTAATCCCATTCTAACAACCTGTAGGGTCATTAATCTTTTTCTATGAGTCTCTGTTGTAGCGAGCTCTATCTTTGCCCTCCTTGTCAATTACCACCACACACCATTTGTCTTGAGGCATTAATGCAGAACAAGCAGCTAACATAAAAAGCGTGATTCGCACCAGTGTAGAAGGGAAGGATCGACTCCATAGAAATCAATTCAGTCCCAGTGGTTTCAGGTCAGAATTTGCCCCTGAGTGTCTCTCTCCCCTGTTCCCCCCCCCTTCTCCCCACCTTCATTCCATTTGTCGTAGCTTTGTTCTAACGTTATCTGGGGTGGTGAGTTTAAATGATATTAGACCACAACTTGCATTGAGATCTGTTTCATCTTGACATTGTAGTCTCATCTCCATTGTCTGTCTTGACCTTGTCATAATGAGATCACTGTGGCAATGCTCGGGCTATGTTTAAGAGAATTAGGAATGAATAGTGCCATGAAGAACACACTTGCTCCCCATGGGCTATTTCTCGCAGTCAGACGTTGGGACCATTTCTAAGCATTTCTTTAAAATTGTGTTTTAACAAGAGCCGAGGGCAGACAGTGCCTTGCACTTTTGTGGCGCTTTTGTTCAGTGCTCTGCAAACACTATCCATTGTGCGGCTCCACTCCCCAGTGAAACATCTCCTCCTCTTCTATCCCATTTTACGGGAGACAAGACACTGAAGTCCCTGATTCTGCAATGGGCTCGGTGTCCGCAAATCCATGTCCTGGTTACAGAAACTCCAGATGCCAGGGGGGTTCTGCCTGGGCACCAGGCTTTGCTCTTTCAGAGCTCCTGGCAGAAATGGGGACTACGAGATTTGCCCAAGATTATGCAGTGAGTCAGTGTTAGAATTGGGAATAAAAATCCATGTGTGTGTTGTTGTGATGTGCTTCAATCACAAGGTCATCTGGTAGGCAGCAACGAGGGCAAAGAACTAGGAGGCAAGAGCACTGGTTCCGTTCCCAGTTCTGCCACCATCCTGCTGTGTGACCATGGGCACATCACTTCCTCTCTGTGTTTTTTTTTTTCCCCCTCCCACTCTTTGTCTGTTTTGTTTATTTAGGCTATAAACCCTTTGTGGACAGGGACTCATTCGCTAGTATCTAGTGCAATGGCTTCTGCTCTCACCTGGGGCCTTTAGGTGCAGAATAAAAAGAACAAATGCACTGATTTGATACATACACAGAGAGAGCAAAATCCGTGAAGAATTTATCTCAGAAATCATATCAAGGTGCATACAGATTTGGCTTTATTTGATTTCCACTCTACATGCGGTTTCTCATCCCAAAATCTGATCAGGATAATGGAATATGTTTCCAGCAATGTTTTCCTTGCAAGATCCATTTTCTCATTTTAAGATAAAATCATTCCCATCTGCATATGTGACATCACTTCATAATCGCACCCATTTGCAGAATGTATCTCATCACGGGCAGAGCACTATAATTATTCATGCAAAATGCAAGGGGGAGATATGCTCGAGGAGCTAAAGTTCCTATTTACACAAATATTGAATTACTAGGAGGCAACAGGGTGGCTGTTTCCTATCACTAGTTGCAAATCTGATAAAAACCTTGTAAATTACATGCTGAAACATATAATGCAGAATTGACCCACCCAGTGATGAGCTGTCTTGTGTTACCCTCTCCATTTATTTCCTGTTCCTGGTGCCTTTTAAAAAGTGTCTAGTTAGCACTTTTATCCCCAGTTGAAGCTAAATTTTTAAAGCTAAGATGGGACAGATAACTAAGAGTCAGGACTCATGGGTTCTATTCCCAGTTCTGCTGTGGCCTTGGGCAAATTGCTTAATTTCTCTAAGCCTCAGTTTATCCTGTTTATCTGTAAAATTGAGACATAGGAGGGTCAGGAGATGTCATACACCAAAGCATGTTTGCTAAATGCTTTGAGATCTGTGGATTTATAAGACACTATAATAGCATCAAGTGTTGTTATAAAAGAGTTTTACAGCCAGCCGGTAGGAACAAACACACTGGGCAGACACAAGGACCATCTAGTATAGTATCCTGTTTCTGACAGGGGCTAGTGCCAGGTGCTACAGAGGAAGGTGCAGGAAACCCCACAGTAGACAGATGTGGAATAATCTGTCCCCACGTTAGGGTGCATCCTGATTTCTAGTAGTTAGAGCTTGGTTTAAGTCCTGAAGCATGCATACAACCCCGGAACGTTAGAAACGAGAGCAATACGCTTTGGATGAGTCAGTTAGTTGCAGTGGCAAATGTGTGTGTGTCTCTGTATTTGCTTTGGGACTGTCTGGTGTAGATATACTCGGAGTTTACTCGGAGGATCAAAAATTGCCAAAGGAGTGACTGGGAGTCCTGTAATCTGACTCAAAGGCACCATTTCCCTGCAACTGCAGATGGGAAATAAACCTGAGCAAGATGCTTTCCCAGCAGGACCTCACCCAAAAGAAAACCCTGCAATGGCTTTGGAACTACCAGGCAGGGCTATGTCAAAGCAAGTGTTATGGCAGGTGTGTGTTTTAGATAAACAATTTTGTGCCAGTTAGCTGAACCCTTTATACCCATGGCAAGTTGCCCATGTGGCTTTTGATGCTGCAAAGCATGCAGCTACTGCTCTAGTAGTCTTTACCAGAATTTGTATTGCTTCCCTGGGATGTCTGGCCTGTTGTTTCTGGTGGTGGTGTTTTTAAAGGGACATCTTAGCTGCATATTTATATGGTGCCCTCTCTCTCTGAGCTGAGAGACCGCTCTGATGAACTGGTTATTACTGATATCCTTGGTGATTCTTCCTTGCTGTGGAATTAATGCAAAGTGGTCATAATTGATAGACGGGAGACAGACTTAGTAGTTTGTTCATCAGGAACATGAGCTAGCAGCTACTGCTTCAGGGACGTGTTTTAAGGGTTTGGAAACTTTTTTTTAATGACTGCTAAGAATGCTGCAAAGCAACCCCCAAAGGATCCGTAAAGGAAATTGGTAACCAATGAAATGTCACACACAGCTGTGTTGGAAACCTTGTGTACTTGACTATTTGAGATTGGGTTCAATAATGTAGGGCTCACTGTATCTTAAACACTGGGGCCAAACTTTTCAACCTGGTTCCTACAGTTAGGCTCCTAAACCCACTTAAATAAGTGGCCCGATTCCTTTTTTCAAAAGCGGTGATGGCCCACTGCTCCCATGGACTTCCGTTGGATATGTGGGTGTGCAGCATTTCTGAAAAACAGGCTGTTTGTACTTAGGTACCTCAATATTGATATAGGAGCCTAACCTTAGACAACTGGTATGCCACTTTTGGCCTTAGGGCCTCATCTAAAAGGTGCTGAGGATGTGGGGGCTCAGCACTCCTGAAAATCAGGACCTTGCTCTTTGTGTCTTTAAATCCTTATTTATCCTGATGGCTATTAATCTTCAAGCAGCATCATGGCTAATTAAACATTGCATTGGTTAATGGTAGGGGGGATGACTCGCGTAATAGAAGGGAAAGAACCGGCATGTGTTGCTTGTTTACTCTTTTGACTCACCCTAAAATTTCTGCTTTCTGCACTCTGGTAATGAAGCATATTTTAGGCTGGACTGGAAAAATATTTGATGATTGCTTGCTCTGTTTCATTTTCTCTGGCATTCTGTTGCTGGGGTTTAGTTTACAAATGTTCCCTGCTCTGAATCTCTGACCACGGTGAGCTGTCCTTGGTGCTGAATTCTAATGCGCTTGCGATTTCTGCCCAGGAGGAATCATACCATAGAATCAGAGGACTGGAAGGGACCTTGAGAGGTGATCTAGTCCAATTCTCTGCACTCATGGTAGGACTAAGTTTTATCCAGACCATCCCTGACAGGTGTTTGTCCAACCTGCTCTTAAAAATCCCCAATGATGGAGATTCCACAACCTCCCTAGGCAATTTATTCCAGTTCTTAACCACCCTGACCGTTAGGAAGTTTTTCCTAATGTCCAACCTAAACCTCCCTTGCTCCCATTTAAGCCCATTGCTTCTTGTCCTATCCTCAGAAGTTAAAGAGAACAATCTCTCTCCCTCCTCTTTGTAACAACCTTTTATGTACTTGAAAACTGTTCTCATGTCCCCTCTGTCTTCTCTTCTCCAGACTAAACAAACCCAATTTTTTCAATCTGCCCTCATAGGTCATGTTTTCTAGACCTTTAATCATTTGTGTTGCTCTTCTCTGGACTTTCTCCAATTTGTCCACATCTTTGCTGAAACGTGGCGCCCTGAACTGGACACAACACTCCAGCTGAGGCCTAATCAGCGCGGAGTAGAGCGGAAGAATCACTTCTCGTGTCTTGCTTACAGCACTCCTGCTAATACATCCTAGAAGCAGTGCTTGTAGGGGGAATGGGGATGACCTGATGGCTTGCTCTGTTGTTGTTGCGTCTGCAGTCTTGAAATTCCAGTGGCAAAATTAAAAAGGATTAGTGCAAACTTCTGCAGCAGGCTTCTGCGCCGAGGGAGTCGAGAACTCTGAAGCCTCTGGGACAAGTAACTCCCTTCCCACCGTTCCCTGAGAACACTGGCATTGGCCGTGCTGTTTTTATTTACGATTTGTATTGGGGTAGGCCTGCTCTCGTGGGCCAGGACCTCATTGTGTTAGGTGTTGTGCAAACACAGCAAAAAAGCACAGGCCCTGTCCCACAGAATTTGCAATCCATTGTCTTCATAATCTTGTATTCTCTCCTGAGCGTTGGGTTTCTGTTTAGTCAGGGAGCAGGGTGCCTAATGGAAGAGGTGCCCAGAATTTACATGCTCATATCCCATCTTTAATTGCTTTTAAAACTATATTTTCAGTAGTGTGGAATGGATCCCTCCTTCCACGTGCTCACTCTCCCCTGAGGAATACTTACTAACTTGCTTTACCCAGCTCTGCTATGCGATTACACAGCATAGCTCTTCTGAAAACACAGTAAGTGATCAGGGCTGGTTTGTCAGTCTCAGTGGGCCATATTTGGCCCTGATTCCCATGGGGTTGCAATGGGATTCAGGTCAGAGGAGAATTTTTCCCGGTGTGTCTAGATTTATTCTCTCTGTTTTTCACAGCTCTGCTTGGCTAATGCCCACTGGGACTTGCAGTGTAAAGAGGGGTCAGTTTACAATGAGCCCTCAGCTGCGCACCTGGTTCTGACACTGATTCATTACCTGACCTTGGGTGAGTCCCTGAACCTCTCTGGGCCAAACTTTCCTTCGAAAGAGCTCTATTTCCAGTTAGGCACCTGAATTGGTGGCCAAATTCTCCCAAGAGCCCCATGCATTGGGTGCTGGGCAGCTCTGGCCAACTCTTTAGGGGCCTGCACGGGGGAGGAGCAGTTCTGAAAATCTGTCTCCAGTTGTGGGTGCTGAGCCCTTGGCAATCTGGCCCTGAGCTACATTGGGGGATCTGCCCCTCTGTTCCCCCCATCAAATGGCACGATGTTCCTTTCCTCCCTGGGGTGCTGTTAGACTCAATGAATTCTCTGTAAAGCACTTAAAGACTAGCTCTGAAGTATTATGGTGGGAGTTCTGTTCCCAGCCAGTAACGCAAGATATTGCCCCCTCCATCTCTAGCCTCGTGGAGGAAGACTTCTTCCTTCAGTCTATCAGCCGTTTCATTCGCCCCAGACCTTCCACCTCTCGGCTACACCCCCAAGTGCCAGCCTGGAGCCTGGTCTACCAGAGCCACTGCAACTCTCTAAATACTCAGTTTGCAAGAGCTTTTCCATTGCCTCCATCACTCGCCTCGTGTCCCGGCCAGCGAGCGCTGTGGGGCCTCTTGGCGTTGTGTGAACGAGGCTGGCTGCCGGCCACCCTGAGCGTTGGCGCCAAGTGGCTGGGCACGCCCGGAGAGTGAGCCAGAGGCACGCGGGCGGAGGCCAGGACAGAAAGTTTTGCTTCGGCGGGTCCCCTGGAATCCTGAGCATTTTGCTGCAAACTCGCCGGGCAGAGCTACCCTCGAGAGTCTTCGGGGTGTTTTTGGATCTAGCGTGTAGAATTTGGGGCAAGGGGGCCAGCTGGCTTGTGCAGTTGTTAATGGATCTGGGGGCCTTTCACCTCCATCAGTCTCCCCCTACTCCAGCGTTCCCTGAACTCTAAGTCCCCCCTGGGACTTTGAAGAGGAAGGGGGGTGGTCTTGCGGTTAAGGTGCGACATAGGAATTTGGGAGCCCTGGGCTCGCTTCCCGCTCTCTGCCTCAGGTGCCTGTTGGTGGAATGGGGATAATACCTGAGTCGCGGGACTACCCTCGTTCCTACAGGTGAGGCACTTGGATCCTGTGATCTCTGGGTAGCTGGAATCCCAACCACGTACTCGCCCCCCTGGTGGAGCTCTCTTGCCACCCGTCGCTACCTCTTTGACTGGCCAGAGGGGGACCCTGAGACCCAGAGAGATGAGGTGACTTGCTCAAGGTCATACAGGAAGGCTGAGGCAGAGCTGCTAATAGGACCCAGGCGCCCCAGTACAAAGCCACTAGACCCTACTGCCCCTTTCTCCTCTCCGCTGTGTCTACTCCCTCTGCAGCCTCTGGGGATAATTGAAGGGTACCTTGGAGACGCACCCCTCACTGTGCTCTGACGTCATAACTGTGCAGCGGTGACCTCGCTAACTCTTGCCTTGGGAACGTCTCAGGTGCAGGCTGTCGCTGGAGGACGGCCAGGGGGCTGGCTGCAAAAGGACTTTAGCTTTTCCCTTTGAAAGATGCAGGTTCACCTCTATTCACGTGCCAGCCTTTATCGGGGGAGGAGGAGAGCCAGCCGCCCTCCCCCAAATGTACACTAGCTCCTCAGCCAGCAGTGACCATGTACCCGTCTGCTCCCCCTCTCTGGGTTTTCAGTGGCTTGCACCTGCCTTTGCTTGGGTCCTGCGGCTTTGAGACCTTTTGTGCGGCGAGGTGCCCCCAGGAACTGCACGAATAAATTGCCATCGTTCGCTGCCGTGATGCCATCCCTGCCGTCTCCTGTGCAGAAAACGAGGGTCGTCGGCGCCGCAGCACCATGTCCGGCGGCAAAAAATGCATCCTGGCCCCGTGTCGTTATCTTATCGAGCCAGGTGTCTGGTGCACGGGGGACGAGAGGCTGGGAATTAGCCAACACGGCCAATTGCTCAGAGACCCCCTGAGGTCAGACAGAGGGCCGGCCCACTGGCTGCGTTCCTTGATTCAGAGAGAGAAGGGTGTGCAAGGGTTTTTCTTTAGCATCGGCCTGTTAAACCCGCAGCGGTCTCTCTGTGCCCCCAGCCCCCCTGCGCAGACACATGATTGCTCCGCTGCCAGGGGTTGGTGCGTGAGCGAGTGAGCACCATGTTAACGAGGAGACGGGAGCAGCATGCTGATGTTAGGATGGGGCTGTGGGTCTCTGCTTCAACCTTGCAGGCACCTGGGAAAGGTCGTTCCTGGCCTGAAGGTGCGGGGAAGGGCTGGGGGAGTTGGGGACGGGTAGAAAACACATTGGGGAGGCGAGAGTAGACCCTCCTCCCGCCTCCCTCCTTCTGACGGAGGTTGCAGGAAGCATTGGCTTAAGCTGCAGTTGTACGTGATTCAAACCAGCGTATGCCCAGCCTCTCTCTGGAGGCAAAAGCACCTGAATAAATTGCCATGCAACACGCCAGCCCATGCCGCTGTCAGCATTGTGTGCACGAGGGGCCACGCAGTCCCTGAGAGAGCGAGCGAGGCTCCCTTCCCCTGCCCACCACTTCCCCCCTTCCATGTGGAGCTGGGGAGAGGGGGTTTCTGGAGTCAGTTCTGAAGAGTTTCCACCTCTCGGCCCTGAATGGCCCCAGGTCAGAGGGCCCCGATCTGGCAGGAAGCTGTTTGTTCTCGGAAGGGAA
Source organism: Lepidochelys kempii (assembly GCF_965140285.1). Classification (NCBI taxonomy): domain Eukaryota; kingdom Metazoa; phylum Chordata; order Testudines; family Cheloniidae; genus Lepidochelys; species Lepidochelys kempii. The sequence goes on from NC_136404.1 coordinate 13,733,802, forward strand.
GCGCTCTCAAGGGGTTAGAGCAGGAGACTGGGAGTCAGGACTCCTGGGTTCTGTTCCCAGCTCCAGCACTGCCTTCCCGGCATGGCCAGGAAGGACGAAGGAGCCGTGTGGAGCTCAGGAAGTTGAGTGGCCAGTAGACCCCAGGTTGCTGAATTGGGGTCCATGCCCCTTGTCCCTATAATGCCTCCCCCAGCCTGGTTGGTTGCCCCAAGCAATGGGGGTTTGCAGATCCCTCAGGATCTCGCTCCATTTCCTGCTGCTCCGTCTTCCTTCCATCCCCTTAGCCCCCGTTTTATGGTCCAGCCCCATGCTGATCCAGCACCCTGAATGTGCACAGACCTAGCGTTAGAAATCCACACTCTGCGGGGCAGACACCCCCACCACGGGTGACCTCATCCAGCCCTTGGACTGCATGTGTTTGCAGTCAGGCCCTACACAAGACAAGCACAGAGCCACATGAAGAGGAGGGTGGAGGAAGGGAGGAGAAGCGGGGGCAGGTTCCAGAGAGCTGGGTTTGGGGCAGGAGGGACGGGACACATGGGGAAACTTTTCCCAGCAGCCCAACAGCAGGTACGAGGCAGGGAGCGGGGGCAAGGGAGAGGAGAGCGAAGTGGGATGAGGGCTTGTCTGGTGTCAAGGCACCACATGGCATGGTGCCCACTGTGCCTAAATGCTGCCATCAGACCACCCCTCCGGGGCAGAGCTGGCAAATCGACCCTTTACGTGGTGACGCCCCACCCTGTGCTGCTCGGAGCCCCAACCGGAAGTCTATTTCTGCAGGGCTCAGGAGCTCCCTTCACATGGGAGATGCCTCCTCCCCTGACAAGGGAGAGCTCCACGGCCTCTCACGCCCGCTTCCCAGGAGGGTCCCGCCTGCAGGAGGCTGTTGTGAGGATGGGCAGGGGCGGGGGAGCACAGTAAACCAAGAGGGAACCCAGAGGGCTTGTTGGTGATGTCTCCTTCTGCTCTGCCTCTCCAGGTTCTACTGGGACTTCACGATGCTTCTCTTCATGGTGGGCAACCTCATCATCATCCCGGTGGGCATCACCTTCTTCAAGGAGGAGACCACGGCCCCCTGGATCGTCTTCAATGTGGTCTCCGACACGTTCTTCCTCATGGACCTGGTGCTGAACTTCCGCACGGGGATAGTAATCGAGGACAACACGGATATCATCCTGGACCCGGAGAGGATTAAGAAGAAGTACCTGAAGACCTGGTTTGTGGTGGATTTTGTCTCCTCCATCCCTGTGGATTATATTTTCCTCATCGTGGAGAAGGGCATCGATTCGGAGGTGTACAAAACGGCCCGGGCCCTCCGCATCGTCCGCTTCACCAAGATCCTCAGCCTGCTGCGTCTGCTACGCCTCTCCCGGCTTATCCGCTACATCCACCAGTGGGAAGAGGTAAGGGGTCTTTCTTGGCCCGATGGCCTTTGGGCACCTGCCTGCCTCTGAGGCTGGCTGGGTTGCATTCCCTTCCTCCATCAGCGCACAGGCAGCTTCTTCTGGCGCTCTCGCCCCGAGTCCAAAGGGCTGAGATGGATGAGTTCAGGCCCCTCAGCTCGAGGAGGTGGATAAGCAGGGGCGAGTTATGGCTCTGTAGCCAAAGGTGCTGGTTGCTTAGAACGCCAGCTGAAGAGCCCTATGCCATCAGCCCCTCTGCAAAGCCAGTCCTTGCTGCCAAACGTGCAGTGGGTTTTGTTGATTTGGGCCCCTGCCTGCTGGGAATGGACTGAGAGTTGGCAAACTCATTTCACACAGGCCACCAAATTTCCGTCAGATGGTGATGACTGGCTGCCACTAATACAACTGTCCTGGCCTGGATTTTCTTGTCGTCATAGTAATAATGGGATTGAGTCTAACTTATTGTCTCGCTGGCTCAAAGTGCTTTACAACCCTAAGCTAAGTCTCCTGGTATCCCTGGCGGTATCCCACATAGCTGGGGAAACTGAGGCACATGAACCGAATGACTTGCTCGAGACGTTGTCAGAGCTGGGAATAGAACCCAGGAATCCTGACTTCCGGTCTCCTGCTCTAACCGCTAGAGCGCACTCCTGCCTTCATTCAGTTTGTGGCCCGCCTGGATTATTGTTAAGCCCTTCCCACCCTGCCCATGTACTACCCCTGCATCTCCTTCTGCTCCCTGCACCCCACCCCCCAGAGATGGCATGGTTGGGGACACCAGTCTATGAAGGGTGCCAGCCTGAATAGCCAGCTCCTCCCCAGCTTGAGAGGCTGGTGACAGTGATGGTGGTGGGGGGAGTAGTTAGGGTGCGTATCATCGCCCCCCGTTTCCCGCCCCGGGCTGAGCGTTGCCCAGCTGACAAGCCTGCAGGCACCTGCCCCTGTGGTTCCGTATCCATGTCTGGTGTGGGAGGGAGTTGGGCTGTGGTTACCTGAGGCGTACATTGCAACCGCCTGTGTGTGTGTTTGGGGGTGGTGTCTTTTGAGGCTCCCTTTGAATTGGGCAGGCCCGTCCTTCCAATGGAGGTCAGCCCTGGGAGAGGATCGCATCCCGCAGCCTGGGTCATGGATCAGGACTCTGCTGCGCTAGGCGCTGTACAAACAGAACCAGTCCCTGCCCCAGAGAACTGACAGTCTAATACGCAGGTGTCTGCAGCACGTGTGTGGATTCAGTGTGCTGTCCAGTGCACGCACGGGGAGACGCGAGTACCTCCGGGATTGTGTCTCTGATAAGTGTGTGCTGTGCATTTGTGTGCCTAGAGATGTGAATGGACATCCGTGTGTGGCTGGGCGTGTCTCCGTGTGTCTAGGCACAGGTGTTTGTGTGTGCACATTCCCACCCTCGTGCACAGAGACAGCGTGGACTAGTGAACCGGAGCACCACTGCCACTGACTCGACTTTGAGCAAATCCCATCCCGCTCCCTGCCTCAGTTTCCCCTTCTGTAAAACAGGCTGTCTCACAAAGACAGTTGGGAGGATTCATTGCTGTTTTTTCTTGCCTCCATAGCACTTAAGTGCCTGCAAAGTGCTAAGGAACATGCTCCAGGGCGAGTGACTGTAAATGCGGGTGTTGGGGGCAGGTGAGGGTTTGGCATGTAGCTGTGTGGCTAGGGGTGTAGCGGTAAAAAAAGAAGTAGGTAAACTACACTAAACCCCGTAGTCCCCATCTGAGAAGTAGGAAAACTCCCTTACCCTCATCTACGCTGCCGAGGTGGTGGGGGGGGTGTTATGTACACCTGGGGCTGTGCGGGCGAGCTGGGATGTGCCTCTGCCATGCATGTGCAGTTTGTGTGTGTGTAGCCAGTTGCCGGTGTATGTGCTGGTTGTCTCAGTGTGGGGAGTATGTGACGGTTGTTGGTGTGTGTATCTGTTGCCGGTGTGTGTACTTTGTGATTGTGTGTACCGATTGCCTTTGTGTGTGGTGTGTTTACTGTTTGCTGGTGTGCATAGCGGATGTGTGTGTGTGTGTGTGTGTGTCAGAGTGTATATCAGTTGCCTTTGTGTGGTGTGTGTACTGGTTGCTGGTCTGCGTAGCAGTAGCCTCTCTCTCTGTGTGTGGTGGGGTGCATATCAGTTGCCTTTGTATGGTGTGTGTACTGTTGCCGGTGTGCGTGGCAGTAGCTTCGGGGGGTGTGTGTGTGTGTACTGGTTGCCGGTGTGTGCAGCAGTAGCCTTTGTGTGTGTGTGTAGCGGTAGCCTCTCTGTGTGTGTGGCGGGTTGTGTACCAGTTGCCGGCGCGTGTGGTGTGTACTGTTGCCCGTGTGTGTAGCGGTCGCCTCTCTCTGTGTGTGGCGGGTTGTGTACCAGTTGCCGGCGCATGTGGTGTGTACTGTTGCTAATGTGTGTAGCGGTCGCCTCTCTCTGTGTGTGGCGGGTTGTGTACCAGTTGCCGGCGCGTGTGGTGTGTACTGTTGCCGGTGTGTGTAGCGGTCGCCTCTCTCTGTGTGTGGCGGGTTGTGTACCAGTTGCCGGCGCGTGTGGTGTGTACTGTTGCCGGTGTGTGTAGCGGTCGCCTCTCTCTGTGTGTGGCGGGTTGTGTACCAGTTGCTGGCCTGTGTGGTGTGTACTGTTGCCGGTGTGTGTAGCGGTCGCCTCTCTCTGTGTGTGGCGGGTTGTGTACCAGTTGCTGGCCTGTGTGGTGTGTACTGTTGCCGGTGTGTGTAGCGGTCGCCTCTCTCTGTGTGTGGCGGGTTGTGTACCAGTTGCAGGCGCGTGTGGTGTGTACTGTTGCCGGTGTGTGTAGCGGTTGCCTCTCTCTGTGTGTGGCGGGTTGTGTACCAGTTGCCGGCGCGTGTGGCTTTGAGTTTCCTGACCGCTCTGCTGCGTGGGTGTTGCAGGGGCTGGTGGCTGCGGTGGGATCGCCGTCTGTGTGACGGGGAGCGGGGCCCGTCGCCCGCTGCTCCCTGGGCTGGCAGGGGACCGAGGTGGGCCGTGAGCTCCCTGGCGTCTCTCGCCCTTTGCGGCTCTCTCTGGGGAGCCAGCGGGTGAGGGAATGCGGGGTGCGAAGGCAGCGCCGGTGCCCCTCTCCTCGCAGGGAACGGCTCTGAGCGGCAGCAGGGGTGGGATTGACTAATGGCTCTGCCGCCCAGCCAGCGCTGAGAGGATCTGCAGTGCGGAGGCTGGGCACGGTGACATCAGCTCGGGAGAGAGGAGCCCGACCCCCCCCCCCCCCCCCGGATTTTCCCGGCCGCTCCTCTCCGCTGCAGTCCAGCCTGGCGAGGTCGGGGGCTCTGGGCTGGAGTTTTGCAGCTGGCAGCTCCAGGGCCCGGGCTGAGCTTTGAAGGTCACGGCCACCCAGGGCTGCAAACCACCAGCCTCGGCCTATCTAAACAGGAGCCAAGTGCCGGGGTAGCGCCACCCGGCAGGTGCCCTTCTCTCTGCCCCTGCTGGGTGGTTGTTTTGGCAGGGAGCAGGGGGGTGCTAATAAACCGTTAGGATTTGGGAGTTCCTGGCTCCTGGGGCTGCCTTCTGAAAGTCGGGCCCTGGCCCTCCTGCTGACAGGGGACTGATTGAAATGCCTAGCTCTGTGCTGGCTGAGCCCAGCCCCCTTGCTTCACCCCACAAATCTCCGTGCACGGGGGAGGCTGTGAGAGGCAGCTGCTTTGTCCCTAAATTCCCTCGTCTCTTCCCATCCGAAGATGGCCTCTCAAAACCATCCCCATCTGCCTCGCCGCTAGCAGGAAGGGGAGCGAGCGCCCCAGACTCCTCGGCTGGGCCTGCCTCAGTTGCCCCGGACTCTCCTTTCTCTTCCGGGCTCCCCGCCCGGCTCCTGATGGCCTTGTGGAGAGACAGGTTTGCTGGGCCTCATCCCAGACTTTAGGAGGAGTTTTCCCATGACCTAGAGCCAGACACCCGATCTCAGCTCTGCTCCATGGACGCCCGACGCTTGGCTCTGGGAAGGGAGCCTTGGCCAAGTCCTACATGGATGGTGCCACCTACGCTATGCCTGGCTGTCTTCTGCCTAGGTGACCCCAAATGCTCCCCACACACACACCCCCGTGATCCCCCCCCCCCCCCACACACACAGCCTCACGGAGACTGGCTGTCAGTGGCTGATTAGCAAAGAGCAGCGGATACGTCTGTGCACGTTCCGCCATGTTTTCACGCACGTGCGTCTGCCTCCCACCGGGGTCGGTGCTTATGGCATCTGAATTGAGGATTTCCTGGCAATGGGATCTGGGTCTAAAGGGAGTTTGAACAGGGGGCCAGTGGGGGGGCTGGGCAATGGTCAGAGCCCAGAGCGAGGAGCTGCCAGGTTCTAAACCTGACTCTGGCCAAACTGCCTCAGTTGCGCTGCTTTTCTGTGCCTCGGTTTCCCTACCTGTAATATAGGGATGGCATTTACCTAATCCTTAAACCCTCTCTGGGTGGCAATGGGGACAAGGGATCGGGCACTTAGATTCCTTCCCCGGCACATTGCAGAGCAGAGGCTGACACAGCACAGTGATGGGGCCTTTGAATCCCAGGGAACTTGGGAACGATTGGGGCCTGCAGAGACCATCCTGCAGTTTGCCGGCTGTGATGTCGCATCTGATGTCATAAGCATGATGTCACAGGCTGTGGGTGTGATAAGGCCAGGAGCGGGGACGGTCTCACCTGACCCTTGCCCGGAGGGAGCGCACCGATTCCTTGCTGGGGTTGGGCAGGGATTGGGATCCAAGTGGCATCCCCTGCCCTAAAGGGAGATTGGGATTTGGGGGGTCACACCCAGCTCGGAGGGCAGCATGGGCTTCTGGGCTTGCTTTCTGCTGAGCCTGGCCCACACACGGGGCCCTGGGTTGGGTCGCTGCTGGAACGCTTGGCCGGGGACCCAAAAAGCCGAAGCTGCCCCATGCGGCCTGCTGCAGGTTTCAGTGCTGCGAGGAACCCCGCCAAGGAAGCGCCGCTCACACTGGATCAGAGCTGACAGCCCGCTCGCTGCCGTCGAGTCCTGTCAGCGGGGAGAGTGGCCCTGCACCGGACCCAACTCACTAGGGGGAGAGCACAGCTCTGTCACTCCCTTGTCTCTGTTGGACGCAGGCGACTCCTTCTGCGTAAGCACAGGGTCTGTGGGACCCCCTGTTGCCCAGAGCTCCGGGGAGCTACTTCCCTGCACCGGACGGGCAGGGGAGCTGATGCTGATACATGCAGGGCTACAGAGTGGATCCAGATTCTTGCTTTGGGCCTCACTTTTGTGCCATCATCCACCGTCTCTCCCATCCTGCCCCTCCCTCTGAGTCCCTGCACAGGGGCTCTCAACCTTTCCAGACTCCTGTCCCCCTTTCAGGAGTCTGATTCGTCTTGTGTAGCCCAAGTTTCACCTCACTTAAAAACGACTTGCTGACAAAATCCGCCATAAAAATACAAAAGCATGACAGCCCATTGTGACTGAGAAATGGCTGTTTCTCATTTCTACCATATAATTATACAATCAATCGATTGGAATATAAATACTGTACCTACGTTTCCGTGTACAGCACCCAGAGCCGTGTAAACAAGTCAATGGTTGAAATTTTAGTTTATGCTGACTTTGCTAGTGCTTTTTATGTAGTCTGTTGTAAGACTAGACAAATCTCTAGCTGAGTGGATGTCCTGCTCCCCGGAAGATCTCTGCGCATCCCCAGGGGTACGGGTACCCCGGTTGAGAACCACTGGGTAGTACACAGGAATTGGGTAATGTCCCTTTCAATAGTTTGGGAGTCTTCAAGTGGGGCTTTCTTCTACTTCAAGCCCCCAGCTAACGAGCTGAAACCGGGGAGAAGGGAAGACTCCTTATCTCTGCTTACAGCTGAGGCGCTGAGGCCCAGGGAGAGAAAGGGACTGGCCCAAGGAAGTTGGTGTCCGAGCTGGGAACTGAACCCCCATCTCCTGGATCCCCTGTTCCTTAACCTGCCAGGAGCACGACGGCAGGAAACCAGCCTCGGCCGGCAGCACTAGCTGCTCTGTTAGCTTTTTTCCATCTATTCCGTCTGTAATTCCTTCCCCTCCTGTCAGTGTCGTGCATGGATGCAGCAGCCCTGCCTGTGGCCAGCTCCCTCCCCGTCAGATAGCTCCTCTTAATAACCATGGCGGGTGGCCGTTTGTAATAAATGTTTAATTTCGTGCCGCCTGCTTCCTTCCTTCCAAGCGGGAACGTCTAAACTGCTGTTTTTAGCCCTGTAGTGTGAGCCCCGCGAGTCCGAGTCAGTTGACCCAGGCTCTGAGACACGCTGCCATGTTGGGGGGGGGGGGGAGGCGGCGTTGGTTACCTGCAGCGTCCCATGTCCTTCGGTGGGGAAGTCAATCCCCTGCGTGCTGTGTGAGCATGGTCCGCCCACGTGCCTCTGTCCCACCGTTCTGAAAGCTGAGCCCTGACAACCAGAGAATGCCCCCTCCCCGCCCCGTGCTGTGTTAAAGGCCTTCATTCATCCCTCTCCCCTCCTGTCTCTCTCCCCGCCCGGACTCATCCTTCCTCTTCTTGGATGACCCAGTGTCATAATGACGTGTTGACGTTACAGTGTCATCGTCACCCTTGGAAACAAAGGACCATTCCCACATCCGAGCAATTGTTTCAGGCTCTCTGCAGACTCATGCAGATGCTGCTGCATTGGCCCCATGTGGGGCGTGTTTACAAGGTTTGCTCTAACAGGTAGAGACTTGGGGGTTTTTACTGGAAGTTTGGATGATGGCCAACAGTTGAGAGGTTTGTCCTTGCCCCCCGCCCTCCCCTTTAAACACACTCCCATTGGGACATGCTGGCCTACCCCAGGCCCTGCTGTGGACACTCAGCGGTATCTCTGTTGTCAGAGACTCCCTAGATTGTCTCCTCTCGCAGTGCAGAGTAGCGTTCCCTCTGCTCCCCCCAGTCCTGCCAGCGGGTGTGCGGGCTCAGATTCCACAGGGATGGGCTGTTCTCTAAGAACCTAGATAGAAAATGTGGCTCCCCTGGCTTCTCCCGGAGGTGCCCTTGGTGGGGTATGGCCGGCATCGGTTTCAGAGTGGTCCATGTCCCACAGTGCCCAGCTGTGCCCAGACCCGCCAGGCGACTGATGCTCTGGAGGCTGGCGTCTCCCGCTGTTAAGATTTCATACGTGGCAGTTACAAGCCTGTATCAAGCCGCTGCTGAGAGATCGCAGAGCTGGTTGAGGAGGGCTGGCTCCAGAGACCAGCCCTGCAGCGGTGGGATGGGGGTGCCAGGCTCACGCACTAGTGATGTTGGGGGGGAAGGGGGGGACGGCTTCCTTGGTCTGGGCATTAAACCAGGTAGAGGCGAGTGAGAGGATTTCAAGCACGTTTAATATCTCCCTTCTGGGGTCTTTGAAACAGTGCAAGATGCTGGGTGCAGGGCAGATGTGGGTTGGGAAATAATGTAAAAATCCCATGCATCTGGGCGTGCTATGGAAAAGCCTTAGCTTAGATCTGAGCTGCAGGATCCTTCTTGCAGTTCCTGGAGACAGGGGAGTTTCACCCTCAACCTGTGGGGAGACTGTGCTATGAAACACCCATAACCCCGCCCCCCGACTCCCCCCCCACACGTGTTCCTGCCTGTTTGTTGCCTCCTGGCTCCTATCTTCTGAGTTTATTGACATGCGTGTTTTCACACTGTCAAGGCCCCTGCAGAAGCAAGTCCTGGACTGTCTCCTCTCCCACCCCGACCTCCCCCTGGTTCTAACCACTGGATCACGTCACCGGTGATAAAGGGGGGTAAACTCATGATGCTCTCAAGCTGGGGACTTTGTCGTGCCATAATGTAAGCTAACAACAGTTGCTCTGAGCTAAGGAACAAACGTTTTAATTCCTGTGCCACACGCCATGAGTCATTGGCACGGGTTAGTCCCCTGTGTGCTGTCATGTGGCTATGGACAGTCCTGGGTAAAATGGTCAGTCCTGGCCCGTATCCTGATTCAGGCGGGGGCAATGCTGGATCCAACAGGGGAAGCATGTAGGAATTGCTAGGATGCACCCGATGCTGGGGAGGAACAGGGGTAAGTGTTCACAGCTCCAGCCTACGTGTTCTGGCTTTTATTCTCAGCTCAGCCCCTGGTGTGTGGTGTGATCTTAGACGTGTTGCATCCCCTGCTCTGCACCCCCTCTGTAGTGCGAGAAGGAGGAAGAGGATGGTCTGGTGCCTCAGCACAAGGCTGGGAGGCAGGACTCCTGGGGTCCAGTCCCAGCTGACTTTCTGCCAGTTGCCACTGACTCGCTATGTGACAGTGGGCACATCCTTGCTCCGTGCCTCAGTTTCCTGATCTGTGGAACAGGGCTAAAACTGGGGGAGGGGTATTGTGAAGCTTAATTGCTCCCTGTTTGTCAATTGCTTTGAGATCCTCAGCCAGGTGGTGCCGTACAAAGTGTCACATATTAGAAAAGCCCCAGGCAGGGGAGGAGCCTGTCTCATTGGCCTTGGAAACAGAAGCCCAGTGGGATTCAGGAGCCAGGCAGCTGCACTGAGTTTCCACTTTGCCGGGGTGCTCTGGGCGAGGGGTGGGCTGCAGAGCGTGGTGCCCCTAGGAGTGGCATCCCCAATGCGGCCCTGTCCCGTCTGCTCCACTCAGGAGGAGGGAGTTCGACCACCAGTGGGAAAGGGCTGCTGCCAGAGAGGGCCATGGCTGGATCCGCTGTGCCCTGCCCAGCCCCCAGTGTTTGATAAGTGAGGGAAGCTGAGTGAGTGGCTCCTTCAGTGAGAGTGAAACACAAAGCAGTTTCCCTGAGAGAACCCCAGATCTGTCCGCTCGAGAGGCTAAAACCCTCTATGATGCCTCACATCTTAACCCTAGGCATGGGCCCAAGAGAGGACTGGTGGCTCCGTGGCTAGCCCCTGGGAGATCCGGGTCCAATTCTCTGCTCTGCCCCGGGCTTCCTTGGGCAAGTCACTGAAGGCCGAGTGCTCCAAAATCGCTACATCCCTTTGCAGGTCTGAGCCCCCATCTGTGAAATGGGGTTAACAGCCGTTCCCTACTCCCAGGGCTGCTGTGACGATCAGTGCATTAACAACTGTGAGATGCATCCTAGATGCACCCTTGGGTGTGAGACCCCAGTCAGCCTGAGGTCCTGATCCATGTGGGCAGGCCCCTGTGTGGAGCTGGCTGGGGGCCTCAGTCATACCCAGTGATCCCCCAGTCAGCCTGGCCCAGGTTTTATCCTCTGAGCTTGGCAGGATGCAGACTCTTTGAAACCCCGTGCCTGCACCGTGCAAAAGGTTGGTCCACCCCTTTCCTCTTCTAGCCTGCTCAGGTCTCCTCCCAAAGTGACTCTCTCACTGCTCACAACCGCTCTTTAGCAAACGCAGATTTAGGCACCCGGCCTGCATCTTCCCGGCAAGCCGAAGGATGCCCATTCATGTGGGCGTGGGTCCATTTCTAGCCCTCATTGATAAAATTGTGCTAATTATCTTTCCCCGTGCTTGGCAAATGCAACCTCATTCTCGCAGAGCCCTGGCAAGGCAGGAGATGCTGTTATTCCTGCGGGGGGAACTGAGGCAGACTAGTGGCCACGCTCCCAAAAGTGGTATATGTTTTTAGCGCCCAACTGGAGAGGTCTGGGGGCTGATTTTCAGAGTGCCCACAACTCCTGGCAACTTCCGCTGCAGCAGGGGCAGCTCAGCGCGATATGTTAAAGTCAGGCCCTAGCGTGAGCTGGATTCCCCAATGAAAGGCGATGCTGGAAAGCGGTGGCGAAATGATGTGCCCCAGGTCTTCAAAGTGGGAGGCGCTGTTGCGTTACAACGGAGGATCCCAGCTCCCCGGAGTCAGCTCCCCGGAGTCTGCTCACATCGCTGGCCCCTGCCTCGCGCTCAGGTTAAAACTTGTGTGCAGCCTGCCTCCTGGAGGGTGGCCGGTAATGCTGCGGGCTCTGCATTTCTAGGTAGGTGCTGAGCTCTTAACTATCCCTAATGGGGCAGTAACATAAGATCTGTCTGTGCAAGGTGCAGATTTCGGCTGGTCTAAGTTTACGGCGCTCAGGGTGAGAAAAATCCATCGCTCGGGGAGGTTGTGCGGTTATAGCACAACCCCTTTTATCACTGTAGGTTGCGTCTACACTACAGGGTTATGCCAGCATAGCAAAGAACTGCTTCTTTTTCTCCTGAGACCTGCTACCATGAGCCCCCCACCCTCCAGCTCACCTGGTGTGAGAGGGGAAATTCAGTCCCCTGGCTTTTTCCACCCCGTTCCAATGATCTGGGGGTGGAGGGGAGGGGGAGCTTTGCTGTGGGATTAACTTGCTGGGACTTGGGCCCACAGCAGCTGGCTAACCACAGCCCGTGGGGGCTGCTAGCAGAGTCCCCTGGTGATGGGACTCTCGCATATTCTCATCACCAGCCCTGTTATCCCCCAGCACCGAAATTAACCAGTGAATTTCCACGCCAGAGGTCTGATTCCTTCCTGGTACTCCGTCACACCTGGTTATGTTCTGGGAGTTACACCACGAATGATTCTAGCTCCGCGGTGAGAACCCGCTTCCATATCCGTGTCCTTTGCTGGCCTGTTCTGTTAGAGACTCCCCAACCGCCGCCCTCCAAAGCAAACTTCCCTATGCTTTGGGCCTTTCAGGATTCGAACCTGGAGCCAGACAGGCTACTCGCATTTCAGCCCCGTGTGTCGAACAGGCCGAATAGGATCCTAACAGCCCTGAGGGTGGAAATCTGGCTCTGAATTTTGCACCATCTCTGCTGTCAATGAGGCTGGTACTCGGATGGCATAATTTCCTCCTCCCCCCCCCCGCCCCCACCCGCACATGCCCTGATTTCACAGTGGCCTTTGCCTGGGTGCGGGAAGGAGAGGAAAGGGTCAGTCTGCTGTTTTGGTGGATGGGCTTCTCTGTTTGATTTGCCAGGCCTATGGGGGTGAAAAGCATGTTGAAATGGGGTTGGGAGTGGGGGGAGATCCAAGTGCTTTGTGTCCTGTTCAGTTTGGGGGAGCTCTGGGTGTGCCCCTGAGGGGTCATGGGGGGATAAATCCAGCCGTAGCGTAACTCAAATGGAGTCATTGGAGTAGTAGTTAGTAGTAGAGAGGCGATGTGACTCCCTGGGCTAGGGCCCCTGGAGTCTATTCCTCTCACCGGCTAGGACACCTAGGTACTACTCCTGCTGGTTAAGCTTTGGCAAGTCACGTCTCCGTGTGCCTCAGTTTCTCCATCCATACAATGGGGTAACGACCGTCCTTTGGAAAGTGCCGTGAGATCTACGGGTAGAAAGTGCGAGGTGGTATCATTTTTGAGGGCCCGGTTAAACATACATGGAGATACGATGCTTGCAGTCTCGTGTTACCCCAGAGACCAATGTATTTAATCCTGTGGTGCCTTTAATCCGTCAGGAGCCCAGGGTCCTGGAAGGGGAATTGGCTGCAAGAGAGCACATTTTCCATAAACCCCACGATTCATCCCTTCTAGGCAGCAGAGTTTACAGGCTGGAGAGAGAGGCAGGGTGGCCTAGTGGCTGAGACTCAGGACACCTGGACTCTGTTTCAGGCTCTGCCACTGGGCAGCTGGGTGGCCTTGGGCAAGTCCCGTCCTGCTCTGTGCCTCGGTTTCCCCATCTGTAAAATGGGGGTGATGGTACTGCCTGCACTTTATGATCTGCTGAGGAGAGCTAGGGATCGTTGCTGTTCAAGCTTTGCTGGATCGGGGCCCAAGAGCAGGAAGACTAAACGCAAAGCACATGTAGCCAGACTGTGGCAGTGGAGGAAGGGAAAGCCCAGGTGCCTAAAATCACGGCAGGCTCCTGCCGGGAACAGAGGCCGTTTTCAAGCGAACAAATGTCAGTGAAAAGATGGGCCCACAACGGCCGCTGGCTGCAGAGTTCCTGCTCTTATTCATGAGAAGAAGAACGCAGCATCTGCCAGCATCGTGCAGCCATGTGCCCGTCCTGTATATAAACAGTGCCACTCATGCCAAAGGAGTCTGTTGCCCTATTGGCCCAACCGGGTTGCCAATATTCCCATAAAGAAAGAGCCCTGGTGTCTTTAATGTCGGTGCAAAAACTCTGCGCTTTAAAGTCGCCTTCCACTGCGTGGAAGTCGATATATTCCCCTTCAAAATGTGACCAGCTCAGTTAACCCAGCTGGGATTTGAACCCATGGTTCCTGAGCATCTGGGAATTTCGAAGCGGGCGCTTCTTGTGCTAAGCAGCCCTGTCTTGGCTCGTTAGCGTCATGAGCAGCTGTGAATCAGAACCCATGTGAAATGGCTTTCTTTGTACTGTGGATATAACAAGCAAGCGGCGAGAGGGGGTGTGTGAGAGAGAGAGAGACAGACTGACCGACCGACCGACCCAGCATTGCTATCAGGCATATGGAGACAGTACAGATGGTCCATGAGGGCAGCTAAATAGTCCCTAGCTCTTTGGCCAGGTGGCTGCAGGCTAACAAGGCACCAGTTTGCCCATGTTGTGTGACCCCCCTGATTCTGGTCCTGTGTGTAAGAGGACGTGAGGGGCAGAAGGAAAGAAGTCCTCTCTGTTAACATACAGCAGGTGATTCCTGAACCCCGGCTGGGCCTGGAGCCGTGCAGAGCGTTGCTGCCGGAGCCCTGCGGAGCTTGCCCGGTTTCGGTTGCAAACTCCCAGCTCAGCCCAGGTTCGGGAACCCTTGGAGAGCACCAGATTTGGCTTGGAATCAGGTGCCACACGAGTGTGATGAGCCTGATGCTCAGGGGAGGGGGTTGCAAATCTCCCAGGTCAGAGTGGAGTGAAAGGCCCCAATGAACCCTGCAACTCTTCTCCGCTAGGGAAGCTGCTGCTGTGTGCCTGGTACAGGGCACTGCTTTGCAGCACCCCCCACCCCCTGTCGGGTGCTGCTCCCCCTGGAGTGGGCCGGTGCAGGCTGGGACAGCAGGGGGAGGACTGGCTGGGCCTGGGCACCGTGGTCTCATGCTGTTTGTTTCCCCCTGGCAGATCTTCCATATGACCTACGACCTGGCCAGCGCGGTGATGAGGATCATTAACCTCATCGGCATGATGCTGCTGCTGTGTCACTGGGATGGCTGTCTCCAGTTCCTCGTGCCCATGCTCCAGGACTTCCCCAGCAACTGCTGGGTCTCCATCAACGGCATGGTGGTGAGTGCCAGGGGGGAGCCACCTCCTGCTCAGCAAATAGAGCTAGGACATGGTGCTAAGCAGGGCCGGCTCGAAGGTTCCTTCCCCGGCCAGGGCCAGCCGGTTCCCGGTTCTCCTGGGGCTGGGCTGCTCTAGTTCAAAGTATCCCGAGCGAACGGGGCTCCCACCACATCCCGTAGGAGACGACTCCTCCAGCCTTATGCCGTCAGCCTAAAATAGTCTTTGGTCGGTTTCATCCCGTGACTTCTGGCCAGTTCCCCCCCAGTGGCTCCTCTCCCTGCCTGGGGTTGAACCCCACCCATGTGTGTAGAAGGGTATGTCCTGTCCCCGGCACTTAGCCAGCCTAGGTCCAGTCCTGCAGCCCCTGCAAACCTCTTCATTGTTTCCGATGCTTTTTTTATCCTGAGCTCCCTCCGGTTTCGTCCCCTGCGTTCTGGCGCCAAGGGGCGCTGCACACCGGCATCTGGGTGCTCTCGGGCTGGAGTCGCATCAGCTCGAAAGGGTGCTGGGAGCTGGATCTCCCGAAGCCAAGACCCATTCAGAACCCCTCTCCTCCTGCTAAGGTGATGGGCAGACACTCGCCTTCTGCCATCCCTGCCCCCTTCTGGCGACTCCACATGGCAGAGTCTCAAACCTCCCTGAGGATGCTCCCTCCCCATTGCTGTGGGGGCAGCTTCCGGGATCCTGGCTGTGATCTGTGGGGCAGGTGATAGTTAGCCCCCAGCCAGCTGGTGCAGCGGGGAGCGGAGCCAGTCTCCCAGCTGAGCTGTCCTGGGGGAGGCAGGAGGATACGTCTCGCTGTCATGTCATGGACACGGGAGCAGGGCTTGCTCCTCTCCCGCTCTGGTGCGTCATTAGCCAAAGGGGCTGGAAGCCAAATCAATGCCATGAGGCCGGGTGTTGTGTCACTGGCAGAGAGTTATGGCTTGGAAGTACACAGCCCACTCCCTCCTTCAGGGGAGCTAAGCAATAGAAGACAGAGCAGAGATGTTGTGGCTTCTCTCTGCTTCCTCCCTCCTCCCCCCGTTCTCCTCCAGCAATAAAACTGCTATTAATAAATAATGGGACGTGCTTTTAATTGCATTATCGCGGCCTTGCAGCAACATCATTAACAGATCTCCCCCTCTGTACACACAATTCCCTTCCTCTCTTTCCATCTATCCTCTGTAACCAGTCTGCATCTCCTCCTCTCTCTCTCCTTGTGTTTTCCTCCTTCCATCTGGGTCTTTCTCCCCTTTCCTCCCTTGCCTTCCTCTCTTTCTGACTGTTTCAATCCCTTTCTTCCTCCCCTCTCTGTTTACCTCATCCGCTTTCATTCCTCCATGTCTTACGGTTTCCGTCTCTCTCCCCTCCACCCCCACTTTCCTTGCAATGACTGAGACACAAGAAAGGCTTTTTCCAGCCTAGGAAGGGGAAGGTATTTCCTCAGCAGGATCCACGACCTCGAGGATCGACCTGAAACCGAAACCCAAGCCCCTAGCACAACAAGCCTGGTGTGTGTCTTGGGGCATATCACGTATGTGAGTGTCGGGCCCTGTCAGTGTTATTGATGGGGTGGGTACATGCCTTTATGTGTGCGTGTGGATCTCGTGCAGTGGGATTGTGATGCACGTAACTTTCTGCACATGAATGTAGATGCTTATAGGATTCCACCCCACTGCCTGGAGACAAATGTTGGGGCATGTACAGAGATGCTGGCTGGCCAGTGGCAGTAGTGGTTGTTAGATGTATTACTGTGGCACTTAGATTGGAAAGAAGTTGAACACCGTCCAAGGGAAGCATGGCCGAATGATCAAAAGCGTCTAATGGTTGGAATTCAAGTCAAATGAAGAGATCCATCTTCTAACTAAACAGGTCCTGCTCTCTCCAATGGTTGCCCAGTGTTCTCAGGTGGTACGGCCTTTTGCTCCGAATGCCTATCAACTTCCCGGCGAGAACGACCTTGGACGTGTACCTAATGCAAGAAAGATGGAAAAGGCCCCACGGAAGACCTGAAACACAATGGCTGCATGATGTTGATAGACTCCTGTCCATCACAGTCATCCTACCTCGTCACGTGCCAGATTGGGCTTAGGACAGAACATCATGGAGGCACATAACGCATTCAATGTCCATGACAGCGTGAGAATTAACAAGAGGCCCAGCCGAGATCGGGGCCCAGTTGGCCAAGGGTAGTTTTGCCATTACCTCCGATAGGAAAGGCCAGCGATCAGCCTCAAGATAACCCCAGGTCACCATGGGGTGAAGGTTGGGGCTCTAGTGGCTGCCATAAGGGGAAAGTGCATCTGTGAAGAGGACGGAGCTGTCTGGGGTCTGGTATGAGACCGTGGGACGAACTCCTCCAGGAAACGAGGACCATCCCAAGCCTCCCCACCTTCTACTCCAAGTGTCCTTTGACCTGCCTTCTCTAACATCAGCATGGAGCAGCCTGTGGATTAAAATTTCCAAACCAAGACACTCCCATGCACACTGCTCCCCTGGGGGAGAGGATGAGAGAACAAACCACATGGGACAGATGCTAGCCCAGTTGCTTATGCCTCATTGGAAGGAGCTCAGCTCCTATGTTCATGGGCACAGTATAAGACTCTAGTGAGAACAGAATAGAATATGCAAGGCAAGGTAAAGCTGGAAGGTGTGGGTTGCTCTGGCTCTGGGCTCCAGATTCTGTTACAGTGAATGGGATGAAGTCTGGGGGCTGGGAGTCAGGACTCCTGGGTTCTTTTTCCAGCTCTGTCACTGACTTGCTGTGTCACCTTGGACAAGTCACTTGTCCTCTCTGTGGCACTGTGTAATCACAGAGGAAAGGAATAATGAAGCTTCCCTGTCTTCGAGGGGATCTCTCTATCCCTCACGGACCCATCACAGATATAGCTACCGTCAACAATAGTTCGGTGCAACGCTTTAATTCCACATACTTCTCTGCTTTGAGGAGTGCACTAATTGAGCATCACACCGCTCTGTGAAGCAGGTGAGGTGCGCTGCCTGTTTTACAGAAAGGGAAACTGAGGCACAGAGCTGGAACTCAGGAATTGCTGCCTCCCAAACCTGTGCTCTGACCGTTATAACACACCTTCCCCAGAACGGCATGCTGACCGGTCTCCGCTTACGGGTGTCCATGTACTATCCCCTCTACATCCTGCTTTCCCAGCACACTGGTAGCTTTTCATTTCTTGCATTCTCTCTCCTGCCGCACAAGCCGAATATTCCAGCACAAGTCCTTTAATAAACTCGGTGCCCTCCAGACTGTCTGAGCTCATTCTCTTCACAGGAACCCGCATTCCTCCCTCCCAACCGAACTGGCTTCTGTTGGCTCCTCATCCATCAGTAGGATTTGGCAGAGTCCCAGCTCACTGACAGATTATATAAACCTGCCCTTGTCACGTCGGCCTGGTTCTGGGAGCCAAGTGACAGGCAGAGTAAAGAGAAAATGCTCCCAAGCCAAGGGTGGATCTATGTGGGGGTGATAGGGAGACAGGAGATTGGGAACCGGACACTGAACAAAAGGGTCCAGGTGCATTAAAGGCCTCTGGAAAAATGTACTGAGCAGATCTTTCGAAGGAGCCTTTGCAAGCTGGACTATGCAACTAGAGCACGGCCCGCAGCTAAGATGCAGCTCCGACCGCTGCCGATGCAAAGCAGCGCCCCCTGCTGGTGGAGTTCCATTGGCACCCAGGGACTCGGGCGTTCTCCTTCCAAGCTCTGGTCTTTATTTTGAACCTAAACATGTGACCTCTGAGGCTGGGTCAGTTGCATTTTGAAACAAATCGTTAATACCAGGGATGCGTGCGTGGTCATGTGATGCACCGATGTGTCTGCACATGGATGTGGATGCTCATCGGATTCCGCCCTGCTGCCCGGACACAAACACTGGGGTGTGTGCAGAGAGGCTGGCTTGCCCCTGGGGAGGGGGGTGTACGGTAGAGCATGTGCATGGCCATTTGGGGGTGTCTGTGTATGCATGCGGCAATGGTTGTGTCCGTGTGTGGTGACTCAGCTGTGTACGTGTCTGCCGATGCTGATCGTGAGAGGTGTTGTTGCAGTCTGTGTGTAGATGGGGGGGGGGTGCGTGGTAATAGTAACAGTGGGAGATTAAGCTGCCCAGCGTGTGTGGATGGGGAGTGTGTGAGAGCGTTGTAATGGCCGTGCGTGTGTGAATGGGGTCTGTGCGTGCCTGCGCGTTCCCCAGCCAATCTGGAAGGGACAGGAATGATCCTGCCCTCTCCCCTCCCAGCCTGGCCCACAGGGTTGCCGCTTCCCTCTGATTTCAACCCAGCCGGTTTATGGGAATCTACGCACAGACTGATTATTTTTTCTCCCTCTTTTAAGCTGGGCAGCCCTGGAGTTTATGGCTCATGGCCTGGTGGCTCCTCCCATTTCCAATCACCAGAGGAGGAGAATCCGGCCCTTCCCATGCAGCTGGGACTTGGGCCTGATCCTGCCATCTTGCAAGATGCTTTTCATGAGAGTCCTGCCTGAGGCAGGACTGCAGGATCAGGCCCTTGGCGTGGAAGGGAAGATGCTACTCTGTGGGACGTAACGGGGACTTGGGGTGGAATTCAGTGCTTAAATTGCATTGAAATTAATGGGAGTTAGGCGCCTAACTACCTTTGTGGATCCCACTCGGGGTGGTGCCTAGACCTTGGGCTGCTCACCCTGTCTGCCCAGCCCTCGTCTCTATGCTCTGTTCCCTTCCTCGGTCACCCAGAATAGTATAAGGCCCCATCTATTTATTCAAGCCTTTGGCTGATGACGTGGACTTGTGCTATTCTAGGCTGAAGAGTCATTTCCCAAAAGCTCGGGTTTGCTCCTGAGCGTTGTTGACGGTCGTTAATAAATTATGGATAATATTTTCATTTTTGTAAAATGCGCTCGGGGATGCATGCGTTTTCATAAACCAGTAAAAACATCCAAATAACTAAACCGGGGCGGGGGAGGGCAGGACTGATTGCGCCTTGTTTCCATTGATACTATGCAAAAAGTGTAGAGAGGCAGCATGTTCTATGGGCACCGTCGGAAAGACACCTCCAACCGCCTTGTGTTTATTTCTTCCTGACGCTGGGTCCAAAATCATGTCTCCCGGCGCCCCAGCAAGACGCTAGCAGAGTGGTTGTGTTTTAAAAGCAGGTCCCAAGGAAGATCTGAGCAGCCGCTTCCACACACAATCTCTCACTCGCTCACTACACACACAGAGAGAGAGAGCAGTTGTCTTTTATCAGCTGGTCTCCGGGAAGCGGAGAGTTGGGTCTGAGCAGCTCCTTCCACAGCCACACAGGAGCGCACGCGCAGGCTGAGTGATGCCTCTGACGGGAGTTATTCGTCGCTGCTGATGTTGTCTTTGCAGAACAATTCGTGGAGTGAGCTGTACTCCTTTGCCCTGTTCATGTCAATGAGCCATATGCTGTGCATCGGGTACGGGAAGCAGGCCCCCGAGAGCATGACGGATATCTGGCTCACCATGCTCAGCATGATCGTCGGAGCTACCTGCTACGCCATGTTCATCGGCCACGCCACCGCCCTCATCCAGTCGCTGGACTCCTCCCGGCGCCAGTACCAGGAAAAGGTAAGGAAGAGCAGAGTGTCACGCTGAGGGGCGGGTTGTGGCTTGTGTTTGAGTGGGAAGCCTAGAAGATTTTTTCACACTGGAGATGGTGCAGGTCTGCGGGGAATGGGATGCAGGGTGACTGACCCAGGTGCTTTGGTTGGGGGTACTGCGATAACCACGTCCTCCTCCGATGGTGATCACAGAACCGGTGCTCTGCTGGGCCCGATCCTGTGCAGTGCTGCTGAGCACCTCCTGAGCTGTCTTCAAGGGGAGCCCAGGTTGTTCTGTGTTGGCCCCAAAAGCACATGTTGGGGAGTGGGGGATGCTGCGCCCTGGGGGCACTATCTACCCATGGAATGTCCCATCAAGGCCCTGCTCACTTGATCCCCAGGTCCTGGGAATTCTGAAAGAGCAGGGATGTTAGCCCATGTGCCTGGGCTGAATTCCTGCCTGGATGATTACCTTCTGCCCCCTGAATTCCCCCTCTGAGATTTCAGCTGGGTGCGGGTTTTTTTTCCTCATTTCCAAGCTGATGTTCAGTGCAGTTGTCAAACAGCTCCCCCGTTTCACCCCAGAGGTGGCTGCATTGCATGGGGAGGCGAACTGAATCGCTAGATGTCATGTGTTGACCGTTTCGGGATACAGGATATTATGTATTTTATTGCTGTAACTGCAGTCTGTGCCTGGAAGCAAACTGGGGCTTTGTCCTACTGCACTGTGGATAGACTTTGACTCTGTTCAAGTCCACTGTAAATGAGTTCCAGGGAGCGACCCTTGTCTTCAGAGAATGTGCTGAGCGAGGGTTTTCTTGACACTTAGACAACATCCTTCTCTGAGGTGGAACAGGGTACCTTTGGACAGGGAGACTTTCAAGTCATCTCCACTTAATAGCACTGAGTCCAGGACCATGGACAGCAATAGTGTCTCCAATAGGATCAGTAGCTCAAGGGGGATTCAGACCTGCACATGGAGACACAAGCCCCAGCCATCATGAGCCCAAGTGCAGGAACTGAGCTGTTATATTAAGGGGGAACCAGTGCCCTTATATGAACAGGGAGCCAAGAGGCGTGTTGGAAGAGCGCAATTGACCAGATGCAACTCTTTTAAATAACACAGAGTAGGTGCATCTCCCGTTACCTTTAAAACACATGCATAACCCATTGATGACTTCAAGACTTCAGATCCGAGTGTGCAGTGGGGCATCCTGATCAAAGCCGGGGCCACGCAAGATGAGCCAGGGCAACCACGGGGTCTGTGGGCTGCACTGTCGTATTGCAGGGGTGGGGGGATGCAGGCTGAGTGCTGGGCTGAAGGCAGCCTGGCATTATAGAGGGGGATTAACAGGGCCTAAGGTTTAGGAAAACGCCAGCAGATGGCCCCTGGTTCAGGCAGGAGAATTTTGGCTGCGTGGCATTCTTGGGGACAGATCTTGGCTTTGAAAACTTGCATCTCCCTTTGCTCCGGCTGTGTCGTGGGGGCAGGGGGCTGGCCCATCCTGGCTGTGTTCTGAGAGGCAGGAGGTCTGTGAGCCGCAAGGTGACTAATCATCCTGCTGCTAACCCCGGAGTTTACATCCTCACCAGATTGCCGTTTCCCTTCATTAGCCGGTGTCCCGGGGGAGCCCGCGCTGCCGGAACATGGCCTCCCCAGGGAGCATTTGGGGAGCTCGTCAAGACAGGCCTGGAATCCTGAGGGCTCCCGTGGGGCTGGGCGCGCATGGCAGTCGCTCCTCCAGCAGCCAGGGATGCAGCTGCTTCTTGGGTCCTGGAGTGGCGGGGGGGGATTCTCATTGGAGGAGCCTGCCCACCCCGCATTGCTCAGGAAGACGGACCGCCCTGCTCACGGCTCAGACCCCTCCCTCGGTGGGAGGGCCCGCATTTGTATGGCGAGTGCCCCATGAGCCTTACACCACAGACGGAGCGTCCTTTAGAAGGGGCCAGATCCTGAGCTCCTTAGTGAGGACTCCAGGATCTGGCCCACTGAGAGAGCCTCTTCCGCACCCCCATTTCTACTGCGTTCTCCCTCCTGGCCCCTCGGGCACCCAGCTTCCTGCCCCCGGCCCAGTGCCCGTCTCCCTGGCAATGGCTTGGTTTGGATGCCTTTCCAGCCCCCGAGGGGATGGGTCGATGCGGAGGCGTTTGCAGTCCCAGTGTAGGACCAAGCCGGGCTGTTCACAGATGCCAAGACAAAGCTGGGATGTCCTTGGTGCGCGCCAGAGCCAGGAGGAGGGGAGGAGGTGGTGACTTTGCTCTGCCATCAGAGCGACGTGGACGGGCAGCTGCTCAGGGGCGCGGGCACAGCTCGGGGCTGCGGGCACAGCTCAGCTCTTTGAATAAATAGTCCCCCTCCCCCTTCCTCCCCACAGTGTCCACGCAGAAAGGAGTGTGCTCTGGTGGGTCAACCGGGGGGCTGGGAGTCAGGACTCCTGGGTTCTGTTTCCTGCTCTGGGATGGGAGCGAGGTCTGGTGGTTCAAATGGGGACCTGGGAGTTAGGACTCCTGGGCTCCCTTCCAGCTGTATCACAGAGTGACCTGGAGGCAAGTCAGAGGCTTAATTTGGCTTGTCGGCCACCCACACCGCTACCATCAGGACCGCCCCCAGGTTTGCGTGTCCTCCTCCTGTGGGTCCAGAACAGCTGAGAACCGGTCCCAGGAACTGTGGCTGCTCCGGGTCCCTTTGCTCTAACGACGTCCTTCTACACAGCTGGAAATGGAACCCAACAATTCCAGCTCCTAACCCCCCCTACTCTAACCAGTAGTCCACACTCCCTCCCAGAGCTGGGAAGAGAACCCAGGAGACCTGACTCTCAGCCCCTCCGTTCTAACCATTAATAATGCTGCCTTTTGTTTGTATAAAGTGATGACGGGGAGTCGAATCCCTGCATCCTGCAGCTCCATTCCAGGCATCCCCTCCTCTCTGACCCCCTGGCAATGGGATTACGTGGCATCAAACCAGTCCTGTTGTTGTACAGAATTATCCTTAGGCAGGTTGAACTACGCCATCCAGGCCAGGCCACAGGGGCTGTGCCAGCCGGCTCAGTGCAGGAGCAGTTGGGAGAGGGGGGGGTGTTTTGGGTACCCCCAGGATGGGGGAACTCAGTGTCCCAGCAGAGCCCAGTTATTGCACTGATTCCAGGGCTGGTACCTCCTAGGCTACAGCTCAACACGGGCATAAAACACAAACTGCTTGAACTGCTCGGGTCAGGAGGACGCAGCGTGGAAACCAGGCCAGGGCCTGTGGGTTTGCTGGCAGGGGGAGTTTTGGATTCCTGGCACCAGCTGGGCGGGGTTTGGCTTTTCCTGGATTCTTTAGATCTTTCCATTTGTGAAAAGTCACCGTTTCTGCAGTAAGGACAGAACCACTGAGCACTAGCTACGGGGAGGGGCAGCGTGGGGGGCGCTACCTGGCAGCCGTGCCCTGCCAGCGCCAATTGGGACCCTGGTCAGGAGAGCTTCCCTGGCCCCCATGATTGTCCCTCTGCCAGAGGGTGTTTCCAGCTCACTCCATCCTATTGCCTCCATCCATCCCAGAACCAGGGACCAAGCTCCCTCGCTGCATGGGTTTCTCCTGTAGGGAGAGACGGGGCTCCCGGGGCTGCTAGAGATTGGAGCAGCTGCCAAAGGGAGCGGGATGCAAGGCTGGTGTGTCGCGGAGCAGCCAGGCCCGAGTGGCTGCTCTCGGCTCTTCCCTGCAAGGTGACCTCCCCACTGCACCCCCGGAGCTGAGAAAGTGACACTGGCAAATTGCTGCAATGGAGTGAGGCTGCCCAGGCAGCTGCTCTGTGCCAAGCGCCAGGCAGCAGCCAAGGGGCCTGGCCGGAGCGTGGCAGGGAGGGGAGCGAATTCATGGGCAGCAGTTACAGAGAGCTGCAGCGTGGTATGGCGTCAGCTCAGCTGTGGATACAAACTCCTCCTATCACCCTCCAACTCCCCCCCATGCTCCCTTGCACTCCCCAAGCTCTTGCCCCATCTCCCACTCCCCACACCCATCCACCTTCCTCCCGCCCCGTATTCTCCCGCCTCCTTACCAGCAGGAGGCCGGACGCCTGGGTTGCTGACTTGCTGTCTAACCTTGGGGCTCTCTGTTTCTCCATTTCCCCCATCGGTACAATGGGGGTCACGGTGCCAGCCCACAGCAGAAAGAGGGGCCAAGCTGAGAGATTGGGGTGCAGCTTCAAGTTGGGATTCAATCCCCCAAAAGCCTGGGGGGAGAGGTTCAGAAATGGCTGGGGGGGTGGGGGTGGGGGTGGGGGGGAGCTCAGGCCTTGTATTCCCAGTTCACTGGGACCCCGGGGTTGGGCAAACAGTCAGATTCTTGCTGAAAGTGACCCCATCTCTGGTGCTGAGGTGGGAAAGTCAAAGAAATTAGCACACGGCAGCTGAGAACTCCTGCTTTATCACAGCCCAGGCTTAATTTGGGCTAGAGCTTGCCAGAGCTGAGCTCCTCCAGGCCGGGCAGGTCAGAGCCCCCGGCGCTTCCGGGCCAGGCAGGTCAGAGCCCCCAGCACCTCCAGGCCGGGCAGGTCAGAGCCCCCGGCGCTTCCGGGCTGGGCAGGTCAGAGCCTCTGAGCCAGGCAGGTCAGAGCCCCCTGCGCCTCCGGGCCGGGCAGGTCAGAGCCCCCGGCGCTTCCGGGCTGGGCAGGTCAGAGCCTCCGGGCCAGGCAGGTCAGAGCCCCCGGCGCCTCTGGGCCGGGCAGGTCAGAGCCCCCGGCGCCTCTGTTTGCCGCATAGCTTGTGAAAGTAAAAAAAATTGCTTGAGCCCTGGCACCTCTTTGGTTACAAATGAAGCGCTGATCAGAGCCTTTACCCAGCTGGAACCCCCAGAACCAACTTCCTGACCTAGAACCACCTGCTGCTCTAGATGTAAAACATCTCGCTGAGCTAGAACGACCTGCTGATTGAGCACATCAGCCTCCATCAAGACCCCTTGATTCTCCGAGCGGATTCCAACTCTGCCCCCTCTCCCCCCCCGGCCTTTCCCTTCCTCAGCTGCCCGCACCTCACTTTCCTGCATCTGTAGCTGTCCAGCTATCTATGATCCCCTTCCATGCTGCTCATTAGAAAGGAAGGTGGGGGGGTGGGCTCAGGTGGGAGCCGGGTGCTGTCGCTGTGTCTCTGATGAAGGTGAGCTGGTGAAAAGCAGCAATTTCCCCCCACCACTAGGCTGGGAACTCATGTGCTGGGGACTTTGACAGGCCGTGCAGGGGTGGAGGAGCCAGACAGCCATGGAGAGTGTCAGGCGAGCAGAGAGACCTGCCAACGGCTGGCTGGAGTCCTAGGAGCAGGAGCCCCGCACTGGCCGGGAGCGAGCGTGGATGGGCAAAGACGAGTGGCTCTGCTTGTGGCTCTCTCGGGGGGAGGGGGGTGTCTCTGAGTGTAGCTGTTGGGACAGGGCTCGGGGCTGGAGCTGACAGCAAGGGGACCAGGGCCCCAAGAGCACCCAGCAGCACACACACAGCTCCCCGGGTGCCAGTGGTTTGGTGCCCATGGGTGATGCGGGGGCAGGTAGGAACCGGCCTTTGCTGCCCCTGGGTTTGCAGGACGGGCGGGATCTGAGATTGCACCAACCTCTGCTAAAGGCCCCAGATGACAGAGCTCCCACCCACACTGTCTGAATAACTGAGAGGCCCTGACCCCGAGCCCCATCTCCAGACACCTCCAGGCTGCTGGGACATCCTGCTATAGCCCCGCTCTCTGGGATGGGCTGACCCGGAACCAAACGCTGGGGTGCGGGACGTTTGGGCTCTCTGCCCGCGGCCGCACCCAATGCCTGCGATTGGTTTTCTCCCCCCGGCAGTACAAGCAAGTGGAGCAGTACATGTCCTTCCATAAGCTGCCCGCCGACTTCCGGCAGAAGATCCACGACTACTACGAACACCGATACCAGGGCAAGATGTTCGATGAGGACAGCATCCTGGGCGAGCTCAACGAGCCCCTGCGGGAGGTGAGGAGCCCTCTCTGGGGGCTGGAGGAGGCCCCCGGGGTGCAGGTGTCATCCCTAGAGCGAGGCGGGGGCTGCCGTACCCCAAGAGCCAGGCTGGGGGGAGGAGCCCGAGGGAAACAAGGGTCCCCCTTCTCCCCACCTCCTGTCCTCCTGCCTTTGTTTTCGGTACCTGGGTCCGTCTCTTCCTCCCACTCACCCCCTTCCCCGCCACATCCCCCATAGGAGATTGTGAACTTCAATTGCCGGAAGCTGGTGGCCTCCATGCCCCTCTTTGCCAACGCGGACCCCAACTTCGTCACGGCCATGCTCACCAAGCTGAAGTTCGAGGTCTTCCAGCCGGGCGACTACATCATCCGCGAAGGCACCATCGGCAAGAAGATGTACTTCATCCAGCACGGC
The DNA here is from genome assembly GCF_965140285.1 of Lepidochelys kempii. Taxonomy (NCBI): domain Eukaryota; kingdom Metazoa; phylum Chordata; order Testudines; family Cheloniidae; genus Lepidochelys; species Lepidochelys kempii. Next base: position 13,760,159 of record NC_136404.1, read on the forward strand.
GTGGTGAGTGTCCTCACCAAGGGCAACAAGGAGATGAAGCTCTCGGACGGCTCCTACTTCGGAGGTGAGTGCCCGCGGGAGGCCCCCGTGCTCGATGGCCTTATTCCGCGGACACTGCTGCGGGGGGATGGCAAGCGTCGGGCCGGCACTGCCATTCGCCAGGCTGGATGCTGCGTCCCTGGTAAGTGGGAGCGGCCTTCTGTGCAAGCCCCACTAGGACAGCGCTTGGTTCCCACGGGAGGGGGCCGTGGGCTAGTGTTTAAAGCTGTGACCAGGAGCCAGAACTCCTGGCTTCTATTCTTGGCTGGGCCACAGACTTGGCCAGGTCGCTCCTTCTCTGCGCCTGCTCCCTGTGTCTCCCGGGAGGGTTGCGAGGCTGGCTGTGTTAGCGTGTGACGTCTCCTGATGGCGGGCACAGTTTTATGGTAACGTCCTGGTCCCCCTCTCACCCACACCCCCGCCAGAAATCTGTTTGCTGACGAGGGGCCGCCGCACGGCCAGCGTCCGGGCCGACACCTACTGCCGCCTCTACTCACTCTCGGTGGATAACTTCAACGAGGTGCTGGAGGAGCACCCCATGATGAGACGGGCCTTCGAGACCGTCGCCATCGACCGCCTTGACCGCATAGGTACCGGGGGGGCAGGGATGCTGGTCCGATCCACGAGCTGGGGACACGATGCGGGGGAGACACTCCTGGAGCCCATCCCCTCTCACGCTGGCTTGCCCAGGCCCCGTGCAAAAACTCCTGGGCTCAGGCCTCCGATGGAAAGGGGGCCCACCTGGGGGACAGCCTCTGGCCTGACTCCTGAGGCCCAATTGCTGCTCTGGAGCTGAGTTCCAGGAGCTCTGCAGAAGTTTGGCTGCCCTGGAACCAGAATGTCCCAGGGAGCAGTTGAAGTGGGAAGAAGCAGTGATAGCAAAGACAAGGGGAGGCCTTGGGGGTGGATAGAGGACACAAGACATTAATAGGGAGAGCGTGGGTATGAGCTGGCGTGCGGGCTGCAGTCCTAGCTATCTGTGTCGGGTTCTCTCCCCAGGTCAGGGGAGGGGTGGCTACCTCTCTGGATCTCAGTCGGGCGTTGGACCTCAGGGCCTTGTTCCCTCTTTAAAATTGCCCCACAAATCCTGCTGGGAACAGCCAGTTAGATTAGCTCCCTCCTCGCAGAGGCTGGGCTTGGAGAGCCTCCTCTGCCTGCCTCCGGTTTCCTGCCTCCTTCCCCTCTTTGGATCCCCAGGGGCGTCCTGCAGAGCTGGCAGCCTGGGCATTGACAGCCCTGGGTGCCCGAGGACTAAGGAGCCGTGCACACCTGCTCATCAGTTTCCTTTTTGCTCCCCCAAATCCCTCTTCAATCTCATCTCCTGCCCCATTCCTCTCTGTCCCACCCTTCCCAGGGGAGTCCTGGCTCGCCGAGACTCCCCCATGCCCCTTCCCTGCAGCCGGGGGAATTTTCCTTTTGCTGGGGGCTGCGTCCCGATCAGCTAGCGAGGCAGCCAAAGGCTGCGAGAGGGGCTGTCAGTGAAGGCTGATTTATGGTCACTGGGGCATTTAAAACCTAGGCTGTAAGGACCAGCCCTGGACCGCCCAGGGAGGACGAGCCAAGCACGTATAGGCCAGAGCTGGGTACATGATGATTCTTTTGTTCCGTGACAGTTCTAACATTTTCCAGACGTTTCGGTCCTTCGAAAAGGTTCATTTTAGGTCTGTGCCCAGAGCTGGGATTTGATCCTGGCTCTCGCACATCCCTGATGGGTTCCCTGACCCTTGGGCTAAAGGGTATCGCAGGGGGCGGTGAAGCACCCGCACCCTCCCCGCTCCTCCCTTTTTGTCATCGGCCGAACGATTCACAGCAAATTCGCGACCAGTTTGGGGTCGACCCGAACGGCACTTTTCATCGAATAAACTGTCTGAAAAATATCGTGCCACGTAGGGTGCCAGGACTGCGGCGTCTGCCGTGGCTGGGGAGCCGTTAACGTTACCCAGCTACGGCCATCAAACCTGTCGCGGGGCGGAGAAGGTCCGGACACAGGGAGGCACGTGGCTGCCCTGTGACGCTGGCTGTGGCAATGCGAGCGACGCATGGAGAGGGGTCAGGGCGGGATAAAGGGCCGGGCTGCGGGGACCGCGTGCAGGAGGACAATGATGGGGATGTGACTAACCCCCCCGCCCCTTTTTCCCCTTCCCCACCCCGCAGGGAAGAAGAACTCCATCCTGCTGCACAAGGTCCAGCACGACCTGAACTCTGGGGTCTTCAACAATCAGGAGAACGAGATCATCCAGGAGATCGTCAAGTACGACCGGGAGATGGTGCAGCAGGCAGAGCTGCAGCACCGCACGGCCATCTACACGCCCGCCCAGCCCCAGGTGACCTCGGCCATTGCCTCCCTGCAGCAGGCTGTCGCCATGAGCTTCTGCCCCCAGATGGCCAGCCCCCTGGTGAGCTCCGTGGCCCTCGGTTCGCCCAGGATGATGCGGCGCCTGCAGTTTGCCCAGGGCGTCCCCGGCCCCTTCTCCATCTCCCCGGTGCTGCTCCAGCAGAAGCTGTCGCCGCAGCAGCAGCCGCCCCCCCGGCCCCCCTCCACCGGCCCCTTCGCCTCGGTGGTGTCCAGCCCTCCGACCCAAAGCCCCCGGGCCAGCCGGACGTTCCCGTACGCCGCCCCGGGTCAGTCGGGCTCCCAGCTCTCCCTGACTCAGCAGACGGCTCCTGGCTCTCCCCAGCGGCTGGCCGTCCACAAAAGCACGCAGGCCCTGCACACAAGCAGCCTGAGCGAGGAGTCGAGGCCGTTGTCAGCCTCGCAGCCCTCCCTGCCTCACGGGGTCTCGCAGACCATGACCCAGAGCCCTCCGCCCTCGGCCCACGAGTCCAGCACCTCCGTGGCCGGGGTCCAGGCTTCGGCCTCCCCTGGCTCGGGCCCCCAGGCCGGGCTCAGAGGGGCGGTGCCGCCCCGCGTGGCCCTATCCCACCAGATGTCCACGGGCTCTGTCTACGCGGGGGCAGCCGGCAGCCAGCAGGACTCGAGTGGCGCCCGGAAGGATTCGGTGGTCAGTGCCCCCGACTCGGACCCGGCCAAATCCAGGCTCTCTTCCAACTTGTGACCTTTGCTCCAGGCCCGCTCATCCCGGGTAGCAGGGTAACGGTGGGACTGCCAAGCAGCTGCAATCTCCACCCTGTCTCCACGCTCCCGCCTGCTTGTTTCCAACTGGCGAAGGCCCCGCCCTGGCTCACTCCCTAGGGGAGTGGAAATCAAAGGGTTAATGAGCCAACCGTGGGGTTCGCCACCCCCTGACTCGAAACCTGCAGCCGGGGCCTCTGATCCAGCGGGGGCCTGCCCCCCCTTCTGTACAGAGCACAGCAGCCGGGCATCGCTACCACACGCTGTGCCCGGAGAGGCGTGGGCAGAGGCCCCCTGCCCTTCCCTGGGCCGGGGGAGGTCCCATCGAGCCTCCCACACGCCCCGATGAATCGTCTATGACCAAAGTCCAGACCCATTGCTCGCTGCCACTGCCCGTGTGAAGAGCATCGTCCATCCGAATCCACTGACTGCACCATAGAAGCCATAACTAGTTAATCTCTTGATTATGAAATCTGTATATTATATATATATACACACACCCCCCCCCAGGGCCTGGCGGGATAGGGAGGAGTAGCCGGAGGGGGCTGTGCCCTGCCAGGCCCCGCCAAGTTCCCCACCCAATGTGTTCTGCCTCCTGGCACCGGCCTGTGTCCAATGTGAGCCTGAGCCCGTCCCTTGTGCCGCACGCGGGGATGCCGGGGCGTGGGGGGGGGGGAGGATTTGGAAGGGGACGGGCACCGTGGCCGTGTGGTTCTGTCTGCAAAGGCCCGTGAGGACAGGCGCGTCCTGGGGCTGCCACTTCCTCTGCCCTTGCTGGACTAGCCTTTGGGGCTGGACGCCTCTGCCTCGCCACCCCCCCACACCTCATCCTATCGCCCCTGCCTCATGCCCTGGCCCCTCTCTGCTCCCTCCACAGCGCCTCGCCTCATCCCCACCCCCTTGGCGTCAGAGGCAGGGAGGAGGGGATCTCCTTCCCCAGGGACTAGTGCAATCCCTAGCCCCACTCCCAGCCTGGGTCTTCCCCCTGCCCACCCCCCAGGGTCCCATCAGGCTCCCTCATGCCTTTGCTTACACCTCCCTCGCTCTGTTCCAAGGAGCGGCTTCCAGCCTCTGCTGCCTGGCCCGGGGGCCTAGGAAGGGGCCACCCGGCCAGGAGGCCCCAGGTCACATCTCGCTCGCTGAATGTTTTCTATGTTTTTAATAGAAAAATCAATGTCAAGCTGCTCAACACCCACCCCTTTTCCCCTTCTTCTCCCATCCTCCCCCCACATAGTTTAAAGGGCAGAGCGAGGGACTGGGTGGTCTAGTCCCTGGCTCTGGACCGACTCACTGTGTGGCTTTGGGCAAGTCGCCTCACCTCTCTGTGCCTCGGTTTTCCCCATCTGTAAAATGGGGATAATAATACTTACCTACGTGACCGCACGAGGGGTTGGGAACTAAAGTGCTTTGCGAGCCTTGCAACAGAGATGGGCAAAGTATTATTATCCATTGGCATCCCTGCGCTCTGCTGTCCCGTCTCCTCACCTTCCCAGGGCACGGCTGCCTGGCACCTGCATCTCAGCTGGCTCCTGCAGACAACAGGACGCACACTGAGAACAGTTGAAGGCCTGGAGCCAGCCCACTTGGGCACTGATTAACACCCCCTCTCCCATGGGAGGGTCCTAGGGCAAACTTGCTCTGATCTCTCTATATCGGTGGGCCCCATGTGCCCCCTCTGTGGTTCTGGCACTGCAGTGGCAGGAGAGTCGTGTGCTCAGCCCCTTGCAGGATCTGCATCTGGATCCCTTCCCTGCTGTCTCTGCAGTACGATCAATTCACATACCAGCCTCTACGAGAGGCTGCTCCGTGACACTGAAGGTAAGTGAGACCTGGGCATGAGAGGGTCGGGGATGCTAAGAGGAGAGGGTTGGCTTTGGGAACTCCTGGCAGAGCAGAGAGGGCAGGCAGGCTCCAGGAGGTGGCTGGGCACCCTCTCCGTGGGTGGCTGCCCCCTCTTGACATCGGCACTTTGCAACCTGGGCGGCTGTTTGTTTTTCAAGTGCAATATTGAAACGGAAAGCACCGGGCCCGGTGAGCATCGTCCATTCCCTCCTGCCACCCTCATCACGGCAATAATTGTGCCAGGCCACAGGACACAAATCCTACTCGGCCCCTAGCCTGGCCCCTGGCCTGCAGGCTGCTGGGGCTGTGTGTGGGGTGCAGGGTGTTCAGGGCAAAGCCTCTTTCACTGGCAGCTCCTGCTTTGTCCTACAAAAGCAAATTCCCGAGCGAGCTTCTGTCGTGCTGGGGGGAGCAAAATGCCCGTTAGCTTAATAAGAAAGGAAATGAGGGGTGGGGGAATTGGGGCTAGGGCTTGGTTAATGATGAATCCAGAGTGGGTTGGCAGTGGGCCCCCACTTCCCATCAGCCCCTCGATCTGGGGGCTACACCAGCCAAGGGGACAGCATTAGAGGCAGGGTCAAAAGACCCCCCCTTTCCCTCCACAGCCAAACACCCAACTTGGGAGGGCTTGGGTCTGAATTTAGCAGCTTGGGCCCATCTCTGTAGCTGAAGTGCAGAGCGTGTATGGCTGGGCGGGTTACCACATCTTGGCAGGACCAGATGCAATTCAGCAGGGGCTCCTGCCCCTACCCTTCCAGCTGCCTCACAGTGTTTAGCACTCTGTCTCTTGCCATTGGGCATGCTGTGTGCGTCTTTCGTCCCGTGTGCGTCTGCATGTGTGGGGAGGCGCCGCATTGTCCGCATCTGGAAGGTAGGGGTTGTTGCGGGGGAGCAGAAGCTGGTTGAGGGCTTGGGCGGGGGGAGGAAGGAGGAATTAGCTCTGGGCATGTGTGTGTAGGGGGGTGTCTCTCCCTCCCTCCATGTACAGGGCTGGAATTCAGCTGCCACAGCTGGTAGGGGGAAGATCTCATGCTCACTGATTTCCCACCCTGGGAGGCATCAGGACTGCTGCTTTCCAGGCCCCCCTGCCCCCGTTTCTCAAGGCTGGCCTCCCTAGGGGAGGCAGAACTAACTCAAGGTGCCACTCAGAGAGGTGTGTGATAAATCAGCCTATATCTGACTCCCACCAGAGCAGGCACCAGGCCTTGCCCCACCCGCTCCCCTGCTACGAGGGACCCTAAACGTGTTCTGCCCCCCTGGTGTTGTTCTAAACTGCACCGCTGAGGTAGGGGCCAGACTGCCAAAGCCAGCTCAGCCTAGGGGAGAAGGGGCTCACGCCACCCCATCTCTTGTGTTACCTGGATTCCTCCCAGGTAAGACGCCGTGGGGAGGGGAGATGCAGAAGGTAAAGCAAACGATGCCTGGTGCAGCTGCACTTGGACTTACTGCCGGGTTGCCTGGACTTACTTACAGCACAGCCCCTCCCCTCCTTAGAGCCAGAGACCGGGAAGAGCTGGGGTATCCATCCTTCTGCATTTTGTGAAGGCTCCCTACAGTACATGTTCCCTGGAATCTCAGACTCAGGTTGGTTCACCTGAGCTGAAGCAGGTGATAATTTTTCTCCCCTTAAAGGGGATCTGAAGAGCACAGTCCCCAGGAGGTTTCTTAATGTCCGGTGCAAAGTGCTGGGATTGACTTGGGCGTTGGAGGAAGAGCATCTGTTTTTCTAGGCCAGCAGGAGTTGAGCTTTTAGGAAGGGGACGATCCTTTTTGTGCTTTTCTCGCCTTTGATTTGAGTTTGTTGCCAAGGTGCGTTAGTGCTTTGTGTATGAATTTTTTTATGCCTGGTTCTCTTAGGACTGCCCCGGGGCAAGTGGCACTGATGGCTAATGGTGATGGGCGTGATTAAACACAATATCCATTTTTAAGCATTTTTAAAAGCAAAAGCTGGGGCAGCAGACTCCAGCCCGTGGCGGCTGTGACCTCCTGGAAGAGGCTTGTCGGAAAGCAAGCCCTGTCCCGGCACTGATGAGTTGGGGGACAGGGCCAGCACAACCCCGTGGCCTGGTGAGTAGAATTTGTGTCACGCCTGGCCGGCGCTGAGGCGTTTAATCCTCGAGGTCTGATCCACAGCGGCCAAGGCGAGGAGCGGACAAACGGTCAACGTGTTTCTTATGATCGATACTACTTACTAATATCCTTGTTACGCTAACGTGCAGCCGGTACCTTTTTGAAGGCAGAGGCAGGTGCGCTGTGTGTGCTAAAGCCTGTATTCCTAGCATCCTTGCGCCTTTCATGTTGAATGTATAACCGCTAACGGAACTCGTGGTGCCAAAAGCCAATCAAAGCGCCCTGTAGCTATGGAGACGGCTGGATTGTGTCACTGGCACCTGTTTCCGTCGGAGAATCCACTTTTTTTTCATCCAGACCATCCTGTGCAATAAACATGACAGCCCTGGCAGAGCTACGCAGGAGTCCGTCCTCTTTTCGCTGCTGCCTGTCGCATTCCCATTGGCCTTCTCCTCCCCTCGTCTCCACTCCAGCCGGCTGCCCCTGCTTCTGTCTATCCCCTACCCCCTTTTCAACCCCGCTCCTCAGCCCAGGCTTGCTGCAACAGTTCCAAGTGCATTGCAGAGAAATCAAGGCCCTCTCTCCCAGCCTGGCAGGGTGCTCACAGTGGCTCCTCTCCCACTGGGGTGCTGGCTCTGGAGAGGAGCAACCCCAGCTGCAGCCTTTCCCAGGAGGAGGTGCTGTAGGGAGCAGGGAAGGGGCATGCCTAGCTACTCCAGTCCTGGCCTCTCTCAGCCACGGGCACGGTAGGGTACGCTGTCAGAAGCGGGGGACAGCTGGGACCGCCCTGCTGCATTTCTCTCCAGCTCTGTTGCCAGGTGGAGATATTAAGATTGAAACAGCCTCATTTTGAGGATTTTTGTATCTAAAGAAATCCGCAGGCCGGATCGCGCTGCTCTTTGCACCGAGCTGCCCAGCCCACTGCAATGGCGTCATGTGTTTTAGTCCCCACTGGTCCAAGACCATCTTTATCCTCCACCTGCACAGGGTGGCACTATCCCCCCCCCCACACACACACACACTCTCTCTCCCCCCCCCATGGCTAGTCTCACCCCCTCCTATAGACCTAAGGGTCCGTGATGCCTCATCTGACCTCCCAGGCCAGAAACTCTTCCCTAAGTCTTGCCTCAGGTCCTATGAGCTGGGCACCAACTTCCAGGGTGCAGGAACTATTTGTATGGCGGGAGGGGCTGAGAGCCATTGAACCAAACTGCAAACCCTGAGGGCAGACATTTCAAACCCACACCCCTCGGTCCAGCACCTTGGAACATTCCAGCCTGGCGTTTGGTGTGCTCCCCGCGGGGTAACGCCACCGTGCGCTAAGGCAGCATCCAGCCGGCGTGGGGATTCATGGCATCACCAGCACAAAGGAAAGTTGAGCCTTAACTCCTGGGCCTGCAGCTTCACGGCCAAATGCACCCATCTCCACCGGGGATCCCGTCCCGTCCCCCGCCCCCGCCCCTTTAGAAAAGCTGAGGGACTAGTCCGACTCGCCTCCCATCTTTTTCAATTTGGTTCTTCCAGCAGGACAAGAAAAACAACGCACCAGCTGCAATCTCTGGCCTGAGGAAGCGAAGGGTGATTAACATGGCTCTTGTTCCTAATGGCTTCTCAGGCTTATTAACACCCATTTGCTTTGGTGGGCCCTTTATCCAATTCCCCCCTCCACCCCCCATCTCTGCTCACCCAAGCTTTTAGCAGGCTGCCTTATCTGGCGCACGTTATCTCAGCCAAGGAAGGTAATTAATAGCCAGTCCTGTCCAGGCCCTTGCACACTGTGACACTCGGCTCTCCCCCCTCCGCTCAGCCCTCGGGATCCATGCAATTATGTGTTCTAATATCCCCCGCACTGGTTCCCACCCTCAGCTGAGTCCAGCCGGCTGCAGGAGCAGCATCAGCCCGTCGCTAATGTGCGCAGAACTTGTCCACAGCAGCCTCCATGCAGCTCAGCTGCAAGGTTGGTCCAAGGACAGCGTCGAATGCTAACACCACTCCTGCGGCATGGGCTCTGCCAGGAGCACGCGGCCAGGGAGGCCACAGTGCTGTGGAACAAGCCCCCCCCCCCATTCTTCACCCCCCAACGCGCACACACTGAATGCTGGGAAATGGGACCCCGGTTTCGGAAGCAGCTCAGGCCTTGGGTTGATCACCTGAAAGGCCATCCACACCCTGGCTGCTGCGTCACCATCCTCCCGGGCTGCAGAAGAGCCACTATCTCACAGCTTCTCGCCCCTCACAGGGAAGACGACCAGGCTGTGCCATGCTGGGGTGGGCCCAGCCAAGGTTGTCTCACTGTAGCCCCTAGCCCACATGTTTCCCCATGGTTAATGACAGTTCACAAGCTTTTTATTCCCATGTTGCAGATGGAGAAACTGAGGCTGCAAGACTCATAGAAATGGAGGAGTGGAAGGCACCTCGCTAGGTCATCTAGTCCAGTCCCCTGCACCAAGGCAGGACTAAGAAGGGGACATGTCTTGTTTGAGGTCTCTAAATTAGGACACGGAGCTGGGACTAGAAAACCAGCTCCCATTACCCCCCCACCTCTGGTGCTGGGAAGGGAACGCAGCGGTCCAGAGTCCCAAGTCGCCTCTCTACTCTAACTACTAGACCCCATTCTCCACCCAGTGTCAGGAACAGAACCCAGGAATCCTGACTCCCACTTCCTGCTAGACCACACCCCTGGTCCCCCAAACATGGGGGGGGGGTGCCATATAGCATCGAAGGCCAGACAGGACCATTGTGCTCATCTAGTCTGACCTCCTGCATGGCCCAGGCCAGAGGCCAGCCCACCCACAATGCCTAGAGCGGCGCTTTTAGAAAACCAGCCAATCTTGAGCTGAAAAGTAGCAGAGATGGCGAATCCGTCCCACCCCACGGTCCAGGGGCTTAATTACTCTCACCCTTGAACATTTATTTCCAGTCTTGGTCCTGCCCCAGGCCTCACACATTTTCCGCCTCAGGAGGGGACGCTGCAGTGCCAAGGCCTCCCCACGCAAACACCCAGATAAGATGGCGAAGGCTGGGGGGGGACAGGGCAGCACCAGCGCTGCAGGCAGTGAGAAGGCAGTTTATTATTTGTAGTGCAATAGCACAGATGTGCCCCTGGCCTGGACTAGGATCGCGCTAGGTGCTGTACAAACCCATCCACCCTGTGCAAAGGGGAGTGAGGGGCTCCTGCTGAGCAACATGGTGTTCTGTAGCCCATAGGAGGAGGTGAAAAGGTCGGGACCCAGACCCACACAAAGCCCTTACTCGGGTCGCAGTCACTCTGCTCACGCCAGGTGAACACTGCATGAGCGAGATGGTCCCTTCTGGCCCTGGAAAGGATTCAGCTCACATCTGCTCTGTGACCCCCAGGACCGCCTGAGCCCACAACAGTCTCTTGGAAGAGATGACCAGAAATTGCCCGTGAACTTAGTCAGTGAGTAACAAAAAACTGCCTCACCACCCACCCTCGAGGCTCTCTCAGAGCGGCTTAAGATGCATAGCCAGGCTAGGCCTGTTACCGTGGTCAGTACCTGCTGCTAATCTCCCACCTGTAAGGTACAGCCCAACCACAAGCCATGCTGGAATGCAGCTGATCCACCTGGCCTGGACTCTACCTTAAAAAAAAAAAACACACCCCACAGATGCGTGATCAGCTCTGAGACCCTCACCTTTGCACTTGGTGATGCAATTATGTATTTAGGTGCCCAACTCCCATGGACATAAATGGGGGTTAGAGAACCTTTGAGGATCTAGGCTCATCTCTGTAAGGTGTCACAGTGAGATGCTTTTCAGCCAACACATTTGAGCTGGGAATTTCCAAAGCCCCTCCGGATCTGCATCCCAGCCCCTAAATAGCTAGTGAGAGCAGGGGTATCACTTCAGAGGAAAGGAACCATCGCACCGGCAGCACGGCCTGACAGCTGACACAGTCTGGGGATTTGGGAAAAAAAAACAAACAAAAAACCATTGCTAGCGAGCGCTAACGAGCAGGTGTGCCACTGTGACCGACTAGGCTAGAGCAGGCGAGCCATTAGAATAAGAACAGCCAGACTAATGCATCCTGGAATGTACTTTGTTCAGATATTTGGCAAGCACAGGTTCCTTTCAATTATTCATGATGCTTCACCGCATCCCGAGCAAACAACCTGTCTCCTGTGCAGCGGATCGGGCACTGGGAACTGTCTCAGCACTGGGGAGGCCCTGGCCACTTCGAGCTGAGACCTGACAAATTCAGTCTCTCCCCAAGAGCAATGGAGGCCTATGGCTTAGTCTCAGTTACCCTGTCTCTGAACAGGAGCTGGGGGACGTTTAGATGTCTTAATAAGCCTTGGTGCTCCCCATCTTCTGGAGCTGGGCAGGTCCTAGTGTAAACCAGAGCAGCCTGGGGGCTGCTGCAATTTGTAATCTGCTGCCTAAGTTCCCCCAGGAAGCGGAGAATAACCACAGTCCACAGCCTCTGCCCCCAACACACCTGCTACACCAGAGACTGGGAGTAGGGCAAGGTTGTGGCTCTGCACCTGTTCTGGGTCAGCTAGGGATGCCCTCGGGGCATGGGATCTTCTCAGGGGGTCATTTCCACCCACTTTAAGGGCCCTTGATGCTACCAGAGCACTGCAAAAGGGGCTGTAATGGAGAACACACACGCTCCCGAGCACCCTGTCTGCTGTTCAGCCTGTGTGTGAATTAGGGGGTGCAGGGATTAGGTTCTACTCTGCCTCCCAAAGGGCAGTGGGGGGGGAAGAGAAAAGATTCGTTGGTACCTGGCACTGAGAGGTTATTGCAAGGGGTGGGGAGTCGCTCCCAGCGCAGGAGCATGGCAGGGAAAGCATGACTCAGTAGCACTGTGGCGCTGAGCCTGGGTGGGTAGGTGGACCGGTGTGACTCACAGGTACCAGCTCAGCTCAGAAGAGATTTCAATGGGGGCGTTTTCCTTTCAAGAGGCAGTTCCAGCCAGAAAAGTGACAAATATGAAACCATGTCACCCTCTTACTCTACATCCTCACCTCCTATCCAGCTGGCTTTACTGATACACCCATCCCCCTTCCTCCCACTAGCCCCGCAGAGCTCTCACAGCTCAGAGCTACATCGTGGCTGCAGATCTTAGAAGCAGAACATGACTGGGCCACCTCCCGATTGTCTGATCCCAGTTGGAGTTTGCAACTAGAACAATCAGCTTTGAAATGAAGCTGCCAGCTAGAGAGGCAAGATGGCGGCGTGGTTAAGGCACTGAGCCAGCATTCAAAGGATCCAGGGTCAATGCCCACACTCTAGTACTGACTCCTTGAGCAAGTCACTGGGTTGCTCTGTGCCTCAGTTTCTCCACCTGTAAAAGGGAGACCGTGATACTGACCCGTGTGGCAAGGGAACACTGGGGGCGCCACAGGGTAATTAACAACAAACTAGAGTCCTACTCATCACTACACCCAAAACTTTTCTCCCTTCAGCACCCCACAACTGTGGGACGGGAACAGAAGTCAGACTGAGTTTCACTCGTTGCTTTCCTTCCCACTGCAGCAGAATCTTGCTCAGCTCATCAGCTGCCTCCCTCAAGGAGTGTGAACTGTGACTGAACAAGAGCACGCGACAGGGAGGTTTCATTTCCCTTCCTGTGACAAAACACACTACAAAACACTTGCCGGGAGACGCAGAAGCATTGTAAATAATTAAAACGTCACTTCATTTGTCAGATACAGGAACAACGGGCATTTCAGGAAGGCGTCGGCCTTGCTTGTGCAGTCTCATCAACTCACAGGTTCAGTCATTTACACCAGATCCCCCCCACCCTAGGGGCTGCTGCAGAGAAAGGAGGCGCAAGAGAGCCAGTCATATGCCCAGCAGGGTGATACGTGGAGGTTGGACGGGCACCGCCCTTGCCAAACACAAAGCTTGCTCCAAGAGGCCTTTGTTCCCACTGCTTACCGAGGTGCTGATCAGGCCGCTAGCATCACAGGGGTGCGCTGTGCAATCAGCTATGGGTTTTAGCCTCGCAATCCCCCCTGGGAAGAACAGAGGTGTTATGGGCAGGGCCCTACCAAATTCACAGCCATGAAACACACGTCATGGACTGTGAAATCTGGTCTTTTGGGTGCTTTTACCCTCTACTATACAGAATTCACATGGGAGACCAGCATTTCTCAAACTGGGGGTCCTGACCCAAAAGGGAGTTGTGGGGGGGTCACAAGGTTATTTTAGGGGGGCTGCAATATTGCCACCCTTACTTCTGTACTGCCTTCAGAGCTGGTGTCAGGGTTCCCTCCCCAATCTGAGCTCTAGGGTACAGATGTGGGGACCCACATGAAAGACCCCTAACGCTTATTTCTACCAGCTTAGGTTAAAAAATTCCCCAAGGCACAAATTCTTCCTTCTCCTTGGAACGGTATCGCTGCCACCACCAAGTGAGTTAGACAAAGATTTAGGAAAAGGACCACTTGGAGTTCCTGTTTCCCCAAAATATCCCCCCAAGTCCCTTCACCCCCTTTCCTGGGGAGGCTTGAGAGTAAACAAGGTGAGCACAGACCAGACCCTTGGGTTTTTCGGACACTAAAAACCCCAATCAGATTCTTAAAAACAGAACTTTTATTATAAAGTAAAAGAAACACCTCTGTAAAATCAGGATAGAAGATAATTTTACAGGGTAATAAGATTTAAAACAGAGGATTCCACTCTAGGCAAAACTTTAAAGTTACAAAAAACAGGAATAAATCTTCCTCTTAGCACAGGAAAAATTCACAAGCTAAAACGAAAGATACTCTAACGCATTTCCTTGCTATTACTTACTATTTCTGTAATTTTATATGTATCATTCAGTAGGAGCTGGATTACTTGCTTGGTCTCTCTCTTTGTCTCCGGAGAGAACACAAAAGAAGCACAAAGCAAAAACCGTCCCCCACAGATTTGAAAGTATCCTCTCTCCTTATTGGTCCTTTTGGTCAGGTGCCAACCAGGTTATCTGAGCTTCTTAACCCTTTACAGGCAAGGAAGGGATTTTATGCTACCTTAGCTGTATGCTTATGACAGCTGGGCAGCTGGAGAGCGGCAGCTGCTGGCTGGGAGCCCAGCTCTGAAGGCAGAGCCGCCATCAGCAGCAGCGCAGAAGTAAGGGAAGCAGTACCGCAACCCCCCTACAATAACCTTGTGACCCCCCCGCAACTCCTTTTTGGGTCAGGACCCTACAATCACAACACCTTGAAATTTCAGATTTCAATAGCTGAACTCATGAAATGTATGATTTTTTAAAATCCTATGGCCGGGAAATTGACCACAATGGCCTGTGAATTTGGTAGGGCCCTCTGGGAGCTGGAGGCAAGGGGGAGATGAAGTGACTCTCCACTGCAGCTGAAGACTAAGGGGCTGTTTCATTGCAGGGTTCATGTCCAGGGGATGGGGCTGGAGCCCAAGCGGTAGGACCCCAGGTGGTACGAGGGTCCCAAGCCCAGAAGTCTACACCGCCATGAAGCAGCCCGAGCCGGAGCCCTGCGAGCTAGTGAACTGGCTCGCACCAATGGGACAAGCCTTCATGGCAATAGGAGGTGGGACCTTTCCCTTGGCCAACTCCCACCTCTCCACCGGTGATGTTGCTGCGCGTTTGCTATTTCCCCCTCTATGGCCCTGTCCATTCCCCGCACAGCCCCCAGCACGCTCAAGCTGGGGATTCTTAGGAAAAGGGCATAAAACCCAGGCCCTGGCCCCCCATGGCCCTGTCTGCCCCAATCACTGTCACGCCCTGGCCAAACCCCAGCCCCGGCCAAACACAGCCCTAGACACCTCCCTGCTGTGCCTTCAATCAGAGGAGTGAGTCTTCCCTCAAGGCCTCACGCTGCCGCATCCCACCCCAGCATGGGCTGCAATTTACTAGTAACTGAGTCCTTCTTACAGGGAGAGTCTGTGGAGCATTTTTGAGCCTCCAAGATGGATACAATTAAACCCAAGGAGGCACCATCCCTACAAAGCTTTCAACTTCCCCTCCCCAGCCTGTACAATTCACAGACACATGATAAGGGCTGCTGGGCATGGAATCAGAGCCGATGGCTTCAAGGAAAAACCCCTTCACGATGGGTTCCTGGCAGGAGATCCCGGGCCCTTGGCTTGGCTTTGGGATCAGCCCTGGAAAAGGCCCATTTCCAAGGTGCAAAGAGCCATAAGGCTGCTAAGCTAGGAGGGAGAGCGTGAGAAAGTCTTTGCCACCTCCAAAGCACACGCTCCCCTCACCCCATACAGCTTCCTGCCTACGGGCCTGATCCAAAGCAGACCAGTGTCAGTTGGAAACTTTCCAATGACTTCCAAGGGCTTTGGTGCCTAAGCCCCTGGTTGCTCTTGACTGGGGTTGTCTAGTCCTCGCTGCTGAGGCTGCTAACCAAGCTAGGTGGTGCGATGTAGATCCTTGCAGACTAAAGAGCCCATCAGCTCACTGCAATCCAGAGCATCAAAGCTGCATCCCACAGCAGCCACGACTGCCCCCAGCCAGGTTCAAGCGACTGGCTGAGAAGCGATACCCTCTGCATCCCGCTACCATGGCCCTAGGGCAGAGGAGGGAGGGATCTGTGCCAGCCGTGAAGGTGCCCAAGCAGGGCTGAGGGCGGCAAAGGGCTTGCGTCACTCAGCTGGGGAGGGCAGTCAGGCAGATGCAGAAATACCCTTGGGAGAGGAGATGCGCTCAGTCACACTCCCTTCGGAGGAGGCAGGGGGGATTCGGGAGCTGGTCCCCCACCATATCTTTAACCTTTCTCCATAGAGCGGAAGGGGAGAAGCCCAGAACTACCCTCCAGCCGGCCTCTCCTACCTCCTCCATGTGGCATCTGGGCTTTCCCTTCATTTCCTCATGCATCCCCCTCCACCCCCAAGATTCATTCTGATTGCATTCAGCACAGTCATCAGCGGATCCCATTTCAGTGCAGCCTGCTGAGATGCCCTAGCGGCATCTGCAGTCCTCTCCCCCCCCCCCCCCCTTCCCAAACTCAAACACGCCAGCAAAAGAACAAATGAAACAACAGCCCTCCGTCACTCAGATCTCCACACGCTCGGCTGGAACACATGCCTGGCTACTTGCACAGCTGAAGAGCAGACTGTGTTTCTCCAGCACTCAGCTTCTCATCTGTAAGCACCAAGCTGGCAACCTGCTTCCCCCCACTCCCCCCCGGGCAAGGGCAAGGAGTGGCCACATCCTACAGCTCGGTTTCTAACCAGCCTCTCCTAACCAGTTTCTGACTGTTAGAAGAGGCTGGTCATGATGGGAGGGGTTTACACGCTGATTATGAGAGAGGAACTGTCCTCTGGATCAGACCAGGAACCCATCTAGCCAATAATGGCCAATATTAGTTGATTCAGAGGGAGATGCAAGAAAACTTTAGTAGCCAGTTACGGAATAATCTGCCCCCAGGGAACATTTCCTCCTGACCCCACCATTAGAGGTAGGCTTAAGTCCTGAAGCATGAGTACTTACATCCCCTTCCAGAACGCTCACTATTGTCTCTGTGCATAGTCTTGTTCTCTCAAGGTCTGATCCATTTTTCAAAGCCCAAGGAGCAGGACCTGTCCCGCATTAACCCACCTAGAAGCCTAGGCAGAATCTAAGGCCCATTGGAAGTGGAGCCGCTGGCGTTATTTGCCACTGGTGCAAATCTCTTAATTAGCGCAAAACCGCACACTTGCAAAGAAGGACTTGAAGGGTGTTAAATGGCAGATGGCTTATGTCTTTTGGAGGCAAAGGAAAAAACAAAGTATCTCCAGGTCGATTAAGAACAAGCCAAACCATGGTCTGTGCCATCATTGTCTGTCACTGAGCTGCCTGCACCAGAACAGAGGTGACAAGGGCAGGATGCACCTGGAAAAGGGACGTGTGAAGAGTGGGGCCACATCAAATGTCACTGACCAACTCTCAGCTCATCAGCGTCCTGGCAGAGGGACTGCACTGAACTCAACCTCCACGGGATGGGGACAGTGAGGGGACTGGGTGGGAGACCGCCAAGGAAAAGCCGGGTGCCGTGGGAAGTGGCGCTTTCCCCTCTGGTTTGTGCTGAACGGACGCCCCAAACTGTCGGCAGATACTGTGCTGCTGGAGGTAACAGGCCTCAATCTCAGTGAGCCTAAAGCCACTCAGGCTGCAGGTGTAATGACACTTTAAGGCCCCCTGCTGTTGCTGGTGTGGGGGAGGGGGAAGAGGCTTTGGTGTAACTGAGAATCAGGCCCAAAGCCCAGATTCACATCTAGCCCAGGTACCGTCCATCACAGCAGAGAGCAGTCTCGGCTGGGTTCCTTACATCCTGCTGAGCAATTCACTGCTCTAATTTCAAGAGGCTTCGGGTCCTGGCCTTGTGCGGTGCTGCCAGCACGGTGCGGCTTCTGCACGCGCACTGCTTGGTAAAGGCAGCCCCTACGCGTACACATCTGTGCAGCAGATCGTACACACCTCCACACAATGAGATCCACAGCGTGGCCCAGCGATTGGGTAGCGGACTGGGAGTCTGGAGCCCTGGGTTCTATATTCTTGACACTGACCTCCCTTCTCTGTGCCTCAGTTTCCCCTGCCACCCTTTCTCTCTTCGATTGCAGGGGACGCGCTCTCACTGTGCAGCACTGGGCCCAACCGGCCCTGATCTCAGCTGGGGCCTCCAGACACCACCGGAATACAATCACACTTGCTAACAAAGCAGCCCCGAGAGGAGAAGTTTCAAAGGGCTTTAATGTACAGTGCTTCACATGAAGCTCCAGTTACACACCGGCCCCACCAGAGACTGTGCAGCCGAACCGTCGATATCCCCGAAAATGAGACACTGCTGGAAAGCACGCCGAGTGAAAGGAGTCCACGTACCGGGGAGAGAGGGTGAATCAGTACGGGAGGCTCCTCCGGATTACAGTCATGACTGGCTGCCCCCAGTGCAGAATAACCATTCCCCTGGGGAACCAGGTGAGGCGCAGCACCCCAGGAGCCGTCTCCCCCACCCCCCAAACTCCGCTAGGGGAAAGGAACGGAAACGGAGTGACGGGCTGAGTGCTGCACCCTGGCCAACCCCAGCAAAGTCCTACGCAGCTGCAGAGACCAGGGACTGGCAGGTTCTTGTTCCCCAGGGAAGTGGCTATTCCCTAAAGGCAGCTTATTGGCCAGGAACCCTAAAGCACTCTGGGGCCTTTGGTTTAAGCTGCTGCTGTTCCTGGAGGAGTTCTCTAGCTCGCTCCCCCAGGCACGCTCGGCTAGCCCACAAAGGCACCATTACAGCTACGAGTCCAGTGAAGAGAGGTGTCTCACTGGGATCCTAGACCCGCAGCCCCCTTCACTCCACAGACCGACAGCACTCCGGCCTGGCATGGGTGACCCAGACGGTGTCCAAAGCCAGGCCTGGAGGGATCCATCTGCAGGATGCCCTCCTCCCCAGACGCATCGCGTAGTGAGCGGGGGCGAGCGAAGGGGGAAGAGAGGCCAGGTCAATTGGCCTAGAGCACCTGAGTTACCAGCAGCAAACAGGGGCCCCTTGCCGAGGCCCAGCTGTGAGAGAGGCTGAGGTCACAGGGAATGCCAGTCCCCAATCAGCCCCTTGCCTTCCACCTTAGTTTGGAGCCAGAAGCTCCCGGTGAGCGAAGCAATCTCATCTTTGGGTCAGCGATTCCCAGTCACGAGGGAAAATAGCAGCCAGTGATCTCCAGATCAAGGTCCCTAGGCACAGAGGGAGGAGCGGGTGAGCTGGGCTGGCAAGAGCCATACGAAGGCAGCGCCACGCCCCTCCTGGCACAAGGGAAAGCAGAGATCCTGCCTCCTAGTGGCAGCCCCATGCTCCTGCTCTCCAGGCAGGGTCCGTTTCCAAAGAGGAGACACCGAGCCATCCCCTGGGGGATACCTCGCTGGGCCAGCTGTCTGCTGTGCCCCTAGGACGAGGTGCTGGACACAGTGTCTCCCCTTCTTCTCTTATGGGGTGCTGTGAGCCAGGCCCCACCCTGGACTCGGCTGGCTGGCACCTCTGATCCAATTAGCCAGCATTCGATAGACAGTCCAGGGCCTTGCCCACGTCCGTTTCAGCTGAAGAAATATGTAGATTCCTTCACCTTCTGCAGGTCAAAGTCACCTGGAGGGGAAGAAGGAGCAGGGGGAAGGTCAGAGCGGGGGCTGCACAGGTTGGAGACCGGGGGCATCTCTTAGCATTCTAGGGGAAAGGATTCAACTATGTGCTCTAGCTCAACCACAAGATATGGGCTGGATGCAGGAATCGCTGGGTGAGCTTCTCTGGCTTGTGTTATGCAGGCCCTCAGATTAGACGATCCCACTGGCCCTTGCAGCCTTAAATTCTAAGTCTCAATACATCCCATCCCCCCTCACTCTGGAAGATCCCCCTTACTCCAGGGAGGAGAGAGCAGCTCAGAGCAGCAATCAGACCGACTCTCCCTGACCCCACCTGGGGCAGAGAGCATGCCGGGGGCCCACACTGCTCACAGGACCCCTCCTGCTGCCTGACCCATTGCACGTGGATGCGTTCCCTGTGGCAGAGAGTTACCGGGGGGGTAGAAGCTAGGACATCCACCCCAGGACATCAGTTATCCCCCATCCTAGGCTGTGGTGCGTGCAATGCTGCTCTGTGAAAGGGCTCAGCACTAGGGCAGGGATGCTTCTAGCTCTGTGTGCACCAGGCCTCGCAGAAGAACCAGCCAGGGACAGAGAGTGGGTCAGGACAAGGGCTGTTTGCTTGGTGACCTCCCATTATCTCTGCTAGCTAGTTAGGTTCTGCTCTCCAGCTGGCTTGGGCTCGCATGGCAAGTTGGATGCCAGGGTGGGAGCCAAAGGCAGCTTGCTCTAGGGGGGGTTACGTCCTACCAGATCGCCAGCGCTAACAGCCCCAGCAAGACACTGCCGAGCTCGGGGTTCTCCCGTCTGGCCCATCCAGAGGGCAGCCAGCCGTGTGGCCACTCTAGCCTCGGGACAGGGACCAGGAGGAGATTCTGCTGGGGTGGGCGGGGCTGGCAGCCAGGCACAGGGAAGACAGTGACGCTCACCCAGCCTTCCTGGCAGCGCGAGATGGATCCCTAGGGACCAAGCTAGATCCCCAGTAGGATCCAGCAGGCTAAGGTGAGTCTACACTACCACTGCAGCCCTGCCGCTGTTCTACAGACACTTGCTACAGTGACAGAAAGGGTGGCCCCACCCCAAGAGGCTAGTTGACAGAAGAATTCTTCTACTGACCTAGCTGTGTCTACACCGGGGCTTAGCTCAGCTTGACTACATCGCTCCAGCACCGCAGCTAGGTCAACCTACATTTTAGGTGTATAGACCAAGCCTCTATCTCTCACCCACCGAGCACAGCGCCGTGCCCTGTCTCGCAGGTTCCTCCTGCCCATTGCGGGATGAACTGAAAAAGACACTGGTCATCAGAAACATGGCTACTGCTGGGAAAGGGTTATGGGGCTGGCTCATTCCAATCACTCGCGTCAGAGGGCTCATGCCTGGGAGCCACCCCGGAAACCAACTCCAGAGGCAAGCGTTAGTCCAGTGCCCAGCATTCGCGGGTGGCCTGGAGGCACTGCCGTAATAACCACGATGGATAATAACAATACCTGTCTCGGGGACCTTGGACAGCAGCTGCACCAGCCTCTTGTGTTCGAGGGACTTCTTGTCCCTCCACTCACCCCTGGGTCAAAAAAAGCCACGACACAAAGGGGTGTTAAATAGGAACGTGAGCCCTTTCTGCTCCCAGCCTGAATCACACACACATCTCTGTGCAGCTTGTGGGCACATGGCTTTGAGCCAAGGGGATGGTGACAGGTCCCCGGTGTCAAAGGAACCATCAGATCAGCTTCAAGATAAGAGTCTCCCTATGTGGCCACTTGGGCAGCTAAGCATCTTCCTGTTATCTCAGTATCGCTCTCTGGTGCCTAGCTGCCCGCATCTGACCAGAGTATCTGAGCGCCTGCCAACCTCGATGGACTTTCAGCACACAAAGCCCCTCTGACGCAGGGCAGTGATCTCACCCTCCTTTGCAGATGGGGAGCTGAGGCCCAGAGAGACTTGCCCAGGGTCACATGGGGAATCTGTGGCAGAGCAGGGGACTGAACCCAGGTCTCCTGAGCCATAGCCTAGCTCACTAACCACTGAGCCATCTTTGTCCTAGAGCAGCCCAGAGGCAGCCAGAGGAAGGATACCGTGGATAGGCTCCAAGCCAGAGGCTGTGGGGCTGCATAACTTACACAGCGCAGTGAACAAAGGAAGTTCCCCTGAAGGAGCCCCAGAGAGGGTGGGTGAGCTGGGTACTTACAGGGAGTCAGTGCAATATTTCTGCAGCATGAACCTGGATAGATCCTGCAGGATGGGCTGGCTGTGCAACTCCACAAACTGCTCTCGACACACCTGGCAGAGCACGGAAGTCACAAGTTAGTGGAATACAACAGCCCTCTCACCCGAAGACAAATTCCATTTAACCTGTTCGCATGGGGCTGAACGTGGGGTGCGTCTGCAGAGCACGGAGCGCAGCGGGTTGAGAATGAGGGGTGTCAGCAGAGCTGCAGGGGGACGGGAATGGAGGGAAGCCCACGGCTAACACACCAGGAAGGGCCGTGCATTACGAGCGAGGGTCAATGGCAGAGCTACGCGCATGGGGAGCCCAGGGCTGGGACAGCAGCGGGCTGCGGACTGAGGGGCATCAGACGACACATGAACAGCAGGTGCCATCTTGGCACTCTGTAATTTGCAGGGCGCATCGCCTTGGTTACCCACAGCCAATCAGGCTACAGGGTGGGGGAGGGAAAGGAGACCCACGTCATTGGGGTGGGGGGGAGGAGACGTGAGCCAGGGCCAGGGGCTGGACAGCACCTGCCGAGCCCCCTCGAGGAGGACACGCTGGGTCAGTGCAAGAGGCTCTGCTCACGGGGGGGGGCTGGTCTCTACCTGGTTCATGACATCCACAGTCAGCGCGTGGGTCCAGTAGCAGTCGTGGACCGAGACGAATGTCAGGCCCCGTCTGAAAGGCAGCAGAGCAGCCAGATCAGGTGCCGCCTGCAGAGACCCTCCCTCTTCTCTGATGTCAGCCCAGGCCCCTGCCTCGGGCAGCCAAACCCTCCTGCTGGCACAGCACCGGGGCCTGCGTGAGCTGAACTGGGGGCTGCCATCCCTTGTGGCACTGCCTAGCGCCCTGCGTACGGTGCCTCCCTGATCCCAGACCCAGGCGGGGAGGGCTGGCAGTTGTAGGAGCAGGGCTGGACCCCGGCAGGGGCAGCTGAACCCTGCGGATTCGCCTCCACCAATGCTAGAGTAGCCCCAAAGATGACTCGAGACGGAACCCCAACCGCCCAGATCACATCCCCCACGCATCCGCTCAGCTGATTGCTTTAACAACAGCTGAGATCTTGGCTCTGAAATACTCTTCCCTGCTGCCCGTAGTGCTGTGCCCCAGACGAGGACCCGATTCCCCAGGTCTCAGTAAGAGGCCCCTTGTTTACTTCGCGGTCTGTCCCCTCCCACCCGCCCCCCAAGTTTGGGGTGCGAGGGCAGAGTCGCACAGGGCTAGCAGTGGCGGCCCTGCCCCTGGGGCTCCCTACCGGTGGCAATGCAGGGCCGTCAGCATCATGTGCGTGGAGTCCAGTGAGTGGATGAAGTTGGGTGGGAAGGCGTTTTTCTGCTTCACCGTGTCCGGTTTCCTGCAGTGGAGCATGGAACAGTCAGACATCCCGGCTGCCCGCCACGGCCAGGGGAGGGGAAAAGCGGGGAGGCAGAGCACCCAAGACCTGCTGTCAGGGTAAAGCCAACCAGGGCTGCACGATCAGAAGGAACTGGATCCAGTGGGCTGAGCACGGATGGGGATGGAGCCTGGGCTGCATTCCCTGGGACGATGGGAGCTCTAGGGGCTGCCCCCCACACTGGTCCATGGACACAAGGGAGCAGGTAGGAGATGTTTCCCTCTCCTGGAAACCCATGCCGGGTGCTACGGCCCTGCACCCGCAGCGCTGTCCACAGACGCTGCTGGATTCCCTCCAGACCTTCCTCCCCTGCCACCCCATACTCCTGCTGAGCATTGCACTGGGCAGCACGACGTAAGGAAAGCAGGAGTGTGCGAATACCAGCAGCAGCCCTGATCAGTGTCTCTCTCTCCTACTGGGGACTCATCTGCCAAGCTCTGCTGATGGGGGGGGGGGGGGGGGCGTTGTCTCCAAACCGCCTGGAGGCCAGGGCTCCCCCAGCTCCAGGCTGCACCGTGGGGAGTGGGGAGGAAATCACTCAGGCTGGGGAAAGGAATGTAGAGTCTGCTCCGAGCACTTGCAGTCCGGTACTTACTGGTTGGCGTCAAAGCGCACGTTCAGACTCAGGGTTTGCATGGTGCTGTTCAGCTAGAGAGAGACAGAGACCGGACTCAGCTGCAGAGAGACACAATCACCCGTTCCCAGGGAGTCCCAGGCACGCCACTCTTGGAGAGCGGATCATGCCAGCAACAGGCCCCCAGCATGCGCCGTGCAGAGCCTAGGACCAGAACTGGCCCAGCCAGCTCCCAGAGCAGGGAGCTCATGGCCAGATTAGAACAGCCTACTTCAGATCTTCGGAAATGGGTAGGAGCCTTTGTCCTACCAGCCGGCATGTCTCCCAGGAGGTGCTCAGCGCCTGGCTCACTGGCTTTAAAGGCCTTTATCTCACCAGCAGAACTGGGAAATGCAGCTGAACAAATCAGCGGCTTGGAGACAGGCAGGCCACCCTGAACTGCCCCGTAACTGCTGGGACGTGGCATGCCAGCGGCTAGGAGATGGGGCAGATTCTGTGTGCAGGTGGGCAAGCATGAATTTGTTTCCCTGCTGATATGCCCACGTCGGTACCATGTGGGGGTCTCGTCACTGAGCCTTTGGGGAGCCCTGGTTACTCGCCAGCTCCATTACTCTTAAATACCATCCTGACTTCGTCCCGCTGACTCACCCTTCAGCGCCCCAAGGATGCTGGCTCCAACATTGGCCCCGCCCCAGCGCTGACTCATCCCTGCATGTCGGTGCTCATACAAGTCCCCCTCTGGTCTCTTCCTCTCAGGGATAAACTCCTCCCACCCCCAAGAATCTCAGCTGCTGAATCACGTGGAGCAGGAGGGAGAGAGCTGCTGAGAGGACTGTACGGGTGGGGGGAGGAGGAGGAAGGGGATCAGCGGGGAGGAGTGTGGGACTGGAGCGAGAGTGAGTCACATGAATCCTGGGGAACCACTTCTCATTTCTCATCCTGGGCTCACCTCCCGGAGTCCGAAAAGTTAATTACCCCGGTGAGTCAGTGGGGGGGGGGGGGGGGAGAGAGAGCAGCCTGACACCATACCCATCCCTCACAAACCCTCCCCGCCCACACACCCCCACGGGAGACTTCACTGTACGACCTGCATGTGTAACACAACCAGATTTGGCACCCCTGCTGGCTGGAGTCTTCACAGCCCGGTGTATTCTGCGTGCGTGTACGCAGCAAGGTTCTGCGTAGATCTG
Organism: Lepidochelys kempii; assembly: GCF_965140285.1. Classification (NCBI taxonomy): domain Eukaryota; kingdom Metazoa; phylum Chordata; order Testudines; family Cheloniidae; genus Lepidochelys; species Lepidochelys kempii. The sequence goes on from NC_136404.1 coordinate 13,784,583, forward strand.
CGCTGGCTGGAGACATCCCAGCATTGTGCACAAGTACACACGTGTGCACACACGTACAGAACAAGGTTCTACACATGTGCACTGGCTGGAGACTTTGCCGCGCTGCCCCTTAATGCCCTTGGCCCAGGGCGGTGGCTGGCGGGGCACTGATCTAGATCCCCCATGTTCCAGACTGAGAACCCCGCTCACAAGCTGCCAGTACTTCTGCTCCCCTTTGTCTCCGCACCGAGAGGCACTCACCACTGTAGACTTGGCCCGATGGTATGGCTGCACGATGGGCAGGCCCAGCGGGGTGACCCACTCCACCGTGTTCCCGGACTTGGCGATGAGCCGGGCGCTCTCCGTCAGCCAGATCTGCAGGGACAGACTGGAGTAAGTAGCTTCCCCAGAGCACGGGGACTCAGTGGGCCAAGAGCCCCGGTGACTCCAGGGGTTCTAAGAACAGATTCACCCCATAATGTCCCCACCCACCACAGGCAGTTCTGAGCCCACCATGGATGGCACAACACCCTCTGGTCCCACCCCCCAGGGGTTCATTCCACCTGAGTGGGGGCGGGGGTCAGGAATGCTCCTGTGGGGCTTGGATCAGACAGAGACCTGCTGCTTGAGACACCGGATCTAGTGGCCCCGATTCACTTCCTGAGCAGGGCTGGTGTTAGAGATTGGGCTGCATTCCCCGGGGTGACGGGAGGAGACACGGGATCTCTAGGGGCTGCCCCCCCAGCTCCTCTCCTGTTCTCCAGCCTGCTTGTAGCGCTCCCAGGAGCGGATGCCAGGAGCTCTGCAGTGCTGCAATCTTCGGCATATGGGGAAGCCAGAAGAGGATGGGGGCGAGGGGAAAAGCAGGAAGGAGAGAGAGAGAGAAAAGCAGCAGGGACCTTACCTGGATCTCTCGAGTCCCTGAGAACATCTCCTTGAGGCTGTTGAACACCTGCTGGACGAGGTAATGCGACGCCTCCCAGACGTACTCCTGTGTGGATCAGAGGCAGGGTGGGAGTCCCTGCAATGAAGGCATGCCTGCCTTCTCACGCGAAGGACCACAGCCCGGATGAGCTGCTGCTGACATGTCTCCCTCCCCTCCAGGGTTACTGCCTCGGAGAACCTGCCTTCCCACCTGGGCTAGCTGAGACCCAAATCTCACTGCAGCTCAGGGGAGCTGGGAATCCGAATCCTGATCTGGCTCCCGAGCGGGCAGAGAGGAAGCTGAGCTCCGGCACTTAACCCAACTCTCCTCTCCCACAGCGGAGGGCCAAGTCACCAGGCACCCTGCTGGCCTCTGCGCTGCATTACTGGCCGTGTAAGTAACAGGGACAGCGTTAGGCTACGAGCCGCTGTGACGTGCCGAGGGGAACCCTCTGCTCTGCAGGAGGTGCCATTAGCCCAGCCCAGGCACCAGTAAGTTGCCTGGAGACAGACATCTGGGGGCTCCGGGGGGCCAATACGGCCCCCAGAGGGAGCAGCAGTTTCTCAAGCCTTGTATTGTACAAGACACCAGCTGAGGCCTATTACTGCCAGAGAGGCTGGGCAACAGATGACAATGCTGGAAACCAAAGGGACAGGATACACCTGATTGAAGAATCCACCCCATCCTGCAAAAGGCCACCACCTATAAGCTGGCTCCCGTTCCACCCCACTAGCCGAACCCCTGCCCTGGATCCAGCTTAGCAGCACCCAGAGGGCAGGATCGTGCTGGGGGGGAAGAAAAGGGAAATCTCTCCCCAGGGAAACGGGCACTGCATGAAACTCAGCCAGGAACCAGTGGCAGCAGTCAGACGGGACAGAGGGGAAGCCGGGGCGAACGCCCTACCTGTGGGAAGCTGTCTATCTCCTTGAGCCGCTTCTCGATCTGCAGCCTCCCTCCGTACCTGGTGACACCGTACACCACCGTCATCACTGTCTGCTTCACCACCTTGCGGCTGATGTAGCCATCCAGGACCTGGGCGACCTTCATGCCCTCCTGGGCGTCCTGCTTCCGGAATTCTTCTACCTAGGGCAGCGTGGAGAGGAACCAAGGGGGAGATGCCGTGATCCAGCCGCCGCTGAATCAGGACCCGCTTACCCTCCCACATAGGAATAGGGTCATCGAGGGAGCCCCAAGGCCCAGCTGGGCTGCACCCCCTCTACACAGACTGGAGAAACCAAGCCAAGACCAGTGGTCTGCCCCTCCCCAACACCCACGACAGACACTGTGTTCCATGCTAGCCACCCTGGATAACAGAGGCCACTAGCTAAAGGAACTAGGGAGTTTTTGGACCACAGAGACACTGACTCAGGGCACTGGTATTGTGATACGGAGCCTTTCCACCCCTGAGCTGGCACAGCACCCGATGGTTGTCAGGTCCACTGTGTGTCCGAGTGGATCGAGCACTGGACCAAGCCTTGGGAGACCTGGGTTCTGTTCCCGGTTCTGCCAGTGACCTCTGGGTGAGCGGGTCCCTGTGACTCGGTTTCCCCATCTGAAAATTGGGGATAACGACACTTGACCATGGTGATCCACAGATGAAAAGCTCTAGATAGGAGCTAAGGATAGTTTCTGTGTGCGGAATGAATGTGGCAGGTCTCAGTCCAGTTGCCAGCAGGCTGATTTCATATTGCAAAACTTCAGAGACTGGGGTTTACTTGGCAAGAGAGGCTGAGGACTGAATGTACCATGGAGATTAGTTTCCCACGTTGCCCAAAAGAAAGAGAATTCCCCTCCTATGTGCCGGCCAGGTGCTAGCAACTCAGACAGAGCATCTCCCTGCTGCTTGGAGACCCTGTCTCACCAACTCCCCATCTGCACACGGGGGAAAACCAGAGAGAGGAAGCCTCGGAACGGTTCATGGCTTGGTGATTTCTCGGTCCCAGCTCCTTCTCTGTCTACTGTGATCACACCCTCCACACTTCTAGCACAACCTCATCTGGATTTTCATTGTGGCCACCACAATGCTTCCCTCTAGAGGAGAGAGGGACAGTCAAGCGCTGGATTCCAGTCAGTTGATGTTTATTGAGCCAGCTCGGTGGATAGTGCTGTCTATCTCAGCCTCTCCTCTCCCACTGCACTGTCCTGCTCGGGGACACTGACCACCAGCTCCACGGTGGGTCTGAGCAGAGGGGTGAACCGTAGGGACCTGCCAGGGTTATCGGCTCTGTCCCACCTGCTGGGCCACTCCGCTGTACACGTCCTGGGGGATGTCACATGGTATCAGGTTGACCGAGGTGGCGCCGATGACGTCGCGCCCCAGTGCGGCGTAGTGCTGCAGCCCGTTGCAAGAGCCGTCCTAGGAGCAGGAAGAACAAAGGGTGGGACTGAGAGCCTGGCCATTTAAAGGAGCACTGCTTGGTTAAAAACCAAGGCTGAGATTTTCAGTGAAGCCTAAGGGAGTTAGGCACCCCATTCCCACTGACTTTTTCATGCCCTCACCAATGTCGCTGGAAACTGCTCAGGACAGAAGAATTTTTAATGCTGACTTTCCACCGTTTTGGCTTTTTTACTTTTTCCAGCAGGGACAAAGGACTCATTGGTTTCCCTTTCACCTCCCATCCGTGTCACTGTCCGAGTCTCAAGCACTAGCCCAATGCTGCAATGACTGAGTTGCAAACATGGCATGGGACGTTTATAAAAATCAGCCCCTCTCTCTACCCCCACAGAAAGTTTTCACTGGAATTTAAAAAAAAAAAAAGAAAAGAATGGAAACATGTTAATTATTATTCTGTATTGTTTGTATTATAGGAGCAACACTGCGCTAGGTGCTGTACAAACATGGTAAGAGGCTGCCCAGAAGAGCTTACAATTGAAGTAGATAAGACACAAAAAGGGTGGGAGGGAAGACCGACCCAGAGAAGGGCAGGGAATTGCCCAAGGTCACACAACACGTCAGTGGTAGTGCCTGGGATAGAAACCAGGGTTCCTGACTCCCAGACCAGTGCTCTAGCCACTGTGCCAGGCTGCCTCTCCTCTGTTGCTTGGAAAACCTTCCTGTAACCAAAGAGGCATCTGAGCCAGAGTTTTGCTCCAGATCTCAGCTCTCTCAAAACTCTGAGGTGTTCAGCTCTGAGGGTTTTGGTTGGGCCCTTACCCTTACCAAACCCAACATTGACCTGTCCCAAGCGTGGCACTGCAGTCTAGGCGACCAGACAGGTATCAGGCCTCCTTTGCAGATGCTCGCCACTGAGTAATCTCCCACAACAGTTGGATTGACAGCTGCCAGAGGACCTAGGTGAGCCTGGGACAACACGGGCAAAAACGGGCCTGGCATGAATGGGGGGTGTGGGGAGTGGTTAAAATGCAACATGGCAGGGTGGATAAAAATTTATGTTTTTGACAACAACATTTTTAAAATAGATTTTTTTTTTATTTAAATCAGACTCGTCTTATTTTATTTAAACAACGACAACATTTTCTTTAAAAACGTAAATCTGTTTAAAATGAAATCTGAATTTAATACAAAATATGTTAAGGCCTAAACTTATTATAATCTCTTAAAACATTTAAATAACAAAAAACATGCTGAATGCATGAGCCTCTATCAAAAACGTTGCGTTGAAAGAAAGAATCAGGGCAATAAACATAGAATTATAGAATATCAGGGTTGGAAGGGACCACAGGAGGTCACCTAGTCCAACCGCCTGCTCAAAGCAGCACCAATCACCAACGAAATCTAACTTCTAACATCCAACTTCTGAAGTCAAGCTTTATAAACATGGCACAAAAGATCCACCTAAGTAACTTGGGAGACTGTCTCATTTTCAAGAGACTTAGGCAAGTAAGAATTTAAGCTCCAGTCACTTTCATTTAGGCTTATTTGAAAATGTTCCCAGGCTGACCTGAAATAATCAGTTTAGTTCACTGACTGTGGTTAATCCCTCTGTTTAATAAACCATTCTGTTGAAAATCTGAAACATGTTTTGATAAGAGAAGTTTGTGTGTCCAAAACATTTAAGGGTGTTAATGTTTATGTGTTGCTGTGTGTTTTGTTACATTCCAGTTACTATCGTAAGACAGCTTGACACAAATCATGAGGAAAAAGTTAATTACCTAGTAACTAAGCAATGTATTATTCCCCGTTTTCTAACATATTAAAAATGTTCATTTAATAAGAATCTGAAAATGTTAAGCTGTATAATTGCTTAAATAAATGTACATTTTTCTAGCAGTCCCTCCCAGGCAGAAAACAGATGTACCAAATCCAATGAAAAGGCTCTGTTCAGCTGTAAATCAACACATTTTAATGGTTATCTCAACCAATGAGAATGCACCTCTTTTTTAGAAAAAGAAAAGTGAATTCAAATTGATGACTTAAATTGAGACTTTCCACCTGGTAATTTCAATCAATCCACCCTGCAACACACACTTTGAACTGCAGAGGCCTTGATGCTCAATACCTCCCACCATTCCTGCTACAGCGTCTATATTCGGGGGGACTGAAGCCATCCAGAGAAAGGACCACCCCATCCCACCTGGGGCACCTGCAGCCTCGCAGACATGTGAGGTGGGATCCACAGGCCCATGGCAGCCCTGCCCCCACGTTAGAACTGCTTCTGTCAATGGGAGGTTGATGGGTCAGCTGTTAGGTGACTCCCGGCACCTCTGCTTGATCTTTGATTTTCCATTCTGCCCCCATCCCCATTCAATGAGATCTGAGTCATTAGGGTTAGTTTCTGACACGTGCTCTCCCTGCTCCCATTAGGGCCATCCAGCCTCTAAGGGGAGAAACACAGACCCTTTTGCAGGGAAATGCTAATGACCCAGTATCCTCTGACGACACAGGCCTCTGACTGGTGCACTCAGGCTGTGGAAATGAGCAGGGCAAAAGGACTGGCCTAAGGTTAATGAGAGCAACTGAGCCTTTCCACTGCAGCGCCTCTCTGGATGGTAAGGGCAGCTCCCGCTAGCGAGGAGGCAGCGTGAGTAGACCAAGCGCAGGGTTATTCTGCTTCCACTGCCCGGTTGGGGCCTGGCCTTGCTGTGAGCACAAAGCACTTGGACTCACGTCATTTAGCGCAACAGGAACCATCTCTGCCCTCATCCAGAGTCAGGCTTTCATCCTTCCAGCCAGCAGAGCTGCTCTGCTCCAGCCCTCAGACCAGATGAGCAAGGACACGGAACAGCTGACATAAGCCCTCTGGCTACAGAGCAGGAGAGATCCCCCGCCCGAGGGGCATATACCAAGTAATTGCAGTGCCTTTCAGAGACTGCAGCCACGACCGCTATCTGCAGCAAGCCTGTCTGATTCAAAGCAACACAGGGTCAGGCTGGATTCAATTCCCAGCTCTGCTACAAACTCGTGGGTGAGTCACTTCAGATTTGTGACTCAGTTTCCCCATCTGCACAGCATAGTTAGTGATGCTTCCCTAGTCCGCAGGAGTGTGTAGTGAGACTGAATCTACAGATCCTTGGGAGAGGTTTAGATACTATGGGGATGGCAGCCATATAAATATCCAGATAACAGGCCCAGCAGCTAATGAGGAAAAGACCAGGGATTTGTGCACGCTGATCCTTCCTGTCCATACCCTGGAACAAGAAGCACTTGACAGTGGCCTGGTCCTTGCCAGGGGAGCGAATTAGGTTCTGTTTGCTTACAGGTCGAACCCAAGCACCACTGCAGTTCCAACAGCCTTTGTACCCCTGAGACCCAGAGTCTCCCACATCCCTCTGTCCTCTCCCCCCGGAGTTTCTGTTAGCTCCCCAAGCTCTCTGCCCCATGCAGGAGGAATCCAACAGTCACAGTCATGGGGCCCCTTACCTGATGAATGGGGAAGTGCGAGATGTAGGCTGTGGGGTCTGGTGATCTCAAAGCCTTGGCTATCTCCATGCAGCACGCCAAGGCCTGCCAGGGTTCATCGGTGTCCATCCACCACTTCCTGCCCTGGGCAGAGGGACAGGAGGGGAGGGAAGAGCATCTCAGCACTAGAGCAGAAGAGTCCCTGGGTACTGAACTGCGTCAGAACCAGGGGCCACTGACCTGAGGCACAACCTCCGGCAAGTCGCTCCAGCCCTCGGCGGGCTAGTCTACTCTAGAAAAGGTTTGCCGGTACAGCTGTATCAGCAGCACCTCCTAGCGGAAACGCAGCTTCTAGCAGCAAAAACGGGCTTTGCTGGTAGACCGTATTCCGGCTCCCCAAACGAAACAGGCAGTACCACCTTTTGCCGGTATAACCGCATTGACACGAAGGCTTTTGCCAGTATAAAAATGTTGCCGATCACACCCCTAACTAACACTATTATACCAGCAAAAGTTTCTAGTGTAGACCTGGTCTCAGCCTCAGTATCCCTCTTCAACCCTTCCTGTTGCCTGTATTTAGATTGGAAGAGCTTCAGGGCAGTGCCTGTCTCTCACTAGGCCTAGCAAAATCTGGACTGGGACCCCAGGGTGCTACTGGAATATTAATAAAGCCACCCAGGGTGGGCAGGCACCCACCGGCTACCACTTTGGGCACAGGTCAAGATCCTCTCTCACAGGATCCCGAGGCCACGTCTATATTAGGGGCGCTTTGCCAGGGTAGCGATGCCACATACAATACCAGCCAAGCGCTCCTAGTGCGAACACAGCTTCTACCAGCAAACCTGCACTACTGCCAGCAGAGTTTATTCCAGCCCCACTGAGCGAAACAAGCTACCCCAGTAACAGCACAGATCTGCCGGTATAACTGTGTCTACACTGGGGCTTTTGTGGGCACAGCTGGGTTGGTCAGGAAATCACAGCTCTTTGCACCTCTGACCGACGCAGCTCTGCCCGCACAAGCTTGTAATGTGGACCTGAGCTGAGAGCAGCCTCGAGAGGTCCTGGATTCCAGGCTACCGCTTTATCGCTTAGCTCCTGATGCCTCTCCCTGAGGGCTAGCAGTGCCAGGCTTGTTCTGGGCTCCCTCTAAAGCCAGAGAGACCACCCCGGCTACATACCGTCAGGGGGTTGTCAGCAGAGTCCAGGATCAACTCCATTATCTCGTTGGCATAGGCCAGCCTCTCCCGCAGAGAGTTCTTCTTCTTCAGCCCCGTCAGGTTAATAAGGTGGATCTTGAGCCAGTCAAGGCCACGCGCCCCCAGTGGCTTTCCCTCCGCGAACAGCAGAATGGCCCGGGTGATGTCGCTGCCCAAGTGGTTGAAGTAGGGCGGGCAGGGGTAGGTCCTGCCCCGGAAGTCCATGTTGTGGGGGAACCAGAACACCTTATCCCTCATGTGGTTGGCTATGGAGAGCTTGTAGAGGGCGTCCATCCGCAGGCTGTACATTTCCGCCGTCTTCTTCCTGCACTGCGTCAGCTCACGTTTCAGGGATGACTTGCTCCAGGGAGTGCTGGGCCCCATGTGGAGGGCCATGGATGGATTGGGGGCCTCCGACATGGGCGGTGGGACGTCCAGCTTCTCACTGCCCTTGGCGTTGAAGATGGAGATGATGATATCCAGCACGGGCTGGTTGATCTTCCAGGGGCAGTTGCCCAGCTGGTTCAAGGCATCCAGGACTGAGTGCAGGTTGCTGCGAGGACACTCCTCCAGCAGGAGCTGGTGCTGGATGGCCCCCTCCACGCAGCGCATCAGCTTGGTGGGGAGGAGGATGTAGGCCCCGAAGTGTGGCGAGGTCCATGGCAGCGGGGGGCACAGCATGGGCATGACAAAGGAGTCGAAAGTCAATGTGGTCTCGGCAGCATTTGACAGGATCTGGGTGAGGATCGGATGGGGCTTTATAAACCCGATCTGGGGGGGTAGAATTAAAGAAGGGTGAAGCTCTGCGGGGAGACAGGGAGCGACACAGGAGGCTACAACTCCCTTCAGACTGGGTTCAAAGAGAGTCCAGGCAGGCAGCACAATGCAAAGTTATTGTAACGCTGCATTGCGGCTTCACTTCGCTCGCTGCTGGGAAAAGGGGCCTCTCACCCCAGCGCCCCCGTTTCGGAGCCAGACAAACTGACAGACTCTAGTTCATTCAACCTACATGGCTGCCCTAAACCTGCTGATCCATTTAACCCACAGCACATGAGCAAGGATCACAGCTACGCGGGAGTGGGGCTGCAGGAGCAGAAGCTGCTGAACACCCTGGAGCTGGCGAGGCCAAGACGGGTGTCCCAGCTGGAGCGGGTCTGGGTGTCTGAACCGTGGGGGGCAGTTTATGACCCTCTGTCCTTCTGGGGAGGCTGTGGGGTGTGCCAGGAACTGAATAGGGGGGAGGGAAGGAAGAGGAGGAAGTTTTTTGGTTAGTGGAACAGAGCATGCATGCAAGTCACACAATGGGCACACACACACGTCAGGGCAGCTGGGAAGAGGAAGGAAAGGAACTAGAACTAAGATGACATGTGCCTGACCATAGCCCTTTGCTGGTATGAGGCATTCCAGACTGAGGTGTCGCTGGAGGAGGTCTTGGAACAAACTGATAAATTAAAAAATAATAAGTCACCAGGACCAGATGGGATTCACCCAAGAGCCCTGAAGGAACTCAAACATGAAATTGCAGAACTACTAACTGCGTTATGTAACCTATCATTTAAATCAGCTTCTGTACCCAATGCCTGGAGGATAGCTAATGTGACGTCAATTGTTTTAAAAGGTTCCAGAGACGATCCTGGCACTGACAGGCCGGTAAGCCTGACTTCAGGGAAATTGGATGAAACTATAGTAAAGAACAGAGAAATAGATGAACATGATTTGTTGGGGAAGAGTCAACATGTTTTTTGTAAAGGAAAATCATGCCTCACCAATCTATTCGAATTCTTTGAGGAGGTCAACAAATATGTGGACAAGGGTGATACAGTGTATTTAAGAGACTTTCAGAGAGTAAGCAGTCATGGGATAAGAGGGAAGGTCCCTCTCATGGATCAGTAACTGGTTAAAAGATGGGAAACAGAGGGTAGGAATAAATGGTCAGTTTCAGAATGGAGAGAGGTAAGTAGTGGGGTTCCCCAGGGGTCTGTCCTGGAACCAGTACTGTTCAACATATTCCTAAAACATCTGGAAAGAGGGGTAAACAGTGAGGTGGTAAAATTACTCAAGATAGTCAAGTCCAAAGCTGATTGGGAGATCCCTTTGTAACTCTTCAGAAAACTGGGTGACTGGGTAACAAAATGGCAGATGAAATTCAATATTGATTAATGCATATTGGAAAACATAATCCCAACTGCACACACAAAATGATGGGGTCTAAATTCGCTGTGACCACTCAAGAAAGAGATCTAGGAGTCACCGTGGATAGTTCTCTGAAAACATCTGCTCAGTGTGCAGTGGTAGTCAAAAACACTAACAGAACGTTAGGAACCATTAGGAAAGGGATAGAGAACAAGACAGAAAATATAATGCCTCTATATAAATCCATGGTTCGCCAATTCCTTGAATTCTGTGCGCAGATTTCAAAAAAAGATATATTGGAATTGGAAAAGATACAGAGAAGGGCAACAAAAATGATTAGGGGTATGGAACAGCTTCTGTATGAGAAGAGATTAAAAAGACGGGGACTTTTCAGCTTGGAAAAGAAATGACTAAGGGGAGATATGATAGAGGTCTAATAAAATCTTGACTGATGTGGAGAAAGTGAATAAGGAAACATTACTTACTCCTTCACATAACACAAGAACCAGGGGTCACCCAATGAAATTAATAGGCAGCAGGTTTAAAACAAACAAAAGAAGTTTTTCTTCACACGACGCACAGTCAACCTGTGGAACTCCTTGCCAGAGGATGCTGTGAAGGCCAAAACTATAACAGGGTTAAAAAAAGAACTAGATAATTTCATGGAGAAGTCCATCAACAGGTATTAGTAAGGATGGGCAGGGATGTAACACCCTGCTCTGAGCGTCCCTAGCCACTGTTTGCCAGGAGTGGATGACAGGGGATGGATCACTTGATGGTTGCCTCTTCATTCCCTCTGAAGCACCTGGCATTGGATACTGGGCTAGATGGACCATTGGTCTGACCCAGTATGGCTGTTCTTATGTTCAGTTTAATAGCGATGCCTCCCCAGAGGGATGGGGGGACCACACCTGGCGCTGGCAGAAGGCCAGACCTGATGATCTAGCAGGTTTGTTCTGATGGAGGGTCCAGATGCCTGGTTACAGACCCCTCCCCGCCCCGGGGCCCTTACCTGCCGGCTGCTGCGGAAGGAGTAGACGTGATACAGGACAGGGATGAGTTTCACCTCCAAGCTGGGGTTCAGGATGTTGCTCTGCACCTTGATCACTTGCACGAGGAGCTCCACCATGTGAGTGCCCAGCTGCACCATCAGGATGTGAGGCCAGGTGCAGTCCTTGCTGAGCAGGGAGGACCCCGAGCTAGCCTCCAGCTTCTCCCAGTACTCCCGTGGCAGGTAACTATCCAGCTGAGGAAGTAGGAGGAAAACAGCCCAGCGTGAGCAGCAATTATTTCTCTCGAGAGATTAATTGGGGCTGACTGAGCTGTCTGGAATTTGGGTCAGATTATCCTCTGGGCTGCCTCTAGGGACTGGGGCCTTCTGGAGAGGGGCAGCTGAGGACACGCGCTGTGTCTGCAAGCCATGCCGAGGAGCGTTCCTCCCCCTTCACACCCACAGGACAGCCATGCTGTGTGTAAATGTTAACAGGAGGGATAGCTGAGGAGCAAAAACACACAGGCATGGTCAGTGCAGACAGGAAAGGGGCCGCCTTCCTGCAAGCAGCTTCTGCCAGCCCACCTCCAGCAGGACCTGCAACGACACTCGCCTTTCCAGATCTGCACCTCCCACTCATATACATGGCTTGGAGAGCCAATTTCACCAGCAGCGCTTATGCTGTACAAACCCAGGGTCACTCCTGAGCCAGAGCAAGATCTAGCTTGGGCAATCAGTGCCCGAGCGACTCTTCCGACTCTGCCAGCACAGCTCATTCTGGGTGGGAAGAGTCTGGCAGGCACACCAGACAGGCTAGTGGTTTCGTTAGCTCTCGTGGCCTCTTCTCCGGAAAGTGCAGTTCCCGAGATGTCCTCCCAGGATACAAGCCCTGGACGTTTGCAGAAGCAGAGTCTGCCCTCCAGACCCCGCAGTCTCTGGGAGACAGCCTCCAACCTACCGAGTCCTAGGTCAAGGACTCCTCCAGCTCTCAGCTGTCGAGAGTCCTGCAGTGGGGAGCGTTAGTCTGACAGCAAACCCCAAAGCCTCTGGAAAATCCCGAACATCTTAGGTGTTGTGGGAGCAGTACTCAGGACACCAAAGCCTGACAAGCCTGCATCCTGCAGACAGAGACTCAGCCCTTTGCCCCCACAGGAAGCACTCTGCTGCCCAGGCTGCTTCCCCGCAAAGAGCTGCTTGCATTTACTGGGGCAGATCGCCTGGAGAGCCTGAGACAAGGCCCCGGGTCCAGGTCATGGAAGCTACATCTGCCCTTGTCTCTATCACACCCAGCCGCCACGGCCCACCAGCCTGGGGGACCCCTCACCCTTGGGGCAGGGAGCTAAGACAGGCCTACCTGGGCATCCTTCGCCAGCAGCTGGACGTACTCGTCATAGATCTTCCGGATCTTCTCCACCAGGCGGCTGCGCAATTTCTTCCGGACGGCATATTTGTTGTAGATCTTGGTGCCCAGCTCTTTAGCTAAAACCAGCAGGGACTCTCCTTGGGGAGGGAGGCTGGAGAGGCTCTGAAAAGGGGGAGGCAGCAAGGGTCTTAGGGGAGAAGGGCAAATCAATCAGGGCGTTAAAGGCACCACCCAGGCTCACTACAGCAAAGGGAGAGTGTGACAGACAAAAGGCAGCAGGACACAGCCAAGATCAGGGTGAAGGAGCAGCTGGGAGAGATCATGGGCTTGCTACTCAGCACATGGCGCAAACGTGGCCCTGATCTAATACCTAGTCCAGGCTCACAGCACAAGCTCTGATTCTGCAGGCCCAGATGCAAATTCCCCCATGACAGTGCCCCACGGCACAGCTGCAAGCCTGATTCATCGGCCACGGGGGCACTCAGTGGCATCGAGACTCTTCTGTTCCTGCACAGTGGCCTAATGGGGCCGGGGAAGGCGTCTTACCTGCAGCATGATGTCCACGTACTCCTCGTCCTCCAGCAAGCACAGGTAGGGATAGAGGCTCATCTGCCAGGACCTCCTGTTCGCCATGTGGATCTTAGACTCCCGCAGGGTCTGGAGGAGGGACTTCCGCCACTCAGAGCGCAGCGTGGTCAACAGCTCCCGCTGCACACAGGCAAACAAGGCGGTCAGCTGCTCGGCGATCGCACGGTGAGAGCGCAGAGGCAGGTGTGGGCTAACAGAGGGCACAGGAGTTTGCCGGTGGGCTTCCCCATTCCACTGGTCTCTAGAGATCCACACCAGGCTCTCACCCCCTTTCCAAGTATCAGGGCCAGAACTTCGCTGCCACCTCCTCTCTCTCACTGCCTGCCTCTGGCTACGTTTTCTCTAATTCTCTTGTCCTCCAATGCAACCACCAGCAGCTCCATAGAGTCAGCGAGTTGAGGAAGCGTTTCCCCGAATGCACCAGCAGGGGGCACTCCCCAAGCAAAGGGATCCTCCAGCCTTCAATCTCTGCATTCTCTCAGCTGGGCATTCTGTTTACACAGTGCACAGAACAGCTTCGACTCCCCTATCCCTAGGGCATCAGTTATTGCATGGAACACCCACAGATAATCCAGAGCGAGCCATTCACAAACCCAACCTAGTGGAGCAGGGGGTTACACCCGGGGGGGATGTAGTCCCCTGCTTGTTTTTAGTGAGGTTCTTTAGCTTTGAATTGTGGGTATTTACTGACTTTCCAGTATTGCTGTATACCCCAGCACGGTTTGGGCTTAAGGCTCCAGCAGCACTTCGCTGGATAGCCAGGGATCTCCAGCCACAAGGCTCACGCTGATCGCCTAGTCTGACCTCCTGCATAACACCCCCAACGATTCCCACATGCAGCTGGCCGAGCCAGAGGCACGTCTTCTACAGAGCAACCCGAACTCCGATTACAACCCTTGCTCTAAGAGGGGGGCAAGGACAACGCCTGCGTTAGCTCCACCGAGCGCCAGGCTTTACCGCTTTGATGGCTTGCTCCGTCAGGGGCTTGGCCGACTCCACAGAGCTGATGGTTATGGTGTTGGAAGCCTCCATCTCCAGCTGATGCTGGAAGCGTTCCCGCAGCTCGCGCACCGAGAAGTCCAGCTTGGGGTAGGAGACCGGCTTTTCCTGCAGGAAGACAGAGGTGGTGAGTGCTTGGATTCAGGTACAGCGCGTTCGGGTGCTTCCGTCACTCAGCGGCTGGACGCTCCCAGGTGTAAATAGTTCCCTCATTTACAGACCTGAGGCACAGAGACCCCTAGTGACTTGTGGCAGAGCAAGGCACTAAATCCTGGTCCCAGGCTAGCACCCACACAGCCTCCTCAGCAGGGCTGATAGCGAGATGAGGGTCATCATTAGCCACTCCTGTCAATTATGAATCCCAACCTCATGAGCAGAACAAGGGAGCTGCCAGGGGGCTGGCCCCACGCAGCCTCTCCCCTTTCCGTGCGCTTGGCCAAACTAGAAGAGACCCTGTATGAAAATGCTGCGATTGATTGATGGCTACACAGAGGCTGCAGTCATATGTCATGCTTCCATGCCTTTGCCAGCTTTATTTCCAGCAACGAGGTAGCACCCTACACACCTGGCGTGGGCACAACTCCCAGCTGTTTTGGGCAGTGGATTCCCCCCCTCCTAAGACATAAGGCCCCATTTTCCATGGCTCTCAACCTAGGCACCTTGGGAGCCAAACCGCCAGCTAGCAGACATGCAGGAGGGACCAAACCCCAGCTCTTAGCATGGCAGAATGGGACTGATCACAGGATTAGGAGCCAGGAATATGAGAATTCTCATCCCAGTTCTGACACAGGCCTCCCTCTCTGGCCTTGGCCAAGTCACTTATACTCCCAGCTCCTTTCTCCCCATCTCTAAAGCTGGCTCTGCCTCTCGGGGATGCTGGAAGGACTCATGTGTGTGTGCTCAGTGCCATTCACACTGCTGGTTCACTCAAGGGGCTCGTGGTCCGTGCAACCAGTTCTGTGACAATCACCCCAATAACAAGGGCTCCGTGCCCCAAATAGCCTATCCCAAGGAGGGAAAGTGTCATTAGCCCTGCAGGATCCCCGGGCACGGGCGCCCAGCAGCCCCTCTTTACCTTGGAGTAGAAATCCCGGAGCAAAGGAGAAGTGCAGATTTCTGAGTGGGGCAGAGACAGCGGCTGAAAGTTGGGCTTGATTATCCTGACAGCCTTCAGCACCATCTCCCGCTCATCCTCCTCGTAGACCGTGTCTTTGAAGAGCTCGTCCAGGTGGAAACCATCCTCTTCCAGCTGCTGCACACATCTGGGGAGATAGGTATGGATCAGCACGGGGGACAGAGGAGAGGGAGGGAATATCTACCCAGGAAAAGGATAAATGTTTAGGTACGGGACAAGTGATGGTACAAACAGGGAACCAGAGACTAAGCAAGATGCACACCAGAGAGAAGAAAGGAACCGGGTGGATCAGAGCAAGTCCCACCTTGGGGAGCCCCAGTGGAACAGTCCCTCTGGACCAGGTCTGCTGTAGCCTCTCCTCCTCCCAAGCACAATCAGGGGTCAGCCAGCACAACGGGAGACACTGGCCACCGAGAAATGCAGACACCTACCGAGACAGGGCACTGGAGCTGGAACCTCTCTGTCACTTGCTACCAGGCTTGCAGCTGCCACGCTGCCCAGACCTACAGACCAGGGGCAGGAGCTGACAGGCTTTTGAGGGCAGCTACATAGAATGGGTTTGACGCACTGCCTGGCCAGAAGAGGGGGGCGGCTTTGCTGACACAGTAATCCCTTGCCCTTCTCTCATGCCACCCCAGACAGCTGGCTCTATCCCATGCACCCCTCTGCCCTTTCCAAAGGCCTCCGAACTCCCAAGTGAACCAGGAAGCCTCACGCCACAGACACCCCGTCCCAATGATCTGTGCTGCAGTGCCCCAGCCATGGGCTCTTTGGGGCAGGGCCTCAGCTTGGCTGGCCAGTGCCAGCTCCCCCAGGCAGCGCCGGCGTAGTCCACGGGGAGCCTTTCAAACGGGACCTGCAAAATGCCTTCAGTTAACAGAGGGAGCGGGAGCCAAAGAGGGTTTGAAATGAACTAGTTTCTATTGTGCAACCCATGGGAGACTGTCCCAGGGGTTCTCAGCCTGGGAGAGGTGGGGTCAGGACCAGGCACTGCGGGGGATCATGACCCCCTGGTCTTACCCATGCAGCTAAATGGGAGGGGGGCGGGGGCTGGCTAAATGCCAGCTGAACGACAGACAGGTCTCAGAGTGGATAGGGCCTTCTATGAAGAGACAACTGGCTCTGGATGAGGGAAAAGCGGTGGACATGTTGTTCCTTGACTTTAGCAAAGCTTTTGACACGGTCTCCCACAGTATTCTTGCCAGCAAGTTAAAGTAGTATGGGCTGGATGAATGGACTGTAAGGTGGATAGAAAGTTGGCTAGATTGTCGGGCTCAACGGGTAGCGATCAATGGCTCCATGTCTAATTGGCAGCCGGTATCAAGTGGAGTGCCCCAAGGGTTGGTCCTGGGGCCGATTTTGTTCAATATCTTCATAAATGATCTGGAGGATGGTGTGGATTGCACCCTCAGCAAGTTTGCAGATGACACTAAACTGGGAGGAGCGGTAGATATGCTGGAGGGTAGGGATAGGATACAGAGGGACCTAGACAAATTAGAGGATTGGGCCAAAAGAAATCTGATAAGGTTCAACAAGGACAAGTGCAGAGTCCTGCACTTAGGACGGAAGAATCCCATGCACCGCTACAGACTAGGGACCGAATGGCTCGGCAGCAGTTCTGCAGAAAAGGACCTAGGGGTGACAGTGGACGAGAAGTTGGATATGAGTCAACAGTGCACCCTTGTTGCCAAGAAGGCCAATGGCATTTTGGGATGTATAAGTAGGGGCATTGCCAGCAGATCGAGGGACGTGATCGTTCCCCTCTATTCGACATTGGTGAGGCCTCATCTGGAGTACTGTGTCCAGTTTTGGGCCCCACGCAACAAGAAGGATGTGGAAAAATTGGAAAGCATCCAGCGGAGGGCAACAAAAATGATTAGGGGTCTGGAACACATGACTTATGAGGAGAGGCTGAGGGAACTGGGATTGTTTAGTCTGCGGAAGAGAAGAATGAGGGGGGATTTGATAGCTGCTTTCAACTACCTGAAAGGGGGTTCCAAAGAGGATGGATCTAGACTGTTCTCAGTGGTAGCTGGTGACAGAACAAGGAGTAATGGTCTCAAGTTGCAGTGGGGGAGGTTTAGGTTGGACATTAGGAAACTTTTTCACTAAGAGGGCGGTGAAACACTGGAATGTGTTACCTAGGGAGGTGGTGGAATCTCCTTCCTTAGAAGTTTTTAAGGTCAGGCTTGACAAAGCCCTGGCTGGGATGATTTAGTTGGGGATTGGTCCTGCTTTGAGCAGAGGGTTGGACTAGATGACCTCCTGAGGTCCCTTCCAACCCTGATATTCTATGATTCTATGACATCCATTACTGTCCCTGCTCTGCATCCACCCTAACCTTCATGTTCCATGCGTGAAGAGCTGAGCAGAGAGACCTAGCTCCTACGGCGAAGCTTCGGGATGCTGCCTGGAAATACGAAGGCCTGATTGCCATGCATGGGGCTTCGTCCCTGCAGCAGGACCCACCGCCCTTGCCAAGCACATTCCAGCTCTGCTGTGTTGGTTTACCCAGCACTGTCCACAAGGCACTTTGGAAACCTATGAGGGGTCAAACCTTGAGAGGTGCCCCACACCTACAATCCCACTGGCCCAGGATTCAGCCCTACGTAAGTGAAGAGATACATCACCAATTACTGAAATCCAGCTGCTGTGTTGGGGCACGGCAATTGTTTAACGGCATACAGCAGCCTAGCACAAGAGGTGGACAGTGGATCTGAAGCCAGGCAGAGGCACAGCTCATGTACCCATGTCGGAAATCGACTGGGGCTAACACACCTGCTCTGACCATTCAAGATCACACGAGCAGTCAGGTCCTGGGTTTTATGTCCCATCTGACAGGAGACCTCGCAAGCTGCAAAGCCAGGTGCCACTGGCTCCATGGGCAGCGCGTCTCCTAGTGAACTAGCACCATTTCCTGCAGCGCTCTGGATTTTTCTCGCAGGGTCTCCCAAGCAAGTCCTAACCCTGATTAGCCGGAGAGATGCAACGAAGTCACAGCCTGACCTAGTGGGGTTACAGGGCCAACTGCAAGCTTGGGAGGAGAGAGAACTGAAGCCCCAAAATCTCTAGGTCTCATCACCTCCAAACTCATGCATCCACCTGTCATTCTGAAGTAGCAGAGGCTGGAAAATGGAGTTAAAGGACCAAGGGCTTGAGTTGAATATGCCCCTTCCTCCCTTGGAGGATCCTTCTCCTACTCTAACAGCAAAGCAGGCAAATCCCACTGTTACCTTGGAGCCTGCTTCCAACACATGCCTCGTATCACATCTCGTCAGAGCTCGCTCCCAGCCACGCTGCAGACGGGTGGCATCTGGTAGAGGGCAGAGAGCGTGTAACTGAAGGATGGCAGTGGGACAGCTGTCAGTGTGACCGAGGGCCAGGGAATTTCAGCCTATTCCAAACCCATGAGGTTGGGTTGCAATGGAGTCATGAGATCAAAGGGGAGGGACAAAGGGAAGCTACTTGAATATCCATGTTGCAGCCCTAGGCTCAGCTCCTCCCATGCCTGTTAGAAGGGCAGAGGCAAGTGCTTGCATAGAGGGTGCTGAAAGGCAGCCTGCTCTGGGGTGGAAAGCAGCAGCCAACCAGCACACTGGATACTATTCTTTCATAAGCACCGTGGGATCTTTGATGCTCATGCAGAGCAGGTCGGACTGTGGGTTTACCATCGAGCTATCTGGACAATAGCCTGGGGGTGCTGTGGGCATAACTCAGGCCACCACAATACTGAATAAAAGCCAGCTGCTGCATAGACTTAAGGAGGCGAACCCAGTGGTTTGGGTTAGAACCATCTCCATTCCCGTGCTGCCATGCCTGGGGATTCTTCTGCAGCCACCCAGAGCCCTGGCATCAGAATCTCTCCCGTACACGGAGCCCTTCGGCTCCCAAGGTTAAACAGTCACTGCTGCTCATAGTAGCTACAATCCTGGAGTCTGAGAGCCACAATTTAAAGCCACCAAGATTTCTGGGACACCAGCAAGGCAGAGTGCAGACAAAGCTGCAGGCTCAGAGTGCCATCTGGTGGCCCCCCAAGCATTACACAGCACATGACAGGCAGGGAGATTTGTAGACAGCTGACCTTGAGCGAGGACAGGCAAGCTCATTGCAGAGGCTGATGAACGGTGGATGAATGGTGCTGCTGGGAGAACTGCGGCGTGTTCCCTGTCCTAACCTCAACTCTGACTGCAAGTGAAGCCAATCACCTGGAAAACTGAGGTCCTGCCTTGTCCTGTGAGAGCAGGAAAGATCCCAAGGCATTTTACATCAGCACCCTTTGCCAAAACTCCTCCCAGTGCAGCGTGTTGTGCACCTGGCTGCCACACTCCTCCCCAGAAGTGATTGCATTTCAGTGGCGCTGTACGTAAAGACTGTAGGCACTTTGGGATCCTCCATGATGGAAGATTTTACACCAGTGCAAGTCACTGTGACCTCTTTTCTCCAAAGCTGGCCAATAAACACCCCACTACAGCGAGTGATCCACAAAAGGTACACTGGAAATATCTAATTACTACCTGTATTACAGTAGCACCTAGGGCCCTGATCTTGGTTGGGGCTTCTATCACACTAGGCACCCTACAGACCCAGAGTTGAGACAGTCCCTGCCCCAAAGCGCTTACAGTCTAAATAGACAAGAGATGTTAGATGGAACAAGGCCATCCAGCAGCTCAGTGGTCGAGCTGGGAATAGAAGCCACGTCTCCAGTCCATTAAACTCTACCCATTAAACCACACAGTCCTGAATACAGGATGGTCCATTCTGAATCTTTTTTGGGGGGGAGAAGGAGGGGAAGGACATGCTCAGAGGCAAAGGGACATGCAAATGTTTTTATAGATTTGTGCAGGCAAGAAATCAACACAATTGAGCTCTGAACAGGTGACCCAGGACAAGTTAACAAGAGGCGTCTGCCACACGCAAGATGGCCAAGAACATACAGACTGCCATAAAGTCACTGAGTCACAAGAAGCATGCAAAGAGAACTGCAAGGAAGCTATCAACGGCCCCATTTTGAGGCAGGTGACAGACATCCCGCCACAGAAATTCACCTGGATTCAGACTCTTTTAATAAAAAAACACTATTTATTATTTTTAAGAGCTCTTTCGTGCTGCCTTGACTCATATCCAGTGCTTCCCACATACTAATTTTCAACCACGAATCCTTGTTAAGCCACGCCCGTCATCCCGAGGACTGATATCCTGGGGCTAACAACAGCTTCTGGCACCGATCCATAGCAACCAGGAGAAAGAGCACACAAATGCCATTGAGAGATGGTGGAGCAGCAACCGGGGGAGATGGCAGGGTCACCCTCACCTGCCGAGACATGGCTAACAAGAGACTTTAACTAGAGAAAGCCCTGGAGGAATGCACCTAGACAGACCCAGCAGGACAGCGGCTCATCCCAGAGGCAGAGGCTCTGAGTGGAGTCTACGGAGCTGCCCATGAATGCATGGAGGGCGGGAGATCCAGCTGTTTGCAGAGGCTCACTGCTTTCCAACCTCCCATCCCCCAGCAGCTCCAGAGAGACTGTTCCTAGCACGGACTAATACAGGGGCTTGAGATTTGTGTGCCTCCTTCTCTTGGCTCCCCTCCTGAGCACCTGCACAACGTCCCATCCCACTGCCACCGCGCTCTGCTTCCCGTTCAGTGCCGCACTGTGAGATACGGAGCTGCACGTCCCCCCGCGGCAGGTTGGGAGGACATGTCCCAGCCCGCCCATGCCCACTGGTTCAATGGGAACCCCACAGCACAGCTCGCTACAACCCCGAAATCTGCATTTCCACAGAGAAGGCAGGCCTCCCCCACTCATCCCACGCAGCTCCCCGAGCCGTTAGCGAGCCAGGGGAAGCAGTGGAAAAGGGAGAGGCAGTGTTGTTATTTACATAGCACGCCGGGCACACCCGGCCAGTTACCTTTGGATGACCGTGGCGGGGGCTCGAGCGCGGCCCAGGCACTCCAGAGCGGCTGCGTAGCAGCTGAGATTGGGCTTCAGGCCAGCTTCCTCCAGCATGAAGAAGAGCCGGCCAATCTGGTTCAAGGAGCCCTGAGAAGAGAAGGGAGAGGGATCAATTCAAGCTCCAAGCCCCTCCATTTCTCTTCCAGATTAAACCTGATTTGTTCTGAACCCAGGCACTGAATGGTTCCACCATCGAATGGCTCCGAGGGGCCCTGCATGAGCCAAGTGTGGTGGGTCTCAGACTAGTCCCAGTGGGCATTACAACTGGCAGCAACCCACAAACCACCATCCCAACTGGCCTCATTCTGGCCCCAGTGGTGACAGACTGAAAGGGCATTGGAGCCCCTGTTCCCCCTCACGCCTTCCAGTCCAGCCAGAGCTGAGACACATTGAGTGGCTGTGTGTGGGAGGCACGCAATCTGCCACTCCCCATGCTGTACCAGCACCAAGGACCCAGTCCCCACAGCTGGCAAGCCGCTCCTTCCCATCAGGGCTAAATTCCGGAACACTTCAACCTCTGTGGCCACTCAGTAAAAGACCTAAGGGTGCCGATTTTGCAACAGAAAAGCTTCAAAAACAGACTCCAACGAGAAACTGCTGAGCTTGAATTAATATGCGAACTAGATACCATTAACTTGGGTTTGAATAGAGACTGGGAGCGGCTGGGTCATTACACAGACTGAATCTATTTCCTTAAGTTACGTACCCTCACACCTTCTTGTCAACTGTCTAAACGACAGGTTTCAGAGTAGCAGCCGTGTTAGTCTGTATTCGCAAAAAGAAAAGGAGGACTTGTGGCACCTTAGAGACTAACCAATTTATTTGAGCATAAGCTTTCGTGAGCTACAGCTCACTTCATCCGATGCATCCGATGAAGTGAGCTGTAGCTCACGAAAGCTTATGCTCAAATAAATTGGTTCGTCTCTAAGGTGCCACAAGTCCTCCTTTTCTTTCACTTAAGGTGAGCTATTACCAGCAGGAGAGCGGGGGGGGGGGGGGGGGTGATAATCAAGGTGGGCCATTTCCAGGAGTTGACAAGAACATCTGAGGAACAGTGGGCTGGGGGGGGGGGTAAACATGGGGAAATAGTTTTACTTTGTGTAATGACCCATCCACTCCCAGTCTCTATTCAAGCCTAAGTTAATTGTGTCCAGTTTGCAAATTAATTCCAATTCAGCAGTCTCTCATTGGAGTCTGTTGAATTTTTTTGATTTTGCTATTTAAATTGTTTTCTTTTTAAAAATAAACCTGTTTAAAATTAAATCTGAATTTAATACAAAATATGTTAAGGCCTGAACTTATTATAATCTCTTAAAATATTTAAATAGGAAATAAATATGCTAAATCCATGAGCCTCTATCAGAAATTTTGAGTGAAAGGCTGCTTTTCTATATAAAGAAAAAAGTAGGGGGGAAACATCTAACGTTTTTGGTCAAGCTTTAAAAATATGGCACAATAAGTCATATCCTGTATTAAGGGCTTGTTTTGTTTAATGAAAATAAATTTGATATGCTGTTGTGTGTGTTTAATTAAATTTCAGTTATCATCCTAATGCAGCTTGACACAAATCATCAGCAAAAAGTTGATTATCTAGTAAATAAGCAATGGATCACTTTTCTAACATACTAAAAACATACAATTAATTAATAAGAATCTGAAAATATGTGATATAATTGATTAGATAAACGTATATCATTATAAGAAAAGGAGTACTTGTGGCACCTTAGAGACTAACCAATTTATTTGAGCATGAGCTTTCGTGAGCTACAGCTCACTTCATCAGATGTTTACCGTGGAAACTGCAGCAGACTTTATATACACACAGAAATCATGAAACAATACCTCCTCCCACCCCACTGTCCTGCTGGTAATAGCTTATCTAAAGTGATCAACAGGTGGGCCATTTCCAGCACAAATCCAGGTTTTCTCACCCTCCACCCCCCCACACAAATTCACTCTCCTGCTGGTGCTAGCCCATCCAAAGTGACAACTCTTTACATAATCAAGTCGGGCTATTTCCTGCATAGATCAAGGTTTTCTCACATCCCCCCCACCCCCATACACACACAAACTCACTCTCCTGCTGGTAATAGCTCATCTAAACTGACCATTCTCCAGGTTTAAATCCAAGTTAAACCAGAACATCTGGGGGGGGGGGGTAGGAAAAAACAAGAGGAAACAGGCTACCTTGCATAATGACTTAGCCACTCCCAGTCTCTATTTAAGCCTAAATTAATAGTATCCAATTTGCAAATGAATTCCAATTCAGCAGTTTCTCGCTGGAGTCTGGATTTGAAGTTTTTTTGTTTTAAGATAGCGACCTTCATGTCTGTGATTGCGTGACCAGAGAGATTGAAGTGTTCTCCGACTGGTTTATGAATGTTATAATTCTTGACATCTGATTTGTGTCCATTTATTCTTTTACGTAGAGACTGTCCAGTTTGACCAATGTACATGGCAGAGGGGCATTGCTGGCACATGATGGCATAGATCACATTGGTGGATGTGCAGGTGAACGAGCCTCTGATAGTGTGGCTGATGTTATTAGGCCCTGTGATGGTGTCCCCTGAATAGATATGTGGGCACAATTGGCAACGGGCTTTGTTGCAAGGATAAGTTCCTGGGTTAGTGGTTCTGTTGTGTGGTATGTGGTTGTTGGTGAGTATTTGCTTCAGGTTGCGGGGCTGTCTGTAGGCAAGGACTGGCCTGTCTCCCAAGACTTGTGAGAGTGTTGGGTCATCCTTTAGGATAGGTTGTAGATCCTTAATAATGCGTTGGAGGGGTTTTAGTTGGGGGCTGAAGGTGACGGCTAGTGGCGTTCTGTTATTTTCTTTGTTAGGCCTGTCCTGTAGTAGGTAACTTCTGGGAACTCTTCTGGCTCTATCAATCTGTTTCTTTACTATCTTTACTATCTTTAAGAAACAGATTGATAGAGCCAGAAGAGTTCCCAGAAGTTACCTACTACAGGACAGGCCTAACAAAGAAAATAACAGAACGCCACTAGCCGTCACCTTCAGCCCCCAACTAAAACCCCTCCAACGCATTATTAAGGATCTACAACCTATCCTAAAGGATGACCCAACACTCTCACAAGTCTTGGGAGACAGGCCAGTCCTTGCCTACAGACAGCCCCGCAACCTGAAGCAAATACTCACCAACAACCACATACCACACAACAGAACCACTAACCCAGGAACTTATCCTTGCAACAAAGCCCGTTGCCAATTGTGCCCACATATCTATTCAGGGGACACCATCACAGGGCCTAATAACATCAGCCACACTATCAGAGGCTCGTTCACCTGCACATCCACCAATGTGATCTATGCCATCATGTGCCAGCAATGCCCCTCTGCCATGTACATTGGTCAAACTGGACAGTCTCTACGTAAAAGAATAAATGGACACAAATCAGATGTCAAGAATTATAACATTCATAAACCAGTCGGAGAACACTTCAATCTCTCTGGTCACGCAATCACAGACATGAAGGTCGCTATCTTAAAACAAAAAAACTTCAAATCCAGACTCCAGCGAGAAACTGCTGAATTGGAATTCATTTGCAAATTGGATACTATTAATTTAGGCTTAAATAGAGACTGGGAGTGGCTAAGTCATTATGCAAGGTAGCCTGTTTCCTCTTGTTTTTTCCTACCCCCCCCCCCCCCAGATGTTCTGGTTTAACTTGGATTTAAACCTGGAGAATGGTCAGTTTAGATGAGCTATTACCAGCAGGAGAGTGAGTTTGTGTGTGTATGGGGGTGGGGGGGATGTGAGAAAACCTTGATCTATGCAGGAAATAGCCCGACTTGATTATGTAAAGAGTTGTCACTTTGGATGGGCTAGCACCAGCAGGAGAGTGAATTTGTGTGGGGGGGTGGAGGGTGAGAAAACCTGGATTTGTGCTGGAAATGGCCCACCTGTTGATCACTTTAGATAAGCTATTACCAGCAGGACAGTGGGGTGGGAGGAGGTATTGTTTCATGATTTCTGTGTGTATATAAAGTCTGCTGCAGTTTCCACGGTAAACATCTGATGAAGTGAGCTGTAGCTCACGAAAGCTCATGCTCAAATAAATTGGTTAGTCTCTAAGGTGCCACAAGTACTCCTTTTCTTTTTGCGAATACAGACTAACACGGCTGTTCCTCTGAAGTATATCATTATAGCGTACCCACCTAGGTAGCAAAAAGATGTACTAAATCTAGCGTCAAGGCTCTTATTTTGTTCTCAATTAGAATGTTTTAATGGTTATATCAACCAATGAGAACGCACCTTTCTTTAGAAAATAACTGAAGTACAAACAGAAAAATTGATTAAAATCGATGATTTAAATCGAGGCTTCCCACTTGATGATTTAAATCAATCCCCCCTGATTGCACCATTTCAATAATGAATTAATATGATCAAATGGCTCAGAAAACTCCACCCTGAGAAACACGCCATCTCCTATTCAAAACAGACGCGTGGGCCTGGCTCAAGGGTGCGTGCTGAAATGAGATGCAATCATGCCCGGGCTGGGCTCCCTGCAGGGATCGAACCTGGGACCTCCGGATCTAAAAGCTGGCAGCTACAGCTTGCGCCATTAGCTCAAACATCTGTGTGCTGCGGCCACTGTAGGAGGAGCGCCCCATCACACCAGCCTGGGTTACCGGGATAAGGTACCTTTTTAGCCCAGCCGTGCACGAGGATGTCATACATCTTGATGCCCAGCAGCTTCCTCCTGGCATGGGAGCGGTGGTAGAACATCAGGCACTGCTGGGCCCTCTCGGGCTGGCGGAGGAAGAGGCAGCTCTCCAGGAAGGACATGATGAGGAGCTGAATGCTCCCATACTTGTTGCCCTCCTTGTCTTCCAGCCGCGGCCTGGGTTCCCACTGCACCTTCGGCCCTTCTAGCTCCCCTATCTCGGGCAATTCCTCCAGTCTGCTGCATTCATATCCCTGCTCAGCACAGGGGCTGGCAGGGGAGCCCAGCTTGGGAGGGCCCCGGGCAGGAGCCACCGCAGCCCTGGGGCTTTCACGCAAGGTCTTGGATTTGCCGGATACCTTTGGATTTGTCCCTCCCTTTGGGGGAATGGCTTTGGCCCGGCCTTGGCTTTCTTTGGCTCCAGCATCCTTGCATGGCTCCAAGACTGGCGTGCTAGTTCGTTCTGCACCAGGGGGTGAGGCAGCCGAAGAGAATTTCTGCTCCAGCTTCAACTGTCTCTTATGCTTGATCCATTTCTCCTTTTTCAGCTTTTCAACCCAGCGGCTGGGCTGGGACGGGCCCCTGGAAGAGGAGACGCCCCCATCCCTGACTTTCGGAGCAGGCTCCTTCCCTGCTGGGCTTGGTGCAGGATGCTGGAAGCTGCTCTTCCGCAGCGGGGCAACGTCCACACGGTCGACTGTCACCTCCGAGACGTTATCAGCCTGGAGCTGCTTGACGCGAGCCTCCAGCACTGCCAGAGAAAACACGCCAGAGAGCGAACAGGGAATTAAAGGGAACATGGTCACTGCAGACAGACTTCCATCCATGTCCCTCCCTCACCAATCAAGCATCTCGTCGCTCCCCACACACCCCAGCTTCTTAGCTTGACACTCTTCTTTGACACGAGTGAGTTATCCCTCCCCACCTCGGTGAGGCGAGTGTGATCCCCAACTCCCACTGAAGGAAAGTGCCTTGGCCAAGGTGCCCCAGTGGGCAAAGGCAGATAGCCTTGACCCCCTAGAGCGGTGTTTCCCAGCAGTGGGTCCTGCCTTACCAGGGGGGTGGCTAGAAGGTTGCCACATCCAGAGCCAGATTAATCCATCACTGGGCCCTGACTTAGGCAAGCCCGCCTTGCACTCACCCTGCAGTGGCAGCTCTTGGCCTGCGGGGCTAGGCCAAACCTGAGCGGCACCACAACCCCCCATGCCAGGTCAGGATGCCTGGAGCAGGGAGCCAGGCCCAGCCCCGCAGCTGCTGCTGTGGGAGAAGCAGAGGGGGAATGAGGGGCAGGTTTGCTCTCCAACTCCAACCTCCACCCTGGGGGCTCCCCTCCACACCAGGCCAGGATTAGGGTTGCAAGGCTGGGGCTGCATATAAGTAATGGTGGGTCACAAAAAAAAGACCAAATGCAGTTGGTGGTTCGCCGTATCATGCAGTTGGGAACCACTGCACTACGAGGAGCATTTGCAACCACCCTCCCCCTCCTTACGGCTAGATGGGAGGGCTCCCCAACTTTGCCCCACTGTAACTTGGGGTCACAGCAGGGAAGAGGCTGAGAACCCCTGCAACGTAGCACACCTCCAACCTGACATCAACGTATGGGCCGGCCAGCAGGCGGAGTTGGCTGAAGGATCCTTCCCACTGCCACAGGGGCATTTTCCCCCAAGCTACAGGTCTGCACATAAACCCCACTCACCAGGAAACCCAAACTGCTCTGGGAGAGGGAAGGGGGGGGGGAACTCTTATGGGAACAGATGCCTTTGGTTCTCCCCCGCATTTCCGACTTACCCTCCAGCAGCTCAGCCCTCCCACAGGCGCCTCTCCTCCTGGCCTCCTCCTTTGCGCTGGCTGAGGAGTAATTTCTCATCATGGTCCATCTTCCTGCAGCGAAAAGGGACAATGAGGGCGAGGTGGAAGAGATGGATGGAGTCACTGCTCTGCCCACGAGATGACCTCTGGGGGTCCCTTCCCGCCCAGCATTTCAGTGATTCCCTGTATGCCCCTTCGAACATGGCTGGATGGAGGCACAGCTCGGACACACGCACATGGAGGCCCCCCTGGTCCATGCACGTGCCCCACTGGGCATCGAGAAGCCTCAGCAGCACAGGGACGGGACAGCAGCTGCAGCAGCCGAGTGGAGAACCAGCCTCCCGGGCTGCTCCCCAAAGGACCCTACTGCTTCAGAGGAAGGGGAGCCCCTTCCCCATTATGGGGACTGTGCAAAGGAGACTGACAACTGCCCGACCCCCGAGGAGCAGATCACACACCCCGTCCCCAGCATGGCTATCAACGAGGGGATTCCCCCCCCCGCCCCCCGGTGCTGTGCAGGGGCAACGGGGAAAGGCTCAGGGGCCCCCATTGTCTTCTATACCTGGGATTTGGGAACACACCTTCACCACGCTGCTGGGAGGGAGGGGGCTCAGCCCCCCCCTGGCCCCGTGCCCGTTAGCGGGGGAGGGGGCGCGGGGTGTTCAGCTCCCCCCCCCGGCCCCGTGCCCGTTGGGGGGGAGGGGGCGCGGGGGGTTCAGCTCCCCCCCCCGGCCCCGTGCCCGTTGGGGGGGAGGGGGCGCGGGGGGTTCAGCTCCCCCCCCCGGCCCATGCCCGTTGGGGGGGAGGGGGCGCGGGGGTTCAGCTCCCCCCCCGGCCCGTGCCCGTTGGGGGGGAGGGGGCGCGGGGGGTTCAGCTCCCCCCCCCGGCCCCGTGCCCGTTGGGGGGGGAGGGGGCGCAGGGGGTTCAGCTCCCCCCCCGGCCCCGTGCCCGTTGGGGGGGGAGGGGGCGCGGGGGGTTCAGCTCCCCCCCCGGCCCCGTGCCCGTTGGGGGGGGAGGGGGCGCGGGGGGTTCAGCTCCCCCCCCGGCCCCGTGCCCATTGGGGGGGGAGGGGGCGCAGGGGGTTCGGCTCCCCCCCCCGGCCCCGGGCCCGTTGGGGGGGGAGGGGGCGCGGGGGGTTCAGCTCCCCCCCCGGCCCCGTGCCCGTTGGGGGGGGAGGGGGCGCAGGGGGTTCAGCTCCCCCCCCGGCCCCGTGCCCGTTGGGGGGGGAGGGGGCGCGGGGGGGTTCGGCCCCCCCGCTCCGTGTGGACCCGCCGTTACCTGGGCCCCGCAGCCAGCCCGGGCCCCGGCCCAGCAGCGCCGCCCGCAGCCTCAGCACCCGCCACATGCCCCGGTCCACGCTAGGCCACCATCCCTCCCTCCGTCCCTCCGCTCCTCGCCGCCGGCTCCACCGCGCACGCGCCGGCCGCACCGCCCGCCGGGGGCTGTAGTTCACCGCCCGACCCCACCCCCGGGCACCGCGGAACTACATGTCCCGGCGTGCACCGCGCCGCGGCACAGACCAGGCGGGGCTGTCTCCGGCGCTGGAGACTCCAACTCCCGGGATGCAGTGCAGGGTCGGGGGCCGCCCTTTGGCGCCCTCTGGTGGCCTGCGCTGGGAGCGCAGGGCACTGCCTGTGACCCTCTCCCATGGCAGCTGCTGCTGCCTGCCCTCCTCTGCCCCTGTGTCCTCCTGGGGCTTTGAGAGCTCCTGGCATGGCTGGTGCTGCTCGCAGGGCAGTCACGGTTCCTGCTTGCTATCCTGCCCTCTCCCCCTCAGCCGCCCTCCTCCTCGGCCCGGGCTGCTCCTCCTCTGATTCGTTTCGCTCTCACCCTCCCCGGCCGGCCCGCGGTCGCGCCGGGCACCCTCGGCAGGTCGCTTCGGTTCAAATCCGGGGTTGTAGTTCCATTAGCGAGAAGGGAAGAGGGCAGGAGTGGGCCCCTGGCTTGTAAAATCCTCCACTTCCAGCCCCCTCTGCTCATGTAGCCTGCTCCTTGGCAGCCCCTGCTTCTCTCCCTTCCCATCCTCTGCTTCACCGCCTCTCTGCATTGCCAAGGCCTCATATCAAGCCGGTATTTAAATCTAGAGCTGGAAGTTTACCCCTGTTCCAGCAGAGGGCGCACACACCCTCTCCCTCTACCCAGGGCCACAGACTCCCATCGGCTTTAATCGGCCTTGAGGATCTCCAAGCACTTTGCAAACCCTTGAGGAGGCAGCGTAGTCCATAGCACACCGGGCTGAAAATCGAGTGCTCTGGGTTTTGTTTTGGGTTCTGCCACTAACTTGCTGTCTGTCCCTGAGCGAGCTGCTTCCCCTCTTTGGGCCTCAGTTTCCCTGTCTGAAAAATGAGGGATGATGAAGCTGACTCAGCTCTGAGAGCCAAATACTACACTATCATAACTCCTGGTGATGTAGGTCAGAGCTATCAGACATTTTACAGATGGGGAAACTGAGGCACAGGGAAACGACCTGCCCATACTGGCTTAGTGAGTCACTGGCAGAGCTGGGAATAGATTCCAGGAATCCTGACTCCCAGCCCCACTGCTCTACCCATTAGACTACATGCCCCTCCCAGATCCAGGGACAGAACCCAGGAGTCTGGACTCCCAGCCTCACTGCTCTAACCATTAGACAACGCTCCTCTCCCCAAGCCAGTAACAGCACCCAGGAGGAGTCCTGTTGCCCTGCTCCCCTGTTCTGACCAGTCACCCACACTCTCTGCTTGGTTTCCACAGGCCTCTCCTCTGAGCCAGCCATTTCTAGGGGAACAATCCACCTGGGTGACACCAGAATCCTCCCTGCAAATAAACTCCTGCCAAGGCAAGCCTCGAAAATGCCACCGCGGTGCAGACAGAGGATCAGGAACGCTGCATGCCACCTGCTTGGGGTGAGGCCTCTTGCTCATTAGGATCACTCCTCAGCTGAGTCAGCATCACCTCCAGTGACACAAGAGCTGCTGTCTGCTCCAGGGACTGCCCTGGGGAGCTGAAAGAGGGGCATGCCAGCACCTACCCTGCTGGAGGGTGGGAAGGGCTAATGGTTACACAACCCCCCCGCCCGATGTCCTACCATCAGCTTTGCCAGACTGGATCAGACCCGAGGTCCTTCTAGTCCACCCTCCTGCCTGCCACGGGGGCCAGTACCGGATGCAGTAGAGGAAGGTGCAAGAAATGATGCAAGAGGCAGATGTGAGATAACCTGCCCCCCACCTTAGGGCTCAGCCTGTGGTCTTGTAGTTACAGACCAGATTATGTCCTAAAGAACAAGGTTTGACAGCTCTTCCAACGTCTTGGGGCATTTCTGTCCCAAGGTAGATGGGGTTAATTCATGGTCATGCTCCCCTCCCAGAGCTAGGAATAAAAACTAGGAATCCCAACGCGCAGCCTCCGCCCTGCTCTAACCACTAGACCCCTCTCCCCTCCAAGAGCTCAGAGCAGAACCCAGGAGTCCTGACTCCCAGCCCACTGCTCTGACCACAGTAACCCCAGAATTTTGCACCCCTCCCATTTCTCACACACAGAGATGTCCCCGAACAGCAGAGGGAAGCACTTTAGCGAAAGACCCTTAAATCTACTGAGGACCCCTTTCGAGCAGGCTGCTGTTGGCAGAACTAGAACGAGCATCACCCATCAGCCAGCTGGCTACGGTGCATCATGGGAGCCCGTGGCCTAGCTTCATTAGGGCTTGTTTGCCTCCTTGCTAATTGGCAAGAAACAGTAATCAGCAATGGGCTTCCGCATCTGCATAGGCACCTATCGAATAACACCCAGCAGGGTGTGGCTGTGAAAACACAACACCCACCCACGCTGGGAGTCACATCAACGGCAGGGATGGCCAGAGGGGACTGCTCTCCCTGAGCGTTTTACACCAGTGCAAATCTGGAGTGACTCTGTGGAAGCCAGTTACACTTTTTGGGGAAGAGGACGCACACCTTATGACCAATCCCCTGCCAGGCAGCCATGGTTTGGTCACTCCGGTCCGATCGCAAAGGCCTGGGCACTGCACAGAGATCAGATTAGCCTTTATAACCATTATATAATGGGGGACGGGGGACACAGCTGCAGAGAGATTTACGGGGCTGGAATTCTTGTTAAACTGCCAGGTCTGGAAACCCAACCCGACAGGGCTTCGGGTTCGGGGGATGGCCCCTGAGTTGCAGCCAGCAATGGGGCCCATCCAAGTCCTGGTGGTGGCTCATAGGAGGGGGGTCCTGACACCTCAGTCTCCCTGAGCAGCCAGTTCTGGGGACACTGGGGATGCTGATTACAAAGAGTGCAGGGGGAGGCAGCTTGCAGTGGGGGTGACCCGATGTGCAGTAGGGGGCAGTTCAGTAGCAGGCAGGTGCAGCGAGGGGTATATTGGTGTCACCCGTTGCAGGCAGCTCAGACTGCAGATGGCTGACACCAGCGCAGAGTGACACTGCAGGGGGTGGGGCCCCAAGGCTGGGTGGCGGACACTGATCCCACCCCCAGGATGCTCATGTGGGCAGGTGAGCCTGGGGGCTAGTGGGTGGCGCCCTCAGAAGGCCTCCTAGAAGCCGCAGGTGACACTGATTGCAGGCAGGTGAGCAGAGCTGCAAGGAATCCCTGGCTGGCACAGAGATAATTTTGGGGTGGGAGGAAATCAATCTCTGTTTCCAAAGCTGCCCGGAGAGCATTGAGCCACCCAGCCCAGTTGAGCGTCTTCCTTTGGGCCAGCAATAGACACCACGTCTGCAGCTGCTGTCCAGCGGGCAACGGGTAAGCCGCTCTTGTTTGGTGACCCAGAGCCTTCCTTAGCCAAGGAAACCGATCCATCAAACCCTAGCATGGGGAAAATCACTAGAGATGTCAGGTCCCAGCACCTTCTGCATCATCCGGATCCAGGCCCCTAACTCACCCGGCCCCTGCCCTCTCCCTCCCAGCCCCCAGCGTGGCACCCGCCAGAAAAGCTGTACTGGGTCCCTTGGGATAAGGGTGACCCGACATCCACATATTATAGGGACCGTCCTGATATTATGGACTTTGTCTTATATAGGCAACTTTCCCTTCTCCCAGAAAAAAAACAAATGTCCCAATTTTTCACCCTTTCTACCTGACCGCCCGACTCAGGAGGGAGGGAGATGAATGCTCCTCAGCAGGGAGAGTTTATAGGAGAGTTATTGCCCCAACAGGAAACCAAACCTTGGACCCTTTAATCTCCAGCGATAACATAAAAGATACAACGAGATCAGTTGGTCTGTCTGACTTAGAGATGGACACAGGCTGCAGAGCTTGGCTCCTGATCCTGTCTGTCTAGCTGTCCATCCCCACTCGCCTGAGGATCTGAGCCCCAAAGATCCGGGGTGGCAAGATCTGGGGGTCTTAGTTTAGTCCCATCTGTCGATCTTTCTTCCCCTCCTCTCCTGCCCCCAGGCTCCAAGAAGCCAGTTCCCCAGTCTGGATCAATAAGTTTCTCCCACTCTCTTCCTGCCCACTTCACCTGGGTGCTCTGGTTTGCTGACAAGAGGCCTATTCCGGGTACTCAGGAGCAGCCTGTGATCCTCTGGCTGCTGTTTTAGAGGTCAGCCGGTGAGCTAGGGTAAGAATCATACCTGTTGTAGGGAATCAGGAGGGCAGGGAGCCCTGGCGGGTTCCCACGGAGGTCCATTCCCAGTGCCGCATGGTTGGTTCTTTGTCTGTTTCTAGCCTGGTCACCGTTTTGCATTTCAGGGTGTCACTGTTCAACCCATTTGCTGCACCCAGGGGCATTGCACGGGCTCCTCCAGCATTTCACCATCACGAGGGTTCCCGCTGCCAGGCTGCACAGGGTGCTGGCATTCCCTTTTCACTGCCCTGTCCTGCTCCTCCGAAAGCCACGGTTGGACAGAAGGGGGCAGACGGCTGTTAGGGGCTTATTCCTTCACCCGCTTACTTCCCTGGTCATTCTCGCATGAAGAGAGAGCAACAATACCCAAAGTCCAAAGGTGCAAACAATTCAATGTTTATGGGGGTGAACTTCCAGGAAGCATGATTCCAGTTTCCTTCCTTAGTGTCCTCCTTTCCAGCTCTGACACCACAGAGCCTTACCTGTATCCCTGTTCCCATTCCCCCCTTAGCAAAACATGATTCCAATTTCCCCACTCCCATTCCCTGTTCCCATTCCCTGCCTTACTTCCTGATTGATTGCAGACTATATAGTAAAACTTGAGTTCTGCTTAGCTATACCTTAACCAACCATTTTCCTGAAATTTAACTAACCAATCCTAACATATTGTAACATGATTATTTAATCAATTATATCCCACCACCTTAGAATCATAGAATATCAGGGCTAGAAGGGACCTCAGAAGGTCCCCTAGTCCAACTCCCTCCTCAAAGCAGGACCAGTCCCCAACTAAATCATCCCAGCCAGGGCTTTGTCAAGCCTGACCTTAAAAACTTCTAAGGAAGGAGATTCCACCACCTCCCTAGGGAACCCATTCCAGTGCTTCACCGCCCTCCCAGTGAAAAAGTTTTTCCTAATATCCAACCTAAACCTCCCACACTGCAACTTGAGACCATTACTCCTCGTTCTGTCATCTGCTACCACTGAGAACAGTCTAGATCCATCCTCTTTGGAACCCCCTTTCAGGTAGTTGAAAGCAGCTATCAAATCCCCCCTCATTCTTCTCTTCCGCAGGCTAAACAATCCCAGTTCCCTCAGCCGCTCCTCATAAATCATGTGTTCCAGTCCGCTTATCACTTTTGTTGCCCTCCGCTGGACGTTTTCCAATTTTTCTTAATTAGTTTACCCCCAGCAAAATTAATCATACAGCAGACAGAAACAATCACAGAACCAGACAGACAGAGATTGTACAGACAAACAGTAGGGAAATGGGGACTACAATGATGGAACATCACAGAAATGGGGATTTCACATCCCAGCTATTGATAAGTGAGTTCTTTTGCCAGACAGGATGCTATCAAACTAAGTTTCCTGTTACATTTTCGAGGGACTTCCCTTTCTCTGGAGGCGATGGGCGTTATCAGGACAGGACTGTATTCCTCACAGCCCAATTGCACCTTATTTCAATGGGACTAGTTTGGAATGTGAGGATCTGACCGGTCACTTCCCAGCTTACGGCTGCCTCTGCTGTTTAGCCAAAGTCCTTAGCCTAAGAACAGGGCCTCAGACTGTCACAGTGAGAAAAGGCCTTATACAGTCAGCCAGTGATTTTGATTCTCTCTTTTATACCTCTAGAATTAGCTAAGTGACAAGAATACACCTAAATTCTGAAGAGTTTGGCCTTTTCAGACAGGCCTGAATATCTATATCCTAACACTCCACCCCTTTTTTTTCTTTTGGGATCCTCCTGCGCAGGTATCCCTGGAAAAGCATAGGACATATGGCGACACATTTCCTGACAGGGCCAGGCCTCAAGGTGGAAGGTGTCGATATTCCATTTGTCCCACTGCCCCTTGGGTAGTCTAGTGCCCTGCACCTTCTCTCGTCCGGGCATACCACATCTATTCCAATTAGTCTTCCGGACTTCCCATTCGAGAGGGCCCGAGAAGGTTGGGTCCGGGTTGTCTAGTACACTGCAGGGTGGGGAGGGCTTACTACATTACTTATAGGTTATCTCCATATGCAACGTAACACAAGTACAGTTAACCATACAAAATGGGCTGGTGTAATTGTGCCCCCAGTAAGATGTACATTCCCAGCAAAACACCTTATACACAGTACACCCAGTTGTCCACCCCTTGCATAGATCATTGATCCTGCTCCTCCATAGTCATAGGAGAGGGGCACATCCAAACATCTTCTCTTGATTTACACCATTTTGCACACCCCTCCATTGATTCCCAGTGAGCTCCTCCCCTTCTCATTATTTCCATAGGGCTTGTGGGGACCACCTTAGATGCTGTTCCATTTCCAGGTACGATGGTAGCTATTACACAGGTGCTGGCCTCCTAGCTGAGCATTTTGCATTCCCATACACATCTTCCCCCCAAGGTCAGCCTTTTGAAGCCATCCCCCACTCATGTCATGAGGTTTTTGTTCATTAAAACACAACAATGCTAGCAACAAGACAAACACCACAGACAAACAACACAAAACATAGATCTGTGGTATTCTCGGTTATTTTTCCACTGGCGCCAGCTTGCTTGTAGAGTGTCTGAAAAACAAAAGAAACAATTTCCACCACCCCCTAGTGGGGACAGATTATTGCTTAATAATAATACCACTTCCTTTCACAGATTTCCTTGCTAATTGCAGGAAAAACAGAAGAATTACCTCCAGGCTGTCCTTATTTTGTTCTATAGTCAGGCTAGTGAATTACCCCACTCACTGGTCATTTATGAAATTCATGAGGTGGTGTACCTCAGTTTCCCCTCTTGTACAACTGACCAGGTTTGCAATAGTTTCTCTGCTGTACCAAGCATTAAGTTTATTCTCAGGTAATAGCTAAGAGACAGCTTTAGATTTTAGCTGTACACACACACACCCCTTAGGGTTAACCTGTTCCCCTTATTTTCAAGCTTGACTTGTTTTTTTCACCTCCCTTTCCTGGAAGGCCATAATCTGAGTCTTCTAGTAGCTTGTTTGCTGACCAGATGTATTCATTATTTGCAGCTCCTTTGTGCCCATCAGCTAGGTAATTTGCATTTACACAGAGGTTTTCTAGCTTGCTTTTGGATCCAAAGCTATTAGCAGCTCAGAGACTGTCTTAAAAGGGAAACATTCCACTTCCACCAGAGTTCTGATTACTTTCCACTTTCATCTCTTGCTCCAGAACACACAGAGATCTGAAAAAGAAAGGACAACCTATTGTGACTCCTTTTGGAGCCTAATAGGATTTTAATTAAGTACCATGTTTTGTTTGCATTTTTTTTTTTTTTTTTTTTAGCCCTTCTCCAATATACACTGCACATGTCCTGGGAAAATGCACATTCCTTCCATAGTTTAACCTTCATAACATTATATTAGCCATATTAATTTTACACAAGGTGTAACTGCCTCCCCCATGCCCACAGAGTTTTTATGCCCCCCCACCAAAGCGACAGTCCGATCCCCTAGAGTCACCCCAAGGCTTAGTGTTCCCATCATTCCTCCCCTTTTCCCTTTCTTTTTCCTATGGACACACAAAATTCTCTTTTGCCTAACATTTCTTGTAGTGGAATTACTCTTTTACACAACTATACCCGATTACACTCCCATCTTGTACAACTAGACACAACCAGGGGCAGCCAAGTTACGTTCCAATAGAAACCCCTTACATTCCTTTAGTGATTTTGATTACATTACCCAATAGTCAAATAATTTTGCTCAGATTCTCTCTCCACCTGCTGCCGGCAGCAGTCCCTTTAGACCATTTCTGTGGGAAAAGGGCCCATTTTCCCTCAGAACAGCTGTAAAGGCTTCTGGGGACAGAAGCCTAGTGGTGGTAGTAGCCACTCTACCTGACCCCCTTGGATAATTTAATTACCAAGCTTCCATCCAATGTGACTGCACAGAGTTGCACATACAGTTACATTTATAGAACTGGGTTTTATCATTAAAGAAAAACTTCCTTCTTGTAACAACACAACTGTTACTCTTTAACATCTTCACAACAGTTACCTTTCACCATGTCCACAACTCCCAAATGTTTACTTTCCTCCAAACCCTGTATTATCAATTTTTGCAAAAGCGATTTGTAACTTTTCACTCACTTCTTTAAATCACTTACTCCTACATTTAGTTCTTTAAGGTCGTGCAATTTGGCTGTAACAACTTAGCCACGAAGTACAATTATTGTCACACAGCTGCCTTCACCCTGAGACTGTTCAAAGAGGCAGTAAAACATTTGTCTCCATGGATTCCCATGGATCTTTTACTCCAAAAATTCCAGTGGAATACAGCAGACCTCCCTCATACTTTGTCCAAAATAACCTGAAACATTTCACATAAGTATCCAAAGTACCCTGCATTAAAACTTCAGAAAAACAAAAAAGTGTGGAAAGGCAGGGGGAGAGGTGGGGAAAGAGGTGGAAAGAAACCAACTAAGCCGGTCAGGTCAGTTTAAAGTAGAGGCTACCAGCAGCAAATTAAGTAAACTGAGAAAAAGAAGAAGGAAAAGAAGGAAAGGACATAGCTAGCTCTGAGCCAAGAGCAGGCTCCCTGGGTTGAAATGGTTGGGAACCCTTAGCCCCAGGTCTGGCTCTGGGAGAAGAGTGCGGGTTGTTACCTGCTCCTGCAAACCCTGCCATTCTGCACTTTGAAACTTCTTTCTCTCCACTCCCACAGGACAAAGTCCCAGCTCCTGTCTCTAAAGATCGTCTGTTAACTCGGCTTTTGACTTTAAACCCTGTTGTGCCAAATCATCTTTAACCACCCCTAACTAATTTACAGCCCTTCAGCAGCCCTGGCTGAAGCAGCACCAAACTTGAAAGATTCCTGGCAGCTTCCCGTAATGCTGCCCTTACTTCAAACCTCTCACAAGCGGGCTGAAGTGCCTCCTTTCCCCGGAAGGCATCCAGGCCCCATGGGCAGGGACTTTCTTCCACTACCCATATACCAAGGAGGGTGGGCTCCTCAGCCACCCCCATCCCTCTGGGTCCCCTAACACTTCCTCCATTTCCTTTTTAATCTCATCCCAGATTGACCCCCTGCACCTGGTATGGGCCCTGTTTCTTCCTTATCCATTTATCCAAAAAATCCTTTACCCTGGCTTGCCAGAACCCACAACTACCATCACGAGAGTTCGTGATACCCCCTCCAAGCAGCTGCATGGACTGTTGAGGAGGGGGACTTACAGGCTGCCACTCACCTATCCGATGCGATGTATCCAAGTCACGGCATTAAGATGTTAGGGGGCTTATTCCTTCACCCGCTTCCTTCCCTGGTCCTTCTCGCATGAACAGAGAGCAACAATACCCGAAGTCCAAAGGTGCAAACAATTCAATGTTTATTCGGGTGAACTTCCAGCAAGCATGATTCCAGTTTCCTTCCTTAGTGTCCCCCTTCCCAGCTCTGACACCACAGAGCCTTACACCTGTGTCCCCGTTCCCCCCATTAGCAAAACATGATTCCAATTCCCCCACCTTACTTCCTGATTGACTGCAGACTATACAGTAAAACTTGAGTTCTGCTTAGGTATACCTTAACTATTTTACTGAAATTTAACTAACCAATCCTAACATGTTGTAACATGATTATTTAACCAATTATATCCCACCACCTTAATTAGTTTACACCCAGCAAAATTAATTATACAGCAGACAGAAACAATCACAGAACCAGACAGAGATTGTACAGACAAACAGTAGGGAAATGGGGACTACAATGATGGAACATCACAGAAATGGGGATTTCACATCCCAGCTATTGATAAGTGAGTTCTTGCCAGACAGGATGCTATCAAACTAAGTTTCCTGTTACATTTTCGAGGGACTTCCCTTTCTCTGGAGGCGATGGGCGTTATCAGGACAGGATTGTGTTCCTCACAGCCCAATTGCACCTTATTTCAATGAGACTAGTTTGGAATGTGAGGATCTGACCGGTCGCTTCCCAGCTTACGGCTGCCTCTGCTGTTTAGCCAAAGTCCTTAGCCTAAGAACAGGGCCTCAGACTGTCACAGTGAGAAAAGGCCTTATACAGTCAGACAGTGATTTTGATTCTCTCTTTTATACCTCTAGAACCAGCTAAGTGACAGGAATACACCTAAATTCTTAGAGTTTGGCCTTTACAGACAGGCCTGAATATCTATATCCGAACAGCGGACAGCGACCACAGTAGGGGTAGGGAGCAGGAGAGGAAAGTGACCCTCTATAGGGCTGGGAAGGTGATGGGGCGGGTCACCCCTTCCAATCAAGCCCTCGTTGGTAGTGACCAAGGCTGCTCCCATCCCGCTAGCAGAGCCTAGGGAACAGCTGCCTGGATCACCAATGAATCCCACTGCGGCTGACACCCCAGCTGGCAGCCTCAGCTGAGAAATCAAGCCCTGCATGGGCTTCCTAGACGCTCTTTCCTCTCCCCTGCATGTCAGGGCAAGGCCCATCAACAGAGGGCAGCACTGGGAAAGCGTCTCTTGCTGCTGGACAGAGGCCTTCAGTCCCCTGGGGCTGGCAATCAGGACCTGTCGCCAGCCCTAGGGATTGGATCCCAAGCCAGAGAAAAGATGTCCATTGGCTGCAATGGGCACTGCAGGGAGCCCGCTGTTTTAAAAGACAAAGTGAAGCCAGATGCACCAAAAGCCACAATCCAGCTGCTCAGACTCAACAGGGAGACGTGGCCTGAGTCAAGGTCAAGGTCACTGCTGATCAGTGGAGGTTACATATTGCATGGTGTGAAGCTGAAACCAGCCTCCACCGCTTGGGCCAATATCTCTTAATAGTGCCCAGGATCAGAAAGGGTCCAGAGCCTGCTGAACGAGCCCTGGGACTCCACGGCCACAGCCAGGGCCAGTGCTGGCTTTGCAGTTGCTCTACGGGCTGGGGGGCTGGCTCGGGAGAAAGCCTGTTTAAAGACAGCTGCAGCTGGGAGGGACAAGGCTGTAGACTTCCCGTATCCCCCAGCACTCGCTGCTGGGTTTGGTGCATCAAGACCCGGCTTGAACTCCAGGGTTTGCCACACTGACTTTTGGACGGGGGTTGTTTCATGGAGGCAGCAGCCGGTGGTAATTACCATGAGAGGCCGCACCACCAGCAACTCCGTGTGCACAACAGAGCAGCACTCGCATGGGCACGCACCAGTCCCAGGGTTGTGTTTGTGTGCACATGAGCATGTCCTTGTGGCAGGGGTCAGCAGTCGCGGGTGCACACATAAATGACGCCTACGCACCACGGGGCCAGCGGGCGTGTGTGTGTCTGTGCGTGAGTACCTACGTGTGTATGCGTGAGTCACCTGATCAGCGTATGCAAGTCACACGTATAGGTGGGTTTGTGTTGCCAAAGTCACATGCCCGGCAGTGTGTGTGTGTGTGTGTGTGTGACTAGCACATCCATACCCAAGGCTGCACTCTGCCGGCAGTACCGGTATTCCAGGACCTGCTCCAGGACCTCATAATTCTGTCTCAGATGGTGCAGAAATATCCCCGGTGACAAGCTGTGACTCACGGGCTGCTATTAGGCGCTTAAAAAACTGGTCAGGTCAGCCCAGGAATATTTGTGCTCGTTTCCCTCCCTGCTGCTAATTAGGGAGAAGAATGTTTGTCAACACAGGACAGTAGAGGCCTCCTGGAAGCTCATCTCCTGCTGCTGGGAAGGAACAGGCTCCGCATGGCCCAGCAAAACACAATGTGTCACAGCGGAGACCACCATGCCAAGGGGCATCCCTGGGTTCAGACGTCGGGCCCGTGCGTCAGAAGGTGCAGAGAGTCAGACGGGGTCAGCACCAGATGTGCAGATGCTGATCTGGATTCTCCAAAGCGGTCTGGCGGTTTCCAATTCCCCCCCTCTCCAGAGCTGTCTGTCCAGGGTATTTATATAACCCCTGTCGCCTTAGTATCTGAGCACCTCACAATCTTTAATGTATTTATCCTCATAGCCCCCCTGGGAAGTAGGGCAGTGCTATCATCCCCATTGAACAGATGGGGAAACTGAGGCACAGAGCGATTAAGTGACTTGCCCAAGGGAGTCAGTGAAGAATTGAACTCAGGTCTCCGAGGTCCCAGGCTAGCACTGGACAACTTTTCCTCTCTAGTGCCTCCTTCAAACGCAGAGGAGTCAGGATCAGTGGTAAGAGAGGATAGGTAAGTATTAGGTATCTAAGTGGCAGTTTATGCACCATCAGCAGTCTCAGGATCTAGAGGGAGGGACTTGGAATTGTGTAGCTGGCTTGTGCGCAGGGAGGGTGACCCGGAGCCTGTCTCTGAAAAGAAACTCAGTTTTGCGTGTCGTGTTTCTGTGCTAGGTTCGGTGAGTTTCTCTTCTCAGGCTCCCCCCACCCCCACCCCAGCTCCCGTGTCTCGCTCACACGTGTAAACATAAGCACCGATTTTCACACCACCTGTTGGGCACACAAACAAATCTCCACCTCACAATGTACGGGAACGACAAGCCAAAGAAGAGCTGTGGTTGGTGTGAAAAAGGCAGAACACTCAGGTGTGTGTTAGGGGTAAACACGACACACTGATGTCAGGACACAGCTACACACTCACATGCACACGTCTCTCCCCGGGGCGAGTGAGGTGAGGAATAGGGTGACCAGATGTCCCGATTTTATAGGTACAGTCCCGACATTCAGTGCTTTTTTTTAAATATAGGAGCCTATTACCCCCCACCCCCATCCCGATTTTTCACACTTTCTATCTGGTCACCCAAGTGAGGAATAGTCCATCTTTTATAGATAGGGAAACTGAGGCACGGTGACAGGACTTGCCCAGGGTCAGTGGCGGAGCTGAGGTTAGAACTGAGAAAGTTGTGGTGCACACCATCTCTCTGTCTCTCTTTCTCTCACACACACACGCTTGAGTTTCCATGTCACTGCCCCTTGCCCAGCCATTCACACTAGCGCCAAGTGGATGTAAAATGACAAGGTGGCGATTGAGGGGGCAGTTGCAGGGAGTCCCTGACGTTGAAGGGAAGGAGGGGGGGGGTCACACAGGGAGCTTGTGGGGTGCAACAGAGGATGGAAGGAGCCCTGGTGGCGTGCGACATAAGGTCGGAAGTGTGCAAGTGACTGCACCAAGGACAGGGCAACAGGCAGCCCCATGCATGGGCACACATGATCCCAAACACACGCACAGTCATGCACATACGCACGCACACATGCACAAACATGCAAAGGCGGACAAACATGCACACGCACACACATGCATGTACACACGTACGCACCCCCCCACAGATATGCACACACGCACACGCACACACATGCAAACATGCATATGCACGCACGCACACACACACTTGCGGACAAACACATACACCCGCATGCACACGCCCACGCAAACGTGCACACGCACGTACGCACGCACACACAGATATGCACACACACACACACAAACGCAAACATGCACACACACACACATGCATGTACACACGTACGCACACACCCCCACAGATATGCACGCACACACACACATGCAAACATGCATATGCACGCACGCACGCACACACACTTGCGGACAAACACATACACC
This sequence comes from Lepidochelys kempii, assembly GCF_965140285.1. Lineage (NCBI taxonomy): Eukaryota > Metazoa > Chordata > Testudines > Cheloniidae > Lepidochelys > Lepidochelys kempii. The sequence goes on from NC_136404.1 coordinate 13,827,201, forward strand.
CGCATGCACACGCCCACGCAGACATGCACACACATATGTACACACGTACGCACAAACACAGATACACACGCACACACACAAACATGCACACACACACACGCACACATGCAGACCTACACCCGCATGCACACGCCCACGCAAACGTGCACACACACACATGTACACACGTACGCACACACACAAACACAGACATGCACACGCCCACACACGCCCACATGCAGACCTACACCCGCATGCACACGCCCACGCAGACATGCACACACATATGCCCGCGCGCACACACACACGAATGCAGACAAACACGCTCCCCCCTTCTATGCAGACACGTGCAGACACAGATCTACTCACACACGCGCGCACCCAGACCTTTAAAGGCCTCGCAGATTTATGAATGAGAGGAGCCGCCCCGCCCTCCGCCCGCTGCCATTGGCTGGGACGTCGCCGGGCAGCCCCCCCCCCCGGAGAAGCGGCGGCTCTGTCAATGGCAGGAGTCCCCGGGTCCGGCCGGCCCCGCGTGGCGTCTGCTCCTGCCGCGGCTGAGACCGGGACGCGGCCGGCGCCCGGGAGTCCCCGCTGCCGCCCGCTCTGAGCCTGACTCCAGCAGCGGCCGGGCAGGGAGCCAGGGCTGGGGGCACCCGCCCGCTCCTGCCTGCCCTGGCTGGGCTTCCCCAGGGGCTGCTGCCCGCTGACCCCTTCCTGGGGGTGGGGGTGGGGGTCCCCCCTGCCCTAGGAGCCCTGGGGGGAAGCTGGCACCGGGGATGCCCCCGGGGAGCTCTTGGCTGGGCTGGCGACGAGCCCCGCGCCTCCCGCCAGCCTGAGCCCGGGCACGTGCTGGAACCCGTCGTAGCGCATGGTCGCACCTGTCCCGCCTGCCGCCTGGACCTCCTGCCCCCGGGACTGCCATGGGGCGGCGGGGGCTGGCCCGCCCCTGCTCTCTCTGGCTCTGCCTGGCCCTCTCGCTGCTCGCCGGATCGGCCCACGGGGACCCGTCGGGGAGCAACCGCTCGGGGGCCACCAGCAGGCGCCCCCGCAGCTATAATCATCTGGAGGGCGACGTGCGCTGGAGGAGGCTGTACGGCGCCACCCACTTCTTCCTGTGCATCGACAGCAGTGGCAAGGTGCAAGGCACACGGTGGAAGGAAAGTCCTAACAGTGAGTCTGGAGGGCACTGGGGTGGGGGAGTCCCCAGGGGACATTAGAGGCCTGTGCCCCAGGTATCAGGGGCTAGTGGTTTGAGCACTGGCCTGGGAGCCAGGAACAGGTCCTTTCTCACCCCTGCTCTGCCTCTGGCTGCAACCCCGGGTGCATCACTTTGCCTCCTCGTGCCTCAGTTTCCCTGTCTGTGACATGGGAGACAAGACTTGGCGGGGAGGGCTTGGTTAATGTGTGTAAAGGGCTTTGAAGGTGGAAAGCTCTGTTATTAATGGTCCTATCCCCACCCCCCGGGCCCTGATCCTTCCTACCCTGTTGGTGGACCTGTTATTAATGGTCCTATCCCCACCCCCCGGGCCCTGATCCTTCCTACCCTGCTGGTGGACCCGGTCCTTTTGTCTGGCTGTTTGGAGCCCGGGTTCCCCCAGGTTCCCACTCCCATCACAAAGGAAAATAACAGGAAGAGAGTCACCATGAGGAGAGGTGCTTGCCCAGCGGGGTCATTACAAGCATGTTAACTCTCAGAGATGTACATAGGCCCTGGGGAGCATCCGTGTATATGGATGCCAGAGTGGAGAGGTGGTGTGCTGGATATGCTGCGGCAGGTGTTTTTTCTGAGGAATTTTTCGGGGATTACTTAGTGCTGTTTGGCCCACTGCTACAGGGAGAGAATGCCATCAAAGGCAGCGGGAGTTTTCATTGCATTGAGACCACCTGATCGAGCACGAACATAACCATAACACACTGAGCACTTCCCATCGCTCGATCACAAAGTGCTCCACAAAGGTGGGTAGGCGCCGTTATCCCCATTTTACAGGCGGAGAAACTGAGGCCCGAGCGGGGAAGCGACTTACCCAAGGACAGGCAGGATGGACCATGCGTCACGAAGAGAGCAGGGGTTTTCAAAGACGGGAAGCTCCGTTTAAAGCAGAGCTGGGAGAGTTTGGCTCTAGCTGCAGCCATGAACCATGGGGCCGGATCCAGGTTTCTATTCCAGTTCGGATTCAGGCTCATCTCTCACAGAAACTCAAGTAAGGCCTGGACTTTCAGAAGTGATTAGCAACAGCTTGAGCTGCTTCAGAGAAGCCTGATTTTCAGAAGGGACCCGAGCACCTGCTCTCTAAAGTAGCTTCAAGTTGGGTTCCCAAACTCACTGCATCACTTTTGAAAATCTTGCTGTAAGTATGCACTAGAAGATCTCCTGCAAGGCCACCGGAAATCTCCAATTCTCCCCGCATCCCAGCCCTGAGGCCCAGCCCCTGCAATCAACACCTGGCCTCATCAGGCCATCGGGACAGCAGCTTCTTGTCTGGTCGCTAATAATGCTCTTTTTGGTTGTACTTGGCACCTGCAGCAATTGTTTGCCCTGTGATTGAGTCACCTGTCCAGCTCCATGCAGCGACGAGCTCACACTAGATCACAGGGCCACTTGCCTGCTGCTAATGAGGGTCAGGATGGGCTTGTGACCTGGGACTCGGGGGATCTGGGTTCACTTGCCAGCTCTGACACTGACATCTTGTGCAGCCTTGGGTGAGGCACTTTAAAGCCCAGATCCTCAACGATATTTAGGCATCTAACTCCCATTGGTTTGAATGGGATCTGGGCTATATACCTCTGAGGACCTGGGCTTTAATCTTTTTGGCCCTCAGTTCCCCATCTGTAAAATGGGGATAATGATCCCTTTTCCCTGCCCTTTGGCTACACTATTGTAAATTCTTGGGCTCTTTTATTCTCTATATGTTATCAATAGGTGCCTGATCTTGGCCTCATTGGAAAACGGAAAATTGGAAAACGTCCAGTGGAGGGCAACAAAAGTGATTAGGGGTCTGGAACACATGACTTATGAGGAGAGGCTGAGGGAACTGGGATTGTTTAGTCTGCGGAAGAGAAGAATGAGGGGGGATTTGCTAGTTGCTTTCAACTACCTGAAAGGGGGTTCCAAAGAGGATGGATCTAGACTGTTCTCAGTGGTAGCAGATGACAGAACGAGGAGTAGTGGTCTCAAGTTGCAGTGTGGGAGGTTTAGGTTGGATATTAGGAAAAACTTTTTCACTAGGAGGGTGGTGAAACACTGGAATGCGTTACCTAGGGAGGTGGTGGAATCTCCTTCCTTTGAAGTTTTTAAGGTCAGGCTTGACAAAGCCCTGGCTGGGATGATTTAGTTGGGGATTGGTCCTGCTTTGGGCAGGGGTTGGACTAGATGACCTTCTGGATGTCCCTTCCAACCCCGATATTCTGTGATTCTATGATTCTTAGAGACGCTCTTGTAGTGTTAATACTTAGAAGAATCGCTCTTAAGATGAGTTGGGCTTGAACCAAATTTCTGTTGGAGCGGGAGGCTCAGAATCCAGGTCTGACTTTTTGCAGACTGAGGCATCCTCTAGTCTTAGCACCCCTCCGCTACATTAATCCTGGCCCACTCCAAGCCCGCTTCCCAGACGCCTGGAATTCTACCCAGCTCTCCCTGTGCAACAGACTGGCCCTGAAATGCAGCAAGGAACTTTGCGCATCTGCCTTTGCGTCAGTGCCCAGAACCGCATCCTAATTAACGTCAGGAGGCCTGGGCAGATGCATGGAGGCCTGTGTTTGTTACAGGAGGCCAGATATTGCTGTTATGATACCTTTGCATAGAGCCCGAGTACTTAATAGTCAAATACGAAGGTGAGGCCACTGTCCCAAATAGCGTGCAGCCTGACCAGATCGGACAGCATTATGGTATGACATCTCGAGTGCATTAAGGAAGGATCAGGGAAAATCACAGCAAGGGTATCAGGAGCATCCCATTGCCTGGCTGCTTTGCTACAGCAGGGTAACCTGCATCCCCCAGAGAGGAGGTGTGGGGAGGAGCCTGATGCTAGGAGACGGTAACAACAACACAAGATTAGGCCTTTCCCTGGGGCATGAGGCTGGCTCTTTGCCTTCTCCACCAGCCTCTAATCAGGAGGGCCACACCAGGCTGCTGGCAGGAGGAGGTGGCCAGTGGCCCCTGTATGCTGGAGGGTCTCAGTTCATCAGGGTTCAGCTGTAAATATTTTCACTGTGGAAGCAAAGTCCTGATTCAGTTCCACTCTCTCCCTGCTCTGCCGGTCCCCACCCCTCTCCCATGTCCTTGATAACAGCGCTGCAGCTCCTGGCCGGACTTGGCCCCCAAATGCGGCCACGGAGACAGGGATGGGAGGCTGATGGTATCTTGAAGAGAAAAGCTCTGGAGCCGGGAAAGCTGCCTGAGATCTGTGCACAATCTGAGGGGTTGACTCCTGCAGGAGTTGGATCCTGTCCTCGCTTGCATCCAGGCAGTTCCACTGACCCTAACGAGGGTGGAGTCTAGCCTAGCGTGGCTAGGTGATGACTAACATGGCCCAGATCGGCCAGGGTTACCCTTCCCTGTGAGTTTGATCCAGTTTATTATTGGTGTGACAGTAGCACCTACAGGCTCCGGCTGAAATCTGGACCCCATTGTGCTGGGAAGCGAACAGTCAGAGAGACTGTTCCCCCAGAAAGTTTACAATCATAAGAAACAAGACCGACAAAGGATGATCTCTATTGTACAGTTAGGGAAACTGAGGCACAGAGCGACGGGCCTGACTCCACACAGGGGCTCAGTGGCAGAGCCATGTCTTTCCTCTGAAGCTGATGGTTGCCAACACCAAGGGCCCAAGTGGGAGGATTGCGTCGCCCTTCGCTCCTGCCAAGCTCCCCAACAGGAGCCGAAGGCTTGGAAAGGAATAATGAAGGCAGAACAGGGACTCCATATCGGCCCTGGCTAACAGCACGGCCTGGGGTGATGTGGGGGGGCACGGACTTTGTGTGGACGCTGCCGCAACAGAAACATATGCTGTCCTGGAGCCTCCCACAGGGAACTTGGCCAGATCAGCTCCTCCTGGGAGCTCTGATTGCTGTGCAGCCCCCGCTGCTAAGCCTGAGACTGGCCAAGGTGGGATCTAGCCTTTTACTGGGGTGGCGATTTTATTGGGCTAGGGCACAGAGACACTATCGGGTTTGAACTCCCAGGACAGATCCAGCCGGGACTGAGAGCAGACCCGCTTGTGTTATTTTTAGAGTAGCAAACGTCCTTTGTTGTTAACAGCAGCAGTCGCAGAGGATCATTAAACCTGACTGGAGTCGCAGCCACCTAATTAGCTTCTCACCACCCAGGCTGTTTGCTCGGGGCTTTGCTCAGACCGTGCAAAAGGCGACCGGTCGGTTTCACTGGTTTCTAGCCAGCGCCAGGTCCTGGCTCCTGGGTACGAGTGCAACCCTGCGACAGGTGGGTGGCAAATGCCACAGAGGAAGAGGTAAATTTCCCTTCTCCCTGGGAAAGGATCTGACCCCTCCCGTTTTAGACAGAAGCCAACCAATAACCGAGGGGCTTAAGAGAAATTTTCCCATAAGTGCCTGCTGCAGCGTTTCACGCACCTTCCTCTGAAGTAGCTGGTGCTGGGGCCTGTTGGAGACGGGGTGATGGGCTCTTAGTCTGATCTAGCAGTTTCTGTGCTCCCATTGATCCCAGGCTTCGCCAGCACTGGTCTTTGTAAAACACCACTTTCATCCTGACCGTGTCCTTTTAATGGCCGCGATGAGCCAAAATTAGAGACTGGGGACGGTGTGCTGTATGCAAAACAGGGACAGAGAAAGTTGCTTAATGGAGCCCAGTTTTGCTCATGCTAAGAGATGAAGTGGTGCCCAGCTGAGTGTGAAAATCTAAGGGAGATGTTTTCACAAAAGAGAGAGGCTGGGGTCTTACTCGGGAGATGCCCCATCCTGGCTCCCCTCCACACACAAAACTCTAGGGCTGTGGTGCTTTAAACCTGGGTTACCTGGCCCATCCTGTCCTGAATGCTGGGTTCACCCAGCTGGTAACCCACCCTCTTTGCAGGGAGGATGTGGGCTTGCACCACTCGAATGCTTCCTGTCCTCCAATGCCTTTCCACAATCCCCCCTGGGTGCCTGGAAAGACAGACAAATCCTCCCACAAGTCACTGGGGGGGGGTGGAAATCAGAGAGCAGCTAGGCTGATTGCAGCACGGGATATGCCCCAGGAGCCCAAGCACCAGCCCACGAGGAGTGCTGCGCCAGCAAGGGGCGTGGCTTTGCAGCACTGTGACCGCTCACCCCTGGGCTGAGCTAACCCAGACTCAGCTGCTGATCCCCCTGCGTTGCTCCCACTGTCCTGGGAGCTGCCCACTGCAGCAAAGCCCGGGGCACGTGCCCCAGCGGCTGGGTTTGGAACGGAAAGTCCCACCGGAGGTTTTATCCTCTGCTTCCGGGGGTGCTGGGGGAGAGGAGAGGGAGAACAGAATGGGCCTCCTCAATGGGTCCTGGGCCTGCTCCCTTGCCATCAGTAGGAGCCTGTCCACAGGCTGCCATGGGTGCTGGAGCAAGCCCTGCGTCGGCAGTTGGTGGGCTTGCGTCGGGTCCGTTCGCCTGCAGCTACGTCAGGACGCTGTGGCACAAAGCAAAGTAAGGCGCCTGCTGGCTGCTTCCAGAGCGAGAGAGACTAATCTCTGTCCTTGCCAGCAGGGGGTGCTGCGGGAAACAATCTGCCCTGGTCGCCAGGGCCAGAGGATGTGGCCAGAACCCCCTTGGCATATAAATCTATGGCAGCTTCTCCCCAGCTCCAGAAATGAGCCTGCCCCTCTCTCCAACTCCTTTGTAACAGCCGCTGCAGCCACCCCAACTGGGACCATGTTGAATGGTCCTTTCATGTAAAATAATTTGGCCTAAATTGTTATCTGTCCATCCATCCATCTGTGGAGCCCAACATGCATGCATCTGTCTGTCTGTCTGCCTCCTATGGGGTCTGGAGCCTTCTCCCTTGCTCAAAGTTCCTGCCAGTTTCCCACCCACCTCCTTTACCCTGACCAAGGACAGCTCCTGCCACTTCTCCCGTCCTCATTTGCTCGGTCGCCCCTGGGAGCTCTTCCCTCTCTCTGGAGAGTAAGAGCACATCCTCTGCCTTCCCCCCATGTGGGGCCTGGGGCAATGGGGGAGAATTCTGGCTTGCTGGTGCTGGCCCATCAGAACAACAGAGATTGATTGCAAATACACCAGTGGACTGAGCTGGGGAGCACTGAGTGGGTATCTAGACCCACTCCCCCCGCTCCCCCAAGCCTCTGCAAGGGGTGCAGGATGCCAGGTGCCTTCCAATTCCCGGCCAGCTTCCCCATCCGTGAAGTGCAATCGGAAACAATAAAGAGCCAGGTGACCTTTGATCCTCAGAGGCTGCCAGGCTTCCTCTGAGCTGGCCTCGTTAATGAAAGACTTCCTGCCTTGTGATCACGCACAGCCGCTCGCCTGCCCCTGGTGGTCCTGCTCTGGCCCTATTTACGAGGGATGTTTGAGGCATGAACCAGACCAGATTTGGCTGGAAACTCCAGGTCTAGGACAGCAGGTCAGGCGGCAGCTGCGAAAATGCACCTGGCTCCCTGACTCAACCCTGGGCTCTCTCTTGGTGTCCTTTAAGCCGCTGCACGCGTGGCTCCGTCCGTGCATCATGCGGCACCCCCTGCAGGGTCACTGCAGTCTGCACCTGCCCCTTGCACCTCCCCTGTGTTTAGACGGCAGACTCTTTGGGGCAGGACCAATCGACCAGTGCCTGAGTAGAAGGGTGGACTCGCTGCAGGTGGGCCCCCTTGTGGCGGGGCAGGGCTAGCAGGCTTTGTTCGAATGCTCCTGCCGAAGGTTGCTCCAGCCCTGCAAGGGTCAACTCTTCGGCCAGGTCGTAGTTTGTTTCCACGCCTTCCGGGGTAAGAGAAAATCCAACACAGCAAATGTCCAATGTTGTTATGACAGGTTTGCAACCCACGACTCTGGGCCCCGTGGTCCGTACTCACCCTTGTCCTGGGGTATTCAAAAGTCCTGATCCCCTTGTCTCTGCAGGTTTTTTCTCCACCACCTTCCCTGGTGGCTGGTAGAGGAGCCCAGGCCCCTTCTCTCCTGTAGGTTCCAGCCCAGGAAGCCTGTAGGGAACAGCCTGGGTCTGTCTATTCAGACTCATCCCTGCTGCTTCCCATAGGCGTCTTCCTACCCTGGGCTGGCAGTAGGCCTTTCCCCACAGCCCCCTCCTGGGACCACCGGGCAGCTGTATTTCCCTCCGGCGCTCCAAGGTTTCAGCCCTCACCCTTCCTTCAGGGCTGTACGCCCCAGCATTCTTCCCTAGCACTCACCCACAAATCCCCAAACCACAGATACAATCTTAAGCCCCTTCTGCCCTTCCCAGTCTCCTGCACTGCTCTGCGCCTTCTTGCTTCCTCTCTCCTGGGTCTCCCGCAGCTGAGGTTCACCTGATTCCTTTCTAGGTGGCCTTGCTTAATTAACCCCCTCCAGGTGCCAGCAGGTAGGCTGATTGAGTGCTGAAGCTCCCACAACCCCTCTCAATGCCGGTGTGGGGCATATACCCCCATCCAGCCTGGTGCAATGGGGCTCTGATCCCTCGCTCCTCCAGTGATACAAAGAACAAGCGGGACGCTGTGCTGAAAACCCCACCTGCCCCAAAGAAAAGAGGGTCTGTCAGTGTCACTGAGTGGATTTCACACTCTCTCCTCCCAGGGCCACAGCCACTAAGGGGGATGCTTCTGTAGCTCCTGGTAGGAGTGTGTTTGTCCCCCTCTAGTGGCAAATCCACAAAAGAGGGTAAGAGCCTGGGGGAGTTACTCCTTTCGCTCAAGCATTAGAGGTGTGGTGGTGCTAAGGAGGGCAGGCCTCCAGCACGGTACGTGGGGGAAGGAGACACCCTCCTAGGGAACCACTACTGTGGAGAATGGACACAGAGACTGGAGATCCCGCCCCAGAACTGGGTTTAATAGGAGAGCTGGGATTTCCCAAGAGTGTAGCATAGTAATAGAAGTGGTAGCATGGTCTAGAAGTCTGAGCAACCACCTGCGGGCCAGGAGCTCCTGACCTGAGGGCCTGGCTCTGCTGCTGACTTGCTGTGTCAGCTTGGGTGACTCACAGCCCCTTTGTGCCTCAGTTTCCCCAGTTGCAAAATGGGACTGAAAATACTTACCTCACTCCCCAGGGCGTTGTGAGAACTAGCCCTTTGCAAAATGCTGCAAGATCCTCGGGCCCCCGACAAAGGCAACATGAACTCTCCTCACACGACTGTGCGAGGGGGTGGTGCTAAGGACCCTGAGTAAGGCTGGCTGCGGCGCATCGGTGAGGGCAGTGCAGCTTGCCAGTGCCAGCATTGGGGGCGGTGAAGGAGTCAGCAGCACACGGGCGGAGCCGTGTGTCCGTGCGGAGGCTCGCTACCCCCAGGGTCTTGGCCAGAGCAGGAGCTACGGGAATCTGGAGATGGAGTTTCCTGAAACTGTGCTGGGTGTTTCCATTGTAAACCCTGCCTTGTCTAGCCACATGCCTTTTGCATTAGTGTCTCAGCTAGGAGATCTGCCAGCCACTCACCCACCTCTGGCCAAGCACAGAGCCAGAGCCCAGGTTAGTTGTGTATTACAACTGCACCCCTTTTCTCCTCATGTACTCCCCCACCCCCACCTACTCAGACACCCGCTAACAATCCACGGGACATAAATCCCCCCCCAGCCCTGTCCACACACACACACCCCCCCCACTCATCCATCTGCATTCCCTCCACTTGCACTCACATCCACCCACATTCCCATGTGCACACACCCTCTGCCACCCCCATTCTCACATCTCCTCCTCTCGTTCAAACACACCCCCGGCCTTGCACTGAGCCCCCCACCTTCCCTTTCGTATACACACGTCCTCCACCCCTATTCTCACAAGTACGCAGGCCTGCACACCCCTCCATCCATTCACACCGACACACTGCACCTTTGCCTCCCTGTCGGGCAATGCATGAAATGTGGACACGTGCAAGCTACGTGCGTGGCACGTACATCTCCACTGCATACGTAGCACAACGTGTACAGGGGCAGGGTACATGTGTAATGCATGTCACATATTATTGTATATGGGCAGAGCATCTGTACGGGATTTGTTTATGCAGGTAACGTGTAGCATGTACATATGCAAAGCATGTACCCATGCACACGTATACACGCTGCAAATACACCCAACCCCTCTTTGCCCAAGGCTGCGTCCTCTCTCTCTCCCTCCTTGGAAGGTGGGTCAGCGATTTGCAGGCTGACATGAGGAAGTCATCCTGGGCCTGGTCAGTCACCGAGGACGTGGCTCACGCAGCTAGGACACGGCCGGAGTTTCCTAAGAGGAAGGGAAAAGCAGCAGTTTGGAAAAAACCGAAGCCAGCGACACTGGGGAGCGGGGAAGAATTGCAGTTTTACCACTTTAATCCCTTCAGTTCCTCTTTCTTCATGTTTTTTCCCCCCCTGCCACTCAGCGAAAGCAGCCAGGAACTAGGGCCAGGCTCTCTGCTCCCCTTAGCCTGCAGGGCCTGTTCTTCACAGACCCCAAAGGCACCGGGAGCTGACGAAGGACCCCTGGGAGGGCGCTGAGGTGAAAGAGCCCGGGATGATCTAAACAGCGGGGTCCGTACCTGAAGATCAGGAACCACGTTTCGACTAAACACACAACACAGCTGCTAATTAGGAGGAAATAAATCAGGGGTCAGCGCTGGTCAAAGACTGACCATTTATTCCAGCCACGTGGAGGTTTTGCTTAGATCCCTTGCGCCTGGCTCTAGGGAAGCAGCTGGTCCCAAGGGAGAGGGGAAAATAAATCACACAACAAATCTGGACTTTTCCCTGCAGGGAAATCCGTCCCCAACTTTCATCTCCTTGACAGCGTGAAAGGACGGCTGTGGCTGCGGCTAATGCAGCTAGGGACAAGCTGAGATGCTTTTGTTCTTTGCTCTTCCTCAGAAAAGGCAGGCCTGATCTCACGGGCCGTGCAGCTCGTGATCAAAGTGCTGGCCTGTTTTTCAAGGTGGAGATCAAAGAACATAGCAAGGGGACAAAAATCCCAATTCCACAGCCAGCGCCTGATGGGAACCATGCTTTTCCTTTCGTACAGCACCTTTCATCCCAGGATCTCCCAGCACAAGTTGCTGGGCTGGTAGAGAAGGAGAGGGGAATTCCCTCCCCTCTAAGGCCTATTGGGTGCAGTTCTCTGGCTTGTGTCATGCAGAAAGTCAGACGATGAGCATAAATTATAGGGCCCGAACAGACTGTTAAATCTCATCCCAGGGATTTTTCTTGGCTGACCACATGAGGCACCAAGAACACTATCCACCCCGCGTCACACAGCGAGTCCCAACTCCTCCTCTGCGGTACCAGACTGCATGCGTTCCTACGCTCACAGCACCTCTTGTGACTCAGTTGTGCTAGGCCCTTGGGAAAGGTCTACCTGAACCTCCAGCTTTCCTCGTCCCTCCTTAGTTTTGCTCATGGTGGTGAGACACTTCCCAGATCCCTGTGACAAATGGCAGTTGTGGGTCTCCTGGATTTTGTCCAGGCAGTTCTTGTGCTGGAACATGACGCCTGATGTTAGCAGACCAGATATTCGAAAGGACCAGCAGCAACTCGGTGTTTGTTTGGTCTCGTAATCCTGGTTATTCTCATTGTTTGATTCAATTGGACATCAACTAGCTTGGTGGGGGAAGAGCTTAACCACCCTGGAGCACAGCAGAGAGCTAACACCGAGCTGAACAGTGTGTGCACGCATTTGCCCCCCCCAGGTTGAGCTGGGAAGCTTATTTGGGGGTCATTTTTGCTCATAATCTTCTCAGCTATGTGGGTGAGGCATTCTTTGGAGGTAAGCATACAAGCTAGGAGTTACTCCTCAATATACGGCTAGCGGGTCCCATGCCCGTTGTTTTCCACTCAAGATGACGTGGAGCTCTTGCGAAGCATTGGTGTGACACAGATGGAAGTATGACCACACAGTCTTTGACACCCGGGTCTGTAGACTCCACTTCTTGCAAGAGTCCGATGCTACCACGCCTTAGTTCAGGTTGTCCCCAATCTTTTGGAAGTCTGTCTCTTGAACCGAGGCAGATGTCATCTGCATACCTGAATGGCCTTGAGGGGGGGGGCAGATCATTTATCAATATGTTGGGGGCAAGAGCAGATCCCTGGAAGAGTCCATTCTTCTGGATCCTCCGTGTGCTCAGTTTACTGCCTAACATCACCTGGAATGGTCTGTTTCAAAGCATCCTGTTGGGCTTAAGGGGCATCTCGTCCCATTCCCGGCTCTCGAGGGCAACTGGAATTTGTCTCCTTGGTTGCGAGCATTTTACAGAAAGAAAAAACACTGATACAAACGGTGTTTTATTGAAGCAATAAACATTCCTGTTGAGCTCTGGTCAATCTCAGCAGATAACTCCAGGACGGAGCAAAGCTGCTCCTGGCACCTGAGAACCAGGCCAACCCCTAGTCCCCACTGGAAGCCAGGAAAGAGTGGCAAGGTTGGGAGAAACTTCTACCTGACCAGCCAACCCTTAACAGTTTGTACTGAGGACAGTCCGATCTCTTTCTAGCCTGTTCTCACTTCTTTAGGAGTCAAACTGGACTGTAGTCGAACACACTGTTCCCATGCAGAATGCAAAGGAAAGATCAGCTCCCGCACGGCCATTGATTCAGAAGCTAGCAGGAACCTTCTGCAGACCTTGGTCCTGGCGCTGATGTTCGCTCCAGCAGAATATGGTGGAGCAGTTTAGAGCAGAAGGCAGCATCCGCATCTGGTTGATGTGGAACTGAACGCAGTGACACATACCATTTGCAGTTGCCTTCGCCACACATTAATATTTAATTTGTATCTACTGGCACACAGAGCTCCCCCAAAACTTAGACAAGGCGCCATCCTTTTGTAGCAGCCATTCACATTCATGCCCCGTGCCAATCCCAGATGGATCATGGCACATCAGGGCTGACAACTGTGTCCTCGGAGAGTGGCAGCAATTCTGGGATCGAGAGACTGGCATGCTGATGAATTTCAGTAGTCCTAATTTACCTGCTTGCAACTTGGGATGCAGATCCTAGACTAGGCTCCACAGGCTGCTGACTGCATGGGCCAGAGCAGCTACCACAATGCAGAAAGGTGACTTAGTCCAATCTTCCCCGTGGGAGGGTGGGGCAGTGAGGCAGAGAGTTCCACATGTGGGGCAGGAGTGCACGTTTAGAAGATTGGGGGGGGGGGGACTGCAACACCTTGGTGCCCTCGATGATGCAGCCATTAGAGGGCCAAACAGTCAACTTGTGGCACGTACAAAAGAAGAAATCACCACCACTCTGTGCCTCAGTTTCCCTATTTGTACAAGAGGGATAATGATGCAGACCTCCTCTGTAAAGCACTTTGAGATCTACTGACAAAAGAGCTCCATCTAACCACTAGGTATTAGCAACATAAAAACAAATCACTCTAAGGACTTTGTCTGCATTCAGGAGAGCTGGCAGCAGTCTGAGTAGCTGGCTCCTAAGCACAGACAAGGGCAGGAACTGTTTGCACTGATTAGCTCAGTCAACATCCACACATGCTTGTTATCAGGACAGACACCAACTAGTCTGGTGAGCTACATTAGTTTTCTTTCAGAGTAGCAGCCATGTTAGTCTGTATTCGCAGCAAGAAAAGGAGGACTTGTGGCACCTTAGAGACTCACCAATTTATTTGAGCATAAGCTTTCGTGAGCTACAGCTCACTTCATCGGATGCATCAGTTTTCTTTGTGCATTCCAGGGCATTCGGTGTTGTCTGAGCTCCTGGGGATAGAGGCTTTGGGACAGATCTGCAGGTGGCATAAAGTCACTGTAGATCTATTGAGGTCAATGGAGTTTTTCTGCTTCACACCAGCTGAGGATCATCTCTTGAGCTGAATCGAAGTGAAAAGTCAAAATTTCCTAATTTATCACACAATGAAAATTCCTCGATTTCATTTCCAAAACATCGAAACGACACAATACGGAGATATTTTGACTTTAGTTCATTTTGTGCTATATTAAAAGTCTAAATATTTTGACTTTGGTCTGTATTCTAAATTATACTGTAAAAGTTGAAACAATAAAGTCAAAACAAATCGCTTTGATAATTTCCTGTCCAGTGTCGGCAACATCGATACGTTTTGCCAGTTCCGTGAAGTCCGCATTTTCTGACGGAAAACGGGCATTGGAAAATTTGCAAGCAGTTCTACTGAACACGCAGTCAGCACTCTACAGATAAGGCTGGGCAACCCAAGGAAACTGGATTTCTCTCCCTTAGTGCATATGGCGCAGCTCTGTGCTATGGGCTGGATCAGCTTGGAAGGATGAAGGCCCCAGAGCGGAGCTCTGCAAACCCAGTCTTCCTTTCCAGCTCTGAATCAAAGGGTCTTTTTGTTTTGTATTGTGGCAGGAAGGAGAAACCTCTCCAGGCTTGGAGGAACTGAAAGATCTCTCTACTGTGTGCTTTGGGCAGGGGACTCTCCTTTTTACACCTAGTGCAGTGTGGCCCCAGGCTATCACAAGACAAATAATGAATACTACTAAACAACATATCACACAAGCATCTTGTCGAGCTCTGAAGCAGTCTAGGGCTTACCTTGGACTTATTTCTGATCTTACACTGCTGAAAATCGGGAGTCACTCCATTGATCTCCACGGACTGACTCCAGATTTTCACTAGAAGAACCAAGATCAGCGTTTGGCCAAAGAGCTCCTCGGTGAAATTGCATCATCTGTCCCCATTGCATTCAGCCCAAAAATCCCAGCGTGGCCAAAGCCTTGGCTTAGATTGAAGCTATTTGGAACACGGGCTCTCTTCACAGGGTGTACGGACGCCTAGCGGAGTGGTGCGCTGATCTCTGATTGGGAGCTCTTGGTGCTCCTGCAACGCAACCAATAATTGGGAGGCCGTGTTGCCCAGTGCCCAGCACACTGGATTGGGAGTCAGGAGACCTGGGTTCTAGTCTCACCCCTGACCTGCTGTGTGACCCTGCCAGTCACTGCCGCGCGCAGTGCCTCAGTTTCACCTCCCACCTGTTGTCTATTTAGATGGTAAGCGCTTTGGCCATGCACTGCTGGTTATCCCGCCATCCCGCCTTAAAGCTCTCCTCGGCCAGGGGATTTCAATGCAGCAATTTGTAACTCAGTCACTCACTGGTTCACTTTCCAGCCTCCAGTCGCTCCCCTGTCCAGTGACACATTAACGCTCTCAAGGGGCAAGGAAATATCTTTTATCAGACCAGCTTCTGTTGGGGAGAGACACAAGCTTCACTGCATAATGCAATGCCTTGTTAGTCACGTGACAGCAGCTGTCTGGCTCTCAGCTTTCGGGCTGCTGGGGATGGTTTGAGTCTTTAACGATGGGAGGCATTCAATTAACTCAAGCCTCCTGGGGACCATTACTGGGAAATCAGAGGTCAGGCAAGCTGGGCTAACACCTGCATTGTACATGCGGGCAGGGTGCGAAGGGAGCGGTAGGAACATGTTTTGCTACCGGCAGCCTCATTGACAAAGGTCCAGCTAGAACCCTCCACACAAGGGTGCCCTCGACAAATTCCAGCCTAGCCGCCTGCACGCTGCCTCCCTTGAAAAGTTTGAATTGGATGAAAGGCTTCTTGGGTATTGAGTGGTATTGCTGTAATAAGCTGCTAAACAGCTGCCACCTTCCACCCCAGAGGTGGCTGCATTTCAGTAGCAGGCAATGCGATGGCTTCCATCAGCACTCGTACAAAACAGTGCTTTGCTGGCTAACGAAATGAAGCGCCTTGGCCCTGCGCCATGGCAGCCCAGCTGTTCTTCACGCCCGCTTGCGGCACGGGTACACTCTCCCAATTCAGTGCCCTGAATTCTCTGTCCCGTCCCCCCCCCAGGCATCCTGGAGATCCGGTCGGTGCGAGTGGGTGTCGTAGCCATCAAATCCGTGCACACGGGCTTCTACCTGGCCATGAACAAGAAGGGGAAAGTATACGGGTCGGTAGGTAGCAAGCTGTTTCCCCTCCTCCTCGGATGATGCTCTGTGGGGAGTGCGGCTCGTGGCTTCGTTCTGGACCAGGGATCAGACTGGTCGGCTGGAGAATTTGGGATAGAAGCTAGCAGGACCCTGCTCGGCCCAGCCTGGCATTCAGGATATTGTGCCCGATGCTGCCAAGAGAGGGGTTGGGTAGCTGCTTAGAGACAGGCAGCCTGCTGGAAGGAAGCCCTCACTGCTGGGGGGCCTGTAGCACATCGCTAGGAGAAGAATCCAGGAGTCTTGCCTCCTGGCCGCTTACTCGGTTAGACCCCACTCCCTTCCTGGAGCACGAGCTCCCCGACTCCTAGTCCCCTCCTATAACCTCTGAACTTCATTCCCGGTCAGAAGCTGGGGCTATAACCCCAGACTCCTGGGGTTCCTTGCTCCAGCCCCCCCGTCAGAGGGCACCCCCCCAGCCGCACCGTACTCACGGTCCTGTTTGTCTCCCCAGAAGGAGTATAACCCCAACTGCAAGTTCAAAGAGCGCATCGAGGAGAACGGCTACAACACCTACGCCTCACTACACTGGCGCCATGGGGACCACCACATGTTCCTGGCCCTCAACGGCCAGGGCAAGCCCAGGCAGGGGGGCAAGACGCAGCGTCAACACCTCTCCACTCACTTCCTGCCCATGCTCGTCTCCTGAGACGCCCGCGGCCGCCCTGGACCGAGTCGGGCTGGGGTTTGTATGTTTTTTTTTAAAAGGACTTTTTTGTGCTATTTATTATTTTTTGTAACGAAAAAGGAGATGGGCTCTCCCCCTGCCCTCCAGCATGGGGAGCAGCGAAGGATTTAAAACCACTGCTTTGGACCTGCTCTCCAGCAAGCAGTGCCAAACCAGAGCCAGGACGCTGGCTCCCCCTTGAATAGAACTGGCTCCCCGTGGACCAGGAAGTGGAATGATCCTGCTGTGTCACCCTGAGCGCTGGCAGCTCCCCCGTCCCCCCGCAGCAGGCCCCAAGATCTCTGGGCATAATGCTCCAACTATTGTTCCCTCAAAAGGAGGACCACAGATGGCGTGAGGCTGAGCTACCCAAGTGGGAACAGCCAGACACTTTGGGGTTGTTTTTGTTAAACTATGTATCAATGCACGTGTATACAGTGTATGTCTATAAGCGTCCAGGCAAATTAAAGCACTCTTCCATATTTTTACAGTAGCCACAGGGCTGTGTCATTGCTGGAGGACGAGCGGTAAAATCTCTGTAGTTTTGCTCTTTGGGGTTCTCTGTGCTGCATCCGCTTGGCTTTCCAAAAGCTGAAATCACTGGTCTACAACTTGTGCCTTTGCGAGACAGAGTGGACGGCGGCCAGCTCTGGAACATGGCAGCTAGAGGGGCCCATTCTTGAAAGGGCACGCACAGCAGTGATTGCCTTCGATACCTTGGTGAAGGTGTCAAATGCTGTGTGTGTGAAGTATTAGCTAGGTACAGCATCAAGACGGGTGATGGAATTTGTCCTGAAGAGCAAAGTTAAGGGGAGGTGCGTGCGCGTGTGTGCGATGAAATGAAACAGGGCGCGGCTGGTTTGAAAAGAACCAGCGACTCCTGCTTTTCCAAGTCCTTGTCTTGTGTCCCTTTCCCCCACCACCAAAGGGCCGAGAGGGCTTTAAAGCAGCAGAGCTGTCTGCCCTGCATTGCTCGTTCACAGCCCCATGAAGGACGCCCCGTGGCCAGCGTAGAGCCTGGCGGGTCAGATTGACAGCCCACAGCTCAAAGAAGGGCACAGGCCCAAATGGGCATGAGCTCACTTTGCCCTAGGACATTGGATCCTGATGCAGCCCAGTAAAGGGATCAAGGCAATGGGGCCTTTTGACCCTCTATAGGGCGGCTCTGACTCATCGCCGAGATCCTCAGGATTCATGACCACCACTGGGCATCCTCAGTAAGGACCTAACTAGGTCAGCACTGAGCACGGCCAGATTTGGTCCAGATGATGAGCTGGTCCCAGCTGTCAGAGTAGGGTAGAAGGGGAAAGAAGCAGGATAAACAGATGTGACCTCCCGCTGGTCCCATTAATATGGGTACCACCTCCCCCATCCACAGGCAATGAGCCAAGAGAAAGTGAAAGCCATGGCTCCATTTAAGCTCTTGTCAAACAGCAGGAGACATCCTCAGGGAAGGGTCCTCAGGAGACTGAAGTAGCCAGAGAGACTGGGCAGAGATAAGATAGGGAGTGAGTTCAGGGTCCGCTCACAGCCAAACACATCCCAGGAGGCCAGGGCAAGGCAGGGCCCCAGATACAAGAACAGCCCCACGAGCTCATCAATGGTACTCCAGGGCCATCTCACTTCATAGCACTGATAACATTCCCAGAACCCGCTTGGATTTCATACTCCTCGCTGTTTTCTCCACAGATAAGGACAATCAGAGGGAAGCAAAGGGCTCCCACGTGCTGAGAGGACTGTGCTCTTGGCCTGTGTTCACCAGGTTACAGCCCAGCCTGCAATCCCTGCCGCAATGAAAGCAAGACACCCGTGCTTCCTTCTACGCATCACTGCGCTAGGAGTCACCCTGCTGCTACCATCTGTATTTGGGAGGAAGTTCCCTTCTCTGGACATCAGCAGCACGAACTGGGGCAGTGACTGGATTTCCTAACTGTCGCCACCCCCCAGACCAAGCTCTGCCGGAAGAGAAACTTCTCACCCAAGGCCTCCGTGCCAGAGCAGCAGCAGACTCTGCCCATCCGGTTGGGCTGTCTGGTTAGGCCCAGGGGAAGCCAACAAGGTAGGTCTGAAGCCAGGTGGAGAAAGGCAACGATGGGTTCCAATTGCTAGGAAGCAGCGGTTCAAAGTCGCTCTCTGTGTGCATGCCCTTGTAACTGCGAATGGCGCGTGGGTGCCACCACTAATGGACGAGCTCAGCTCTGTTACTACTCTCCAGCAGGAGCCTGCCCCCTGTGGAGTCCAGCATGCTCCCGTTCATAAGGCCACCCAATCACTTGGGAGTCTCAGCATCTTCAGCATGAGGAAAACATGTTGCTTATGCGCCCAGCATTACAGAACTACTTGGAAGGTGGGCTGCAGACCGGTGGACTCCAGCTGTGACCATGTTGAGGCAAGGAACTGTGATTCAACAGCCCTGTCAGGGATCATAATCTGTGATACAGGAACATTGACATGGCCCATCTGGGATCAGGACCAAATGGTGCTAGGTGCTGTACATTGAGTGCGAGCTCTTTGGGAAAGGGATGCCAATCTAGAGAGAGGACAAAGGAGGGGAAACTGAGGCACAGAGTGAGGAGAGTGACTTGCCGAAGGGCACACAGGGGTCAGTTGCTGAGCCAGGAGTAGAACCCAGATCTCCTGACTCCCAGGTCAGAGCCAGTACACCACACCGCTGCTCCAGCCTGACCAAGGAATTCCTATCTTAGGTGTATAGTACACAGGCTCCCCTCTGATCTCGGGAGGCACAGGGCCTCTCTCAGATGCAGCAGAGAGACTTGCTCCTTTGTGCTGGTACACGAACTGGCCTATCTTCATTTTACTGCTGCCAGCCTCTCACACCGGGGCATGGGGCTGTGCCCAGGACATCAAAGGCTCCATTGTGGAATCAAGTAACTGCAGCTGCCTGATCCTAATCACTGTGCTTCCCCTCCTGGTGCAGGAAGAGGAGGAGGGAAAACCCCTTGCTATTTAGTAGGAATCCAAGTCAAGCTCCACAGAGTAGCCCAGTTTCTCAGTAACTAAATGAGGCTAGTGGACTCAAGCCACCCCATCAGACTGGGACAACAGCTTCCCTACTACAGCAGCATCCTCTTACAGAGCAGGAAAGGTCACCTGTGATCCCATGCGGAGCACAGGGCTCCTGATCTCACCCACTAAGAGACAGTTCAGGAGATCTCAGCTGCAGGAGAAATCTATTTGCCCCCACCTCCCATCTCAGGGATTAATGCTGGAGCGCGGTTCTGGTCAGAAAAGCACACGCAAGGCTTCCCTCTCCATGAAACCCAGAGCAACACAGCGCGGGATGGAAGCTTTAGATTTTATTAGTTGGTTACATCCCCTAGTCATGGGCATTTATGTTGCCCAGCAGGGACCCCAGCCCCCAACCAAAAACAATTCCAGGAAGTGCCTCATTTTGCACCTCAACCAGTTCAAGGCATGCAGGTGTGCTGGTTTGAGCTACTTCTATAGCCCCCTTACTGAGCACTCAAGAGTAATCTGACCTCCATCCACCTAAGGCATCACCTCCCAACACCCCTCTGAGGTAGGACAGTGCTATTATCTCCAGCTTACAGAGGCTGGGAGATCAAGGCCCAGATCCCAAACCTTTAAGGCTCTGAGCCCAAATGACTTGCCCAAGGTGTGTGGCACAGCAGGGAATCGAACCCTGGTATCCAGAATCTAAGTCTCTTACTTTAGCCAGAGTCATCCTTCATGTGTCTGAAGGCAGCTCGGTCCTTAAAGGGGCACAGGCTACAGCGCTGACTCCAGTTTCCTTTGAAGGAAACAACTGGGTGAATGTAGCGATCTTGACGATGGCTGGAACCAGACATAGCACAAGCACGGCAGCGTCCCACACAGGGCTCTGGCAGTGCACGGTTCTGCAACACCCTTGCTGAGCCAGATTCTGGGAATCAAAACTGCACAGTCATTTGGTAACATCAGATGTGCACGGTGACTGGAGCGGAAACCGCCAGACTTGTTTGCTTTGTCACCAAACCAGATTTAGAACAGGTCTGTGCTCAGGGGAAAAGCTCATGCATTAACCCCATGGTGCCTTCTGCTAAAGGGAATCAGGTCTCACACCACCACCGTTAGCCACAAGGGGCTGAGGTTCAACAGCTGGCGAGGAAACTCTTGGAAGCCTTCTGGCAGTTTGAGAGACTGTGTGTTTTAGAAACATGAATGAATTAAGCCACCCTATGTGGAGTGGATTGTTTTACAAGTGGGAAGACACAGCAAAGGTGTTCAAGGTCTCAGTCGATGGCAGAGTTGGGTATAGAACCTACCTCTGTCTCCCAGACCTGTGTTTTAATGATGAGATAAATGCTTTCTTCTGTCCATCCTGGGTCTAAACCCACTCATCCTCAGAAGCAAGATCAATGAGCTGAGAGAGCTGGCCCTCAAGCAAGGCAGCCCTGGTGACAAAATTCCAGCCTCACCCTCCAGCTCAGGACGTTCCAAACAAGCCACCGACCCTGATGCAACGTCTCGAAGATACCAGCCTTTTGAAAGATCAAAGGAACTTTGACACTTGTCCACTTGGTGAGCATGACAGGAGAAACATTCCAGCACTGCTGCTCAGGTGTAGTAGCTCCCCTGGGCTTCGCTGGATTAGACCCTGCTGTGAATCCCAGACACGCTTTCGGTGGCCATGCGCTGCACTCACAGTTGGGCTTTTTCTCCCAACGTTTTAGCAGCTCCATCCTCTAGCAAAATGGTCTAGTTTTCCTTCCGAAACCGTTTAAGAAGAGGTGCTAGACAAACCTTAAGATCCATCCAAGGGAGGATGGATCTTAAGACACAGACCTGTGCTTAAGGGTTTCCTTAGACTTCCAGCAGCCTCAACAGCACAGCTGAACTAGGATGGACCAATGCCCTGCACATGACAGAACATAAAGAACTGGAGGGAACGAATATCCTTCTGGACAGATTTTCAGCACTGATTTTCTTAAGGACTCAGCAGCATCCCCACTGAGAACATCTGACCACTTGCCGAGGTGGGAGCAGAACTCTTTGGAAAACCTCATCCTTAACGGGAAGGGGTTATGCTGCCATGATTTAACTCTCTGGGAGACATAGGGTTCCCACTCCTGATCTGAGGCTTTGGGTACTACCACAACCATCACCGCTGTGTGTTTAAAACAGCCCCTGGGTTTTCATGGCACTGGTCCCTCCTTTATGTCAGTAACAACCTCGAAGTTGCGCATTCTCCACAAAGCAGGGCTAGAACCATCTTGCCCCAATGCATCTTTAACAAATCTATAAAAGCCAACACATGGTGCACAAGGCACCTCTGCGAGCATCTCAAGACAGATGCCGTTGAAAGTTGTGGAGGTGTTGGCATGACCCTCTAAAGGGGATACCCGGAATACCATACCTCCCTTCCCACCCGGAGCTGTCAAGCTAACATGAAAACAGGGCAAAAGATTTTCAACAGCACAAGGCAACCAAGAAGTGAGACAAGAGGGTTTGAAGTGTGTGGCAATCCAAGTGACCCAGCTGGCGTGTAACAGCCAGTTTGTTTTATGAAGTGTCACTGGAACAGAAAGTACAGCTGCAGGATTACTCAAGTCATCCTACCAGCCTCTCCCATGGCTCCACTTCACACACTAGACTGTCAACGTGGGCCCAGCAGCCAGTCTACCAGCTCCTCCCACTCTCCACAGTGCACATGGCTTCCTGGTTGCATTCTCAACCTTTCAGAGCACAGCCGAGCTTCTACCCTTGAATCCTAAAAACAGGGACTGCCCTAAAAGCCAACTAGCAATGGGGCCTTAGGACAACAAGTCAATTTAGAGGAGTCACCAGTATCGTAGCCTGGCAACATTAAGCAATGGGGAACCGGTGGGACACAGGGAAACTCCAGGTGAAGCAGAACATACCCCAAGAGTCTGGGTAGAGGAGCACTGGAGCAGTCAGGGAAGGGTCCATAGGTTGATTTTGCCAGGAGATCCAAAGACTCAGAGCTCAGATAGTTAGGTTTTGGTTCTCATTGCGTTTGCCCCAATGGAAATACACTATGGCAGGGATATATGGAAGGCAGTCAATTTTATATGGATCGCCCTAATCACAACGGGGCACACTTTGGCCTTTGTCACTACACATCCTATAGCAATGGTGTCAAACATACAGCCACGGGCCAGCATGGTACATTTATGTGGCCCACATGGCTCATCTGGAGTCTAAACTTTCATTTTATAAAAAGGTTTCTAGCCCGCCGGTTACGAAGATAACCTTCCAAATGTGCACCAAGTGCAGCTGAGGCAGCGGTCTCTGCCTGAGTCTGCAGCAAGCCTGAAACAATGAGATAGGTACGTACTCCCTTGCTTGCCATTAACCTTGCTGGGGCGATAACGCACATGACCAACGACACTTTAGATGGCAAGGTGAGCTATTTCTGGTTTTAGCAGACGGAAGGGGGGCAAGGGAAGGGGAGCTGGATCCACCAGTGGGAGACTGGAAGTTACTGCAAGGGAGGGAAAAGAGGTGACAGACTGGAAGAGAAATGGAGAAAGGCGGCTGGAAGAGGAAGAAAGGCCACTGGTCTTAACCAGGAGCATATTTCCCTTCTTAGCACAATGTCAAGGACTAAAAAAAAAAAAAAGTTTTGTTACGACATAAAGGCCAGATCCTCTCCTTGACCTTTGTGCAAACCTCCCAATGAGCCCCGTGGTAGCTCTGCTGCGGAGCTAAGAGAGTGCAGAGTCCTAAAATTTACATCCTGAGCCACAGACCTTAACTAAAGGTATAAGCCAGGCCCCCTTGGCCCCCGAGTCAGACTAAAAGCCTTCACCTGAAGGCTAGGTTAGCTGGGTCAATACATGACCGGGCTGACTGCCATGAGACACCTGGGAAAGGAACAGGAGACAGCTTGCGGTTGTAACATGTAACCCAGAGCACCACTTTAGAGGGGAAGAATGACGAATGGTTTTTCCCCCCCAATCATCTTTTCAGCTCTCAGAACATTTTAGCTTTGCCACAACCAGACTGTTTGACACCTCTGGGTCTGTTGCGCCACCTACCAGCAACACACAGAACTGCAGCTGTGAGTTCGCAGGGTAGGACAGATTCTTCCTGTTGAACACTCACATTACTTGAGGCTAGTCCACATTTCAAAAGCTTTGGGCAAAGTCCCCTAGGGGAGGTGCAGCTTATGCTAGCAAAAGGAGTTCTTCTGCCTGTGGAGTTAAACCATCTCCCCGAATGATATTATCTATACCAGCAAGAGTCCCTTTTGCGGTATAAGAGGTGTCTACACAAAGGGTTTTGCTGGCAAAGCCGTGAGTTACGGGGGTGATTTTTTCCCCCTCACACTCCTGACATAGCCACATTGGTAAAACCTGTCAACCTGGCCTTGGAGAGGAGAGAATACTCATGCACCTTGCCACACGGACCCGCCCTGGAGGAAAAGGATCGCTCTACAGCAGACTCCTTACCTATCTTCCTGCCTACGTACACTTCTATGAAGGCCTTCAACACACATTACATATCTCACCACCATGGATCTCGGCTAAGACTTCAGAATTCTTTCTACGGCCAGACTATGTCAGTGTGGCCAGCTTTCAAGAGAAGATTTTTTTTTTTTTTTTGAGAATCCTCCACTTGACGCCAGAAGTAAGCTTCTGCCTCTCACCCTGAAGACACATCATACAGCATCTTCTATGGTCCGACAGCTTGACTTCCCACCTAGCTCCCTGCTGACTGTGCAGCCTCAGAGCTCAGTTGGATCCACACACCCATGGTGCTTCTTTGGGGTCTTCCATGGGATCAGTTGCTTCACTTAATCCTCCAGCTACAGCTTGTGTCACAGCCTCCCCTTTACATGGGGCAGGTCCCTCTTTCCAGCAGGCAGGCCTGGAAAACCCCCAACTACACAGGTTCCTACTATAGATGCCTTCAGGATCATACCATCCGCCGCTGAAGCTGAAGTTTTAAAGTGATCAGAATAGTAAATGAATAGGTCCTGCCCACAACCCATGAAAACATAACTTTGAGCATACCTGCTCTGACTTCCTCTCTCCAGAGAGAATCAGTTTATTAAAAAAGCTCATACCAAATCAAAACCTGCCCCCCAGCCCCTGAACAGTAGGACAAAAGTTCCCCCCCCCACTACCCTCCCCCCATCAAACCAACTCTTGCAAGGAAACTGATTCACAAGCTCCTGGAGATTTTTAAAGCAGCTGTATTTTGAAGTAGCTTTGAAATACATTTTTTTCCAAGCGTCACTTGCTCTGTATTTTATCTGATCATGATGGCGTTCGGCTGGTCCTCGCTCTGGGTACAATTTCAGTCCTGCAGCCAACATTCTGCATCCAGGGTGAGAGAAGGGCAGGACTGCGGGGGGTGGCAGGGGGGGTAGAAATACAGAAATTGAACAAAGATGCTGCAAGTTTCTATCCCACAGCCGACAGCGCTTGATGATTTGCAGGCTGGCAATGTACACGGGTGCTGGTCAGTAGGAACCTAGTGCTAAAGAAGTCACTGTGTACCAGCACACTGGGAGGGAAGGAGGGCACAATGATCTCAGCACAGACTGGCCAGCCACTGGGAAGGTATCGTACAGCACTCAGACGAGCTTACCCTGTATTTATCCACAAATCATGCATAACTTCTTGTTGAGCTGAAACGTCCATTTATTTAACAGCAGTAATAATTTAAAATTATAAAAACCCTTTCTGTGTTGAATATGAGAAGGGTGAAGTTATAAAGAAAACAAAAAGGGACTGTGGCAGGGGAAGGCAGGATAGCTTGGTCTATTCCGTGAGTTCATATTTTCTGTGGCAACTCCCTGACCCTCACTCGCCCTCCCCACCTGGAGATCCTCGGCGCAAACTGGATTTTGTTACACTGTCATTTTAAAGGTTTAAAACTTCAAAGCATAAGGGATGGAGGAGCGGGGCGTGGGGAGAGAATATAAAGAGCAGAATCTCAAAACCATACAAACCACCTTCCCCCAGCTGGAGTTGCAGACAATAGCTCAGCACCTTGGGTTTCCAATCTGTGAAGCTTAACGGTCTTTCACAGCAGTTTTAAGAGTCCGCATGGCGACGCGATGAATTCAGAGATCTTCCCCCCACTGGAGAGCCGGAGGTGTCTCGTCTCTGAAGAACCAGGGGCCTCGTGAGGGAATTTCTGGGTTTTGGTTTCCCCCCTTGCTCCGCTCCGGAAGGCCCTTAGTTGCTTACGTTGGCTAGGGAGGAAGGACTATGGACAGGGCACACAGGATTGGGGCTGGACTAGGATTCATGAATTGTTTGATGAGTTTTCATTACTTGGTGAGCTGGAGGAGGAGGAGGAAGATGACGAGGAGAAATTCATCCCTGTGAGTCCTGGGGGATTCGTGGCAGTGTTTTGTCCACTTAAACTTTTCCGGCACACGGGGCATGTGTCGTGCTTTGGAGATTAAAAAAAAAAAAAGCCAGGAGAGAAAGGATTAGACATAGGACACGGGAACAGTGCAAGTAACAGCCAGTCATGCTACTGCCTACCTCCTTCTTCAGAGGCAAAAGGCTGCTCATGCTCTGGCATCAGCAGGATATAGAAATATTTACCAATGGGAACAGTATAATGGAACGTGGCCAGAGTATATAATATTCCCCTTGCATCAAAGGGATCCGGGCGCTGGTGTAACTAACCTGTTCCAGCCAGGGGACTATACAGCCATTGTGGAATAGATGATTGCAGGGTAATTGCCGGACATTTTCACCAAGTGTGTAATCCTCTTTACATACAGGACACTCGAGCCCAGACCCTACAAGGCACAAAACCACAAAGCGAGGAATAAAGAGGGCTGACTGGGTATTATTCATTCACCGCTTGGGAGCGGAATGAGCGCTGGCTTCCCCAGCCAGTTCAGAAATTGGTTCAGAGCTGTCCAGCTTTGAAAACTCACCAGGGACGTGCTCCAGCTCATCTGACTGACTCTTTATTCCTGCCTTAGGTCATCTGGCAACTGGCCTTTCACAGTCTCCCCAGCACTGGGGAGAAAGCTACTGCCTCCAGAGCTTCTGTCACTTGGGATAGCTGCCTGTATCTCTCCACCTTATTCCCAAATTCCTCTCCTTCCTTACCTATATTTTCTCTCTTACTCCCTTCCTCAACATGCTGCTGCCAGTGTTTCATATGTAGGCTTGGAAGGATTCGATTTTTATTTTTAAATGTCAATGTCACCATACACACAAACCCACAAAAAAATATTTCCGTCAATCATCAAACAATCATCAAAATTGACACACTGGTAAAGAAAGAAAAAGGCAGTTTGAGAACCTATTAGAATTTGAGTTATGGAACTTCACCTTGTATATTTTGACAGGCGAGGTCGACAATTTGTATTTTAACAATTATAAAACTAACTTTGAGTCTCAACAAATACCATCATTAAAGAAGTACTGACCGATCCCTCCCATCATTTCCCACCATTGTGAAAACGGAAATAAAAAAACTGAAAAAAAATTGCTTAAAGATAAACACTGATCGTATAAAAAATAAAAATCAAAGTCTGCCAAGCCTAATTCTATATGAACCCTAACAGATTCAAATCTCTCTTCCTGTAAGCCAGTCTGTCCGGCATTTTATTATGCACGGCTATGACGGCCAGCACACACTATTCGCTGCTCCCAAGAGATTTTTACATGCAGTGGCTGCATCAGCACTGATAGTTTCAGGAGAATTTCACACTGCTGCAGCCCCACCAGGTGCATTTTTACCACGGTGTCATCTAATGCTGCTTATAGCCCATCTAGAAGACACAGCGGCAGAGGCTGGCAACCTGACCAGAACCTGACTCCAGGTGTCAGATCAGACTTGAAAAGAACTTGACGCTCTCAGACTCTGGTTTGGACTCTGAGGGAGCAAGGGAAGGATCCGGTTCCCTGTCCCCAGAGCTCAGTGGAGGTGGCAGCAGTGGCTGAAGGAGTCGGCGGACAGCTGCGCAGCTCCGCGCACTTCTCCCAAACAGGAAGCCAGGCAGCACCAGGATGCAGAGAGGAGCCTTGGAATGCACCAGGAGCCCACGTGCACTGCTGTGCAGGTAGGGGTGGGAGACACACACCACAGTACAGCAGACGTGGGATGATGGTGGCTTAGCCAGGCAGGTGGGCTGGATTCTGTCCCCGTCCTGCCTGCCTGCCAGGAAACCCTGTGGCCAAAGGCGCGGGGGCTGTCTGAAACCGCTGCCAGACAGCCGCGCTCCCTGCAGGGGCATGCCTTGGACTGGGCTCCCCAGTCCTGTAGGAAGGAGCCCCAGCAGAGTGCGACGTGTCACGTACCGTTTGCACCCAGCAGTGGCATGGCTAGAACCTCCCGGGGGGTGAGTGGAGTGTGGGGGTGGAGACCAGAGAGCGTAGTCCGGCACAGCGAGGGTGGGGGCAGCAGTGTGAGCGAGAGCCTTGCTACCTGAAACGAAGCCGATGGGACGCACCCAACTAAAGCATCAGGTTTGGGTCAGGTATGAAAACAACTCAACAGGTTCGGTCTGGGCTTTAAAATGAGGCCTGAGCAGATCTCTAGGTAGTGGGAACCATGCTGCCAGCTGTTCTACACCACCAGTCCTACGCTGCAGTGCCACTGGGTGTGAGATTCCCCTAAAAGGCGACAATGCCCAGGAGATAGTAAAGACCTCTCATTTCCAAGACAGGCTGCAGACTTGGGAGACTGAGACAGTCGGCCAATTTCTGTGCTGGCTCCAATCTTTATACGTCTCTAGCTACATTAGCTTTTAAAGATGGGGCAGTTAACGGCCTACTGCAAACTTATCAGCGTTACAGTACTTCTGTTCAGGCAGGAGTAGGAGAGAGCTGTGCCTAGTTCTGCCTCCGGAATTCTTTTGCCCTATGATAGATTACTCGCCAACATGAAAATTCCAAGGGAAAAACCACATGAAAGCTCTGCAAAGCTCTTCATTGGACTCCTCGGTGAAGGAGGCAGGGGACGTACCTACGTGTTCCTCTGTTATCTGAACGGTGGGGAGCGCTTGGATCTTCTCTTTGTCTGCTGGAGGCGGCCCAGTGTTTTCAAATTGATTTAATAACTGAAAGACAAAACGCCATATGGTACAGGACAACGACACTGGCTGGATGGGACATAGGATTTGTTAGGCCAAGGTATTGAGCCATCTAACCGTGTCCTGTCACCTGTATCCCGCCTTTACTGCTTGCTAACTCCTGATGCTTCAAATATTAATTCCCCACCACAGACCTGGGCAACTTTGCAGAGCTGCATCGAGGAGAAAGATTCCCCCTGACCTCTGAATGGACCAGCTGACACCCCTCAGCACAAAATTTAACGTATGTATTGATGGCGGAAACCACAAGTCTTGAACCCTGGTCCACAGGGCTCTTAGGAGCTAGTAAGTTCCAACCTGCCACCCAGGGATCTGCTAGCAGTTGCCAGAATAGAAGCCCCTGGCAGAGGACTCCAGTCCTGGAATCTGATTGGCAGAACGCTGGAGGTCCTGATTGGTTCACAACTTCTATACAAACCCAGCACAGGAACAGGGAGTTGTGCCTGCAGCTGGGATCTCCCTACTTTGGGCTGCTTCCTAGTTCCAGATTCCTGCTCCAACCACTAGGTCTGACCGCCCATGCCCCAGTCATGACAATTGGTCTTAGAACTCTCCAGCAGTGAATTCCACTTGCCAAACATATGCTAAAGGAATTATTTCCTCTTAATTTAATGGATGCCTTTGTTATCGGACACCATGAGGAATACCAGGAGCAGAATCAAGCGTGGTCCCCCTCTTCTACCTCCCTAAACCACCAACAGCCATAAAACAGGTTGTCAGCTTGCGGCAGACAGGACAACATGCTTGTCTTTTGGAACCGCAGCCAAGCCCTGACTGAAACATGTTTCTGTTCATACTGTTCCCTCTAGGCGCAGAGCTTGTGTTTTCAAATACATTGCTTCCTTTAAGAAACCATTACTGAAAGGATAAGCCACTGCAGGGGGAAGTAAACAGAGCCCTCCTCCTTGTGCATTTCAAGACACATGAATCATGAAAACAAAAGACATTTTCCCTGGCAATGGAGTGCAAACCTGAGCACCTCTTGTAGCTACTTTTACACACATTGACTCAACGCTAGGTTTTGGAGACGTACTGGACTGTGAGTCCCTACTAACCAAGACAGATGTCAGTGCTATCCCTCTATGGAAGGGAGAAGGGTAGATTCTTAGAGAAAGGGTTCCACCCCAGTACCAACCACTGCACATGAGCATCCCCCAGTGGCAGAGGCATAGAACAGGTGCCAGGTTTACCTGTGTAATAATTGCATCCAAGCCATTGGCACCCCAGGCATAGTCCATTGGATTCGAATGCAAGACTCCCCTTTAAGAATAAAGACAACAGGGTTTTAGTCTCCACTGGGGCTGCACACAACCAGACCTTTAGGTAGAGTAGCCCATAACTCCAACTCACCAAGGGCCTAGTCCTAGGTTTGGTATTGTCGTAGGTGCAATAATGCCGTTGACCAGCTGCTGTATGATTCTGAAAGACAGCAAAATCAAGATCAAAGAAGAACTAGGATCCACTAAATCCCACAAACAGCCCTGAAGTCCAGAGTGGGTCGGAAATACTGTGGTACCATCAGGGGGAACGAAAGGTAAGATGCAGTATCCGGTTTAAAGTGCAACTGCATCCTAGTGACTACTTATTTCTTGCCACAGGAAGAAGTCAAAGGATTTTATTCAGAGAGGACCATTTTTCTACACAAAAGTGGGAAGTGGACAGTGTCTCTGGGATGCACTTAGAGAAAAGTCAATCCACTCTAGCATAGGCCTGGGAGGTAGCATCATTTCCAGCTGCTGACTGTAAGGAGTGGAGAAATTCACCAGTGATCGGACACATCAGCTGGTTTTCATGCTGCTTTGCCCACAAGTGACCATGCTCAAGGAAAAGAATCAGGGCAGACAGATGCTTACTCAGTCTAGGGCATATTTTAGTTAAAAGCTCCCAGGCATATTCCCTTCTTTGCGGTATGATCTATTGTAGAGTACAGGTAAACCACGGCCAGCAAGTCAGTTTCACTCAAGATACAGGCTGGATAAGGGTTCTATTCCAGCTGAAATGTAATCTCCCAAAAGCAGCTGTTTGCATAGGAAGTAAGGCACCTGTGAAGGAGAATAACTCCATGTAGGAAGTGTTTAATAAGGGACTAGTCCTCGAGAATGGATAACACAAACAAATGTTATGGTTCTCAGCTAAACCACCTTAAAAAGAAAAGCAAGCCCTGGGCACTGAGCAGAGCATTAGAAAGCACTTCTCACCCTTCTAGCGTTGGGACTCCCTCGTGCCTGCCAGCGGCACGCCGTGCAGTGAGACGGGCTCGGGGCTGCCTTGCACCATATCTGTGCCGAGACTGGTGTTCTCTCTCCCGCCGGTTCTCGGAGTCCCTGTTGTCTTCAGATTGGCCACTGGACCCAAAGGCAGGAAACTCAAAGCTGTCATCAAAAATCCCAAAGGCAAACTGGCCATAGCCCTGTGGCAAGGTGAATAAGTGCTGATCCACGTTCTGTAGCGAAGAGAATTCAAGGCAGGTTGGTCACAAGGAGAGACCTTTTACTTCTACTAACAAAGGCCTCTGACGAGACAAAGCCAGACTCTGCAGACAGCTCCAGCATCAGAGCTGAGGGCTCTGTGCTGAGCAGAGGCTCTGCAATGAGCAGACAGCATCAGCTGAAATTAGACTTAGGAAATAACCATTATTTTTCTGATACCATTGTGTGGCAACGGAGGCTAACTGCTGACTCTCTAAACGGTGACCCTGGCATGCCCAGATAAACAGTTCAATATACCACAGCATGGCTCCTCCTAACAAAAACGGGATATGGGGGAAACTCAGCTATACTCGGAGAAGAATGCCAGGCTATTTAGAGAGTTCTAGAAGCAGCGCTTGGATGATATTTACCTTCAAACTTTGGCAGAATCCAGGGGGACAATATAAAATGATATCCCTGCAGAAATATTCAGATTCAATGGCAAGGAAAAAAAAAAACAAAACCAACAAGAATCTAGTAGGGGATGGGGAGTGGCTATTACTCACCTCGAATGGATGCCTGCTCTGATCGCTGGTCGATGCGGAAGAGCTGGAACCATTCTCAGCATTCCTGAGAAGAGCGAACAGCATTGGTTAGCCTCAGGAATGCGGACTCGCGACGGCGCAGAGTAGGTGGAAACCAAGGGATGGGATCTTGGTAGGGGCAGACGTCATACCACTTTACGAGTTGTGCAAAACCATTTCACAGGCAACACATTTTCTCATCAGCTGCTGTTTTCCACCACAATCACTCGTGTAATTTTTCTTCTTGCTGTCCCTTACCTCCCTGAACATTCAGACCTCCCCCCCCCCTTCTTGCTGATCACTTCGTGCGCATCTCATGAAGCTGCAGAACAGTAACTTTGCTAGGGAAGACCCACCTGTTACATCAGCCAAGCATTCTCTACCCATTCCACCCCTAGGCAACTCAGCTACGTTCTCCGGAGCACCATGAGGGTAAGGTTTAGGATGCCAACACGACAACGATGCAAACATGCTTAATGCTGCTGTTGGAAACCCACTCATCAGAACCAGTCCTCTTTTTTGCACTGCAAAATCACATGACCAGTCAGAGAATGAGAGTTAGCAAATGATTACAAGAGAATACATAGCGCTATGCTTTCAAAAAGCCGTATGAGCGTTACTCCTCATGG
This sequence comes from Lepidochelys kempii, assembly GCF_965140285.1. Lineage (NCBI taxonomy): Eukaryota > Metazoa > Chordata > Testudines > Cheloniidae > Lepidochelys > Lepidochelys kempii. Next base: position 13,859,560 of record NC_136404.1, read on the forward strand.
CTCATGTGCGTGCTAAATGTTATCTTGGTTTTACAGCAGAGTAAACGGAGGTTCAGAACACCTGAGTGACTCTGCCAATGTCACAGCAAGTCACTCTCAAAGCTAGGATTAGCTAGGCATGATTTCTAGCTCCATCTACCAGACAATGCTGCCTTTCAGGATGGAGCTATGCCTCTTCATGGGTTTAGAAAACCTACTGCAATCCAAAGGAATAACTAATGAATACTTGATACAGTTGATGTATGCAGAGACTTGTTTGTTCTTAAACGTGTAAGTAAGTGGACTTCTTTAACATCTTGTCACCTTGCACTGTTTAAATCTCAAGGCCACTCTCTCTGCAAGTCAAGACCAAGAATCACATTACGTGTGACCTGCACTGGCAAACACACCATTACAGCCAAAACAGGTCAGCGTGTCCACACATTAAAGCATTTTTTGCAAGGCAAAAACCACATCCTGATCACATTCTGTATAACTGTGTGTATCACTGCTTCCTGCTGTGTGTATGGATAATAGTGGATGTTTCTTCACAGTGCCCTTTGAGACATCATATGCTCTCTCAGATTTTGGGGGGCGGAGGGGAGCTACCCCCGATTAACCCACAGCTAGGTGCTACTGTCTACATAGCAGAAAAACTGTTAGAAATCAGAAAAGGAGTACTTGTGGCACCTTAGAGACTAACCAATTTATTTGAGCATGAGCTTTCGTGAGCTGAAGTGAGCTGTAGCTCACGAAAGCTCATGCTCAAATAAATTGGTTAGTCTCTAAGGTGCCACAAGTATTCCTTTTCTTTTTGCGAATACAGACTAACACGGCTGTTACTCTGAAACCTGTTAGAAATCAGATACTGTCATGCTTACTATTTCATTTAAATTAATATGTATATTTTGGCAGTGCTTAAGGACCAACCAAGACCAGGGCACAATTGTGCAAGGCACCCTGCAACACAGAACAGTAGACGGTCCTGCCCTGAAGAGCTTACAAACTAACTAGACAAGACAGACGCAGGGTGGGGGAAGGGGTTGAACATACAAGCAGAGTAAACAATGTGATGGCAGCAAATGGGATTTAAGTTGCATGGTGGGTTTTTCGTTTGTTTTTTTTTTTGGGGGGGGGGGGGTTAGTTAGCAGGGGATCAGTTAAAAGGAAAGGAAAGAAAAGGGCAGGGGGATGAAGGGTCAAGGCATGGGAGAAAAGAAGTATGGAGTGAAGCTAAGATGAAAAGACTGTGGGGAAGAGAGGGGTTTGGAGCAAGCAGCCCATCAGCACAGGGCAGAGAAAGTCCAGTCAAGACTGCAGAAAGTTCTCTGAATGGTCCACGGGTCACTAGCCAGGATATCAGGCTTCTAACCATCATGGTTGGGAAACATGTTGACTTATTTGTGGACACAGACTGTGAGAGTTAAGTATGTACTTGGAAAAACCAAGTAGCTGGGCCCCCAAGGTTTTCATTGAGAAAAGCCAAATATCATTAGAGGTTGTCCAACTGGTCCCCTTAGTTTGTAATATCTCCCACCCCAGGAAAAGGAAACAGAACAGAGAAGATCCCAAGTTAATGCTCACAGTATCCTTCAGGAACAGCACATTACCTGGGCTCCTCAGGAAGTTCTTCAATAAAACCAGATTCACACCTTGGGCAAATATAATCCTATAGAAGAGAAAAACTACATGAGAAACGCAGGTGCTAGAAAATAGTTACAGATAGTATCTTCCATATGGAGAAATGGAGAAAAACCCTGCGTTCCATTCTCCAGGATGAATTTTCCAGCTAGCCAACAGGAATAAGGCACAGAAACCCTGACTCTGTGCACTCAGAATAATACTCTATAAACTAAGAGGTGAAGTCAGGCAGTGCACCACTTCCAAAGTCCACCATGCTTTAAGTACCAAAGAATTCACTGTTTCGAGTCACTCTGGCAACAAGCAGGAGCTCTAAGTCCTGGAGAAGGAGGAAGCCACCTTTATGGATTAGATACGGTAGGACACATAGCACTGCAGCCCTATGCAACACTGGGCTCAAATTATTCACATTTAAGGGGAATAACTAGAAATTGGTCTCAGTTCATGCAGGCCACACCAACTTTCACCATGAGGACCAACATGTAACAATACGTGAAGTTAACAACTCCAGAGAAAATTCCAAACTTTACAGCCTCACTCTTACTATCCTTCCCCAGGAACAGCAGGATTACCTACAAATGTAATAGGCAGCCTTTCTACCTCACACTTTCCAGAGCATTCTTTAGTTACTGATGGCAACTGAGATTTCAGGAATCCTGGCTGGACTTATTCTGTGCCTTTTATGACTGAAGACTACAAATCCCAGAATTCCATGCTTGTTTCTCACCCTTTTGTAAAAAGAATCTCTACTTAACAGACTCATGGGATACAGACACATGGCTACACCCTTCTTCTGTCTCCACACTGTATTACATAAACCAGTTTTAAATGCTGCATAAAACCATTTCAGGCATAAGTCTCCTTAGTCAGTGTGAACAGGGCACAACTGTTATCAAATCATGTTTTAAAAGCATTCTATTATGCAGAGATTAGATTATAGACCACAGGAAGACAAGTAGTCTTTATAACAGTTTTAAAACCATTAGTGTATGCCTTCACCAATGTTCCCTCTAATTTTTTAGATCCATGTATGGAATGAATTTTGTTATGTCCACCAATATGGAGGTGCTGTGTGGCGACAATGGGGCTGAGGCGTTTGGAGTGCGAGAGGGGCTCAGGGCTGGGGCAGAGGGGTGATGGCTTCAGCTGCGGGTGTGGGCTCTGGGTTGGGGCAGAGGATGAGGGGTTCAGGGTGTGGGAGGGGGTTCAGGACTGGGGCAGAGGGTTGGGGTGCAGGGGGTGAGGGCTTCAAATAGGAGGGTGGCTCTGGGGTGGGGCTGGGGATGAGAGGTTTGAGGTGCAGGCTGTCGCGGGAGGAGCGGGGGAGAGAGGACTCCCCCCACCAGCCCTCTCTTACCACAGCAGCCTGGGGGAGAGGTTCCTCTCCCCACCTGCGTGGCCCTTGATAGCCTGCCGCACAGCCATGTGGCTGCACAGCTTAGAGGGAACTTAGGCCTTCATCACACTGGCCAGACAAACTTAAGCCTGAGTCTGTTTGGAGCATGGTTTAAAGGTGGTTCAGATAACACTGGTTAACCCCCAGCACAGACAGAGCATTAGATGGATCTTGATGTAGTCACAGGCGAAGTGAAAGCAAAACCACTGGATTTCCTGGCAAGGCAGCATGCATACGTGTTGATTTTCAAATGGCTTCTAGAGGACAAACGGTCAGAATGAAAGAGAAACAATGTGGAGTTACAGTTACTGCCAATTATAATGTCAAGAAGAACGAAGAGGAAAGCAACCTAACAAGGACCTAACAAGATCTGGGATTTTTCACCACACAGAGTATGTCTACACTGCAATTAGACAACCCAGCTGACTCAGGCATGCGGGGCTGGGGCTGAGAAGCTGTTTAATTGCGGTGTAGACATTGGGTCTCTGGCTGCAGCCCTGAGCTCTGGGACCCTCCCACCTCACAGGGTCCTAGAGCCCAGGCTTCAGCCAGAACCCAGATGTCTACACCGCAATTTAGAAGCCTCACAGACCCAGCCAGCTGGCATGGGCCCGCCATGGGTTTTTAATCGCAGTGTAGCTATACCAGTGGAGGCTTCAAGGAGACATAAGGAGGTCATTCTGCAACACAAACACTAAAATAACCTCCCACACTGCACGCTCATTAGAGAAAGCTCTTTCGGTCTACTTCTATTGCGCCCAATTTAAGATGGGATCGTTTATAAAGCTCAAACAGACTGCATGTTCAGAATCAGGATTCCTTCTCAGAGTAACGGATTCCTTCTCTGCACACCTGCTTTTCTTGTTTATTCCCAGCTTTAGCAAAGCATTTATGTTTAATGACTGTTGATAATTTGACAGCCCCTTTGAGACAGAAGAAACTCAAAGGGCTTAAAATTATATGAAGGAATCATTTGTCAGTATAATGAGCCCCCACAAATAACTGCACACAACAATGCTATACAATACAGTGCAGCTGAAGAGAGGAAGTGAAGTGTACCATGCCCAATTTGAACCAAACACGACACTTAGGGCAGGCAAAATATAAATGACCAAAGTGGAATTTGCTAATTCCACTGATATTGATAGCTGGCTTACCTGAGTTTATCTTTTTAAAAATGCAGATGCTGCTTCCCCACCACTTTTACTTTCGGGATTGTCACACCCACTAGAACATAAGGCATGTCTACATTAACCCGCAGCCTTAACTAAGGTGGTATGAATAGCAGTGAGTGCTGTGCTATAATTCCCATGTGGACACTGCAGGCATGAACTTAAAGGTGCCAAGTCCAAGAGGACTAAGTTAGTGTGAACTCACGATCTTTATGTTTATACCCAAAGTGCCCACACAGGGGGAGTTACAGCATAGCACTTTGGTGCGCACTGCTATTCACACCCCTTTAGTCCAAACTGTGGGACAGTGTAGTCAAGCCCAAAGATATTCCACCTAGGAGCCGAGCTACCCGATTCCCAAAAGAACAGGATGCAAGTGGCCTGTGTTCACCCTGCTAAGAAGTTTGTGATCCCTCCCCGAGCCATGGGAAAAAAAACAAAACAAAACACATTGTAAGACCCTAGCTATGCACAGCAAAACCCAAAATCCATTTAATGTTGTCTCTATTCAAGAGAATAAGGAATCAGCAAGACACCACCCATCTGTAGGGACTGTCAGTGAATACCACTTAAACACAGCTGCCTCCTCTCCCACACTGAACTCTCTTTAGATTTGCAATCATGTTTCTATAAAATACCCACAATTTGTATTTCAAACGTGTTCCTACCTCACCCAAATGCCTCCCAGGGAGTTGGTCAACAGCACACAGAGGCAGGAATGTACAAAAAGCTGGATCAGTCTCTGACTTTGAAATAAACGTCAGCCAATTTACTCAATTTCCATCAATGCCCCATTCGGATAAGAATTTACAAAACCAATCTATTGCTTTCCACACTCAGCACCATGAGCCTGATCAAGAGAAGCAAGTGATTTGCTCCTCTCAGCTTTCCTGTTAGAGGGATATAATTTTGACAACAGGCAGTTCTGAATACAGCAATCAGCAAATTCTTTTGCAGCTGGAACAGCACAATTGCCAAAGTTTACTGCTTTTCAAACTGTTAGACTCTTTCCTTTTGTAACACATGCAGTGCCAGTTCCACTCTAGCAACTTAGTTTGCAGTCAATAAGAGTGGCCTTCCTAATTTGGACCTCTGAAACAACCAGCTTCTTGAGCATCAACCGAACCTGGATTTTCAGCACTGAGCTATGTTAGGAGACAGACAACTGTTGCATTCACCACCAAAAGGATTGCTCCAATAGTTATAGGAAACCCAACTTTGCATATTACGCAAGGCTAGTGACCAATATATCTGGCAGGAAGGGTTGTTTTTTTTTTGCGGGGGCGGGGAGGGGAGAGGGGAGGAACCACCAACAAATTCCCTATCCACCCTCTCAAAGCTCAAGAGTATTTAGCAGGAGCTTATCAGCCTTTTAGCTCTTAAAATGTATATAAACTTAAAATATAAATCCAGTTCTTTCATCCCACTGAAGAACGGATCAGCTATACAAAGGTTCACTTCACCCACTGCTCAAGTGCAGGTATCCCAGAAGTGAAACAGCAGGTGTTTAAAAGAACGCAGCAACATAACATTGCAGGAAGAACTGTAGGTAGGTAGACTAATTAAGCTGGAATCTGGCCAAGAAATCTGTCTTCAGCATGTTTTGAAAAGCACTATGGAATCTCTAATGGGACTAAAGATTAAAGGCCTCCGTTTTATGTATTTCAGAAAGGGTGCTTCCAGTGGCTGACTCAGAAAAATGAGCGCCACCAGCTGCATCACCACACTGGATTTCCTCAGAGTCTTCCATTCAAGCAACAACCTGCCTTGTCCTTGGTTAGTTTATGAACCAGTACTTGACATAAGTCCAAGGTGGCGTATCTAGAAAACCTTGCTATACACATTCTTTCCTGATTTTAAAACAGCCAGAAAAGTTTTCATCCAAACAGCTAGTGAATTGAGGAGTTATCTGGAGAGCTGGATGCTCAGATTAAAGGCTGTGGGCTAAACTTGCTTTAACAAAAATGTTAACCTCCCAGTTCAACAGTAGTTTGTCAAAATATCAGGGGACTCCTTGCGGTCAACCAGGAAAGAAAATGACATCCAGTTAGTGAGTCTGAAGCTGTGGTTAAAAATGTCCGTTACAACATAATCAGACTAGAAAATAAAACGTGGTGTTTGATAGTCACACCTAAAAAAACCTCCTCCATATAAAGCGTTAACCGGGTATATTCAGACACACCACACTTGGAGAATCAAGCATCAGGGTGCACCGGAAGGTTTTAACAGCAACTGTTTACAACGATTATGTCGTGAGGAACATCCATAATGCTGGTATTTATGTTAAAGCTAAACCAGATACAGACTGAGATGGGGGAGAGTATTTACCAAACAAAAATAAATAGCAACAAAACGAGTATTTTTGTAATTATTTAGGGGGGTTAAAAAACATCAGGAAAAGGCAGAATCTTTTCACACCAAGCATCACAGCAGTGCTACAGTAGCAGATGAACAGCAACTGATTTAAAGGAGATGTTTTCATTTGACAACCTTCTCAGCAGCCTGTTACAATTACTAGACAATCATTGAACTAATCTAGACCCCCTCAAAACAAAAATTGTAAACTTTCCCCTACTTCATTTTAAGATAAACAGACAGTTCTCTGCACAATCTGCTGGTACTAGGTGTAAAGTCTGACACGAAGAGATAGCTTGCCGTGGTGGAGTAGCCATGTTGGTCCCAGGATATGAGAGGGACAAGGTGGGCGAGGGAATATCTTTTATGGGACCAGGTTCCATTGGTGGAGGGTACAAGTTTTCAAGCTACACAGAGCTCTTCATCAGGTCTGTGGCAGAAAGAGAGACTTGTGTATCTCAAAGCCTTGTATACTTCACCAAGGCTATGTATACACTAGAGAGCTTAGAGCAGCGGACTGTCCCAATGCAGGTGCACCGCTGTAAGATCTCTCGTGTAGTTGCTGTGTGAAGATGGGACAGAGCTCTCCTGTCAGTGTAATTAAACCACCCCCAAAGAAAGGCAGGAGAAGCTCTTCGGCCGACATAGCACTCTTCACACCAGTGCTTCTGTTGGTGAAACTTCTGTCACTCAGAAGGGTGGGTTTTTTCCACACTCCTGAACGACATAAGTTATACTGTACTGACAAATGCGGTAGTGTAGATATAGCCTAACAGAAGATAGATTTTTGGTAGGATTCTGCAACTCAGACTTTACAGCTGGGAGTTTCAAAGAGACCCAAGGGAGTTAGGCATCCAATAAGAACTGAACACCTAACTTCCTTTTGCTCCTTCCAAAACTCCAGTCAAAGGGTGGAGTAAAAGCTCACTTTATCACTGTATAAAATGCTATATAGATTTGAACTCTCAGAAGGATGATTTGACAAAGGAGTCCAGCACAACCAACCAACCAGTCACTGGCCTGTGAATTACTCTAGTAAAGAGACCGACTGACAGCAGCACACATTTACAATATGTAGTGAAGCTCTGGGTTGATTTTTAAAGATGAATTAAACTGGATTATTTGTGCACACAATTTAAAAAGACTTCCCTAGAAGCAATACAACTCTGAGAAGCCTCATGTTCTAGTGGCTAGAGTAGGGAAGTGGGTTCTAATTCCAACCTTGGCACTGATGTTTTTATGACTGTGGGTAAGTTTCTTAATCTGTTTGAGGGCTCAATTTCCCCAGTAATACAGGATTAATATTTAGCACCATGTCTATAGGGCCCTGAGATAGTCAGCTGCTAAGCACTCTACTAAAATGTCAAGTATTCTATCGGGAACTCACTACCAAGTTCATGGCACAACTTGAGTTTTCACTGTACACCAGATCAGCAAATGAATTTCACTAAAGATAGAAATTCTATTGCAAATAATTTCCTGGCACAACGTTAAGAGTTTCAGAACAAATAAAGGCTCAGCATCAAGGGAAAGGCTCATTAACTTCAAAAACAAACTTGATGTGCTGATGACATTTGGCAACTCATTAATAGAACACATCTTGGCCAGATTTCCTACAAGTCATGGTCAAACATGTTGCTTTATCAAAGTCACTTTCATGCCAATAATCAGCACTTCTTTCTTACCATTATGGGGGGAGGGTGTTTCTCTCCTAACAAGTAAAGATGCATGGGCATTTTAGTTGGAGCTCGAAGCACATAGTTAAAGCACTACAGTGAGTGTAAGAAACACTCCTGCACTGGTCAGTGAAATTACTGTTTTTGCCTCACAGTTGCCCATTTCTAGATTCCAAAGCATTACTTTCTCTAACGGTTACACTCAGCTTGTTTTCACTGACTGTTAATAGGGAATCTTCCTGATAACTGGAAGAACTCTATCACACCCCCTAGTTTGTTTGGTTTTTTTTTTTTTTTTGGGGGGGGGGGGGGTTTCTGGTGCACATAGAGTAGAAAGCATGCAGCTTTAATTTGGAAGAATGTCACTTAGAACCTCTCCCTCTACCTAAATGAAGGCAGTGAGGCAAGAAGAACCCAGAGGCATGGATGGGTGCCAGGAGACACCTTCTCTGGGTATCTGTTGTAGGCAGCCTTGGGGTGTGGGCATCTTTTGATCAAACATTCTGCTGTATAAGTTACCTTGAAACATTTAAAGTCACCCTCCTAGTCAAGTTGTCCCAGTTCGAAAGCCTGGGGGAAGGGTGCGTGGGAACCGCCACCACCTTGCAGTTTGTCAGCAGGGTCCCACCCTTCCCCACCACCCCAGAACATGGTAGGGGGAGAGGGAGAAAATCCTCTTCACCCTCCTGTTCCCAACCCAAGAGTCTCCAATACACTTTGCTATCTTCCAACTTAGGAACAGCAAGGGGATGCCCAGCAAGCTAGAACCCCTCCCCCCCCCAGCACAGAGCCCATCACCCTCCCAAATGGGCTTCCCCAAACCCCGCCCAGTACAACCCCCCCTTCCCCTCCAGCCTAGGGGGATCCCTTCCCCGACCCCTCCAATCCCAGCTCCCCTCTTCTTTTAGCCCCCTTCTCTGCCCCCCACTACTCGCCATGGCCCCAGTCTTATCACTCACCGTCCCCAGCCCACTGCTCTCCCATGCCTCAACCCCCCCCCCCCCCGACCCGGCCGGCCACCCCCCCCCCGCCCCATGCCTCAACCCCCCCCCGCCCCGGCCGGCCGCCCCCCCCCGCCCCATGCCTCAACCCCTCCCCGCCCCGGCCGGCCGCCCCCCCCCGCCCCATGCCTCAACCCCTCCCCGCCCCGGCCGGCCGCCCCCCCCCGCCCCATGCCTCAACCCCTCCCCGCCCCGGCCGGCCGCCCCCCCCCGCCCCATGCCTCAACCCCTCCCCGCCCCGGCCGGCCGCCCCCCCCCCGCCCCATGCCTCAACCCCTCCCCGCCCCGGCCGGCCGCCCCCCCCCGCCCCATGCCTCAACCCCTCCCCGCCCCGGCCGGCCGCCCCCCCCCCGCCCCATGCCTCAACCCCTCCCCGCCCCGGCCGGCCGCCCCCCCCCGCCCCATGCCTCAACCCCTCCCCGCCCCGGCCGGCCGCCCCCCCCCGCCCCATGCCTCAACCCCTCCCCGCCCCGGCCGCCCGCCCCCGCCCCGGCCGCCCCCCCCCGCCCTATGCCTCAACCCCTCCCCGCCCCGGCCGCCCCCCCCCGCCCTATGCCTCAACCCCTCCCCGCCCCGGCCGCCCCCCCCGCCCTATGCCTCACCCTCCCCATGCCTCAACCCCCCCACACCCGACCCGACCGCCCCATGCCTCACCCCCCAAACCGGCCCGGCCCCCCCCGCTCATCCCTCGCCCGGCCCGGGCCCCCCTCCTCACCAACTGCCCGGCTCCCCCCCCAGCTCAGGCCGCGGCGCCCTCCTCACCGGCAGACGCGGAGCGATCTCGGCCGCGCAGCAGTGGCAGAAATACCGTCCCGGCTGCGGGGAAGCCTCCGCCATCTTCCCCCCCCCCCGACACCACGCCGCCCCGCCCGGCGGGGGGCGACGCACGGCGCGGCTACGGCGGCCGAGCGGGCACGAAAGGTGCTCGCGGTGGGACTGGCGGAAACGCGGACTGGGACGGGGCGGAGCCTCTGCGACTCCTGAGGAGGGCGGGGGCCTCTGGGAGCCCACAGGGAGGGGGCGGGGCCTCTTTGCCTGGAGGGGTGGGGCCTTGAGTCGCCTCAGGGGAGAGGGTGGAGGTGGGGCGGAGGGAACTACTGGAGGGCATAGCCACGCCCCACGGGGGGAGGGTTCCTGAGGAAGTGGGGGGGGCTAAAGCATTTTGGGAGGAGGAGCTAATTGGTCTTCTGAGGAGAGGGGGAAGAGCAGGAGGGCTTGGGGAACCGCTCCCTAGCTAGGGTCTGTGTCCCCTCACTGCACAGGGGTATAGGAAGTAGTGGGGGGGGGATGACTGTGCAAGGGTATGGGGTGTAGGGGGCTGCACAGGGGTATGGGGTGTAGGGGGGTGTAGGGGGCTGCACAGGGGTATGGGGTGTAGGGAGCTATACAGGGGTGTAGGGGGCTGCACAGGGGAATGAGGTGTAGGGGGCTGAACAGGGATATGGGGTGTAGGGAGCTATACAGGGGTGTAGGGGGCTGCACAGGGGTATGGGGTGTAGGGGGCTGCACAGGGGTGTAGGGGGCTGCACAGGGGAATGAGGTGTAGGGGGCTGAACAGGGATATGGGGTGTAGGGAGCTATACAGGGGTGTAGGGGGCTGCACAGGGGTATGGGGTGTAGGGGGCTGCACAGGGGCGTAGGGGGCTGCACAGGGGCATGGGGTGTAGAGGGCTGCATAGGGGCTGCACAGAGATGTGGGGTGTAGGGAGCTGCACAGAGGCATAGGGGCTGCACGGGGACATGAGGCGTAGGGGGCTGCACAGGGACAGGGGTGTCCCTCTACGTGTGCCTACTGGGATCTGTGGGGTCTGCACAGAGGCCTGTCTGCTTGTTGGTCTCAGGTACAAAAGAAGCCCCCCATGACAGCGTCTCCCACTACTGCTAGGCCTCAGCATCTAGAACAGCCTGGTGCTAACGCACAGCGGTGGGAGCGGCTCCTTTGACTGAACTGCCGGGGCTCTGGCGTCTGGTGCGGAGTTCGATTTTCTGTTGGCGAATGTGATGCTCGTCTCGATGTGGCCTCTCAGCACCAGCACCCCTCTCACATCTGTGAGTGAGTTTTTCTCTGTAAATGTATGCTAGCAAGCACAAGAGTGACTTCATCTGCTACTGAAATGCAGCCACCTCTGGGGTGGCGTGCAGCAGCTGACAACCCCACAGCAAAGCTGCATGTTGGTGAGGAACAGGAACTGAAGGCATATTTGGTAACTGGATGGAGTAATATTTCAACTGCAGTTTACACATTCTGCATAATTCGTATTTTATAAATGACACTGTGGAAGGACAATGTTCTGACTGATAGGAGAGCTTACTCATGGAGCTACTACCAGTTTGTGTCCTTGGGCTCACTACTGCCCACAGAGTTCCATAATTTAGCTAATGTCTGTTCTCTTCATTAGTACAGAGGTATTTCCATGGAGACTACATATCCCAGCATGCTTCTGATCTGAAATCAATAAGAGCATTGCATGTTGGGACCTGCAGTCTTTATCAGCTGCACCTCTGTGTATTCTCAGTCTACCCCAATTTTGGTCAATTAGGAGAGGTACCAAGGCACACAGCGGGTTATGAAGGTAGCCCTCAGCTGAGCAAAGTTTGCTAGCTGCTGTAGCCAGTACATCCTCCTCCTTCAAGGGACAGATTTGTTTGCAGGGGATGACACTTTACTGAAGATGGATTTGACCCAACATCTGTACTAGGGCAGACCTGATGCAGCTGTGGTATGCTGATGCCGCCACTCCAGCACCTGTGCTGCCAGAGAGTATTTTTTTACTATGGCGTTCAAATTCCAGTGCTGCGTGCTCATGCTCCTAGTACTTCTGGCAGCACTGGGGTTCATCTCTCCCTTGTGCCGGGCATGTTAGGGAGCAGAGAAATAGTTAAAGCAAATTCCCCCATTTTTACCATTTCTGTTTCCATGGAAATGCTAGGTGGTGGTCAGGGATAAAACCATCCCTTGCCAATTTCAGCTGTGGCTGGCAGCTGGGACCAGCTAGTGCTGGGAAACAAGTGCAGTGTATTTATTTTGAATATATATATATATATATATATATATATATATATATATATATGAAACGAACAAAATTTCAATTTTTTTTTAAAGAAAAGTTTTTGGAACACCGTTCCCCTTAATATCTAGGGAAGAATTGAAATCTCCTGCAAACACATGTGAGGGCAGGTTTTGGCTTTGAGAACAAACCTCAGGATTTGGCCCTTTGGATGATTGGTCCTCAGATATAAAGTTTGTTTTATGAATTAATCTAATCTATCCATGCATAGACAAGAGCCCCAATTCTGGGCCTTAACACTGCTCCAGCACCTTAAAGGGGCTAGAACACTGCCAGATCCACCAGCCACAAATTCCTCCCCATGCAGGTGGGTTCCTATGTAGCATAAGGCCTTATGTTGCCTCAATTCACAGCCTCTGACAAAGAGATGTAACGTAGGGCAGACCCACGGGCCTGGTAGTGGCAGGAAGGAGCACTCTATGTTTCAACTATTCTGGGTTGCCAGACAGCTCCACAGGGTTATCTCCTCTACCCCACATCAGACCAAAATTTGGGAGGCATGAATCTACTTTTGCTCCCTCTGTGTTGGGCCTTCTGATCTGCATCCACTAAGAGGTGCAACATAGAATCTGGCCCAAGATATATATAGATCAGGATGGCATTGTGAAAGGAAGTCTCTGACTGATGAGGGCCCAGAGACTATATATGAGTCTAAGGCATGGTAATGGGATGCAACAACCAGTTGTTACAGAATTATAGCACCAATGGCTATTATGATTTATGCTATTGCTCATTGAGATTAGGGCCCCAGTGTGCTGGTGATGCATAAAGAAAAAATCCTATGCATAGATCCACCTTATCTTTACAAAAATAATTTTTTAAAAAACTTTTAGAAGTGAGTGTATTGCCTGTGAAAGGTGCCAGATAGAGGTAGTGGTGCTGAAACAATTTACAGAGTGGGGGTGCTGAGAGCCATTGAACCAAACTGTAAACCCAGTATCTGATGGAAACCACTTCAAACCAGGGGGTGCGGCAGCACCCCTAGTTCCAGCACCTCTGGATAGAGGCCATGAGGCCCCGCGACTATCAATGCACAAAACAGGGACAGCTTGGGAACTTGCAGAGCAAGCTTTTCTCCAATTCCACCCAGCCAGAGTGCCTCCGCAGGGTCCTGAACTGACCCTGTGTAGGGCAGAGAAGGGAAATCCATCTTCATTCAGTTCTTATCCTCTCCAGTGAGTCTTATTACCGCGTGTGCTGGAGGTTCGGTGATGTGCTTATCTGTGGGAGGTTGGCACTGTTTTCAAATCGGTGGAGCTAGCTGGTAAATTTTTTTCTCCTTGTGAAAAATGTTGACAAAAATTAAAATCTGGGTTTTTTTCAGTGATTGAAAACTGAAAATTTTCCTCTGAAAACCAAAATTGGGGTGAGGGGTCTGGTTTGCAAAAACTTGGGGGGGGGGAATTATTTTTTGGATGGTGTTCCAAGTGTAAATTTCCAACAAAAAACCCCACTGTCAAAATAACTTTTCAGTGGAAAGTTTTCGATCAGCTCTGCTCATTTATTTTAACTTCAGATATTGGCACTTTTGAGAGTTAAGGGTGGTTTAAGTAACAGAGAAAAAATGGTTCTTTTGCTCTGTTTCTCCAAGTGCCCTGATAGCCAATAGGCTAAAGCCTCAGCACAGCCTAAAAGCCCCAATCCTGCAAACACTAATGAACTGCTTCACTTTGCACACAAGAGTACCCATATGAGGCAAAGTTAAGTATTCATGTGTGCGCGCAGAATCCTACCTTTATTTTAGAAAGTGCTGGCTAGTTTTAACCACAGTGTTGCGGGGGAAAAAAACCACGATGGTAAAAATAGCTCTGTGCCAGGCACGTTACTTAGATTGTAAGCTCTGTGGGGCAGGGACTGTTTTTATGTCCTATGTCTGTACAGAGCATAGCGTAGTGGGGTCCTGATCATGAATGGGGCTTGTAGGTGCTACTGTTATATAAATAAAAAGAGGCAAATGCCACAATACCACACATACATTCACCCATCAACATGAGACGCAGAGAACAGATTGTGTATGTATGTGGTGGTTTGAGAATATGTTTCCTATCTGCACATGCTGGGTCTAATTCACCCCTGAGATAACTCCACTGAAGCCAACAGTTAACACAACAGAAGAATCTGGTCTCACACCAAAAGGCGGCTATTGCATAGATGCCTAAGCATCAAATTAATCTGTATACACGAGAGGGCGCCATTGGCTCAGGTTTTTAAGAGGAAGAGATGAAATTCTGGAGGTGTCTTGCTCAGTGAATTTTTGTACTTCTGAAAAGCAGAGAGAGAAAACTCTGTGAAATTGTCAGTTTATTTTAAAAAATTAAAAAGCTGAGGGACAGTGGTACAAAATTTTGCCATTGGGTACTAAATGATTGGCTTTTTCTGGAGGAGTTTAGAAATTGTTATAGCAACTGATTAGTAATTAAGCAGCTATTTCTAGAATTGTTTAGTAATTGCTTAGAAATTCTAACAATTGCTTAGCAAATTCTACAGTTAATTAATAACTGTAGTTAGTTATTGCAGAGTCATTAGTAATGGTTCTAGTATTTGTTGAGAAATTTCACAATTAATTGGTAATTGATTCATAATTCTGCTAGCTTTTCCTGTAACTGATGAGTCCCTCCTTTTTATAGGAGACAAGTCTAGACAAAAACATTACATCTGAAATCCCCTGACCCGGGTGACAGTTCAGCTCTAAATCTAGAGCCAAACTTGGTAAATTCCCACTAACTATACTAGTCTGAAGCCAAATCCTGGTTTCTAACACCTCTCAAATTTAAGAAAAGTTCTGATCTGACTTTTTTGACTTGGACTTCTCTCTCCCTTTTTACTCTGTGTCATAGTATGAGAACAGCTGTAGTGAATGGCTGTAAATTTATAACAAGCAGGAAATACTCCTTTGCTTTCTGTGTCCCTGTGGAAGTCCCTGACAAAGGAAGGGATGGAGTCAAATATGGCGGCTGTATCATTTTAATAATCATTGATAATATTTTCACATATGCATGTTGAGATAAGGGCAATCAAATCTCAAGTTTCAGGGCATTAGGCACTGATAGCCTGGAGCAAGCAGGAAATAATTATCACACAGTCTCCCTGTCATTATTGTTATTTATTTTATTTGTATCACAGTAGAGCGTGGGAGTCCCAGTCATGGACGGGGGCTCCATTGTATGAGGTGTTGTACAAACACAGCGCACAGCTGGAGAGGTTTGCACTGTCCCCTGAAGCATCAAGTATTAGCTATTGTTGGTGATAAGATTCTGGAGGTCAATGGACCGATCCACAAGAACAACTCTATTCTTCAGTGCTGCTGTTTCTCATCTTAGGTGAGAGAAGATGAGTGGACAATGGAAAGAAAGACCCTTTAGAAGCAATCTGACTGATCCAGAGAGGAAACTACACGTTTGTGGACAGATTTACAAACCTGGGAAAGTTGCAATCCCAGCAGTCGGCATCTAAATGCCCATGGACAGATGGGTAGAGATAGAGAGATGGGTAGTTAGTAGACGCCGAGTCTTGCTTTTCTGCACTGGGGTAGTGGCGTGTATTGGCAGCCACTTTGCACAGTCTGTCCTCCAAAGGCCACATCCTGAATTACAGATGTGGTGAGGGACATTCCAAAACAGCTGATCTTTAGAAGGCCTCCTGGAGACAAAGAAAGAGATTGTACCAGTTGATACGACAGATGCCCAGCTCTTCCCTCTTGTGGGGCTTAAGCCAAGCAGAGGTTGTCACATGCGCTGTCTTCACTTGGGTGAATATTATCCTCTGTGAGTAAACCCAGCCATTTAAGGAGATGATGGTGGGAGCTGGGAGAATATTGCCAGACAGGTTTGCTGCGAACATCCAATGGTTTAAATGAGCTGGCTTTGCAGAGTGTACGCCCCTGTTCTGCATGATTTCTAGCACACAGGTTCACCAGCAGGAGCATTGGCAGAAACCTCACATTTTAAGCAAATGTCAATGGTCATTGTTGGAAAATGGTTATCACATTCGGAGTGATGCATATTTGTACTGGGAAGCTAATTCTAAGAGTTACACTCATTCAGTGGGGACAGCAAATTCTTAGGTGGTTTATGTGTCCAATGAAAACGGACAAGTGAACTGCCAGCCACAAACAGTTTCTGCTAATGCTCTTGAATAGCAAATAGGAGAAAATTGCAGTCTGTTTGCAGAAGATTGACCAGGAGGCAAAATGTTTTGAATCAGTTATCCTCTGTGAATTAGTTGCTCAGCGCTAAGTTGTCCGTATACAGCACCTTCCGTTCCCAAAATGCTTTTCTAGCAGTTGCTGGAATGCAGCCATAACCATTCAGGGAAGGCAGCAAGGAAAGGGAGAATTTTGGCTAAGGGCAGTGGAAAATATCACAAACACTTAAATGTCCACAAGGAAGAGACAGGCCTGAAAGGACACATCTGAGAGGCACACGGAGTAAACTGCAGTGGCTGAATATATCTCCTTTAAGATGAAGGGTTGGAGACCTCACTTGGGATTCTGTCCCTGTGATTACAGAGAGAGTAAATATAGCAAGGCCAATGCTTAGACCTTTAAACTGTCCACACCTGTGGGAAAAGGGGGAGTTTAATCCAGGACCACTGCAAAGCAGTAGAATCTTCTCTGTTCAGCTCACTGCAGGAAGCAGCCTGCGGATCTTACCCAGCCCCAAGCAAGTGATTCTGTCTGGCTCATGCACATGAGATGCAGCATGCCCAGGAAGCCCAGAGGAATTGAGTCAGGGCACCTCTTGTTCCATTCACATGACCCTGCCGCTTGCATTCCATCCAAGAGCCTGTGGGCGTTAACCATGAGATCACGTCCCGAGACGTTACTTCATTCAGACAATGCCACTCTGCCAGGCTGTTGGCAAGGGGTGAGAGGCGTCTCAGACTGTGAGGCTCTACAGTGGACTCCAGCATGCATGTGTGATGTGTGTTCATGGCACACACTTGCTCCCATTTTGTGCTGGGGGAAGCCCAGCTTGCCAGCACTGTGCCAGCTGTGTGGGGTCTAGTTTACATTACGCAAAGGTGGTTAGCAGGCAAAGGAGAATGTAGCCGGGGCCTTCTCTACCCAGACATGCCCTGCGAAAAGTAACAAAGCTGTGGGTAAATCCATCCGACTCCTGGATTTGCTGACATGAGCTCTGCAGTGTTTATATAAATTCCAGACTCTCAGATGTTATTCCATGTAGATGTCGCATTGCACAGACATGTTCCCAAAGTGTCTCTCCTTCACAGTTCCTTCCCCTGCACACACCAGATCCACATCACGCTGTTGAAGCCAGGGGCTCCAAGCGCTGTATATTTCCTATTCATAAAAGCTGTGAGGTCATCAGCAAGTCTGGGCTTAAAGCTGAGCTGTTGCATACCACCTCCTCCATCACCCTAAATCCTGTTTCACAAAACCATACATGTCCTGGGGAGAGCTACTTCTAGAACAACTTCCCTGCCTCAGAACTGGGGTCTTTGTTTTAAATGATATCCAGAGTTGAAATCCCAGTTTCCAACTCTCCCAGACTGCCCCACAATTCAGACCCAAATTCTGCCGTGCAGACCCAGAGCTGGTTAGTTCCAGAATGGCGGACACAATTCTCTCCTGCAAGGCACAGAACCAACCCCAGATTCTGCCTTAGAAAGACCCTTGAAGCCAGGAGAAGCTCAAAGGAGACAAAGCCTAGCTCTGTGTTGTATTTCTGGGCAAGTGAGAATAAATAGTGTAGCTAGGCTCCTGGCTTTCCCCCACCCCAGATGATATGTAATTGCATGTTTTAATTAGTAAATTGGAGACCATTCAAAGGAAAGCTGCAAAGTTTGTTACAGACGCTGCAGGGATTGTCAGCACTGAACCAGTCACTCACATCATGGTGGATTTGAATCGGTTTCCCTTTGAATTAATGTACAGGCAGATCGTAAGAATTACATTTCTATCCCCACCTCCACCCAAAGAGCCTTTCACCTCTGGCTCACAGGTTCAAATTCAGCCCCAGCTGCAGTGACCAAAGGCTGTTGGGTGGCCTGGGTGAAATGAGTTTGAAGGTCTCGATCCACTTTCCACCAAATCATGTGTGCACATCGCCTAATCATGTGTGCACTGACACACCCTTGTGTGATTCTGGGCAAGTCACAGAGGTCTGGTATGAACCTAAAACTTAGGTCTACCTACCTACATCGCTCAGGGCTGAGAAAAGTCTCACACCCTGTGTGACGTAGCTAGCTAGACCTAACTCCTGCTGTAGACACAGCCAGGATTCTTCTGTCACCCTGGCAACTGCCTCTCCGAGAGATGGATTACCTACACTGATGGAAAATCCCCTTCTCCTGCTGTAGTAGGTGTCCATGCTACAGCAGCACATGCTGTAGCTTAGCCACTGTAATGTAGACCGACTCTGCGTCTGAGGAGTGTGATCTACACAACAGGGATAATGGCACTGCCGTTCCCCACAGGAGGCGGTGTGAGGATAAACCCATTGAAGATTGGGAGATTCTCAGATACTGCGGTGATGGGGGCCAGATACATTCTTGGGACAGAAGGTGTGGATTCTATTCCAGCCCCACCACTGACCTGCTTGTGTGACCTTCAGCAAGTCTCTTTACTTTTCCACTGTTTGTCTGTCCTCTTTAGATGATAAGCTCTTTGGGGCAGGGGTTGGCTTTTGGTATGTGTTTTATATAGTGCCCAGCCCAACAGGGCCCCAATCCAGGGGCAGGGCTTCTAAGCACTCCTGGAGTGCCAATAATAAGCAGTCATTCATTCATCTCTTTGCCCTGCTGCTATTTCCAGCCCTTGCTGGAGGGGTTGATCTATAGGAGCAGTTCGTGGTGGGAGATCCCACCTGCCTTTTAGGGTTCATGAAACCTCTAGAACTTATTTTTAAAAAGTTTGGAGTTTCATTAAACTTGTTGGAGTTTCACTAAAGTTTTCTTTCTTTTCTTTTCTTTTCTTTTTTTTCTTTTCACCCTTAATTTAAATCATTGTTTTTCAAGGGAAATTTAATGTGAAAAACATGTTTTGTTTTTATACTAACTGGAAGCCTGTACTATCTATTGCAAGCCATCGAGATTCTTCTCTGAAAGTCATTCTGGCCCCGCTGCTGAGGCTGACGGGGTAAATCTAAGAATGTGACATGCCATGCAGCCGCACAGGACCCGCATTTCACTGAAGCCAGTCAGAAGTGGAGCCTTCAATCTACCAAGAACCTAGAACCCTGCTTTTTTAATAGGTTGTAAGCCTGGCAAAGTTAGATCCCTCCCTCCTGGCTAACAGCTTGCTGAGCTAATGTAACTTTTGTCATTGTGCTTCTCTGAACAATTCCTCTCTTTCTGGTACTGAACTATGTAAATTGTAGTCACATCAGATCTGCCAGGAGGGTATTGATCCAACTTCTGACTGAGGGCCCGCTCCTGTGCACCTTCTGCCAGATGCTGACTACCCTCAAAACCCACTGAAGCCAACGGGAGCAGAGTGTTTTCAGTGCCTTGCAGCATCAAGGCCTCATATGCCATTTTGCAGCTTGCTTCTCTTCCCTGTGATTCAGTGGGAGCAGGACTGGGTCTTCAGTGGGAAAAGCTGACAGTATAAACAGCATTTTCTTACTCAATGTCTCTGCTCCCCACCATGTGTCAAGCTGTGAGTAATAGCTGCTTGTCTTGCTTTCATAAGTATGCTTTAATTTCTCTGGTTAGTGTGGCATTGAGAGGATGGCTCTGTAAGAGCGGGCTGGATTCCATTCGGCCCGATTCATCCTCCTCCATCACACTGTCATCTGACATCCGGTAGCAGGATCTTTGTCACAGGCGATGACGTGCAAGGGGCAGGACGAATGCAGCTGGCTCTTCAGACCTGCTAGTTGGAGCTTGGAAAGCAGGATCTGGAGTCGCATATTGAGCAACTGTGACCCATCATTGAGAGAGAATAGACACAGAGCCCTGGGATGGACCAGATTGTCCCCTCCTGCCAGAAGATGAGAGGGTTGGGATGGTATACTGTATGAGGGTCACCATGAGGAGTTAATACCCCATCGTTCCATTGGGGTGAACGGGGGGAGGGTGGATGGTAGAATTTCTCTCCTATTCCTGGCAGAAAGTGCACAGCCTTTGGCCCCCCAGAACCAACAGACCTTAGGTGATCTGCCAGATGATGGCTATCTGCACAGACATCCTCTTCTTGTACACCGGCTTTGGGGAACTTCTCTGCCCCCAGCTCTCTGGAAGGTCCCACCAGGCTAACAGGCTCCAGTTAAAAGGATATTGCTCACTTTGGAGCAGATTCTCTGTAAGGATGACTGCAGGATGGGCAGGACAATGCATTAAGCAACCCAGTCCCCTCTTCAACCACACTCTCTGCCACCTCTATCCCCCCATGCAGATCCCACGTCCTGTAGCGTGCCCTCCTCACAGGATGGGGAGGGTGCGGAGGAGGCTTCTGCCCGGAAAGGGGAAGATCACCCCCAGAGGCACACCTGAGTGAGCAGCTCTCAGCAGGATCCTCCAGCCCAACATCCTCATTCGTAGTCGCTTTCCTAGCTCTAACCATGTTTTGGGACAAACTCTGCAGCTAGTGTACGTTGGCGCAGCTCAATCTTGAATTGATTCTCTGGGCCACTAACTGCCCCGTCACCTGTCGTTACAGCCTTTGTCCCTTTTCCTGCTTACTCGTCCCCCGGAAAGACTCATGCCCGCAATAACTTATGGCAAGAAATACCAGCGGTTTTGTGAAATTATGTGGCCCGGGTCCATCAGGCATGACACAGTTTGCTACGTAACTTACGCAGGCATGTAGTGTAGACAAAGTTATGAGTCAACACACAAGTAGGCTGTGTGGGTTCCCAGTGCTAATGGTTCTTCTGTCCTGTTAGACGTCACAGGCTAAACTGAGCCTTGATGTATAAAAGGGTGCAACTCTATTAAAGACACCTGGGTTGAGTTTGCTCCAGAGAAGCAGACACAGTGCCACATAACGGAAGTGTAATCAATGGGGGGGGGGTGTTGCAATGCAATACTTTTTGGACACACATCTTTGTGCACCATGTTACTTGGGTGATATAATTGCACCATCTGAATTTGTGCAGTACCCTTTTGTGCAAATATTTTTTGTGTACTGCTCCTGCATTACAATTTCTGGACCAAACAGATCAAAACATCTTGCACCCATTAGAACAGGACATTGATGGTAACATGATTCCTTTGTCTTGCATGTCTTGGAAGGGACTTTGGACACAGAGCTGTTTTCCCCATGGCCCAGAGCAATCTTGGACACCTCTGGATGTGTGCATCAGGACTCTTCCTGTGCCCCCAGATTGTCTCGCCACTACGCTGTGTCCACCTGGCTTCAGTTAGACTTGGGCAGAGAGTCTGGGTCATTAGAAAAACAAAATCTTTGGCTACAACTAAAATCTTGCCATCCAGCCTTCCCCTTTTCTTACATAGCCTGGCACTTGTGCCCCAGCCCCCATCCTAAAGATCAGAAAATTATGTGCATAACTCGATCATTTCATAAGGAACCAATTAAGGTAGCTATAAATTTCTGTGCATCCGCTGTAGCTCACAAAAGCTTATGCTCAAATAAATTTGTTAGTCTCTAAGGTGCCACAAGTACTCCTTTCTGCAGCCTGGAGAAATCAAATACAGAGCCCAGGGAATACCATAGACAAGAGGCATCTGGCCCTTCACTCAGATGGGAAACCAGCTTCATCAATGACTAGCTGCTTCTCTTCAGTAGTAACAACTTGACTTTACCGACTTCTGTACAACTTTCCCATCTCCAAGGTGCAGTCTGTATTTTCCCTCTTCTCTGCTTTCCATAGCTCTACTCCACAGCCCCCGTCACGTTTCTGATGCCTTTCTTTTCAGGCAGTCGGGGCCATACACTTTAATGTGCTTTAGTACTGACGAATGTGTTTTAAAATCTCCAAGTCAAATTCAGCCTTGGTGTAAGTGGGCACACGTACATTGACTTCATTACATCTGATTATGCCAAGGATGAATTTGCTCCTCCACGTTCAACAGCCCAGACTCTGACATGTTGTAACGAAAGAAAAGGACCTCACTAGAGGTCAGAAGTCAAATCCTGTCCCTATTGAAATCATGAGAATTTTGCCATTGACTACAGTAGGGGTAGATTTCACCCCAAGAAGTCTTTACTGGGATGCACAAGAGCTACCAGAGGATCTCAAGATCACACATTTTGCTTTGTATCTTCAAAGCATGGTACTAACACCAACTAATTGCAGCAGTCCTCCCAACACTCTTGAAAGGTAGGTAAGCAAGAATTAGGTCAACGTTTTTCAGACGCATAGGGATCAAAGCCCTGACCGTCTGCGGTATTTAGGTGCCTAACTCACATTGAACTTAAGAACGGCCATACTGGGTCAGACCAGTGGTCTGTCCAGCCCAGTACCCTGTTTTCTGACAGTGGTTGATGCCTGGTACTTCAGAAGGAATGAACAGAACAGGTAGTCATCACGTGATCCATCCCCTGTCTCCCATTCCCAGCTTCTGGCAAACAGACACTAGGGACACCATCCCTGTCCATCCTGGCTAATAGCCATTGATGGACCTATCCTCCATGAACTTATCTAGTTCCTTTTTAACCCTGTTGAAGTCTTGGTCTTCTCAATATCCTCTGGCAAGGAGTTCCACAGGTTGACTGTGCATTGTGTGAAGAAGTACATTGAAGTCCCTGGGAGTTAGGTACCTAAATATCATTGAAGATCTAGGCCCAAGTGACTTGTCACAGAATAAGTGGCAGAGCTGGATTAGAACAAAGAAAGTCCAAGGCTCTTAGCCCTGTGCAAGTGCTCACAGACCACTCTGCCTCTCAAGCCACATGCAGAAGATGAGCAATGTTCCTGTTGCAAGGGGTACAGGCTGATTTCTGACCTGTTACTATTACTATCTGTGTTATGGTAGCACTTAGAGGTCCCAAGCAAGATCCTGGCCCCTCTGAGCTAGACACTGTAAAGAAGAGACATCATAAGAGACAATTCCTATCCCAAAGAGATTACATTCTAAATTGACAAAACAGAGGGAGGATTATTATTCCCATTCTACAAATGGGGAACTGACTCCTCCAGGGCCAGTGAACTAGCCCACCAGCTCACAGTGATTTTGACTGGTGAATTGATAGAGAATAATATAGTCTAGGCCATCTGTGAATCAGATGAAGAGAACAGGATGGCATGCTAGGATTAGAAGGATACCCAGAAGGATGCAAGGAATACTGGGAAACTTTGAGCTCATGTGGGAACCCAGAGCCTGGGTGAAGAATGCAAGGAGAAGAAGCATCCCCAAGAACAGAAGAAGGCTGGAGCAAACCTACAGTCTGAGTAAGAAACTAAGTCAGGATCTCTGGACTTTGCCCAGCATAACTGAGGAGCAAGAGGCTATAATGCCAGGGAAAAGAGACCCACCAGGAGCAATAAGGAGGCTGATGTGGCTTTGAATGGGGCTGACTCAAATTAAGGAGGTGATGTCCTGGAAACTGAGAAGGAAAGAACGTTCAGTTGGATGAAGCTTGCAGAGACAAAGCACAAGCGGTTCTGTGGTGCTAAAGATGTCTCTGGGCTGGAATAGCTTTCAGGCCACCTTCAGTGGAGAGAGAGGTCAGGATCAGTGAAACAGCCAGAGTGGGGCCATATCTGGATTCAGTTAGAGTCTTGGGTGTGCTGCAGGGTCTATTGCCGTGGGATTAAACGCACATGAATCAGGTGGCTTAATATAGGGCCAGATTTTCTATCTAGGTAGCTCTGAAAATCTGGGTCTATTGCAATCAATGGAAAGACTCCCCCTAACTTCAGGGGGGCTTTGGATCAGGTCCTTCTAGAGCGAACAGAGGCAAGGAGCATGTTCTGAGGCGATAGAAGTGTATGTATGCAGAGTATAGTCAGAGAAGAGATCTGCAGGCACCAAGAGGTTAATGGGACCCTGGGCAATAAACAGCTGGGTTCATAGAGAGCAAACCATGCCAGACGAACTCAATAGCTTTTCTGATCGAATTACAGACTGAGCTTACGGTCTGGGATGCAGGCAGTGTAATAGATCGGAACTTTAATTAAGCATTTGACATGGTGACTTGTGAAGTCTTACCCAAATAATTAATTCAAATTGCCTGAGATATGAGAACTGCCACATGTGCTGAAATCGGGCAGGAGGATAGTAAACAAATGGCAAAGTGTCAAGTCTTAGTGGGGAGTTGATTTGCTACAGGACTGGGCATCAGGCTGTTTATCATTTAACCCCCTTATTGTTAATAATCTGGAAGATGAGGTAAATGGGGTATCAATTAACTGGGCAGTTGATGCTGCAGTAGGACATGGTGCAGCCATCGGCTTGGCTGGAAACGGCAGTCAGGAAAAGCAGTTGCACTGGGATAAAAGACCCAATAGTGGAACTAGGTATTTATAAGGTGGTATCGTTAGTATCTTGCATTCCCTACAGAGGCTTTATTTGAAGAAACCAGGGTGAGTATTCAGGGGGAGTCTGAGTTGATCAAGACCCAACATCCAAGGGAATCAGATTTGGAGGAGCTGGTCTTTGAAAGATTTGAAACCCTCCCTCCCCATTTTGCAGAAATGGAAGCGTGACATGAAAAGATTTGTTGGTAGGAGAATATAGCTCAGTAATTCTTGGCATTTCTTCGGGGGTTTTCATCTTCAAAGATATTTTGTGAATATTAGCGAATTAATCCTCAGCAACTTCCCCGCGAGGTACCACAGAATGGAGCAAGAAACATTATCTTTGTTTGACAGATGGGGAAACTGAG
This sequence comes from Lepidochelys kempii, assembly GCF_965140285.1. NCBI lineage: Eukaryota > Metazoa > Chordata > Testudines > Cheloniidae > Lepidochelys > Lepidochelys kempii. Next base: position 13,884,602 of record NC_136404.1, read on the forward strand.
GCATGGAGCTGTGAAGCAACTTGCCCCAGGGGAACAGAGGAAGCTAGTCTCAGGGATTAGAACACAGCAGTGCCTGCTGGCCAGCTCTGGGCTCAGACCCACTAGTCATGAGACAAACCCACTAATGTGGCATCGCTCTAAATAAAGGGCCAATTGGTTTAAATGGGCGTAGCTCCATTGAAGTTGATGGGGCTGCACCAGTTTATACTAGCTGAGAATCTGGCCATTTGCCTTAATAATAATCCCTAGCTGTTATTCAGCACTTTTCATCAGTAGGTCTCAAAGTACTTTATAAAGGAAGTCAATATCATTATTCCCTTTTTACAGATGGGGAAACTGAGGCAATGAGCAGGGTAGTGACTTGCCCAATGTCACCCAACAGGCTAACGGCAGAAACGGATACAAGCCAGGTCTCCTAGTGCTCTGTCCATTAGGCGACACTGCCTTAATACACCGTACTGTGCCTGAGTGCTGGAGACATCTCAGAACAACACAAGCTACATGCTGCTGTCCCTGGGCACAAGTAAAGAATGGAGCTTTGCCCTTAACTCTTGGTTCCCTGGCTTTGCTGGGCCTACATTTGGATTGTGTGCCAGATCCTTTGCTGATGTAAACCGAGGCAGCTCCACTGACTTCAGTGTAGCCACACCAATTTACACTAAGGAAGGACCTGAGCCAGATTCTTAACCATCTGTTCAACAAGTACATGGCAATAATGCACAGTTGTCATTTTTCTATTGTGCGACCTATAAAATGTGCCCCTCTTGTTATTTCTTGTGTAAAACAATATTGACAAAGGTCAGCCTAAAAAATTCCCTGACCAGAATAAAGCTACCTCTGTATTCTCTGTAATCACCCGCCCTGCTTAGACAAACGCCTAAGTAAATAGATGGTTCTTATATTACACCCTGAAGGTCAGTGGGTTGGGGCTCTGTTTAATCACAGAGCAAATTCCTACTCCCCCCCCCCCGACCCACTCCTGCTGCCTGGTCTCCCACATTTATTTGTAGGTTTTTTTGTGGCACTCATCACCATTCCCAGTTGTATCAGAGCAGCTCATGAGTGTTAGTGAATTACATCCCTCTGTGGTGGGGAACTGTCAATGCCATTTTACTTGGGGGTGGGGTGGAACTGAGGTAGGTAGTGAGATTAAATTATTTGCCCATGGCCCCACAGTGGCCAGGATGAAAACCACATTCTCCGTCCTGTTGCTCTAGCCGGGGAATCTTTAAGAAGCACTTTGCTCAATGCCACTAATGAATTCAGTATCTTGTTGCGAATTGGAGCCATAATTTATATAGCAGAGTGTAATTATCCCAAACAAAGGAGAGAAGAAAGATACTCTTGAAGGGTCATCTGTGGTTCAGGGATTATGGAATGAGATTGTTTCTTTTTTCCTCTTTAATGTACACATAATTTTAAAATACCACTACAGAGCAAAATACCATTGGAAGCCGCTTGATCCAGAACAATGCCAGCACCCAGACAGCTAACCCGAGTCGTTTCAACAAGGGAACGTAATCAGACAGGGAAGGTCAAGTGCAAGGTTACCATTTATTGTGTCTGTAAAGAATTGCTTTATCCCTGCCCACCAAACACTGTAACGGCACCAAAGCCTGTTGCAAAAGCCAGCATTACAATGTCCCTCTCTGTGGAGGGCAGATCTAGAAGAAACATTTTGGCCTGGCCTCTGCGTGCCCGGGACAATAAAGGATAGAGACGTGTTTTGTTTCTTGAGTGGTCAGGCTGAGCTCAGGCACCTATGACCTTTTATCGCTGGACAGAAAACATACTTGGTTTTTCCGGCATGGCTTCTCCCTTTCCCCTTTGGCATGTGCTACTGTTTTGCCTCAATATCTGCCAGCCATTCCTTTTGGTTTTGACCTTAGGATGACAATCACAAGTGCACCAGTGAAAATGTGAAAAGGGGAGGAAGGATCATCTGTTGATTACAGCACGGGACTGGTTGTTACATTCTGTTCCTGGCTTGGCTACAGAACTTCCCCCCCTCCCAGCATGACCTTAGGCAAGCCACTTCATCTCGCTGTGCCTCAGTTTCCCCAGCTGTAAAATGGGATAATGATACTTCCCTGCCTCCAGGGATGCTGAAGCTAAATTCATTAATGCTTAGAAAGGGACAGATCCTCAGCTGGTGTAAAGTGTCATATCTTCATTGACTACAGTAGCAAAGCTATGATAATTTAAATTAGCTGAGTATCCCCCTTCTCCCATGCTTTGCAATCCTTGAAGGGACACTACAGAACTATGTTCTGAGAGGAAGAAAATATGCCATGCTTTGACCTTTTCCTCCCCAGCACAATGCCATAGGGCGTCTGACCAGCAGTTCTGGCAGCCTGCCTCCAGATGTGGCCAATACTTGATGTTGCTGAGAAAGGTAACCTCCTCCCCATAATGCACCTGATCCATTGTGCAATGCCAGGGAAAATCCCATCTTGGCCACTGCAATGAGCCGCTCATGCCTTGAAGCGGGTGGATTAATGATCCCTCCATTGTGAGGCATACTTATTCTTGCTGATTTAAAGCCAGCCACAGAATTTGACTCTATCACCCCCTGACCTGCCATGGGCAATTGCTCAGCGAGAACACAGCAAATGTCCACGTGTTGCAACAGAAAAGTACTAGGCAGGCTTGAATGCAGGCAACTAGCCTCTGCCCCTGCCCATGCTGCCCCTTCGCTGCTATTTTTACTGAGGTGGTCTCTGCACAAAGGTTGGCGCATTTTGATTTGGTAGCATTTGATATGTGCTATGTATAGGTGCAATGGCTGCACAAGGTGCAGAATCTGGTTCTGTGCATGGCTGGCCTTTCCCGTTTCTTATGATTCTAGCTGTCTGGAGAGAGTTGCTCCCTCCACATGACATCTAGCCCTGGCTGGATCTGAACTAATCCCCCACCAAACTAGGATTCAAGGATAACTCTGGGATAGCATCATCAGATCTGAGATGACATGCTCTGAGCTGCAAGATCACTGCTCCGTAAGGCAGAATTTAAGAGAGAGGGAATGTGAAGCAAGGGAGGTCCCCTATGTCATCTGGAAGGGGCCTCCCTTCTGAAAGACCCTGGATCAGTTTTGCAGAGTGAGTGACCTCAGCAGAGGCCAGTGTTAAGGGTCTGATGTTCTCCTCAGCTGTGAAGTACAGAGGGACAAAAAATAAAGGTTACATCGGTTAGAAAAGACCTCCAAAACAGCTGCAAGAAGAGACAGAGATAATACAGCCTGCATCTCCGCTCTACCCAGCCTCAGGGAGGCTGGGAACAAGCGTGGTTGGACTGGGGCATGATCGGAACCCTGTAGCTATGCAGAATGATATTCACATGGAAGTAATACCATTCCAGGTTCCCTTAACTTCCACTCCACCCCAGCACTGGTGTTGCACAGGCCTGGGCAGATGAGTCAGTGGCCCCTGAGGAGTGATGCTAACAGAGGGAAGGGAGCCAGGCAGAATCTTTTTTGAAGCAGCTAGAACTTCATTTCCCTGTATTTTCTCTGGATCTGTGGGTTTTGGAAGCTGTGCCCCTTCCCCATTCCGGCCCTCCCACTCCTGTGTAATATCCATTGAAAGCCTGGCAACATTTAATTTCCAGACTCTCCTTGGCCTCACAGACATGGCCCCAGGACTTCTAACCCTCCCTCTGACGCTGAATTGCTCTATGAGGACTGACAAGGCCTGTCTGTGTCTCAGTTTCCCCCTCTACAAAATGTGGCGAGCGCCCTTCTACGAGAGAGGCTGGGAACTTGAATTAATTAAGCTTTACAAAGTGCTCTGAAGATAAAAACGGCTGCATAACAGCAAAGTAGTATTAATATTATCTGAAGTTACTGAGCACTCTGGTACCATGATTGAGGGGGTGTTATAAAACCTAGGTCACTAGGCAGCTAGAGAGAATTAACCTGAAAGAAAACCCTAGCCCCAATCACGCCTGAACTTTGGCACAATTCAAATCAGGGGTCTGGGTTATTCGTTGCCCTATGACCCATGCAGACATTTACACTAGTGCGGAGTCTTTGCAGTCTGGTCCCATCCTTCCCCTGAGGCAAATTATTTGCCCCACTCCACATTAGTTACTTCATTTACATACACACATACACACATCCCTGAAGTTCCAAGAAAAATCTCTGGGGAATAACACTTGAGCTGACCCTCCCAACAAACCTGCATTGCACCAATGACTTCAACAACAAATTTCCAACCGCCTCATATTAATTCTGTGGGGCTCGGCTTGATTTTTTTCCCTTTCTACTTCTTTTTTGAACCAACTGTGATGTATAAACAGCTATAATTATTCCCCACAGCTAAGCAACAAATACAAACTTAAGCAGTTTGCCATCCAGCCTGGACCCATGAGTGATTATTCTAAGCTGGGGCTGGCAGGAGTAAACAGAACTAGGGAGAGATCTACTCCACATACCAGAGACATGTGTTTAAAGGGTCAGGAAGGGAGCATTATTTTGGCGGAAAAGAATAAGGAGTGGAGAAAAGAAAGAAAAAAACCCAGAAGCTGGCAGCCAGCTACACTCGAGAGTTTTCTCCCCATCCCTCCTCCTGTCAACTTGTGTGTACGTTATTGATGAAAGTGGGGGCGGGGGGGAGTGGGGTGATTTGTAACCTCAGACAATCAAGCCTGCAAACATACATGCGTGTCCCCCCCCACACACACACACTCTGCTCTTCCCGGCACTTCACTGGCTGCTGCGCGGGCACCGCCCACCCCAGCAGCATGATTCAACCCTGCACGAAAAAAAATCTTTATATAGCCAGTGTGAAACTGAGATTTGTAATTCGAAAGGCAACAGGTCAGCCCAGGACTAGGCGAAGATACAGGAGGGCCAGCCCAGCCTCGCCCCGTGTCTCGCCCTCGGAGATCTGCGGGAGCCGCACGCCCCTGGGGGGCAAAGGAGAGGACTGGGCAGGGGTGTGAAATTGACTAGCAAACTTTTCAAGTTTTGGGGCTGCCTGGCTGGTTTTTGATCGCTCGTCTCGGCTCAACATGAAGCCCTGGCTGGTGCTGCTGTTGGCTGTGATTTGGTGTCCTATCACTGGAGGGGAAGAGGACTCCGTTCAGGGTAAGTGAGTCTCACAGGCTGCTCCAGGGGCAGCTCTTAACCATAACGCAACAACCCCGGCCAAAAACCACACCACCCGATGCTTCCCTGAAACAAACTGCCCGGAGTTAGGGAAGGGCAGGCAGCTGCGGACGAGTGTTTGCAGGTGAGCGTTGCAAACCTCGCTGGGCAGAAGTTGGGGGAGGAATCCCCCCTCCAAAATAAAACCCTTTCCCATTTTGAAGTTGAACCTTGCTATTCTGTAGAGGTCTCAAGTGGTTCAAAGCCGGTTCTGATCTCAGATCGGACCTTGTCCCGAACGAATCCGGATCAGGATCCCCGCTTGCCACCTCCCCCGCTCAGCACCAATGCAAGGTGCCCCTTTGGTTTGTGTTTTGTTTTGGATGAACTTCCTAGAAGCGCACGCCTCGTCGGGCCATAACGCGGCCATTCATGGGGGAGCTGCTGCGGAGTGGGGTGCCCCTGACAAGCAGCAGAAGCTACCTGTGCTCCAGGCTGTCTGTCCAGAGCTCTGGCTCAGAGACTTGCAGTTCCTGCTCTGGAGAGCTGGGCTAGTCCCCAGCTGGAGCTCCAGGGAGGCTCTTAAGTGCTTTTTCAGCTCGTTTGCACTCGGAGTTTAGTAACTTTTAAAACAAATGGTCTATGGGATGGGTTGGTTGCAATTTTGGATCTGGGTCATTTGCTGTTGCAAATTATGTATAGTCCAGACAACTGCTTTCCGGCAGACTGTGGGAGATGCCAGACAAACACCCATCTATTTACCTGCCACATGTTTCTTACCTTTCCCCAGCTGGGCTTAGGAAGAAATTGCCTCCCTGTGTTGTAATTCAGCAGGTGTCAACCTCAGGGGAGCAATCCCCTAGGAGTGGTCACAAAGGGGTGTGTGGGGAGGGGGGGAGGATTTGTGAGCACTTTCCCCCTTCTCAGATTGCTAAATGGGAGGGAGATCCCAGGCCAGCATGGGGGGGTCCCAGTACAGGAAAAGTTGAGAACTGCTATAAATCTAGCATTATGTTCGTTCACCCCTGGTCACTACTGGAGACTAGCTATTGTCATCAAGTATCAGAGGGGCGCTGTGTTAGTCTTTAAGGTGCCACCGGACTCCTCATTGTTTTTGTGGATACAGACTAACAGGTTTATTTGAGCATAAGCTTTCATGAGTAAAAGATCACAAAACAATGCATCTGAAGAAGTGCGTTTTTTACCCAGAAAAGCTTATGCCCAAATAAATCTGTTAGTCTTTAAGGTACCACTGGACTCCTCATTGTTTTTGTAGCTATTGGTGTGTTTCACAGGGGCATTTCTTCCATGCTTGTGTTCTGTCTCACCAGGCTTGCTAAGGGCCCAATCCTCTGTGGTTTTGAGCCTCCTCAGCCCTCCCCCATAGCTTCTCTCCCTGCCCCGTTCGGTCCTGTGTGAAGACATAACGATGAAGTCCCACGATCATGATCACACTGATCTAGACTGCAGTGTCATCAGAGCTGTGATTTCATTGTGGAAGGAAGCCCTTTGTTCCGTGGGAGAACACCAGCAGCTATAGTAAAAGCAAAGAGATCACGGGCAAATATTAGCCAAGTCCCCTGCTATCTCAGTATACTGCGGCTGCTCTGTTTCATCAAGTTGGTGTTAGTATAAAAGTCACCCATTGGGGTCAGTTCCTAAGAGGTGCTGTGTACCCATAACTCCCACTGAAGTCCACAGGTGTTCTCTTCCTGTTAGGATCCATGCCTAAGGATCTGAAAAGCAAGAGAATGCATGTGCTTCCGAGGGCAGCCATAATGCTGAGTTTTATCTGTTTAAAAACTAGAAATGGTTTCCAAATGCCAGCTTGAAACATTCCTGAAACACTGGGCGTTCAGAATCCAAACCTGGGAACCAACTTGAATTGAGCAGCGTCCCGTGGGTCTGAATTTCCATTGCTTCATGCAGTCATTTACCCCTGGGCCAAGGGTGTACCATCTGTTCTATCATTCTGTTCCGGTAGCATTTTACATTCACTTTGCACCATTGCAAATTGCTGCTGAAGATGGAAGGTAATGGAGAATCAGGTCCCTTGGCTTTATAAAGGGGCCATCTCCAAACCCCAGATCCATCTGACTCCGAACTGGAGTGTTCCAAAGCCAGGTGCAGAGGTTGCTGCTTGAGCCCCTTTCTGTTAAGAACATTAAGGTAAAATAACACTAGGCATGGGGTTTGCCTATGGAATTTTGGTAATGGGTGTCTACCGGGGAACCTGCCTCGGAGACTCTAGCCAGCCAACAAATCCCTATCTTATGAGAACATTTTAAAGCATCCAAGTTCCCACTGTAGTTTTGCTCAGCCTCGAATTCTGCCAGGCAGTGGATTTTTGCTTCTTCCTTGAGTGATACAGCGAGGTAGATGGGAAATATTTCTGAAGTATGGTCCCCATCACCTTAGCTACGGGATCATCTTAGCATGCTGTAAATACTAATAGATTTAATGCTTGCAGCATCCTTTGGGGGTAGGATGCCTGTTTTACAGACACTGACTTTAATGTGACTTACCCAAGGGCCCAGGGCAGATCTGGGAATTGGACCTAGATCCCAGCCTCATGCCTTTGCCACAAAACAAATCTGTGACATTGCCTGAACTGTACTGTTTCCACTGATACCCAGTGGACCTCTGAACCTGGTCTAATATGAATACAATTACTACAGTATGAGATACTGTTGCTGACTGGCAATAGGAGCACAGGCAATTCGGACCCTTGCTGAAATCAAAAGAATTTTTACAAATATCAGCCAAGATCCAGTTAAATCGTGGGGATTAGGTGCAGTGCCATACGTGCAGTCCCTGGGTCAAAACCCTGGCGTCCTCAATGAGCTCTCCTTCTCCTAGAGGAAGGAGGATCCGGTGGCTATGCACTATCCTGGGACTTCGGAGACTTGGGTTCCTCCATATCTGAGCCTCTGTGCCATGTTGTCCCTTTGACAGCACTTTCCCCAGCGGTGCTGTGAGCCCAAATGCATTAACGCTTGTAAGGAGCTCAGGTACTCCAGCAGTGGGGCTAGAGAAATACCATAGATGGATTCGGTCCTTGCTGAGGCACCAATCAAGGGGTGAAATCCTGGTTCCAGTGAAATCAGTGGCACAACTCCTATTTCCAGCTTTTCACCTTAGGAGTCAACAGGAACTTTGCCTGAGTAGGAACCTGGGGAATTAACTCCTCCCCAGGGATTGTAAAACCAAGCTGTGAACACTCCTCCTCGTTAAAGAACCCAAGACAAGTATACAGGTGTTTGCCCTGAGGTCCAGGCCAAATTGCAGTTCAGAGAGTTGCATTCTGTCTCCCTCCAATTCTCCTCTGCAGCATGCAATTGGATATGGGACTCTAATTTGCTCTCTTTCTTCCCTGAACTGCTGTGTAGCATTGTTGGGCATTGCTAAACTGATTCTGTCCTCCTCCCTAGCTGTATTTCCGCAGTAGCTTAAGTGTTACTTGCATATAAATTCTCCCAACCATTAAGTTTACACAGTGCTTTGGGGTTTCTTCAGGTTGAAAAGCACTAGATATTGAAGATTTCAGAGTAGCAGCTGTGTTAGTCTGTACTAGATATTGAAGGACCCTAAAGAGTGCCATCAGCATAGTACCTAGGCACTGTTAGAAATGCAAGAGGTTGTTCTATGTAGTAGCAATGGGATTAATGGATTTTTTTTTGTTAAAAAAAGTAATGACACAGGGTAAATGTTAGTGATAATCTTAAAACACTTGTTTTTTCTCAAAAAGCTCAGGATAACTGACCCCCTCTTCGCTTGCAAATTATTTTGTCAACTAAACTATTCTAAAAGAGCCAGATTCCAGAAAACCTTGTTCGGATTATATCCAAATTTAGAAATTCTCCCCTCCACGGTAGCTGAGCACTTTAGATGATATCCGTGTGTCATCTCTCAGCCTGAGCTGAATTTAAATCCAACTGGAAGGATGACCTTGCTTCACTAAGGAGGCTCCTGGTGACGGGTTTGGCCCACTTCTAATACTTGTGCTTACATTTTTCACTAGCTTTTGGGTGTGTGTGGTGGGAATGGACATTCGTGGAACTGAGATGCCATGAGATTGGGAGGTCTTTGGGTAATTTTAATTAATTTCCTGGCTCTAACCTAATTTATTTCTAAGGTGCTGGGGGCACTTTAAATACTTATGACTAGTGGAAATGCTATAGAGAAATTAATGGGTCAAGATCGAGGTGCATCAGCTGAGCTGTGGGTGGGGAGCCCAGGACTGGAACAGCAGGAGTGGGGCAGCTGCAGGTTACAATTGAGGAGGAATGACCGAGAGCTGTGTGGGGAGACCAGCACTGGAACCGCTGGCCGAGTTGCAGCAGAGCTGTGTGGAATGCCGGGATTGGAATTGATGGAGTGGGGTCTGCTGGGGCCAGGATTGGGGAGGACTGACAGAGCTGTGTGTGAGTTGTCTAGGACTGGAACAGCTGGGCAGGCTGCAAGTCGGGAATGAGGAGGTTTGGCAGAGCCATGAGGGGGGCCAAGGCTCCCCACATTTTGCATCAGAGCTTAGTACCCAGCCAGTTATGGAGATTTCCACTTGGTGAGTTACGTTCCGGAGAAGGCAATGCAGTTTCTGCAGCAAGCAATAAGGAATCACACGGGGCTGTGGCGGTGACAAACAGGACTGAAAAGAGGTGGCAGACAAGGGCAGAGGCCCAGATCCTCAAAGGTATTTAGGTGGCTGACTCCCATTGGAGTTAGGCACCTAAATACCTTTGGGGATCTGGGCCTCGGTACCTGCCACTCCCATTTACTTTGATGGGAACTCAGCGCTTCTTGGGATCAGGCCCAGAATTATCATCTGGACTTAGAGATGGGTGAAAAATTGTGGATCCAAACACTTTCCAACTTTTTTTGGAGGGGGGGGGGAGAGCAGGGGTGAACTTGGAGTTTGCTTCAAGCCTCTTATGTGCTAAACTAAAAAACATGGGCCAGATCCTCAGCTGGTGTACATCATGGTAACGCCATTGAATTCAGTGCAGTGATGTGGATTTACACCGGTTGCTGGCATACTTTAAAAGCAAACACATTCCTCTCCCTATAATGCTGCAGGTACTTAAAACTGAAAGAATTTTAACAATCTGTTTGAGAGGATTTGATCCTGCAAACACTTCAGAACAAGGTCCCTGTCTTCAGGATCAGTGGGACTACTCAGGGTAGTAATTACTACACTCAGGAGTAACGGCAGGATCTAGCTTGCACTTGTTGCACTTTGTTTACCTTTTACATTGCTCTCAACTTGGACAAGGACAACAGGCTGGTCAGTTTCACTGTTTCCAGTCAGTTGCACCAGCAGAATGTTGCAATGTTTGAGTTGCAAATGCTGCAGAGGATGTTTATTTGCTTTTAAAAAAAAACAAACCCATTTTTTACCAAGAGGGGACAAAGATCTGGCTCTGGCTAACGCTGTGACATGCAGAGTACATGAGTGAGGCTTGGTCTACACTACCAGCCGACGTCGGGATAACTACCTTGCTCAGGGGTGTGGAAAAGCGATGTAGCTGTATTGAGCTAACCCCTGGCGTAGACAGCACTGTGTTGACGGGAGGGCTTCTCCAGTCGACAGCTACTGCCTCTCGGGGAGGTGGAGTTCCTATGCCAACGGGACAAGCTCTTGTAGGTAGATCTGCACTAAGCGCTACAGCCCCAGCAGCGCTCTAAGTGTAGACAAACCATCAGATACTAACGTGACTTACCCCACTTTCACACTGGTATGACTCCAGAATGGATGTCGCTGGGATTTGTACCGGGTAACAGAGCAGAGTCTAGCCCAATTAATATTATTTAACAGATGAATAAGCAATTCAGGGCCAAATTCCAGGCTCATTGACAACCATGTCATCCCAATGTACAGTTCTGAAGGAGGCAGTGTTGTCTAGTGGTTAGATCAAACATTGGGACTCAGCCTTCTAGTCCTGCCTCTAGGAGGAAGTGTGGTCTGGAGGTTAGAGCGGAGGACCAGGAGTCAGGACTCCTGGGTTCTATTTCCTGCTGTGGTATGGCATTGTTATTGACCTTGGGCAAGCTTCGTAGTAGGGGTTGTCTACATGGGAAAGATATACCGGTATAAGCTAAGGTGTGAATTGAAACCAGTTATATGGTGGTTACAGTTCCTTGCATGACCACTAGGATTCATCTAGATTTGGAAGTTATTTTGGATAAAGGTGGGATGCGAAGTTAAAGTGGAATAGCCATTTCTGAATAACTCCATGTGTGGATGCTCTATTCTAGAATAAAATGTTCCTGTTTAGCTTAATTCACAAATAGATTAAGTTAAACCAGAACAAGGCACTTCTAACAAGAGTGTCCACATATGGAGTTACTCAGGAATCGTTATTCTGGAATAGCTGCATGTGGAGACAAAGATATTAAGTACCTTTTTTGAGGGGTTAGTTTATTGTGCTAAACTGAAAAAAGCCACTCATGCTGGAATAAGAATGTCCACGGGGGCATTATACCCATATAGACAACCCATTAAATCACTCCATGCCTCAATTTCCCCATCAGGGGTGTGATCCTCACTCATCCCCCAGGGGGCGCTGTGAGGATTAACTCACTAATATGTATGGGGTGCTATTTACAAAGAGCCACGTCAGTGTTCGGGGTTGAATCCTGCTCTGGTTTACACCCTTTGTGATGCATTTAACATGGGTGAGATTAAGAGCAGACTCCAAAGTCCTGGTTTATATGCAAAGAAACATTGCTGGCAAGAGCTGTGACAGCCCCTGTCTATGACCAATGGGGGTGGGGAGGTGAGGACAGAGGGGGTATACTCCAAATGTTAGGATGCCCGGGGGTCATCTCTGTGGGGTTACGCTTGGCTGCAGCATTGTGAGGTTGGGAGAAAGGGAGTGGGGCCCAGCAGTTAGTCACACAGAATGATCAGAACTCGGTGGGTTTGCTCAGGATTAACTCTGCATGAGGCCAGGGTGGGAGAAACCCTCCTGAATGAGACAGCGGGCTCCCTCTTCCCTTTGTTTCTGCTCAGACACCCCACCCGTCTAGATTAGTGACCAGGGGCGAGAAGGGGAGACTAGGAACCTTCTGTTCCTCAGTTAGTGGCCTGGTGTCCTGCACTTTTAATCAGAGAGGGCCCAGACACAGAGCCTGTTATTATCTTCTCCTCTATAGAACAGAGAAGGCTGGGCAGCAGTGGGAAATCTTCCCTGGGAGCTTCCAATTGCCCAGGGCAAAGAGCTGCTGCAACCCAACCAAAGTCAGGTTAATTGCGGCTGGGCAATCTCAGACCAGACTCTGACCTCAGCATGCACTGGGGTGACTCCCCAAGTAACTCCACTGATTACCGTAGAGTCACTCCAGATTTACCCCGGTATATCTGAGGGCGGAAACTGGCCCCCACATCTTTAGCCATTTAACAAACCCCAAGTTGAGCTGATGAGAAAACAAACCAACCAGCATCAGAAGCGGCTGGTTTACAAGGAAGGAAATGGCAAAGGAATCACTCACAAAAGAGAGAGGGGAAAAAAGAAACGATTTGCTCATGAGATTAAGAAACAAACAGGCTTTTGACTCAGTGAGATCAGATGCCAGTGGGTTGGCTGTGTCCCAAGGGGCTGTCTCCAGTGCCCAATGGTCAAGACATGGCTGCATACTAGAAGGATTGATCCTAAGTGCCATACCACTCATGGTCCCACATGTCTGGTCCACCTACACCTGGTAGTCTTGCTTGAATGCTCTGGGGAAGTAACAAGGGAGGGCTCGGAATCTCCAGAGCCAAATGTTCCTGAACGCTTTGAAATCTAAACCCAGATTTAAACCCATTTTTGCAAATCCACTGTTAGGAGAGAACTGCGATTGAACTGCAAGCCACATGCTGTTCAATGCCTTTCTTAAAGCCCCAGATCCTGGATTCATGTGAAGAAGAGAAAATCTCAACTTTCATTTAAAAAAAAAAAGATTCTAGCCTTTGTGGTTGCAGAGAAAAGCTTGAAAACGTGACCCGCTAGAGTCTACAATACTGGAAGGCAAATGAAAAGCATCCCGAAGTTGGTACTTTTGAAAAGTCTCATGGCTTTTAAGCCACGAATCTGATAGATTTTTTTGGGTCCAAACTCATGATTTTTGAATGCTTGGAGTTGACAGAACTAAAAACCTCTTTCAGTTTTGGGGTCTTTGCTGTCGGGAGCCCAGGACTATAGCTTGGGCCCCATCTGTAGAACTAGATTCAGGAGTATCCAGCCTAGGGTGACCAGCTGTCCCAATTTTTACAGGGACAGTCCCGATTTTGGGGGCTTTCTTATATAGGCACCTATTACCCTCTGCCCCGTCCTGATTTTTCCCACTTGCCTGCTGGTCCCCCTAATCCAGCCCTACAGATGAAAATGAAGGGGTTTGGGAACTGCCAGTTCAGGTTCTTGGTGCTGTTCTCTTTAACAACGACCCTGTGTCTGTTTTCCAGAGCCTAATGCCAGAGATGGGTGAGGGTCAATCAGGTCAGCGAAGGCACGAGAAGGGGGTGAGGGGAGAGAGCCAACCTGCCTCAAACACCGCAATTTGCAGACAGTTTGCCATTTGCAAACCGACACTTTGCAGACCGTGCTACTCAGCACCCCCCCCCACCCCAATTTCCCAAGCCAGGCACAATGCGTGCACCTGCACAAATATCTGTGTGCACCTGTGCAACGCCCTGCGTTTGCATGCATATTGGTCAACGGCACATGGAAATGCAGCTGCATGGAATGCACATGCCGTAGCAGGCTGACACACATTTTGCAAATCCAGTTGTAAATATTTGTTTATTTCCTCCCTCCTACCCCACCCCTGAGGTTGAGCTCTGTTGTGTCTCTGAAGAGGGGCCACGGCCAGCTTGTGAAGTATAAGCATCTAGAAGCACCAATAGGTGGGGGAACTAATTCTCACACATTATGCACTGTTCTAGTGGTACAGAGGCTTCGGGCTGGCTCTCTGTCCAGGGGGTAGCTGTACCCAGTAAACGCAGTAGCTTCATCTTAAGGACGCAGCCTCCCAAGTGTGGTTCTCATGGTCTGCTTTCTTCTGGCAGGTGGGATCTGCTGGCTGCAGCAGGGGAAGGAAGCGAAATGCACCATGATCCTAAAGACCGGCGTGACCTGGGAGGAATGCTGCGGTAATAGCAACGTTGACGTAGCTTGGTCCAACTACACCCAGCCAGGCAATAAGATCAGCCTCTTGGGGTTCCTGGGGCTGGTGACCTGCCATCCTTGCAAAGGTAAATGTGCTTGCTGACGGCTGAAATAATGTAGCCACCCTGCTGTCCTTATGTAGGCAAAGTGTCTGAGGAAGCCTGGCCTGCCCAGAGGCTGGAGGCCTGAGCCTATTGTGTTTTATGATAAATACTGCTTAGTGTTATGGGACCATCTAGAGGCCTCAGCTGAGATCAGGGCCCCACTGTGCTGGGTGCTGTACAGACACAGTACGTCTACGCTGCAAAAAACCACCCTGTGGCTGCAAGTCTCCGAGCCTGGGTTAACTGACTCAGGCTTGTGCTACAGGGCTAAAAATAGCCATGTAAATGTTCCCACTCGGGCCCTGAGACCCTCTCCCCATGCTGTATCCCAGACCCCAGGCTCCAGCCTAAGCAGGAACATCTACGCGGCTATTTTTAGCCCTATAGCGTGAGCCCGAGTCAACTGACCTGGGCTCAGAGACTTGCTGCCGTGGGGTTTTTTCTGCAGTGCGGAGTTACCCACAAAGGCCTGGTCTACGCTTAAAAATTAGATCAACCCAGCTACATGGCTCAGGGCAGTGAAAACCATCACGCCTTGTGCTGTGTAGTTAGGGCGAGCTAACCCCTAGTGTAGACGTGGCTAGGTCGACGGATGAATTCTTCCATCAACCTAGCTACTGCCTCTTGGAGAGATGGATTAATTACCTGGATAGAGAAAACTTCCGTCAACATGGGACGTGTCTCTGCTTTGGCGCTTTAGTTGCAGCAATACCCAGAGTGAGACTGTCCCTGACCCAAAGATATTCGCTTAAATAGAGAGAGCAGGTCAAGGATGCGAAGTGAAACAGGGGAAGTGATTTGACCAAAGTCACACGGCAGGTCCGAGGCAGAGCTAGGACAAGAGCACACATGTCCTGAGTCTCAGGGTGTTGTCATAGCTACTAGATCACAAACAGCCACTAGGAGCAGAGGTTTGGGTTCACATTTAAAATGGCATCAACTCCGGCATCGCCCGGGGGGGGTGGGGGGGCAGACTTTAGTCCTACAAAGCAGAAATCTCCAGCCATTGTCTGTTCTTGCAGCATTTCCACTGTCTTGGCCTGGTAGCTCAGGAGACAGGCCACAGCGGACCTAGACAAACAGGCCCCTTTTTGGGTTGGGGTCCGACATGGAACCAGCAGAGTTGGTTCTGAGCCAAGTCACTGCTGTGTGTGGCATGCAGTTGTTTGCACCAGTGCAAAGGGGGTGTAAACTGATCCTCCATGGAACAGGGCGGGGTTAGGACCAAAGTGTGTGACCTTGTTTCTCCCTCCTCCTGCATGTGGGGGAGGAGCAACCTGGAGGTTCCCACTGTCGTGGCCCATGATTATACGTTATATCAGGATCAGGAGGTACGGGGGTTTATTCCCTGCCCTGCCATTCCCAGCCAAATCCTAGAGCAACAGGAGCAGAAGCGCTGGTCGGGGTAGCAGGGCACCTGTAGAAAGTCTGTTTCACAAGCCATTTTCCCTCGAGCAGCAAGATCCCCAACTAGAGGCAAAAGCCCAAGGGGGCAAAGTTGGCACCATGCCCTCAGGATTCTGGGTGGCACCGAGGACTGGAACGGCCCCTGACATCAATCAGAATAACGCCAGGCGTGCGTTGTAACAGCTGCCTATGGGTTGCCCTGCATTCCAGAGGAGCCTTGCGTGTCCATGATGTGCACTGTGGAGACTCCTCCTCCCACTACTGGCCCCGCCCCCTGCATAGGGCTTGCAAGGGGGCAGCGTAGGACAATGGACTGCCGCCCCACACTGTGCCTGCTCCAGGGGAGTTTTCCCCCCAGTCCCGTTGGAACTCAGTTCCAGCCCTGGACACCACTGCTGGGGCAGGGAGGAGCAGAGATCCGAGTGCGCTAAGTCAGCTTGCGGCGGCTCGTTCCCAGTGAAATAACAGTTTCCTCTTGCCAGATCCTCTCTTTCCAGCTGCCCGCTGCAGATTACCCCGAGGGGGGATTTTTATTTATTTATTTAAGGCTCTCCCCTTTCAACATCTCCAAATGTCTTTATAGAATGGGCTAGTTCCAAAAATGGAAACACTCCAGTTTGTGTGTTCCAAGCCATCCAGATGTTTCGGAGCGAGCCAGAGGCACGGATCCTCGCATCACACTTGCATGGCCATGTGAGGACAGGCCAGAAGACCTGCTGACCGCAGTAGTAAGGGAGTGGGTTGGAAAGGTCACATGGTTCATTGAGTCATTTGTTTTACAAAGGCCATTAAGGGAACAGCCTTCCCCCGCCCATATGCACCCCTCTCCTGCCTGATCACAGATACTACTGCCTCCCTGCCCTTAATTCAACCTTGGAGAGGTCCCCAGAAGAGGAACAACATTACAGGTAGTGAGAGAGGCTAGAGGTAAAACTGAAACTTCCCTCCCAGTCCTTGATTCTGTATAGAGACCAGGCCCAGGCTGCAGGATTCAGACTTGAAACTTTCCCCCAATTTAAGATTCTTGGGATCAGGTCTGCTTCTGAGGTCTCACGTTGCTTGGCTCGCCACTGAGTGGCAGGCAGTGCTGGGAGAGAATGGAGAAGGGGCCCTGATTTAATGGGTGTTGATGGAAATCTTCACCTTGAAGAATCAGTCTCCAGGTCAATGATTACTGTTCACTGCACCTCAGCCTGCACTGCAAGGCTGAGATTGGGACCCCATTGTGCAAGGCATGCTGCAGAGCAAGAACCAGCCCTTCCCCCAGAGAGCTTACAATTGACATGCACAAGGCAGGCAAGGGAAAGATTATTCTCCCCATTTTGCAGTGGAGGAACTGAGGCAGAGAGAGATGTGAGTGCCAGGGGCTTTCGACAGCCTGGCTGCTTCTGAGCCCTTCTGAAAATCCTAAGCAACTTGCTAAAGGTCACGTGATGAATCAGTGGCCGAGCCAGAAATTAAACCCTGCTCTCCTGCGTCATGGCCTGAGGCCTTAGCCACTCATCCCATAAGCATGCTCCAGGAGGAGGTAACCAAGCTCCTTGATCTACTTGGCTTCTGCTTATGTTTAGCTCTGCTGCTATAGCCAATCACCAGTCCGCTGCACAGGGTTTATCGGAGCTTCATGACCCCAAAGATGAGAGGATCCCAGGGCAAGAGGAGGAACAAACTCCCCACACAGCAGAAACCTGCATGAAGTCCAATCTGATCCTGCCCATTCCCCAGTGTGCTGGAAAGGAACCTCCCCCAGAGCTAGCCGACGAGCAGGAGTCCTTGGGAAAGGGCAGGAGGGATGATATGTATCTGTGATCCAGCTCCTGCCTCTGTGTCTCAGCCCCTAGCAGTGTCTCCCCCTGCTCTGCAGCCAGGTCAGCTGGAGGGTGACAGAAAGCACCCCCAGGGCTCCCGAATGGAGGAGGGTGCCAGGGTTCCATGCCAGAGGCAGGTTATGTTCCTCCTGGGGCATTCTGGGTCCATTTAACTGAGCCTCCGTTGGGGGTACTGCAGAGCTAACCCGGGCGAAGGGGCGGGGCTGCTGGGAATGGAGCAGTGGCAAACCCCCCCCCCCCCCCCCCCAGGCTTGTGCTTTATCTGTCTAACAGCCCTCCCCACTGCAACGCCCGGTGCAGAGAGAGCCCTGTGTGTGCTGGAATCGCCTAGCCCGGCTCACTGAAGGGCGTGGCCTGTTTGGATCATGGACCACGCCAGGCGAGTTCAGCCGAGGCTCGTGCATGTGAAAGAGCTGCTTTCCTCAGGAGCTAGCCCCACATAGTTCATTTACGCAGCCCTGGCAGATCTAGGGACTCTGACTCACAAGACGGGCCCTGTTCCAGGCAATGGCTACTTAGATATGGAGCTCTGGGTGCGAACAGGAAAAGCAGCTGGTCCCCTGCCAGGGGATTTCCCCTCTGCAAAATAGGGGCAAACTCCTGGGGGAATTCCACCTTCCTCCCTATGTGATCTTCCAGGGAAACTGCACTACACCACGTCCCATGGTCAATCCGTTCCCCTTATTGGATGGGGTCACATCCTCCTCCCCACCGTTTCCTGTGGTAACCTTCCCTATGCCCCCACCTCAGTGAAGGAATGACTCCACAGGGGAAGGATTCTCTAGGTCCAAAGACTTGCATAATGACAGGTTTCAGAGTAGCAGCCGTGTTAGTCTGTATTCGCAAAAAGAAAAGGAGCATTTGTGGCACCTTAGAGACTAACAAATTTATTTGAGCATAAGCTTTCGTGAGCTACAGCTCCCGAAAGCTTATGCTCAAATAAATTTGTTAGTCTCTAAGGTGCCACAAATACACCTTTTCTTCTACGTCCAAAGAGACACATTTCCAATAATACCCTGGTGGCTGTCCGTGTTCCCCTGATCCAAACGGGGCAGTAAAAGTGACCCCGCAGCCAGCAGGCTAGAGAAGATAATGGGGAAGGGAGCAGTCCTGCAAAGCAGGGGCAATGGGTCTGAGTCACACTTGTGGAAACATGGTGTAAACGCTCCCACTGGGGCAGCCTGATTCTTCTCCCACCCACCCCCTCGGCCACACACCTCCAATCTCTGGAGACATGATAACTAGCCACTTGTAGGAGCCAATGTCACCGCCCCCTGGCTAGCGCTGCACACTTCCCAAATGTCTCCCGTGTTTGGGGGAAATTCCGCAGCTTGCCACACACGCACATGAGTTCAACGGCTCCGCTGAACCCGCGCAGACTGTTTTTGCTAGGAGGCGACCCAGTGCGACAATGCAGCCATCTGTTTCTTCCTCCCCTGCCTGTGGGGAAAGAGGCGTCCCAGACAGATTTCCCCCCTCGCCGTTGCCCATTCTCGTTTTCAAGTCACGGAGGCCTGGAGTGAAACAGGGCTGGGTATTGTTTGGGAAAGAGAACTTGTTGATCACACAGACGCTTGCACCGGCTGGGTGTTCTGGAGGGTGTAGTGCACAACAGAGCAGGGTTCTCTGTTGCACGAGAGAAAGAAATGTCTCTTAAAAAAAAAACAAAAAACCAACTGGCAGTTGAAAATAGGGGCCAGCCCCTCAACTGCTGTAAACCGGTATGACTTTGCTGATGAATGGAGCAACTTTTCCAGCTGCAGATCTGCTCTGTTATTAGGGTTGCTAGGTGTCCGGGTTTTGACCAGAACGCCTAGTTGAAAAGGGACCATGGCGGCTCTGGTCAGCACTGTTAAAAGTCTGATCGGTGGGGCTAAGGCAGGTGCCCTGCCTGCCGTGGCTCTCCGCGGCTCCCGGAAGCAGCGGCATGTCCCCCTTCTGGCTCCTACGCATAGAGGCAGACAGGGGGCTCTGCACGCTGCCGCTGCCCCAAGTACCAGCCATACAGCTTCCAATGGCCGGGAACCAGACCGTTATGGGGCTGGGTGGCTCAGGACTTTGTCTTCTTACCCTGTAGTTACACAGGTACTAGCAGGATTGAGCTAATGCAGGGTAAAGCCTGGGCTACCGGGCATGATCTGAAACTCAACGATCAATCAAGGAAGTTCTGCATCCAGCTGCAGGGCAAGTTGCATTCAAGCTGGACGGAACAACTCCTTGTCTAGACAAAGCCCAGGGAGCTCTCCACATCCAATCCCCCAGGGATAACCCCAGCGAGAACTGGTAGCTGTTACCATCTGTTTGTGTAATGAGTTGGGCAGGTCTGGGGGCCGGGGGTGGTTCCTAGGAGATGGGCACGCACGTCCCAAAAGCCAGCATGGCGGTGAGCACTCTCAGTGGTGGCCCCAGCAGAGTCCAAGGACTGAACAGGCCATGGGGCTGTATCCTCTCTCTCCCCGAGTCTGTGGCCAAGCTGGGGGCTGTTAAGAGCAGCTGGCATATAAAGAACAGCATTCAAGAAGCCTTTGACAAGGTTCAACAAGAGGCATCTCTGGTCCGATTGAACCCAGGACCAATATTGCATTGTCTTGAGCACCCCCTACTGGCAACATCACTGGACCCGCTATTAAGATATGCGCAGCCACCTCTCCTTGATAGAGCACTCTCATAAGAGGAGGTGCTGTGGGGAAGCTTGGGCTGCTTCCTCCTGTCCTGTGATAAAGAAAGGATTTCAGTCCCTGTGGGCGTTAGGGGGTTAATTCATCCGTGCCTCACACCAGCGGGGCTGGTGAGCCAGATCTGAACCACAACTGGTTCTTGGCGTGCTCCTGTGTCTCTGTGTCCCCTGGCAGCCTTTGATCCCTCTCTGCAGAGGGAAAGGACGCGCCCCTGGTGCAAAACAAGTGGAGGCTCCCTGGTGCTAACTCCTCTTTCCTTTACCCCCAGAGACCTGTGAGGGGGTGGAGTGTGGCCCTGGCAAAGTCTGCAAGATGAAACACGGCCGTCCCCACTGCGCCTGCGCCCCAGATTGCTCCAGCCTGCCCAGGAAGCTGCAAGTGTGCGGCTCGGATGGCTACACTTACCGCGACGAGTGCGAGCTGCTGACAGCTAAGTGCAGAGACCACCCCGACCTGGAAGTGATGTACCAGGGCAAATGCAAAAGTACGTCAGGGGCTCCCCCCTTGCTCTTTCCGCTTCCTGGCCCTCTCCCTGCACGTGACGGGCTGGGCCTAATAACCGCCTGAGTGGAACTGTCCTAAAAATCCCCAAAGCGAGTATATTTCGAGTTCCCTTGGTAACTGGAGGAAATGGTGCTCAGTAATTTCAGATTGTCCTTGCTTCTCCGGTGCTGTCAAGTTGGCTGTCCTCACGGTTCACCCTTTCCACCAAAGCAGCTGATCCTCACTGAGGGCAGCGTCCCCAGTAGCTGGCACTTGCAGCCCTAGCCCATTCAAGGCTTAGTACAGGCATCCCCCCACGCCCCAGGTCTGGCATCTTTGAGGCAGAGTTATAGACTCCTGCCCCTTGGAGGTGACTTTGCAGCGATTTCCCTACTGAGCTACCTGGCGTATCCCTCTGGCACGGGAGATTTCTATACTGGGCAAGGAGCCTAGGGCCGTTCCCCTGACGGGCCCGCTGTGCTGCCTGCAGCAGAAATGGGAATTCACTGTGGAAGAGCAGGGTCCTATTTAGAGTCGACTGTTAGTGGGGGGAAACCCATGAACCCCAATGGAGCCGCATGCATTTACGCCTGGTCAGAATCAGCAAGGCAAGAGTGGAGCTGGGAGGAAAGCTCTGGACTGCAGCGTGTGGTTCAGTGGCACATGGGCTGGCAGGCCGGAGCTGGGTTTGACCTACAGGCCCTCCCCCCGCCTTCTTGCCTCTGAGCCTGAAGCTTTAGGGTCTGAGAAATCCCCCTGCCATGACTCATGCTCCAAGCCAAGGCCCGAAGGGGGGTTGCCCTGTTTGAGGCATGGTCTTCCAGCTGGGATGTTAAGTTGAGGCCTTTCCAGACTATGCTCCAGGGCCATCAAGAGAGAGGTTAATCCATCCCTGAGGATCCCCGAACCCTTTCCAATCTGGAGACATGTGAATCCCTTCGGCCACGCCCAGGCTGAGACGTGGCAGCGGGTTCCAAGGCTGAGCAGGCTCCACTCAGCAGATCCCTGCTGCTCCGTTTGGAACGGGGAGGGGATCATCCCTGCGCCCTGGCCAGCGTTCACTTTCCATAGCCCAGCTTCCAACGCCAAGGGCTGCGGTGGGAGCACAGGCTCCTGTCTCCTGCAGGGCCTCTGACCTATCCAGCCAATCACTCTAGGGGTGCTCTGGGGGTCTAGGGGCAGAGCTGGGCCAGAGGGTGGAGTTCAAATCTGGGCTTCTCTAAGGGCTAGGGTGACCAGGCAGCAAGAGTGAAAACCGGGACGGGGTGGGGGGTAATAGACGGCTACATAAGACAAAGCCCCAAATATCGGGACCATCCCTATAAAACTGGGACATCTGGTCACCCTACTAAGGGCCAAGGCGGGGCCGATCTATTATCTGGTTCAGGTCTAGCTCCAGTTTTACTGTATGTCTTTTCATGGGTTATTTTAACATCACAGGGTGCCCGCATGAGAGATCGGCCTTTCTCCCGGCTGTTTCTGTCCCCAGGTGGTAGAAATGCCATGCGGAGAGCAGATGTTGCATTATTTCATCCTCCTAAATAACAATAGCAATCTCCTATCTAGCACTTTTCTCTAGTAGAGCTTAAGGCTCTTTACAAAGGAGGCCAGTGGCATGATAACCCATGGGGCAACTGAGGCACAGGGCAGTGAAGTGACTTGCCCAAGGTCACCCAGCATGTCATTGGCAGAATAGAACCAAGAAATCCTGAATCCCAGTCCAGTGCTGTATTCCCTTGGCAACACTGTCTCCCATGTCCCCCTGAGGCTAGAGCCTTTCAGCCGTTCTCCCACTATGGTGCTAGCCCTGAGCAGGATGAGGCACCTCACTGTAAAACCCCCAGCACCAGGTCCGCAGTAGTGATCCTGCTTTGGTTGCTTGCCTGGGCAGAGTTGCATGGGTGCCAGGATTTAGGGAAGCCCCATGATCATAACGTGCAGCACTGCCTGGGACCTGAGCCAGAGAGAACCAGGGGGTCTGCATGTGTCCAGCAGCTGGGATAAATGTAGCAAATTATGAGTAAGAACCAGAATCTTCTAATACTGAATAGCCCGATTCTGCCACTCTCATTGCCTAGCAAGTCCCCAGGGGGGTTCCTTGCCTAGCAAGGTACCACTCAGCATGGGTACAGGTGGCAGCATCAAATCTTTGAGCTTTTGATGAAGAACCTGTTGAAACTCAGTCCCTGATTCTGATCTCGTTTACACTGGTATAATTCCACTGGCTTCCATGGGTTTTCCTCTGATGTACATTGGTGTAAGTGAGATGAGGATTTAGGCCCCCTGTGTTTATCTCACCCTGCTGCATCTAAGAGTTGTAGGGAGACTCTGTCTCCACTGCATTGTAAACCGGGATCTGGGGGACCCGGATTTGTGGACTTGGTGTTTCTAAGTCTGCGTCTGAGTGTTCCACTGCATTGTAAACCTGGGTTTACATTTGCTGGACCAGAGGCTCACAGCCGTGCTAATGCGACCATACTGCACTGCGCAACTTGTGCTGTGTCCACACTGAAAATGGCAGGGATTGGACCTGAGTCGCAGTGGGACTTAGGAAGTTGGGTCGGAGCCCACCAGAGTCCGAGGATCCAGGCCCTGAGTGCTTGCTGACCCGAGTCAGATTGATTTGTGTGTGGACGGAAGTGGGGCTTGGGTTCAAACCTGGGTCAGAGCCTGGGTTTAGTATGCAGTGTAGACACACCCTCCTCATGTACCAGAGGGCAGATTCTCAGCTGCTGCAAACTGTCTTAAACAGAACAATGACCATTTACACCAGCTGTGGGTGTGGCCCCCAAGGTACTAAGCTGACTAGGTTCAACGATGGTGATAAAGAATAAAAATAACATCTTCCATTTAGATACCCTGAACCATCCCAAAGGAATTTGCAACCTGATCTACTGCGTGGGGGTTACTTTATCCCTCGCTGAAATGCAGCCACCTCTGGTTGATAAGTGGCAGATGTTTAACTGTGCACAGCAACGTATATCTTCACATTTGCTCCAAATGGCCCATTGGTATAGGGACTGTGACTCTAAAGGCTCGATTCTCCATTCCCCTGCACCTTTTGCAATCACACCCGCATGAAGCAGGTATAAAATGCTGCCCTTTTCCTTCATAAGGGATCCTCTTTCGGAAATGACTGCACAAGGGACAGGGTGACGGGCCCAGCCCCAAAGTCTCATGGCGTAATGGGATTTTTAAGCCTGCATAAAGCCCTATGTACTCTCTGAAATACGATGCACAGTATTGAAGGCGCTGTATATTCTACACTGGAATAGCATCTTCTGCTGCGTAAACAGCTCTGGATTTAATGGGGGGTTTACATACATCACCGTCTAAAGAACAGCAGCCCATAACATGTCACTTAGACGCACCGAGCTATTGTTTTTAAAAAAAGCAGACCAGAAAAACATCCCAAACCTGCCAAGGTCTGGCAGCTTTATTATTTTTGCCAGCCCCCTCTCTGAAATTCCTTCCTGTCGAAATCATCTTAAAAGCCAAATCTGGGGAGTTGGGAGCTGGGATGCCGAGTCACTGCCTGATCCAGCTTCAAAAAGAGCTGAAGTTTTAAACCCCTGTGAAAGAGTGTTTATAATATACAGTAAGTGATGACGCACGCTTGCCATGGAATGCCCCTGTCTGCTGGCGTGTGTGAGCGTTTGTGTGTACACAGCAGAGATGGGACGCAGGCGGGTTGTCAGAGCAGAAATCAGCTGTTGCGCCATGTGTTCTGGCTAGCTTGGCGTGCGGGTTAGCACTCCTGTGACTGCTCAGGGCATTGAGAACCCAGCAATTTGCCAGTTCCGTTTGGCTTTGGCTGGGCAGTGCCTAGGGATGGTAAAGCCACTATTTGCTTCTTATTTTAATTTGCAGTGAATTGTAGTACCCAGGTCAAGGGACCCTGGCATTAGGTATCGTGCAGACAGCTCTGCCAATGCACCTCTATTCTGACTTCCAGCACCTTTGCTGGTCTAAACCGGGGCCCCAGTGTTGCTCTGCTCTGCTGTTGCAGCTAAATTCTGGCCTGCATATCCCTCTGCCCTCTTCTGAGCATAGACCATCAGTCGGGCAATGGTGAGGGACCAAACGAAGGGTCCCCGGTTTACATCAGCTGAGGTTTGGTCAAGTGTGCAAGTGTCATGCCGCGGGCAGATGAGACCATGAGATTCATTGCACATATGATCCGATTTGCTCCTGTACCCAGATCTACAGAGGTGCAAACAAGTAGCCATCAGATGCACAGCACCATCTAAAGCCACATAGACTTCTTCCTTCTGCTGGCGAAGAGAAGCAAGTGTTTGACAGTAGCCAGATATCTGGATTTGTGCTGAATAAAAGAGGGGAAGCACATTTTCCCAGGGAAACTTGTTGCTAAATCCTGCTCCCAGGTACCTCAGTGTAGAGCTGGGGAAACCTCACTGAGACCAGTGTGGGGTTATTTTGGAGTTAATCTGGTGAAACTGAGAGCAGTATTTGGTCCACAAAGATCCTTTGAATGCTCCCTCTGTAGAAAAGCAGCTCTAGAACTTCCTGTTGATGGAGCTTGAACCATGCACACACATGCTCCGACCAAGTGGCTGAGCTCACTCTCTGGCTTGCGACTGCTTCCCTTAGAGTCCTGCTCCAGCGTGGTGTGCCCCGGGACTCACACCTGCGTTGTGGACCAGACGGGCAGCGCTCACTGTGTGATGTGCAGGACGGCCCCCTGCCCTGATCCCTCCACCCTGGACCACACTCTCTGCGGCAACAACAACATCACCTACCCATCTGCCTGCCATCTACGGAGGGCAACCTGCTTCTTGGGCAAATCTATTGGAGTCCGTCACTACGGAAGCTGCTTAGGTATGTTTCACTTCTTGACCTGGAGAACATTCACATGGGTCCAGTGGATGGGGGCGTGATTCAGAGTTGGCTGGTAGGTCCTTCCACACAATCAGACCTTCCATAAAACCAGACCTTGCAGGAAACACTTGTAGGGGGCTCTTGAGAGTGGACAGCGATTTCCCTAGCCTGATGGCTCTTTCCTGTCAGTCCCGTGCCCTCTAATTTTAGTGCCTCCATTTGCAAGAGTCCAATGTCTGCTTCTGACTGTTACTGTTCAGCTTAAAGAGATGGGACCTGATTTTCAACGTTACCGGGCTCTCACTACTCTGGCTGAGGACAATGCGGGCAGCCTGAGCTCAACTCTTGTGGAAATTCAGGCCCTACTATTTTCAAGGGAGCTCGGCTCCCAGTTAGGCCTTGGGGAAAAAGGGGCTGGATTCTCAGATGGGCTCCAGGCGTTGGGTGCTGGGCATTAGGGAAAATCCGTTCCTTGTTTTGGTGTCTGAAAGGGGAGGCGAGCTCTTCTGAAAATCTGGCCCATTTTGTGGATGGTGAGTGCTTGGGAGTCTGACCTGTGGTGGACTGGAAGTGGAACCCCCAGATTCAGGCACCCCAAATTATCTGGGCTACTTTAGATGATGTGGTCGCACTGAAAACAACTTGCTCAAGGTCACCCACTGAGCCTGGAGGAGAGCTGGGAATAGATCCCAGATTCTCAGCTTCCCTTGATCCAGAGACCGGCCCGCTGGGGACTGGTCTGAGAACTGTTCCAAGAGCGAGGGATGGCTTTTGGCTGCTCTTGTGATGGGCCGCATTACACCGGCGACCTAGAGATGAAAGTCTCCATGGCCCAGGCCAAGTCCCCTGAGCCCTCCAGACTGGTGTTTAATATTTCCCTGCAGCTCATTTTCTTCTATGGCTCCATTTACAGCTCTGGCCAAGTTCCCCCTCGATGTGGGCGATGCCGAAGAAAACTACGTGTGAACCATTCCTTCTCTGCCAAGAGACCGAACCCAGGAGACAGGGGCATTATGTGTATATTGTACAAACCATATACCTGATATTTATTAAGATAAAAGATCCTTATTTATATCTGTTTATGTTATGCAGACGCATAGGGCCCGATTCTCATTACTCCGTTCCTGCATCTGGGGCACGGGAGGGAGATTAGGGTGGCTTTAAACCACCTTTCTGCTCCTCATTGTCCAGGGTGGATCAGAGCCTGTGTAAGTTAGAGCAGCCTCTGGGATGCTCTAACTTATGCTCCGCGCCCCATGGGAAGCAGTGAATAGCTGTAGCACAGGGCACTTCAACCATGTCTTCAGTCTGCCCTCTGTTCTGTGGGCTGGGAGCAGGACCATTGTACAATCTTTACACCAGCTCTACACTGGCCGGGGAGGCCCCCATGTGTAGGATGATTCTCTGGGGGCCATTTCCACCTTTCTTAAGGCCCCTTTATGCTGCCAGAGGGCCTTAGTGTCCCTGAGAATTGGGCCCACACTGTATACTAGCCCCAAGATAGCACTCCCGGGCGTATTTATTTTTTTGTTTTAATTCTTGGTGCCTCCATTTGCAGAAGTTCCTGGACCTGTCCAGCGGGAATCTGAGGTTGAGCCTTCCCTTGAGGGACTTTCTGTCCTAGGGGTTCAGCTGTGGGGATGGACAGCTCCCGACGGCAGGAAACTCAGTTCAAAGCTGTGGTTGTTGCATCTTTTGTTTTCCTAATCTTGTCCAATCCAGGTTCCCGTGTAATAAGCAACGTCAGTGAGGATGCAAAGGTAATACAACCTTGCACACTACCCTTGAGGGCGGGTTTTACACAATGGACAAGGCTGGGCAAACCTTTGCCATTATAATGCCATGCCCCTGGGTGGGTCATTGGCAGCAGGGATAGAACCTGAGACCTCTGGAGCTAAAAGCATCAGCTCTGTTAGCCAGTGCTGTGGCAGGCTTATTGACTTCTAGCTGCAGACTGCTCACCACTAGACAGGGACAGTGTGCCACATGAGTGGGTTACACCAGCCCAGATCATTGCAACTGCAAAGGGCTCCAGATACCAAGTTTGGATTCAAAGCCAAATTTACCCAGAATTCAGTGGTGTTGGTCTCTGGGGTCTTAGTTCAGGCCCATCTCGGTAATGACTCTGGGCTTCATTTTTCATTGGCCTGCACCTTTGCGGAGCCATTGATGCTGGTGCAAAGCAAGTATGCATGGTAGCACTTTGCACTCGTTCGGAGGCTGTGCAAAGGGCAAGATATCTGAGACTAGTGCCCCAAGGGGATGTGAGTTAAAGAGACTGGCAGGCAGCTTAGTTCCCAACTCTGACCTCTCCTAACATCATTACAAATCTGATCTCACCCACATCAGCTTTGCCCCAGCTTTAAGAGAGTTACTTTGATTGACACCAGTGTAAGTCAGAGGAGAACCCGGCCCAGTGCCTTTTGGGTTTTAAATATCATTCTGGGGTTTTCAAATCAGTCCCTCGATAGTTAAACCCCTGGTCGCCATCAGTCCCACGCTGAAAGGCCACTGCTAGCTACGGAACATGCTGCAGGTTGACTGCAAACTCTGTTTCCAGACTGGCCTCCTTCCCCCAGCTGCTGACACTGGTCACCAGTCTGGGACCCAAACAGGGGAGGAATCCCAAAGAGAGTCACTCACTGGACAGCGGGGAGGGCAGTCAGGAAGAGAGGTGATGAGTGCTTGGCAAACAGGGAAGCATTGTGAGATGAAGGTTGGCTGCGTGGTCAAGCCCTGAGGCTCAGGAGATCTGCGTTTAATTCTCAGCCCTGCTACCGCTTCTGTATGTGACTTTGGGGACTCTGTGCCTCAGTTCCCCACCTGTAAAAATGGGAGTGGGAGTTCTTCTGTTGTCTGGCTAGTCTAGTTAGCATCTCCTCCAAACTCCTGCCGCTCTCTCTCTCCCTATGTGTATTAACAGAGCCCTGCCCACAGAAGTCCTGATGGCAGCAGGAGTCTCTAGTTGCTATTACATTGCATTGGCCTGTGGTGTCCTGGAGGCGGTGCCTGGCTCCTTTGTGACCCACCCAAGCTGCCCCCTCTCCAGCAGGTTGGTTTCTTGAACCTTGTTACATTATAGCTGTCCCTTATCAAACACATCACAAGAACCTCATGGACACATTCAAAAAGGGGGCAGGGCAGCTGCTCCGTCCCCCTCTGGAGCCTCAGCTCAGCTTCCTCTGATCGCATCCCCGGTATTTATTTTTCACATCCCCTGCAACATCGTGTGTGTTGTAACCTGTGTAAATAGCGTATCATCTCCAACAACCACGTGGCTCAGAAACTATTGCCTTTATATTATTATATATATTAAAAAATCCCCTCTCTTCTATTTTTGTATGGTTGTGTCCCAATCCTTTATGTATGCCATGTAACATGTAAGTTTCCTATTCCATATTGT
Organism: Lepidochelys kempii; assembly: GCF_965140285.1. Lineage (NCBI taxonomy): Eukaryota > Metazoa > Chordata > Testudines > Cheloniidae > Lepidochelys > Lepidochelys kempii. Next base: position 13,913,577 of record NC_136404.1, read on the forward strand.
GTGGGGGCATTTTACTGCTATGTTACATTTTGGGTTATAATTAAAAGGAATAAAACTAGTTCCACGTCGTTGTTTTCTTTTAGTAATTTCTAAAGTGGAGGCCGTGCCCAGATTCATAGAGCTGAAAGCCAGAAGGGGCCAGTCTGATGAACTAGTCTGACTTCTTGCATACCACAGGGCAGAGAACTGCAACCAGGGATTCCTGCAGCAAGACACAGTAATTTGTGGTCAAGCTAGAGTATGTCTTTAGGAAAGAGACATTTAATTTGATTGAAAGATGGCCAATGCTCAACAATTCCAGTGGATCTTTTTTTCCAGTCTGAATGACAGCCCTGGAGACAAGAGTCTTCTGTCATCAGGTGCATCCTGGGTAGGAACTGCACCAACTTCCCCAGCATTGTATCTCAGCCCTGACCTTGGCCTCTCCACTGAGATTGACAGCAACGGGGAGCAGTTAGTAGCAATGGAGGTGGTGTTTTTATGGTCTCTTGTCCCAGATGGGGGATTGATTGAGACCTCCCAAACTCATTTCACATAGGCTGCCAAACAGCCATCATGTGGTAAAGCCATCTGGGCATCACTGACCAGAGCTGTATCCGGCCCTACAGGCCAATTTACACCAGCACGTAACACTAAATGGAGCTTCTCCACTGTAACAGAGACCACTGAAATCAGGGGAAGCCTTTCTGTGGCCCTCATTACCATAGTATCAGTCTTTAATGTATTTAGCCTCACAACACTGCTGGGAGGTGGGGCAGTGCTGTTAGCCCCATTTTACAGATCAGAAACTGAGGCATGGAACAACTGGGTGACTAGCCCAAGGGCAGACAGGGCGTCTGTAGCAGAACGGGGAATTGGATCCATGGCTGTATAGTCCCAGGCTAGCACCCTAACCACTGGACCATCCTTCCTCCCTGTTAATCTCAATAGGCTTTGAATCAGACCCTCGAGAGGAAATGTTTCAGACTCCATTCCCAATCCACGGTCAATCCAGTCCACTTGTCTTTGTTAGCAGACAGCTTGTTAAAGTTGGTAGTGAATCAGGGCATTTTGGAGGAGTCCTTAAGGAAGTGATCTTCAGGTGAGATCACTGCAGATACTCAAGGGCAGGTAGCGTAACCCGTTCAGGGAAATTACACAGGGGTTAATCACGCAAAATGCCTTTGATCAGACTGGGTGAGCCCGTCAGTCCTTTCTCCACCTACTGCCCCGGGTCATATTTGAAGGTGGCTATTGGTACATCCCATTGTCGAGGCAGTACGGACTTGTAGACTGGGCACTGGCCTGGGTGCCAGGCCTTGGTTCTGTTCCTGGCTCCGCCAGTGACCTGGTGTGTGACCTTGGGCAAGTCACTTCCTCTTGGTTTCCTTCCCCGTAAGACAGGGATAATGAGACTTGCCCAACTTTGTACGGCTCTTTGAGATCTCCAGTGTGATAGCACACTCCAGTGGCCCCTTGAACAGCATGCAACTTCCCACTGTGCAGCTCAAATGCCCTTAATGCAATTGTATACATTCAAGCCATATTGCTGCAAAGTTGGACCAGAGTCACTTTAGTTCCGCCCCAAAATGGCTGGGGAATATCACCGCATTCATGATCTTTGAGCTGGTCTCTGGAGCTGTGGGTGTCACGTTTACTTCGTCCATGGACACATTAGATCCTGTCTCTGGTTTTCTCTCATGCCCCTTGCTGAATTCAGTGAGATTGAGAGAAGGGTATGGGGCCAGATCCCGGGGTCACTTACAAGTGAGGATACTTTGAAGAAAGAATAACTGAGCTGCATGAAGTTGTTTCTCAGTTTCTACTTTTTACTGAGAAACTTCTGCTCCCATAGCTGAGATTGGAGCACAGATTAGCTTAAAACAACAACAGCACACAGCACTGGCTAAAAGAGCAGGACAGAAAAGCAAATTCCTGGAGGCTTTGCACAGGCATCAGTCTGGCTGGTGCAGACTGAGCCAGAGGGTGTGTTTGAGTGTGCGTGAGTGTACACAAGTCTCTGCAAGTGTATGTGTGTCCATGAGAGAGGGTGTGTGTACAATGTGTGTACAAAGTATCTGAGTCTGTGATTATGCATTTGTGGGTCTTTGGGGCCACACGAGTCTCTATTAAGCGCATGGGTGCTTGCCTGTGTTAGCACGTGCCTGTTTGTACATATGTGCGAGCAGACCCATGGCAGTCAGGCCACGCCCACAGCTCTGGGCAGGTGCATGGGAGCCCTGTCTCTAAGGTTGCTTGGCACAAAGCATTTATAGTAGTCGAGATGATCAGCTACATAGATAGAGCCAGATTTAATTCCAGCATTAACCAAGCCTCTGGTTTTGCACCCCCAAAACGCATGCAGGTGCAACCAGCTGCTTCCGCCAAACATGCCCTTGCAAATAACTGGGGGTGCAAAACTGCACCAGAAAACTCTGTTTGTAAAGAGGAGCCGGTGTTTGAAAGCCTGGCCCACACGGTCGCGAGGCAAAGGCAGGACAGACTGGTAAACCTCTTCTTCACATGGGCGAGCAATGACCTCTCTGACTGGTGCTTTTCCTTACTATTGTTTGGAATACAATAGCGCTGACTGAGATCCCTGAATGAGACATCGTTCAGGCCCCAAAGAGCAACTTGCCCAACCTCATACAGCAGGGCTGTGGGTGAGCGGATGCCAATGCCAGCTCCCTATCCACTAAGCCACACGGCTTCCCACATGAGCAGATGTTTACCACGGTGAGTAAAGGATTTACAGACAGATTAGCTTGATCAGCGGAGTGCCTGGGACATTGGTCTTCCGGGGTAGAACAGTGCCCCTTGTTACTTTAAAGGAGCTTTCTTCCTTAAGTGAACACACATCCCAACTTGGAATCTGGCCACCCAGATTTCTCTTATGAATAGGGCTAACAACATCAACACTGCCCCTGCTGCAGACATATCATCATGTGCCCTAGCCGGCCCCGGTGGGCTTGGAGGGGCCCCTCGGGGCTAGCAGGTGAAGAATGCACTGTGCACGGTTGTGACTGGAACGAGCCAAGCCCACGGCAAGCATCTGTTTCGACTTTGTGTTGGGTTTCTTCCAGCCTGGCCAAGTCTCCTCTCTATGCAGAAGAAAGAAAGAAAAAAACTCCCTCAAATATGTTCCTAATATCAGCATGTGCCATAAAGGTTTGGTATTTCACAACACAACTCCGGCAATTGAGACCCGATGTGTGACTCCTCCGACACCCCCACACAACCTCATCCTTTGCGAAATCGCAGGAGCCGCAGTCTAAGACCGGCTGCGGCGATGGCTGGGGATCTTCACCACAGTTGCTGTGTGTATGTTTGGGGTAGGGGGAACACACGAGTCTACTCAAAGAGTTTGCTCTCAAGGGGTCATAACTGACTGCAGTGCAGAGACCTAGCACAAGACCTAGGCACAGAGCAGACCCAGCACAGGCCCCGCCCACTGGGCCTCACAGAACTAGTACGCGCCCCTCCCCCTGGGCCTCACGGACCTAGCACAGGCCCCGCCCCCTGGGCCTCATGGACCTAGCACAGGCCCCGCCCCCTGGGCCTCACGGACCTAGCACATGGCCTAGGCACCAGCCATCAGCACCAGTTAAGTCCTACTTTAGCCCTATGGGTGGATGTGGGACCTTAGTAGCGCCCAACTCCCACCATGGTTTGCCACTGGCGGGATTTCAGCGGAGCTGGTGTCACTCCCGGCCTCATGCAAATTTGAGCCCCGCTGAGTGGGGGGGGGGAAGGAAGGGGGAAAAGCCCCCTTCTTATTGGCCGTCTGCCTCTCTGCCCGCCTCCTCCAGGGGCAGAGCAACCAATCAGAGCTCTATCTCCCTGTCCTGCCCCCTCCCCTCCTGTGAGCACCGCGTGGGCTCCTCTCCCTGTCCCTGTCCCTGGAGCTGCCCCCCCTGGCTTGGGAGGGGTGAAGAACCGCAGGGGGCATGGAGGTGAGGTGCTGAAATGGGGGCTGGGGAGCTGCTGCGGCAGAACTGGTGGGGGCTGGGTGGGGGTGGGGCAGAAGTGGGGTGAGGTGGGGGTGGAGGAGCTGGGGGGCAAAACTGGTGGGGACTGGGTGGGGTGAGGACAGAACTGGAGTGAGATGGGGGCTGGGTGGGGGTGGAGGAGCTGGGGGCAGAACTGGTGGGGGCTGGGTGAGGTGGGGGCTGGACTGGTGGAAGGTGAGGGCAGAACTGATGGGCGTCTGGGGGGCAGAACTGATTTGGAGACGAGGGGCACAGGGTTGATTTGATCGTTGGGGGACAGAATTCATTGCCGGGGGGTGAAAACTCCTGCAGCAGGGGCCAAAATCCTCCTACCCAATATGACTGGGAGCATGGGCAGCATTAACACACTTTCTGTCTCAGTCTGGGCAGGGGCAGTTCACCAATTGTTGGGCAGACTGAAAACCCCCCACATAATCTCTTTGTAAATAGACACATGTTTTGGGGGGCCAATTTCCTGATTTGTTGGCATCCAACTCATTTATTTTTTGATCTCTTGAGGCTGGCAGTACCCTGTGTGGGACTGAAAGGGGGATCACGCCTTCTGCTGGGCTCTCTAAACAGAGGTGAATTTCAGATTTCTCCATTCCTAACTCAAACCTGTCCAGGTCCCATGTTCCGCCTTTGCTTATTGATGTTGGGTCAGATTGTGCTCCCCACTGAGCATAGACATGAGATGCCACCTAACTGCTAGGGTTTGGGAAGGTCAGGAGGCCAAGTAGAGGGTATCCACAATCTGCAGCCACGCTCTGTGTCAGCATGAAGAGGGTGGGGGATGAGGAGGGGGCTGATGGCTCCAGGAATATGTTGACCTGGTGGGTCCATACCCAGCTGTAGAGCCCAAAGGCTGCTGCAGTAGTAGCCGTAGTACCCTGCCTCTGTCTGGCTAAGTATTTATGAGGGTCCTCTCAGTGAGGTATCTGAGTGCGGACACAACTTTCCCGCTTTGTCTGAAGGCTGTCGCAGAGAGATGGGTCATATATCTCACTGTTGTGGTAGGATCCATGGTCATCACATCCCATACCCGTCCCTACACCCTGTGGGAAGTAGTAGTAATAACAACAACCTCTAGCTGTTATCATCCAGAGATGTCCAAGCAAAGGAGGTCAGGATCCTTATCCCCATTTTACAGATGGGGAAACTGAGGTGCAGAGAGGGGGCGTGGCTCCCCCATGGTCACCCAGAAGGCCAGTGGCAGAGCCAGGAATAGAACCCAAGTCTCCAAAGTCTCAGTCCAGTGCTTTGCCCACTATGTGTCAATATACCTAATGTACAGATGGGGAAACTGAGGCATGGTGAAGTGAAAGGCCTGATCCCATGAGGTGCTGAGCGGTACCCACTGCCCTCAGTGAAGTCAATGGGACATGAGGGCATTCAGCACCGTGAGGGATTGAGACCTAAATGCCCTGCCTCAGATCACAGAGTCATAGCAGAGCCAGGAGTCCAATAACCCATGGTCCCTTGCTATAACCCTGAGATATCTTTTAAATGTACTAAACTGGGTCTCCTGGTTTCATCACTAGCCTTGCAGCTTCCAAAGGGAACCTGCTGTTTCAAATCCACGGCCAGATTCGCCAGTTCACTCCCAGCATGAGCCCCGTTTCGCTGGCCAGTTCTGTAGGGTTGATTGCATTGCCAGAACTGTGCAAAGCAGCTGGACCATACCTGTAAGTCTGGTCCCCTCTCGTTACCTGATGACTTTAAATGACGCCGCTAAAAACTGCCTAGTGCTGCATTTCATGCAGGTATTTGCATGGCCCAGACTGCAGGGCAACTAGATACCCATGTCTTAAAAATGTGTTAAACGGCTGCTGAATTATTGAATCGGCATAAAGCCCCAGGCAATGTGTTTTTAATTATCTGCTGGCTTTCAAGTAACTCGTCCCATTAACATCCATGTGAAACACACAGCCAAGGCCCTGAGCTCATTGAGAGAGGAACCCATGATTTGCCAGGGGCCCGTAACTCCCTCAGGATGATAGCGATTCCCTTCCTATCCTTCCCAAGCTAAGCCTCATAAACTTCTATTGCCCCCAGCGCCTATGGCGGCATTCAAAGATTCCTGTCTTGAACGCGGCACCAAGCTGGTTGGGGACTTGGATACCACCCACATGGTTCTCAGACTGTCCTCCTTAGATGGTTAAAAGGGACCGTGGAGCGAGACCAACTGAATTCGAACCTGACCAACTGTTTCTACGTGAAACAACCTCCCCGGATATTCTAAGGGCTTCAACCTCGGAGCTGGGGTCAGCGTCTCAGCATGGCCTAATGGAGCCTGGGAAACTGAAGCCCCCTCTGCACTAAAGCTCCTCTCTCATTCTGAAGATGTCCCGACACTACTGTTCCCCTGGCTTCAGTGGGAGTGGACCTGCACCTCTGGTTAGTCCTGTGGGTTCCCAAAAGGGTCGATCAGCGGGGGGCGGAGGAGGGAAGGGTGGGTGCGAAGGAAGAATGACCTAGTCCGATGTCTCACCAACAAAAACTCTGTTCTTGGCTCTTCCATTGACTTGCCGTGTGAACGGTGCAAGTCTCATCTAGTCTCTTGTGGGCTGTAAGAGTTTAGTCTAATTTTAGTCGTTGGGTTAGTGTGTGGGTGTGGGTGGCCCGTGATACACAGGAGATCAGATGTGATGCTTGGGTAAAAAGAAAAGGAGGACTTGTGGCACCTTAGAGACGAACCAATTTATTTGAGCATCAGCTTTCGTGACCTACAGCTCACTTCATCGGATGCATCGGATGAAGTGAGCTGTAGCTCACGAAAGCTTATGCTCAAATAAATTGGTTCGTCTCTAAGGTGCCACAAGTCCTCCTTTTCTTTTTGCGAATACAGACTAACACGGCTGTTACTCTGATGCTTGGGTAGTCTCTTCTGGCCTTAAACTCTCTGACTGTAGCTCACTCAGTCTCTCTGTGTCTTGGTTTCCTTATCTGGCAGGGACAGGGAACTGTACGAATGCTTAGCGATCGAGCTGGTTGGGAAATTTTTCAGGGGAAAGGGTTGATTTCGACACATTTCCCATTCTGAAAAAATTTGGAAATAAAAAAAAAAGGTTTAGAAATTGTCAGTGTCCCATTTTGGACGGTTTTGAAATGAAAAGATCCAATTTCAGTTCAAAACAAATTTCAGAGTAGCAGCCGTGTTAGTCTGTATTCGCAAAAAGAAAAGGAGGACTTGTGGCACCTTAGAGACTAACCAAAGTACTCCTTTTCTTAGTTCAAAACAAAACTTTTTCTTTTAAAACGTAAGTGAATGTATAGTCAAAGGCTTTTTAAAATAAAAAATGTTGAAACTGAAATAAGCATTTTGAAATGATCAACTGAAACATTTCAGTGGACCCAAAGTGACTTTTTTCCAGATTTTCAGTTTGCCAAATTTTTGAGATTTCCACTTCTCATCCTGATTCGGGACAAGAAAGTTTTTTGAAATCTTGACAAATTTTGCCGGACAGGAAATACATTCCCTGCCCAGCTCTTCTTCGCATCAGGGTCCCTGATCTAGAATGCTACCATAATATAACCATTATTCGTATTCCAGTAGGCGCTGTACAAACAGAACAAAAACAGTCCCTACTCCAAAGAGCTTACAATCCAAGTATAAATCACAAGATGTTCCCAAAAGGCAGCTGGCTCCTTAGAGAAGTAGAATCTCTTGGAACTTGTGTCTGGGGCCTGTGGCTTGTTTTGCTGTTGTTATTTCTGTTCTCTCTCTGATTAAATCCAAATGCTTTCAGCTCACCAGGGAGGTGCATGTCAGGGTCGGGCTGCATCTAACTTTACCTTACAGTGTGTATTGTGTGTGGCTAGCTCTTTCCTCCTTTGATTAATCCATCCTGTCTGGCAGCACCTTTGCCCAGGGATCTGGAGCTTTCCCTTGTTCCTTTAGTAACAATACTGAGAATGAAATCCTGGTGAAAAATACAAGCTTCTCCCCTGGCTGGCTGCTGGCAGTGTAATTAATTCATTTGTAATTGATTAATATGGTGGAAATGCAGTTTGAAAAACAGGACAGTCCCTGCCCCAAAGATTTAGCAAAGCTAACGTGCGACAAGAGACCACGTGGAACAAATGGCAAGGCAAAAGTGTACTGATCGTGGTTAGTAGAATAAGCAGTGGACTAAACACGCCCATCGCCTTGTGTTCTGTAGGCATCAAGGCAGAGGGGATTCTGAGGGAGGAGAACATAGGGCCTTTGGACTCCCATACCTGTGGGGATCTGGGCCTTTATTGCTTTTTTTACAGGGAGCTCTTCCCAGGCAGAAATGCCCTCGCTGCTCAGGGACCAGTGTCTCAATTTATTGCAGCCCAGTGTGTTGCCATCAGAAGCACTCTTATGATGTGTTTGTATTCCAGTAGTGCTAGATGTCCATGCCAGGGTCAGTGCCCTGTTGGGCTAGGTGCTGTATGTACACGTAGTGAGAGACAGTCCCTGCCCCAGAGAGCTGACAGTCTAAGTACACAAGACAGACTCAAGATGGGAGCAGAATATCTACAGACGGGCACCTGAGACAGAGTGATGAAGGGCTAGATTTCCAAAGGTATTTAGGTGCCTAATGATACAGGTAGGTGCCTAGGAGGATTTTCAAAATGCCTCTGCATGTTAGGTTCCTAACTGCCATTGGTTTCTTGGGATGGGCCTGGACTAGAACCCTGGACCTAGACGCTAGATGCACACTCCATACAACCCCATGCCCCACCCCTTCCAAGCATGGAGGATTGGAATCTGGGTCTAAACCTGAATCCTCCAGGACTTTCATTAATGGCTGTCTAGTGCAGCCCCACGGTAAGGTTGGGAAGCGTTTACCAGTGCCCTGTGGCGGAGGGGAAGGAGGAGAAATGCTCCAGCCTTTGGCTCCAGGGGTGAGGCATCCTGCTCTACACAAACGATAGGTGCGGGAAGAACAGACTGAAGGGGACTCGGGAGTTTGCAGCTGGGCTGTAGAACCAAAGGTTGCCCCGTGGTTTTTTTGGGAGGCAGTGTTATCGAATGGCTAGGGCTCTGTACTAGAAGATCTATTCTTGACTCTGCCATTGATCTGCTGCGTGACCTTGGGGAAGTCACTTCCCCCTCTCTAGAGGGAGGATCATGACCCTGGAAAGTGCTCTGAGATCTACAGCTGAAAGAGCTACGTGTGCTGGCAGTGGAGATTTTCAAAAGTGACTTAGGTGCCTACATGCCATTGGTAGCATTCATGCTCCTCAGTCCCTTAGGTGCTTTGGCTAGCCTGCCCTTGTGTCTTTTCTGCATAGCATCGTCCCTCTCTGCCCCTGGAAAGCCAGGCCTGCGCAGAGAGCGATGATGAGACATTGGCTGGCTCAGGGGCAGGGCCAAGAGCTCACCCCACGTCCACCTGCGTAAATACAGTATGTCACTGCAGCGCTCGCCTCGCTGCCAGCCCAGGGATCGCTGGCTCTCTCTTCTGTCTGCTGGTGGGGGGTGGGTGCAGGAGCCAGGGGCAGAGGGGCTGTGGTTTCACAAGAGAGGTCTTTGTTCTTTTCCTCGAGGCCCGCTCCAGACTCCCATTCCTTTTCCGGTCAGCCTGCTGGGTGTGAATTTACTGCTGGGTTTTGACAGCCTTGGGAGGCTGGAGGCCTCTGCTAATCCGCAGCACAGACCGTGCCAGGGCAACACCTCTCCCGTAAAGGGCCTCTGCTGGCCCCTGGCCTGGGGGAGGAGGGATTGCTTTCCAGTGCCCATTCAGTCTTGGGCCTCTCTCTGTTGCAAGTGCTAATTGTTCCCTCATGCAGCTGTGATGGGGGCACTTGTCTATTGGAAACTTGACTGAGACCTGCCAAACTCATGCCACCTAGAATGGCAAACAGCCACCAGGATGCAACACCTTTGTCATTGACAGTGTGGGCTGGGCCCATTAAACCCCTTCCAAGTCATCCATTCTCCCCCAGCTCACGAGCAAGAGACATTTTTATTGTATGTATCACCGTAATACTTAGAGGCCCCAACCAAGGCCCCATAGGTGTGGTACGGTGTAAGAGATAGGCCCTGCCCCGAGGAGCTGAGTGTCGATAGACAAAGGAGGGATTATACTCCCCAATTTATCCCCAGGGCACTGAAGCCCAGAGAGATGAAGTGACTTACCTGAGGTCACTCACTGTGTCGGTGGCAGGGCAGCGAACTCAGTTCTCCTGCCTCCCATCCCAGTGCCTTAACCACACAAGACCATCTGCAGGGTTGATAGGCTTGTATGGGGCATTCGCTGGGGCGAAGATTTTCAGAAGTGGCCCCTAATTGTGGGTGTCCAGCTTGAGAGCTGTAGGGCCTGATTCCCAGAGGTGTCGCTTGATGCAATTAACTGGGGCTTCCCAGCCCTATGCCGCACTGGACCCAGCACGGCACAGCAGCTGCTTCACACGTGGCCGGAGAAGTGCTGTTTACGAGCTGCAAGGTTTAGGGCCCCAGTGGAAGCCGGCTGGCTCCAGTCCTGGCCGGGAGTGGATGACTCAGCTGGGATTCCTGCACACGGGTCACTCGGCTGGGCCGGGCCGCTCTTTGGAGCATGGGGCCGCCATTCGTCCCTGCCATGGAACCGCCAGCCGGGGGGGTCTACAGCTCGCGCCTCGAGAGGTGGGTGCAGCTGCCTCCCGCTCAGACCCTGCTTCCTGGTTCAGTGTGGCCAGGAGGGCGGGAGCAGAGAAATCTCAGTGTATCTGGAATAGGGTCACTTGTTCCACAAGGAGGTACGATGGCTTTGCAGGCAAGTGAAAGGCAAACTCCAGCTGAGCTCCAGGCAGCGAGACAAGACAGGTGGGCGTGGGCCACTGCAATGGTGGGAGACCTCCCAAACTAGACACCATCTCCCCGATCAGTCTCTGTCCTGAAAAATCACAGTTTCCCTCCAGACTTCAAAAGACGAAGACATCATTATCTCCAGTCTGCGCCGCCTTCTGCCTCTTCTCAGGCCTCTCTAGATCATGATGGTGTTGGCTAACCCCATGCTATCCCCATCCTACAGCTCATGGGCTATTGAGGAGTGTCTGAGCTGTGTGCAACGTTGGGCATGGCCTGTCATTGACCAGGGGGCACCTGGCCGTGTGGTCATCGAATCAGCATTCTGCATTCAGTCTGCACCTATGAAAGGAGCCGTGGGGCTGGCAGTCCCAGCCTCAGCGCAAGGCCCAGAGGTAGCCAGGATTAGAAGCTGTGACTTAACAGGATGAGCCTCCCGATGCAGATCATAGTAGGCAGTATGTCAGCGTGGGGTGGCTTGGGAGAGGCAGTGTTGACTAGTCATTGTAGCAAAGGACTGCAGCAAAGGTGTCTTTTCCCAGCTCTTGGGAGGAGTGCTGTTTAGTGGCTACTGCAGCGGACTGGGAGCTAGGAGTCCTGGTTCTATTCCTGAGGCTGCTCTAACTTACACCAAGCACTGGGCAGGGAGCCTCAGACAATGGGGAGCATATAGATGACTTAAAGCTACCTTTACCTTACCTACTTCATCCCCTCCCCAGGAACAGAGTAAGACAGCAGGGGGTAAAGGGTGCGGGTCTCTGTGTCCATGGGATGCTCTCTGGGTTTTTTTAACATGCCTGGGGCCTATTGCAAGCCAAGCCTGCTTGGGGATGATGCATCCCAACTGGTTAAGAACATAAGAACGGCCAAACTGGGTCAGACCAAAGGTCCATCTAGACCAGTATTCTGTCTTCCAGCCGGTTTCAGAGTAACAGCCGTGTTAGTCTGTATTCGCAAAAAGAAAAGGAGGACTTGTGGCACCTTAGAGACTAACCAATTTATTTGAGCATGAGCTTTCGTGAGCTACAGCTCACTTCATCGGATGCATACTGTGGAAACTGCAGAAGACATTATAACACAGAGACCATGAAACAATACCTCCTCCCACCCCACTCTCCTGCTGGTAATAGCTTATCTAAAGTGATCATCAAGTTGGGCCATTTCCAGCACAAATCCAGGTTTTCTCACCCTCTGCCCCCCCCCCCCACACAAACTCACTCTCCTGCTGGTAATAGCCCATCCAAAGTGACCACTCTCTTTAAAATGTGTATGATAATCAAGGTGGGCCATTTCCAGCACAAATCCAGGTTTTCTCACCCCCACCTCCACCCCCCTCCAAAAACCACACACACAAACTGTCTTCCAGCAGTGCCCAATGCCAGGTGCCCCAGAGGGAATGAACAGAACAGGGAATCATCCAGTGATCCATCCCCTGTCGCCCATTCCCAGCTTCTGGCAAACGGAGTCTAGAGACACCATCCCTGCCCATCCTGGCTAATAGCCATTGATGCCCATACGCCCATCACCTCCTCTTGTGTGGTCTCCTGGAAGTAGCACTCCCAGCCCAGGTGACTGGTTGGCTGCTTGAAGGCGGAGCAAGGCGTTCAGCTTCAGTTTCCCTGCATTAGCTTTACAAGCTGGCTGCTTTCCCTCCTCCCCCCCCCCCCCCCCAGCTGTTCTGGGGCCAAGCTAATAGATATCTAATTCCACCCCAAGGGAAATTGTCAGCTACAGGATCTGGCTGGGGATTGGGGTAGGGGGCACTGACCCAGCTGGCTGGGGCTCAGGAATGAGCCCCGAGGGCTTTGTTCTGTGTGACTCAAGAACCAGAGGCCACTGGGTAGCCCCCCCACTGGGCAGGTAACATCCCCAGGCTCATCAGCCCAACCACACGTCCAACAGGAAAGCAACATCAGCCCCCAGCAGCAACTCCCTTTCCACCCGCATTATGTGTGGCCTGTGCTGGTGGCCAGCCAGGTCCCAGAAGGAGTCTCGGCTCGTTTGACCACTGTCGCCAGTTGCGTCATTGCAGGGGGGATTGAGAAATGGAGGGGGAGGTGGAAACAAGCCCCCGGCAGTGCAGCTTGTGCGATGGGTGATGCCAAAGCCTGCCCCAGCACACGACACCACCGGCCACCAAGGTACAACGCCTCCTGGGGGGCGGAAGGCACCAGCCCACTTCCCTTCTCTCTGTCTGGGGGGGGAATAGCAGAGGCAGGGGCCGCTGGATACGCCAAGGCAGGGATGAAAGGCTTCTGGAGGAGGCGTTGACTCACTTAGTGATCTTAAGCAAGTCTCTGCCCCAAGCTGTGCCTCAGTTTCCCCATCTGTAAAATGGAGAGGATAATTACTCCTGAGGGCATTCTGCGCCAAAAAATTAAATATTCTGCGCCAAAAAAATTAAAATTCTGTGCACAATATTTTAAAATTTGGCAAATTTTATTTGTCAGATAAATGTGGAGGCTCCAGCATGGCACTGGGGAGTACAGGCCACTGGCTGCACAGAGGTGGGAGGTCACTGTGCAGCTCCCTCCCCTCCACTCCCCCTCAGACACGGACTCAGCGGTGAGGCTGCACCCAACCCTGACACAGCGCAATGCCCGGGCCTGCCCCAGAAACACCCCATGGCCCTGCCCCTCCGTGCCAGGCAGGCTCAGCAAGGCAGGATCCAAGTGTGGAGGGGCTTAGTGTGGGGGGATCCAGATTTGGGTTGAGAGGGTTCTGTGTGGGGCAGTCTGGGTGCAGGCAGTTCAATGGGGGATCCCGGTGTGTGTGGGGAATCTGGATGCACAGGGGTGTGTTGTGGGTGCAGTGGTAATGGGACTCTGCAGGGGGGTCCCCGTGAAGGTGGTTGGGGCTCAGCCGGGGGGTCTGGGTGTGGCAGGCTCAGTGGGGTGGGGACCCAGGTGCAACAGGTTGGGGCTTCGTGGGGTGGGGATCTGGGTGTGGCTTGTTGGGGTGATCCAAGTGCAGGGTGAGTGGGGCTCATAAGGAGGTTTCTGAGTGTGCTGGGGTGAGGCTTGGCAGGAGGGTCCGGATATGAGGGGATCCGGTTGCATGGGGTTTGGGCAGATCGGGGAGCAGCTCCCTGTACAGGGATCCTTCCCCCTGCAGCTGAGGAACAATGGGTGCAGGAAGTATGTTTGGAGGGGGGGGGCAAGTTGGCAGAGCTTCCTGCAGCCGGGGGAGAAATCTGGGGGTAGGTCTGACCTGGCCCTGGTTGCCTTGCAGGGGAAGAGGAAGTCCTGTCCTCCCCAGCCCAGCCTGGACTAGCAGCTGAGCCTGGCGCAGGGTAGGAGCCACCAGCCGGGTCTCCCCCAGTTCTGCCTCCTGCCCCACAGTGATTTACCTCTCTGCCAGTTGCCCTGGTCACCCAAAACATACTGCTGGGGAGGGTCGCATGACCGTTCTTGTGGCTTCCCTTTGCTTCCTCATCAGAAAGTCATTGTTCTACAAGGAAACAAATAAATCTGCGGGGGACATAAATTCTGTGCATGCATAGTGGCACAGAACTCCCCAGGAGTAAATAATCCTTCTGGGAGGCCTAATTTTGTTAGTATCCACAAGGTGCCCATAGAAATGCCTGTAAATAATATCTGGAGTACGATACCTTGCATGGCAGGGGGACTAAGTCTAGGCCTAATGGGACACCAGCCACACCTGCAAGCCACAACCACCCTCCCCAAGGACTGCAGACCTGTCAATCATTGCAGACAGGCTGTATCCCCTCAGTGCTCTTTATTTCCAAGCATTTTACAGCCATGAGCCCATTAACTTGCACACCCCCACCCTGGGAGAAGTAAGAAATACTGATCATTTTGTCCACCACTGGGATGCACCCACCTCTGGGGTGGAAGGTGGCAGCTGTTTAACAGTCTTGCCGGAACACTACCCAACAGTTTAAGTCAAGAAGTGAAGGAGAAAGCAATGGAAACTGCAGAGAGAAGTTGAGAGGGGCGGGACAGAAGGCAAGAATTTGACACACCAACTTATCCTCCCCGGGCCAAGTATCCTCTCATGTTTGGGTCCTCTGAGGGATAAATAGCTACAGGTGTATAGTCTCCAGCTGTTGCTAGTTCTGGGGGAGGCAGTGTGATCTAGTGGTTTCAGCAGGATTGGGGTGCCGGGGGGGGGCAGGATTGCTGGCTCTATACCTAGCTGTGGAAGGGGGGTATGGGCTAGCGGTTAACCTGACACCCTGACTGTTGCCAGAGGTTATTTACGGGTTACAAAGGGACGGGGCGTCAGTCGCCTCTGAAATAGTGTCTCTAGCAGCATAGTGCCCCCTAGCCGCAGCCAGACAAATGCTACGTCGTCGCATTCACAGGCTATGCCTGTGCTCGTCCTTGATGCCGCGAGGCTGTCTCCATCCCGGCCCCTTTCCTTGCAGGGTAGATGTGTGCTGGGGCTCTTTCCGCTGAGTTCTGTGGGCTTTGGATCGGGCTGTAAGTAATGCAGCCAAATACGCCCCCTGCTGGCAGACCAGAGAGCAGCAGGTCCCTTCTTGCGCTACGGGCATACCAACGGGCTCTTACTCTGGCTCCAGAGGTGAGACCTGCCCCCTTGATCCACTGACCCCTGGCCCGGCTCAGGTGCACCCACCCCCTAACACGGAGTGCAGCTGGAGAGTCACTGCTCCTGAGGATCTGCTCCAAGGCTTGCCCCAGCTACAGGCCCAGACTGGGTGTCCCAGCTATCCTGGTGCAATGAACCCCTTCTCCTCAATTCCTACTAGTGCAGAGGGCTCACCCCGTGCATGCCAGGGCTGCAAGGACCAAGCATGTGGCTGCCTCTTGCACACAGGGCTGGGGAGAGGCCTGGGCAGGCTCCTTGTTTGTAGCTCCACCCCGCTGCCTCCTTAGGCTGGAAATCTCCAAAGGCAGCAGAGGCAAACAAACGGGGCCCGAGCTCGGGGAGGAACCCGTTTTTGAGGCGCAAGCAGTGATGGTTCCAGCTTCTCCCAGCGAAGCGTTTCTGTCCCTGCAGGGTGATGGCTGGAGGGATACTAGACCACAGGGCAGGTGTCAATGGAGGTAACAGGATGGATCAGCCTCTGCCAGGTTTTCAGGTGCCAGCTGGGCAGAGGTGTGTAAGTGGAACGCTCCAGCGTTGCGGGCCCAGAGGCTTTGATGCTGGTCAGCGTGAGAGTGGGGCCCACGCTGCCTTGGGGTGGCTGTCTGGGACAGCACAGTGAAAAGGGTTTCGGTGTAACTGAGGCCAACAGTGGGGGTCTGTGTCACCGCTAGTGGCTGGGCTACATAGAGGTTTGTGAAGTGGACACAGAGGTGGCTTTTCTAGCTCAGTCCATAGAGGCCTGTGTGCTTAGATCCAAAGGTTGCAAGTTCAATCCTGGGTGCAGCTGACCCACCTGGGCTGTTGTATTACATCAAGCAGGATACATAGATTAGGTGATGATCCTCCAGGCAGTCTGGGAAAGGCATGTATCCTTCTGTACACCCATTTCGTGAGGCTGCGTAGGACAGGGAACTGTGGGTCCAGAGAGCTAGGCTTGTCCTGAAATATCTCAGGCAAGATCATGGGCATCACCTGTCTACCCCTTTCACCTGAGCATCTCCAAGCACTTCACAGATACTAACTCATGAGGCGCTCAACAGCCCTGTGAGGGAGGTACCTTTCTCCCCATGTTACAGATGAGGAAACTGAGGCACAGTGTGAGGAAGGGACTCACCCCAAGAGCTGTCAGTGGGCAAGTGGGAATAAAACACAGAAGCCCTGACTGCTAGTTGCCACTAGACCACGTGTCCCTCACAGAGCTGGGAATAGAATGCAGGAGTCCTGATGCACATTCCCCCCATCCTGAACACCAGACCCCATAGACTTTATAGTGAAATGCATGTTAACTGCCCAATAGAGAAAGATCCCTCCCTCTTTTTCTCAGTCCCAACTCCCCCCTCTTCAGAATGTCTGTCACACAAGGAGCCCCCACAGCTCTCATCTCCAGCATTAAAAGCGCTTCAGCACATCCTGGACCCAGGAGATGTACTTGGAAATCCGAGTGTAGATGTCTGGGTACCTGCGATTCCCACACCTCTGCCCGGAGAAGGAGACTATGCCATGTACCCTGCCCCCACAGACGAGGGGGCCCCCGGAATCACCCTACAATGCAAGAGGAAACCTGTTAGTAAAGGACGAGACTAGCTAAGTCTGAAGGAAGAGGAAAGTCTTAGGAAATCAAAACGAAGCCTGGAGCTGGCCCTGTATCACCCTAGGCAGAAGAGAAGGGTCAGGTCTGGACTGCAGTGAATATAAAGGGGATTTTTACTGAAGGAGGCTGCTGGATGCAGACAGACCCTGGGGTTCTCCCTGGCTCCCTATTCCCCTGACTCCTGGCCTGGCCTCGAGAGGCACAGCGCTGCTGCCTGCACTCCAGATAGCAAACCACCAGTGTGGGGAAAGTTTCTGTGGCAGTAGCCTTACCAGGCATGGATGGGTGTTGTGCTGGGTGTGAAAGGCCACACTGCTGGGGTCCTACAGGGCACTATCCCACAACACTGAAGTCTAAAAACCACTTGGGTGACTGGGCGCTGGAAGGAAACTCGGAGTTCTGGCTGGAACTGACCAAACCAGGTGGAGAACTTCAGTGCTGGAATCGGAGCGGGCATGGATCTGATCCTGCAGGTGTCATGGCTGGCACGGACAAGGCACTACGGTGGGGAAGATCACAGCACCAGCTATGGACTGGCGCCGGAAGCAGCTTCAGGCTTCCCTCCAAAGCTGGGTTTGGCAGCGTGGGCTCCGCAGGGGCGCCTGGAGGAGGAGAAGGCGCTTACCGAGCAGACCCCCTGGAGGGTGCTGTTGAGGCTGGCCGCACACAGCATGTCGTCGTTGACGTGACCCACCCACAGCGCTTTGCAGATCTTCCTGTCCACGATGGTCGTCTTGGTCTCCCTGAGCTCGGTGGGGATGGTGCCAAAATTGGAGGTGTCGCCCCAGCCCAGCACTCTGCAGACAACCCCGGGAGAGAGGTCGGTGTTGGGTCGGGGGAGCCTGATCCGCTTCACAAACTGGGTAAAGATGGCCGACTTGTTCAGCTGGGGAGACGAGAGCAAACGTGACCCATGTTAATACTCGGGGGGCGTCTGTCTCGTGCTCGTGGCTGAATCATGTAAAGAGGTTCACGAGCCTATAGCTGCCCCGCCTAGCCAGTGGAGCTGGCAGGACAGGCGCGGCCCTGGGTTCAATCACTGCTGGGGGGCTGTGATACAAATACAGTCCCATTTCTTGGTTTATCCACACCCACACCCACACACACACCCAGCTCTGGTTTTGCCTCTTCGAATGCACAGGAGCCTGTCTCAGCATCACACGCTGTTGAAAGCAGCAACCCAGCGGCTCCCATTTACTAAAGTTGCTGACTCGCAAAGTCACGCAAAGAGAACCCGTGGAATGTGATCGCTGCAGGGTTCGGGTCAAGCCAGCGATGGTGCAGCCATCCATCCTTCAGAGCCTCTGCTCCCTGCCTTCCTCCACACTCCAGGAGCCAGATCCAGCTTGGCTGGAAAGCGGGTGCAACTCCACTAAAGCCCCCAGACTTGCAGAGGGCTGAATTTATTTTTTTTCAGAGCTGTAAGGCCACCTAGTGGCTGATTTAGTTATTCCTCTCCGGAGACTCCCTCATTCCACTGCACAGGTGGCGGGGAGAGATTTTTCCATTCCGCCCAGGGCTGCGTTTCCTGTTCTGACCCACATCCCGACTCCTGTGCCACCTTCAGACAGGAGACAGGGGCTGGTACTGGGGCTGCTTCTGTCCTGCTGCCGCCGAACTATGTCGGGCTGTCCCGCGGCTGCCATCAGCAATGCCCCTTGCTGTGTCCCAGGGAACCCCAGGCCCTGGCTGGGGACAGCCGGGATTGCAACATGACAGTGAAACCGACTTCATTTTTGTCCCTGTATTTCACCTCCTCCTCCACAGTCTCACCTAAGGCCAATGCAAACCACTCACGTTCCTTTGAACCCACCAGCTTTGAGCGGCTTTGATCTGGGCCCCACACAAATACCTGCCTCCCAGCTCTGTGGGCTGCACTCTTAATGTGAACGTGACATCAACAGATTAGTCATTTAACCCTCTGGTTGGCATTTGCTGCAGTGGGTCCAATTCAGCCCTGTTGTGACCTCTGCTGGCTTTAGTATGGTCATCAGACCCGGGGGAAATTTGAGCCTGATTTCCCAGTGGGGGTGGAGGATGGAAGGGTAAGGAACAGAAGATGGGAGTTTGATTTCCCGCCCCCCCCCAAAAAAAAAAAAAGAAAAAGAAAATTCTCTCTAAACTCTGAGAATTTTGGAGCCGCTGAAGGTTTCCATCAAGGTTGTGAGCTTCTCTGTTTCCACCAGGGATCTAAGGAAACTCCTGTTGTGACCAGAGCAACTCACTTCCAGCATGCGGATGTCATTGTGGACCGTCCGGGCATTGAAGTGTGGGTGCATGATGGACTCCCGGATGCTGAAGATCTGCTGAGAGGCCTCCTGGTGTTTCAGGGAGTGAGCCCCCAGCACGACACGCAAGGAGGGGGAGTGTCTGAAACGAGAGAGGGATTGAAATCAACCCGGGGCTGGCCTGCCTGGCACAGGGCTGGAGCCAGGAACAGGCCAGAGAAAATAAGGGGATGGGAGCACAAAATGGGGGGCATGCCCACCTGAAAGGGGCAGGAGCTGAGCTGCCCCTGCTGGGATTTGAACCTGTGTCCCCAGCAAGGGTAGAGATTTCAACTAGGTGCTTAAGCTTTGTTGGGCTGGGCTGAGGGCTCCTGGGAAGGTCCCTGAGCTGAGCAGTGGGGCAGGATATCTTCCACCCCTTGCAGTGAATGTCAGGGGAGCAGGGTTTATTTCACATCCTAGGGGAATGCAGCCATCATGGCCAAATGGGGTCCCCCAAAGCGCCGTGACTTACCTGGGAATCACACAGTGAGCCGCCGTCATCACCCACTTGTGCCAGACCAGGAATCCCCCGCAGACGTGCTGGCCATCCAGCTGGATGGAAGCAATGTAGGGCCGGGAATGGGGCTTGACTTCATTCCCCCCGATAATCCAGCTCCCCAGGGCACCTGTCCCAAACCAAACAGCTGTTTGGGTGGGGGGCGGGAGGAAGAATCCACCATCGAAAATGGATGATCTTGGGGGATGGGGGGGCAAAGCAAGGATTCCCAAAGGGGCAGGGAACCATGGGGCTCTGGGAATGGCTATGTCAGAGCATTGGGGAGACGCACCAGGGGCTGGATTATGCAACCCTGACTCAGACGAGTCGTCCCCTCGGGGTCAAATCCGACTGGACGCAGCTCCATTCACTTCCACAGGGGCTGCGCCCACGGGCCGGGAGGTGACATCTCTCCCCCAGCCTGAGGCACAGGCCCTAAGTACACCCAAGGTCATGGGGAAGATGCTGGGATTAAAGCTCAGCCCTACCTGGCTCCCAGATAGAGGGCAGTAGATCAGACCTCTCTTGAGGTACTTATGCTCAGGAGCATGGGGGGAAATCCTGGCCTCACTGAAGTCAATGGCCACTGTCAGAACGCTGCTTGACATTTGAAGCATTTCTCTTTACACCCCCTTGGGCGGCAGGGCTATCATCCCTCCCTTTACACAGGGGAAACTGAGGCATAGAACTGAAGCAACTTGCCCAAGGTCACGCAGCACATCTGGGACAGTGCTGGGAATTGAACCCAGCTCTGCCAAGCCCCAGCTTGGCCATACTTACTAACCACTAGGCCATACTTCCTCTTTCTGTACATAGCCACCCACCGCAGCTGTCTCAAGACCCTATGCCCTGCCGCTTCTCAGCATCTAATTGCTCAGCCCAGGAGCGTCTGTGCTCAGACACCCTCGCCTCATGGGTCCTCCCCACTGAGCCCCTACTCCCCTGGAGGGGCATCATAGTCTGTTTTCCTTTACCTGCCGGGATGAGCACAAGGAGCAGCAGGCTGGTGCTCCCCATGACGGCTCTCTTTGCTCCTTCACGCTGGGGGAGGATGGTGAGTGCTGACGGCTGAGGCTCTGGGGGTTAAGTAAGCCCGGAGGGCATGGGAGGGCCTTGCAGTGCCACTATCCCACATAGCTAGGTTGCTGCTAGGCTCTCGGCCTGCCCTGCTGGACTTGGTTCCTCTTCAGTTTGCGGGCTTGTGCAATCCCTTCTCCCCAGCCCCTGCGGTAACAGCCACAAGGGAGAAACCTCAGGGTTCATGCAACTTCAGGGGGGCAATTTAGACACACAAAGAGGGCATGGGCTCTGTGCCTTTGCAGGGAGCGGATGTGTTATCAGGCAGCGCAGAGGCCCCAGCAAAGGGGTCCTGCAGATATGTTATTTAGGAGCTAGCTAATCACAGGGATCCCGTCTGCCCTTGGAATGGCGGAAAAGTCAAGGTCCTATTACACCGGGTCCTGCCCACATGCACAGCAAGGAACAGTCCCCACCCCAAAGTGCTCGCAATCGAAACAGACAGGACAGACATAGAATTCTTATCCACATTTTACACATGGGGACTGAGACCACAAGTGGGACTGTCCCAAGGACAGCTGGGGGCTGCCAGGAATTGAACCCTGAGCCCAGGTGGGGAGGGCTGCTTTAGGCCCATTTTCTAGTGGACAACCCCTGAGATGGAGAGAGGCTGGGTTGAGTTTCAAGACAACCCTGGTTGTGTGTCAAGTGAGCCTGGCCCAGTGTATGGGGTTGGGTGGAAAACAACCTCTTTAAGCACTCGGAGGGAGGGACTGTCTCTTCCTGCATGTCTGTACAGCACCTAGCACAAGGCCCTGAGCTCTCTGGCTGCTGCTGCAATACAAATAAATAATGATTAAAAAGCATGTGACTATGGGAGGCCACATTGCCTAGTAGTTAGGGTCCTAGTCTGGGGCACAAGATGCCTGAGTTCTTGTCTGACTTTTGCTACTTACCTGCTGTGTGAGCTTTGCCAAGTCATTTCCCTTCCCTATGCCTCAGTTTCCCCATCTGTAAAATTAAGATCATAGGCCCAGTGCCTCAAAGGTATTTAGGCACCTAACTCGCATTGGGAGTTAGGTGTCTAAATACTTCTCAGGATCTAGGCCCTGATACTTATGCCCCTCTGAGATGCCAGAACAGGTAGAATAGACCTCTTAAGACTTTCCATAGCACTGCAGTACCACAGCTCAACAATACTGTGCGTTTCCCCCCCAAACCCAGGTGCGACTTGGTGGGTTTGGCTCAGTTTTACTTTAAAAAAAAAGCAAAACCCACTCCAAACAAAATGTAGGGGCTGGGATAAAAATGGGGAATAAGACCACAGGGATCAAAACTAGGGAGACAAGATTGCCACGGACCCCAGCCAGCCACACCCATGGAGCTACCAAGAGATCTAGTCAGTGGGTGACTTCTGCACATGTCAGCTGGAAGTGGACAGTCATCCTGCCAGCTTCACCTCCACAGCACCAAAGCTTCTGCAGTCAGAACTTGGCCACAAGCGTGATGCAGGACAGAGTCTGGCTTGCTCTGCTAGAGCTGCACACAGGCTGCAAGCTAAGGGGAGGAACCCTGTATTTGCACACATGATAAAGTGTGCACCTGGGAATCGGGGACCTCAGAGAGCAGGTGGGAGGGGTACAAAGAGGCCGGTTTTACACAGATGCTCTCCTGGCTTTTACAGTGGAAGAATTTTATATGTTTGGCCCACAGGACAAACCTGAGATCCAAATTTCAAATCCTCCCCAAGAAGATCAGACCCAGAATTTTATTTCCATGAGAGAGATCAGGGACTGGTGTGAATTTAGATTCCCTGTTCAAATGCACCTGCAGATCTGACAGCTTGGTTCAACTCATTAGAGAGATAAGGGCCAGCTGTGAAATTTGGCTCCAGATTCCAACCCCACCCATTGATGTAAGGGTTTGGTCCAGCCCATTCTAGCGATAAGGGTCAGCTGTGAAATTTGGATTCCGATTCTAAACTCACATGCAGATCCAGATGTTTGGGTCAGCCCACTATAGAGACAGGAGAAGTGTGCAAAGGATTTTCCTGCCAGTGTTTAGGAAGGGGTTTGTGATTTGGAGCGCTGATCCTATCTCTGCTAATTGGATTCAAATTCATCCAGTGTTCTTAGGCCTATAAAAGTGGAGTAATTCAGGCTCCTGCTCTGGACTTAAGGCTTGAATCTTTCACCATATGGATTTCCCAACCCTAGTAGTGGTTTTAGATTCACCATCTTTGCTTCCTGAGACAGTTTCTTAAAGGAAACCGTTGTGTTGAGGGGGGAAAAAAAAGCCCAGACTTTCCTGGCACCCAAAATTTCTCTCTTCTCCCGCAGCTGCCACTTCCCCTGGGTTCACACAGTATCCAGCCAGCAAGGTCATAAACTAGATCCAAGCGCTCAGTAGAGCATCTTGGCTCAGCTTCCCGCTGGCAGAGACACCACTATTTAGTACATGCTCAGCCAAAGCGGTTTGTTTAGATACTATAAACGCACCCACAGCCAAGTCGAATTGCAGTCTGCAGGGCCACCCTGGTGCCGGTGGGGACAGAACTCAGGTCTGCCGGTTTTTGCAGACCGCTGAGCAGTTCTGATTCCCTCCAGTAGAGGCCAGGGGTGCCACATACAAACGCACCCTCCATTCCTCAAACCTTAGATGGTTTCAGTTCCCAAGGAGCCACCGGCACCTGCTAAGGGCGGTCCTCTGGGGGAGGAAACTAAAGCCCCCCCAAGCAGCCCTGGGGAGATGGGTGGCTACTGGGGGACGGGAGAGCTCTCACAGTGGTGGAGGCGGGGACGGACCTTAGCATTGCAAGCCAAGGTGGGGCTGTGATTTGTAGCTGGGCACTGTTGTAGGTGCAGTCTTCAATGGGGGAGAGAGCGGACATCCAGGGCACTTGGCAGGCGAAGGGTAGAGGGGTAAACACCCAGTCAGCACAGGGGACGGTCCAGCAGAAAAACTTGGAAGAGTCTGTCTTCCGCCAGGTTGTCGGCTGAGCCCCAGTGTTGGCTAGTAATCACCTGAGAGCCATCGGCACCTGACTTACCCTGGGCCATTGTCTCTTTGCGGCCATCGTCCCTCCAGGAGGAAGACAAGCAGCCAAAGCAGGGACTGCTACCCTGGGGAGGTCAAATGGGGCCCAGCTGGGACCACCCGGAGCATTAGCCACCCACCCCTGTTGTAGGGGCAGTAGGATCCAGGTCGTGCCTCCCTTCTCCACCATGTGGCTTTGGGGGGAGGAAAACGGAGAGGAGGGAGACAGGGACTCCAGACAGCTGGAGCAGAAGCAGGCCTAGCAGGGGCCCATCGACCATTCGGAGAACTTGCTGCAGTTTTGATCAGACTTCATGTGCTCTCTGCTGATTACTACTAAAACGCCAATGTTTTCCGGGCGAAACTTGCCTTATTTCAGCACCTCTTTGGGCGCGCTCACCAGCCGTGGCCAGTTTGGGGCCCCGACTCTCTCTTTGTGGCCGAACTTGCCTCTCTCGGTGCAGTCCCACCGGTAGAAGGCCCTGGTGGATGCAGCGTTACCTGTCGTGGCAAAAACAACCCTCCAGGAGCAGAGCCACAATACTCCATCCCTCTAACAACGACTGTTCGGGTCCCAGGGAGCAGAAGTTAAAATTGCCTGCGTGTTTTTGAAATGCCTTTCTCCCTGATAGCCCATGGGTCGGCGTAAAGCTACAGCTGCCTGGCCCAGGAAAGAAATCCTGGCCCTCCTCGGCCTGTGGGGGGAAGGGGCAGTGCAACAGCGGTGTAATAAACACAGGATGAAAGACATAAAGCCAGACGCTGCAGAGGGCATGCAGCAGCCGGGGCACAACTGGAATGAGCAGCAATGCCTGGCCCAAGGGAAGGAACTCGGGCAGTCCTCCCAGAAAGCAAGGGAGGGCCCCAAAAAACCTGAGACCTCACCCTCCAGCCTTGCTGCTTCTGTGCGGAGCTCATGGTTGCACTTGCTGGGGACTCCCGGCAGCTGCCAGTGACAAAACTCGCTGAGGAGGGCTGCATGGAGGATGCAGACCCTCTTTGAGAGCCAGCCGGCCCTGGCCCAGAGGAGGAACCCACTGAGGAAGGACAAGGGAGCTCAGGGAGCTATTTTCTTTCCTAGCTTTTTAAAATAAAAAACAGCAAAAACTTTCTTTATGGGCCCCGAACATTAATCTCCCCTCTTATCCCTCTTGCCCTCCTCTAAATGATGGCCAAAAGTAGAAACAAGGAATGGCCTTTTGAACTGGCCAGTTTATTTGAATGAGATGCACCGGCAGGCAGGCCAAAAAAAACCCCAACCCAAGAGAGAGCCAGGGTTGTAAGAAAGCCAGAAGCCGTTCTGAAGTGCCCCTCACCCAGCTTGTCCTAGAATTTAAGGCCAGAAGGGAGCACCAGATCAGCTAGCAGAATCTCCTGTGTTATCACAGGCCACCAGCATCCACCCAGCTACCTGCCACACACTAAACCCAACAACAGGAGTTAGATCAAAGTATTACGGCCCGCCAGAGACTAGACTATTCTGTGCCCCAGGAAGAGTGACAGGCACCAATGCCCGAGGTCCCTGCAATGGCAGGGAATTGGTTAAGGGAGATGTACCCAGGTAATCCCAGCAAGTGACCTGCCACTCTGCTCCATGGAGGAAGGTGGAAAAAAAACCCCAGGTCACTGCCAATCTGGCCTGGGTGAAAATTCTTTCCTGACCCCACATATGGTGATCAGTTAGATCCTGAGCATGTGAGCAAGACCCAGCCAGCATCACACAGGGGAGAGAGAATGCTTGGTTCCACCTCAGAGCCCTGGCCTTCCCCATCTAGTGTCCCACCTCCAGCCGTGGCTATCCCTGATGCTTCAGAGGAAGGAGACCAACCCCCACCCCCCATACATTGGGGCAGGGGAATTCCCTTCCTGACCCCCTGCAAGTGGCCAACTAAAGCCCTGAAGCATGAGCTTTAGGAACTCAAGTCATAAACCAGAAGGGGACCCCCCAGGGTTGCTGAGCCCTACCCCCCACCATCTCAAGCAAATCCATCATACAGTCACACTCACCAATGTATCTCAGAAATGATTACGTTGTTTGCTCCCACAACTCCCATTGGGAGGTTGTTCCAGAACCTCCCTTCTCCGATGGTTAGAAAACCTGAATTTGTTCATGGCCCATTTACACCCATTTGTTCTTGTGCCACCATTGTCCTGTGGCTCAATAGCTCTTCACTGGCCCTGGTATATATCTCCCTAGTGTATTTATAGAGTGATCACATCCCCTTTCAGCCTTCAATTTGCTATGCTAAACATGCCAAGCTCTTTCTGGCTCCTCTCGTAAGATAGGACCCCCCTCCCGCTCTGTCCCTGATCATGCTAGTAGCTTGTCTCCACATCTGTTTCAGTTTGAATTCATCTTTCTTGAACATGGATGACGAGAACTGTGCACAGTATTTCAAACAAGGTCTTACCTGGGCCTTGTACAATGGCCTTAATACTTCTCCATCTCTACTGGAAATGCCTTGCCTGATACATCCTAGGGTCGCATCTGCCTTTTTCACAGCCACATCTCATTTGCTAGCTCATAGTTGTCCTGTGATCAACTCACCCACCCAGGTCTCTCTCTCTTCTGTTGCTTCCAACCGATGAGCCCCAGTTTGTAGCAGAAATTCTTCTTATTAGACCCTAAGTCTATTAGACCTTGCACTTGGTACTGCTGAATTTCATACCATTGTCTCTCCAGTCTTCAGAGTCATCCAGATCTTCCTGTATAATATTCCGATCCTCCCCTGTATTGACGATGCCTCCCAGCTCTGTATTGGCAATACAGGTCAGTAGCACACTCCTACTTTTTATGCCGATGTAAATAATAAAAATATTGAATAGAATTGGTCCCCAGACCGATCCTGGAGGAACTCCTCTAGTCTGACAATTCATCTTTCAGAGCAACTTGTTACCTTCTCCCCTTTTGCCAGTTTCTTATGAAGTTTACAATTCTGATATTAATCCCCCTCTTCTCCACTTTGAAAAATTTCCCATTTGGTATCAAGTCAAATGCTTTACTAAAGGCCAGGTATATTAGATCTGCTGCCTTTCCCTTATCTAAAAAATCAGCTTTTTTCCCAAAGAAGGGAATCAGGTTATGATGGCATGATCTACCTTTGATAAACCCAGGTTGTATTCCATCTCCTTTCCTGTTTACCTCCATCTCTTTAATATTTTTTTCCTTTTATAATTTTGTCCCAAAGCCTTGGATACTACTGAGGTCAGACTAACAGGTTTGTAATTGCCTGATTTATTTTTTCCCCCTTTCTTAAATATAGGTCTGACATTAGCGATTCTCCAGTCATGTGGTGCTGCCTGCAAATAGGTAGATTTATTAAGAATCCCTACTACTGGACACGCAATCTCATGCACCAGTTCTGCCAGTATTCTGGGAAGGAAATGATCTGCCCTGCCCTGATTGGAGTTCATTAAGTGCTTTAAGTTTTTCTTTCACCTCAGGAGGTCATTTCAATTTTTGTACACTCATTTCCATAAACTGTCCTGCCTTCATGCCTATGTTCCACGTTATCATCCTTTTTGAAAACCAAGGCAAAGTATTCATTTTAGTGTTGAGGCCATACCTAGATTATCTTTAATCTCCTTCCCATCCACACTGCGTAGGGCCCAACCTCAGCCTTCCTTATTCTCTTTATATTTCTATGACTAAAAAACCTCTTCTTATTTATTTTCATTTCATTGGCAAGCGCTAATTCAGCTTGGCTTCTAGCAATTCACACGTCATCCCTACATTTTCTAACTCCAAAATGTCACTTTCTTTGCTGATCAATCTTTTCTTCCATTCCCTACAGGCTCTCTGCTTACTCCTAATAACCTTTTTACTACGGTTCTTCATCCAGCTGGGTCTGGAGAATTTCCCTACCATTTTTGCCCCTCGTGTGGGATGCAAATTTCAGATCCTTTTTGTATAGTTGAAGAAATTCCAAAGCCTGCTCTACATTTCAGCCCTTGAGGTCTTCAGTAGCAGAGCAGGGAATAAACCCTCCATTTCTTGAGTCCCAGCCCAGTGTTCTGCCCACTAGGCCACACTGCTTCCCTTACTCATTGCAGGTGGCTTTATGGTCTAAGCATTTTTTTTTCAGTTGCCCATGGTTCACATCCCAAAAGGGTCAACTCCTCCCTCCTGTGGAATGGTTTTTTGGATGATTATTGGTATTATAGCTGCGCCTAGAGACCCAAACTGAGATCAGAGCCACGTTGTGCTAGGCCCTGATTATTATCCCTGTGTTCCACACAGAGAAGCTGAGGCCCAGAAAAGGGAAGAGCCTTCCTCAAGGCCATGCAGGGAAACTAGCAAGGTCAGAAATGCAGCCCAGTTCTTCTGAGCCCCAGGCCAGAGCTCAGCAGTGAAGAATATAACGTTCTGATGGTGACTTGCGGGAGAGCTGAGCTTTGCCCTATTTGCTTAACCAAAATTTCCCCTCACCCGCCCCCTGTGTTGTGCATGGTTTTGGCTACCTCACTGCCACCCCAGAGCTGGCTGCATTTCTGACTTTGTACGGATATGATGCAGCACGCTGGGTTCCTTCTCAGCTCCTGTTTCTCCACCCCAGAGCTGGCTGCATTTCTGACTTTGTACGGATATGATGCAGCACGCTGGGTTCCTTCTCAGCTCCTGTTTCTCCACCCCAGAGCTGGCTGCATTTCTAGCACTGTCCAGATAGGGCTGGTAAAGCACGCTGGGGATGCAAGGAGCCCTGTACTTTCATTTCAGAACAACACCACCACATTTCCCAGGTGAGCTCAGAACGGCAGCTGCGGTCATTGTAAAGAACTCGAAATGCCCCAGTCCCTCCTTCCGTCCCCTCTCCCTGCAGCCTGTAAGACCGAGCAGGCTGGTTTTGCACCATGCTGAGTCAAGGCCGGACCTGCAGGCTGTCAAGTGAAGCTTGCTTAGGAATTTGGAGACACACGGATGTTAAGGAAATGGGATTGGGGGGGGGGGGGAGGCGGGGCGGGAAATAAGTCGTACTAGCTCAGTGAGTCCATCCCTGTCCCGGCAGGTTGCAGGATGCAGGGGAGCCAGGTCTGGGTTGGTGCTCACAAGCTGTCAGGCACTTGGAAAGGATGCAGCCTCCTTATTGAACATGTCCAGGCGCTGCTCAAGGTCTCCACTGAGCCTTATGTTCCTGGAGACTCTCCGAGCAGCGGCAGTGACAGGCGACGCCCAGCAGAAGGTGCTGTTAGGATGCTGGAGAAGGGGAAGGGGAGGGAAAAAAAAATCCCTTCACATCCCCAGCTCAGCCATCCACCGCCAGCCAGCCGCACTCAGGACAATAACACAGCTGTGGATGCTGAACGGCCACCAGCCGCTTGCCACCTCTCCCACAGCCTGCTGCCTGTGAGCGGAGAGACAGCAAGGCGGGGACTCACCCAGGGCTGGCGTTTGCCTTTCCCTCCAGAGCTTCGCCTGGATCCGCGCAGGGCTGCGAGCCAGAGGGTGAGGCAGCTGGGGGATTGCAGAGGCTGGGAAAATGGAGTAAGTACCGCTTTTCCCCCTGCTCCGGCCCCGGGCATGTGTTGGAGGCTATGGGGAGACCAGGTGCATCCAGCCATCTGTCTGTCTGTCTAGGTACTTATATAGCCTTCTGTTTATATAGCCTTATATAGCATCTCCCCTCCCCACTAAGCCAACCACCCTGTCCCCCCGCATCCATCCGTCAAAGCCTGCTGAGGTTGGATTCAGGGCTCATCTCCTGCTGACGATGCCCCGGCCTCTTCTCAGGAGCTGGCCTATCGGGGCTGGCTTCTCCCTCCAGCTGGATACAACCTCCCCTTGCCCCTGCTGGTCCTGCCGGCCAAGGTGACAGCTTGGGCTCCACGAGGCCGGGGAGCCAGGGGGCTGCGTGCTGGGGGAGGTGGGGAGTGTGGCGGGATCTTCTTCTCTAACCACGGCCCTGGGCATTTGCGGGTTGGGGAGAAGGAGCGGGAGGGCCTGTCTGACGTGTTGCCACCGTTCGGCGTGATCACGGGTGGGTGGGGGTTGGCGCATGTGAGGGTGCAGATGCCCCCCCCCCGCCCTTGCCTGGATATTTGTGCAGTGACTCAGAAATCCGAGCGTGCTGTGCCTCTTCATAGACAGGGCCTCTGTGGTGTAGCGATGCTGACCCTATTGTTTGCATATGGACGCAGGGCCCGGAGAACCAGGCTCAGGATCAGGGCCGTGCTGAGTCGGGGGCTGGGCAATCCCATAGGAGATGTGGGTGCCTGCTGCAAAGAGCTTCGTGTTTAGAAAGACAACAGGTGGAGGGAGGGGGGAGAAGCAGCGAGATCAGGCAATGGAGGGACATGGCTTGGCGGCCCCGAATGGGCCTGGGAATTGTGTTTCCCCCGCAGGACTCCAGCAGCTTCGTCCCCTCAGAACTGCTGGCTCCAGGCGTAATCACCTGGGAGGGGACGCAGCGGGCTTGCCGCGGCTCGGTGCTCCAGGTAACCGGCCGGAGTGGCTGGTGCTGGTGTGTCTGTTCTAACTAGCACCCCCCTTCCCCTGCCTCAGCTGCTCAGGTCTCAGCCCTGGGCAGGACGAGCAACAGGGTTTCCTGTGGCAGTGGAGGATCAGTGCCCGGTCTGCCCCCTTCTGCCGTGGTTCACTGTCAGGCGCTGGCAGCCCTTGGCGAGCAGCGCCCAGCTCACCGGTGGAATTCCGCTGGGTTCCTGGCTCCTCCGGGGTGGCCCCTGCCTCAGCACTGGTGACTGACCATCTGGGAGCCAGATGCCAGGTGCTCAACAGGTCCCAGCCGTCTGCTTGCCATTCGGGTGGCTCGCGCCGGGCCTGCAGCAAGAGGGGGTGTCCCGGGGCTTCCTCTGGCCACCCTCCCTCCGCTGTCAGCCTTTGATTCTTCCCTCGGAGCTATCAAAGGAACCGGGAGGCGGCTCATCTGGTCAGTGGCTGGTGGCGGGGGGGAAAGCTGGATCCTGGGGAGGCATTTGAGATGTATCTCTGAGGCCTGAACACAGATTCTCTGCAGGGGGTGGAGGCAGGAGAGCTGGCTGCATGGGGAGCCCCCAGCTACTCCATCCCAGCCTCTCCCAACAGGAGGCGCTGTGTGGCATGGGGTAGGAGCTCCCAGGTTCTCCACTCTCAGCCTCTGATAGTAGGAGGCACTGTCAGGAGCAGGACAGGTTAATTAGCTGTCGGAGGCATTCCAAGCTACCCCAGTCTTGACACCTTCTACCAGGAGGCACCTCATGCAGTGGGGCAGGAGAACTAGCTATGGGGAGTTGGCAACATCCGCAGGGCCGCGGAGGTTCACTGCAGGGAGTGGGGTCCGAGCGCTGGATGGCAGGAGTTGATGGTGATTTTAGTCCCAGCCTCCTGGAGCAGGAGTTGCTGCAGGAAATGGCTGTAAGCCAGACTGGGCTGGGGGGAGTGTGTGGACAGACTGTAAACTCTGATACCCATGGATTCCTCAGATCCCAGCCATGCCCGGGCTGAGAATGTCCTGGGAGCATTTCCACGGCCCAAGATCTTGGCGCCAGGCCATAAGCACCTGCAGCTCAGTTGGCTTTAATGCCTGTTAACGTGAGAGCCCCCTGTTCCAGCTGGCAGAGGAGCATCAGCCTGCTGAGTAGCCAATGGGCTAGAAGCCCCTGTTTTTGAGGGTTGCTGTGGGCTGGATACCTGGCCATAGGAGGCCTCGGCAAATCCAAGCTTGATGCTTTGGGAAAACTCCTTGGCATGTCTAAAGTGGTTTCTCTTTCAGCAAGAAAAACTAGCACGTAGGCTGCAAAACCCCACCATTGCAGACAGCACCCGTGGTAGGAGGGAGCATTGTCTAGTGGGCTGGATAGCAGGCTCAGAACCAGGATTCCTGGGTTCGATTCCCAGCTTGGGTCGGGGAGTGGGGTCTAGTGATTAGAGCAAGGGGCCTGAAATTAGGACTACTGGGTTCTAATCTTTAAAAAAGGGAAGAAGGAGGATCCTGGGAACTATAGGCCAGTCAGCCTCACCTCAGTCCCTGGAAAAATCATGGAGCAGGTCCTCAAAGAATCAATCCTGAAGCACTTGCATGAGAGGAAAGTGATCAGGAACAGCCAGCATGGATTCACCAAGGGAAGGTCATGCCTGACTAATCTAATCGCCTTTTATGATGAGATTACTGGTTCTGTGGATGAAGGGAAAGCAGCGGATGTATTGTTTCTTGACTTTAGCAAAGCTTTTGACACGGTCTCCCACAGTATTCTTGTCAGCAAGTTAAGGAAGTATGGGCTGGATGAATGCACTATAAGGTGGGTAGAAAGCTGGCTAGATTGTTGGGCTCAACGGGTAGTGATCAATGGCTCCATGTCTAGTTGGCAGCCGGTGTCAAGTGGAGTGCCCCAGGGGTCGGTCCTGGGGCCAGTTTTGTTCAATATCTTCATAAATGATCTGGAGGATGGTGTGGATTGCACCCTCAGCAGGTTTGCGGATGATACTAAACTGGGAGGAGTGGTAGATACGCTGGAGGGCAGGGATAGGATACACAGGGACCTAGACAAATTGGAGGATTGGGCCAAAAGAAATCTGATGAGGTTCAATAAGGATAAGTGCAGGGTCCTGCACTTAGGACGGAAGAACCCAATGCACAGCTACAGACTAGGGACCGAATGGCTAGGCAGCAGTTCTGCGGAAAAGGACCTAGGGGTGACAGTGGACGAGAAGCTGGATATGAGTCAGCAGTGTGCCCTTGTTGCCAAGAAGGCCAATGGCATTTTGGGATGTATAAGTAGGGGCATAGCGAGCAGATCGAGGGACGTGATCGTTCCCCTCTATTCGACATTGGTGAGGCCTCATCTGGAGTACTGTGTCCAGTTTTGGGCCCCACACTTCAAGAAGGATGTGGATAAATTGGAGAGAGTCCCGCGTAGGGCAACAAAAATGATTAGGGGACTGGAACACGTGAGTTATGAGGAGAGGCTGAGGGAGCTGGGATTGTTTAGCCTGCAGAAGAGAAGAATGAGGGGGGATTTGATAGCTGCTTTCAACTACCTGAAAGGGGGTTCCAAAGAGGATGGCTCTAGACTGTTCTCAATGGTAGCAGATGACAGAATGAGGAGTAATGGTCTCAAGTTGCAGTGGGGGAGGTTTAGATTGGATATTAGGAAAAACTTTTTCACTAAGAGGGTGGTGAAACACTGGAATGCGTTACCTAGGGAGGTGGTAGAATCTCCTTCCTTAGAGGTTTTTAAGGTCAGGCTTGACAAAGCCCTGGCTGGGATGATTTAACTGGGAATTGGTCCTGCTTTGAGCAGGGGGTTGGACTAGATGACCTTCTGGGGTCCCTTCCAACCTTGATATTCTATGATTCTATGATTCTATTTACAGCTTGGGAAGGGCTGTAGGATCCAGTGGTTAGAACAGGAGACTGGGAACCAACCAGGGCTTCTGGGGCTAACTTTCTGCCTCAGTTTCCCCACCTGTAAAATGAGGCTAATACATTGCAGCCTTGTGGCACAGCTATGTAGATTAAGTCAGTA
This sequence comes from Lepidochelys kempii, assembly GCF_965140285.1. Taxonomy (NCBI): domain Eukaryota; kingdom Metazoa; phylum Chordata; order Testudines; family Cheloniidae; genus Lepidochelys; species Lepidochelys kempii. Next base: position 13,946,749 of record NC_136404.1, read on the forward strand.
ATATTTGTAAAGGGCTGTGAGATCCTGTGATGCTAGAGAAGGATGACAAGGATTAGAATCATAGAACTGGAAGGGACCTCGAGAGGTCATCTAGTCCGGTCCCCTGCACTCAAGGCAGGACTAAGTATTATCTAGACCATCCCTGACAGGTGTTTGTCTAACCTGCTCTTAAAAGTCTCCAATGATGGAGATTCCACAACCTCCGTAGGCAATTTATTCCAGTGCTTAACCACTCTGACAGGAAGTTTTTCCTAATGTCCAACCTAAACCACCCTTGCTGCAAATTAAGCCCATTGCTTCTTGTCCTATCCTCAGAGGTTAAGAAGAACCATTTTTCTCCCTCCTCCTTGTAACAACCTTTTATGTACTTGAAAACTGTTCTCATGTCCCCTCTCAGTCTTCTGTTCTCCAGACTAAACAAACCCAGTTTTTTCAATCTTCCCTCATAGGTCATGTTTTCTAGACCTTTAATCATTTGTGTTGCTCTTCTCTGGACTTTCTCCAATTTGTCCACATCTTTCCTGAAACATGGTGCTCTGAACTGGACACGATACTCCAGTTGAGGCCTAATCAGCACGAAGTAGAGCGGAAGAATCACTTCTCGTGTCTTGTTTACAACACTCCAGCTAATACAGCCCAGAATGATGTTTGCTTTTTTAGCAACAGCGTTACCCTGTTGACTCATATTTAGCTTGTAATCCACTATGACCCCCAGATCCCTTTCCGCGGTACTCCTTCCTAGGCAGTCATTTCCCATTTTGTATGTGTGCAACTGATTGTTCCTTCCTAAGTGGAGTCCTCTGGAGTACTTTCCTTCCTACGTGGAGTACTTTGCATTATTCAGATTAAATTATTATTAAAGCCAACTGGCTGACTTAGTTGGGTCTTGAGAGTCAACTTGTGGATGATACGCCTGGGTGTATGGAGGACGCTCCTCCAGGCATTATCTGCACACACAGGTGTTGATGCATGCCTACACTCAGAGAGACCGGGCCTGACCTCACACCACTGTAACTGTGTCATTGACAGGGGAGTTGCTTCTGGTTTGCATTGCTGTGTGTGAGAGGGGAATCGGGCCTGCGGCAGGAAGGGAGAAATTGCCCTGCTTTTCCTGAGGCAGGAAGGATGGTGGAGTGATTAGTTCCCTGTCTGGGGATATGGGAGAGCCGAGCTCATTGCCCAGCTCTGCCACAGGCATATTGGGTGACCGTGGGCAAGTCTCTTAGCCTCTCTGTGACTCAGTTCCCCAACTGTACAACTGGGGCAGTAGCTTCGCTCAACCCCCCAGTGGTGCTGTGAGCATAAATATACTGTGGACTGTGAGGGGCTCAGATACTCTGTTGACAGGGGTCATGCAAGTGCGTTGATAGATGTTTCCATGTGGGGATGGCTGCCTCTGCAGGTAGATTATAAATGTACCAGCTTCTAGTATCTGAGAGGGAAAGTTACAAGTGGCTGTCTGGAGCTTAGTCTGGCCTTCCTGGGAGCAGGAAAGAGCAGTGGTAACTCCCACCACCCGGTTATCAGCAGGGCTTGAACCTAGAACCCAGAGCCCAGACCTCTACCACATGAGCTAAACGTTAACCTCTCTCTCTTGGCTGGTAGCAATAGCAGGCTCTTATCCTCTGTGTAGGGGATGTATACTTTGCAAGTATGTTATACAGGCATTCGGCTGCTCTCTCTGCTTCTGCCGTTATCCCCAGCGCCCTCCTCTGACAACAGATGCTAGCAGGCTTGAGCCTACTGGAAGTCAGGGGCAAAGCACCCATTGAAGCTAAGAGGAGCACAATCAGCACAGCAATGAGACCTATGTTAGGATGCTCCTGCTTCCTCTCTTGCCCCGGGCCGAGTGCCTGCAGAATTCACATCAGATGCCATGTCTTCCCCATCACTTGGTCTCTAATGGGATCTATTTTGCTTTTCATATTGTGGGGGCCAACGGACTGCCCTGGCCCATCGGGTACCTGATGCGCCTTCTAAAAACCTGCACAAACTTTAGGCCAAATCTGGAAGTTCTCAACTTTGCAAAACTGCAACTGACTCCAGAGAGAGCCGGGACTTGCGTAGAAATGGAGTCAGCGCTCCCGAACTGACCCACTGCAATGAAAATAGCCTGGTTGGGGTCATTTAAATTCCCTGTCAGTTTCGCTCTCTGGCTGTCCTACCCTAATACAGCATTACAATGTGTGAGCTACAGAGCGTACAGGGGGATGTGTTTGCGGGGGTTGTTTGTCACTTGTGGCCTCTGGATTTATTTATTTTTAATTTGATGGGAATGTTTTCTGGTCTTTTTAAAAAGCAAAACCAAACCTAAATTTGAGGTGACGCAGTTCCCCCTTCCCCACCGGGCACACACTCGAAAGGGCATGGAGATGCCCATTTCTAAGTATTGTGCCACTTTACAGGTGGATTCACTGAAAAGCAAAGTTCCGCAAAGCACAGTGGTTTGGGGCGAGGTTTTGGGCAAAGCCTTTTTTTGGCTCAGAGCCACATGAGGTTTGAGCCCCGCTTCAGCCTGAGGTTCATTCTGAGTTTGAGTAAACCCCAAAACTTGCAGGCAGGTTCCCTTGATGCCTCTATGTTCCATCTGGCTTTGCCACAAAGCTGCATAGACCCAGCCTCCCCACTGTTCCTCACAATCAGGCCCAGTCTTGTTTCTCGAACCGTGGAGCACTTGGTCTTGGAGCCCCAACGCAAGGAAGCACTTAAGCATTGAAGTCAGTGACATTTAGAATCGTCAAATGTTGGGCTGGAAGGGACTTTCCCATGTGGATCATCAAGAGGTCACCAAGGCCAGTCCCCTGCGCCAAATCGAGAGCAGGTAAAGCTAGACCATCCCTGACTGGGGTTCCTCCAACCTGTTCTTAAAAGCCTCCAGTGACGGGGATTTCAGCCTCCCTTGGAAGCCTGGTCCAGAGCTTAGCTATCCTCAAAGTTAGAAAGGTTTTCCTCCTATCAATCCTAAATCTCTCCAGCTGCAGAGTAAGCCCATTACTTCTCCATCCTACCTTCAGTGGAAAAGGAGAGCAATTGACCCCTGCCCTCTTTAGAACAGCCCCTGACAGATTGGAGGACTATTCTCAGGTCCCCACTCAGCCTTCTTGTCTCAAGACTAAACACGCCCAGTTTTGTTAGCTTTCCAGCAGAAGCCTAAAATTAAGCACGTCCTTAAGGGCTTTTTCCTGAATTTGGGGTCTGGATTTGTAGCTGGGGCCTGGGGTTATTCTGGGGACTTTTAGAAGGAAGGTTTCATGCCAGCTTTGTAAAGCCATGGCAGTTGTTTGGGATTTGGGTCCTAGTTTATTTGAACCACAGGGAGGGGTTGGTTAAAATTTTCCATCACTCACTCAAAGGCCTGGAGAGCGCTTCTCAATGCTATTTTTTTCTTTCCTCCTCATGGCACCATTTGTGCTGTTAAGTAAATGGAGATTTTATTTTTCCCCCTCTAACTGCTCTGATTTGTCCCCTGCTCCGCCTTTCTGACCTCATCTGCACCGATGCATCTCGTTAGAATCATATTCCCTGCGCCTTCTCCACTGGTGACTCCAGAGAAGAGAGTCATTTTTTAATATGGGGGAGAGGGGTGCGATTTTTGACGTCGAAGGCTTGGAAACTATGCAGGGAGGTTGTGGTTTTTCAATGGAGTCTAGAGTCTCCTGCACCAGGATCGTCCATTGGATCCACATGGACAAGCCTTTACTGAAGTCAGGGGAGCAATGAACCTCTGGAGAGGTTGTGACCTCTAGCGGGGTCCCCATTTCATGACCCAGTCCTGCTGAGACACAGACAGACAGGTGTAGGAGTTATGCCGAGGACGGATGTGACAACTGGATGGATGGCTTCCCCCCCCCGGCACATAAGTGGTGGATGGAGGAGGAACTGTGAGAGCTGGATGGGGATCCAGAGCCTGGGCAGAACAGCAGGAGATGGGCCAGCCGTGAATTGTGTTCAGAGCCCCAGAGGGAGGGGGCCCAGCGGGCAGATCAGCACTTCCTGGCACAGCCCCTGCCTGCCGCTGAACAGAGCCGGTGGCGTATTTTGCATTTCACTCATTTCCAGCCTGTTTTTATTTGAATGTCACATTTGGCGGGTTATTTATTTAATTCATTAACTCAGGTTTTAAGAAGCTGAGTGAAACTGACACTGTCCATCTGAGAGGGACTGATCTGACAGCGGGTCCCAGAGTCTGAGGATTTGGGTTCTCGGGGGGTGGGGGTGGGGAGGGTTGATCCCATCTCCTAACCGGAAATCTTGATCAAGCTAAAGGCTCAACACTGGGGGTTGCTGTGTTTGTATTACAGTAACACCTAGACCTCACCACCCAGATCAGACCAGGGCCTTTGTCATGCCAGGCATTGTACATACTGTGGGAGTCAGTCCCTGCCCCCCCAGGGTTTACAGGACTCAACCGACAAAGGGTGGGAGGAGAAAGGCAGGCAGAGGAGCTAGGGTGCCTCACCCCAGGTCACGTAGCAGCAGGGGCACATTTAGGAATAGAACCTGGTTCTCCAGATTCCCAGCCCAGTGCTCTGGCCCTTAGACCACACGGCCTCTCCAGGCGCTAGCTTTGGCTAACTGGCTAGGAGTTTGGACCCAAGCTGCTTCCAGGGGAAGCTGTAAACCCCCCGCCACGGACAAGTCCCCGTCCCTCCAGTTGGACGTTTCTCCCTCGCCCTGGGAAGTGCGTGGTTGTGGCTCAAGGCATCAGTCGGCTCACGGAAGGTTCAGAGTTCATATGCTCACCCGGGAGACGGGATGTTTCTCTGAAGCGGAGCAGCCCAAACCTCAAAGAGCTCGAAGGAGCGGAGGCCCTCTTGGGAAAAGGCTGGCACCGCTCCTTCTGGGCCTGGCAGGGAGTAGCCGTCTGGGGGATGGATCTGTGTGGTCGAGCTCACCGGATCTAAACTTCGTCAGGGAGTCCCGAGCTGGGCGGTTTTGATCTGGCTCCATCTCTGTTGGCTGCAGGGCCAGCCAGAAGCAAGAGCTGCCGTGGGTGCAGGGATCTGAGCTTTCTGGAACCCGGGGTTTTGTCTGAGCTGGAGCTAACCAAGAAGTGAAGCAATACTAGGGAAAGGAACTGCAGGGAAACAGCCCACTGTGGCCTCCGGTTGTGGGGGAGGGGTTCATTTTCAGAGTTTATCCTAGTTAAAGCTAGCGTAAAAATTGGAAGACGTATGAAACCTCATGCTTCAGGGCATAAGCCAATCTCTAAATACTAGGGATCAGGAAGTTTATTGCTCCTTCCTCTGTAGCAGTGGGCACTGGCCCCTGTAGGGACTAGACGGGCCGTGATTCTGATCCCGTCTGGCCATCCCCATGTTCAGAAGAGCTGAAATTCCAGTGGAAGTCACGAGGAGCTCATCACGTCTAATTACACCCAGGTGTCTCTGGTTGGGTTCCCCAACAATAAGACGCTCTGCCAAAAATCAGCACCCATCTTGGTCTTAAACTCAGGCAAGGCTACCTCGCTCCAAGGATCCATCCCCGCTGCCATGCCAGGGTGGGATTGCACCGTGTGTAGACATACCCACAGCAGCACAGACTGTGCGAGCCCACCCAGATCCCTTCCTGATTACTTCCCTGGCTAGCCCATACTGCCTCAGCTTCACTGCTCCAGGACCCAAGTTAGCGAGATTGAAGCTGGCTCAGGGGTGTTTACATGCACGCACTCACACTCTGTGCTACCCCAAGGTACACACCTCACTCCCATTACCACAGCACCAAAGCTCCTCTCCTGGGAGGTGGGGCAGGGAAATTATCCCCATTGTACAGATGGGAAACTGAGGCATGGAGCAGCTAAGTGACTTGTCTGAGGTCACGCGAGCTGGGCCAGAGCAGGAATCTGAACTCAGGTCTCCTGTCTCCGAGGCGAGCACCCTACATTGGGCCCTCCTTAATCTCCATGTCTGGAGTTCTTGAATGAGGTGGTGACAGGGTTAAGAGCTCGCAGCTGCAGTTCGTCTCATCCATAAACACCATGGGTGTTTCTAGGCAGGACCTCGCCTGAGCGGGGCTTCTCTTACCAGAGAGGAGCTGGAAACCACCGTGTCTCAAGGCCCTTGAAACCATTGGGAAATAGCTGTAATTTCCCAGTCAAACTGGCTCCCAGAGCGTCTGGCATCAAATATTCAAAGACTCCATTTTCTCCTGGCACGCCCAGCCCATGTCTGAGCTGGAGAATCCATCAGGCAACTCTGCTCTGCTCTAATGCATCCTGCACTTTCAGGATCCTGGGGCCGTCTCCTCTCCCTCCCCAGCTTCTCACCCCCCCCCCCCCCGAAAGGCAGGTGCTTGGGGATCAGGGATGCTGAGCCCTTCTAGGTTGTGGTAAAGGGAAGGGAAAGCAGCGAACCAGTGAATAGCGGGAGCAGCTGATGGGAGAGGAAGGAGGGAGGTAAGCTGCATTTCAGTAGCATCCTTCATCCCCACGTGTCTATATAAATAATTGCCACTGGGATGCAGCCAGCTCTGGGGCAGAGGGCAGACAGCACAGAATGTACCCCATTTCACACGGCGCTCAAATGGCTTTGGTACCAGGCTCATTAGTGTCCATGCAGAGTGGACCGAGTGGTGGTTTCTCACTGTCAGGACCCAGCTGAGGAGGGGCTGGCTTGACCCTGCTGGGCTTTGAACCCCCGGAGTCTCGCTGCAGAGCTGATGCTGTGAGCACTAAGGGCCACATTTCCTGGGTGCTCAGCTTGCCAGACTTTTGGATGAGCTCAGCTCCCAGTTAGGCCCAGCTTTGGGATTTTCAAAGGACCCAAGGGAGTTAGGCACTCCCCTCCCGCCACCCTGGGTGAACTGCACTGAGATTTGGGTGCCTCGTTCCCTGAGGCTCCACTGAAAATCTGATCCTGGATTTTCCAAAGAGCTCAGGACCGGGTTAGCCCCCCACTCGTGAATGTCTGGCCCAGAGGTGTGTGAGCAGCGGAGGCAGGGAACAAAGGAAGGAAAGCAGCAAACAGATCAGAGGAGTCCTCCTATTGCCAACGCAGGGTCTCATGGCGGGGTTATTGATTAGATGTTTCCGCTACAGGAATTTGTCCAGACTCCAGCAAGAGGAGCCGTTCTGGGCCCCGTCGGTAGCAGTGCTGGATTCTGCATGCATAAGCCCCCTGCTGTCCCGTTTAGCTACTTATATGGTCCCCATCACCGTGGTATGTGAGCCCCTTGCAGTTGTTACCAGACTGATGTTCATAGCGCCCCTGTCGGGCAAAGTGGTCCAATTGTCCCCAGTGTACAGATTGGGGGTGTGGGCCCAGAGAGGCTAAGGGACTTACCCAAGGTCAGACAGAGAGCGGGTAAGTGTCTCCCATGGTGTAGGCTAGTGCCCCAAAGAACTGGCCCATCCTCTTGCTCCAGCCCCAATGGGTTGGCCGAACGCCAGACTGGCCTGTCTCGTATCCTCCAGTGGGTTTGACCCTTGGGGAGTCATTTCGCTGCATGCCATAAAACGATGCTGGATTTCCGAATGTGATGGGACAGGAGTGATCACCGGCTATGGCATGATCCTGGGCACAGGCCACATGAAGGGCCATGGGCACGGGATGGGTGCGGGATATGGTGCGATGCTGGGCACACGTGACAGGGCCACGGGGACGGGGTGGACGCTGGATACGGTGTGATGCTGGGCACACGTGAAAGAGCCACGGGGACGGGGTTTGCGCTGGATACGGTGTGATGCTGGGCACACATGACAGGGCCACGGGGACGGGGTGGGCGCTGGATACGGTGTGATGCTGGGCACACGTGACAGGGCCACGGGGACGGGGTGGGCACTGGATATGGTGTGATGCTGGGTTCATGTGACAGGGCCACGGGCACGAGGTGGGTGCGGGATATGGTGTGATGCTGGGCACAGGCCACATGACAGGGCCACGGGCACGGGGTGGGTACAGGATACGGTGCGATGCTGGGCACACATGACAGGGCCACGGGGACGGGGTGGGCGCTGGATACGGTGTGATGCTGGGCACATGTGAAAGAGCCACGGGGACGGGGTGGGCGCTGGATATGGTGTGATGCTGGGCACACGTGACAGGGCCACGGGGACGGGGTGGGTGCGGGATACGGTGTGATGCTGGGCACATGTGAAAGAGCCACGGGGACGGGGTGGGTGCGGGATACGGTGCGATGCTGGGCACACGTGACAGGGCCACGGGGACGGGGTGGGTGCGGGATACGGTGCGATGCTGGGCACACGTGACAGGGCCACGGGGACGGGGTGGGTGCGGGATACGGTGCGATGCTGGGCACACGTGACAGGGCCACGGGGACGGGGTGGGTGCGGGATACGGTGCGATGCTGGGCACACGTGACAGGGCCACGGGGACGGGGTGGGTGCGGGATACGGTGCGATGCTGGGCACACGTGACAGGGCCACGGGGACGGGGTGGGTGCGGGATACGGTGCGATGCTGGGCACACGTGACAGGGCCACGGGGACGGGGTGGGTGCGGGATACGGTGTGATGCTGGGCACACGTGACAGGGCCACGGCCACGGGGTGGGTGTGGGATACGGTGTGATGCTGGGCACACGTGACAGAGCCACGGGGATGGGGTGGGCGCTGGATACGGTGCGATGCTGGGCACACGTGACAGGGCCATGGGGACGGGGTGGGCGCTGGATACGGTGCAATGTTGGGCACACGTGACAGGGCCACGGGGACGGCAGAAGTTTGAGAATCTCTGCATGGGGCCTGCATGTTGGGGTGGGACAATCCTTTATTTTGACTGTGACAAACTGGGCAGCGCTAACTCTCCCAGTGCCCTGGGCATGCTTAGCCCAGTGTTACAGCGCCAGAGACCGGGGTGACCAGTTCCTCTGTGCAGGACGGTTGGTGGATGACAAACAGGGCCTATAAATGAGAGACGGGGCACCAAGTATTGGGGCAGGGAGGTGTCGGAGCTGGGGCTTCAGCTCATCACCACAATACGGCGCCTGCCGTGACATCGCGCTGAGGATCTGAGCTATCGTCAGCCTCGGGGAGGGGCAGGGCATTGGTCAGGGCCCACTGTGGGGGCAGCGTCTCTGGGATGTGTCGCCTCTGTGTCCCAGTGGCTTTTTCATCCGCTGCCTGTCCCGGAGTCTTCATCCCAACCAGCTGCCCCTGCCCCTGCTTAGCTCTTCCAGGGCTCCCGGCTGGCGGGGACGCAGTGGGGGCAATGCAGCTTCAAGCCACATTAACTCACAATGGGACTTCTGCATGGAGTCATCCACGGCCAATGGTGCCCCGGAGAGAGGTGCATGGTTGGGAACCCTTCTGAGGCCCACAAAAGGAGCTTCTACGGGGTGCCAGGATGGGGACAGTGCTGAGGATCCGATTCCATCCCCCCCCGCCCCCGAGACAGATCCATGCCACCTGAGTCCCGTCTGTCCGCTGGAGCAGAGGCAGCGATGCTGTCCACTGTTCCCCCTGCGATCCATTCTTCCGGGGCCCCAGCATGCTCCTGGGAACTAGTCCGGCTCCCCCCTTCATTTCTTCAGGATTTTAACCCCCCTGCCACCCTGGAGACCTGTCTGTTCCATGGCCCCCATCACTGCTGCAGGCAGCCCCCAGTGGAGCAAAGGAAGCTGTGGAAAACCTTGGCTCCAGGCCCATGTTATCTGCACTCTTGGGAGATGGGGTTTGGGAGGAACCGGTCCTCTCTTGACCCCTCTCCGCGCTGCTGCGCCTTTCCATGAACTGGGACCTCTCCTCTCGCCTGGCCCTGCTGATTGTTGATTTGTTTGCTTTTGTTGTTGATTATTGTCAATTACTCACCTCTCCACAGGGGTGGCCCCCTCTCCCCCCCACCCCCCCGACCCCCGCTCAGCTGTGGATCAAAGGCACTGAATGGAAGCAGTGCTAATCACCAGCTCGTCAAGGTGGATTTTATAGACTGCTCTGCAGACAGACCCGTTATGGTGTTGAAAAGCAACTGTGGTTTGCTCCACCCCAGCAGCAAAAGCGGGTTTAGCTCTCGGCAGAGTTAGAGGGCATGGGGCCAGATCCTCAGCTGGTGAAAGTCGGGATAGCTGTATCCCCTTCCATTTTGCTATACTGATTTACCCTAGCTGAGGATCTGGTCTATTGCACTTAAACCATCAGCTGCTGCCCGGGCCCACCTACACTAGGGCTTGCAACCTTGCAAATACCCATGGAGCCAAACCGGTATTCGCAAGAATGGGGGCTTTTGGCAAAGTTTCCCTTTGTGGGACCACAACTGGCCACCAGCCCCTTCCTGCCTGCCCCTGGGTACAGACAGCAATTGGTTGGGGCAGGGCTGGAATGCGGGGAAAGGGAGCCGGGCGAGAAACTTGAAACAGCTCTTTGCACATTTGGACGCTATAAAGGGAAAAACCAGAGGAAGGCAAATAAACATTATTGTTCCATGTCACGGGGAACGAGACAAAAGGTCATCGATTTTCCTTCTGAGCGTGGAAAAAAGGCATGGTCAGCATGGGTGAGAACGCCGGGCCAGTGCACTCTGTGATTGTGGGGGTGTTTTTGTTTGTGTGAGAAAGGAAAGCCTGTGGCCTGTGTGTTTGTATCTGCACATGCAGCAGGAGACTGACTGCGGGGGTGTGAAAGAAGGGGGATGGGATGATGTGGGCTGGAGAAGCAGGGGAAACTTGGGGGGCGGGACACCGGGTGAGATTGTGGGGCTGAGGCTGCATGGACGGATGTGGATGAGACTGGGTGTGTGGGGTCTCCAGCAGGTGAGCCCGTGTGTGTACCAGGCTCGGTGGGGAGACAGAGGGGTGGGTGACACTGTGGGGTGTGAGTGTAGGAGCTGGGGGGGACATAGGGTGTACACACGCCCTGTCCCCTGTAGCACAGCCCGGCAGTTCCCGGGCAGGCGGCTGGCTGGAGCCGTGCCCTGGGCACCTCTGGGTATATTTGTTTCCGTAGCAGATCCATCACTCAGCCGCAGATCCACCTGCCTCCCCTTCTGCGCATCAGCCGGGTCCCTTGGTGCCTGGTTAAGCTCCGTTACCATGACGACATTGCCAGGGCACCCGCCTCCCAGTGGTGTAAGCTATAAATCACCAGTAAGTGGCTTCCTAATGGGGAGAACCAGAACCACGGAGGCCCCCCCCACAATCTGCTCCAGTGGGGCTGGGGGACCAATACCAGCCCTGGCCCAGATTCCAGGCCTATCAGAGGGGCTGAGATGTGTGGGGAGAGAGCCCGGTCCTGGAGCCCAAAGGTGATTAGTGATTTGCGCAGTCGTTTCCCTCCTCTCTTCCCCCAGCTCCGATTTGCCATCGATAAAACATCAGGAATGGGGCTCTCCCTGCAGGGGAGCAATGGCAGGGGAGTGGGGGGGCAGCACAGGGACCGGCTGCCGAGACAGACCCATGCTCCCCCATGCACCTGAGCCAGCTCCAGACGGCGCCTTCTGTTGTCCTCCTCTTCCCCAGCTACCTCCCCTTCCTGCTCAGATGCCTCTCTCCTTCCTAGGCTCCCCACACCCTTCCCTTCTCCTTCTCCAGCACCCCCTCTCCCTTACCTCCTTTCCAGACTCTTCCCCCATCCACCGCTTCCCCACCTGCCCTCTCCTCTCTTTCACAATACTGCCCCATCCCCCCTCTTCCTGCTGCTTCTGCCCCAAGATAGAAAATTGCCCCAGGAATCGCATCAAATAGCGTGTCCATGGGGGATGCCCTTAGCTACAGACATGTCGTCCCCATCGCCACCCCACCCTGCTGGGGACGGGCTAGGGAGCTGGCAGCCAAGAACGTGTCACTGGGTGACTCTGTTTCTCCCCATCTCAGCAGGCTGGGTGGGTTTCCTGCCAGGCTGCAGGGAGATTGATGGGAAGTGGAAGCCAGGTACCACCCCTGCCCTGACAAAGCACTTCCAGTAACCCGCCTCTCTTATAATAAAACCTTAATTAACTTAACCAGCCAGCAGCTGGCTGGAGAACAGAGCGAAGCCTCCCTGCTTGGCTAATTGCTTCTCCTTCACCAGACACTCCCAGCCCTTCAGCTTCTGGTCCTCCTCCTCCAGGCCATGTCCACATGGGGCCGGCAACGTCCATAGGGAGGACGCTGATGGATTTGCCTAGGGCTGGGTGCCCAGCCTACGAAACAGCTGATATGGAGACAGAAGGGTTGTCCCCTCTGTGGGGTGGTTTTGTTCAGAAGGGTGTTGGCTGGCTTTCCTGTCAAACATGGCAGCTTTGGTCCATGGGTGTGAATGTGTGTGTCTGGGATCCTTCTCCCTGTTTTGCTTCACGCTCCGTGGTACTTGCTTCCCAGCCTCCCACGACACCCGGCCACGCTTGCTGCATGATGAGAATTGAGAGGATCCTAAGTGCAGGCTTCAGATGCCAGCAGACGTAGAGGTGCCAACCCTCCGTTCATCTCTGCCAGCCACAGATCCAATCCAGCCGCTCCAGCGAACGGAAGGGAAGGGAAGGGAATATCTTGGCAAGGTTTCTAATAGTGGTGGATTCTATTTTGACTGAATACATTTCAATCCAAATTAAAAACCCAGCAACTGTTAAGTTGGGGGTTGACAGCTGCCATCTTGACAGACCAATGGGGGACTGAACTGGGAACCTTCAGAGCTAAAAGCATGAGCGGTTACAGCTTGAGCTAAAATCCTAACTAGTGATGACACAGAGGCCCCCTGAAATACACATTCACCCAGGGGTTTCATTAGCACCTTTCCTGAGCAGTAGAAAAGTTCCCAGATTCTCATTAACTTTAATTAACAAAGTTCCAACACAAAACAGCATGAAGAGGTTCTTGGACCCTAGGGCTTTGCAACAGTCACTATCCTGCATGGGGGAGAGAACCCAGATCTGCCTGCTCCCATGTTGCAGGCTCCTACTTGGCTGAACGAAAGGGGAATCTCCCTAAGGTGTTAGCAATACAGGACCTATGACACACAGCTAAGCAGTTCTGATTACACCTATTAGAGCAGTGATTCTCAACCAGGAGTCCGGGGCCGCTTGGGGGACTGCGAGCAGGTCTCAGGGGGGGCCACCAAGTGTGGCCGGCATTAGATATGCTGGGACCCAGTGCAGAAAGCTGAAGCCCCACCGCATGGGGCTGAAGCCCAGGGCCCTGAGCCCTGCCACCTGGGGCTGAAGCCTGAGCAACTTAGCTTTGAGGGGGGCCCTGTGGCGTGGGGCGCCGGGCAGTTGCCCTGCTTGCTACCCCCTAAACGCCAGCCCTGGCTTTTGTATGCAGAAACCAGTTATTGTGGCATGGGGGGCGGTGTGTGTGTGGAGTTTTTATAGCAAGTATGCACACATAGTCGCTTGTTCCATTTTATATTGCCTGGGTCTGATTATTAAAGTCTTGGGTGTAAAAAAGCTGAAATGGCTGAAAACTTAATTATTGGATGGGAACAGATGGCAAATCCCAGTGATAACTGGACCCAGTGGGATTCTAACCCAAAAGCCCTCAGCCGGGCTGGTTTTCATCACCTCACACTGACTCAACAGGCATTCTAGGCTTTGGTGGGCACACAGAGTGACATTACTGGAATCGTATCTAGACCAGGGGCTCTCAACCTTCCCGGACAACTGTACTCTTTCAGGAGTCTGAACTGTCTTGTGTACCCCAAGTTTCACCTCACTTAAAAACTACTTGCTTACAAAACCAGGCATAAAAGTGGCATCGCACACGGTTACAGACAACCTGCTAACTCTCTCATTTCTACCATATAGTTATAAAATAAATCAGCTGGAATATCCATACTGCACTTACGTTTCAGTGTACAGTACATCGAGCCGTATAACCAAGCCATTGGCTGGATGAAATTGTAGTTTGTCCTGACTTCGCTAGTGCTTTTTATGTAGCCTGTTGTAAAACGAGACAACTGTCCAGATGAGTTGATGCCCCCCCCCACCAGAAGATCTCTGCGAACCCCCAGGGGTACGTGTACCCTTGGTTGAGAACCGCTGATGTAGAGAGCACCTTTCTTCTTGAAAGATGCCCATCATTTCACAGTCGCCCCACTTCACATACCACTAAAATGTCGCTGCCCCTGGGGTGGAGCACGGCGAGTGTGTAATGATGCCACTGCCAAATTCAGGACAGGAAAGGCACAAGAATACTGTATCCAGGGGAGCGGTTTGGTTAGGGGGCGGGTAGATGGAAAGAAATTACCCAGTTGCCCAAGACTTCGGAAAGTGCTGTGGGCTCTTTAATGGCGAGAAGCAGGTCAGCCCTTGGTTATACATCTCACCCACAAAGCAGCAATGAACTCTGCCCTCCATCCCCACCCCCCTACCCCCCAGAGATGTGGGGTGGGCGCTTGCAGAATTGCCCAAGGTTTGACAATGTACATAGCAAGTTCTTCGTGCTTAACAGGTGTGATTCTCAAGGAACTTTTATGCTGCTCAGACCCCATAAAAAACCCTGAAAGTGGGTGGAAATGGCCCCCTGGGAATCCCCTCCCTGCCTCCCCGCGCAGGGGGTCTCCCCAGCTGGTATCAGGCTGATGTAAGAGCTCTGCAGTGGCCTTGCTCTCAGACCTCCATGTATGGGGTGGACTGTGGGCATGGCCCAAATGCCCTGCAGTGATCTGGACTTGGCATGTGCCTCCCTTGCTGTAAAGGGTTTGAAGCAAAATTCTGGATCCAAATGCCCCGGAGCTCTGGGGAAGTTTGGCCCCAAACCCTGCAGCTCCGACCGAGTGGTGGTTTGGGGAAGGGGGCCGTGGGGAAGTTATCCTTTTCCACCCAGCATTTCAGTTTTACTTGTCACTTTCCTATATTCGCCACTTTGTAAATGTTCTTTCTAAGCAAAAGCATCTTCTTTTCTGCCTGGGCCTGGCCCTGCACAGAAACCTTATCTAGCAAACCCAGAACAGAAAGATGATCCCTGCCCCAAAGAGCTGACAATCTAAGGCAAGAGATTACAGGTGGATATGGACAGGGCTGTGCAAGGAGACAAGCCATGAGGGCTTGCAGCTGTCCCTGCCCAGCTGTCAGGCATCCAATGAGCGCAGCTGGGCCACAGCAGAACCACCAGAATAAGGTGATCCGCAGCTGCCTCTTAAGCCCAGCAGCTGCAGAGGATCAGGGGAGGCTCAATGCATGTGTCTGTGGGTTCTTTACCAGCCCTGTACTCCCCTTACTCCAAGCCCTGCTCCTAGCCTTGATCCAGCTTAGACCCTGCCCTGCTCCTGACTCCAGGTAATCCAGTTCTGACCTTTAGCCCTGGTTCTGACTCTGTCTTGGTCTTGGGCTCTGGCTTTTGGACTCTGATGTTAGTTCTAAAGGTGGGCTCTGATCCCTGGCTCTGACTCTCTCTTTATCCTGGGATCTGGCATTTGGGCTCTGACCACTAGGCATGACTCCTGCTGTGACCCTGAGGCCTGACCGCCTAAGACCTGTTCTCCTGACAGACAGACAGTGCTGTCACTCAGACTCTAGTGCGAGAGGGAGGCTTCCAAATAAAGTGTGGAGAGAGATTTCCTAGCATCCCATTTGAATCCCAGGCAGCCACATCTTTCCTGCAGGGCGGGTGGATACTTTACAAGTGGCCTTAACTTGAATCCTGAGTTAGGGAGACTCCCTCTCAATTGGAGAGACTTGGCAGGATCACATCTGTCCCCGAGACTGCCGTATGGGAAGGGAAAGAGGGTCTGGGCTTAAAGGTGACCTGCAAAAGAGCCAAAAATAATTGGTGGCTGGCTCCTTTCTGCAGAAAAAAGATCCTGAAAAATGTTTGTTTTCATGGTTTTTCCTGCTTGTGTGACTTTTTTGTTTGTTTGTTTTTTGTTTTTTTTTAATACATTCTCTTGCCTTAGCTTGTACCCTCTTTTGGGAAGTAACATTTTTGTTTTGTCTGTACAGCGCCTAGCAGTGGGGTCCTGGGCCACGACTTGGGCTCCTAGGTGCGACCGCAATACACACCATAATAATCAGCAATGCCGTAAATGGACCCGCCTCATATGATCTGTGAATAAATCTGTAACCGCACGGTAAACCCAGCCAGTGCTACGTTGAACTGACTCATCGCATCTTGTCCTGCATCAGCTACAATCTGCCGAGTCCGATTTTACACTGCTGGGCATCGGTTTCGGCTCGTCACCTACCCTGCTGCTAGTAGCTACAAGGTTTTCTTGGCTGACGCCATGGCAGAGATCAGTTTGAAGAGGGGAAAAAGTGCTGGCTAAGTGGATTGTGATGGGGAGCCAGGGAGCAAAGCTGGAAGGTGCACGTGGGTGAAGCAGTGTAGCCTAACAGACTGCTGGCAGGGGCCCGTGCAGTGGAGTATAACCGTACTGTTCCACCTCTGTAAAATGTGTGCCAATCCCAGGATGGAAAGCCCAGTATAAAGGTACTATAGTAAAACCCGTGAGCTGTACCAGCCCCTGATTCTGGATTTCAGAGGTGTCAATTCTCGAGTCTTGCAATATTGGGTGTTTTTTCTGAAAGCCCCAGCTCCTGGAGTCTTGTCGTGATGGGGGAAAAGTTCACTTTTCTTTCTTTGAAACAAAAGCTGAGTTTCTCTCCCTAGTGGTGGTGGAGAAACCTGTGCACCAATAAGTGTCTACACTGCGCACACTTCAGCCTGGGTCTGTGGGGCCTGGGCTGGCTGACTTGGTATTTCCAAGCCTATGCTTGAGCCTCAGCACTGCTTTGTAAACCTGGATTTACAATTGCTGGAGCTGGGTCTCACGGCTGTGCTTACCGCGTCCACGCTGCATTACGCCGACCTTCTGATGCATCCACACTGCAGACTGACAGGGCATGGAGCCAAGTTGCAGTGGGACGTGGGCTTTGACCCACCTCTGGAATCGGTTGCTAGGACCCAGCTCCTGAGTGCTGGCTGACCCTGTGTCAGACTGACTTGTGAGTGGGAAGAAGAAGGGGGGTTGGGTTCAAACATGGGTGGTCGGCCAGGCCTAGTGTGCAGAGTAGACGCACCCGGCTCAGACACCAGAAGGCAAATACAAAGAACCCAACGTTTACTCTAGTTTGGGGGTGGGGGGGGGAATAGTGGGATTTCTTTGCCTTGGATTGCAGGAAATTTTCTCTCCTAGGCTGTTACAATTACTGGCTAAGATTGCTGCGCTGACCTTTCTCCCTGCTTTGTGCCAGACAACAGCTCCTATCCAAAGGAAGCGTTTGTAAGCTTGCATCAGGATTTATGTATGTTCAGACACCGTAAGCTGTACTGCAAGTTGCATAGAAGACGGGGGAAGGGGATGCAACCCAGAAAGTCCCCCAGGGGGGTGGGGGTAGAGATCAGCTGTTCTCCACCCCTGTTATTTATGTTCTGTAGCTTCTGCTCCTCTACACAAACGCTGGCCTTGGCTCGGTAAGCCCCGATACTTGGACACCGCTCCCCTCCCATGATCTCAACTAGTCAGAGTTCAGCAAGAAACAATGGGGAAAGGGAAGGGTTCTGTCCGGGCCTCAGAGCCGGGGATGTGTGGGGTTTTTTTTTGTTTTGTTTTGTTTGTATTTAAAATGATTGAAATTTTGAAGTTACTCATGTAGCAGCCTTGGAACAGAAGGCGGGTTGCCAAGCATGCCGAACAGGATAGGCTGGCTAGAGAGGGGGTGGGTGGGTGGGGGTGTGTGTGTACACACTTCCCCAACGCAATCACAGCATTCCTTCAAGTCTCACACAATTAAACAATACAAAAATTAAACCTTCTATGATTTTTGTTGTGTTTTGCGTTGATTTCATGCCCTTTAAGCATCCCTAAGAAGGGAGAGATTAATGAGGGTTTTTTTGTTTTTTTTTTTTAAACAACTCCTTCTTTGTCCCTGTTTGCTGAGTCTGGTGACTTCACTGCAGATCTCCCCCCCTGCACACGCATCCCCAATACACGCCCCCCCAACACACACACACACACACACAGACAAACATACGTGCAGGCACATCCCTCCATTCCCAATATATCCTCTCTCCCTCACGCCCTTCCCTCCTACAGCACATTTGTCATTCTTTTCCTCCCACGGGGCTGTGTGTGTATGCATGTGTGTAAAAATGTGTTTGCAAAACAAACACACGCACACACACATTCTTTAATGAGACTTCTTCCCATTCCCAACCCCCACCCCTCTCGCAAAACCCATCAGCTGAGAGCATAACCTGAATTCTCGAGCTAGCCAGCTGAAAGAACGGAAAGGAAGTGGGGCGGGGGGAGAGCGGCAGCAGGGGAAGAACCAGCGACAGTGGACCCCTGGAAATTCCCCTCTCAAGGCGATGGGATCAGAGCCAAGTTGTATGGGCTGGGGCTGGAGGCTACGGTGATGGGTGTGGGGCTGGGGCTGGAGGCTACGGTGATGGGTGTGGGGCTGGGGCTGGAGGCTACGGTGATGGGTGTGGGGCTGGGGCTGGAGGCTACAGTGTTGGGTGTGTGACAAATATGAAAGAGAGCGAGTTGTCCAGCAAGATCCTGAGCTCTCTTGGGATGAGGCTGGGGGGTGAACGCTCCTTGCGAATGGGGGGAAAGAAGGAGGGGAGGGGAGGAACTGAGATGCTGGGATGGGACAAGCAGCCAGCTACAGACTGGGAAGAAGGGTCCCAGGTGTTCCTACCTGCTTCCAGGCCCATTCCAGCCTCTCTGGATCCTGCTCTCTGCTCAATCCTGGATGCACCAACCCCAGCCCCGCTGGGTCCCACTTTCCCCTCCAACCCACCTCGGCATGTGTGAGTTTAAGGGGGGGGGTGTAGAGGCGCTACTCCCATTTCCCCCAGTTCCATCATCTCTGGGTGATGCCCAGTAGGAGCTGAGGGTATTCAGCACAGGATTGGGCTCCCAGGAGCCCCTCCTTTGAGGTGCTCCCCAGCGGGAGCTGAGAGTGGTCCGAGCCGTCCAGGATCGGGCCCTTAGCTGAGTGGAGAGGAAGCAGATATTTTCAGTCCCTGCGCCCAAAGTAACAGCAACGTCTAGGTTGCCCAGAAACGGGATGGAGCTTCCCGGCATCTGCAGAACAATAGTCCCAGCTAAATCCCTAGCACTGGGACGGGGCTTTTTGTCTGCGAAGGGCTTAATTAATGGATCCACCCCACTTGCCTCACTTGACCCTTCTCTATGTCGTTCCTCCGGCCCCTGGCCTTGTAACAGTGATCGCAAGCTCTTCTGGACGGGGACTCTCCCCGGGGGTGTGGATCATCTACAGAAGTGGGGGGGATCCTTCTCTTGTATGCGTCACTGTTCAGCAAACTGCTGCCTCCCCAGGGGTGGCAAGGTGTTGCAGGTGTAATGCCGACAGACCCCAGTCCTCGGGATCGAACCGGGGAGCTTAGTGCATGACCCCCTGCTGCAGGAGCTAGAAGCCAGCTGCCTCTTAGCTAAGGCTGTAGAGCAGACTCCTTCATCTCTCTCTGTAAGTGGTCTCGGCTACATGGGACAGAACACCACACCCAGGAGGTGCGTGGGTTACACAGGCCTCCCCCTCCAGTCTTCTAACTGTGGGCTCCCCCGGCACATCTTTCGCCATCTGCATCGCTGCCCTGCAGCAGTCACGCTGCGGAGATTGGACTGAGCCAAACTTCTGCCTTGTGGCAACTGCTCTGGCCGTTCCAGCCAGCAGCCAGTTAACCCTAGCTCAGCTCTGCATCCTGGCTTGCAAACAGGTGGATGTAAGTTAGGGCTTCTGAAATTCATCAGCCTGCCTGTCTCTATCCCCCAGTAGCCTAATTCTGGCCCAGACTGACCCTCTTCCTTTGCCCGCCGTGGGGAAGTTATGATCCAGCAGCTTGGGCCTGTCTGTATAATGGGTCAGACCACAATCACACACTCACTACCAACACACACATGTGAGTCTTCAGAGACTTCTCCCTTGACTACCCGGCTGCGAGTCCGGCCCCAGGAAGACCTTGGCAGAGACACAGCAACTGTATCGCATTTGATGCCAAGACGTGCCTTGTAAATATGAATAGCATGGAGTCAGCGTCTCCCTGTGCAAGCGCGGCTGAGCTGGGATCCAGAAACCGGTGGCACGATTAGCTGCAGAAAGACCCTCATGGGCAGGGGCTACCTTGCAGACGTTGGAGGGCATCAGCCAACAAACACACTAGGCATGGTTGTGGGGTCGCAGATGTAGCCAAGTCATTGCATCGCAGGCTGTTTAATGTTTGATGCCAATGTAGTGGAAGAAAGAGAGACATTTTACTTGCATTAGAGAAAGAGCAGAGAAATCTTTATGCTCCTGAGACCTGGCTGCTTTATCCACCCTGCGCTGCCTCAGCTCTGTGTATCGCTGACGTCTGGGGGGCGTTAAGGGCCATTCCCACTGGCCATTCCCAGTGCCAGCGGAGGCCGTGATCCGTCCAGAAGGGGTTTCTCAGTCCTTGAACCAGATCACGCCGTTGCCAAAAGCATGCTACTGGGGGGAAAGGGTCATTATATATTTTTCCCCTCTAAGGACCAGATAAGGGGGCTAGCAACTGGGCTGGGGGTTCTGTGGGGAGCCACTGCTGGAAATACAGGCTGGGAGCTGGCTAGATTTGTAACTGACAAGGGTGGAGAAGTGATTGTGCAGCTAATATGATCTCCGTGTGCTGAAGGCATCAAGTTAGTTTGTAATGACATCAGGAACTGGAATCCTTTCAGACCGCACCTGTAATATGGGCCCCCCTTATTAATCTGGATGATTATGGTAGCACGTGGAGATCAACCAAGATCAGGGTCCTGTTGTGCAAGGTGCTGTACAAACAAGGCATGGTAGCAGTCCGTGTCCCAAAGAGCTGACAGTTTAAGTGGACAAGGAGAAAGGGATTTAACACACAAGCAGAGGGCTTGCAGCAGAGGTGCACCCCCTGGCTTGAAGAGGTTTCCATCATAGACAGGGTTTCCAGTTTAGTTCAGTGGCTTTCATAGAATCATAGAATATCAGGGTTGGAAGGGACCCCAGAAGGTCATCTAGTCCAACCCCCTGCTCGAAGCAGGACCAATTCCCAGTTAAATCATCCCAGCCAGGGCTTTGTCAAGCCTGACCTTAAAAACCTCTAAGGAAGGAGATTCTACCACCTCCCTAGGTAACGCATTCCAGTGTTTCACCACCCTCTTAGTGAAAAAGTTTTTCCTAAAATCCAATCTAAACCTCCCCCACTGCAACTTGAGACCATTACTTCTCGTTCTGTCATCTGCTATCATTGAGAACAGTCTAGAGCCATCCTCTTTGGAACCCCCTTTCAGGTAGTTGAAAGCAGCTATCAAATCCCCCCTCATTCTTCTCTTCTGCAGGCTAAACAATCCCAGCTCCCTCAGCCTCTCCTCATAACTCATGTGTTCCAGTCCCCTAATCATTTTTGTTGCCCTTCGCTGGACTCTCTCCAATTTATCCACATCCTTCTTGAAGTGTGGGGCCCAAAACTGGACACAGTACTCCAGATGAGGCCTCACCAATGTCGAATAGAGGGGAACAATCACGTCCCTCGATCTGCTCGCTATGCCCCTACTTATACATCCCAAAATGCCATTGGCCTTCTTGGCAACAAGGGCACACTGCTGACTCATATCCAGCTTCTCATCCACTGTCACCCCTAGGTCCTTTTCCGCAGAACTGCTGCCTAGCCATTCGGTCCCTAGTCTGTAGCTGTGCATTGGGTTCTTCCGTCCTAAGTGCAGGACCCTGCACTTATCCTTATTGAACCTCATCAGATTTCTTTTGGCCCAATCCTCCAATTTGTCTAGGTCCTTCTGTATCCTATCCCTCCCCTCCAGCGTATCTACCACTCCTCCCAGTTTAGTATCATCCGCAAATTTGCTGAGGGTGCAATCCACACCATCCTCCAGATCATTTATGAAGATATTGAACAAAACCGGCCCCAGGACCGACCCTTGGGGTACTCCACTTGACACCGACTGCCAACTAGACATGGAGCCATTGATCACTACCCGTTGAGCCCGACAATCTAGCCAGCTTTCTACCCACCTTATAGTGCATTCATCCAGCCCATACTTCCTTAACTTGCTGACAAGAATACTGTGGGAGACCATGTCAAAAGCTTTGCTAAAGTCAAGAAACAATACATCCACTGCTTTCCCTTCATCCACAGAAACAGTAATCTCATCATAAAAGGCGATTAGATTAGTCAGGCATGACCTTCCCTTGGTGAATCCATGCTGGCTGTTCCTGATCACTTTCCTCTCATGCAAGTGCTTCAGGATTGATTCTTTGAGGACCTGCTCCATGATTTTTCCAGGGACTGAGGTGAGGCTGACTGGCCTGTAGTTCCCAGGATCCTCCTTCTTCCCTTTTTTAAAGATTGGCACTACATTAGCCTTTTTCCAGTCATCCGGGACTTCCCCCGTTCGCCACGAGTTTTCAAAGATAATGGCCAATGGCTCTGCAATCACAGCCGCCAATTCCTTCAGCACTCTCGGATGCAACTCGTCCGGCCCCATGGACTTGTGCACGTCCAGCTTTTCTAAATAGTCCCTAACCACCTCTATCTCCACAGAGGGCTGGCCATCTCTTCCCCATTTTGTGATGCCCAGCGCAGCAGTCTGGGAGCTGACCTTGTTAGTGAAAACAGAGGCAAAAAAAGCATTGAGTACATTAGCTTTTTCCACATCCTCTGTCACTAGGTTGCCTCCCTCATTCAGTAAGGGGCCCACACATTCCTTGGCTTTCTTCTTGTTGCCAACATACCTGAAGAAACCCTTCTTGTTACTCTTGACATCTCTGGCTAGCTGCAGCTCTTTTCAGCACCCCTGGCTTGCAGTTTGCACAGCCATGCAAACTAACGACACAGGGGATTTGATCCCATTCCCGCAATCCCAAAGCACAACAAAAAGTGGCCTAGGGCCCTGTATAAAATTACAGCTGAATCAGGGGATCAGGTTGCACATGGTAAAAGGGTATGTAGATGGGTGGTAACTGTGCTAAGGCCTTGGGCCGTCCAGGGTTTTCACTGGAGCTGGTTGGAAAATAACTATTTTTTCATGAAAAATTTCAAAAGAAGCAGGAAAAAACCGATTTGCAATCTTGGCACAGATCTTTCCTGCTTAGTCTTTTCAATGAAGAAATGTTAGATTTTTCTGACAAATGTTTCCCAAAGCCAAACAATTTTGCATCTTCAGTGCTGGGAAAGTGCAATCATTTTTTGTTTCCAGGCTTCCACTAAAAACCAGGCAAATGTCATAGGCAATGAAAATGTTCATTGAGTTGCCTAAACAAGTATCAAGGGACAGTTTTCACCCACCTCTGGTTTTAACTCTATTCTGGGATGATGGTTCTGTCCTGTCTACATTACAGCTTTGAACCAGGACGTAACTTAATCACGCTGACTTGATGAATAGATTCATCGAATTTAAGGCCAGAAGGGACCGTTATGATCATCTGGTCTGATCCCTGACACTGTCCAGAAGATCAGACGAAGCAAACTGGAGTTTGTGGGACATGTGAGTGAGACGAGTGGAGGAAAATTGCCAAAGCAAGTTTTTTGGCAGGGAGTGGTGCCAGGGTTAGGGGGCGCCTGTGGCAAGCGTGGTGCGGGGATGTGGCTGGGATGTGGGATGGTGCCCTTCTCAGGGCTGTGAGAAGACTGGAAAATGTGGAGGAAGATTGGCGGCCAGTGGCTCCCGTTCATTGTGATGGGACTCTGTGACGCTTTGCACTTTGAGGAGCAGGCCAGAGAATTTCATCCAGTTACTCCTGTACTGAGCCCAATGACTTGCGTTTGATTGAAGTATCTTCCAGCCGTGCTTGCTGTTGTGTGTAGCGTAGCTGGGGCGGCAGCCCAAGGCATCACAGACTAGACACCCGGGATCAGTAGCCCCTTCTAGGAACTGGGCTGCTGGCTTTGTAAGCTGAACTCTGCAAGAGGGAGCCGGCTGGCTGCACGATTCTCTTCCCCTGGAACCATATTAGGGTGAGGTAGGGTGTGGGTCACTGTTTTCTGTAGTTCACTTCCCTGTAATGGGTTTTCCTTCTGTATCTCATAATGGGGATAGGAGAATAAATGCTCATTGTATTCCCCACCCTCTCCCCTGGGACCTGTTCAGCCCCCAGGCCTATTAAACACATAACTACGCTCCACTGCCGGGTAGTTTTATTACTTATTAGCAATACAGCAGCACCTGGTGGTTCCATCCTGCCAGGCGCTGCACAGGCAGCCGCAAAGAGCTCACCACAACGGAAGGATTATTACCCCCCAATTTACAGAAGGGAAACTGAGGCACAGAGCAACCTTCTCCAAAGGTGGCGAGAGCAGGGCTGGGAAAGGAACCCCCATCTCCAGGCTCCCACCACAGAGCTGTAACCACGCCACCATCCTTCCTCTCCACCCTGGAACACCTAATCTGGGAGTAGAGGTTTTCAGTAAGAACAGGTGCAGCATAGACAATGGCTGCAGAGGCTCCCTTCACCTCTTAGCTGGCGGGGTCCCCTCCGTAGGGGATGGAGTGAGCCGCCTGGAGCCCTAGATCAGAGGTGAGGAGGCTGGTTACGAGGGAAAGAGGCCTGGCAACCTAACAGGCAGGTGTGTGGCGGCGATGGTGGGCAGGAGGGATGGGTGTTGTCCGAGCAGCCAGGAAATCCCCCTCTTCTCCCGACGGCTGCAGTAAGTGTCTACAGCAGCAGCCTGTTCTTCCAGCGAGCCTTGCTGGGTGCATTTCCCCTTCCCCTGTGGTCCATGGGGAATAACTGTGCATGGCCCATTTTCATTAAACCTTAAAAGCTGGCCAGTCTCTCCTAGTGGGGTGGGAGCCAGGCAGCTGCCCCTGAGTCACTCTGGAAGGTGAACGGTGGGTGGATGTCACATGATCCCCTGTCCTTCAGCTGGCCTGGCACCAGGGCTCACGTCCAGGGCAGGAGCTCCTGGGACGCACGTTAATGTATTTGCCCTTCACCAGTGGCATAAATTAAGACTACAGAAGCTCCCCGCCCCCACCCACCCACCGACACACACATGTGGTCTCCCTCCCTCTGCCTGATCCAGAACTAGCTGGGCCCTGGGGCATCCACCGGCTGATAAATATGCAAGGCCGTGATTTCAAAGCAGGTCCTGTGAGCTAGCTTTGGGGGTGGGGAGGGCGTGCTGCACAAGAACCAGGGGTCCCTTTCCCTGCCGCTTCCTTTATCGCCCCCCAGCGGGGTGGGTGCCAATGTTCCCCACAGCCACAAGTCTGGTTCTGGGCCAGAACATCCCTCCTGCCAGGGCCCTGGGCTGACAGGACCCCGCAGCTGCAGCAGTGCAAGTGAGGCAGGAGGGCAGCTGGAGCCCTTGGAAGATGTGGGTGCAATTCTCCGCTCCGCCACCGACTCCCTGTTTGACCCTGAGCAAGTCACTTCATCGCTCTGGTTTTCCCTATCTGTACAAAAAATCCTTCCTTCACCTGCCTTTTCTGTTTCAAGAGTAAGCTTGTTGGGGAGAGACTCTCTCTTACTCGGCGCAGTGCGGTCCTGAGCTCAGTGTGAGGGGGGCACAGTCATATAAAGTGGAAGGGTGTTAAATTCTGGGATTTGGGGAACTTCTTCCCCCTACCCCAACACTATGAAAGTTCCCAGCCCTATGTGCTCTGTGTGGCACTAAAGAGCTGGGGGCACTGTCCGTAACCGCGCCGCTTTGCCACAAGTCTGCCTCCCGTGCCGGTAATGCGAATGGCCCTGGGCCTTTGGCGAAAACCCCCCAGGCCGGGGGGGGGGGTGTTTCCTGATTCAGAGGCGCTTTGGAAACCTCGCTGAGCTTTTCAGGCGTGTCTGAAAACCAGACTCTCTCCCCCTCCTTCCCACAGGGAGGCAGAAACCATCGGGGCCTCGGCCACCTCAGCCGGCTCCACCACTGTTAAAGATGCAGCAGCAGCCGCAGTCCTAGCTCCCCTGCTTCGGGCACAGAGCCTCTGGTGGCTGCCGCCGGCATGGGGCACCCACCCACATGCCTCCCCCAGCCCCAAAGTGCAATCTGCAGCCCCACCCATGACGGCTAAGTCCAGGACCGAGTGTGACCCCGTGTGGTGACAAGAGGCAGTACGGGCTGGAACTCGAGGGCCGGAGGGTGTGTCTACACTCGCTGCGAGTGAACCTCCCAGCCCACGTCCAGGGGCTTGTGGGAGCAGGCTAAAAAAAAAATCTGTGTAAACGTTGCTTTGAGGTTAGGCTTGAGCCCATGAACGGCAACCTCCACGCCGCTATTTTCAGTGCGCGAGGGAGCCGGCCTGGGAGATCTCACTGCCAGATGAGGTGTAGCCATAACCTGAGAGAACCCCAGGGTCTGTTCATGTCCGGCAGCCTCACTAAAGAATTCCCTTCATATTCCCTAGAGCTGAGCCCTGTCTCTTCTCTGCACCTTTTGCCATGGCCAAGCAAACATCTGCTCCCCAAAGGAGCTGTGCAAAGAACTCGGTTTTGGGGTCACTGGCCGGACCAAAAACATAAAAACAGTCACTTTGGGTCAACCTCCGATGAAAAGTTTGTTTTTCTTTGGCAAACAGAGAAGTTAAAAACCGGAGGGGAAGCAAAACCTTTCGGGTTTGAGTTTTTTCTTTTTCTTTTTCTTTTTTTTAAATTGAAGTGAATTTTTCGACCAAGTCACTTTGAGTAAAAAAAAAAAAAAAACAAACCGCCCCCAAACATTTTCATTTTTTAAAGTCTATTTGTTTTTAGGGTTTCCCTTCCCTCCTGTGACCACCACAATTCAGCAACCTCAAAGTTTCTTGACCTAAATCTGCATTTTTTTGGGGGGGCCAAAAAAAAAAATTCCAACCAGAAAAGCCTGCCAGCAGCTGTCCCAGCTTTTACGGGAGCAATGAACCTGCACAGCTGGGGCAATTGTATGTTCCTGTCAATGACCAACCAAGGGAGAAGCTGCAACAGAAAGTCCTGGGGTCTGTGTGTCGTCACCTTCTCCTGGACCTGGCCGTGTTCGCCGGGGCTATGTATAGATGGAACAGGGACACTCCTTTCATTGCTGTTGAACTGTTTGGGCTGGGGCATTTATGGAGGGGTGGGATCCAGCTGGCTTCCTGCAGGTGCAAACGCCCCTGGCTGCGTGTCTGACTTTGGCAGCAGAGTGAGCCCAGGGAGGCTGGCTAAGTGGTGTGTTACTGGAGTGCTGATGAGCAGGGCCCCGAGCCTTACGCAAATCACAGTCACAGCGAGGCGACGGGGAGCTTCAGGTGGGTCAGAGCAGCAATTTCAAGCTGTTTGACGCCGATTTCTAAGTCCTCACTAGAAAGGCTGCCCTGCTCGCCACGGAGCCTGCAGCTGCTCTGCTCCCGGGCTGCGACACTGTCCCAGCGCACGGCTGAGCAGGGTTGGGCTCACTCCCCGGATGGGCATCCTCGAACCACAAAGGGGCGCGTTCCACCATGCCAGGTCCCGTTGCTGTGTGTATGACAGTGGGGGTTTGAGATCCCAGCTGAAATCTGTGCAGCACCTAGCACAATGGGGCCCAGACGCACAGCAAGATAGGGCCACTGCATGCTTCCCCGCACCCCACAGCTTGCAAGCTGAATAGACGAGAGGGCTTTCCCCATCCTGGAGCTGAGCCCCATTGGGGTTCCCATGTCAGGGCAGGGAATGAAACTAAGATCTCCTGCCTCCCACTCCAGGGCCTTAGCCACAAAAGCAACCTTTCTGTAGGGAGTATTCGGATTTGGTTCTGACCCGAAACCCCGGGCTGTGTGTGCTGGGCCTGTCTCTGTCTTGAGACACAGCCCCCGGCAGAACCCCAAGGCCAGCCACGGGGGTCTCGCAGCCCGCAGCATCGCTTATTCTGGAGCTGCGGCAAACGCAGGCCGCAGCCACCTGCCTGGTGTCCTCTCTGCCTGCCCTTGGTTGTCCTTGTTCGGAGACAGCGACAGGCCTGCTCCCAGGACTCGGCGAGAGAAACGCTCGGATCCCTCCCTCAGCACGGTGGCTCAGGGCCACACTCAGCAGAGAGGGCAGCAGGAGGAATGAATTGTCCAGAGGGAGTGACGGTCCGAGCTCTGGGACTGGTGTCTTTATACACCCGAGGGTCTCTTCTTGATTCCACCCCCACCACCCCCACCCCGGGGGAAGCTCTGTAGGTCTGAAGTTTAGGTTCTTCTGGATCACGTCTGCCCAGAGGCTGTTTGAGCTGCCACCGACCTCCAGAGTGCTGGGAAGCTCCCAGGGGCCGCTTTGCAAATGTTACGTTGGCACTTCTAGCTTCGGGAAGTGAATGGAAACTGTCCCCACAACAGGCCCTTCTGCAGCCCACCCCCTGCCCATATTACCATTGTATCTGAATGCCTCACAATCCTACTCAATGTATCCTTACAAACCCCCGAAGGGAACAGTGCTCGGTCCCCATTGCAGCACCAGGGAACAGGGCCAAGAGAGACTAAGGAATGCAGGAAGCCCATGGCAGAACAGGCAGATAGGGGTTCGATTCCCAAGTTCCCTGCTACTGTCCTAAGCATTAGGCCTCTTTCCCCTCCTTTAACTTGAGCTACACAATTTGGCCCTAATATGACAGCAAGAGCCATGGGAACAGGCCCTGCAATAACAGTTAATGGGCTCATAAACACGAGGCCTAGCTGTTGCCAAATTATTTGCCGGCATCAAGGCTCATCTGTACCCTTTTTAACTAGATCAGTTTGAACCTGGTATAGTTAAATTGGTGCAAACCCCTCGAGTGGTCAGTTACACTAGTCCAAAGGTGCTTACACCCATATAGCTTAGTCCTGGGCAACAAAGGGAAATTTTTTTGGGGGGGCGGGGGGGTCTAACCTAAGGTGTGAATAAATCCATCTAGTTGTACCAGTATAATCCTCCAGGTAGACTCCTGCCCCAGGGTAAACATGACCTTTTTTCAGGTGAGATTATGTTGCTTGAGAAGGGGTTTAAGCTAAACTGGAAAAAGAAGCCACTGTTCTACAAGAATAAGCCCAGATCTACACGACAAATGTTTGCCAACACAGCTCTGTGTGTGTGTGTGTGGAGGTGCAGAGATGTGATCTTCGGCCAACAAACAAATGTGGGTGGGAAAACCGAGACACAGAGAAGCTAAGGCAAGCTGGGTGAAGTTTTCAGATGAATAACTGATTTGCCAAAAAATGCATTTTGAGTATTCTGGAACCTTCTGCAAATTCGGGTCAAATCTGGCAAATAGTTTTGACTGAGCAAATTTTTTTATTTTTATTTCTTTTGAAAGTCAAACTGTTTACACTTTTCATTTCACGCCCAGGTTTTTGTTTAGAAGGTTAGTTAGTTCGTTCCTTTCAAAAGAAGGGTAAAATAAACACCCACGCGCTAAATGAAACAAGCAAAAAAACCCCAGTCGTTTGGAGTCAAATGAAATGTTTTGTTTGACCCTCCCCCCCCCAAAATTGTTCTCAAATTTTTCCATTCGGCCACCAAATTGAAAAATCATGTCTTCATCCCGTGCTGAGGCCATGTCTACACTACCGCTTAGGTCAGTACAGTTTACGTCACTCAGGGGCGTGAATAAACCTCCCCCCTGAGCAACATCACTCACACCGACATAAGCCCTGGTGTGGACAGCGCTGTGTCCCACCAGTATAGCTATTGCCCCTTGTTGGAGGTGGATTAATTATGCCAACGGGAGAGCTCTCTCCCATCCGCATAGAGCACGAGAGATCTTACAGCCGCATAGCTGCATGGGTACAGGTGCGCCTCTGTAAGGGCGCTAGTGTAGACATAGCTGCAGGCTAAGTGACATGCCCATGGTCACACGGCTGAGCAAGGACTAGGACTGAAGTTCCAGACCTCTAGAGTATGCTGCCTTCTAATTAGGATGCAGTGATTTGGGGAGTGCAGCAGGTTTCTATTTTCCTAACTGGATCTTCTCCCTCCCCATTGATTTCACGCCCAAACCCTCCCACCTCCCTACCCCAGCTCCTCTGACTTTCACTGGTGCTGAAGCAGCACCTTGGCAGTTGGGAGGATTCCTCGCCTTCGGACAGCTCCTCACAGCTGGAGCGACGCTGTCTGCCGTACTCTGAAGCAGGCAGGGAGTTAGCTTGTCCACAAAACTCCATTTGTCTGGTTCAAGTCCGGCTCAGGGACACTGAGCCCGCAGTGACCGTGAAATCCAAAAGGCCGCGTGGGATCCTGTGGAGACGCTGGGAGACCCCCATTCACAGGCTGCCGGGCCAAGGAACGCTCTGTTTTAGCAACAAGTGCACAGACAGGATACACAAAGGGACAAAGGGAGGGCTGCAAAGGAAGGGGAAAGTTCAGCCATTGTCTGGGTGCTGTGTCCGGTTTGCTGCGGGCCACAATGATTCTATTCACAGACACACACCCACAGCATGCGAGAGTCTCCCCTTCCCCAGCTCGTCTCTTCTCCTGTGCTCTGACACTCCCTGCGTTCGTTTGCTCTCGTTGCAGGATCACGGAGGCTGGCGCCATTCAGCAGGAGAGGCTGCAGGCCATAGCGGTAAGTGGTCCTGTCCCATCTCCTTCCGTCTTCGATATAGTACAACAAATACACTGGGCCTCGAGCAGCGGGTCTGGCTGCAAGTAGCATTTCGTGGCAACATGGCTGGCCCCCCTCCAGACCAGGGGGTGGTAATGTCAATATGCCAAAGCCCAAATCTGGGATGCAGGGCGTCACACTTGGCTGGAATGAGGGATAAATAGAACGTATTCGTGCAGCAGCATTATAATGCCAGTGGGATCCCTTTCTTCAGGGTGAGTAGCTCTCTCTGTGACCCCAGGGCAATGGTCCGTTAGTTCTGATCTAAGTACACTGTCGGAGGCCATGGGAAGCGGAGCGTACATTAGAGTAACCCCGAGGCTGCTCTCCTAGGAGGCCAGACAGGGCCCTGAACTGGCTCAGAATACGGGGAATGCAAAGGTCAACTTAATCCCCTCTTCCTCCCTACTGTTTCTGCCTTACATGCAGGAGCAGCAGGCTCCCAGTCTTTCCGATCGCTGCCCCTCCTCATGGGTCTAGTTATTTCCCCATTTCTTCACACTGGCATTGCTGTTTGATAGCCAAGCACGGCCATCCCAGAGACCAGAACCCTGGAGGGAAGGGGAGGTGTAGACCCCAGGGAACCATGGGCAGAAAGAACACAAAGAGACTCAGAAGATTAATCCTGACAATCCGTTCCCCGCCCCATCCCCACGACCCTTCCAAAAAAGGTATCCTTGAGACTACAGGGAAATCGTGGATAACTAACGCAAAGAAAAACAATACAAACTGCCAGGAGCTGGTGTCACAGTTACCTGCTCTGGAACAATGCTGGGCTGGTTTTTGGAGCAGAGGAATGGGAGTCAGGATTCCTGGGCTCTTTTCCAGGTTCTGCCACTGCTTCCCGCATGAGTGTGGGGAAATCGCCAGGCCTTGGTATCCCCAAAGATAGCTACTTGTCTGGGCAGTGGTGGGGCTTAATGGTTGAATTAACGAACGGCCTCCGAGAGGCTGGGGTGAAAGGCAAAAGAATGTCTGATTATTCGTTGCTATTACTAGTTCCCCAGCCAGTGCAATGGAAAGACACCCAGGGCCAGATCCTCAAAGGTATTGAGGCTCCTGACTTCTGGGGTCTGGGGCCCTTTGGATCAGGCCCCACAGGAGGGCGATTTCTTGCTTGCAAACAAGATTCCCATGCCCGCTCAGCGGATGGAGGTTTTGGCAGGGGCTGACTCACTCACCGTCTAGGACCCAGAAAAACGCCGGCTGAGTAAGCCGTAACCGGGCTCCTCCTGTGGGTCTGAATCCAAGCAGCTGATTTCCAGGGCGCTCGCATCTGGTGCCAGCCGGGCTGTGGGTGAGGCGAGATTCCCCTGCCTCTTGGCCAATGAGGGCGGATGGGGCTTGCTGGTTAGCTGACTCCTTCCCAGCTGCCTGGAGATCTGGCGGATGGTGGTGTCCGTTTCTATGGGACTTTCGCAAGTGTGCAGAGGCATCCGGTCAGGGCCATGGTTCACTGGTGGGGGCCTGACTTCTAAAGCCCGGGGAGAAACAGGCTGTGTAAGGGAGCAGAAAGGGGTATTATTGTCAAGAGAACAGGAAGTGTCATCCAGCAAGGAGCTGAGCGCCCCCTTCAAGATGCCAAGCGCCCTCCACTCCCAAAGGATCAGGCCCACAGACATAAGGTGGCTTGTAACGGGAGCTCCCCAGCTCCGGGTGGATGAGGATGCAGATGTGGAGAACCAGCGCGGAGGCGTGTAACTGCTGGACGGTGCAGTCTCTGCCTGGTCCTCCTTTGAGACGGAGCCAAGCGGGGTCCTCTCCCCGCGGCCGCATGTTGGCTCCCAGCCTGCACCTTTGTGTGGCCGCCTTGCCTGCCAGCTTTCCAGGCCCCGCCTGCAATCGAGCCGGTCGCTGCCACAAAAAGGGCAAATTGTTCTGGGCCAGGGAAGAAAACGTGTGACGCTTCCCAGGATCGGGACGTGGCTGAACTGACTCGGATGAAATTAATCAGGACCGATCCCAACAATGGTGCAGTGACTGGAGGTGGCTCGGATCTTCTCCAAGGGCTGGGGAAATCCAGTTCTCATCTTGTTTCCAGGTGGGGGCTTTTGGAAAAAGCAAGGCCCAGCCTATGAGGCAGTGAAGACTAGTGGACAGAGGCACTAGATTAGCACCCAAAAGATCGGGTTTCTATTCTAGGCCCTCCCACTGATCTGCTGTGTGACCTCGAGCAAGTTACTTCAGCTCCCCATCTGTGGTCTGGGAGTAATCACCCTTGTGGGAGGTCATTCTGACTGGTCTAGCCCTCTGTGTCCTAGTGTTGATGGATTAGAGCAACCCTCTAGCAGGAAGAGCACTCTTGGGGTTAAAGACTTGGGAATCATTAAGAAAGGGATAGATAATAAGACAGAAAATATCATATTGCCTCTATGTAAATCCATGGTATGCTTACATCTTGAATACTGTGTGCAGATGTGGTCACCCCATCTCAAAAAAGATACATTGGAATTGGGAAATGTACAGAAAAGGGCAACAAAAATGATTAGGGGTATAGACTGGCTTCTGTATGAGGAGAGATTAATAAGACTGGGACTTTTGGAAAAGAGACGACTAAGGAGGGATATGAGAGAGGTCTATAAAATCATGACTGGTGTGGAGAAAGTAAACAAGGAAGTGTTGTTTACTCCTTCTCATAACACAAGAACTAGGGGTCACCAAATGAAATTAATAGGCAGCAGGTTTAAAACAAACAAAAGGAAGTATTTCTTCACACACTGCACAGTCAACCTGTGGAACTCCTTGCCAGAGGATGTTGTGAAGGCCAAGACTATAACAAGGTTCAAAAAGAACTAGATAAGTTCATGGAGGATAGGTCCATCAATGGCTATGAGCCAGGATGGGCAGGGATGGTGTCCCTAGCCTCTGTGTGCCAGAAGCTGGGAATGGGTGACAGGGGATGGATCACTTGATGATTCCCTGTTCTGTTCATTCCCTCTGGGGCACCTGTCATTGGCCACTGTTGGAAGACAGGATACTGGACTAGATGGCCCTTTGGTCTGACCCAGTATGCCCGCTCTTATGTTCTTAATGACCCAGAACTGGGAGTCGAGGTGACTGGGTTCTTTTTCCAGCTGTGGAGAGAGTAAGATCTAGTGGTTAGAGCAGGGAATTATGAGTCAGGACTTCTGGGATCCATTTTCAGCTCTGCTGCTGCCTCATTGTGTATGCTTGGCCAAGTCCCTTCCCCCGTCTGGGCCTCAGTTCCCCTTAGCTGTAAAAGGGGGATAATGAGATTTCCCTGTCTCACTGCACAGTTTAGGAGGCTTGATTCATTTGTGGTAGTAAGGGGTGTGAAGAAGGCATGATAGAAATGCAGTGTTATCTAGTGGATAGGGCACCAGATTGGGAGTCAGGAGCCCTGGGCTCTATTGTCCATTCTGCCACTCACCTGCTGGGTGAGTCATGCCCCCTGCCTGTACCTCAATTTCCCCTCCCACCCTTTGTCTGTCTCTGTTTCATGTATAAGCTCTTTGGGACAGGGACTGTCTCTCAGCGTGGCTCTGTGCAGCGCCAGGCACAATGGGGCCCTGATCTCCGCTGGGCTTCTTGGCTTCATTGCAGTAGAAATAGTTCATCATAATAATACTTGAGGTCCAAGTTCGCTTTGGCTCTGGGAAAACAAGAATTCTGGGCATGTGTGTGAATGTTGTTCCCTTCAAATCAGGGCAGGCATCAATTGCAAACAAGAGACGTTATTGTCTGAGTAGCACAGGCTCCCATTTAGTCTGAAATACACGTGCTTCAGCCAGTGTAATTAAATTAAAATTCTCCTGGGAGAACACGGGGGTAAGTGAAGGGCAAATATATTTCACAAAAACCCGATATATAATGCAAATACATTGCAGATGTCCGATGAAACCCGGGGCTGCAGCATGTTCGCCCACCCCTCTGGCCCCTTCCAGCGGGGACTCCTAGTGGCTGTAAAGCTAATAGGATGACAACAATTTACAGAGAGCCTCGTTGAGACCAAGGCCCTGTTGTGCCAGGTGCTGTACATGCACATAGTGTGAGACAGTCCCCTCCCCAAAGAGCTCACAATCTGAATAGACAATGGGTTATTCTCCCCATTTTACAGATGGGCGAACTGAGGCACAAAGCAGTGAAGTGACTTGTCTAAGGGCAGGGGAAGTCTGTGGCAGAGCCCAGCTTTCCTGAGTCCCTCTCTAGACCATCCCTTTTTTTCCCCGCTAGGGCCCAAACTGGGACAGCCGAGAACTGATTTTCAGAGCTGCTGAGGGCAGTCTCCGGGCTGTTCTACTTTATACGAGCTGCTAGCAGCTGGCCGCTAACTGGGGATCAGCAGGGCCTAGCGGTGTCCCAGCTGGGCCTGTCGCAGCGGGAGCGAGACCGAACACACGGCAGGTGCGGGGTGAGCTGAAGGGGAATGGGGAATTCCAATCACAGCTGGAGGGCTTGGGCCTCGATATTTGTTCTTTTGTTGTCGTCCTCCTTAATCTGAAAGGGAAAACCTCGAGCCAGGGAAAGCGGCATGTTTGGTCTCAGTGCATGGAGTAAGACACAATAGCTGCCTTGATATCAGCTGTTAGAATGAGCCTGGCTCCTGCCCAGCTCTCTCCCCTCTGTCCAGGGTCTCCAGGTCCGTCGCTGTCGCTCAAAGGCTAAGTGCAGCGAATCGATCTAGGCACAATCGCCAATCCCAGGCAGTGGGGCAATCCCAGACAGCTGCTTGGAAATCCAGGCCCTCGAGCCAGGCAGCAATTCCCCTTTCTCCAGGCATCAACGATGGGATTTAGGATGCGTTCTCTGTGCCACGGGCTGGGGGGCATTGGCTGGGTAGCTGCCGGGCATTGGTGGTGCAGCGGTTTGTTGGAACTGTAGCTGTGGGGTGTTGGTTGTGCCGTGCGTGGCGTAGCTGTGGCGTGTGGTTTGTTTAGCGGTCGTGCATTCTTTGCGTAGCTGTGCGTTGTGCAGGTCGCCGCTGAGCACCGGTTGTGGATGGGGCAGTGGTCAAGCATTGCCGGTTAGTGCAGCGGTTGTGCATTGTGGCGGTGGCGAGCGTGGGGAGCGTTTGCGTAGCTGGCCAGGCCCGGGTAGTTGTGAAGCGCTGTTTTTGTAGGTGTGTAGTGTATGTGTGTATTTGTCGTGTATTGTGTAGCTACAATTTCTGGGTAAGATAAAAATGAGGAAAAAGTGGGGCGGGAGTGGAAGGAACAAACCCTAAAGGAGAAGAATGTTGAGGGGGGGGGAATCCTCTCTGGCCTGCCCCATCCACGCCTCCTGCATATCACAGTGATGGAGCCGCAGCAAGGGCTGAGACTGGAGAAATCTCAGCTGTTGAGTTGACTAACTTGGGGGAGGGAGGGAGCAATTTCCTGAGTCAGTGAGAAAGGTCAATCTAGTTAAAATTGACTCTGAGAACAGGCCAGATCCCCGGCGGGTGTAGATCAGCCTCGCTCCCATTGGCGTAGATGGGGCCGTACCGATTTACACCTGCTAAGGACCTGGCCCGACACCTGCCCACTGGGTAAGGGAAACCAGTCCCGCCGGCGACTCCCCATTAGTCTGGGAGCTCGGCGACTTCGCAGGTTCCGGGAGGGGCTGACTGAATCACTGACCCACGGGGGAAATGGCTGCAGACCTGCCCCAGGGCCCATGTTTAAGCACACGCCTGGCTTTAAATGGGTGAGCCAGGCCCCCTGAAGTCAACGGGACGCCCCACCTTCTTAAAGCTAAATCCTGGCACGGCTGTCCTAACAAACATGATTAATCATGAATTCATCCTTTTCTTTCCCCCTTCTCCTCCTTCTCCTTCGACTCTCAGGAGAAGAGGAAACGTCAGATCGAGATTGAAAATAAAAGGCGGCAGCTCGAGGACGACAGGCGCCAGTTACAGCACCTAAAGGTAGCGATGTGGCTCTGGGCCCATGCCACAGGGCTGAACCCGAGCGGGACCTGAGCCAACCCCAAAGCGTGTCCAGAACCGCAGCCCAGTGTCGCTGAGAAAGAGGGTTCAGGGGTTCACCTGGGGCTTACGAGACGCGGGGTCAGTTCCCAGCTCTGTCACAGACTCCCTGTCCAGCCTTGGGCAAATCACTTAGCACCAGATTGATCAAGGTATTTGGGTGCCTAACTCCTCATTTCAGGGGTTAGGCACCAAAATATGTTTACAGATCTGGCCTGGAGCTTCTCTAGGCCTCTGGTGCTATCTGTGAAGTGGGGTGATGCTACTGCCCTACCTCCCAGGCTGTTGGGCGGTGAATAAAGACTGTGAGGTGCTCGGTAGAGCACAGTGATGGACACTTTTCACATGGTTAGTGGGGTGGGGGAACCATTCCCCCCAAACTGTGCGACCCTTCAAATGTGCTTTATCCTTTCTCCACCTTCCCCTCTGCACCCAGGTATTCAGTTCAGTGTTTCATTGCATGGTCACCTTCCAGGAGCAGGTATGATGGACTCGAGCAGCGTTTCTCAAACTGGGCTCCCTGAGGGTATTCCAGGGGGTCCGCGGGTCCCGCTGATCAACTCCTCTCCCATCCCTTCCAGCGCCTCCTTCACCCCGGGGAACAGTAGTTCCCTGGCGTGAAGGAGGTGCTGGGAGGGAGGGGGAGGAACGGGGAACTCTGGGTCCGCGCCACTCCTGGAAGCGGCCAGCACATCCCTGCAGCCCAGGGCGGGAGCAGGGGCTCTCCGTGCGCTGCCCTCAGCCCAAACACCAACTCCGCAGCTCCTATTGGCTGGGAACTGTAGCCAATGGGAGCTGTGGGGGTGGTGCCTGCAGGCAGGGGCAGCACGTGGAGACCCCCTGGACCCCCGTCTAGGAGCCGCTGCCAGAGGGATGTGCCGGTCACTTTCGGAAGCCGCCCAAGGTAAATGCTGCCCCCCCTCACCCATCCCATACCCCAACCCCCTGCCCCAGCCCAGAGCCTGCACCCAAACTCCCTCCCAGAGCCCTCACCCCCTCCTGCACCTCACCCTCCTGTTCTAGCCCTGAGCCTCCTCCAGCACCCAAACTCCTTCCCACACCCAAACTCCCAGCCCAGAGCCTGCCCCCCCTCCTGCCCCCCCACCCCCTGCCCCAGTCTGGTGAAAGTGAGTGAGGGGGCGTGGCCTCAGGGGAGGGGGCGGGGCAAGGGCTGAGTAGGGTAGCTTGGGGGGTCCCCAAAAATTTTTAAATGAAAATGGGGGTCCTCGGGTTGCTAAAGTTTGAGACTCGCTGGACTGGAGGGTGAGCAATTAATATTGCCACATCTCGGAAGAGGCCATGAGAAGCTGTATTCCTGGAGCTTTACAGATCGGGGGTAGCAGGGAAAGATCCGGGATGCGGACATGCCGCTTTGAAGGGCTTCCTCTGAAAAGTTTCCACAGCGGAACGAGCAGCTTGGAGAGCAGCCATCCCCTGCTCACTTGAGCCAGGTGGCAAAGTCTGGGGGCTGACCCTAATGACTCACTCGCCCTCAGAAACGTGCCATGGCACGAGACATCCCCCTTGCTAGAAACAGCTGCGATCACCTAGAGACAAACCCACTGGGCTTTGGGTTTCCCCGAAGGCCTGATCTGAACAGCATGGCTAGGCCAGGGCCTGGCTCTGAGTGTGTCTCTGGAGAGGGGAAAGCAACATTTCCCCAGCACAAAGAACGTCCCTCGCTCCTCCCCGGGACTGCTAGGCTGTGCCTGAGGACCTCTGACATGGGCTGGGAGGGCTAATCGCTTTTCTGATGAGCCCCAGACTGCACAAGGTTTGAAACCACACCAGTGTAGCAGGCCATGGCTGTGTACAGAGACAGCATGGTCACGGGTGGGACTTGAATCTGCAACCACGAGGACCCAAAGCCTATGCTGCTACTGCTTGAGCTAAAGGACCAACTCCTTCATCCCTGGCAAAGTGCTTTTGGATGAAAAAATGTTAGCCAGCTCGAGTGGGTGGTTTGGTTTTCCTAGGTGGGAGGGAAGGAGTTAATGGACAGACCCTGAATGAAGCATCCACTGGGAGTTTGACCCGAGTGAGAGGGAAGTGGTGAATTCGCCATCTCTGGATGTCTTCAGATCAAGATTAGATGCCTTCTTGGAAGTGGCTTTAGCCAACATGATTGGGCTCAATACGGGAGTGACTGGGTGAAATTCTCTGGCCTGCGGGATACAGGAGGTCAGACTAGCTGTTTTAATGGTCCCTTCTGGCCTTAAGCTTGATGAAGACACCTGAGGATTCACGCTCAGATGCGATGATGATGGACAGCAGTATAGATAGATAGATTCAGCCCCATGATGCAGAGTGATGTCCTTGCTAATGTTCTGCAGGGCCATCATCCCCTTGCTAATGTGTGTTCCTGGGAACACCACCCGCACCCAGCGGCTCCTCCGGTAGGAGGTGTCATGGTACCGCTCCAGGAGGCCCATTAGGAGAGACCCCAATGCTCAGCCTTCTCCCTGATATGTTGGTGGCACAGGATTGTACCCCAGGTGCTCACACCAGTGTCCCTAGTGCAGAGGATGAGGTGGGAGGAAAGTAACCGGTCTCTCTGTATTCCCTTCCCAACCCTACCTAGTCCAAGGCTCTGAGGGAGAGGTGGCTGCTGGAAGGAGCCCCGTCATCCGCCTCCGAGGAAGACGAGGCCATGAAGAAGCAGATGCAGGAAGACGAAGTGAAGACCAAGGAGCTGGAAGAAACCATCCAGAGGTAATGGCGAAGGAGTATATGGAGGGCACCCCCCCCGGAGGTGAGGGGAGCGGGAGGCCACTGGTGGGTGCAGAAAAGAGCACACAGGGTAGGTGGGAGCTGGTCCCGAGAAGAAAGTAGCAGGGTGCCAACAGCTACACCAAGAGGTTGGAGGCAAATGAAGGTGCTCGTTGGCTTTGCACTAACAACTCACTTCCCTACACCCTTCACCCCACCCTGGTCTCCCTGCGTGCCCCTTCCCTGGCCTGTCTCTGCGATGTCACGGACATTTGTAGCCCCACTTGTGAGTGCCATGCAGATCAGCTGGAAGAAGCCATGTTCTTCAGGACTGATGGGACTATCACGCACAGGAGACCCAGTTCCCTTTGCATGTGGACTAGCTGGCTCCTGCTCGGAGAAACAGCCACCTGGAAAGGGACCCATGGTGAACCCCAGGTTCACAGCACAGGCCTCAGACCGCACAGAACACACGATTCTGGAGCGTTCGTCTGGGGTCTGAGGTAGCGTGGTTTGAGCAGGTGCCTTTGAGTCAGGATGCTGAAGTGCTAGGCCTGATTTGGGGAGGCAGTGTGATCTAGCAGTTAAAGTGGGGGTGAGGCACCAGGACTCCTGGACTCTATTCCTGGCCCTGCCACTGATTTTATTTGTGTGACCTTGGGCAAGTCATCTAATCTCCCTGATTCTCCGTCTGTGAAACGGAGAACTGGTCCATCCCTACCTCACCGTGTGGTTTGTACGTAGAGCTTTGAGATTCTCTCATAAGAGGTGGTAAATATAAGCTATTCTTATAAGTGGGGCTAAATCCTGAGCTCTTGACTCAGACCTTTGGCAAGCAAAGCCCCTGTGGCAATCACTGGGCATGTTGCCTGAGCGAGGACCGCCGGATTCGTACTCCTGCTAGCAGCGAGTTCATGTTGAAGCCCTGAAGACACCTCGTGCTATTTTGGCTTCTCCAGTCCTGGAGTGTCTCCCGCTCTGCTGTACCTGGGGCCGGGTGTCAGGGGGAGAGCTGTGCACAGCGGTGGGGGGCTTTGGCGGGGAATAGGATGGAGGGGAGTGAAGGATTATGTAGGAGGGGCAGCTCAACTTCTTCAGGCGCATCCAGCCGGCTGGGTGTTGCCAGGAAATACAACGGGCTTGAGCTCCCCGTTCCCACACGGGAGAGCGTCCGACACACACAGCTCAGCATTCCAAGCTCCCTCCATCCAGGAGCTGCTGACAGAGGCACTTTTCCCGTCCTCTCCCCACGCCGTGTGGAGCGAAGTCACTGTCCGTGCATCCGGGGCAGAGTCACAGCTCCATAGCTGGGCTGCAGAGCGGGGCACCGGGGACTCTGTTGGCTCTGCATCCCTTTCTAAGTCCTGAGGTTTTTTTCCAGAGCCGTCCTCCTCCTCTGTCACTTTAAAGCCTCCCGCAACCCGTCCAGCAGCCTTGACCTTCTGACTATGGTGTGCTGGCAGCTAGGGCCGGTGGGAAATTTTCCATCTAATCTGTTTTTGGCTGGAAATCAGGGAGTTCAAGTAAATGGGATTTTCCCAAAAAGTTTCTGCAGGAAATTTCAAAATGCTGCCCCGGTGCCTCGGAGGAGTTGCAGTTTGGACTCCCATTCGGCTATGTGGGAAACTCATCCAAACTTCCCCTCCCCTGAGGTATTGTTGATGTATGACTCCCTCCCCGCACCAAAATGAGCCGGGGTTTGGAATAGCAGCCGGTGACGGATTGGGATCATGGAGGGGCATCGGCAGAGCTGGATGTAGAGTGTCTGGGGTTGGAAGAGCCAGGGGCGATGGGTCAGGACTGATCTGCAGTGGAGACGGTTGTATGACATCTGGCCTTGCTAACACTGGCCATCTCCAGCCAGTACTGTTAGTTCGTCCCCTCCGTTTCTTAAGTGCTAATTTCCCTCCCGGTTCAAAGGCCAAGCAGTTTGGTTTTCCCCCTGTAATTTTCTCCTCATGCAGAGGGGATTTCAGAGCGCACTTGCTTTGTCCTTGTGGGGAGAGGCCGACAGCCACGCGCCCAGAACCCTCGAGCAGCCATCAGCGGCAATTAGGAGACGACATTATTTAAAGTGAAAATCCAATCGAGACTGGGAGGGGGAAAGGAGGGAAATTGAATTCATCAGGAACCTGTGACACTGTAATGCTGCCCCCGGGGCGGTATGCCTCGACACAGATGGATTCGCTCCCCCAGCTCTCTCCCTAATGGCATTTGTGCTTTTCATGTTGCTGGAGGCTGCCGAAAGCTTCCCAGCTAGACACACAAACTCAGGGCTGAGGGGCAAGGAGCACTTGGTGCCATGGACAAAGCTCCATGACAATATACAGTGGAGGGATGATCCTAATGTTGGCTGCGGGAGGGAGGGGTACATTAGCTGGGCCTTTCCCATCTCTAGCTCGTAGCTCCTAAGAGTCTATGTCTCGCATCCGTCTAGACCCATTTTGCTTTCTCAGTCTCAGGGACAAAGTGGGTTTATACCGTCTCAGCTGATCTGTGTTCCTGAAATTGATCAGAGCCGAACGCCTGTCCCCTCACCACCTGGGCTCTGCCTTTCCCTTCCCCTCCACGGATGACAAAGGGGACGCCCCCAAGGAGGCCAGTCACAGCTGTTTCTTGCATGGCTGCACCACCATCCGCAGACAAATTGGACTCCGCATTTCACAGCGAGCACCAATCCACCCTGCAGTTTCAATGGGATGTGACCGAGAGCAGAAGTGAACCCAGTCTGTGCATTGTTACATACGTGCTCAAGGTCCTCGTTAGAAGCAGTGGGAAGTCTCGCCTATTGCAAAAAGTGCAACCGTTTCCCCTTCGCAATTCGGAGATTAAGCGGGGACATGAGCGCGGTCTTCAAATAGTTGAAAGGCTGCCATAAAAAAGATGGAGAAAAGTTGTTCTCTCTTGCCAGAGAGGGCAGGGCAAGAGGCCAGGGGTTCAAACGACAGCACAGCAGATTTAGATTAAATCTCAGGAAAAACTTCCTGGCTGTAAGAACAGTAGGACGATGGAACTGATGCCTCGGGAGGCTGTGAAAGCTCCTCCACTGGGGGCTTTCTAAAGGCGGCTGGACAGCCATCTGCCTTGGATGGGTTAGACACAACAAATCCAGCATTTTGGCAGGGGGGTCAGACTAGATGACCCTTTAAGAGGTCTCGGGGATTGGGGCGGTCACTTTCAGACTCGTTAGAACTCTGTCACCAATCAGAGTACACTTAAGCATGTATGCAATGTGATTGGCTAATGGCCTAGATGGCACTGATTTCTGGGGAGGAAGGTATGGATTCCCTCACATGGCTGTTTTCAGACCGCTGTGATCTGGGATTTGTCTCCTGTACATAGCAGTGCGCACGTGGTATCAGATATTTATTGTTATTTGGTAGGTGGCATTGGCTGGCTAGTCGGGAAGGAGTCGGACTGCTATTTAGCCTTCCAGTGGATATTGAACCACGGCAGCAACCAGATCTGGAGTGCTGGCTTTGCAGTCATATATCTTAGGAGACTCCGATGAGTTAGAAGGAAAAACGAGAGATTTTTACCCTCTCCCACTAACCTCCTTCTTGTTCATTCAGCTGCCAAAGAGCAGAAAGAAAAAGCCAGCAGCAAAGAAGCCTTGCTAGGAGAGGTATCCCAGCAGCCAGAATGCAGTAAATTACTCCCTCTCTGTCATGCTGGCCATTAATTACAGAGAATCAGTGCAGATATAGGTCAGATCCAAAGAGGCCATTGTGCCTGTTTAATGGCACAATGGATTTTTCAGAGACCAGAGCGGGGAAGGACGCTTTACAAACAGGAGACCAAAATAAAAATCCGCTGAAGGGGACACTGTCAAAATAAAAATTGTGAATGTCCAGTCCGGATGGTGATCTCAGCTATAAGTACAAATCTGGAGGAAGTTCACTGACACCCTGGTTCCATACCAGCAGAAGTGAGGTCAGAACGAGGCCTCTTTGGTTAAAAATTCCCTGCCTGAATGGCTAATAACCACAACCAGTTGGGAAATGAGGACAGGTTTTTATGAGAAATTGTGAAGCTTTTGGGGGCAAAAAGCTCAGCAAAAATTGAAATATTTCATTCACCTAATAACATAACAAATATTTCAGCTGACTAATAACCCCGGAAACCCAAGGAACATGATTTTAGTCTGATCCAAAGCCTGTGGATGTCAATGAGAGTCTTTGTATTCACTTTGATTGTTTTGGGATCGAAACCTTGCACCACGTTGGTTTCAGTGAGGCTGCTCAGTTGTAACAAGGATTACATTTGCCCCACGTCCACTTTGCCAACTCTTGCGATCTAATTTTAATTTAATTTTATCGCGAGTCTCATGATGTTTGGAGCTTTTCTTAAATTGCCAGCTCCCAGAGTCATGTGAATGTAGAAAAATCTTGGCTTTTATTTTTAAAAAGTTTCTGACCTTCACGGTTGCAGAGAAAAGTTTGAAAGCATGAACATAAGAATGACCATACTGGGTGAGACTAAAGCTCCATCCAGCCCAGTATCCTGTCTGCTGACAGTGGCCAATGCCAGGTGCCCCAGAGGGAGTGAACCTAACCGGTAATGATAAAGTGATCTCTCTCCTGCCATCCATCTCCACCCTCTGACAAACAGAGGCTAGAGACACCATTCCTTACCCATCCTGGCTAAAAGCCATTAATGACCTGTGTGTGACTTAAAGGCTCCAAAACCAGAAAGCAAATACCCAAGCTATATTATTATCTCATTTTTAAGCCAATATTGTGATTTTTATGGGGCTGGACTCCTGATTCTTGAATGCTTGAGCATAACAATTCTGCAGTT
Source organism: Lepidochelys kempii (assembly GCF_965140285.1). Taxonomy (NCBI): domain Eukaryota; kingdom Metazoa; phylum Chordata; order Testudines; family Cheloniidae; genus Lepidochelys; species Lepidochelys kempii. The sequence goes on from NC_136404.1 coordinate 13,990,512, forward strand.
TTAAAAATCTGATTTCATTCTCACTGCTGATACTGTTTGTTTATGGAGGATTTTTTTGTTTTGTTTTTGTTCTTTTGCATTTCACGCAGGTAGCAAAACTAGTCTCGTTGGTTTCATTTCCTAGTTTTCACCACGCGATGCTTTTGTGATCAGGAGACAGTTGCTGCAGGCTGGGATATTCCAAGCCTCCCCAAGGAGCTGTTTGCAAAACTGATGCTTGTTTTAAACATTTTCATGTCTGGCTCAGTGCTTTGCAAAAGTAGGGGAGTCCCGGAGCGGTTCCGTTTCATCACATTTACACCGGGTATATTTTCATCTGTGAGTAAGGAGCGGGAAAGCACTGGAAAGGGACGCAGGAGATCTGGGTTAATTCTCAACTCTGCCACCAACTCAGTGTGCGACCTTGGCCAAGTCCCTTAGGGTATGTCTACATTGTAATGTAAGCCCAGGGTTAGTAGAACTCGAATGAGCAGATCCCGGCTTTGTGAACTGAGGGCTTAGTGTTTACACTCATTTGTAATCCCAGGTTAGGAATTATTAAACCCCGGGATCCAGCCTCTGTGCTGCCTTATGCAGGCCCAAATCCAACCACCCATATCCCAGACTTCCTAGTGCCCTCCCAAAATGTGGCCATTCTCGCACTTTGTTCATGGTGCAGTGTTGGAAAACATTATTATCCACCAAATTTGACTGTCCAGAAGACTGAGAATGTCGACCCATGGGATTGTTGGATACTTCTGGCAGATTCCCAGAGTACCAGTCCAGTGGGGCTGCATCTACACTGCAAGGCAATAGGCCTTGAACTCTGGGTTCTGGCTTGACTGAGGCACTCAGACCCTCCACCCCATGGGAGCCTGGATTTGAGCCCTGGGTTAGCACGATTTGTGTATTGATAGAAGGGGGGTTGGCATGAGCCTGAGTTTGAACCCTGGGCTTACAGGTGTGTCTACCCTGCAATGAAATACCCATGGCTGGCCCACTTCCGCTGACTCAAGCTCACGGGGCTTGAGCTGCAGGGCTGTAAAATTATGGTGTAGATGTTTGGATGTGGGCTGGAGTCTGAGCGCTGGGACCCTGCAAGAGGGGAGGGATGTGAGTATGTATCCAGAGTTCTGGATGGGCTTGTACAGCCCACGTGGCCCCATCTTCACAGCTAGTCACATGGGCATGCTGACCCACACTGCAGCCCCACCGCCGATGGCTGTGTAGACGAACCCCTACCGTTCTAGCCCTTGTGACCCCGGCAAGGTTCAAAAGCGAATAAGGCAAACAAAAGAATCCTGGGGCGTTTTTAAAAACCTCCTCATTTTTAAGCCGGTTTCCTAAGTTTCGGGGACTTAACTCAGGAGTTCTGAACATTTGGGGTTGGCTGTGTTGGTTTCTCCCTCTGTAAAATGTGGCTAATGAAACTCCCTTTCTCCCACCCTTTGCCTGTTCAGACTGTAAGCTCTCAGTGCAGGGATTTTCTCTTAGGAGGTGTGGGCCCGTCACTGCAGAGTTAACTTGAGCTATAGCCTCGCTCAAGTGAGAGCATCCACACTGCAAAATTACACTAGCTACACAGAGTGGTCGTGTTCGCGGCGGACGAGTTATGCTTACGCCAGCTGTCGCCTAGATCCCCTGGTGGGCCAGCCAACTTGAGCTAGACGCACCCCCAACCTCAAGTTAAGGGGCTTTGCGTGTGGACAGGATCGAACTGGGGCAACACTCGAGTTAATTTTGCCAGGTTTAACTTTGAGTTCAAACAGGAATTAGCCCAGGGACGTTCTCTGGCCAGTGCTGTGCAGGGGTTCAGGCTGGATGACGGGAGAGGTCCCTTCTAGCCTTATGATCTATGAGTGTATGCCGCCTTGTTTGTACGGCGCCTGGCACAATGGTGTCCTGGTCTGGCTGTGGCCTCCATGTGCTGTTTTATACAGATAACAAGAACAGTTATCTGTGATCTGTTGAGTTATCCTTGCAGAAGTGGTGTAACAGAGAGGCGAGCCAAGCTCAGGAGTTATAAAATCCTCAACTCAATCGATGGTCCAGTGGTCAGGTCATTAGCCTAGAACTTGAGACCTGGTTCAACTGCCTCTGTGACTTAGGGCAAGACACTTAGCCTCTGTGTGCCTTATTCCCCATCTGTCCAGTGGGGATTAAAGCCCTGCCCTGCCTGACAGGGGTGCTGTGAGGAGGAATACATTAAAGATGGTCAAATGCTTGGAGATCTCCTGAAAAGCGCTCTATAAGAGCTAGGTATTTATTTCTATTGCAGGAATACCTAGGAGCTGCCATCATGGACCCAGGGTGCTAGGCGCTGTACAAACACAGTCCCTGCCCCAATGATTTTATGCTCTTTAAAGTTCCAGTGAATGGTTTTTGTCCGAAGCTACATTTTCTTCTACTCTGTGCAGCCCTCGTACTGTCACCAGAATTGATCAGATTCTGTAGCTGCCAAATTTCAGCCTTTTAAGGTAGATGAATGATCTTCCCGCAATAAATGGTTTTTTGTCGTCGGGCCAGCTCTGTAAACGGCTGCCTTATTTTCCTGATTATGATTCAACCATCTGTAGAGAAGGGAGGGGAAAATGGGGTTTGACGCTAAGTTGTTTGGTGCTAAAAAGGCAAAACTGCGGCAAACACTCGGGAATCCTCTGACCGCAGGGGCTTAGGGAGAGACCAAGTGCGAGCACTGGTTAATGCTACCCAGTGTAATTCCACTGCTTCGGCATTTTCCATTGAAAAATGAAATTCTCAGTGATGCTAGCATTTCGTCTTTCCTGAAACACCTATGGTCAGAGGGTGACCAAGGGATTTGCAGCTAATGGATTAGCGCACAGCTCCCCTGTGCGGTAGGTATCTCTATTTACTGGTAGGTAAACTGAGGCACAGAGCAGTGACGTGACTTGTCCAAGGCCACGTATGGAGCCAGGAATCCACGCTGTGTATCCTGAGACCCAGTTGCCTGCTCGACTCACTTGACTACACTCCCCCTCCCAGAGTTAAGACTAGAACCCAGGTGTCTTGACTCCTGTTCCTCTACTCTGACCACTAGACCGCACTCCGCTTCCCAAGCTGGGGCTAGAACCCAGGAGTCTGATCCTCACTCCTATGCTGTAAGCCCCAGCAAACAGTCACCTCGCACAAAAAAACTGCAGCAGGGATTGTCCTGGTTCTGACATGTCACCCTCTACCCATCCTGCCCCTTCCCCTTTCTCCTACCAGCTCCATAACTTCCCTCCTCCTGCACGCTCTCGATCCCACTGAGCTCCCGCAGCCAGATGTCGCTGAGCAGCCCAGACTAGGGTGACCCTTTTCCAAACCGGGATGGTATTTTTGTCCTTTTTTTTTATAAGCAGCAGGAGATGCTGTTGTCCCGGTGGCAGCGCTGTGTGAATGGTAAGTATGGTGAGGTGCAAAGCCTTGAAATAAGTGGCCCACAGGATGCGGTGACCAAGGGCCCCGATGCTGCAAAGGCATCCATGTGGACAGATCCATCCACAGTGGGTCAGCAGAAAGAAGGGTTCGCCTGCCTGGGATCCCTTTGGCAGATCGTAGCTAAAGTTCAGCATTGTACACAATCCACTCCCAAATGTATGCATCTCTGCTCCAACATGGATTCCGAAGTCTCTAGCCTGATCTTCAGAAAGGGCCAAGCCCCTGAGCCACTCTGAAAATCCCGGCCATTGAAGGTGCTTCGGTTGGGTCTCCAGAAATGGAAACACCCCAAATCACTAGCCACTTAAAAAACAATCTTGGGTGCTGCCAGCTGTTACGAATTACACCTGGTAGGACACGCACACAACTGCTGCGAATTACACCTGGTAGGACACACACACCAATGCTGCGAATTATACCTGATAGGACACACACAGTTTGAATCTAGGCTGAGGCACATAAACAAAGTCCACAACGGCAGAGTTCCCAAAAGACAGTATCGAGCGTGGTGCCCCCCTGCTAGCCAGGAGGGGACCCTGAATACAGATTATACAAAGGTTATATACTTTTTAGCAAAGCATGTTGCCCTCGTGCATCGGAAACCTTAGCCAATATATAAACCCTTGTCTTATCTACCACCTATCCCTGCTTGGTGCATTTCTCGTGCTATACCAGTATGTTAATTTCACAGCATGGTCCTAAAGCCATGCATCAGTAACCTTTATTATTAGGATGGGAGGCCTCACATCAAGGCAAAGAGACAGGGAGTTAGAGACTGACAAAAACCAGATACTGGGAGTCAAGGCAGGCTGGAGACAAGGAGGAGGAATTTTACAGGGATTCAGTATCTAAGGATCACTCCTCCTGGTATATGATGTGCTGGCATTTAAACAATGGTGGGCCCCAAACCAAAATGTAGTCACATGTGCTAACTTTTCCTTAACACAGCCCAATGGACTAGAGAGTCCACTCTCAGAGCCCTGGGTATTGGCAGAGAGCATGTGGCATGTGGACAGGAAATCTGCAGCTCCTTTTGCCTTCTTCCATCCACAGCCAACGTCCTGCCTTGGAAAGGGTCGTGCATTGTTGGCTCATTAGTTCAAGGCTTTGCACGGGTAGCTCTGATTTGTCGGTGGCTGTTGTCCTCCCCTAGCTGTTATAAACATTCGGTGCAGGGAGTGAAAAGCTCGTGGACCTGGTGAAATCCTGAAGGGAAACAAGTGCAATCAACAGCCGTGCCACTGTCTCTTGCCGTTCAGGACTGGTGAGCGCCAGCAGCTGCTGCTGAAGTCAATGGAAATGAGGGCGGATTCGGCTCCTCTGAAAGTCAGGCCCTCCGATCCTCGCCACTGGATACTTAAATTGCCGTTGTTACCCACTGGCTGGTGTGTGTCACTGTCCCTCCCTGCGCCTGACCCACAGAGGATATGGGTCTGTCACAGCTCTTAGAACCAAGCTTTTTAGCTCAAGCGGCAGAATTCGTGTGGCGAGCTCCGGAGACCCCCAGTTCAGACCCTGACGTTGGCCAGGACGGCCACCGCTGCACCATAAAATGAACGTGGGGGTTTCTCATTGGTTGTCACGTAAGGGCCCTGATTCAGCCAGGCCTTCAGCACATGCTTAGATCCCATCGGCTTCAAGGGGCACGGGTGAACTGGGAGCGCCGGCGGAAAGGGGTAGGCACCACAGAAGCCCTCGAAATAGAACTTAAATGGCACCTAGGCCTTGTGCTCGCTCCTTTATTGATTCACTCCCTGCGGGCAACGTGGCAGGAACAGAGCCTGGGGAATAATCTGACTGAGGACGGAGAGGGGTGGCTTGGCGGTCCAGAGCTAGGAGGGTGCTCCGTGCCGTGGGAATGGTGGGGAAGAAGTCGCAGAGGTAGTTGTAGGAGAAGTGGGACATTGTGGCTGGAGTGGAGGGGGCAGGAGATGATGCCCCCCCTTCGAGGATTTAAGGAGTTGGGTGGGAGTCTCTCCCTTGGGGAATTTGCTTTGCAAAATGACACCGTGGAGAGCCATATCCTCAGCTGGTGTAAATCGGCACGGGTCCACTGACTTCAGTGGACCTAGTTATACCAAGTGAGTATTTGGGTTACACCAGTTGAGTGTCTGGCCCATGAAACATCGATCCGATGGTCTCCGCACACTCCCGCCCGTCTGCTTGTCAGTCTCCGCACACTCCCGCCCGTCTGTTTGTCAGTCTCCGCACACTCCCGCCCGTCTGTTTGTCAGTCTCCGTACACTCCCGCCCGTCTGTTTGTCAGTCTCCGCACACTCCCGCCCGTCTGTTTGTCAGTCTCCGCACACTCCCGCCTGTCTGTTTCTCAGTCTCCGCACACTCCCGCCTGTCTGTTTCTCAGTCTCCGCACACTCCCGCCTGTCTGTTTGTCAGTCTCCGCACACTCCCGCCTGTCTGTTTGTCAGTCTCCGCACACTCCTGCCTGTCTGTTTGTCAGTCTCCGCACACTCCCGCCCGTCTGTTTGTCAGTCTCCGCACACTCCCGCCTGTCTGTTTGTCAGTCTCCGCACACTCCCCTCTGTCTGTCTAGCTCCTTCAGCCATGTCTGGGTTCTACCAGTTAAAAACAGGCGGTGGGGTCTTTTCCACCCCTCTCTCTCCAACACCCACAGCCCCATTTGAATTTTAGGGCCTTATAAATAATAATCTGCCCATTGGAGGAGCTCGCCAGCTCTAGATCCCACCTGCAGCCTTTAGGCCTTCCTGTTTTGCCGGGGGGTTGCATCGTACCAATTGGCCCTGTTCCATGCACCGGGGGTTTAGCAAGGCATGGTTAATGCAATGGTGAAAACAGGCCCTTGCGCGAAGCCAAGGAAATTAGCAACAACAAAACCTGGGTGGGTCGGTTTAAATCCGTGGGTGGAGGCAGGTTTGGGGTTGGCTGAGCTCCGGCTGCGTCATACAGTCGTCAGATGGGCAAGATTGGTGCCCTCTGCTTCATATCCTGAGCCTGATTCTCCTTGCATTTCCATGAGCATTCGTCCTTTGGTTTCCATGAATTACAGCTGGTTTGCAACAGAGTAGGGGCCCCATTGAAAACCAACGAAAGGGCTCCCCTTGGCTTCAATAAGCTTTGGCTCAGGCCATGAATGAGATCAGAATCAGGCCTCGGTGGGACGGGGGTACAGTGACAGGGCATTGTGGGCACTCGAGGGAAGAGCAAGGGTGCTGTAGGTCAAGATCGAAGTGTATGTTGGGAGCTCTGAGAAGGCAGTGGGATCTAGTAGGTAGAGCAGAGGGGGCTGGGAGCCAGAACTCCTGGCTTCTATCCCCAGTGCTGGGTGCAGGTGGGGTCTAGTGGGTGGAGCAGAGGGGGCTGGGATTCGGGAGGTTTAATTGTGATCTCTTTGGTTCTGTCCTTCCACCTCCCTTTGCTCCCAGGACAAGCTGGTGGGGCGGGACCTGTGCGGGTGGGGGGGCTGATCTTGGCCTGGATAACATAACCAAGCATTTTGCCCTCAGGTTCCCCGGGGGTCTCTCTTGTACTTGGCTCCTTTGTGACTAGTTGGGCTGACACTGGGGGCGGTGGAGGGAAAGCACCTGCTGCCCCCTCCCACCCCACGCTGCTCAGCACCCTCACTCTGTCTTCCAGGTTAGAGAAGGAGCTGGAGATTCTGGAGAACGGGGACTCGGCGCCTTCCACCAAGGAGAAGCTGGGGAAGGAGGCAGCAGTGACAGCAAAGGAGGAGAAAGCAGCAAACGCACAGAAGGTCAGGAGAGGGGGAGAAGGGGAAGCTTAGCCCTGGCTGGCCTCAAAACCTTCCCTTAAAGAGGTCAATGCCATTAACCCCCTAGAGTACCGTGGAGCCCAGAATCGCAACGGTATCCCCGTGCACAGGTTGTCATGGAGGGGTTGGGGGGGGGTTAAAGGGATGCCCCGCGAAAGCATCTCTGGCTATTCCCTTGAGACAGCTGTGAAGGGGCAGCAGGGACAGAACCAGCTGCCTCCGTTTACCCTCAGCCACCCTTGCCCAGGGCAGGGCTTCCGTTGCTGTAATGCACCAAATGGCCTCGAGTCCAGGCCTTCGGGGAAACGGGCCTGGAATCGGTTCCTCTGCCATCGCGTGGCGCGTGCGTGTAACGGCGGCTGCCCGAGCTGCTGTCAGAAATGTCTGCACCCCGCACACGAGGCCCCGGTTTCGCGGCTGCCTGCAGGTAAAATGCCGCCAGATCGGAGGGGCAGCATTGGGTATCCACTCGGCGCACGGCTTGGGGGCGGTTCCGCTCAGGAGTATTTTGCACGTGCACCGGTGCAAGCCGTGACACAGAAGCGAGGCAGGGGTGACTCGGGCATAGAGTATACCGTGCTGCGTGGCTTTATTAACAGGTGCGATCGAAACCGGCGACAACCAGCGCCTCTTCCCCTGAAAATCAAGCCCCTGTCGTCCCCAGGGCAGAGCTTTGCCCCCAGCCCACATCCGCCCCCCGAGAAAATCCTCGCGCCTCAGCCACTGCGCTCGGGCCAGCCCCACAGCCCTGCCCGGTGCGCCCCCGCCTTGCCATCGCAGAGCTCAGCAAGGCCAAGGCACGCTGGCGAGCTGCCCGTTTGTGCGGTTAATCAGCCGCGTGGCCCAGCCTGGCAGGGGAGCAGACGGTTGTTTGCCGGGGGGGCGGGGGCAGCTGTCGTCAGCGGCTGTGCTCAGCCACGCCCCCTGCTGGATCAGAGTGGACACTCAGGGCCCTCCGCACGCCCAGCCCGGTTTATGGGGATGTGGGGCTTCGCGGGGAATTAAGAGGCCGATGGTTGGCTGGTGTTTGTCACTGGGTGGAAATAATTGTGCTGATGAAGACCGAGAATGCTGGAAAGAAGCTGGAATCCGCATGACTGAGTTCTGCAAACCCATTCACCGCCTGGCTGGGAAGCTCAACCCCCAGGTGAAGGACAAGGACTCAATCTAAAGGGGACTCGCTGCCGTTAGCCCTAAAGGGTCTATGACACAGCAGCTGAACGGCCCCGATCCCATCCGTGCACGTACACGCTGGCCAGTTCCGCACCGTATTCCCCATTCGAAGTGCGCTGATTCTGGGCGCTCCATTGTCTCTGCTTGCACAGACCCCACGTCCTGTGATTTGAGCTAACGAGTCTCAAGCCACATGGTTAGAATGAGACGTCCCCGATGCGCTGCGCTGGCAGGCAAGCCTGCAGCAGCGAGCAGGGGAGCCATTTGCTGTTCTCCTGGTTGGATTAGCTAATGCATGCTTGGCTGTGTGGAGGCCTTGGGTGCCGTAGGAGGGCTCGGAGTTAGCAGTGCTTCCTGTAACCTCTCCGTGTTCTGTCTTGCAGACTCCGCTGGGCACAGCTAAAGGTGGGTTCTCTCCTGTCTCATCCATGGGATCTAACTTTCCTTCCTTCGTGGGCACAACCCATGCTCCCCTCATTTAAGAGCGAGCTCCCCAGCGCTCCTGCTCGGAGTGGTGGGCTTTCTAGGCAGGAGAAGCAGAACGAGATGCCTTCTGCTGGGCCGTGCCCTGGCCTCGCAGTCCGTGGTCACGCTGCACGGCTGGGCAGCACTCGGACAGGCTTGGCCGCTGGATGCCAGTCAGTGCTGAGCTCCCAGTCGCCTCGCTCTGCAGGGAGTGGATCCCCAGGAGCAGGAATGGCTCCTTCAGTCAGTAGATTCCCCTTTGCTTGGGTGCCACCCAGCGCCATCCCAGCCCTGGAAATGCCCCCAGCCACAGCTCAGGGTGGGTTGCTGGAGTCACCCACCTTACCAACCCCTTCCTTTCCTCCAGCATCCCCTTTCAAAACCCCCTTCTCCTCTCTCCATTAAGCCCAGGGGCAACAGCTATCAGCCTTCTCCGACTGCGCCCGCTTTCTGCAGAGTGAACTAGGAGCTAACCTAAGGCACGAAAGCCCATTTGCAGGGGGCAGCAGCCTCCCAGGTGGTGGAAAGGGCCTCCCCCCAGCTCCCCGGGGCGCGGGGTCAAAGAGGCGAGCTGGATGATCGTTACTGTTGCAAGCCCGGCGCATGCAGCGGTCGCTATGAGCACCCGTGGAACAGTCCTGGCACGTCCCCTGTTGTGGTGGACGTCATGGGGCATGGCTGGGAGCAGGGCATGGTGGGAACAGGGCGTGTCCCCTGCTATGGCAGGTCACCTGGATAGAGAAATTTCCAGCTTGGGAAGTCAATTGCTTTTCTTCTTCTTCCCCAAAGCGGAGCAGAAGATCTCCAACAGCCCCTTGAAGTTGGTGGAGGCCACTGACATGATGAAGGCAGGTATGTACGTCGCCTCTTGTCCCAGGGAGGATGCTCGAGTCCTGCTGCCCCATGGTACTTAGCGCTGGGTGGGGGCAGGATGCCGTGGGGCTTCACCAGGGTTGTTTTGTCTTGGAAGAGAAAATCGCAGCAAAGCTGTAGATCTCAGACCAGGGCTGCAGGTGTCTATCAGCGTGAGTTGGGGACAGGGGTGTACGGCACGGGGGTCAGGAATAGGGTTCGGGTTAGGAATGTGCAGGGTGGGGTCGGAGTTTTCAGCTAGGTGGGTTGAGGTTATTGGTATCCATCACTCGGGGTTAGACTCGCAGATATCCATTAATGTGATGGTCCTTCAATACAAGTCGTACGCTCTGCACGTGGAACCGTTCCCCGGGGGAACGGCATGCAAAGCCCCCTGATACCAGACACATCCTATTAGGGGCAGGCTGAAATCCGCCTTGTACCAGGAAGTCAGCACTTGGATCTTCCCGAGCTGGGTACCCAGCGTCTGGCGCATCCAAAGGGCTGTGCCCCAGGGAAACGCGAGTCACACACATCTAACATGAGACACGGGGTCGCCCGATGCAGTGCTAAGTACACAGCCCCGTGCGTTAAGGATGTGCTGGAGGAGTTTCCCTCTTAGCCCGTTTCCTGGCTCTGTATTTGGTGTGGCACTTGAGTTGCCGGGGAGAGTTACCTTCCACGCATAACCTTGCCAATCAAAGCCAGTTGGCTGGCTGAATCTTTATTTGATTCAGTCCCTCTTGTTGTGGCTTCTTGAGTTTTATACAAGATCTAGTGTAGCTGCCAATCCAGCCTCTTGTATCCAATCCTGCAGGGACCAATCTGTGGGGACACATACACACACCCTGTGCATTGCACCTTTGGCCTCTGCCTTTGCATGGCTATAGACTAGGTGATCATGGGCCCCGGCCCATGACGTGCTGGCTCCCTTTGAGGTCAACAGAGGCTGAGGGGACTCCGCCCCAGGGGTGTCATTTCAGAAAAATTCAGGGGAGTCAAGGGGCAAAACTGTATCGGCATATAGGCCATTATCTGTGACTGTCATTCTGGGAGGGGGAGTGGAAGACAGAATGGAGCCTATAGACCTATGAAAAGTTGGGGGAGGGGCAAACCCAGGTCTCGCAAATTGCCCCCCCTTGCCCAATAGCACATGATGCCCCTGCTCAGCACCTGGCAGGACTGTGGCCCTATTAGGGCATTTCAGTCTCTAAGGACTGTGCTGCTCAAAACCCAAAGCAGGCTCTGCCTCAGTTTCCCCTCCCTCCAGGTCCACAGACCTTTATGAGGGCTTTGCCTCGCTGGGGCCCCTTATCCAGCAGGCTCCTGCTCCCTGCAGGGATCTCTTTGAGGCCTCCTGCCTGGGAGCTCTGGAGAGCTGTCACCTGCCCTTGTCCCAGCCGGCTCCCTCCCCAGGCCCTCTCCCCAGTAGCTCATCCAGCCCTCCAGTTCCTTTGGGCCTATCCTAGGACTCCCTCCCCCCCCCCACTCGGGCTGCCACTTAGATCTTCCAGCAGACCTAGTTCTAAGTCCCCTGCTCCCATCACCTGATCCCCTGACCCCATTCCTGTCACCTGGGGATGGTGGTTACACCTGGCAGAGGCCAGGCTGAGCCCCAACCTTTTAAAGGGCCAGCTCACCCTGTCCCACTCTCCTAAAGCAGACCCCACACTTTTCCAAGCTGTGCTGTATTGTCACGTAGCAAAGGTGAGCTCCGCAGGTGGGTCTGACTGAACCAAACCAAGCCCAAAGGAACAGCGGGAGCAGGTTCTGTGGCCCAGACCCTCAAAGGTGAGGAGGTGCCGAACTTCCATTGAAATCAATGGGAGTTTGGTGTCACGAGACCTATGCGGATCTGAGCCGGTAGTCTCGTTCTGTTCTCTAGTGGAGGTGGATCTGTGATGTCCCCCGGGAAGATGGTTGACTCAGGAAATGAAGACACAGTTCCACACACAGAAAATTCAAAGTGTTGGGGCTGTTTCCATTTTGCAGGGCTTGAAAGGGATCCATTTGCCCCCAAAATTTTTGGTGCTTTTTCACCAAAATTCAGAACGGTCACCCGAATATGTTGTTTATCAAAAAAACTTGACCTTGGTGGCTTTTCTTTTTTAACTGAAAACCAGGTTTTGGGTAAATGAAAAACGTCAATCATGATCAGGTTTTAAAATATCCATTAAAAACACCCCCGGAGAATTTTGTGCAAGACAGAGAGTTTTGATTTTTATTTTTTTTATTTTTTTTGCAAAAATTTCAGTTTAAAAAAAAATGCCATTTTTCAATTTAAAAAAATGGAGGGGCAAAAACTGTCAGCCACCCTATGAGAGAGGAACGGGCTTTCCCAGCCCTCCTGTTGCCTTGCAGTGCATGTGTGTACTAGAGATGCAGCAAATGATGCTGCTCACCGGGTTCTCTTTACCAGTAATTAGCGACTGGCTTAAATCGGAAACCCTTCAGCCTTTGGGAACGCTGGCGCTGGATAGAGCTGGGTGACATTTTTCATGTGAATAGTTTTGCTCCTCCCCTCCCCCCAAAAAAATTGGAAATGTCAAAATGCTTCCAGTTTTTGTTTCAGAGAGATGTTTCCTTTCAGAATTTACCTAAATGTATTTTTAAGAAAATTACAAACATTTCCAAAAACCCCAAAAGCAAAACAAAAAAACTTCGTTTGGGGTCTATCCAAACTGGTTTGTTCCATCTGAAATGAAATGGGTTTTTTGTTTTTCTGTTGCATCAAGAAAAACTGAACTTTTTTCATTTTGGTTCAATCCGAAGCAATTGTTAAATCAAGCTTGGCTGGTTTTTCGGAAAGCTCCACTCTAGGAATTGTTTGGGGGCAGGTCTTGGGCCTGGTCAGACTACATAATCACAATGCTCCCTGCTGGCCTTGCAATCTAGGAACAATTATTTGGGGAGATTACTCAGTTCAGCCACCAAACCAAAAAATCAGTTATTTGCCCAGTCCTAACTGTGTATCCAGACTTTGAGCCCATCTCTAATAACTATGAGAAGTCCTACCCACAGTTCCTTCCCTGCAGGATTGGCTCAAGCTTTCAGTTGTATGTCTCTACCATATGGCAGTTACCCCCCCCCCCCAGGGCGCCAGGAAGGTGGAACTCAGAACTTCAGCGAGTTTGTATCTCCAAGAGGCAGGGGGACAGGCACCTGCCCATGTGATGGGCAAAGGACAGGCCACTCCAAGGCTCACGCTGTGCCATAGCTCCAAAAGCATTGCTGTGAATTTCGATTCCCGACACTGACCAGACATAAAGACGGCATGGCTATTTCTCAACTGCCTCCAGTGGGGCCATTTCACACTGAGTGGGCACCGACCACATGTAACTACCGGGCCAACCCCAGCCCTGCTTTGCCAGAGCTGCGTGGCGAACGGTTGCGTAGATGAGCTACGCCTTGAGTCCTACAACACAGTAAGGTCGAGCTAATGCCAAGAACAATCCAAGCTACAGCTGCAGAACCTCGGCCTTCCGAAGTGGAGATACTTGTTAACTACACGCTTGTTACATACATGTAAACCCAGTTAATGTCAAGTGCGATCTATACAGCTCAATTGGTTTCCAAGCCCCAGGCGGAAACGTTATTTATATAATCTTAGATGCTGTTTCTGGCCTTACCCTTTTATCCTCTTATTTTTTGAAATCATGCTGCAGCTGCACTCATTTGGGTTGCCTGTTGATAGAAACCACCTTACTTTCCCTTGGGTTGATTTCTTTCTTTCTTTGCCTCCCGCTCCTTGTGGCTTGCTGGCTCAGAGGGAAGGACACGTTGCCTCCTAGCATGGCTCGTCTAACCCCCCAACACAGCACTGCAGCCTGGCTGCTTAGATAAAGCCGGCTGGCTAAACTAAAGGCCGCTTGCAAGCCAGCCCAGCTCAGCTAGGAGTGCTTGGCAGTACAGATCTCCATAGGTACATGCAGCCATTCTGCTGGAGCTCTGGTGTTTGCAGGTGAAGTGCAGTGGGGCTTAGCAATGTTACATGACAGTGGTGAGGCTGCGAGACTGCAGGGAAGCTACATTCCTGTGGCAAATGATTTGCTTTAGCCAGGTGAGTACGGATTAAGCCTCAGCTACATTCGAGTCCACGGCTCTGTCGAGGAGCTACCAAGCCAAGGGGACATAGCAGGCCTCCTGGTCCAGGTGTAATGTACTAGAGCGGGGTCCGAGGTGTTCCCAGCGACGGGGATCCAGCAGTCGAAGCGCCAGAGGAGATCAGACGAGCCCAAAGCCAGGAAGCGCTGCACAGATGCCAGCAGAGCTACGCCATTTGATGCCAGCTGAGAATCTGTCCCTGGGCCTGATTCTCCACCACCCTGCGCCTTGCATTGTCACGGGCCCCTGCGCAAAGCAGGGGGGACACGCCCCCAGCCGCGGGAGTGGGGAATTCCAGCTGGGGGAGTGTTTTGCACCCACTTTGCACAGAGGGGAGCAATGCCACAGAGCACAGGACAGCGGGCAGGTGGGCTCATGGGGCTAGCTGTTCACTGGAGAAGCCGAGCCCGTTGTGTCTTTGATTCATATCAGCTCAGTGGACTGACGAAAACAAATCCTAAATTTCTTCTGCCTCCTGCATCCAGCTGAGAGAATCCGAGAGCAGGTGCTTTCCTGCCGTTCTTACTACAATTGAATTTGAAAATTGGGGTTTTTTACTAAATGTGCAAAACTGGAGTGAGGGTCAGATCCCTGCTCAGAGTCCTCAGCGGGGCCTGATCCTGCTGACCAACTGCTCAGTGGAGAGGGGCAAGCTAGACCCATCCCTCAGCTCTCTGGACAGACAGGTGACAATGGAAGCCGTTCTCTGCCCACAACATCACATCAGCTACCAAGAGGGGAGCCCGAACAGCCCCAGAGGTAAGGGAGCTCACGGCAGCACTGGGAGGGCCGGGTGCTAAGGATGCTGGAAGGTAACGTACATCCTGCTGGGAAGGCAGTGCTTGGGACCTAGGGACTGCCTGCCATGCACTCCTTGCTGGAGCCCACAGTGCCGCCTCTCCCCACCCAGCAGCTCCGAGCTCTCCCAGTGGCACCCGCACCTCTCCATCTTGCGCCCCCTTCCCCCTCCCCCACGTGCTAGCTGCCTGCTTCTGAGCGCTGGAGCCTTGTAGCGGGGTGGGAGCCGGGGGCTGGTTTAACTCTCACTGTCCTGTTTGTGTCCCAGCCATGTACTCAGTGGAGATCACAGTGGAGAAGGACAGAGTAACTGGCGAGACCAAAGTCCTATCCAGCACCACCCTGCTCCCCAAGAATCATTGCCTGCAGGGGGTCAAGGTGTACGAGGATGAGATGAAAGGTACGGGCCCAAAGAGCATCCCTCCCTCCCCAGGCATCCTGGAGGCCAAGAGGGAGGTGAAGGGAGAAGGTGACTGTAGGCACTACCAGAGGAGCATCACTGTCGGCGGCAGGGCCAGTGACCAGTCACTGCCGTCTACCGCTCTCCGGCTTTCCTAGGGACTGGCAGACGGGCCCCTGCCCTGGCTGGGGTGGATCATTGGCACCAACTACTCAGGGTTAGCAGCTAACAGCGACCACACCCTGAGTCCCCGCTCAATACCCAGCGCAATGTTGCTTGCACCGAACCAGGAGAACAGTAGTGTTCTAAGGAACAGCCAGCATGGATTTGTCCAGAACAAATCATGCCACACCAAGGTGGGTGCACAAGTGCTTGAAACCCTGTGCTCAAAGAGGCGTGCTCAATGGTTTGCTGTCCAACTGGGAGGGCGTCTCTAGGGGCCAGCTCTGGGTCTGGCACTAGGCAATATTTTCATTCATGCCTCGGGTAAGGGAGCGGAGGGCCTGCTGATGAAATATGCAGATGACACCAAGGTGGGAGGGGTTGCAAGCACTTTGGAGGCCAGGATTAGCATTTGAAATGACCTTGAGAAATAGGAGAGTTGCTCTGAATTCAACAGGATGAAATTCAGCAAAGACAAGTGCAAAGTGCTTCACTTTGGAAGGAAAAATCAAATGCACACCTACACAATGGGGAAGGCGACAGTATTACTGAAAGGGATCTAGGGGGCCTAGTGGATCACACGCTGAATATGAGTCAACGGTGTGATGCTGTTGTGAAAAAGGCGGTTATCGTTCTGGGGTGTGTTAACCAGAGTGTCGGATGTAGAACACGGGAGGTGATTGTCCTGCTCCCCTTGGCGTTGGTGAGGCTTCATTTAGAATTCTGTGTCCAATTCTGGGCACCCCATTTTAGGAAAGCTGTGGACAAATTGGAGAGAGTCCAGAGGAGAGCAACAAAAATGATGAAAGGTTCAGAAAACCTGCCCTATGGGGAAAGGTTCATGAAACTGGGCACATTTAGTCTTGAGAAAAGACGACAGAGAGAGGATCTGATAACGGTCTTCAAATATGTAAAGGGCTGGTATACAGAGGGTGGTGATCAGTTCTTTTCCATGTCCCCTGAAGATAGGACAAGAAGCAATGGGCTTAATCGTCAGCAAGGGAGATTTAGGTTTGGTATTAGGAAAAGCTTTCGAACTCTAAGGGGAGTTAAGCTCTGGACCAGGCTTCCAAGGGAGACTCAAATCACCGTTATTGGAGGTTTTAAGAACAGGTTGGAGGAACCCCTGTACAGCTTTACTTGGTCCTGCCTCAGCGCAGAGGTCCTGACTTGATGACCTCTTGAGGTCCCTTCCAGCCCTTCATTGCTCTGATTCTCTCTCTTGTTGGAGGATGTTCGATAAGCTCTTTCATGTCCCAGGGTGGCCCCAGGAAATGGAGGAAAGATGCACAGGGTGCATGACCTAGTCTAGAGTTGATGCATAGATGTGTGTGGGAGGTAACGTTGTTTAGGTCGAGGCTGTGTGGTGCCATGACTTGGATGCTGGACTCTGGGTCCAGTTCAGTCCCTGGCTCTGCTACTTAATTTGTGTGACCTTGAGCAAGTTGCTTTCCCTGCCCTGTGCCTCAGTTTCCCTAGTGTGTGAAACTGGGGGATAATAAGACCTGACTTCCTAAAACGCTTTGGGGTCTGTGTTACCTTGCGCTCTCGTTAAGAGCCTTGATGACTGCAGCTATCTTTTGGCTTTTGTGTTGGGCCACCGCACCAGCTGACAGCCGCTTCCCGGGACCGTGAGCGACGGCTGTGGGGAGCGGATAGCGAGAGGGGGTGGGGTGCTAACTATCTGAACTCAGTAGTGATTTGCTGCAACCTTCCCCTCACCCCTTCCCAAAGCAACAATCCGCACCGGTTGCTGGGACACCTGCCCCAGCGTGGCAGAAGCTGCATGCGTTGCTGGACATGGCAGCTGAGGTGTGATGGGAGGGATCCAAATGAGTTCAGACTCTTTTGGTCAAGTGCAGCTGTGGCCTTGGTTGCCGCCCGGCGGGTGCAGGGAGGTGTTGGGGCTGCAACAAGCAAAGGCACCTTTAAAGGTTGCTTCACCCCATGTAGCGTTCTGCAGATGTTGGGGGGATCGCTTTGCAAACAAGGGGCAAATACAACCCCGTTTTCAGTGACCATCAGTCCCCGTGACTGGCTCTTATCGAGGGTGGGCTGCGACCTTTCCCGGTCCATGGGTAACCGACGCCGGCCCACAGCTACTCCACACATTGGGCTTGGATGTGTGTTCTGCTTAGATAGGTTTGTAACAGCGTGTCCACAGGGTGCCGACAGGAGCTCTGAGCTTGGGGCTCCCCTGGTATTTAGGCTGCCAAGTTTGCTCTGGTCAGGTGCTTTGGGTTTCTCTCCTGGCCTATCCCATGCTCTGTGTGGGGGCTGCAGTATTCCGCTGCCTCCCATTATTCAGGACAGTAGTTGGCTACGTAGAAAAAGATGCACCGAACTAACCACGTAATGAAAAGCAGAGCCACCTTCCCTAGGGATAACATGTCATCACCATCCTGGGGAAATCAAACCCAAATGCCTTCGTCTGGAGCATAAGAGCCACCTAGCGGCTGTGTATGCTAATCTCAGGGGTGGGGATTCTTTCTTACAGATCTCCCAGGTCGTCATCCCTGTACTGAGGATGATCTAGATTATGCCTGTGGATGTATCCTAGCTGACCAATTCTAGGACTGGTTTCCTATTTAAAAGGTTTTTTCCTTTGTGGGTACCCAGTGTGATCCATCCCAAGCACTGCTTTAGAAGCGATTGGTTCTCTTCGCCTGGCTGTAGATGGGGGTTTGCTGTGGATTGCCCAGGGAATAATTCCCTGGACAGTAGCAAGTGCTGATCTGGGAGTGTTGCTGGATGACAACCGCTGTTTCTGGTGATTGGGTCGAGGGTCCAGCAAACAGCGGAGTCTGGGGTGTGTCTGCCGCTTCGAAGAGCTCAAAAGCTGCCTGACCCAGAAGGGGAGTTCTGGGTGTGGGTCAGATCCTAAACCAAGATATATCCAGCTCCAGATGGGAGCGATAATGTGAGATTAGCTCCATAGATTCCTGCTGTCTGAATCCTAAACCCCCAGACCTGGCTTGGTTCCAAGCCTTAGTCTCACCCTATCCCAGATCCAGGTACCACCTCTCATCTCTAGACCAGCCTGACACATGCCCCTTGGCCTTCCTCTGAGTCCTCACTGTCTTCTCTGTCTCTCCCACAGTGGTGCACGCGGTCCACATGGAGGATGGAGCCATCGAGAACGGGGTCCACCCTCTCAGCTCCTCTGAGGTGGACGAGCTGATCCACAAGGCAGATGAGGCGAACCTGGGCGAGGTCTCCCAGAGGGACTCCAAGACCAAGGAGCGTGAAGAGGCCAAGAAGGGGGGTCCCGAGAGTAACCTGCCCAGCCAGAAGACCACGCCCCGGAAGGAGATCACTGGGGTGCAAGCCAAGCCAGTGGACAGCCCGAGAATCCTGGCCTCCGGTGAAGGGGCAGAGCCTAGCAAAGAGCAGCCGGTCACCATGATCTTCATGGGCTACCAGAACGTGGAAGACGAGAACGAGACCAAAAAGGTCCTGGGTCTGGGGGGCACCATCAAGGCTGAGCTGGTGGTGATTGACGATGCCGACACCAAGCCAGCAGCAGCCGGAGCGGCAGACTGCACGGGCAAGGACCACGCCCCACCCAACGGCAGCACCGTGGAGCCCGTGGCCGCCCTGCCGCAGAAGGAAGACAGCCAGGTCGGGGAGAAGCCAGGGGCCAACGACACGGATCCCAAGGGAGCCGATCAGGACCTAGACATGAAGAAACACCGTTGCAAATGCTGCACGGTGATGTGAAACGTCCGCCAGCTCCTTCTGACCTCCCCTCATTGTACAGCCAAAAAGGACTGCCCCCCACCTTCTGTTACCCTGTTCCTCTTAGTTCCCTAGGTTCCACAAACTCCAAGTGACACCGTATTTTATTTACTTACCAGACACAACTTCTTTTTCTTAAGAGACTTGGGAATCAAATGCAGTGTTTGTAAAGTGTATAATAGGCAGCACCATCTCCTGGCCGCGGCATCGCTCGTCTGACGTCCGCTTCCATGCAATATGCCAATGGCGCTGAATATTATATGTATTATACACGCTTATTTTTTCCCCCTTGCCTTTGTCTCTCCCCCCTGCTCCCCCGTGCCATGGTGGGGTCTCTCAGAGATCCTCAGCCCACCAGGGATGGCCATCATGGAACTCTCCCACCTGTAGGGCTCCCATTTTTTTTATTTTACTAATGGCTTTTCCCCTCGTTAAATGACACCCTCCGCTGTTATCCGAAGGATGCTGGAGCTGATCTCACTGATGTGGGGGGAGGGGCTCAGCAGAGGGTCATCGGACTAAGAAGCCTCCTTAGATGGTTTTTCAAAAACTGGCTGCTGTTAGGACTTTCTTCCTGGCCTTATGGAAGGGGAAGGAGGGAGACCACTCACATCCCAGCTCTTTCTCCACACGCCCTGGCGTCAACGGGCCACGGTTTAGAAACACCCAGGCCACCTGCTCCAGCAAGACAGAAGCTCCTGTCCAGTGGCAGCTTGACTATCCCCCGCACCCTGGGTTCATTTCGACGACGGGTCTCGGGAAACCCGACGCAGCACAGACCCAGCGCCCCAAACCACAGCTCCACAAGAAGTTTGAAGCAGAGGTTTCAGCCGGCACGTGAGCTGCTGGGCCGAACTTAAATTTGGCCTGATCTTGCTGCTTAGAGTTTTTAAGCACTAACCTGAGCCTTCAAACCAGCCGCAAGATGAACTGTTTCCACGGCAAAAGGAAACGGACACTCCCTGGAGATGAGACCTCTGCAAGGCGTGTGTGACGTTCCAACACAGCTTGGCCAAGGTCCGTGGGGGTGGTCTGTGAGATGGACCTGTTGTTTCAACACCTAAAGTTGACCGTTCCAGGTGCAACGTGCAGCTCCAGAAAAATGTAGCAGTGTGAAAAATAAACAGGTCCCTGCTGGATTTCCAGGCAGCAGAATCAGTCATTCCGGAGTCACTCCTTCTCTCAAGGAACTTCTCAGTCCAGCACTCACAGTGGTGACCACAAGCCTTAAGGTACTTTATTGACCCCGCTGGTTTGAATGCCGGAACCGGGGCCTATCAGCTCCCACACCCCTGTGATGTCATGTCATCTGCTGGTTTCTACAGAAGAGCGGCTCCCTCATTTCTTAGCTGGCTTTTCTCTGCTGGAATGACAAGGCCGTGAAGGGGCGAGGTGGTTGGAAGGATGTTGACTGCGTCTCCCCTGGCATTAACTTTTCCCTTGTAGATGCCACGCCAGTAAGGACATCGGCCACTGAGCTGATGACCAGAGATGCTCCCAGTTGTGGACAGTGGATGAAATTGGAGGAGGTCGGCCCAAGTCGTGGCCAGCGGGAGAAGGGTCTGCTCGTCGGGAGTTCTGGAGGGTTGTTCTGAACATGCTTGTGGTCATTAACCTTTGGAGCCCTGTTAGCCACAGGTAGGGCCCTGTCAGCACCTCCACCCACTCAGCACCAGCAGCCCCCTGGCATCAATGCTGTCGCCTTCTCAGCCCAGGGCAGCCCTCCCACGCAACACGCTCGTGTGGACAAAGTCTGAACCCTCCAGTCCCTTGGCTTGTCCTCACTCGAGCCAGTGAGCCAGGTGCCTTATTGCTGCTTGGGTGGGGGGATTATGATTTGCCTTTGGCATCACCTAGTGGCATTGATGGGTCCCCTCGAGCCAGTTGCTCGTTCAGCATATTTGGCCCTGGCAAAGCAAAAGGGTTTTCACTTTGTAGCCAAGGAGCCCAGCAAATGGCTTTGAAGGGGTGCATAGTTGGGCAGCTGCCACAATTGCTTGGAGACGCCCCTAAACCAGGCCCCAATCCTGCCGTCCTTGATACCTGTGCAGGCCTGCTGACACTAACGGGGTCGTACCAGCTGCACCTGAAAGCAGAACCACCCCCACTCCCACGTAAAGAGATAGGGCTGGATTCTACTCTCGGCTACCCACTGACTGCTGTGGGTCTGCCCCAGAGCTTGGGGACTCCTCTGGGGGTCACTCACAGAGGTTCCCCCCCTCAGAACATGTTTATTCTTTAACGCTGTTATGCTGAAGGAGGGTACCTGGTTTTTAAAGCAGCTAAGTGAGTGGCGATGCTTTGCTCGGCTCAGAGCAGGGGAAACTTTAGTTCTTTTGCTACTCCTGGTTCGAGTTTGTAGCTGGCCACTGGGCCCCAGCCACCTCCAGGGAGCTTCCGGTTCTTCTCCAGGAAGAACCATTCTCGGGAACACCTCGCGGGAGCTCTTCAGAACAGATGCCTCCCTGATCCCTA
Source organism: Lepidochelys kempii (assembly GCF_965140285.1). NCBI lineage: Eukaryota > Metazoa > Chordata > Testudines > Cheloniidae > Lepidochelys > Lepidochelys kempii. Next base: position 14,011,847 of record NC_136404.1, read on the forward strand.
ATCGTTTTCCTTGCACCCACTCTCCCTGCAGCGCAGAGCTGTGGGCGTGGCAAGATCAGGCACTCGCTCCCCTGATCACGCCCGATGAATTGCAGGCCAGACCCCAGCTGGTGTAAATTGCCGGAGCGCCGTCAACTTCCGTGGAGCGATGCCAGCTCACTGACACCAGCTGAGGATCTACCCCAGGTTCTGCAGCAGAGCATGACCCGGGAGGCAGTTCTGCTCTGCAACAGCCAGATTGGCAAGGATGCTGCAGGTCCCCCAAAGGCAGCTTGTTGGCTGGCTGCCTTTGGGCCCGCATCCAAGTGGGTGGCCCTTTCCTGCAGAGTGGGTTCCATAGGGGAGGCAATGGGAGTTCGGGATAAACCCCATCCAGCAGAACAAATCAAGCAATGGGCCACGACCCAGTGCTCGTGGGCTAGTGGCTCGGGGCTAGCGGTGAGATCACATGGATCGTGTCCTAGGGCTGCTGCATGCGGGTCTCGGGTCTCCTTTGCTGTGGCAGGGGCTGAAATAGGACATGCTGCAGGGTTGGTGGTCGGTCTAGAGATTGGAGCTTGTGTAGCGCTCGTTGCACAAGGAGAAGCTAACGCTCACTTCGTGTTGGGTTCGGGACGGCAGAGCCAGGGACGCCTTGGAGCTGGGTCATTCCTCTGCAGTGAATCATTTATCGATACGACTTTAGACCGGTTTCCCACTCCGCAGACAGACTTGGATGCTGATTGCAAATTTGCTCATTACTGGAAACAGGTCGACAAACGCTCGGTGAAAACGAGCTTCCGCCAGCGAGATGTTGGCAGACCACTCGCTCCGGGAGCTTGGCATTAAGCGGGGCATCAGGTTGCGGACCTGAGTCGTTGGTATCGCCTCGGCTTTCCAGCTGGAGTGTTGAAATTGGTTCCGAGCGGGGACGAGGGAAGAGATTTGAGGAGGTGCCCCTGGGAATGCTTCCTGCACGGAGCACACGTTTGCACGCGCGTGAGCGAGCCGTGAGCTTCCCAGGAACGTTCTTGCAGACAAAGGAACACGAAAGCTTTTGGGCATGTTGGCGGTAATCACGCCTAATGCCCTCAAGGTCAATCTGGGCGCCAGATCTCCAGCTGGGGTGACTCGACTTGGTTCCATGGGAGTCACTGGGTCAGATCCCCGTCTTGTGTAAGTTAGCCCAGTTCCATTGACTCCAGTGGCTTTATGCCTTCGGAGGGCCTGGCCCCGGGAGTGGATGAATGCTTTTTATTTGTTGAAAATGTTTGCCCGGCACTAGAGGCTCTGGGGCCAGATCCTCACCTGGTGTAAATGGGAAGCCCAGTGGCGTTATGCCAGTTGACGCCAGCTGTGGGGTGCATTGGTGCCATCACCGCCATCTTTCCGCCAGGATGTAGGACCGCGGGTTCCAGGTTGGCCAGTTGACGGGTAGGTGATAAGTGTGGGGAGGTGGTGCCATGCAACTTTGGTTTTCACCCTGTTCTCTCACGTCATCCTTAGAGGTTGAGCTCACACAGGTGTTGCCCACCGACAACGGCAGCTTCTACACAGGCATGCTGGTCCTGAAGGGGGACGTCATCCTTGCTTTTCTGTTATGTGAAAATTACCGCTGGGCAAGATTAACAGCATGTGCCCTGTGGGCTTAACTGGACTCCGCTGATGTCAAGGCTACTTGCTGTTTCTCTGCAGAGGGGTAAATTTCACCCTAATGTGATGTCTCAAGGATTAACCAAAGATCAGGCCCCTGACTGCACATAATGGTCTCCCTCCTTCTCCCTCCCCTTGCAATTTGTGTAGCATTCGCTGTTAGAGCATTTCCCCTGCTGTGCAGCTTGAAAGGATCCTGTGCTCGGTGTTGCCCCGGTGGCTACTCCCTGCCACACCCAGCTGCGGTTTTCGCACCTTTCCACTCCGTGCTGGTGGTTCTTGTCCCTGGCATTAGTCCTTGTTTGGTGAGTCATCCTGAGAGGAATCGGGATCGTGGCAAAGCTTCTGGACTACAACACATGGGCCGCCTGCGTGCCCATGGAAATAACCCACCCAGGGCCAGACCATTCTTCCCCCTCACTCCACTGACTTTGAGAGGGGCCCAATGGGAGGCAGGAGTGAAGTTGGCACCCAAATACTTTTTAACCTCTTGGTTTCTATGTGCCCACACGCCTGCACGCAGAGAGAGACCTCACGCCCTGAAGCCTTGATCAACAGGGAATACATTTTACAATCAAATTGTTATTGTCACGTCTAGCGCCGATCCAGCAAAGCACAAAAGCCCGCGTGTAACTCTGAGCGTGTTCTTTGCTGGACCAGGGGTCCCTCGCCTGTTTGCACCCGGTTCCGTTTCCAGTCTCCTCAAGTTCCCGTTCAAAGGTTCTCGTAGCGGTAGGAGGGCCGGGCCCAGAGAAGCAGATCCTGGTTAGTCACTTGTATTTTTTCCACTAGGCTGGCCAGTTCTCTTCAGGCTGTGACAATCATTTCCCCAGGGGCCGACGGAGGCCGACGCTTTCCTCTCAGTGCTCAGCCTCCGACCCTTGGCCTTCGAACACAGCAGTATCACACATGCTTCTCCCCTGGGATTGGGGTGTAGACTAGCTTCCCCTTGTGGCCCCTGGAAGAGGCACCCGACTGCCCAGCATTGGGTTTGGCGCAATCCAGGATGGACGCTGGCAAAGCTTCGCCCGGAGCTGATTCCACACCCCTCAATTATTTCATTTAACCGATGGTCTTCGCCCACATGGCTGAGAACTTTGCCAAAGAATAACGTTAAGGAACCTGGGGCTTTATCTGTAATCATGGCTATGAAACAGGGCGCGGGTGGGAGGGCCGTAGTGGGAGGCCACAAGTGGCTCGCTGGCTGTGAGGTTCTCAAGGGGGTGAAGAGGAGTGTGGCGGGGTGGTGGGAGAGTGACCCAGCTGTACAAAGAGTGATGTTGGCTGCCCTTGCCAGGTGGCCATTATCCTCCCGTAGCCCCTTCCTTGGTCCCGTGCCAACCTGGCGTGGGGCCAGACTGTGTCCTCTCCTCCACGGCCGGTGGCTGCTGAGAATCAGCCAGCTTCATGTCACCTGCTGGGCAGGGATCTGGCTCCTAGGGTTCCACAGATCCGGCCTTAGTCCAGCCCCGGGAGCTCTTGCTGTTCTGGGGGCAGCCCCGTCCCCCAGTCCACGCATGGGTCATATGGGGAGTTACGCTATGGGGCAGAATTCCCCCAGGTTCCAGTTTAGCTCTGGACCCAAGTCAGGCTTAAACCAGGCACAGCCTAGCCACCTAGGGCCCGAGTCTGCTCCTGATGAGCTTTCTGCTGCTGCTGTTAATGGACTCAGGATCGGGCCCTTGATTCCTCAACCGGATCAGGGTGGGGGTGGCTTGAGGGGGAGAAAGCAGGAGCCCAGCACATTCTGAACGGGAGACTGGTGTGTGGCCCCCTCCTATAGCCCCTTCCCCCCCATCTGCCTGGCCCCTTCCCAGCCGGTGTATGTACAGGGCGGTCCCTCTGTGAGTCCACCCCCACCACCCCGCCATTCCTCCCTGCCCCCCCCCCCGCTGCGTGACTCGGCTGAAGTGCACTTCCCGCGCTCCTGTGCTTTTTAATTGTGACGAGCCATTTGACGTTACAGCCCCCATTGTTTGTAATACACCCGAACTAAGCCAATAAACGGTGTGACTAATCAGGTGGATGCCTCTGCCCTCTGCTTTGGGGCCAGCCCCACAGGCCCACGCGGGGAGATGGGGCGTCACCCCGGCTCCTCTGCGCAGCATCTGGATTCTTCGCCAACCTGGTCCGTGCATGGACACGTCCGATGGCTCGATCTCGGGATTTGCATCAAAGGCTGAGAGGGGCACAGATGCTGCAGTAAAGGGAGGCCATATAAGTATTCTAGATCGAGGGGCATGTATGGGGATGGATGGATTGATAGATGGGTGTGATTGGGGGCTTTTCCCTTTCCCTGGTTATTCTCCCGCAGACAGGAAGCAGAAGACCAGAAGTCCAAGTGCAGGCAATGTGATGTTCATTGGGGTTAGTTTCAAGCAAGCATACGCATAGCTCTGACGACAACCCAGAGCCTTTTCCGCAGGGTCCCCCCTCCTTAGCAGGCATAACTACACCTGTAGTGCCCGCCCTCGGTCCCACCCCTTACCATTTACGGTCCTGTGCCATTTTGGAGCGTCGTGAGTCTGGGGGCTTCGTGCCACCTCTTTTGGATCCCACGGGAGGGGTAAAGAGTGAGGTTGTGCTTCGGTCAGGGACAGGCCTTTCTTTGGCCCATTAGCGTTTCTTATACCTTCCCCCCGCCCCGCCCGACTGGCTGCTTGACCTTATCTCGGGAGAGGAGTTTGAGGCAGGACTGTCTTTCAAGAGTATGCTCGTATATTACCCTCCCACTCTGCCGAGGAACACTTTAGCTCTGTCTCTTATCTCTGTTCCCCTCATCTGCTTGTGGGTAGACGTAACACATCTGCCCAGTGTCCTGGTTCACACACATTAGTAAGACTATAAAAATATCAAAAGGCAAACAAGACCGAAAATTCTCTCTCCAGCAAATATAGAGGCCTGAATACTAACACGCCGAACAGGTGTGTATGGGGATGGATAGATAGATGGGTAATGTATGGGGATGGATTGATAGAGGGGTGCATATGGGGATGGATAGATAGGTGTGTATGGAGATGGATGGATGGATAGATGGGGCATGTATGGGGATGGATGGATAGATGGGGCGTGTATGGGGATGGATGGGTGGATTGATAGAGGGGTGCGTATGGGGATGCGTGGATGGATGGATAGATAGAGGGATGTCTATGGAGATAGATTCGATAAAGGGGTGTGTAAGGGGGGGGATTTCAAACCATGCCCCCTCCTTCGGATCAGGATTTTGGTGCAGGCCATTACACACCTCACCCCATCCTGAGCCACAAAGAGGATAATGACCTACTACTGCTACCAGCCAAGGGGGTAACTCTTGTAGCTCAGCTGGCAGAGGGGCATGCTGAAGCACCTGGGTTCAAATCCCATGGGGGTGGGAGGTTCATGCCATGGATCAGACCCTTTCCCAAGCTAAAGTCCCCTCCTCAGATCATTGAGGTGGAAATGGCCTGTTGGTTCCGCTCCTCTGACTCCTGGAGGGTCTCTGCATGATGGTCTCCTGCTAAGGACCATGTCTGGTCTCGCATGGAGCACTGGGCCTTCCCCGGCACCTTCATGAGAGGCCTGAGCTAGCCCAGCCTGGGGATCCCCAGCCTGAGCGAGCCCTGTGATTGTGCCAAAGCCTCCAACAAGGGAGAGCCAAGGAAGTGGGCATCAGGAGGGGAAGGATAATACAGACCTTAATCTCCTGTCTGTGCAGATAATGATCTAGGCACAGGAGAAGGGGAACTGCACTGACCAGCCAGGAAGCCATTATCACTGGAGGATGTGGCTGCTGGCAGTGACAGCCGCCCCACAGCCCCATTAGCGCTGAGGGCAGTTCTGCTGGAGCGATGCTGGTATTTCCAGCTGCTTGTGCACGGTCTCTGGTTAAAAACGAAGGGAGTGGGGCAGTCTGCGCTCTTGTGAAATGGGGAGCAGAATAAACTGGGAGCTCAGGACAAAGGAGGATAAGCATCTGCAAGATCCCACAAGCCCTTAGCATGCTCTGTGGGGAGCTTTCTTGGCAGGGTGGGGCTTGCTGGCTTGGACCCTGCGGGGTTTGTCTCGGCTGAGGATTTGGGTAGAGGAAGGGAAGCGTTTCCCCACCACATCGCTCGCTGCTCCCTCACCTGTGCTGAGCTGTTCAACAGCCGCTGCACTCCACCCCAGAGGTGGCTGCATGTCAGAGGTTGGTGAAGTTAACCCCATCTGTTGCTTCATGAGGATGGCCATGATAGGGACTGTGAGGCTTCACTGGTATATTCTATAGCGTGACCATGACTTGAGCTCCATGGCTGGAGGGCACTAGAAAGATGCTAAGCGTGGTGACAAGTCCGTGGGCTCCCAGGCTCTCACTACGCTGTGTGTCACAGTGGGGCTTGAACGTGGCTCCTTCTCTTATGAAGGCACTAGGCCCCCATCAGTTTGAGCTCAAGGAGAATCCCTAATTGCTGCTAGCAGTATAGGGTGTATGACACACACCAAGAGTTAAGCAGCCCTGATTCTGTCCAGTAGAGGGCAACGGTGCCACCTACACGCTAGCCACTTCATGACACACATTATTATCATTTCCCTTGGGTGATCTAGGCTGGGGCATCCTGTCCAGCTTCTCCTGCTCGTCCCTGCCCTTGAGGGGGCCGGGGTGAAGGAGGATGTGCCGGGCTCTGGCTCTTCCTGCCCTGATGCAGAACTTTCCTGCATCCCTTTTTATCCTGATGATTTTGTTTGTTCCAGTCGGGGGGGAGGCGGGGGGTTGTTGTCAGTGTTAAAGCCCTTCCTTTGGTCAGCAACATTCCCGTGGTCTCACTGTCAGCACCCCTCTGCCCCATTGTCTGCCCTTCCCTACAGCACCCGGGCTGGCATTTCCACTGTCAGCTCCTGGGTCTCTGCCCAGCCCTCAGCCATTGTTGCCTGCAAATCCCGGTAAAGCCCGGCTTTAGCCGACAGATGCTCCAGAACCTCAGGCCTGCCGAGTCCTGCAGCTGTGGACTGAGGGCCGCAGGGCTGTGATCCTGGAGGCACCCGACCCCCTGCCCCCCCCCCCCCCCGTGGGAATCTCCAGAGATACACCCGCAGCAGGTGAGTGACTACCCGGTGCAGCAGGGTGGGGCGGGGGAGCTATCGCTTCTCTGAAATGTTTAAGATCCGGTGTGTCCATCCAGCTGGGCTGGGCTGGGCTGCTCCTGGGTCGCAGGGGTGGGGATGGGGGGGCGGGCAGAAGTATGTGAGTAGCTCTTCCATTTGGCTTCTGCCACCTCCTGGCCCAGGAGACCTGGCTCCTGTCTTCATTGCAGGGCGTTGCCAGAGCCCCTCTGTCCCAGCACGGGAGACGCCTCCGTCCTTGGCTAGTTCCGCCGGGCACCTGCATCATCCGGCAAGAGCTGGAGTTCCCCAGATGCACCAGGGACTGCAGAAGGCAGCTGTCCATGGAGCCTGATCCCGCAGGGGGCTGGGCACCGAAAGGGCGCTCAGCACCCCCACAGAATTGAGCTGCGCTGTCGGGGTGGGCAGCCCGGGGAGCTCGGCCGCCTCTTCGCACAGGCTGATCCCTGCCAGCAGGAGACGCTGCCAGGACTGAACGAGGACGCCGGGCTCCTAGGAGCGCTGCTGGGAAGGGGGCTGCCCTAGCCTGGCTGGGAAGAGAGGTGTTCTGGGGAGCCCAGCTTTTAGCTGTGGTCACCCTCGCTAAGCAGGGAGGAGCCTGGAGCCAAACCCGGACCAACCCTCACCCCAAACTCTGGGGGTGTGCAACACCCCAATGCTGACTTTCCCAATGGCCCAAATCCAAACCCAGGTTTGGGGAGGGGAGATTGAACCGCAAATCCAGTTTCACCTTTTGCAAATGTCCCCTTGTCTTCAGAAGCCAAACCCAATTCTGAAAACATCAGGGGGGTTCAAAGGCTAGAGCTGGCCCCTGCCCCTGTTGGAGCCTAAGAGGGCCTCTGGCTAGCCGGAAAGCAACATGGCTGGTGGCACGGGCCAGCCGTGATATCGGCGATCCCAGAGCAGTCTCCAGAGCACTGCACAAACCCCAGAGGCCTATGGGGTGGGGCACAGCGCTGCCAACCCACTGCACTTCCGCCAGGTGACCTTGGACATGCGCTGCCCCGCTCTGTGCCTCGGTTTCCCCAGTTACAGGATGGGCTAATGCAACTGCCCCTCTGCAGCACGTTGAGGCCAGGGGAAAGTGTACCGAACCAGGAGCTTATTCAGCACCCACACCCACCAGTGTCTATTCATTAGGCTCTAGCGGGAGGCCAGGCAGCTGACCGAGGGTGTCAATGAACCAAGCAGGGCTACGGCTGAATACAAACTGATGGGATGAAGCAGGTAAGAGCAGATGCAGTTTGGACTGTGCCCTGGGCTCGAAGCACGTTGGGAAGCTGGCTGGGCCCTGTCACATGATGTAACCCCACTACAGGCTGGGACCTGCTGGAAGAATACAATAAAACACGGTGGAGGGGAAGGGGAGCAGAGGAGGGGTGGTGAGGCCGGAAAAGCCCCTCCGGCGACCACGCTGTGACAGGGATGACAGACGAGGCCTCCTCATTGTTACTGAGTCTGGGTTTATCATCAGGGGAAAAAACAGCTCAAATAAACCCTGGCCCGTTTCTAGGTGCCAGGCTGCAGCCGTGATAGGAGTCCCGTGTGAACAGCCTGGGAGAGCGATTGGCTGGATTCTAGACCCGGCCTTTGCCACACTCCATTCACTTCTATTCCCTTCTCGCCCTGGATGGCTGGCCTACCAGTGACCACCCCGGGCCCCAGAGGCCCAGCTGCTGCTCACCAGCACTTTCAGGTTCGCTTTGCAACCCCTTTCCAGAGGCCTTTGCATTCCCCGTAACTCGACAGACCCAGAGCAAAGGTCAGGGGTGCAATCTCTGGGTTTCGCTCCTCACCAGCAAGGCTGCAAACAGCCAAGGGTCCAGCACATACCTTGTACTGAGCCGGCTCGGCCTGCTGTCCGGCCCCTAACCCCAGGAGTAAAGGCCCCTCTCAGCTAGCGTCAGACGCTCCCTGGAGCTCCCTCAATCCTCCTGAACTTCACGCCCCTTCCCACCCCCACCCCAACATTGTCCTGGGCTCCTCATGTCCTGCTCTGCCAACGCACCTCGGTCCTGACCAGCAGGCCCCCTTGCCATTCCAGCCCTGGACTTTGGAGCCAGACGCTCTTGGCTCTGCTGTGGCTTTATGGTGTCAACAGACGTCCACTGGCTTGAGGATGAGAAAGTCCCAGCTGCTCCCACCCTCTTCTTTCACCGTTCGTCCGATTGTTTCCAGCCAGGCGAAATCACATGATGGCAAAGCGTGACAGCGCGTCCGGTTGTTTCTTGCTGCTGCATGATCCAAGTGCCGTCTGCCTGCTGGGCCATCTAGAGAAGGCCGCTGGTTGTAACCAAGCCTTTAAGGATCTCATGATCCTTTGCTCCCCAACAGAGCGACTCTGCTCCCATTCAGAGCTTTCCCATCCTGTCTACCCATTGGTTTCCATGCCAAGCTCAGCTGATTGACCAAACCCAAAGTGCAATGCCACCAGAGATGCTGGCTACTGCTTTACTCCCAGGCGCCATCTGCAAACCATCAGTGGCATCTCCCTTCATTTCATCCTTGTGCTTCAGCACCATCTCTTCTTACAAGTGTGGCCATGGGGCAGAGGAGTCTCGGGTGTTAGTGGGGTGGGAAGCAGGTGTCACATAGCAGACGAGCATGAGCCTAAGGAGAAAGGCCATCAGCCTTCCGGAGTAGTCGGAGGGGATATCCCCTCAGCTAAGCTAACTTCAGCCACAACCGGGATGCAGGAGCAATGTGTGGGCGCCTGTGTGTTCCAGGGCTTGCCCCGGTTTTTTTCTTGTGCATGTCAGACAAAGGAAGAAAGAAGAGACTCCTCCATGTGCCTGAGGTGGCGGGAGCAAATCCATCACTCAGGGCAACCGTCCAAGATTGTTTCATTCTCCCAACACCAGGAAACAATTTCTCCCTGGCCCTGGCAAACAAGAATGATCAAGCACCGTAGGGCGTGGCTGGGGCAGGACGGGACGGGGCTAGGGCCAGGCTGGGAAACAAGGAAAGGGACATTGAGCCACTAGGGGAGCCCCCATTTCCTTGCAGGGGTGGGGAAAGGAGCTGATTTCCAGGGCTGAATGAATAAAAGTGATTTTCCAAAGGGTTCATTTCCGGATGCCACTGGACCTCTCTGCTGTTGAGGAAGCAACATTAAGGTAAATTAGATCTGATCAGTAGGAATGTCAGACAGGCCACCAGGTGTTTCAGATCATTGCATCCCAGTGGCCCAGGAATTCTGGGGCTTTCTTCTCAATTTCTACCCCTGAACCAGGGGCCAGATCCAGCTCTGTGTGTCGTAGGGACACACACGACGCAGACACGTGCAGGAGGCAGGGAAAGCCGTGTAATCAGACAACCTCAGCCTGTCTCTCGCACACTCAGGCATCATACATGTTCACAGACGCACGCCAAGCACATGTATGTGTCTGGCTCATAGGATCACAGCAGCCCCGTGTTATACACAGCCGCACAGGAGCCCAGCTGCCCGCCCATCCCTCAAGGGGCCTGGGGGCTCACACTGAACATGGGCGTTCCCAGAACCGTGCACAAGAAACAGGTGTAAGTGACGCCTCCTTCAGGGCTGATGCCTGGAGCCCGTTGTCCCCTGACCCCGGGGCATGCAGATGAGGCAGGCCCAGCTCTTCCCTCTGTTTCCCTGTCCCGCCCGCCCCTTTCCCACCCGCCCCAGCCAGTTCACCTCTCCCAGGGACACTCGCTCCTTTCTGATCATCTCGGGCTCCTTCTGGGGACAGGTGGGGTGCTGGGGCTTTGGTGCTGCCCGCCTGCTACCTTTGGAGATGACAGTCTGGGGTCCAGGTTTCCCAGGGAGTTGTGTGAGCCCAAAGGAGTGTGTGTGTGTGTGTGAGAGAGAGACACACACACAACCTAAAGCAGACAAAGTGGTGGGGACCCCCAACCAGGACAGCAGGGGCTCCGAGGGTTGGCTAAGAGCTCAGAAGCACAAGGGAAGGGAGCAGCGATGAGGTTCACCTGGCTTTTCCTCTCCCTCCCACCCTCCCATGATCCACACCTGCAGGGTCCTTGGCTGGGCTGCCTTCCCCATTCCTGCTGCGTGTCGTGTAGCTCTTGCTTAAGAGGGTGCAGCCAGCTCCCTGCAGCGCCCAGAGAGGAAGTGGAAGGAGGAGTGCTCGCCAGCTGGGATTGGCTCCAGAATAACTGGTCGCTCCCATGCCAGGTGTAAATAGACTAAATCCCCTTTCTCTTTCTGCTCCAATCAGTCCTACGCACTGATGGATTGTGGTAACCTGCAGAGGCTAGGAGCCTCATCACAGACAGACTGACGGACGCGGGTCTGCCCTGGATTGCGGCTGTTTCGCCTAGGACCCAGCATTGTGTGCTGCGGGGCAGCCTTCCTGGCACGAGCTGTGATTCCAGGGGCCGAGAGAAGATGTTCAAATACACCCCACCGTGGCAGGTCCTCTGTGCCTCCCTGGAGCCCAGGGCACAGGTAAGAGCAATGGTGACACATTCTTAGCTGTTTCTTCATGTGAATCTTCACCCCGGCACTAAGAGGAGGCTGCGTGACCTAGTGATTAGAGCAGGGAGGAGATGGAATTGTGAGCCAGGACTCCTGGGTCCTACAGCCTTTCCATCCCTGGGCTGGAGAGTGCCCTAGCGTTAGGCTGGGGATCCGGACTCCTGGGTTCTGTTCATGCCTTGAGTACAGTGTATAGTTTAGTGATTAGAAAAGTGGGGAAATGGAAGCCAGGATGCCTGTGTTTTCTAGTCCCAGCTTGGGGAAGTAGTGTGCCCTATGGGGTTCAGACTGGGAGTCAGGACTCCTGGGTTCTATTCCTGGGTTTGGTTTGGGGTATGGTCCAGTGGTTAGAGTAGATGAGTCTGGGAGCTAGGACTCCTGGGTTCTATTCTTGGCGAGTGTTCTCTAGCAGGCTAAGCAGGGGACTGGAAATCAGGATTTCAGTGCTTGGCTACATTCCACATCAGCTGTTGTTACCTCCAAGTGACCCTGGCTGTCACCAGACAGACTGATAAGTTCACCGCTCCCCTGGAAGCTGCTGGCTTTTTAACAGCTGCCTGGCGCTCACTGGTGTAAGAGGAGAGCTCCGTGCAGGGAGCCCTCCTGGGATCAGGACTATGCAAACATCAACATCCCATTCACATCAGGGGGAAGTGAGAGCCTAAATCGCCTACCTGGAGCACTGCAGCGAAATGGGAGCGTCCTTCCTGGACTTACCTGCTGCAGGTGTGTTCTACCCAGACGCAGCTGGTCCACTCAGGGACCTGCTATATTCAGCCACACACCAGGTACCTTCTGTGAAACCCTCAGCAGCTGGGAGGTGTTCTCTGTTTGCACTCACCTGCTGCGTTAAGTTGCTGCACGCCACTTAAAGCTGCCTGAAATGTCCGTGTTCTGTGACATGCCCCAGGGCTCGGAGACCCAGAGCTCGAGCATCCGTGACACCTGCCAAGGGGTACCAGAAATCCCAGCCCCAGATTTTGAACTAGACACACCCTCGTCCTCAGCATGGGGAATCTTTCTTACCCACGTTAACAGACAGTGGACTTAGTTTCAGATTCATGGGGAACTAAACCCCGTGCTCCCTGCCCAGAACACATCTGCCCCTGCACAGCTGGGCAGTGAAAAACAAGAGCGACATTCACAAAAAAAAAACCCTGCCCGAGCTGGGTGAGGCACCGGGAGAGCAACTGAAAGGCCGGGGAGGGGAGCGTTTTGTCACGGGGCTCACAGCAGAGCTGGTCAATCAGAGGGCGTGAGCTTGCCTAGAACACCTGGATTTTCAACTACAGCTTAGTAAACAAACCCTGATCTAGGGTTTCAGCATTTGCTTCTCCCAGGCAAAATGCTTTCAAATGAAAAGGAGAGGCTGGATTCTGCTGTGAGCAGGGATCCTAGCCCGGGAGCGATGCCTAAATCTGACGCCGGCATCGGGGCCAGGCGCTCTGGGCGCATTGTCGGAAGTCCGAGTGATGTGGGGGTTGGCTGGGAGGGGAGGGGGGCATTGCTGTGTCGCTCTCTCGCTCTCAGTCTCTCTCATTTACACACACTCAGAAGTGCTTTGGCCCTGTCCCTCTGCTGAGAGGCCACGTTGATGCTCAGCAGAGTCTCCCGGGCCTGGCTGGGGGAGAGGCCAGGGCCCGGCAGAGGGTCAGGTGTGTTGGGCACTGGTCTGAACTTGCTGTTTTCCCTTTCCTCTGCCATGCCTCCATGGGGAGCGGGTTTTCCCCTCTCTTGTTCAGCTTCCAAATGGGGCAAAACAGGGACGGGATTTTTGTTCCGTGTTTGTGCAGCGCCTGGTACCTGGGCTCTGACTGGGGCTCCTAGGTGCCGGCGTAAAACAAATACTAAGTAATAATAATTAATCATTATAAACCAGCGGAAGAGGCCACGGAACCACCATGGGTCAGCTGCTAAGAAACAGCAAGCCACCGGGACACCCCTTGGCCCTCAAGGGATTGGAACGTGGGGCTTCTCTGGAGGCCCCTTTGGCCTGGGAGAAGCACAGTGGTGGGACTGGCCTTAAAGGGGGTCGAAGCAGTGTGCCGTTGTCGGGAGGGGGCCCTGGATGGCACTATCAGGAGGCAGCGCTATGTATCCGGGGGCGCTATTGTCCGGTGCCACTGTCCATTGGCAGGTGGCGTGGGGTGCTGCCGTTTCCCAGTTGCTCACACTAGGTGGTACTTCCAGAAGGTGGTGCTGTGAGAGTCGTCAGGCTTTCCCCCAACTGGTGAATGCAAAGGATGCCAGAGAACACCCCCTCTCCTGCCCCCGCTGCTGGCTTGTTAGATGGAGGATGCACAGGGGTCCTCTGCAGAGGATGAGCTGAGAGGCATTGATTGCCTCAGCATGCCCATGGAAAGAGCAGGCCTCTGCCTTTAGTCCGACTTCCCCTTTCCCCTTGTTGGTCTTGCCTCCAGGAGATGTGATTTGTTGCTGAGGTTTAGTAAGAGCAGCCCAGAAGCACCTCCCGCCAACTGGTCCTTGGCAGAGTAGGGTGATGTGACGGCGCGAGTCCCCGGGGGAGGCTTCCGAGTTAGCGCAACATCCTTCGGGGAGGCAAGAGAGGCCAGAGCTTGGTTCCCAAGATCCCCAGGATGGCATGGGCTGGAAGCACCAGGGCAGCCAATGAGAGACTCCCGAGGGATAAGCCCTCTCCCAGGAGGCTTTGCAGCTGCAGAGCTGAGTGTTCAGGGGCTAGGGTACCAAGAGGTTGGCGAGAGCTCCCATCCCAGCTATGCAAGAGCAAACACTCGGGTTATCAGACATCATACACAGCTGGGACAGGAGGAATCCTGGCTGGGGAGAGGCGCCCATAATGTAAACAGGACCGTGCGTGTGCCTGAACCCACCTCCTCCTCCTGAAGTGTTTGCTGAGCGAGGCCTGCTTGGTACCCTACAAGGGCTCTTGGGCATTTTCCTGCCCTTTCCAGGAATTTGCTTCCTCCTCAGCAATAAGCCACAGGCAAAGAGCTCTGACGACCACAATCAAGTATCGGGGCTTTGTTCTAGCATCTCTACTTGACAGTCACTAATCCAGTGTCTCCCACGCACCGGCTGATGTTGCAATGAGCTGTATGATCTCCCCAGCCCTTGGGCAATTTATATTACATGGGTGACAGTTACAATGGTGCAGGTGGCAAATTTCAGATCCAGCTTTGGATCCAGACAACCATCGCCCTTCGGTGCCGTGTGTCGGAGAAGCTCCAAGCATTTTACACGGGCAAGCACTTTACATAGAGATATGTAGCACTTGGCTGGGCAGAGGCCCCAGGGGCAGCTGGGTACTAGAGAATGTGGTGCTTGGTTTGGGCAATGCGCTGCTCTGCACTGATGAACTCACCCTCATAACCCTATTCGTGCGATGGATCATCACTTTTATACAGATGGGGAAACTGAGGCCCAGAGAGGGGAGGTGACAAGCCCAAAGTCACAAGGCAAACCTGTGGCAGAGGTAGGAAAAGTATTTTAGCCACAAGATTTCCCTCAAATTTCAAGATGGTTCAGATCTAGGGCTTCCCTCGTGTCGGGATCTAAGAGGGTCTAGTTTGATGCTAACAGAGAAGGTGACGGATGGTAAGGGATGGCGTAAAATGTATTAAATCATGGAGCCCGTGTCTCTGCCAGGGCAGTGAGTAGATGTCTCAGTGCATTCCAGGCTGCAGGACAAAGGATCAAAAGCCACCTCTCGATGCAGCCAGTGCTAGGCCTGCCAGGCAAGGGCCAGGTCTGTTGCCCAGGCTCCCTTCCACTGAGGCCTGCGGGTGGTGCGGGATAGTTCCAGGGTGCTGCAAAGGGCAGGTGCTCTTCCAGGCATCATGAGGGGCATGCTGGGGGAGGGAGCAGGGCACTACACTTGGGTTCAACAACCGTTGGCCTCCAACAGCGAGCCCAGGCGAATTCTTGGAATTCCTCCACTGACCTGGGGCCAGGAGCTTATCAGGGCAATGCAGCCCGTGGTCTCCTGGCTGCTCCGGCAGCGTCACCCCTCCCTGCCCCCAGCCCGTCACTTGCGTAGTTCAAAAACACGCTCGCTCACCAACACCAGCCCAGCCGAATGCCCCCTAAGAGGTCTCCATGGCCATGGGGAACCGGAACGCCCACGCTGGAGGGTCCCTTTGACAGTACGTGCATTGTGCTCTGGGTGGGGTGGGAGGGCAGGATCAAGGGTGGGACCTCGTTAGCCTTTGCCGCTCCTGTATAACTTTCTACTGCTACTAATAATAAGCCTAGCTCTTCTATAGCGCGTGTAGCCAGGACTCTCAAACGCTTACCCTGCCCTGGATGCGTCGTCTGTACGCCAGTCCCGCGAGGGTGAACGTGCTCACGTGTGTGTGAATGGGTCTGCGTGTGTGTTTGTGTGTGCGTGTGTACCTGTGGGAGTGCGTGCGGATGCCTGTGGCTGCTCGGTGTGTACGTTTTGGTCAGGATTCAAGCATAAAAGGAGCAAGAACCAAGCCCGCTGGGTTTGAATAGAGTATGTGATGTCAAGTCTGGGCAGGGCCCGGGGGCTGCTGGGTAACAGAGGATGTGGTGCTTGGTCTGGGGAAAGCCCCGGGGGCTTCTGGGGAATAGAGGAGGCGATGTCGGGTCTAGGCAAAGGCCCCAGGGGCTGCTGGGTACTAGCGTGTGCGGCGCTTGTAACGAGGTGACGGGGCTACTTCTGGCCTCTCTCTGCAGTCGTGCTCCCAGCCACGAACTGGAGGGCAGGGGGAAGTAAGGAGCAGGGAGCAGGGCCTGGGGAGGGTTGGTGTGGTGCCCCATTACTTCCTTGGCTTCTCTCCCAGGCTTGGGAAGCAGTAAGTCAGATCTTGTGTTCATCGTCCATGTTGCTGGCAACAATACATTGCTGAGGAAATTATTACAGAGAGTGCGGGTTGCTGTGGGCTGAGTGCGGGGGCTGTCCGTGGTCTCTCATCCCCTCCCTCCTCCACTCCTAGGCCGCCAATGCTCTGCTCATTCTAACCCGCAAACTCCAGGGCAGTGAATCCCACAGCTGGCAGAGGCTTGCCCCAAACCTTCCCTTCCCCGGCCACCTGCTTTACTGCTCCCCATAGAGAATCCTCTTCCAGCTCTGTTTGGAGCCACAATGCTACCCAGTGACCACTATGGGAATCCCCAGGGTGGGGGACCTTCCTTGGGGAATCCCACCATCCGCTGAGCCACTCAGCATCACCAAACTCCCCTTCACATTTACACACGCCCCATTCGCTGTCTGTCCCCTTCCCCCTGCCCCTTTTCTCATAGGAAGAGCCAAGAATAGAACCCAGGAGTCCTGGTGCCACTGTCCCTTACTGTCAGCACTAACCCATATCCCTCCATCAGCCCAAGAGTTAGGGCTTCTTCTCATGCTCCGCTCCCCGGGCTCCCTGGGAGTGGGGCAGGGAGTTTAGGAACCTGACCATTCATTCAGGGGTCGTAGAGGGTGCAGATCAGGAATATGGTTGTGACATTGTCCCCTCTCAAAGCACGGAGTGCTGCGTGTGTGGATCCCGTGCATGTGTGACGTACGGGGAGTTGTGCGTGAATCCTTGGGCGGGGGATCATCCAGGGACATATTTCCTGCCTGCCCGCCCCACTGCACAAAAGCCAGAAGCAGGGAGCCAGAAGCAGCATAAAAATCTCATGCTGTTTGTTGAGGCTTCCCTTTGTAGACTTCACAGCACTTTGGAAAGGTGGGGAAGTATCATTATCCCCAATTTACAGATGGGGAGACTGAGGCACTGAGCTGGGACGTCACTTGTGCGCTGCCAGCAGGTCTGTGATAGAACTGGGCAGAAGGTATTTCCTGCCTGCCCCTCCTATGTCTCACCCACTTGGCCACGCTGCCCCCGGGCCAAGTCTTCCAAAAGTGACTCTGGTCTCCGAGTGCCCAGCTTCTGACACTTTACAGGAGCTTGATCTGCTGAGCACTGTCTGGCAATCGGGCTCCTTTAATGTGTCTCATGCTGAGCACCCCAAAAATGGAGTCAACCCAGATCGCTAGTCCCTAGGGTCCTTTCCCATCCAACACTACATTGCAACAGCGCAGGGGGCAGCATCACAGACATAGGGAAATGTTTTCAAAGGCCCACTTTGGAGTCTAAGTCCCGTTGACTTTCAACAGAACTTTACCCCCGGAAGTGGAGATCCTCAAAAGGATTGAAGTGCCTGACTCCCACGCACTTCCTATTGAGGCTTTGGTCTTTGGAAAACGTTCCCACTCCGATCCAGTGCCAGGAGCCTGCTCCAGCTGGCGGCTCAGGAGGGCACATTGGGGCACATTGACGTGTGCAGCGCTCACCGCTTGCTGACACCCACCCACATTCCACAACAGCCACTCCCAGCAGGGACTTTTGACTCCTGGACAGGAGATAAGCTGCAGGAGGGTGATAAATTTCCAATCTCTGTGTAGTCAGGAGCTATAAAGGAAGGATAATTACCCACCAGTATGAAATGAGAGAGTCATAAGAATTCAGCTGAGTATAAACCCTTGGGAACTGCAGCTGCATTGGATTTCGGTTGCCAGTGTGCAACGGGCCCAATCCATCCCTGGAGTCAATCGCCTTACACCTGCTGACCCAGTGACTCTCTCTAAGCAGGTCAGTGTCCGTGCAGTGAAAAGCCTATGGGAGCCACTCAGACCTGCTATGAGCAGAGATGGCTTCAGTGAAAGTGGCATTGCACCTGCTCTCTCCAGGTGTGAATTTGACCCTTTCAGCTGGGGGCAGTGGCTGCCCAGAAGGTCTGCAGAACTGTCTTCCGAACGAGTCTGAAATAGCTCCAGGGGACTCTTTTGCTTGGAGCAGATGTTCTGCACCAGTCACGCAGTAGGAAGGGCTGCAGATACCATTGCCAGAGAGGGGGTGTTGCAGTTAGAGTAGGGGATGGGGAGTCAGGACTCCTGGGTTCTCATTCAGGGAAGGGAATGGTGGGTCGTGATTAGGAGTGGGACTCGGGACTCCTGGCCTCTACTCTCAGCTCTGGGAGACGAGTTCCATTCTACACACTAGTCTCTTGTGCTAATCTGTCAATCAATTTCCCCCACTATAAAATGGGGTGTCATAATATTTACCTAATCTCCAGCTGGGAGGCTGAATTAACTGTATTTGCAAAGGAGGAACAGCTGTGCAAAGTTCTCTAGTGGCTGGCAGAGCTGTCCCTCACATAACTCAAACATGGGGCTTGTCGTTTCTTTGTGCCGGATGCGTTTAAACCCCCTGAAATGTCTAGCCTTAGCAGGTGACACCAGGTTACTGACCGCAGCAACATCACAGCTGGGAGAGATGCAGCTGCATCAGAGCGGCTCTTTCACTGAGCTGTACAAGGCATTACAAGAGCCAGTGGTTGGCAGCTGAAGCTGCAGGCTAGAAATAAGGTGCAAATATTTAAAAGTGAGGGGCATTAATCATTGAAACAACTGATCTAGGGTGCTGGGGGATCCTCAAGCGCTTGACATCTTTACAGCGAGACTGGGTATCTTTGTAAATGATCTCCTCAAACAGAAGCTATGGGCTTGATCCAGGAATCGTGGGTGAGTTTCTCTGTCTTGAGTTATACAGCTTGTCAGACTAGATGATTGTAAGGGCGTCAAGAGCCTGATGGTGTCAAGAGCCTGTGAACCTATAGTCAAGGTTGTGAAGAGATGTTGTGAAGGCCAGGACTATAACGGGGTTCAAAAAAGAACTAGATAAGTTCATGGAGGATAGGTCCATCAGTGGCTATTAGCCAGGATGGGCAGGGATGGTGTCCCTAGTCTCTGTGTGCCAGAAGCTGGGAATGAGCAACAGGGGATGGATCACTTGATGATTCCCTGTTCTGTTCATTCTCTCCGGGGCACTTGGCATTGGACGCTGTCGGAAGACAGGATACTGGGCTAAATGGACCTTTGGTCTGACCCAGTCTGGCCGCTCTTATGTTCAAGGTGCAATATACTTACTTTGAGCCTGATGCAAAACCTCCTGAAGCTATTTCTATTAACTTCAGTGGGCTTTGGATCAGGCTCTTACTTGTTATGTGTAATCAAGTCTCCTTCTAGTGTCCCCAGCTACTATAACAGGTGGCTACTTATGACCCCTGGATGGTGCGTCCCCTTTAGTTCAAATGGAGAACTCTGGTTTTGGTGTTGAAAGGTTCATTCCTGCTGACTTGTGTGGCAAGGATTATTACATAGGTACATCGGCATTCCAGCCACGCCCCAATACATAAATGAATCCACTGCGTAGATCTCTATGGAGCACCCCATCCCTGAGAATTGTGTGCTCCACTGATCGACCCAGGATGCAACATAGCTCCTGAAAAAACACAGGAGGTAACTGGTTTATAGTCACCGGAGGATTAGCATAGATACTCCTGCTGCCATCACCACCCTCAGTAGGTTTCATAATGAACAATTGGCATGAGAAGGCATAAAAGCCAAGGTCAAGGGCTGGAATTTATTTCAGTTTTGCACGATACTTGGGTTAAAGTTTGCTGCATTTTATGAGCCATGGAACTACGTTTATGATCCACACCCTTTCGATCATTTCAAATATATGTCCTAGTTGCTGGCGCTTATCTTTCCCTGGCTCCAGAGGGGGAAATCTGCAAGGGCTATAAAATGTGACTGCTAAATGACATGCTTTTTCCAGCTACAGTTTTATTCCCCTTTCCTGTCTGAGCTTGGTTGTCTTTCCCTGCCTAGGCCTTCTCTAACTACGATCCCACTCCCTTCATTTCTGAACATCCTGTGTCCATAACGCACCCATGGGCTAACATAATCATTGTGCTAAGCACCGCAGCCTTATAGCCTGTGGCAGACCTCCGACCTTGTCCGCATGGGTCCCGCGCTTCCAGGCGGTTTATGCTAGCTTCAGAGGCTCACTGCAACCCTCCACGTAGCCCTTCTCTCTCTAAGGCCAGGGATACAGTCTACTGAGCCCTTTTCATCATAAGCCAGCAATGGAGGTTGGTGAGAGAACTCCCACAGTCTCTGTTGTTCCTAGGGCCTCATGCCAAAACAGTTTAGCCTCCTGTCCTGACAGGGGCCTGTCTTCCCCTCCCAGGAGGTGTTTCTGTAGTGGTGGGTTGGGGGGAACCCAGGCCCGCCCTCTACTCCGGGTCCCGGCCCAGGGACCCTAATGGTAGCAGCTGTTGGCAGCCAACCTTTTACTGCCAGAGTTGCTACATTTCCCTGGTCCGTTTCCCAGCAGCTCTCCTGCTTCTCCCTTCTTCACCCTTACTAATGACTTGAGGATGTCTTCATTAACCAGCCCTTCAGCCACACTTCCGCTCCTCTCTGCCTGACTGGAGCGAGCCCTTTTATATTATCAGAGGGGCCTTAATTAGAGTCAGGTAGTCACATTAGATGAATGGCCTCACCTGACTCTGCAGGTTAATTGGAGTCAGGTGTTCTCATTAGCCTGGAGCAGCCCCTGCTCTGGTCAGTCAGGGAACAGGAACCTGTTCATCCAGTGGCCAGTATAGCTGCCTTCTGCTCCTCTGCTGTACCCAGCTGGCCTGGGTCTCTCACAAGCCGTATACCACTTATAGCAGTAGCACTCAGATCCTCCTGCTCCAGGCACACAGGTGTGTAGCACTGAGCTAAAGGAGAATCCCTTGTGCCAGCAATATAAGGCCTATGACACACAGTTGAGCAGTCCTGATTCTCTCCAGTAGAAGGCAGTGATGTTACATACACAGCAGCCACTTCCTCAATATGTTTTCATCATATGCTGCCCCAAAATGTGTACAGTACCCAGGTGTGGTGCCACCCACAGCTTCCACAGCATTATGTGGGTTATGGCAGCTGTCACCAGGTGGCGCTGTTCCAAGTTCTGAGCGTGTGAGCAAGTTTTGATTCTTAAGAAGACGTGCAGTGTTGTTGTTAGTTGTGGCTTATGCAAGGCTTTTGTGTAGGGGCCGCTTCAGGCGAGAAGGAGCTGTGAGATCAGCACGAGAATTTACTGCCTGCCATGGACTCTGATTTCAGGCAATTCTTGATGCAGAGTTTCTCCCGGGGAAGCAGACATTAGTGTTGGGCTGAGATTCCTGGAGGATTGCCCTGCATGCTCTTTGACCACCTCTGCTCCAGAACTGGTATATATGTGTAAATAAAACAAGTTACACTTAGAATATATCCATATTCTGCGTCGCTGATTTTTCCTTCACTAGGAAGCTGACCTGCAGGGCCCTGGACATCAGCTACTGATCAGCAGAGGGTCAGAATGAAACACTAGGGTCAGGAGAATGAGCAGCATTCTCAGACTCATTTGTGACTTCTGCTTCTTGTGTTTCTCTCTAACATGTGACTTCTCTCCCCCTTTAGGGACAGCAAAACATCTTTCATGCAGAAGGCCTTCAGGTGTACGAGGAACCTGCGATTAACCCCACAGCTGAACAGCAGCTCAGAGGCCAGGAAGACGCTTCTGAAGAGCTGCCTGAGGAATCGCCCCAGGAAATGGACAGAGTCACCAGAAACCTGATCTTCCATCTCCCTCACAAGACTCCTGAATACAACACTCACCAAGGCAGCTTGTCTGCAGAACTGAGAGCCGAGAGCAGCGATGATGTGTTTGCTCCCTACAGCCAGGGCAACTGGAAGGCTGAAAATGGCCACGACTGGAGACCCAGTTATCTGCCAGAAGACAGATCTGAATTTGCAACAAACTCCCTGGATGCTGGAAGGGATCTCTGGACTCCACCTCCAGACAGAGAGTCCAAGCTAGAGGTCGTGACATCAGGGATGTTGTATGATATCAGGGCTTATAAAGAGGAGAGGAAGCCATCCAAGCTGTACTCGGGTGATGAGGAAGAGCTGAATTACCCCCTCACCCATTTGGACATCTCGCCCGAGAAAGCAAAAGAGCTTGAAGAGGAGAGGAAAGAGGTAATCCAAAGCCAGGTGGTGAGGAGAAGCTCCACCATGGCTGAGAAGTGGAACTCCATAGAGGAGCTGGATTCTCTAAGCACGGGCTCAGCCGGTAAAGGTGAGGCGAAGCAGGGAGGAGGCTATGCCACCAGCTTTGCCCTTTGCTTTTATAGCCGTTCCCCAGAGCAAGTGAGGACACCCGTCGACCCTGAAAACATAGACAGGGAGCAGATCAACTTTGCTGCTGCCCGGCAACAGTTCCTCATGCTGGAAAAGACTAACCCAAGCACGGTCTTCAGCCCGAGGCAAAAAGTTATGTCTCCAAAGCCAGAACCAGCTCAGAACACCTCTGAGGGAGAGTGGCACTGCGCTGAGGGCGTGTTGAAGATGTTTATGGACTATGACGATGCTGACGCACCCAGCCAGAGAGAGATCAACGGGTATGATGTGGCATACGAGACACCCATGGCGGAGGAGCTGTATGCTCCCAAAAAGACTGGTATAGAAAGGGAAGATCCCAATGGGAGAACAGCCAGCTTGACCAAAGCATCTTTCAGAGATGACCTGGACTCCGGCTTGGGTGAAATGTCCAATGAGTCCAGCGTGGGTTACATTAGCGATGGAAGCATGTCCAATGAGATCTTCGACACTCAGATGGATTTGAAGGCCGGCAACCAGGATCCTGCCAAACAGCTGAAGGCCAGGGATGAGACGCCCATTGAACGGGAAATCCGCTTGGCAATGGAGAGGGAGGAAAGCCTACGGAAAGAGAGAGGGATCCAGAGACTGAGGAGCAGCAATGAGCTGGTGGAAATCCAGACCAAGCCCCTCCTTTCCACTTCTCTCTCTTTATCTTCCTCCAGGAAAGCGAAAGACAAAGGCCGTGTTTCCTTTTACGTCCAGAGGGAGATCGAGCAGGAAACCAAGCGGGAAGAAGATCTGAAGAAGGAAGGGAGGCTACTGGGGATGTACGACAAGGGGGCGCAGCAGGAACTGGGTGAGCGCAAGAAAGTATTTGAGCAGGAGGATGCCTTCCCGGCCCCACACAAACCAGAGTTTGCAAAGAAATCAGACGACCTAAGGGGAACCCTGAACAGCAAATTTCCACTACAGCAAGCTGTGGATGGCAGCTTTGGTCCCACGGAGAGCACCACAGATGGAAAGACAGTCCCTAACCACAACGTGAATCTAATAAGCTTCCAGGCTTATCAGCCACATTCCACGCTAAACACTAGTAAGAGAAGCACGGTGGATGGGCTGCTGTCATGCAGTCAGCCCTCCGGCAGCTGCAGCAAATTGGTGGATGAGGATTCCTTTGGGGCAAGGCGCCCCAGCCCTACAGAAAGGACAGATTCCACAGCAAGTCCGGAGGGGAGGGTCAGGGTGCACAAGGAATACTTCGCCACTCCGTTCTGGAAACCCAAGATCTCCTTTGTGAGTGACCAGGGGACGCAGGGCCTGCTCGGAAAGGAAAAGATGCTGGAGCCAGCGGGCACCCAGGAGGACCAGTACACCCTAAGGAAGGGCAAGCCCCAGACGTCTTGGCTGATCGAGGAGGAGATCCGAAGGGCTCTGCAGAGGGAACAGGAGCTGCAGGAGCAGTGGAGGCATAGGCTGCTGACTGACAGCTCCTCTCCAGCCAGCAATGACAGCTCTGCCCGGGAGAAGGGCTTCCGGTCTCAGCTTTCATCTCAGAGTTCAGGTGAGGAGAGAGAGACAGAACTATGGGGCTTCACTCCCTTGGGGTGACATTCAGCCCCCTGCAGAGGGCCAGCGTGAGTCCTATGCATCACCAATGTCCTTATGCCCCGGGATTCTTGGTGACAGTAGGGCCCCTTTTATCTGCCCTGGCTGCATAAAGGGGGACCTTAGAGTGAGTGGAAACAGCCCCGGGGACAATGTTTGCCCCCCTTTCCCCCGAACACACTCAGGCAGCCTCCCCGTCTGGCCCAGTTCCCAGTATAGCAGGTGGGTTGGAGCCATGGCCAAGAGCTATTCTGTGCTTCCAAAGGTCCCTAGGGGACCATGGGAACCATTGGGCAGGTTCCTGCACAGGCCCAGAATTGGGGGAACACAATCAGCCTACCTCACCTTCCCCCCATGCTTGTCCTAAGCCCAGGAATGGAGTAATTGAGAACCAGGTCTTTAGGCTCTAGATGGTGCACAAAGTTGGTGCTGGCCCTCTGAGCAGAGAGGAGTTTTGCCTTTAATGGATATCCAAGGAGCCTGCAGCCTAAGAGAAGGGCTCACAAGGGGTTAAGCGCTGGGCCCAAACTGGGACCCCAAATCCATGCTCCCCTACCCCACCCCGCCGCTTCCCACGTTTGAATTGAAATCCAGATCCAGAGTTCATGGCTCAAGCCCCATCTCCAGCGAACAAGCATCTCCCCAAGGAGCGCCTCCCGGTCTGACTCAGGCCGATGCCGCGCCAGGGCACCTTCCCCTGTTTGCTCATTCCTCTCCCGTGTCAGCCTCCCACACCCCTTGGAATCCAGTCTCGTCTTGCAAGCTGCCCAGCTGCAACCAAACAAACAGAGTAAAGGTTAAAAATGCCACATCCCCTCCACACCTCTGGGGCAAACATCCCTGAAGGCAGGACTGGGTGCGGGGGCAAAGAAACTCCTCCCTGCAAGGACTTGCTCAGCTCTCCAATAGGATGCCTGTATCCTGTTAGCAAACAATGCCTGGTGTCTCTACGACACTTAATCCTCCTTAGGCAGGGATTCCATTACTGGAGCACAGAGCGGCTCGATCCAGAGCCCACTGACATCCCTGGGAGTCTTTCCGTCGATTTCCCTGGGCTTTGGATCCAGCCCAGATTGCCTGGGCGGAGGCAGTGATGGGGTGGAGAAAGCATAGAGGACGGTCTTAATAGAATTAGGGATGGGTCAGAACAGGGACAGCAGACCCAAGACACCTCTGGATTATGGGGGTGCTCCGCTGCGGGTCGGAACTCTGGGCCCAGGCCAAAGCAAAACTCCTGAGACCTTGCACCTGTTTTTATATCCTATGGGCCCAATGACCTGTGAAAACACATCCCTGGTACCGGATCCCTTTGCACGTGTATCTTTCTCTTTAAGCCGCCTCGGGCACCGCTGACAGCTACTGGGTGACCGAATCACCCGTATTCGCTCCTGCCTCGCACCAGTCAGGGACGCTGGGGTCAGCCCTTTCACCTAATGTGCCCAGTCCCTATCAGGGCTACACAGGCAGACATGCCTCTGAAACAGCCTCTGACGGTCCCACGGGGCCCCCGTGGGATGAGAAGAAGAAGAGGAAGCTGAAGGAAGACAGGAAGGTGAGTGCTCCAGTCTGGCAGCCTCGGGGCCGGCCTGGATCACAGTCACTTTCTAGCAGCAGGCTGGGGTGTGGGAAGCATGGCCGTGCAGTTGCTCAGGTATAAAAGGCAATAAAATGTTGTCGATGTTGTGGGTGGTGCTGGCTGTGAGAGGAGAGGCTGAGCCTCCCAGGCTGCCCTGTGTCATTTGGAACCCTGCCACTTGGATGGTTGGCAAAGCTGTAGGTTAAGGCACCAGGCCAGGGCTTAGGCAACCTGGGGTCTATTCCGGGCTCTGCTGCAGATTCCCCGGGTGTGACTCAGCTCAGCTCCCCGCCTGTGAAACCTGCCTATTTCCTGGGCCTGTGGGGAGGATACATGCATCAGTGGGTGCCCAGATCCTGCAGGGAGGGAGGCTGGCCGGATGGTGCAGCAGCTGCACTGACTGAGGGGCTGTCAGTGCCGCAATCAGAGGGCGACTGCACGTGTCGCTCTCCCCACGCAAGCCTGGATTCCGCTAGCAATAGCAGTGAAGCTGTGGCAGCATGGGCTAGCCGCTTGAATACGTCCCCAAGGGGCTGGGTGGGCTTGGACCCATGCTGCCACCTCACTGCTATTGTTCTGGGAGCTAGGTAGATCAGTGCTAGCTTGGCCACGGCCACGCATGCTGCCGTCACGCCTCCGACGGCAGCGTTGACGTGCCCTTCGCCACTGCGGAGGTGTGGGTTCCCCTCCCCACCCAGCGAGCTCTGCAGTGGGAGCTATGCCTGTGCCCTATTCCTCCCCACCCACTCTGGGACGGCTGGCAGTGTGTGGGGTCTGTGCTCCACAGCCCCATCGTGCCTCGCCTCCTTGAACCTTCCCCTCCACACACACTTTATGCAGACCCAGCACAATCCATCTCTGTAGGGGGTTTGCCCCTCGTGCCTGGTTTCTCTTGATCACCCACCCTGTTTCTCTGCCAGGTTCCTTTCATCTGACCTTTTGTTTCCCCCTCTTGCAGTATGCAAGCATTGAAGCAAGTGATGACGTCAACACAGAGGTAAAGTACATCAGACTCTTCAGCGCTGCCTCTGGACTTCCTCTGTCTTCTCTGACCCACCTCCCTCCCTGCAAATACCCACAGGGTTCAGACCACGTCTGCATTTCTCTGGCACCCATTTCCATGGCCCCTTCTAGCCAGGAAGATTTCAATCACTGAGCAGGGCTCCGAATGTCAAGTCCCATTCCAACAGGCACTTCATGAAAGAGAACTGTGAGGGCACCTGCGTGTGTGGCTGTGGAATGCACAGGGCGTGGTGGTTGGCAGGGAGAGGGATAACAAGCCTATCCTTGCACAGTGAAGCTGCTTTGTCTGGCTTTGCATGGAGGAAGTTATTCCATTGTGAGAGGAATAGAAGTTTTTTTTCTAAACAGTCTCTCACTCCAAGGTCAGACTGTGCTAGGAGCCAGCCTCAGCAGGGTGAAGGGACACTCCAGGAGGTTAATACTAGTAGTGAGTTCATTAGGAATGGGCCTGATCCAAACACCCTCCAGCACTGGGGAAGATCAGATGGGAATCCAGCTCCCGGAGGCTGAGACACTTCTTGGCTGAGCCTGGGTCTCGGAACAATTTTGGGAAGTCCTGATTTGAGTCTCAAGCCAACTCTATGTTTAGTTTTGTGAGCTCAGGCTGTGGGGAGCCTTCATTTATTCATCCTCTTGGGCACACATCCCAAATGCACCATGTTAAATTCCTAAAGTTTGAAGTCATCCGATGGAAAAGGAACGTTACTAAAATATACCTGAAATGGACAGGGCCTTAACTCTCTGCTACTCTGCACCTTGTGTTGTCGTTGACATCTGTGCCAAATAGGGGTGACCAGATGTCCCGATTTTATAGGGGCAGTCCTGATATTTGGGACTTTGTCTTATACAAGCACCTATTGCCCCCCACCCCCATCCCGATTTTTCACACTTGCTGTCTGGTCACCCTAGTGCCAAAGGGATACTCAGCCGGAATGGTAGCAGATTACACCCATCTGGCACAGATGGCATAAGGTGATGGGCAGCAGTGAACCAGGCCTGTAGTGTTCAATGCCCGTCCACACAGTGGCTTAGGCCTGGCATACGCTGGAACGTTGCAGAGAGCTGGTCTCTGCTGGGGATAGAAAATTCTTCTCCAAACTTCACGTATTAATAAAGAGCATCTTCAGTGCCAAACAGCTGAATTGGGCTGACTAAACACAGCACTTAGGCAACAAAGATGTCTCCAAGCATGAGAGCGGGGCCTCATGAGAGAGAGGAGTGGGCTGCCAGAGACACCTCCAAGAGTGAACGCTCCTGGAAAAGAAGAGGAAGGACAGTCTGGTGGTTAGTAGCCTGCAACCTGGGAGTCATGGAGTTTAAAGCCAGAGGGGACCACTAAATCAACTGGTCTGAACTGCTGTATATCACAGGGCAACACCACCCAGCACTTGCTCACTAACCCAACAATCGAAATGAGAACAAACTATTAGAGCTTACAGGAGATTAGATGTTATGTGCCACAGGCAGAGAAGGAGGAGCCTGAGACCCTCACAATGGCAGGGAAATAATTAAGTGAGACTCAGGTTCAATTTCCTTCTCTGCCACAGCCTTCCTGCATGACCTTGGGCAAATCACTTAGTCTTTCTTTTCCTCAGTTCCACATCTGTAAAATAGGGATAATAGCACTGCCCTGTCTCATAGGGGGTGTTGGGATGATAAATACATTAAAGAGTGTGAAAAGCTTAGACATTACAGTAATGGGAGCCATGTAAGTATAATAGATAGATCCTGCTTTCTCCTTCTGCACAGGGGGGCAGAATTTAGCTGAACAGATGTATCAGCAGCCCGGCCCTACTCAGTGCTTGTTTAAGGCACTTTCCCTGCAACATCTGTCTCTGATCAGTGGAACTTCCTGTGTCCAGAGGTTTATAGATACGGTCACAGTGATTCTGATTTCACTTGCTTGCTGTCAGTCCATCTGTCCTGTGCAGGGTGGAAAATTATTGGGATTAACCCTGTGCATGTAGAAATGTGTAACTAGCGGGTCAGTCTGGCAGATGTGCCTGGTTCAAAAGAAAAACTCCCACTGATTTCAATGGGAGCAGGCCTGGTACCTTATCACCACCTCCCTCTGTAAAGGCCTGATTTTTAAAAAGTGGCCTCCAACTTAATTCTCAGGTGCCCAACTTGAGTCACCACGACTCAAATTTTCCATGAGCTGCGGGTGGTCAATTTTTCTGAAATCAAGACAGAAACGTGTCAAATTGGGCACTCAGAACTTAAGACAATTCAGATCAGTGGCTGCTGCTGAAAATTTTACGCCTAAGATTTAGGGGGAGCGTGGGGACAGTGGGAGGAAGGCAAGGTCAAGGAACAAACCACAATCTTGTAAAAATAAAAAGCCAGTGCATAGGAATCTGTCTATAATTTTGTGTTTAATTTTAGATTTTAGAAAGCACCCGAGTGACTCGCCACAAGAATGCCATGGCCGAACGCTGGGAATCAGGACAGTTCTTCAACAAAGATAATGCCTGATGAAGCTCTAGCAGCCAAGGAAAGAGCAGACTTTGCTTTGTATTTACATTTACTCCGCTTTGGATTCAATCTACGCTAAGTACAAACCATCCAATTGTTTCTCCACGTGATGATTGTAAGAATCACGGACTTTTGCAAATTGTATATGTTTAAATCTCAAAAGGCGACTGTTTAAAAATTTTAGCTTGTGCTTGTACCCCCACCCGCCAAAGGAATATTTTTAAGGTGGAAAAATGGATCACTTTATTTTAATCTTCTCTGCAAGTAGATGGCTAGATAAAATGAAACACGGACTGTAATTTAACTCCGAGCTGTGTCCCTGTAGCTGGCAAAAGGAGTTATTTCTGAAGCTGTTTTAGGTGCTTACCTGCCACACCATTAGAACTTCCCTTGATATACAGATGTCTTTGGATCTTCACAAGCATTGAAATGGGAAACAGAGAAGAAGTCAGGTTTCAGAGTAGCAGCCGTGTTAGTCTGTATTCGCAAAAAGGACTTGTGGCACCTTAGAGACTAACCAATTTATTTGAATATAAGTTTTCGTGAGCTACAGCTCACTTCATTGGATGCAGAAGAAGTTGATATGATCTGCAGAGATGCAGTGGTATATAAAATATATATATTAATGCTGTTGTTTATTTTGCTAATAATTTATTAAAGAGTCATACCTCCTCCCCTCATTCGTTCCAGCCTGTCTTGTCAGTAGAGATGTTCAGGTGAGGTTGTGTTGGGGATTTGAAAGTGTGCGTGTTTAGGGAGAATGGGGGGAGGGGAGGGAAAAGTAGGGGAAAGAACCCTTGAACTGCAGAGACAAGCTTTCCTGGAGGAAGGGGAAAGTCGGAATTCCCAGGAGGTCTTTTTATGTCTGGCCCCAGGCATTCAAAAAGCAGAGGTGCTACCCCGCTCACAGGAGCGGGAAAATATAAGCAAATTTCAAGGGTACTAACTAGGGCTGTCAAGTGATTAAAAAAATTAATTGCGCAATTAATCGCACGACTAAACAATAATATTTGTGGGCATTTTCTACATTGTCAAATGTATTGATTTCAATTACAACACAGAATACAAAGTGTAAGTGCTCACTTTCTATTTATTTTTGACTATGTTAAAGAGATTGCACTACAGTACTTGTATGAGATTAATTGAAAAATATGGTTTCTTTTGTTGCTCATTTTTACAGTGCAAATATTTGTACTCAAAAATAATATTATACACTTTGTATTCTGTGTAGTATTAGAAATCGATATATTTGAAAATGCAGAAAAACATCCATAAATATTTAATACATTTCAAGTAGTATTCTATTGTTTAACAGTGCGATGAATAGTGATTAATTTTTTTGCGTTCGTTGCATGAGTAAACCGTGATTAATGGACAGCCCTAATACTAACATAACCGCCCGGCACATCCATCTTCCAGAAGAAGGATCCGAGTCTGCTGGCCCAGTCCATGTTATGAACAGACCACTAGGGGGCTCCAGAGCAGCAGCAAAAGCAGGATTTTCAGGAAGGTGGATACATTTCTTGAAGCAGCCACAATAGGGAACTGAAGGGCAGTAGTCAAAAGTACCCTTCCTTAGGCTGAAATTCACCTCGGTGGAGAGGGCCCAGTGACAGACTCAATCTCTCACTTGGAGCTGATGTAAATGACGACACAAGGCTGAGAGTAATGGAAAATGGGGCCTGTGGAGCTTCCACCAAATTGTCTCACCAGGGAAGGGAGAGGGTGGAACAGGCAGGAGAATTCAAGAGAACTCCCACTGAAGCACCGGCTTGTCGCCGCTAGAGATCTACATCCAAATTCTGACTCGCGGTAACAGTTTCAAAAGCACCTGTGTGATTTAGGAGCCTAAATCCCATTGGTTTTCAATGAGATTTAGGCTCCTAGGGCCCAGATCCTCAAAGGTATTTGTGGCGACAACTCCCACTGAAGTCAATGGGACATCGCTGCCTCATACCCTCTAAGAGCCTATGCAGCTATTGAACATAGGACTTCGGCTCATCTTACCGTACATCATAAGTGAAATGAGCGTGAAGTTCTCGTTCAAATCAATGTTGCTCCATTCTCTCAAACCCACCATGCAGCACGACGCTGTCTCTATTTAAGAAAAGCCCAGGCTCTGGATGGAGCTCCTTGGAAGTCAACAGTAGAAACGAATGGGGGGGGGGGACGCCAGCACACCATCTGCTTGGACGAGCCCTGGTCTAAGCCAGCGCTATCAACCTCAGCTCTAAAGTCAAGCAGAAATGTGACAGGGAAGAACAGACTCATGTAGCTGGGTTACTTTGGTGACCACTGAGGGCAAACATTCCCTTCTTTCACTTCCTCTTCTGCTTCTCAAGTCTTAAAATGACAGGTTTCAGAGTAACAGCCGTGTTAGTCTGTATTTGCAAAAAGAAAAGGAGTACTTGTGGCACCTTAGAGACTAACCAATTTATTTGAGCATAAGCTTTCATGAGCTACATCCGATGAAGTGAGCTGTAGCTCACGAAAGCTTATGCTCAAATAAGTTAGTTAGTCTCTAAGATGCTGCAAGTCCTCCTTTTCTTTTTGCAAGTCTTAAAAGTGGTGCCACGGAGGCATTGTTTTATTAAAAGCTGCAGACACAAAAAGAGGAAGGGAAGCTGAGTTTTGCCTGAACTTCTGGGTGTTCTGCTGCAAAGAGTGAAACTGCTGTCTCCATTCTGCCAATGTTAAACTCAGCAGGGCTCGCCTCTCCTCTGAGCCAGGAATACGTGACCAGCAGGGGGTGTCGAGCCTTGTTTATATCTTGCGCCACCACCTACTGTTCTCCACGCAGCAGCTAGAAAAGCACTGTGTGAGTCCTGTTCTGCCATGTGTGCAGGACGCTCTGTGACACAGATCTTTTCTCCATCACATTCTTGAGCCATGTGATTGGGAGAGAGCACAGTCCAGTGGCTGGGGAACTAGCTGGGGAATCACAAGACTTGGGTTCTCGTTCTAGGTCTACTACTGACATGCTGTCACCTTGGGCAAGTCACTTCCCCTCTCTGTGCCTCAGTTTCCACATTCGTAAAATGGAGAGAATGACACTGACTGTGCTTTGAGATCTCTGAATGACAAAGCACCATATAAAAGCTAATTTACTGTAAACATTCCCAATTTCCTTTACAGTCCAATATTATAGCACTTGTTTCCTTTTTGGGTATGTGATTATACAGACCGGAAGTACTGACAATTACTCAGAACAGTGTATCACTACAAATCTCTAATCTTCTCTGTTTAGTAGGTGGGCAGCTAACAGGTGCAGCTTGTGGGATCACAGTGTATCCTGAGAGAGAAATGACTAGATCACAGCCTTCCAGTATGTGGATGACTGGCTCATTTGCAGATCAGAGGTGGAAATACTAGAAAGCGGCAACACAACAAAGGTTTTCTTTGGCACTATTAGTAGGACGGCCCACTATTCGTATTTAGGGAGTCAGTGCCCTAAAAATATTTTTTGAGACATTTGTAATTCAGCCACTTTAATTGGCAACTGGGTACAACTTGGCACGCAAGCAGTATTGCCTCTTGTCATTTAGATGAGAGCATTTCAGTGACTTGTGTTTTGTTTCTTTAAACACACGTGAACTAGAAGCAATTACACAGACTTTTTAAATGAAAATAAGGAAGGTAAATTTGATTCTGGGCCTCATAACCCCCTGTGAGTCCCTTTAAAAACCTGCATCCTCATTGTTCCCCTCAAAAAGATGAACTTTCATCCGCCAATGAAACAGGAAAAAAAATCCCCTGTAATAAATTAAATTTCCTCCTGGAATTCCTCTAGCAATCCTGTTAGTGGATCACAAGGATACCCAAATCACCTGTTATCCAAGTATTCTGATTCTTGCAATGAGGACAGCTCTTCCCACATATTGTGTATACCTCAGAGGCTACCTCCCCTGACTGCCTGGTGTCTGATATTTCCCCCCTTCCCTCAAAAGCTTTAGGAAACCAATATGGGGAAAACTGATGTTACTTTCCAATGCAGGTAAGCATTTGTAAACATTCTATCTTGTGTGCACAGAAATCCCCTTGATGTCAATGGACTAAGGGTAG
Organism: Lepidochelys kempii; assembly: GCF_965140285.1. Taxonomy (NCBI): domain Eukaryota; kingdom Metazoa; phylum Chordata; order Testudines; family Cheloniidae; genus Lepidochelys; species Lepidochelys kempii. Next base: position 14,044,727 of record NC_136404.1, read on the forward strand.
AATATCATGCCCTAAAGAGTAGTGTGGTGGAAAGTCTGGAGGTAAGAGATGGTTTGAACAGCATAATGGTTTCTTAGGTATGAGATACAGTATCTGACTTGATTTACTCTGGATAGAGTAATTGAGAACATCTGTGCAACAATCTACAGGGGAATGATGTTATTTTGATCCCTCTGTGTATTCAGAATGGGATGTATTTACATAGACAAATGCATTCCTTTTGCTTAACTTCTTACTCCCTTTAGCCTGCAGAGCCAAAACAGCTAGAAGAGTGACTTGGAATTCATTATCAGAGGGGTAGCCGTGATAGTCTGTATCCACAAAAACAAAGAGGAGTCTGGTGGCACCTTAAAGACTAACAGATTTATTTGGGTATAAGCTTTTGTGGGTAAAAAACCCACTTCAGATGACTCCATGCATCTGAAGGAGTCGGTTTTTTACCCACGAAAGCTTATGCCCAAATAAATCTGTTAGTCTTTAAGGTGCCACCAGACTTCCTTGCTTACTCAGTACCAATCAGTAAATTCACTGACAGCACTGAGACTGCAGAGGTGCTAAGTGGCTTAACTGGATATGCTTATTTTCTCTTCTACAAGTAGCAATTAAACTCAGGCTATCTACTTCAGCAAATCCATACAGAATACTACTATGGCATGGGGAGAGGGATAGCTCAGTGGTTTGAGCATTGGCCTGCTAAACCCAGGGTTATGAGTTCAATCCTTGAGGGGGCCATTTAGGGATCTAGGGCAAAAATTGGGGATTGGCCCTGCTTCAAGCAGGGGGTTGGACTAGATGACCTCCTGAGGTCCATTCCAACCCTAACTTTCTATGTGAAGTGCACTCAACTAGATCTTTAGTTTAAGAGCATCATGAGGCAGGAATAGATGTGATCTGTGACAACCTATATACAACTGCTAGCATATGGAATTAGAAGAAATAAGGTTTGTTAAATGAACCAGTGCCTGTTTCACAACCCTAGCTCCTTTTTGCTACTTCTAGGGCTCTCTTTAGGCTGTTTCCTGCACAAATTTTCTTGCAGATAAAGTATACATTATGAAATTTCCATAGAGGTTCCTATACCGCCCCCATCACTGCTGTATCTGAGTGCCGTCCAGCCATGCATTAAGTGACATGATGGACATCTGCCATATATGGTTTGTTCTTTCTCTCATCCCGTCCCCAAGGGGAGGTTTGTGTGTGCAGTGTTTTGAGGTTTTGTATATGAACTTCCTGCTCTGTGTTTATACTGGAGAAGGAAAGGTCAAAGTGCATCTTGCTCTTGGAGCAGAAGTTTGTGATTGTCCTCCAAAAAAAATGAATGATCTTTACTTTCTAGAGCCTTACTCTAAGTTATCTGTACAGGCTGGCAGTGTTTTGACTTGTAACAGCCTACACTGTTAAGTATTGATTTGGCTGAGAAAGGGTTAAGTGGGTTCTCATGACTGATTGCCCCAACTAGATATAATGGAGGTAGGAGTGGCTCCACTCTCTAGGGCGTGGCTACGGAGCCTGGGGAAAAGTTTTGAGATGCTCTTTATCTTGTTGTTGGCTTTACTTTATTAATAAAGCCAAATTCCCCTGAAAAACGGGGGAGTTTGGCTTTCACACTGTGATTGCAGAGGAGTTTGGCAAAGGTCTCTGGTCATGCTGTCACTTCTACAGAATCTATATATAAACACTTATGTCAATGATACTAAAAATGCTCCACACTCTTTTTTTCAAAACTAAAGGGGTGGAGATTCTGCCATAATGACTCTCCCATCAATACTGCAGGCTAAGCTCTATAGCGTAGGAAAGTCAGGAAATATGGGATATACCCCCAAGCTCTGCCACTGGTTAGTTATGTACCTTTGGGCAAGTTAGTTTAGTCCTCTCTTTCAACCCCTGTAGAAAGGGAAGAAAAATTCTTACTCCGCTTTGTAAACTACTTTGAGATCTATGGATTAAAAACTGCTATGTACAGGACTGGGTCCTACAATGGGATTCACCCACACAGATCCTCATGCTTGTATGGAATCCCACTGCAGTCAGATGAACTTCATGTGGCTAGATACGTTAGCAGCATCAGCTCCAGAGTACAAATAATTGTTAGTCGCTTGAAGAAAAGTCAATATCTGATTATACTATTATATATTGATAATAGTATAATCATAGTATATCATAGCGATTTGAACAATAGAAATGAAATGATACCAGTTCTGGGTTACTGGTTTCACCTTGGAACAGACTGACAGTAATGAAGTAAAATTTTGTTTATTATGAAATGTCAACAATTACGACTGGACATTAAGAAAATACATCTGTTAAACAACTTTTGAACTGAATTACAGAATTTGACTACTGACTCTAATCCTCTAGAGACTATGGTTATCACACAGAGGAAAAGAGCTGCTATAAAACTTTTCAATGCTATTAACTGCATTTGGGGAGTTGGTAACTTACTAAAACACATTCAGAACGTCTCAAATGTAAGAATTTCTTCCTCATTTAGAAAAATAAGAATTGATCTAAACACTTATGTATAAAACATTCTGATTAGCTATGGATTAGTAGCTGGCAACTACGGGTGATCTTTCATCATTCTTCTTTATTCCCAAAGCCAGCTCCACCTGTTTCTCTCTTTACAATAAAAAGATACAGATAAATTACACATTAGACCACAAGCTTGGTTTACAACCAGATCAATTTCTCCCCTCCCCACCTCCACTGAACGTACCTGTAATTCTCAGCCAGGGTATTCAAACACAGGTCCTTTCAACATTAACATTACTGAGCTAATTCAATAGAACATCAACAATGTTTTAAATCCAGGATTTAGATTTAATTCAGTAAATAGAATGCAAGAATGAATTCTATCCGTGGTCTTTTTCTTGTCCTCCATGTTGAAAATGAAGGTGGTAGTCAATTTAACAACAAAACTTTGTAAGTACTTCGGGCAATCTGCTGAGAAGAGGGGTTCCCTCGCTACCTATTCTAACTGCTGTCATTTTAAACAACTCCAAAACTGATTTAAATCATACTTATACCAAAATAGGCACAGCAGAAATCAAACTGGTAACTCTTATTTCATGGACCTTTTTTCAGATCCTTTAACTTGCTGGACAATGACTTTCATCATTTTCTCCATTTTGGTTTTTGTCAGTGATTTTCTACAGTACCATATTTGGTCCCATATGCAGCACAAAGGTTTAGGAGATAAGTAAAATGGATCACGGTCATGATGCATATCCAATGGCCTTCTCTTAGCATACTCCTTATAGTCCCTGACTGGACAGTTGCCTGGATTATCAGGTTTGGCATAAATACATAGAACTGACTCTTCTGTGCTTGCCTGTGTGTTCAGATCATCTTTCCACTCCAAGTACTCTAATCCCTCCTCATTCTCTTTTAACACAATCTGCCCCCACCACAGATTTGTAGTCTGACTGTGTGTGTTTGTCCCAAAGCCTCGGATGATGTTTACAAGCATTAGGTGCAGAAATCCTTCGGGATGCATTCGACTCAGTATGCCCTTTTTACGAAGATCCTCTACATCTTTATCTGTCAGGTTTTCCAAAATATTCCAATCTCTCTCCCTCTCCTTCAGTGCTAGATGCTGGCATTTTACTTTTAAAGCTTCCTGAGATGCTGTGAACTCAGACCCTTTAATCACACTATACTCATACTTGTGTTCCTTGAGGTATCTGTCTATACTGCTCTGAAAGAAGAATAAAGAGTTGGCGGAAAACTCTGTGCCATTCTGCTTCCTCACTCTAGTATAGAAGGAGGCTAGGTAATTATCAAGGTCTGCAGGTGGCAGTGTGAAGATCTCACGCGTTTCAGAAGGATAATGTGAAGCCAACCAGTCTCTGAACATTTTTATATCACCAATATTACGAATTCTCTTACTCTCCGACTTCTTCAATGTCTCTAAAAGATAAGAGACAACTCTGTGGATAGAAAGAACTACAGAGGCTATCAAAGGCATGTAAGGTGATGCAGAACCATGTTCACCTTCCTTTTTAAAGCATTCAAACATTCTGGGACTACTATAATCCTGCTCCCTTTGTTTTTTGTTTTGCTTTTGTGATTGCATTCTCCCACCCATCCCACTGTTTTTCCACCTGTTGCATCCTGTCTGACGCCTCCGCTATAAGTTCTCTGGTGCAGGGAACTGTCATCTTTGTTATTTTTCTGTGCAGTGCCTAGCACAGTGGGGTCCTGATCTTAACTGGCATTCCTAGGTGATAACATATCAAATATTTAAAAGCTCATAATTCAAGGGGAGCAGGCTTAGGCGTTAATGAAATTTTATACCACTCACTGAAATTATGAAATTCATCCCTATACAGAGAGACATCTTAAGTTATATGCCACACTTAAGACCTCAAAATAGGGCTTAAGGTGGGACTTTAACTTGTGTGTTGGGAAGGGGGTGAATTTCACCCTGTATGATCTAAAAATTTAGATCTAAGGCCACAATCTGCAGCTCTTCCTTATGGAACTAGTCACGTCACTAAGGATTGCATGATTGGACCTGAAATGTGGACTCTGAAACTTGAGCAATCCAAAAAGGGATAGTGCATATAAAAATTCCTCAGATTGCAACTATGGTCATGCGTATATTTTATAGTTAAATAAGGCACAGTAGTGAGTCAAATTTTGTTCTGTTATGCTTAGGCAGTCCCCGGGAAATCAACAGGAGCTGGCCTGTGTGCAGATCTCAGGATGTGGCCCAGTATTAAGCTGCATTTATTTTACATGTTTGATGTGCTGCACAAGCCATTAAACAGATACTTCAAAGTGGTCTCCAGCACTGACGCTTCTTTATTAAAAAGGAGCATTCTAGTCATGGAACACAACTGTCAGCTGAAAGTTTGTTCTAGGGGCTGAGAATCAGGAAAAGCCCACTCTGTTTAAAATGGAACAAGTAAAAATATCTCTTAAAAAGGAGTGCCAGGATTCCAGCGGGCTTTATTTCTCAGATTGTTATAGAGTTGTCACATCTATATAGTTCCATGTAGCCTAGGAAGAGAATCACTTATGGTGAAATTCACCCCTATGCAGAGGGCCATCCCAAGGTCTATACATTGCCTAACCAAGGGGTTCTCGAACAGGGGGTTGTGAGGTTATTACAAGGGGGGGTTACAAGCTGTCACCCTCAACCCCAAACCCTGACTTTGCCTCCAGCATTTATAATGGTGTTATAAATTAATAACACTTTTTTATATATTTAAGGGGGGGTCACACTCAGTCTTGCTATGTGAAAGGGGTCACCAGTACAAAAGTTTGAGAACCACTGGCCTAACCCCTCAAGGTGGGATGTAAATGGCTTGAAGAGTAGGGAGAGAGAATGCCTGCCATCAGTTACACAGGCATACATCCTAGGGGCTTATTGGAATTCCGCTGCTACTGGATCCTTAGGTAGCACTTGGCAAGGAGGTCTTTTCTTTAGGTGTGGACCTCATCACAGTCATCCTCACCTTTGCTACCTTCAAGCTGGATTACTGTAATGTGCTCTGAGGATGACCCCTTGTTTAAGACCATTTGGGAACAGCAGCTAGTGCAGAATGTAGCTGCCCACCTACTGAGTGGGATTTCTCATAAGTAGCACACTACACCTCAGCCCCATTGAGTACACTGGCCACAGTGGTTTCCAGGTGAAGCTTAAGGTGGGTTTTCAAACCTGGGCAGCCCTTAAATGATTTGTGCTCCCACCCACCTTTCTCTCTCCTCCTATGACTTCACTTCCCACAGGCCATGTTTGATTGCCTTCAGGGTATGCTGCAAAGGTCCATGTGCTCTCCTGTGGGTTTTTTCCAGGTGTGAAGATGTGGGTGGTGAGTGGGGTTCTGGAGCTGATGGCTGTGAATGTCTCTTGTTGGCACCGAGTCATTTGGTACATGATTTTTGGTTTAATTACTATTGTTTCTGCACAGAGAGTATGGATCTACAAACCTAAATGTGGCTGCTCCTTTTTTATGAAAACGATTGTGTGGTCTACTTGAAAAAAGAAATGGTTTGTAAATCAAAAAAACACTGAGACTGCAAGCGAAGGCTGAGATTAAGATAAAATGGCTTATGACTCATTGTTCAGCAAAAACAATTCTTGCATAAATGTCCCCAGGTGAATTCACAGTGGCTCTTGATGAGATACACTATCAAGTCAATTTCAAAAGTACTCTAACAATGTATTCACCAAGTGTAGTCATGCTGCAGATTTTTAGTTGTGTAAAGGCTTGTCTGAACAAACACCCAACCTTAATCCAAATTCACGCTCAGGAGTAGACAAGCCTTAAAACACTATTCCAGTACTCTGTTCAGTCAAGGAAGAATTGTATCCAATCTTCTGCATCACAGAATCTAACAGCAGGTTTTTTCTGTCTTTGATGTACTAGCTAATTTAGCAGTATGGACATCTACCCTCTACTGGATGAACTGAGAATCATTCAGTCATGTCATAAGCCCTAACAATGGCAGAGATAAAGACTATATTTCTTTTAGCTCAGGTGGCTGGGGATCTGTAACTCAAGAACTATCCATGTTCTATCGTGGCTTGCTGTCACTGTGATATCTCAACAGTCACAATGTGTAGTTTACTGCCAACCATGAAATCCTAAGGGGCTCTGGATCTGCCACAAAATCTAGATATACATTTAGTAAGCATCACCCTGAATTTTCACATGTCTCTGGAGAGCCATCAGTCAGATAGAAGGAGTCATTGCACCAAATAATTGTGGAAAATTAATTAAACCTACAATCCCAAATTTTGGGACTGTTTGCCTGAACTTTCAAAAGATGGCTCTATATTTGCACCTGCATTTTTGCATGCATAAAAATCTTTTGCATACAGATCAGGTAGACATCCAGCTGCCTGATATTTATATGAAGCACCGTTGCAAGCAAAGGAAAATCAGATGCAAATGTATTTGCTCTACTGAATCCTCTTTAAAAACTTGGCCCTTTGCTGCTTACTTGATGGTTTTAATCACTAAATTAAATCAGTATGTAGATAACTGGCACTAAAAATTCATTAGCCACACCTATGCTAAAATCATAATTGTGCTCCAGATCACTTCTAAAATGAAGCAGATCCAGTCACTAATGGTTCCCAATATTTGGCAAGAAGGATAGTTTAACAGTTAGTACATACAAGAAGAAAATGGATGATGTACAGTGCACAAGGCAGGAACTGTTTTAAAAGCTACTATAATCACATGCCACATTTTAGTTATTCATCAAAGAGCATATTCTAATGAGGAATCTTATGACATTCTCATGTAAAAATGTGCTCTATGCTGACACATGGCATGAATGGCAAGAAGTGAATTTATTTTACAAATAAAAAAGTCTGTCTATTTTTAGTTACCAAAAAATTTTAAGATCCCAAATCATAACAGGATACACAAGACATAAACTTTTTTAACAAATTGCTTTAATATCTTTAGTGCTTTTAAGAAAAGGGGTGAAATTCTGGGATCATTGAAGTCAATGGGAATTTTGCTACTTACTTCAATGGAACCAGAATTTCCCTGCAGTTACTGCACTAAATTGTTTTAAAGATCAGTTCCTCTTTCTCTTTCCTGGGGAGACCTGAGTTCATAATCCTGGTTACAGTTTATTGCAGGGACCACATATTAAGAGGTACAGTGTGTGGTGCTATTGTGGTAAAATCAGTCTAAAATGTTCCAATTTAGGTAGTTGGCTTTAGCCACCCAAATGTATATTATAGGGCACCTAAATAAGTGGCTTGATCTTCGGAAGCGCTGATTGCTTAAGGCTCCTATTATGTCAGTGGGAGATTAGGGTGTTCAGGATCTCTGGCAATCTGGTGCTTTTATTTAGGTGCTCAGATATGGATTTAGGTGGCTAAATGGAGCCACACAAATTGTAATATTCTGGCTAAAAGAGACACATACTAAAAAAAAAACCACCCAGGAATAAAACTCCAGAAATCCTTACTTTTGTTTGAAGACACAGGCAGATTGTCCTCAGAGTTTTCATTCTCCAGAGTAGGCAGAGCTAAAGAAATTGCAGCATTCGGTGGTCCTGGCTGTTTGCTCTCCTCAGTAGGTACTTCAGCATGGTTCCCAGCTAGTCCCATTTCTGATGTGGCACACACAGATGGGCACAGCTGGAGCTGCTGATGGACAGCTCCAGGGAATGCAGTGTCATAGAAAGCCAGGAATGAGGGTGGCTCCAACTGGGCCTTTGTTTCCCTGTTGGAAGCAGGAAAGGGCTTTAACTGTTCTTTGGATGCTGTTGATTCACAGGAATTCCCTGCTTTAGAGGTTTTGCTTTTGGACTTTGTAGGATGAAGAGCTGCTAACTTCAAGCAGTTGCTTTCCAGGCTCCTATGATGGCTGTCTTCTAAAGTCTCCTGTAAACAGGGAATTACTGCAGCCTTTTCTTTAAAGACAGAAACTGATGTCTGGTTGGCTGCTCGTTTACTAATGACCTTACTATCTCTGTGCATTTGCAGTTCTTCCTCAGCAGATCCTTCTTTATTCTGGAATACTCTTTCAGAATCACAATTACTTCTGCATATTTGGTCTCCTGTATCTGTTTCAAATTCTTCTTCATCAGAGATGTCTTGCAGGTCCTCCCTGCTTTCTGGCTCTTCATTACCATGGTCAGTTTTGGCATGATAGTCAGTTGATGGAAGACTCAGCTCTGCAGCAAAGCATGACCTCATGGAGTAGCTGTCTTTCTGAGGAACTACTCCACTCTGCTTTTCTTTTGTCATTGTTATATCAGACATTACACAAAATGTGTCCTCTTTCTTTTGCATTATTTCAGGGGATCTGCTACATGATCCCATGTTAACTGAGTCAGCTTTCTTTTTTTCAAAAGGTGAGGCTACCCTGTATCTCTTTTCACTTAAATTATGTTCCACTGACCAGGAGTCATAGCTTCTGGACCTCTTTTTCTGTTCTGCAGCTTCCTCCCTTTCCTCCTGGCTTCTGAAGTATAATGCCCCACAGGGCCAGTGATATGCATGTCCAGATTCACATATCCATAAAACAGAATTGTCCCTGGTGGGATGTCCCATATTCTGTATAATTTCCAAGCTTGGGATTTGACTGCATATAGTTCCATGAGTATGTGCCCAAGTCACTAAATTAGATAGATCCATGGCAACTGAGCTGACATTGTTGTACATGTCATCACAAATGTTCTCGTTCTGCAAAAGGGTTAGAATTATCTTAAGACACGTAAGAAAAACAGGATGATTTTAGCAACAGTTAGCGGGAGCTGTTCTCAATCCCATCTATTTAAATTTTTAAATATTAGAATAATTAGCTTGATAAAACTTGTGAAACTTTTCAAATGATTTGTTTGAACAGTTTCTTTGCTCAGCTATAAGAGATGGGAGGGAATTTGTGGATGTATTTATTAACCTATTTGATGAATTTCACAATAGACACAACATACAGCTTGCACGTGTATCCTATGATCTGACCCTCAGCTGTAAGCTTGCTATCTTATGAATGGAAGACTCTGTTTCTGAACATGCATGTATTGGGTGAAACCATTCAGGATAGCATTCAGCCAATTTGCCATTCTGAAAATAATTATACCCATTCAAAACTAAAAAATAACTTAATTTATAAATCATCCCCCATGCACCAAGGTGTTCAGTGGCCCTGTACCATAACTTCATAATTGTTTTATATAATATGTATCTAATAAACAAAAATCCTTTGCCCGTTTTCTTACATAAAAATTCCCTGCTGTTTATCCTTGTGAGTGGTTTTGAGTTCATTTTGCATTCACATAAATATATATTTAAGCAAACACAGTTGAATGCCCAGTTATCTATGATGTAATTTAAAGTGTACTCACCATGCTGCTGTTTTTATTTGGAATATGCTTTCAATGGGGGTTCAAGGGATATTGACCATTCAAGGTAAAATGTCTCCTTTTATTTAAGTAGTCCTTTCTTTCACAGAACCTAAAATAAGTATCATATAGATTTTTACTTTTTTATTTTTGGAGGCAAGTTCCATTCCACTAAACTTTTCAATATTCACTGAGCACAAACTAAATGGTCCCAGGCTGCAAATACTTCACTTATGTGAGCAGTACCATTGAGCTTAATGGGACTACACACAGGAGGAGTTTTTCATGCCAGTTTAAAGGGAAACAAAATATTAATTATGAAAACAGAATTTTTAAAATGTAAATGTTCCTCTGTACTACTGGAAACCTGAACATAATAGCACTGTGATGGGTCTTGTTTAATTCTTCAAGCTGAGGAAAAAGCAGAAAAAGAAATATAAACAGTGAAAAGCAAATTATTAAAAGTTAAATAATTAACATTTAAAGTTGCTAGCTACACAAGTGAGCAATTTTCTGTGTAATTCCTATTTATCTCAATAGACTTAGGTGCAAATTTTAAAAGATTCTTCTGTCTATACATAGGCTCTTTTGAAAATCCTAGCCTTAATTAATTAACACCTGTGTGGGGGGATGGAGAAGAGAATCAGTCAAAGTTACTGTTAGTATGTATGTGGTTGTAGAGTCAAGAGCAGTGGTTCTCAAACTCTGGGTCAGGACCCCAAAGTAGGTCGCGACCCTGTTATAAAGGGGTCGCCGGGGCAGGTGTTAGACTTGCCTGGGCCTGGGGCTAAAGCCAAAGTCCTGGCCTCACTGCTCGGAGCCAAAGCTGAAACCCGAGCCCTACCACTGAGGGCGGAAGCCCAAGGGTTTCAGCCCTGGGCAGCGGGGCTCAGGCTATAGGCCCCCCACTTGGGGCTGAAGTCGTTGGGCTTCGGCCCCTCCCTCCCGCCCATGGTTGTAAAGCTCGGGCGGGCTCCTGGAGTCATGTAGTAATTTTTGTTGTCAGAAGGGGGTTGCGGTGCAATGAAGTTTGAGAACCCCTGGTCAAGAGGGTTTATTCAGGAAGAGCCTGTCTTCATGTACTCTGTCTTGCCTACAATGGCTCTCCCAGACCTGACGAAGAGCTCTATGTAAACTTGTCTCTCTCACCAACAGAAGTTGGTTCAATAAACAGTATTACCTTACCCACCTTGTCTCTACAATGGCTTCAGACAGCCACCCATCTACCAACGCTTGCGGGGGAAACGAGCCATTTGCTTTGATGTTCTACCTCTGGCCCCTTGCTGAACTCACTGGCCTGATTTTGGGCAGCAGGGCAAACAGAGCTGGAAAACCGACACCAAGGAGTGTTGGCTGGATAAAGGTTTTGGGGGCTGTTCAGGGGAACACACCGGCACAGACACACACCCGCTGGGGGGCTGAAGAGGGTAAGCTGTCCTACGTTCACCTTGGAGGATGGAGATGGTAAGTCAGGTGTGTGTATAGACTATTTTACAAAGCCTCTTTCTCTGATGCTTGGTTCCTCCTGTGAAGATTAAACAATACACTTTGGGGTAAGAATGCGGCGGGGTCACTATATTCCCCAGTGCTCACAGACTCCTGAAGGGGTACCGAACCCAGTCGGACTTGCTGGGTAAGCATGGTTGAGGTGCAGAGTACAGTAGCCCAGGGCCTGCTCTGAGAGTGGCAGAATTGCATGATTCCACCGCGCGCAAGCGAAAGGCGTGAGGCCTGACAGCTGTGGGTGTGCCCTCAGAGAGGGTTCAGAGGTGCAGCTAGCCCTGTAGTTGTGACATCCTGTACCCACAAAAAGCAGGTAGTGGGAGGGGGCTGGGAGAGCCTGGGGAGGGGTTGGCAGAGACAGACAGAGGAGCTGGGGACAGAGGGACAACTGGAGGGAGTCTGGGGCATCTGGGGGAGGCGAGAGGGTTACTGGGAGAGTGACCCTGGATGCGGGGGCAGATCCTGCTCCCCCTTGTCACCCTGTTCCCTCCCCGCTGCCTGGCCCCGGCCTCCTCCCCTCTGCCCCTCACCTCCCTCACAGGGGCACACGCTGCCCTGCCAGCCTCCTGCACCTCCACGTTGGCTTGGCTGGCCCCAGCCCGGGGAAGCGGGGGCGAGCAGGCCAGCTCAGGTGCTTGCGATTCCTCTGTCACAGCAGCCCCTGGCAGGCGGGAGGAGGAACTGCGGGGGAGCGCGCCGAGCCTGAAACCAAGCTCTGGGGAGGAGCCATTGGAGCCGCCACATGGGATGGATGCCATGCTGTCGGCCTGAGATTTGGCGCAGCGTGGGAACCGGTCCAGCACGAGGGACAGCAGTGCAGGCTTCCCCACAATACCCTGCAAATGTGCCTCAAGCATGACCTGAAGGGAGCCCATGGAAGATGAGGGGGTAGCTCCATCTTATTCAGTCGTTGGCCTGTCCCTTGGGACTGCCCAGCGAGGGGCTTTAGTGCTGGCGAGGATGAGCGTTCTGTGATATATGGGCACCTGCCCGCAGGGAACTGGACTGAGATCTACCAAACTTCTAACCAATTTTTTTTTTTTAAATTGCTGCCCAAATCCTATGGGGCCAAGCACCTCAAAAAGTGAGTAATAGAGACACACTTTACCAATGTACAACTTCCAAATAACTCAGTTTTGATGCTCTCGCAGTCTAAGGCTCTGAACTAGCAAGGCACTGAAGTGCACATTAAAGTTAAGCATGTGCTTAAGTCCCAGTGACTCAAAAATTAAGCATGTGCTTTGCTGAATTCAGGGCCTAAATGAGGGACAGATCAAAAACAGTGAGAGAAATTTTAAATATACTGTGCCGAAAGCCCATCGTCATAAGGGGGAAGGCGGCTTTAAAAATGGCCTAAAACAATTAATCAAAAATAATGAGGGAGATCTTGTTCCAGATGATGGGGACTAGGGTTAATAACCAAATGACAAATACCTGAGAGGAACATTGAATGAATCTGCAGCAGCTCAGCAAGTTAAGGACAGCTCTCACAGGAAGGGAAACAAAAGTGCCACGGGTGCCTGTCTGCAGCTCCCCAGCACTCGGTCACATAAAAGGGTGTCCCATTTAAAGAGACAGTGCCAGATCAAATTCTCTCTTGCCAAATTTATTTTACCGCCTAACAGGGAATAGGTAATAATCAGGAGAACTTTTCCTGCTTAGGCGGGAAAAGTCCATTATGTTAGCAATGCTATATCATTGCCCCACTGGGTCCCCTTGTAAAGCTCTTTTGCACAAATGTATCTCACTAGTGTGTCTCTCCAGCTTTTCCTGTTTATGGCTTTCCAATGATGACCGGGATAGCTTTAGCCTGGAATAATGTTTCTAACTATGCTGGGCATTTGAACCACATGTAAGGCTAAGATTTTCAAAGGTGCTTGAGGGAGTTTAGGTGCCCATTCCCACGAAAATTCATTGGCTCCTTTGAAAAGTACTGCCTAAAACATTTTAGCTGAAACCATGTTTCAACTGAGTCTTATACCACTTCAGCCAATGTACTTTGAACCCAGGGCTTGTCTTAATTTATGGCAGGCATTACACTGAGCCAACCATGATTCTTGTCCCATTCTTGCCTATGGGTCTGTTCCTGTTCCCATGGATGTCAGTGGGAGTTATGACACTGACTTTAGTGAGTAGTTTCCCCCCTAAAGGGCTGCACTATCTGGACAGAGCAAAAAGAACTTCCACGTCAATACTTTGGCATTTACAATTGCTGTGGAGCAAGGGTAATAGAAACAGAAGCTTTGCCTAGTCATAAAGCATGGAATTATAACTTGGCAGCTGAACTTCTTGATTGCTATCATGTCCTTCTCGAAATTGGCCCTTTTGATCTCCCTCTGTCTGTAAGCATGTCTTCCCTTTCCTGATCTCTCCTAAAAAGTCCTTTTATTTTGATACTTCGCTCCTAATGAAACTCCAGTGACCAGCTATAGTATCTTCAGAGTCCAGTTCTGCTCTGATGTTGGTGTCAATCTGGAGTAACTCCATAGAAATCAATGGGGTTACTCTGGATTTACACCAGTGTAACTGAGAAGAGAGCTCTGCCTTTACAGTGAAATATTTACTAAATGAGTCAGATCCTCACCTGTTATTAATCAGCATAGCTTCATCAAAGCCAATAGAGTCACCCCAATGCACCTCAGATCTGGCCCAATGCCTTTTTTTTTTTTTTAAATCTTTATAAATAGCAGTTGCTGCTTCAGTATCTCTGTCAGTGTGAATACTGGGGCACTTTAATGATATTCCAGCAAGCACTTCCATCTGATGATGGACTTGAGTCTGAACAGGATATTCCAAAGTTTTAAGGTAAATGCTCTCTTCAGATGAAATGAGCAAGGGTTAAAACTACAATTAAATAAACCCCACCCTCACCAAGAAATGAATTTACATAAAGAAAAAGAATGAACCTTCTTACGGCTATAAGAGTCTGCTTTCTTACAGTCCTGCTCTGAATAATTGAACAGTCAAGATGTCAGTTTCTTATCTGATAACTTTTTCCACTCGGTATTAAATATGGCTGACAGGTTTCAGAGTAACAGCTGTGTTAGTCTGTATTCGCAAAAAGAAAAGGAGTACTTGTGGCACCTTAGAGACTAACCAATTTATTTGAGCACAAGCTTTCATGAGCTACAGCTCACTTCAGCTTATGCTCAAATAAATTGGTTAGTCTCTAAGGTGCCACAAGTACTCCTTTTCTTTTTGCAATTATGGCTGAGTGTCCCTAGCCTCTGTTTACCAGCAGCTGGGAGTGGATGACATGGGATGGATCACTTGATGATTCCATCTGAAGCACCTGGCATTGGTCTGACCCAGTATGACTGTTCTTATGTAAGATAATTTAGGCTTGGCATTTTCAAAGGGCCTAAAAGCAGTTCTGCAGAAAAAGACCGGGGGATTACAGTGGATGAGAAGCTGGATATGAGTCAGCAGTGTGTCCTTGTTGCCAAGAAGGCCAACAGCATATTGGGCTGTATTAGGAGCATTGCCAGCTGATCGAGGGAAGTGAATATTCCCCTCTGTTCGGCACTGGTGAGGCCACACCTGGAGTATTGCATCCAGTTTTGGTTCTGCCACGACAGAAGGGATGTGCTGGCCGCCCTTCCCGCAGCCCCCATTGGCCTGGAGCGGCGAACCGCAGCCAGTGGGAGCCAAGATTGGCCGAACCTGCGGATGCGGCAGGTAAACAACCGGTCCGGCCCACCAGGGGCTTTCCCTGAACAAGCTGCGGACCGCCTTTGAGAACCACTGGTCTAGACCATCCCTGACAGGTGTTTGTCCAACCTGTTCTTAAAAATTCCAAATGGTGAAGATTCCACAACCGCCCTAGGCAATTTATTCCAGTGCTTAACCACTCTGACAGTTAGGAAGCTTTTCCTAATGTCCAACCTAAACCACCCTGGCTGCAATATAAGCCCACTGCTTCTTGTCCTATCCTCAGAGGTTAAGAAGAACAGTTTTTCTCCCTCCTACTTGTAACAGCCTTTTAACAACCTTTTATGTACTTGCAATAATCCATCTTCCATTACTGAAGAACTGGAAGAGGGATGCAGGATGTCAAAGTGCATTTCTCAAAGATATTAAAGCAGTATTGTCAACAAAAATGATTAGGGAACTGGAACACATGAGTTATGAGGAGAGGCTGAGGGAGCTGGGATTGTTTAGCCTGCAGAAGAGAAGAATGAGGGGGGATTTGATAGCTGCTTTCAACTACCTGAAAGGGGGTTCCAAAGAGGATGGCTCTAGACTGTTCTCAATGGTAGCAGATGACAGAACGAGGAGTAATGGTCTCAAGTTGCAGTGGGGGAGGTTTAGATTGGATATTAGGAAAAACTTTTTCACTAAGAGGGTGGTGAAACACTGGAATGCGTTACCTAGGGAGGTGGTAGAATCTCCTTCCTTAGAGGTTTTTAAGGTCAGGCTTGACAAAGCCCTGGCTGGGATGATTTAACTGGGAATTGGTCCTGCTTTGAGCAGGGGGTTGGACTAGATGACCTTCTGGGGTCCCTTCCAACCCTGATATTCTATGATTCTATGATTCTATGATTCTAACTCTCAAAATTTTCAAAAATCTCATGATATTTTTGATCTTCCTTAAAGCACCAGCTTCTGGAGTCGTGTCCTCAGCTTTAATTTATTTAAATAAATTTCAGTCCTTATGGTTGCAGAAAAACGCTTGAGCTCAAAAGGCAAAAAACAAACAAACCCCAAAATCACGATTTAAAAAAAATGATGCATTTTGGGGGCTTGACTCATTATTCTTAAATGCTGGGGTTGGCACTCCTGCAGTAGTAATTGTTTTCTGACTTAAATTTAACTTAAAGGTGTGTTTTGTATTTAACAATTTAGGTGGCAAAGTCTTGCTGAAATTTACAGCTGAAGAAACCTGTAAATTAACAGATCTCCACCAGAGGCTGCTACATTGTTAATAATAATAGTGAAACCTGGCTAGGAAGAGCCAATTGATTTCAGTCCTATTTTAGTCTCTCACTCAATCCAGACAGAAAGCATTCCCTTTGTGCAGGGTAGGCTGACTTAGAATCATAGAATCATAGAATATCAGGGTTGGAAGGGACCCCAGAAGGTCATCTAGTCCAACTCCCTGCTCAAAGCAGGACCAATTCCCAGTTAAATCATCCCAGCCAGGGCTTTGTCAAGCCTGACCTTAAAAACCTCTAAGGAAGGAGATTCTACCACCTCCCTAGGTAACGCATTCCAGTGTTTCACCACCCTCTTAGTGAAAAAGTTTTTCCTAATATCCAATCTAAACCTCCCCCACTGCAACTTGAGACCATTACTCCTCGTTCTGTCATCTGCTACCATTGAGAACAGTCTAGAGCCATCCTCTTTGGAACCCCCTTTCAGGTAGTTGAAAGCAGCTATCAAATCCCCCCTCATTCTTCTCTTCTGCAGGCTAAACAATCCCAGCTCCCTCAGCCTCTCCTCATAACTCATGTGTTCCAGTCCCCTAATCATTTTTGTTGCCCTTCGCTGGACTCTCTCCAATTTATCCACATCCTTCTTGAAGTGTGGGGCCCAAAACTGGACACAGTACTCCAGATGAGGCCTCACCAATGTCGAATAGAGGGGAACGATCACGTCCCTCGATCTGCTCGCTATGCCCCTACTTATACATCCCAAAATGCCATTGGCCTTCTTGGCAACAAGGGCACACTGCTGACTCATATCCAGCTTCTCGTCCACTGTCACCCCTAGGTCCTTTTCCGCAGAACTGCTGCCTAGCCATTCGGTCCCTAGTCTGTAGCTGTGCATTGGGTTCTTCCGTCCTAAGTGCAGGACCCTGCACTTATCCTTATTGAACCTCATCAGATTCCTTTTGGCCCAATCTTCCAATTGGTCTAGGTCCTTCTGTATCCTATCCCTCCCCTCCAGCGTATCTACCACTCCTCCCAGTTTAGTATCATCCGCAAAGACTTAAAAGAGTGTTTACACATCTCCCTTTGGCGTAGGCCTAACAAGGAAAGCAATGTCCTGATTCTGATTCAGAGAAAATCTTACTACTAATCTGTGGTCCACTCTTCCGCTAAACGTAAACTTTGCAAGGGTGAAAATACCCTCCTAAAATACTGTTCTCCATAGCTGCAAAAAACCACCCAACTACACACATGAAGTACCAAACACACCAAAAATAGCATTAGATTAATATAAAGTCCTAGACTTAGCTTTCCTGGCTGCTCAGCAATGCTGACTTTTAGCATTAAGATTGCAAGCTTCTTGCAATCTTAATGCTAAAACTACAGTGCAATTCTAGGTTGACTAATAGTGTTATTTTAGATGAATACAGAAACATCTCCATTTATAATCCTTGTATGTGATGGGTTTGTATCTTAGTTCTTTTGAATCTGGCTGAAACTTGGCATAAAACTTCCTCAGTCTAAGGCTGCAGATTTTGTCCCTTAAAAAAATCCCTTCTGAATTGGGATAGTATGTGTGTGTATATATAATTCTGTCTTTCTCTCTCTATTCTATATAGAATTCCAGGTATTGCTAAGCAAATTTTTTTTTTCAAAAATTCATCTAAAAATAGTGAAGTAACACAGGCCACTTCCCTAGTAATCTATTAAAAAAATTAAACAGTGCTTTATATTGGAGAGAACACATTCCAGTGGTTAGGGGATTAGAGTGGGAGCAATTGGGCAAATTTACTTTTCTCCACCCCACTCTGTGCTTCACTTTCCCTATATGTAATTTGTGGGTGATACCCTACCATTTTAAGATGCTTTGAATAAAGAGTGTTCTGTTAGTTATTTAGTGGGGAAGATGTGCCTTGTAACAAACCTCTGTTTTTTCAGTGAGACTTTGCCACCTAAATTGTAAAATACAAAACACATCTTTCAGAGTAGCAGCCGTGTTAGTCTGTATCCGCAAAAAGAACAGGAGTACTTGTGGAACCTTAGATTATCAAATGTATTTGATTGTAAGCTTTCATGGGCTACAGCCCACTTCATCAGATGCACAGAATGGAACAGATAGTAAGAAGATATATACACATACAGAGAACATGAAAAGGTGGAAGTTGCTATACCAACTCTAAGAGGCTAATTAATTAAGATGAGCTATTATCAGCAGGAGGGGGGGAAAACAACACTTTTGTAGTGATAATCAAGATGGCCCATTTCAGACAGTTGACAAGAAGGTGTGAGGATACTTAACATGGGGAAATAGATTCAATTTGTGTAATGACCCAGCCACTCCCAGTCTCTATTCAAGCCCAAGTTAATGGTATCTAGTTTGAAAATTAATTCCAGTTCAGCAGTTTCTGGTTGGAGTCTGTTTTTGAAGCTTTTCTGTTGCAAAATTGCCACCTTTAAATTGGTTCTGAGTGACTAGAGAGGTTGAAGTGTTCTACTGAATGCATCTGATGAAGTGAGCTGTAGCTCACGAAAGCTTATGCTCAGATATATTTGTTAGTCTCTAAGGTGCCACAAGTACTCCTTTTCTTTTTGTTCTCCTACTGGTTTTTGACTGTTATGATTCCTGATGTCAGATTTGTGTCCATTTATTCTTTTGCATAGAGACTGTCCAGTTTGGCCAATGTACATGGCCGAGGGGCATTGCTCCAAGATTCATAGATTCATAGATATTTAGGTCAGAAGGGACCATTATGATCATCTAGTCTGACCTCCTGCACAATGCAGGCCACAGAATTTCACCCACCACTCCTAAAAAAGACCTCACACCTATATCTGTGCTATTGAAGTCCTCAAATTGTAGTTTGAAGACCTCAAGGAGCAGAGAATCCTCCAGCAAGTGACCCGTGCCCCATGCTACAGAGGAAGGCGAAAAACCTCCAGGGCCTTCCAATCTGCCCTGGAGGAAAATTCCTTTCCGACCCCAAATATGGCGATCAGCTAAACCCTGAGCATATGGGCAAGATTCATCAGCCAGATACTACAGAAAATTCTTTCCCGGGTAACTTGGATCTTACCCCATCTAAAAACCCATCACAGTCCATTGGGCCTATTTACCATGAATATTTAATTACCAAAACCATGTTATCCCATCATACCATCTCCTCCATAAGCTTATCGAGTTTAATCTTAAAGCAAGATAGATCTTTTGCCCCCACTACTTCCCTCGGAAGGCTATTCCAAAACTTCACTCCTCTGATGGTTAGAAACCTTCGTCTAATTTCTAATCTAAATTTCCTAGTGGCCAGTTTATATCCATTTGTTCTTGTGTCCACATTGGTACTGAGTTTAAATAATTCCTCTCCCTCTCTGGTATTTATCCCTCTGATATATTTATAGAGAGCAATCATATCTCCCCTCAACCTTCTTTTAGTTAGGCTAAACAAGCCAAGCTCCCTGAGTCTCCTTTCATAAGACAAGTTTTCCATTCCTCGGATCATCCTAGTAGCCCTTCTCTGTACCTGTTCCAGTTTGAATTCATCCTTCTTAAACATGGGAGACCAGAACTGCACACAGTATTCCAGGTGAGGTCTCACCAGTGCCTTATATAACGGTACTAAAACCTCCTTATCCCTACTGGAAATACCTCTCCTGATGCATCCCAAGACGACATTAGCTTTTTTCACAGCCATATCACATTGGCAGCTCATAGTCATCCTATGATCAACCAATACTCCAAGGTCCTTTTCCTCCTCCATTACTTCTAGTTGATGCGTCCCTAGCTTATAACTAAAATTCTTGTTATTAATCCCTAAATGCATGACCTTACACTTCTCACTATTAAATTTCATCCTATTCCTATTACTCCAGTTTACAAGGTCATCCAGATCCTCCTGTAGGGTATCCCTGTCCTTCTCTAAATTAGCAATACCTCCCAGCTTTGTATCATCTGCAAACTTTATTAGCACACTCCCACTTTTTGTGCCCAGGTCAGTAATAAAAAGATTAAATAAGATTGGTCCCAAAACTGATCCTTGAGGAACTCCACTGGTAACCTCCCTCCAACTTGACAGTTCACCTTTCAGTAGGACCCGTTGTAGTCTCCCCTTTAACCAATTCCCTATCCACCTTTCAATTTTCCTATTGATGCCCATCTTATCCAATTTAACTAATAATTCCCCATGTGGCACAGTATCAAACGCCTTACTAAAATCTAAGTAAATTAGATCCACTGCGTTTCCTTTATCTAAAAAATCTGTTACTCTCTCAAAGAAGGAGATCAGGTCACCAAGACGCTTCAGCAACCCTCTCACAGGGCAACCATAGCCTTTGGACAACAGTACAATGGCCTCATAACACATGGAGTGATAGGAAAGTCTTGGAATAAATAGGGAAGAAGGGGGGGGGGGTTTGCTCACTGTCCTTTAAAAATGACACAACAGCTTTCCTATGTGCTGCTGGCATGATGCAGGAGTGAAATGGGAAGCAGAAAAGAAGGCAGCTTCTCCAAACTCTGGCCAACATTCTCAAAAGTGTGAGGGGAGTTGCCCTAACAGGAATTTTTAGTTATTAAAATTTTAGTTAGACTTTTTAGTGTCAAAATTGCCTGAGTACATAATGCTGGATGCGGTTTTCAACAGTACCCTGAGAAATTCCATGTTTGGGGGCATTTCTATTCAAACCAAAGGTGCGTATTCACTTATGTAACTAATCACCTTACATATGCGAATTAGGCCTAGATCTTCAGTGGTGAGCAAAAAGAAAAGGAGTACTTGTGGCACCTTAGAGACTAACCAATTTATTTGTTCCGATGAAGTGAGCTGTAGCTCACGAAAGCTCATGCTCAAATAAATTGGTTAGTCTCTAAGGTGCCACAAGTACTCCTTTTCTTTTTGCGAATACAGACTAACACGGCTGTTACTCTGAAGTGGTAAGCAAGGCTCCTGAAGATCTGCCTTTCTATCTTCCCCCTTCAGCTCACACGATGGCTTCATTGTGAGCCTATGCATCTGTATGACCCATGCCTCAGTGAGGGTGAAGAATGTCCTATGAAACTGAAAGACCCTCTTAGGAGGGTACAAACTCTTCTATCTCTGATCCTTTGCTTGCCATCTACTTTCCCTGAGATGTCTCATGATATTCAGCCCCAGTGTGGTTAGACACTGTCCCGCCTACCCCTTGCCTCTTCTAGCTCTATCTGAATCTCAGCTCTGCCTCTCGTTCCCTGAGCTAATCTACAACTTCCTCAGTAAATCCAGTCTGTCTTTCTTTGTCCATTCACGTCTGTCCCTCTCTTGTGTGGGTGGGGTGGCGAAGGAGAGGGTCCTCTCACTGTGATGTCTGTTTTCAGCTTTGCACAGACTGCAGAGTAGCCAATGAGCGACTATTGCTCAAGAACCTTAACCTGCATTTCCTGATTTAGAACTTGTCTGCAGAAGAGAGTTGAACTAGTTTAATCATGAGATGAATTTAAACTAATGGAGTTATATCAGTGCAAACTCATGTGTGGGCACTCTTATTTTGGTTTTAATGTTTTGGGAGGGTTTTGGTTTTTTTCAGTTTAGCTTAAGATGATTGGGAGCAGGTTTAAATAAACTTGAAAACACTTAAATTGTAATTATGGACTTAAATTAATGTCCATACAAGGATTTGCACCACTTTAATTAAATCACTTTTTGAAACTCTAATTTAAGCTAAACAGGTATAATCTTCCAATGTAGACAAGGCCTAGTTGTGTCTCTGACGTGACTGCCTTTGAGCACCTGCACCAGCCCTTCAGTGTCCCAGGCCCTTCTGAAAATACAGTTTGGCCATTCATTCTTCTGCCCACAAACCCACCCAACCCTCCATTTGGACTGCTTCAGCCAACAGGCTCACTGATAACAATGGCACAACTAAAAACCAATTTCAAAAATCACCCGGGCACTCTGCTCAAAAGGCTATTTGCTTTTAGAAACACAGGCCTTATTTGTTAGAGGGGCTGGATTGTAATCAGAGGGATGCTCTTCTAAACCTTTTTGTTTCTTTTATGACCACTTGTGAACTTAAGTCGTCAGGTATGAAGCCTAGAGAGAATCTTGCTGACTGACTTTTTATTGTTGCTGAAGTATCTGACCAGCTTACAAATACAGAAGTAAATGTAGTACTATTATAAAATGTAGCACTATTTAAATATAACTCTTACGGTCTGATTTTAAAGTCATTAAAGAATTCAATTAAACTACATTTAAAATAAACTAAAATTAAATCATCCTCCTGGAGAAATATTGTAGCAATATTGTAGCATTGGCAAGGGCATCATTTTCTGAGAAACCTGCAATACATGGGTACTATGAAGTCAAAGACAGATATACACTGTATTAAAGATACCATTTTGTTTTTTTGGTTTAAATTGTTAGTTATGGTTTCAAAGTTTAATCTCACTGATCTATGCTGTGCCTGCAGAACATGCACAAGCATGTAATGGTGTATGCAAACTAGGAAGCTGATCTTACAAATGACAATTGTGCATACACATACCCAGACTTAATGATGCAATTACCTAGTTTTGCGAACATGGATTAAGCCCTTATGACTGACATTTCAGGCCCAATTCTGTAAGGTATTAAGTACCTCCTGCATGGTGCTATCTGTCTTTATGTTTGCAGTATACTCACTGCCATAGTATCTAAGCATCTTAAACATTTGAAAGGATATTATGTTGTTTGTCATTCCTTTAGCTGTTTGAAGTCTGAGTGCCCCCAGTTCTCACTGACTTTAACATCTTGCAGGATCAGTCCTTTTGTCCTCAATATTCTTTTAATGCTCTAAATGCTTTTAATAGGCAGCAGAATTGGAAATATGCACTACACTAACTTCGGATGAGTTGAAAATTCAACATAAACTAAATAACAGCAATTATTCCTGGCATGAGGCAAGCAGCAGCATTCACTTTCAGAGACAAGCTGGAAATGTGAAAATAATTTAATGTGAATATATGGTCAGCCTCTCTTGCATTAGATCCATTGTTTAATTTATTTATGACACAAGCCATTTCTCTTAATGCACTTCCATGTAGATAGTTCAAGTAAGAGTAATGATAGTTTAATTATCAGACCAAGACTGGAACATTTGTTCTCAACATTTTTCAGCTGAAACATAAGCAAATCCTCACGGTACAACAGAAACATCGCGTAGCTTTGGGAACGAAGCACCACTGTGTTTTTCCATGACATTACATCCTTCAGGAACATATGGGCCGGCAAACAGAAGACTCCAGCTGCATAATTATGGCACTGACAAACCAATTGAACCTCAGCAGCTGCCACTGGGGAGGTTTAATTCATTCCTGGTATTCTTGCCTTTTAAACTTAAGTGGCACTAGAACAAACACATCTTTGATCCAAGTAGGAAATCACTTGGAGCTTGATGTTTAATAGAGTTTAAGATCTGGGAAAATGATGTCTTGATTAGCCTGTGTGACAATGCAGGACTCATGGCAGGCATGGTATACACAAGGGTTTGGTGTCTGAACTCTATTACTCTTTTGGACATACTTGAGTATCTATGTTACTATGTCGATACAGAGATGATTACAATAATACTTTGTGTTTCGTTAGCACATGCACTGAGCATCCCTGACTCTGCAGGGAAGCTTAAAGGAGCTATACAACTCTCACAACAGTGCCAGCTGACTGCTTCCAAACAGGGCAAAGACCTCTCTGTAGCCTGGACAATAGAATGAAGGGGGCTGGCATAGACCACCCCACCCACAACTCCCTGTGGGGACCACTTAATTTCTCCTTTTATCTCCCATGGCAGCTCCACAGGGCTTACAGCCTCAGGCTTACAGCAGCCTCCATAGGACTTGTACAAGGAAGAGAGAGGGCACCAGGATCCCAGTCATCAGGTGGGCATGGGAGATCACTGGCATGAGCTCACCACCCCATCCAGGAATTTATGGGTCTACTCCATGCCCTTTCTATGCCTGCCTAGCCATCCTCAGGATTACTCAGGGCAGTACAGAGCCCCAGTGTGCAGGGTACAGAGCACCCCTGCCATTTACTCTTGCAAAAGATGCTGTCAGTATTTATCCCTAAGAGAAAGGCGATCCGACTTCATTTTGATGGAGTGTAGTTTTTTCACACAACATAAGGATGATTCAGTGTGTTGCATTAGATAATTCAGTAACTTATGAGATGCTTAGATACTATGTGATGAGAGAGCATATAAGTACATTAAATAAATGGAAGACCTCCTCTGATGGAACTAAAGTGTCTGATCGTAACTTTGTTGATATAATTTCATGGCAAATATTAAATAGCCATATGAGAACTCCTCACACAGCTGTGTAACTATGTAGTGTGTGCTCCAGGACGTGCATTATAACTTGCAATCTTAGAACTAAATCCTACCCAGAATGAATCTGGTGGAGGGGGGGTAGTGGTGAATTGCCAGCTACACGTTCAGCATGAAGTTGTTCTGCCCCACCAGGGCAGGATGTCTCCGAACACATGTTGTTGCTGATGGCAGCATATGATCTACTCAGTCAGAACCTAGCCTACCCCTTTTCCTGCATACCACACCCCTGCAGACCACAGTACGCAGCCTTGCGTGTTATGGGTGAGTTATGATAAAAATGTAATTAGGATAAGGAAGGGCAGGATTTAGCCCTAATGCCACAGCAATGGAATGTGCATTTGCAAACCTTGCAACAGTGTAGTTATTGAAAATCTAATAAATCACATCCATAAAAAGACCAATAATGATTCAGTGAATACAGTCAGAGAAAACTTATCCTCAGAGTTCATTCATTAGAACAGTTCATCAGTCTCTGGTTGTGAAACATATTAAGAAAGGTGCCAGTACTCTCCTTCTGAAAGGACAGTATCAAGCGTGTATTTTTAAAAATAAATTTCACTTACCTCTTGCGTTTTAACAATATTCCGCCTACATACTTGAGGCATCATTTTAAAAAATCCTAAATACATAATGTTTTCAAAGGCTGCTTCAGAAATGCTGATAAGAAAGTTCCCAATCAAGCCATGATTGATCAAATTCGTTGGAGGATTTAAATTTAAAAGAGATGGAACCAAGTTCTTCTCCTAATTAGTTCAACTAAGAGCAGAATTTGGCTCATTCTCAGGGCAAATTTTGACATCTTTATACAAGATAGTGCGTAGCTTGCAGATATGTTTGTCTATAAAGGCACAAAATAAAGAAATTCTCTGTACAGGGCCCCAGTTTCATTTACATTTGCTGCATTCAGATCTTGAAATTCGCCTGTTGTAGTCATCTAGCGTCTGTGTAATCCCCAGTTAAACAGCAGATGCAATGGGTGCTGACCTGCTGTCACAAGCACACAGGTGATGAGCTAGCATTTCAGTGAATGATACTGCCATCTGACAGGTGAGAGATGGAGAACCCGAAGAAACAATGTATGAGCTTTAACTCTGAGTTGTGTTAGCCTTCTCAGTGGTGGCCAGATGCTGTTTCATCTACCACTCTGATCACTTTCACGCTGTCAGCTTGTGCATTCAAGTGTTGAAATAATTAATACACCTCCATGGCCTGCTAAGAGGTTTGGGGAAAACTGGGTTCTCAGAATGATTGAGAACAAACAAGCCTAGGGTTCTGGGGCTTGAGTTTCTGCAAGATACACAGAGACACTGGGATCCTAACCTGCACCAAGACTTTCCTTTATTTAAAAAAACCCAAAAACTGGCACCATCATTAGAGGGTACTAAAACTATAATGGGTGTAGGGAAATGGACCAGAATGCTCTTTCATTTTTAACAGATTTGCAGCCATGTGTAAGTGACTGAACTGTGCTAATCTTTAATTGAAGAATTGCCTCCTGATAAAATGTCTAGCAATGCAGCTATGCAAAGGAGAACAGAAAGAAAAATGATGTTTATTGCTCTGCCTTAGGATAGTACACTGAGATGTGCTTGCAAGGATGGATGTTTGTATAAATAAATGTTCATTCTTGACTGTGGAATGCAAACTATGCTGCGGGGTTGGAAACAAACCACTTTGTAAAGCTGAGGCCAGGGTAAGGGAAAGACACAGGGATTGCAGGGGAGACATTCACATTCATTTTTAGCAACTTAGAACAGTTTCTCAAGCATTTTTGACATTTTAAATTATGCTGTGGGGGTCTATTCCAAGAACAAAAGTCATGCTTTTTCAGGGGACTAAAGGGTAAACAATTAAGAAACTTAATGCAGATCAACCTAACCGTGGTTTTACTGGTTGTGGGATGGGAAACCTAGCTTCAGCACAACTTCATAGCTCATGCTTCGTGGACAAATGGACTTCAGATGAGTTATCTAAATCATGTGCAAGGGATAGTGGATTCCTAGGGAGCTAGGGCCCAATCCTGCAAACACTTTCTACTGGGATAGTAACTACTACTAAAAGTAGTCCAATTGCATTGAACAAGGCAAGGAATGGATGAGTTCATGCTGTTGCTATTTGATCAGAGAATTTCCTGCAAGGCTGGGAAGCAACACATTGCTGTGTTTATATTGGCCAAGTTAGGACCTGTTACTCTGGAATGGAAAAAGGCAGAAACTAAATTTTTTTTTTTTTTTTTTAGACAAAATACTTAATTCTGCTGAAAGGCATTTCCACAATTTAAAAATCACAGAAGCCACAGGTTTTTTTTATGTTCATGATTTTCTACTAACCTTGCTGGCGCACCTTTCATAGTTATACCATTGACAAGGGCGTGATGAAATATCCACCCACCTTCCTTACTGAAGAAAGACCGGGAATTAGAATATAGTGTATATAATATAAAAATATTATAGTTCCTTCTATTTGGCCTGACTTTGGTTAGGTCTGGCACTGGAGCAGAATGCGCTCCCATTCATGACCGAGTACAAATATTACTAAATAGTAAAGGAGCGGTTTTGCGCACACACACCTGCTCTAAGTAGCTGAAGTATGTTTGATATATACCACATTTTGAGTGCTAATGAATAGAAGACAAGGACTGCTGTGGGTACTTGTACAATATATTCTATTACAGTTAATGGAAAGTCACAGAGGAGGTATCCAGCTCTTGTGCAAGAATCAGTCATTAAGGGTATGAATTATTCAGTGATAATCCACACAGCATGTGCTATATGCAAACTCAAAAGGGGCCATATCCCTAACCCAACAATCCTATTGTTTAATTTCCTTCAGCACATAACAGATGTATGACAGGCAAGTAAACAGGACTATTCAAACAAAATCATGGGAGAAGCATACATAGGAGCAAATTGCTTTGTAGCAACAAGGCATTTTTTGAAAGAGTTGAGACGCTGCAGGCTGGAGAGAACACTACTGTAAATTGGGTCACCATTGCAAGGCCAGCCTCTAGAATAAGACATTTTTTTTGCCCAAGGTAGCTTTCCACAACACAGTTACAGGATTCCACTATGATGAAAAACTGGGAAATAGTTTTGCAGGAAATTAAGAGTGTGGGGATGGAGATGAGTTAAAATTATGAAAACAAAATTAAAAAAAAAAGAACAATGTCAAACAGAAGAGTTATACTGGTCCATATCTAATATGAAAACCAATATCTCTATGATCTGGACTAGTCAATAATAAAATTAATTCCTGTGCACATAACCTTGCTGCCATTTATTAAAATAATCAAAAAGTCATTGGGCCAGATACCTCCTGTAATTTCATTTTCTTCAATGCCATTATCCTGTGGATGAATTTGGCACATCATATCTTTTTAAATGTCCTATTTGCATGCATTGAAAATTATTGGATGAAATTAAGAAAAGGTTTTGGTTCTAGTGCACTAAAGAATAGTACCATTAAATTTGGATCTATGGAATTATTTTAATTTCAACACACAAAAAAGGATACTGAAACCCAGCCTGAAGAGGGCATACTAATGATCCCAAAGCAACATTGTGACAGTCTGGCAATATTACCCTTTCATAACATTGAAATCAACATTCACAGTTCCAACCTAACTTGGAGGGGGTCTGACCAAACATTAGATCAACCCACTCAGAAACTTAGAGCTGAGTGGTAGAAGAAGTTCCTGAATTCAATAACCAGGAAATGGCTGGTTCATTCTGCAAAGGAAATGAGTCACCCAAACGCATCCAAGAGGAGCAATGAAGACAGGAAAGAGCTGAAATAACATGAACTGATAAAGACTGGAATAGCATAGACCAGTGGTTTTCAACCTTTTTTTCATTTGCGGATCCCTAAAATATTTTCTATCGATGTACGGACCCCTTTGGAAATCATAGACAAAGTCTGCGAACACCACAGGTTGAAAACCACTGTTCTGTGGTAATGATAGCCTTTCATAGCCCGCTTAGACGTGGTCTGCAGACCCCCAGGGGTCTGCAGACTACAGGTTAAAAACTACTGGCTTAGACAAATAGCACTCTCTCAGTTTGTAATAGATTAAAAAGAGGGAAAGAGAAATAATCACTAGATTCTGTAATTAAACATGGAATTTTCATTCGTTCAGTTTTATGCATACAAATTATATTTAGGTTTGATTTGACACAGTTATCACATTAAAATCCAAAAACCAAAATTTATAATGGAAACACTGACAGACATTTCATGAATAGTGCTTGGGTAGTACAATACTTAAGGCCCTACTTGAATTGTGAGATGATTGTCAAAAAATTACAGCTGAGTTTTGGACAAACCTTGGAAAATTGGAGAAAAGTAATAATGGACCTTATTATTGGGGTAATAAAGTCTATTATTACTTTTCTATGATTTTCTACTGTAGGCCACTTGGGGCTGAGAGCCAGGGATCCCGCTGTTGGCTACCCAGGGCTCAGATTGGGCGGCCAGGGCTGAGTGGGGACTTCTGCTGTCAGCCACCTGGGGCTGAGAGTGGGGCCTGGGCCTAAGAGTGGGGGCTTGGGGTTGACAACAGGGGCTCCCGCTTTCAGACTCCGGGTGGCCAGGGCTCCCACTGTCAGCTGGCAGGGGCTCCTGCTGTCAAAATTGCGGTGGAAGCCTAATATTGCGGAATCCACAATTTCCACAATATTGCAAGTTAAGTTGGGCTTTGGCAATGCTATTATTAACTGATCCCTGAAAGACAAGTAGCAGGAAGTACCAGCATTTGGCTGTGGCAACAAAGCAATTCCATTATAAAAGTCTATTTTAGGGAGTTCTTAACCTAGTTATAAAAAATTCACTCCTCATTGAAACTTAATATCAATTTAAAGGTCTCAATTCCAAACCCAATTTATTTAGTAATACACTGTTGCTACTTGTAAGATGCAGTTACAGAATGCAAGCCCACTAATTGAATTTATTTTCATTCTTAATGCTTCTGTATCCCCAAACTGTTTGAACCAAAGGGGAAAATCCCCCAGTTTCTAACTACCTAGGTTGCTTCTGAATCCGTATCTGAGAAATATGTTAAAAAAAAAATATCAAACACAACGGGAATTTTAGCAGGACTGACAGCAATACAAAGATACTTATACAATAGGGAGTGCTCTCTCCACTAGGTCTATCAAGCCTAAGGATTCCCAGAGCTGCGCTGTGATATCATGAACAATGCACAAGAGAATGTTCTGGCATCTTAAGTTGCTGTAAAAGTTGCAAATTTTGTTTAAAACAAAACAGCCATGTTAATTGCAGGTCACTTTTAAAAAATAAGGGGACTATGTTTCGCCATTTGGCAGAAGGACAGAAGTGCCTTGGGGATGATTTTAAAAAAGTCGAAGGCCTCATTCCTTCAAATACTTGCAAACACGCATCTGCACTGGTGCACACTCTCCCACCCCCATTTACTACTGTGACTAGTTCCATTGATTTCAATGAGACTAGTCACAGCAGTGAAGTTATACAAATACATGTTTGCAGGATCAGGACCCAAGAAACTATTATAAACAAGGAAAAATAGAAAGTGACTGTTTTTTTCAATAAAAATTATTTAGCATATTATTATTGCATACAGTATATTTGAACACAGACGACCTTCTTGGAGAGAGAAGAATTGTTTGTTTTCATTTATCTTGAAAAGCAGAGCAGCTGTCAGGAAAGCAAGGTCATGAGGGCTGCTGGTTTTCACAGAAAATAATTGCATGGAAAAATTACCTGCACAAAGCATTTTCAGCTTGAAAACCATTTTAAAAAATACAGAGAGAGAGAAGCAGGGAAAGTTTCTCTGATGAAGTGAGCTGTAGCTCACAAAAGCTTATGCTCAAATAAGTTTGTTAGTCTCTAAGGTGCCACAAGTCCTCCTTTTCTTTTTGCGGATACAGACTAACACTGCTGCTACTCTGAAACCTGTGCAGAATGTGTTAAGCTCAACAGAAGATAACACATACAGTAAAGGTTTTAAAAGGGGAAAAAAACCTGGGTGTGTCTCCCAAAGAACCTTCAACCGCAGGGCTGGGGGTCAGGGAGAGGCTCTGTAAATCAGGCAGGGCTCCCTGCTGGCTTGTACAAAAGAGGCTGAATCATGCTGGAATTTAGCCCATTTTCAGTTGGGTGGCTGTTTTTTGTTTTTGGTGGAAGGAAGGTGAGGCAAGTCCTTTTTCCATTGTTTCCAAGGGAATGGATTTGTTTTTAAATGCATCATGTTCACTCCAAAGAAAAATTGCATATTACCAGATGGTATATTTACTAAATGCACTAATTTTCTCTGTCAAAAGGAAAAGACATGATAAAAAAAGAACTTTTAAAAATTAACTGAGTAACTTTATTACCTGAGCAACACCCTTACCAGTGCACACAGGACTGAACAAATGAGTAGCTGAGTAACCTAGGACACTTCAAAATCAGACTTCTTTTTATGTTGTCCACAATCAAATGCTGTAGGAAGAAATCTGGTAAAATATTGCTCAATCTGAAAATCTGTTTATCTGATATATTTACGGGAAATCTGAAGAGGCGTGCATGACATTAAATAATAAGTTTCAGTTACATTTCATTCATTCTTTCTGTCTTTTGTAAACCACATCATGACCATACGAAAGATGGCTTGCACAAGCAATAGTTCCTTGATGTTGAGTGCCTGTGTTTGTTCAAAATAAGTGGGATATCTGCATATGCTATAAATTGATTTGTAATTTTAATAGTTGTCAGTAAATTGGGTTTATTTTTTATAATTAATCAGTGGATTTAGTGCTAATTAAATTTCACTTGCTAATTTGTTGCTTCCACATCTTTCCATATTGTGAAATGGGGATGATAATCCTTTCTTTCCCCCCATCCTTTGGATATGTCTATGCTACAGGCACTACAGTGGCACAGCTGCAGTGTTGGAGTCTAGACACTACAGAGATAGAAGGGGTTTTTCTGTCACTGTAATAAATCCACCACCCTAGAGAGGTGAAAGTTGGAAGGATTCTTCCATCAACGTAGCTGTATCTACTGTGGGGGTCAGGTTGACCTAACTACATTGCATAGGGCGTGAAATTTTTCACAGCTCTGAGTGAAGTAACCTAGATTGACCTACATTTTAGATGTAGATCAGGCCTTTGTCATGTTAGATTGCAAACTCTCTGGAGCACAGTCTGTGCTTCTTATTTTTAGCACCTAGCATAACAGGATTTGATTTTGGTTGAGGCCATTAGGCACTATTTAATACAAATAAGTATGAAAAGGTAAGAACTTACCTTTTCCCCACCTCAAGAGCAGCAATCAACACGGTGATCCATGTGTGAGGAAAAGTGATGGTATGTTCCAACACTTTCACAACTTTTTTTTACCTTTCTTTCAATCTGGCAGCAGTAAAGCCTTAGCCTAAGAAATGCACTTATGGTATACCTGATCAAGTTGCCTGAAGCTACATGGAATCAGCAGCCTGAAGGATTTGCCTCCAAATCTATGCTAGTCTATTATTTTATATATCTATATCTATATATCTTCTGTCATTACAGCTCCACCAGTGGTAACAATGACGGGATGGCTACTGTAGACAGGGTTTAGGTGTTTCTACCACTGTGTCACCAGCACTCTTTTACGGAGGAGCTTCCATTTTGCTACCACCAGTGGAGCTATGCTGGTGGAAGTGCAAAGGTGGGAAGTTTTAAAGAAAAATTTCTATGGTGGGCCCAGGAAGAGAAGGAAACATGTCATACTAAAGGTCCTGTCTACAGGGCGATCAGAAACATGTAAGTTACAACAACCTTTCAAACACAGTTGTAACCAGTGCAGCTCTGATCCCAGGGTGGATGGAGCATTTCATTCAGTGCTGCAAAAGGGGTTTTCAGTGAGGTCTGAGTCTTTACTGAAGGATGTGGCAGTGGTTAAGAGATGGGATTATTACAAATAAGAACAATGAAAGTGAATTGCTGCTAGAATTCCAGATGAACAGACCTTATCCATTTTAAGCAGAAAATTATCATTGTGTCTAAGGAAGCGTATGGCTGTACAGCAAAACAAGCTAGAGAAAGGAAACCAAATAACTATGGTGCATCATAAACAGGTTAGTAAGGGGGAAAAGGAGTTATTATTATTTGAATTACAGTAAGCACTAGAGGACCTGATTAGAGTCCCCTTTGAGCTGCATAGGGGCAAAGTAAAAATACAATGCCTGTCCTAGAAATCTTACAGTGGGACTCCATTTGGGAACAAGCAGGTATCTTCATGAATCTCTCTGAAGGAGTGGGGCATAAATACACACAGCATGACTGAAAGACAGCTATCTCTGGAGCGGAAAGCATCAACTAATTCAGGGGTTCGCAAACTTCATTGCACTGCAACCCCCTTCTGACAAAAAAATAAATTACTAAACGACCCCAGGAGGGGAACCGAGCCTTAGCCCATCCGAGCCCCGCTGCCCGGGAAGGGGGGCCTAAGCCAGAGCCTGATCCCTACCGATCGAAGCGGGGGCACCAAAGGCGAGGCCCAAAGGTTTCAGCCCCAGATGTGGGACCTGTAATCTGAGCCCCACCACCCAGGACTGAAGCCTTTGGCCTTCAGCCCTGCACGGTGAGGTTTGGGATTCAGCTTTAGCCCCAGCTCCCAGCAAGTCTAACACCAGCCCGGGTGACCCCACTAAAACAGGGTTGTGACCCACTTTGGGGTCCTGACCCACAGTCTGAGAATCACTGAAACCTGAACTAATCCATGTAACCCATGATGGATGGATGGATGGATGGATGGATGGATGGATGGATGGGTGGGTGGGGGTAACAATAGGGAAGATTTTGGTCAAGAAAGCTGGTGCGATCCTGACTCTTATGAAGAGAATCCTAATGTCTGGACAGAGCAGATAGAGTTCTTTATCTCTTTCATTAAATATTATTGTAATCTCACAGACACACAGAATAATTTTCTCCCCAAACCACCAACTCCAGTTAAAATAAGGTTGATTTTATTATATCATTTTTAAAAAGTAAAACAATTTGATGTATTCATAAATGTTAATGAACTGCATTTAAAAAAAAATCCCCAAATGACAAAATGTGCTAAATATTTAAGTACTTTTATAAGAAGCACATGTTCCTTCTAGCTTCCTGTCCACACTCAGGCTGGCTGTCTAGGGAGTGAGGCCTTTTGGGGCTTCCTTGCCCACATTCACTATGGCTGCTTAGCGCGGTCTTTGGACTGTTTTACCATATTTAAGATGGCCACCCACTGCATGCGTACCCATATTTAATATGACAACCCAACGGGCGCGTTGGAGATCTTGCCCCTATTCAAGATGGCTGCCCAGCGTGATTATGCCGTTCTTTGCCCCTATTAAAGATGGCTACTCAGTGTGGTCATTGGGCTTCCTACCCGCTCTCAAAATGGCTTCCTTTCACAATGCCGGCCGTTCCTCCAATCTCGCCGCGCACCCACTCTTCATCCCGCCCCCTGCCTCCCTTGCAGCCAATAGACTTCGCAGCAGCCGCCCCCGGCCCCGCCCCCTGAGGCGAGTGATCCCCGCCTGTGTCGTCAGGCCGACAACGGCGGCAGCCAATGGGGTGTTGGCGCGGGTGAGGCGGGCCGGACGGCGCCGCCATTTTGTGAGTCTATAACACGGAGCCGTTGGGTTCGTTCCTGCTATTCCGGCGCCTCCACTCCGTTCCCTGCGGGTCTCCTCTCTGTGCAATGGACGGGTGAGTCCCCGCTGGGCCGGGCCGGGCCCTGCTACGGGCGGAGACAGGAGGGGAGTTGTTTGAGCCCTCACTGGGCCGTGGGAGAACTCGGGACCTCCTAAGGGGGCTCGGGCGTTACCTGCGGGGGCGGCGGCGAGCGGTTGGGGGGAGGGTTACCTGAGAGGGGTCCGTTGTGGCCCGGGGGGAGTGCCCGGCTGGCTCCCCTCCGTCGCCGCAGCCTCCTACTTCCGCCCCGGGCCCCTGTGTCGCCGTGTGGGGGCCGCAGTAAGGGGGTGGGGCGGTCCCCCCGCTGCCTCCGCTCCGAAAGTGAGGCGAGGCCGGGGCGAGCGCGCGGGGCCTCGTGCGGCCACTCCGGCGTTCGGAGCCGCGCGCGCTCGGAACTTCCCTGCTCTCTTCCTCCCCCCCCCCCCCCGCCCCCGGGTGTTTCCAGCCGCCTCGTGCTCAGCTGCCCGGGCGTTAAACCCCCCCCCCCCAGTGCGTCCGAAGACACAGGCGCATGATACTCGCTTCCCCGTCTGCGCGTGGCTGGGCCCTGCCCTGGTCCGCGCACCTGGGGGCGGGCACGCGCGCTCACCCCTCGTGGAACCCCCTTTCCGTGCCCCTCGGGAAGGCTCTTCTCCCCCCCCCCTCCCCTTTTCCCTTCCCCAAAAGAATCCAGACTCCCCCGTGCGGTCGCGGAGTGGGAGGAGGGTTGCCATGTTTCCTGTAAATTGCCTGGGTGTGGGCCGTAGCGTCTGCTTGGGGAGGTGCCTGGGAAGCGCTGCAACATGCACCCACTCACCTTAGGAGTAGCAATCGCTCAAGATTGTACCGGGCGGGGACTCTCGCAGGCGGCAAGATTGTGGCTTTGGGCGCACCCAGAGCTGCCTCAGTAATGGGTTACGCTGCCATTGTCCTGGCCTTTCACAAACGCGTTTTGAAGTGTAATTTGGCGTATACACGCTCACGCTAGGCTTTGAGGAGCTTGAATGCCTTCGGTCATAGTTAGGGAATTTAGTGGAAGTATGGTTCCCCTTGCCCTGCTACCTGGGCATCTCAGTCAAGAATTTTAACGTTCATAAACCAGTCGGAGAACACTTCAGTCTCTCTGGTCACTCGATTTCTGACCTAAAAGTGGCTATTCAACAAAAAAACTTCAAAAACAGACTCCAAGGAGAGACTGCTGAATTGGAATTAATTTGCAAATTGGATACAGTTAACTTAGGCTTGAATAGAGACTGGGAGTGGTTGAGTCATTACACAAAGTAAAACTATTTTCCCTTGTTTATCTCCCCCCCCCCCCAGACGTTCTTGTTAACTGCTGGAAATGGCCCACCTTGATTATCACTACAAAAGGTTTTCTCTCTCCCGCCCTCCACCCCCCCACCCCCGCTGGTAATAGCTTATCTTAAGTAATCACTCTCCTTACAGTGTGCATGATAAACACCCATTTTTTCATGTTCTGTGTGTGTGTAAATCTCCTCACTGTATTTTCCACTGAATGCATCCGATGAAGTGAGCTGTACTCACGAAAGCTTATGCTCAAAGAAATTGGTTAGTCTCTAAGGTGCCACAAGTACTCCTGTTCTTTTTGCGAATACAGACTAACGGCTGCTGCTCTGAAACCTGTCAGGTTAAGCTGTAACAACACAAGAAGTCTTGTGGTAGTGTTTCCTTGCCCTTCTGTTGTTTAACTATCAACCTTTTCCCACATAAAACTTGCCTTGCTAATGATGTGGCTCCTGTAGTTTTGCTGGATTCAACTTTTGAATGCCAGGTAATGCTGCTTCTCTCTAGTGACCACCCCATCTATTTTAGAGGCACTTCAAAATGTGGTGCTCATTGAAGACATGACTTAACAGAAATGAGACCTTCTTATTTACCTTGTCTGGAAGAGTAACTACAGCAGTGTGCTGACTTTTAAAGAGAAGAATGTTGTCAGTCAACCCAAAATATTTGGCACTTCCAAAGAGACAGTATTTATGTATTCCAAAACCCTAAATTAGAGAGCCTAAATTAATGACTGGCTTCGTAAAAAGTTTCATTCACAACAATGTATCTGAAAGGCATCACAGTCTGGTTCCTTATATGAAGACTACCTTAGTTTGCTCAGGAACTTCAGTTCAGCTTGTTACACTTTTAACAGATAACTGCTCAACATGTTGAGTTGGGTTAAAACTTTTTCTATAACTTTAATAATTTACAGCTGTAACTAATTTGAAAAAAAGCTATTGTTTTTGTGAGTATTCTTTCTACTAATCAGGGTACATTGTAGCAAAACTAGCTTGGTTATCTAAATTAAAATATTTATGTAGACAGTTGTAGCTTTTCATCCTGTAGTGGAATTGCAGTGGAAGTGGCAGTATGAGCTGAAGCCTAAAATTTTAATTATTCCATGTTGGTTAAAGATCCCAGGACATGGTTCACTTTCCTTTCAGAGCCTAGCTGCTGTTTGCTGGGTTCGTGATGAGATGTGGGGAGTTTGTTTCTTCTGGAAATTGTTCCACTTCTGCATAGCTAACTGTCCATGACCTTTCATCAGTATTTTTCTAATGCTTACAATCCTGCTTAGTTGCATTCTTTTTCTTAAATTGTTTTTGGTATAAATTGTCTTGTTAAATATGCAAGGGAGATTGATATGGCAAAGATTGCATATTAGAAAATGCCCAAAAGAATGTCATCCCAGATCACTACTTTCAGTTTTCTGTCCATCATTCCAAAGCAAATGTTAATCTTTCTATGTGAAATTAAATTTTGCTGGAATTGGTGGCCTGTACTGTTAAAAACTAGGAGAAAACTTGGTAACTTAGGCTTGGTTGCCAGGATCAGTGAAACTTGCTTCAGAAATGGCTGTTTAAGAGTATATTCAAACTGAAAACTGACTTCTTTTAAAAAAAATTGTCTAAAAGCTGTTATGTTGTGTGTATCATGTGACCTTAGTTATCAGATTTACAAAAATGTTCCTGAACGGAACAGTTTTTGGCAACTAAAAAAGCTGTTCTTGCTGGATAATTTTAAATACCATTCTCTGTAAAGGCTACTTTATGTAAAACATTTCCTGTGTGTGAGGCCCTCAAGAGGAACAGGAAGCAAAAGAAATTGCTCAAGGATAACTTTGAGAGGTTTGGAAACTTTAGGTGCTCCTCACTATTTTTCTGCCTCTCTGGATGGTTTTTCTTTGATTCAGGTGTGCAAGAAGAACTCTGAATGAATGGCAGAAATGGTATTTTTTTAAACTGAAGAAATACCAGTATGTTAAATAACTTCGGAGTGGTTACGTGCACAGCATTCAGTTGGATTTTCCACTGATGTACAGATGGGTTTAATTACTCCACTTTAAAGCTCTCCCCCTCAAGATAAAACAAAACCTATCTGTCTTCAGTGGTGACTCTGAACACCAGTGGGATTGTAAAATGCTGCAGTCTCATACAGAGCTTTTTTTTAATAGCAGTCTGAGCTAGAGAAACCATAGTGTAGTTTTCTGGCATCAGCCACTGGAGTAGATTGTGACTCCAGCTTTAAATTGCTGGGTTATGGTGACATGGCAGGCTGGTTCTGAGGAAGAAGTATGAGAAGTTGAGCTGGCTTATGCTAGTACCGGGGATTGTTTAAATTGGTGAAACCTGAATGATTTTGTAATAAGTGTGAACAGTGTTAATTACCTGAAAAATTACTAACATGCAAGGGAAAATGTAGCAAATGTAGGTTGTGGTAGAATTAAATCCCTTTGAGTGGTAAAATGTTTCTTAATGCAATTATGGTTACTTTTTTCATATTGCTGTGTAGGACTTAGTAGAACCCAACTTTTAGCTGTTTTCTGTGATTCAGTAGTAGGTTATTGCAGACCTATTGGCTTGTGTCTGCAGGATCCTCTATCATTCCAAGTATTTGTACAATGTATCCTGTACTGGGGAAGGCTGACACAAGAATTCAAGGTTCATGGCATGGTGTGTACCCTGAAGGGCTGCAGCAGTGGTTCCCAAACTAGGGTAGCTGCTTGTTCAGGGAAAGCCCCTAGAGGGCCAGGCTGGTTTGTTTACCTGCTGTGTCTGAAGGTTCCGCGGATGGCAGCTCCCAATGGCCGCGGTTTACTGCTCCAGGCCAATGGGGACCGCAGGAAGCGTTGGCCAGTACGTCCCTCGGCCTGGGCTGCTTCCTGCAGCTCCCAGTGGCCAAGAATGGCAAACCGCGACCACTGGGAGCTGCAATCGGCTGAACCTGCGGATACAGCAGCTAAACAAACCAGCCCAGCCCACCAGGGGCTTTCACTGAACAAGCGGCAACCCTAGTTTGGGAACCATGGGGCTACAGAGTCAGTGGATGTGTGCCACCCACCTTTACATCACTACTTTACCATATTTTGGACTTCCTACAGCTCAGTACCTTAGTTACTCTACAGCGGCGGTTCTCAAACTGTGTCGGGATCCCAAAGTGCGTCACTACCCCGTTTTAATGGGGTCGCCAAGGCTGGTGTTAGATTTGCTGGGGTCCAAGCCCCAGGGTTTCAGCCCTGTATGGCGGGGCTCAGGTTACAGGCCCTGCAGTGCAGAGCTTGGGCTTTGGTCCCCTTTCCGGGGGTCGTGTAGTAATTTTTGTTGTCAGAAGGGGGTCGCGGAGCAATGAAGTTTGAAAACCCCTGTGCTAGAGAACCTCAAACATACTGAAAGAATTTATGCCCTGATGCATGAAGTTTAATGTTCCTTACAAAATTTAAGCTGTCTACACTGCCACTTTCAGTGCTAAAACTTTAGTCGTGCTGTCATGCTGTAATGTGGGCAGTGTAGACATACCCTCAATTATCACACTCAATATTCTTGATATCCATATAACCCTGGGAAATCACCTTTGTTGGTTTTTGTTTGCTGGGTGGAAGTTATTGTAGGAAATGTATACTGTTTTGGGTGTATGTGGGGGTCACCAAGGTTTTGTTTTCACTAAGCACTTTTAACCGTCGTCCTGCTATTAGTCTAATAATTGCTGTCACTATCGTGGAAGTGCGACTATAAACCATGCACAGGCTGTTTTATTCAGGTTTAGATGAGGCAGTGGTATAAAAGCCTGTCTAGTCTATGCAAGCAGTTCCACTGTTGCTTACATCATTGGTATTGCACCATTTTTGGGTGAATTCCGGAAGCATTACTAACCCATCTTTGTAGAGGTAGCCCCCTGAGGGTCAGCTCCCTTGAATTATTCTGCTGAATATTTGTGCCAGCTTGATAGTCTAAGTATAAAGTTTTGTTTTAAGAATGCTCTAGATATGGATTGTATGGACTATATAGGTGAATACTAGTGACTGTAGGAGATTAATTTTGACACTTCACTCTTGCTGTGACTTGGCTCTTGGTCGTACGCTGTTTGTCTTACGTTCCTGTGAAGAATACTGGCTTTGGTACCTGCATACTCCTTTCTGTGGTTCTCTGGCAAAAAGGTGAAAGTTCCACTGTTAGAACTAAATACTTCGGGGTGTTGGGTCTTCACTGCAACTTCAGTTTTTTTTTCTTGTATGAACTGTCTTTGGCTCACTTGTGAAGATGGGTGCATTCTGACTAGCTTTTTTCTTACTGCTGGATATTTGTGGCAAACCTATGTAACTTAATCCTCTTCTTTCTTTTTTCCACAGCATTGTCCAAGATATAACAGTTGGTACAAAGGTAGGCACTTCTTGCTTTTTCTTTTTGCACTTGCTCAGTATTTGACCTAGTTTAGTGTTGTAAACTTATCTAAGTTAACTCTTCGATTTTAAAGGGTCTGTTTCTTATACTACATCTCAATTGTTTTTAACCAGAAGGCTTATTTAATTTTCATGTGTATTTAATACTCAAGTCAAGGCCTTGTTTTTACTCTGCTGTTGGAGGGCAGAAAGACACTTGTAATTGTCAGATGAGATGTTTAAAAACAGAAAACACAAATAATGTTGGTGTTCAGACAAACTTGTGTTGTATCCATATAATGGGTAATACATCTTGAAAGAGAAACTGGCAGTTCATTGGATTGAGAATGCTCAACTTCGTTTTTGTGGCTCTCCTGTTCAGTTGGATGTTGCAATAATCTTTTTACTGCTAAAATAAAAAGCATGTTACCCATTGATTCTTATCTCTTGGGAGTACAGTAAATATGACCTTTACCCTACCTAGTGTCTGGTTTTGAAAGTGCAGCCCTAACCCCGAGACTCAAAGTGCTGACAGGAGGAGCCTCCTTATCAATGGAGTATGGTAATAGGCTGCTGCTCAAGGAGGAAACTTTGTTCCTGAGAACTGCTAAACTGGAATGTTCAGGATAAACTAGAACTCCTCATCTTAGTTCATTGCCAGAATCTTAATTGTTTAAAGAGTTAAATTGGAAGGATTCATCAGGTGTGGCAAATGTGAAAAGTTGAACTGTTGGTGAAATGATTCAGTTTGGGACAGGACTAAGAATTTAAACTGAGCTAAAGATTCATGGTGAGACAGGTAGCTTATGTTACTTCATTTTCTATTTTATATATTGCCTTAAGCACAGGGCCATTTTTGCTACATAAAATCTAAAAGCACTACAGGGAAGCTATTAAAGCGTAGTGTCTTTCATATTCAAAGAACAGAACTAAACACTAGTAATGCCATAACTGTGGGCAAGTCTGTTAAACTTCTGTGTGGTTCCAGTGAGCAGCAGACAGGTGGAGAAGAGATTGGCTTAACATCTATAAGGGAGAGGTTACTACTTGTGCTACAGTATTTAAAACTTTATTATTAAAAAGTATGAAAATGGCAGTGTCTAGTTTCTGCTGTGACCAAATTTATCCTGGCTTTCAGTCTATCTGCTACAGGGAGGAGTTCACATTTTGAATAGGTTGCCATGCTGCTTTATGGGCAAGGGAGAAAAAACTGAGTTTTGACATTAACAAGATAGGTTTATAATTAGATGAATAGAATCATATAGGTTAGACTTCCTGGAATCAGTCAATTACCTTACCCCTGGAGGATCTTTCCATGTAGTAGAACTTTTAGTGATGTCACCGTAATTCTACTGTAGTGCTAAAATGTATTTAAGATGCTCTAGCCAAAGGAAGCTCTCTAGTTATGCAAGGGAAAGCGTTTGCCCAGAAGGGTTGTGAAATGTTAATTTTTGATCTTCAAGCTCCAGTGATGGCAAGAACTTCAGGATGTGTTACATTTTGGGCATGCAGTTCTTATCTGTTGCATGATTTTAATTCCTCAAGGGGGGGGGTATGGTTTGTCATCTAAATGGGGATTGGAAGAAGTCACACGTCAGCACTTCCACTTCTAGCACAAGACAGAACTACTGTCGCTTCTATACTGCAAGTGCCAGGGGGCATGAGAGGTGGATGAGAACAAGAGGAAAATGTATACACCAGAAATAGTACCTCTTGTCAGTCAGGCACCCCACTTTTAGAAAGCCAGTTCAGATTTTAGAAGATGACAGGAGGAGAGGATTGAATCACATGAACTAGGGTAAGAAGTTGTCTGCTCATAAATCTTTGGAAATTCCCCTCTATGTGGATAAGTTTAGTGTCATGCCTAAAGTTGTGTCTGAAGGGTACCTTCCACAGCAAATAATGCAATACATTCTGTAGTATTACACCAAAATATGCCTTTGACTTTAGAATAAGTGCTTGGTTATTTACTGTTAAATTTAATTTCTAAAGTCTTATTTTTAGAGCAATGGAATGCTTTTCTTCTGTGGCTAATGCCACTCTTGCCCCAGCTTTATTATAGGTAATCTTCTAATTCCACACTAGCATGTCCAAAGGAATAGGAGTCATTTCATTAGATCTCAAAAACCATATAACCTTGTATGAGAATAGTTTAAGTTGAAAATAAGTTCACACTTACCTTTAAAAGAACTGACAACAGCATTTGCAATTGCTCTTACTAGTGTCCTCACTTCATTCTAGCTTCCTGTGAGTTTTTTTTTGAGTAATTGGGCTACTGAGTATTGTGCAGAGGAAACTTTCTATACAGTCTGGAAGCATTTCAGCAGGATTTCTGTCGAAATACTTTTTGAACGTTTAAGCTCTGTTCTTTGCTGCAGCTGTTAAGTGTGATTTCTTAGGGCATCCATTGTTAGCAATCACTTTATTAACATTATTTTTTTCCTCCTTTCAAAAACAGATGTTCTTTATTACTGTAAGTTACTGGATAATTATAAAATTGAACAGCAGTTGAGACATTTACCACTATTGAATCTGTAAAAGATTAAAATAGGAATAAGATTTACCTGGGAATGAAAAAGCTACACCACTAGCATCCATTCCTGAAAACTGTTCTGAGAGATTGTTTGCTGGCTGTGCTCTTAAATCGGCATGGGTATTAGAGTTAGATACATATGTTTCTTTTAAATCAAAAGTG
Source organism: Lepidochelys kempii (assembly GCF_965140285.1). NCBI lineage: Eukaryota > Metazoa > Chordata > Testudines > Cheloniidae > Lepidochelys > Lepidochelys kempii. The sequence goes on from NC_136404.1 coordinate 14,087,279, forward strand.
TTAAATGATTTCCCTCCCCATCATCCCAAATTATGTTAAGGATATGCATGAGCAGAGATGGCAGAAACCGTATTCCTTTCAGTTCATTATAAGCTTGAAAGATCATAGATTTGTAGTGACTTTTTTTCCAGACAGTCTTGGTCCTTTTGTTAAGCAGCATGGTAAAGAGAATGGTAAACATCTCTTGAACTATACTGTTAGTCAGTATACTGGAAAAAAGTGAAGACAAACCCAGCAGACTAATGTGGAAGGAGGGAAAAACAATAGGGGAATTAAATGTTACAAGTTATTTTCCTGATGCCTCCTTTCAGGTTTCAGTGGTAGCTGTCAGAGTAGCAGCCATGTTAGTCTGTATTCGCAAAAAGAAAAGGAGGACTTGTGGTACCTTAGAGACTAACCAATTTATTTGAGCATAAGCTCTGTAGCAGCAAAAAGAGTTCTTGTGACACCTTAGAAACTAACAAATTTATTTGGGCGTGAAAGCTTATGCCCAAATAAATTTGTTAGACTCTAAGGTGCCACAAGGACTCCTTTTAGGTTGTCTGTCAGTCCTAAAGTTTTAGAAATTTACACACAGCTCTTCTGTAGTGTTCACACTTCATGTTCTTTAAATCAGGTGCTTTGATTAGAGTGATGTGCTGTACTTCATCCAGCCCAGCAGGCACACAGTAATTGAATAAAAGGAGTACTAGTGGCACCTTAGAGACTAAGGTGCCACTAGTACTCCTTTTCTTTTTGCGAATACAGACTAACACGGCTGCTACTCTGAAATCAGTAATTGAATAAGCATCTCCACCCTAAATTAATCTGTTTTAGGTACTTGTGTGGGCTCTTTTTTCATTATTCTGAAGTCTTTGAAATATTGTCCTTCAGTAATTTTGCTGTTGAGAACACTAAGCAGTATTTCAGTCTTGAGAATAAGTCCTATAATCTAATTTTATTGTGATTTAGTGCGGTGCTGGATAATCTTGAGTATTTTCTGGATCATAGTCCAAGTTAGCCAGTCCAGAGGTTTAAAATATGCATATCACGTGTCCTAACTCTGGGTTTCTTCACATCTTAATATACAGATACAGCTAGTTTAGGAAATGTATTACTGTTCTGTTGCTCACAAAGCCCTGCAATTATTGGAGACCCTGCTGGAAATAGTGCTGCAGCCATAAACATGTGATCTACTTAAGACTTCCTCTTTCACCTAACTGACTCGCTATCTGGAAAGAAAGGAAGGGGATGGCATTGTGGTTGAAACATTAGATTTGGACTGCAAGCTGGATTATTTTTCTGGCCACGTCAAAGTCTCCCTGTTTGATGTTGGGTGAATCACTTAATCTCTTCATGCTTCAGTTCTCTATCTGTGAAATGGGAGTAATTTCTCTCTGTTTTGTCTGTTTAGATTGTTTTATTAAGTGTGTGCAGTGGGACTTCGATCTCAATTGGCATTTCTAGACCTTACAGTAATACAAATTAATGATGGCAATTTAATATTTTGTGCCAATGCACCATTCTTTGGGAAGAGAACAAATGGTATTGTATTTCATAACAATGAATTGCTTTAAAAATATCTACCTATTGGATAATCCTAAATGTAAAGCTCCATAGTGGATAGGCCTAAACACAAAACTCCATAGCACCAGACCCTGAGGCCATGTCCTCACTACCCTTTATCGCTCAGGGGTGTGAAAAAACATCTCTCTCAGCAGCGTAAGTTTCGCTGGCATAAGTGCTTATGTGCATAGTGCTGTGTCAGCAGGAGAGCTGCTCCTGCTGACATACCTGCTGCCAGTCGTTGAGGTGGTTTTATTATGTCTCTGGGTCCTGTTGGCATAGAGTGGCTGGCTACACGAGTGATCTTAGTGGTGCAGTGTACAGCTGTCACTGTAAGTTCCCTAGTGTAGACACATGGCCTTAGAAATAAATATGCAGTTTGAAAACAGAAAAGTGGCATCTGCAAAGTTAACTCTTAAAATATTTTAGAACAGCTTTTGTTAGAGTATGGTACAGGCTGACTGCCTAGAAGTGGTTTTGTGGTCAAGCCAGGCTCTTTGCCATGGGAACAAGTAATTATGGATTCAGGCAGTAGGCCAAGAATGTTGTGAGGAAATTCCAGTCCCCTCTTATGACTCTAGTTCAAAGGCTGCAACAAGCTGGCTCTTGTGGACTTGCTGTTACAGGCGTGATCACACATGTAAGCCACATGTGTTTAATATGGACACAGGAAAAGCAGTATCCCAATGGCATGGTGATCAGAAATTGAGGGGAAATAGCTGTATGTAACAGGAATGGTAACATGTTTTGTGGAAGGAACATAAGGAATCAAATGTCATCTGATACGATTTTTATGTACAGCTACTTCAATTTATGGATAGATTATTCATCTTTATGAGCAAATTGAAAACTCCCTCTAATGGAGTATAGGAACTCAAACATTGTTGCTTTATTTGCAACAATCAATTGCACATATTCCTTCAACCTGCATTATGGGTTGTAAGCAAGAGATTACAGGTAGCACATATTCATCTGCCAGTGAATCATTGTGAAGTGCCTAGAATCCCATCTAAACCTTAGTTTACACTCAATTACTCATTCATTCTTATGTAGAAATTAATTAGAATGACTTGATCCATAGCTTGCTTAAGCTCCTGCTCTTGTTCCTACTTTAACTTTATTTTTCCATAAGGGGATTCTTAAGAAAACCCCGTGTGATGAAATGGTGAAATGAAAACCTTTCTCTCCAGATCTGAAACTTGAATTTTATTTTGTAGACTAGCGATTATAGTTAGAAATACTTGAGACAGTATTTCACAGACATTGAGTAATTCTGCTCACTCCTGTGATTTATCATTTTCACTAATAGGTAGGGAAACAGAAGAGGAGATATTCAGTGACTCACCAAAGGCTACAAAAGGACTCAGTGTCTGTGGTAGAATGAGAAGTAATGAGTTTTCCTGGCTCCTAGTTCTGTGATCAGTGTACTTAGACCAGGATAAAGGGGCTTTATCTAATTTTAAGTTAACAGATACCCAAAGTGATCAGCTTGTTTTCCAGCTTCATAATCACAATCTGATTTGAAGTTTATCTTCATCTCTAACATAACAATGTTTTGTTTATAGAAATTCTGACCTAACGGTTGCCTAGTATTTACCAAAGCACGTTTTTGACACATCACCTCACTATTTTGTAATTGCACTTTTTAAGTTAGTCTTTGATTTAAACTGTGTAGGCATTCCTTAAACTGCATGTACACGGTGACATTTTATAGAGTAATTCATGTCGTCACAAGATGTTAAAGCTCTCCCAAGTTATCCCTTATTTTTGCTAAGCAAGGTGAATCATTCAGTTAACAATTATTTTCTGGCACGTAGAAAAGCACTAATTGTACTAAGCGTTTACTATTAATGCTATATAAAACATAACCTTTTGGTTTTAAACACACTCAAATAGTCTTTAAACATCTTGTTGGTCACAAAGTGGTTAAATTAGGTAGGTGGTCTGGAACATGATATAAATGCTGAAGGCTGTTAGCTGGGGTGTGTACTACCCTATAGAGCAAGAAACGACTACCTTACATAGCTACTTTTAGCACAGGAATTTTGGGCCAGTTAAAATGGCCACACCTTTTATTTGCTCAAAGGACAGGTTTGTTTTACAGGGTGTCTCCATAGTAGGTGTCAAGACTATTTTTTGTGAGAATGAAGGTTAGGGAGAGGCAGACTAGATGAGAGGGTTGAGGAGCAGGGACTTCCTGTTAGCTCAGTAATAAGCTAAAGACTTTCTGCACTGAGACAGGAATAGAATAGGGGCTTAAATTTTAAAAGGGGGCAGAAGCAGCAAGTAGCTGTGGTACCACTGTAAAGAGCATGACACAAGGTATACTTTGATACTACCAACAAAAAAACCCTAATAGCTGTACAAGTTGCTGTGTGTACTTAATCTTGTAACAGATTTTAAGCAGAAACCCTTTAAAGCTTTGGTTTACTTGTTAACTATATACTGTTTTGCATTCAGGACCTCAGGTCAGCTTGTTTGAGCAATTGCAAGATGTCATCTGAAGTAATTTTTTAAAAGTGACTAAAGTAGAAACTCAAGGAACTCTAAGACCTTCACTAGAGAAATTTGATGCTCTAACCACCATAGCAGTGCCTAAACTAGGAAAAGGGTATTTTTAAAATTGCTAGCTAAATAATTTATAAATATTTATATATCTTAAAACCTAATATAGGTGGTTTAATCTCTTCAAAATTGGGCTAGCCTGATCAGAGAGGACCCTAGAGGTAGCCTAGAGTTAGATTCCATTTTTAATGTTAAACTATATCTACAGTAAGGGTTTCTCTAGACAAAGGTACAAGTCTTAAAAATGTGTTAATGTTTTAGCTACAATTTTTTAAAAAAACAAACAAACCCAACCTTTTATCCTAATCTACATATGCCTTAGGTTAGTATTAAGTAGTGTTTCAAATAGGACTAGGACTTTTTTGCCTAAAAGAATAAGGTCCATGTGGTACCACTTGTATGGCAATAACATCTGTCATGAGAGCAGCCAACAGTGAAGAGGCATTACAACCACCATTGGTTTAGACTTGCTTTGAGTTATGATACACACTTGATTATGGATGAATTTGAAGATCACCGGAGCAGCTACAGAGAGTGCCAAGCACTTTTCTTGAGTTCAGTTGGTCAGAAAAGCCTCCAGAAACATCTGAGCTGAAGTTTAGATGTTTGACTGTTTGAAGACTGACACATGCTTTGCAATCATGTCAGCAAACCAGTTTTAAAACTACTGGTCTAAAGTTTTAAATAGACCACTCTCATGTACAGGTTGAACCTCTCTAGTCCTGCACCCCCAGGACCTGACCAGTGCCGAACCAGAGATTGTGCCAAACCACAGGAGGTCAATGCAGAGTGCCAGCAGGTCTCCAAAGGCATGGGGAGTAGGGATGCAGGGGGTGCTGCAGCTGCCCCAGCCTTTGTGCCCAGCATGGCGTGCTATCCAGGGGCCCCGCTGTCAACCGGGATCCTGGCCGCCGGCCCCTCGCCCAGGGTCCCAACTGCTGGCTCCCGTTCCTCCTCCTCCGTCTTGGAGCTTGAATGCCATGCCCCAGTTCCTCCTCCCTTTTGGAGCTTGAGTGCTGTGTTTGCGGTGCTCCGGAAGCACTGGGAGGGAGGAGGAGGAGTTGGTAAGCAGCGAGGCTGCTGATACACAAGATACTCTTGTAGTGCTTGCTTTGGCAGCACATATACTAAAATTGGAATGATACAGAGAAGATTAGCATGGCCCCTGCGCAAGGATGACATGCAAATTTGTGAAGTGTTCCATATTTTGGGGGGAGGGATAGCTCAGTGGTTTGAGCATTGGCCTGCTAAACCCAGGGTTGTGAGTTCAATCCTTGAGGGGGCCGTTTAGGGATCTGGGGCAAAAAAAATTGGGGATTGTGCCTGCTTTGAGCAGGGGGTTGGACAAGATGATCTCCTGAGGTCCCTTCCAACTGTGATAGTCTGAGTCTATGTGGGGAGAGCATCCACAGAGTCAGCACCTATGCTGGATCAGGGTGTGCTGGGTTAGAGGTGTTCAACCTGTACTATCATCACAGTTCATTTGTAAAATCTGATGCCACACTGTTAGGTGAACTCATCCAACGCTGAGATTCCAATCTTTAGACTTGGCGCAAGATCTTCTTGCACCACTTTGTCAGAAGCTGGGACTGTCCAACAGGGTTAATCACTCAGTAGTGGCCCTGTTTTGCCCATTCTCTCTGAAGCATCTGGCCACTGTTGGAAGATTGGATACTGGGCTGGGTGGACTGTTAGTCTGACCCAGTGTGGCCATTCTGATGTTCTTAATGTTAAGGTCTGCTTCTCTCTTTCAATTTTGAACTCAGGGAGGAAGTAATTCTATATTCCAGTTGTTCTTTTGGTGCATTTTCACATATATCAGTTAACATTGCTGCTTCAATGTGACCCAGACTGTTCTAATTTCCTGGGACATTGATCTACCTGCCTGTAGATTAGTGGGAGGTAGGAGGGAAAGACTATGGGAATAGGAGCCAGTCCCTTACTAGAGGCAATCTCCTGTATGAAATGAGGAAAATAGACATGAGATTTACCCTAATAATTCAGACACTTCTTTTTTCTGGGTGAACTCACTCTTGAATCTAACTCCACAAAAAGAGTATTGGCATATAACAGCATCATAATTCATGTTCATGGCATTAAGAATTCATTTGTCCTATCAACTTCCATTTTAATATATTTGATATGTGAAATCAAGTCTCAGATGCACATTCCCTTGAATTGTCTAATGAAAAAACTCTAGCAGTGATCTTTTTTGAGGGTGGGGTGTGTTTTTTTTAGGGGGAAAGAGCAGGGGGTGAATCGTCCCTGTTGGAAGAAAAATGTTTAGCTAGCTGAGACAACCCTTGAATTGTCCTTCCTACCTCATAAAGAAGCTTCTAAAAATACTCATTAAACAGCATGTATATCCAGCAAGTGTTTCAACATTTATTCTTGGTAGATTGCTTCAAAAGTTCCCACAGTGATCAACAGTTTTGAAGAGCTCACTGTTTTGTGTGCTATGTACTAGATCACCTGAAGTTATGGGAGCTATTACAATTTAAATTTAGTGTCTCATTTTATTGACATGGATCCCTCTTACCTTGAAAGTCTAACTTAACCCTTCAAAAACCAGAAATCAGTCAATTCCCAGGGCCTATAGACAAAATTCCTATCTGTGCAAGGAAAATGACCTGTTGACAATGGCTGTCTGCTAGTCTCCCCAGGGACCCCGTCAATTAGTGTTGAAAGCTGTTTAGCTAGCATAGATATCCAGTGTGTTACAGAATGTGGTAGATGGTGGAGCATGGTCTCTGTTGTGGTTTTTGTAACATTGTTTCAACCTGCACTATCAGCTCAAACTTTTTACATTGGGCAGAGGGCATCTGATTTTTTTAACTATTTTTGTTTGTACTACCTTAGTGCACAGGAGCCCTAGTCATGGACCAGAACTCCATTGTGCTAAGTGCTGTAGAGAGAGAACAAAAGGATGGCCCCAGAAAACTTACAATCTAAGTATGATTCATTTTAGTGTATGTGACATATGAGGAAGCTGTTGGAGAGGCATTGACTTAGTCTGTCTCCCTCGTTCTCACAACAGTAATTCTGGATCTCAGTACCACAGTTGGATGGCAGTTTCAGTGCAAGCCTTGCAGCAGGTCTGCACTTAAAAAGCTGGTGCAGCTGTGCAAAGATGCTACTATGCCAATGGGATAGTGTTTCCTGTTGGTGTCGTTAATCCACCTTTGTGTGAAGTGGTAGCTATGTCAATGCCCTCCCGTTGACATAGTGCTGTCCACCCTTTGAGGGTGGGGGGGAGAAGGGAGTAGGTCAGTATAACTATTCACTCGGGGTGAGGAGTTTTCACACTGCTGAGCGATATAGTTATGCTGATATAAATTGATAGTGTAGACCTGACCTTGATGTCTCTATCAATTCAGGAGTTTTGGGGTAAGTTTCATAGGAAGGTAGAGCATTGTGGTGCAGTAGCTAACCACCTTACTGTGCCCTTTTAAATTGGTGTCAGTACTGTCTCATTGGCATAAACAACATAGGGGTTGAGAGCGGCATACTTGTATAAAAGGACACATTCTTCATATTGTGTACAACTTTGACTTCAGACATTTATGAAGGGAAATGGAGTATGAAAATATCCAAGTTGTGGTTGGTCACAGTGGTAAAGGACAAAAGCCTTAATCAGGGATTTTCTTGTCTGATTGTTAAATTTTATCGGGTCAAACATGTTGACTTTACCAGCTGACAGTTTCGTCTGGGGGGAGGGGTGTTCAGAGGTGCAAATGAGTTAGGTGCCCAACTCCCATTGAAAGTCAATAGGAATTCAGCAATTACCTGCTTTTTTGTGCCTTTGAACATTTTCCCCCTGGGATCCTAAAGAGAGGCAGGTTAACAGATGCTGTTCCTTCCATCTTCACATGGAGTTGATGGAACAGTGTGAGGCACTTTGTATCCAAGGGCTGGGTGTACGGCTGCTTTACAGTATTTACCACTGTTTGACCCAGAGTTAAATTGAGTTTGTATATCTGTATTTTATACTGCCAGTAAACCGGCAGAGTAGTCTTTTTTCGAATTCTTTTCATAGCTTAAATGATACCTCTGCCCCCACTGACAGGCCATGTAATGCAGTATTCTGGAAGTATGGGTTTAATTCTGTGTAATAACTTGAAAATGTGGAGGAGTCCCACAATTTCATGTCCTGTCTAAATGCTTGCTAAAGCTTTATTAGTTTTCTCTCATTAGTAGCTTTGATGCAGAGCACACTGGAATTCAGGTTTTCAATTAGCTGCCACCATGTAACATCACTAGGTTTAGTCTTTAAATTATTCATGACTAAACAGTCTATCTAGCTTGGATTGCTTTCTAGCCCTTTGCTCAGACAGAATACAACTAATTTATTTTTATGGGTGACTAGTTTTAAGTAGATGAAGGATTATACAGATCAACTGAAAATGTATGGAGTTCCATAGGTGTGCTTTGAGACACATGGCAAGGCCCTGCCCTAAGATGTTTGTATTCATGCAAGCACTCTTTGCTCAGAAACTCAAGCTAGCTAATTGGAAGTAAAATTCTAATGAAGACAAGGCAGTTTGTAATTTTCACATGAGTTAGCAGGTTGAATTAGATTGGGTTTCCACCATAATGTTTAACTTGACCCACTAACTTATGTGAAAAATACCAACTGCCTTGTCTTTTACCTTGAGTTAACACACACTTTTTTCTTAGTGAAGACAAGGCTGTCTTTATTTTACAAGAAGGGGAAATGGGAGCTGGCATTTGAGAATTCAAAACTATAATTTAATTTAGAAAACATGTGAATATTTATATAATCCCACAGCAACTTCCACTTTTGGGAGTATAAACCTTCCTTTCGGAATATTTTGAGGAAGGAGTTATTTGAAGTTAATATTGTACAGCTAGACTACATGGTGTATAGGTGCATTTTATTAGATTTATGCTGCTAGAGCAACAAACCGGTAGTGCTGTGTGTGGTAGACAAAAAGCAGGCTGCTGCCATAGAAACACCCACAGTCAGTATTTAACCTGTTAATATTTTATGATGTAGCTAATCGGTGATTTTTTTTGGACTACAAAGACAAGGTATATAGCTACCCTGGACAAGACTTGTAGTCATATTTGAATGCACTTGCTATGCTTTGTTTTCTGCAAACAACAAGAAAAGTAATATTTCAGTAGCTATAATAAAAAATACAAATTAATAGGGTTCTTACACGAACACTAACACCATTCCTCATATTGGCAGTTTGGTTACTCTTTTCTGAAATAGCAGGTGGGTAAGGGAGATGGCTTTCAGAAATTGCACTGCAAGATAATGTGGTGTTATCTGTCATCATAAATGTTAACTTCAGTATCTGAAGAGCTATTTGTGCAGAGATAGAGTATAATCCTGGGCCTTTGGGACAGTAGTCTGGGAACAAAATTGCAATATTCTCAGTGGTTTGAGCATTGGCCTGCTAAACCCAGGGTTGTGAGTTCAATCCTTGAGGGGGCCATTTAGGGCTGGGGGCAAAAATTGGGGATTTGTCCTGCTTTGAGCAGGGGGTTGGACTAGATGACCTCCTGAGGTTCCTTCCAACCCTGATATTCTATGGTTCTATATTCTTGTAAAAAGTGATGATGCAGCAATTAGAAGGGGAAGAACGCACTATGGTATAAGATCTACAGGAAGTAGGGTTGTTGCTTAATCACAGTTAACTTACGCAATTAACTGAAAACAAATTAATCATGATTAATCGCACTGTTAAACAATAGAATACCAATTGAAATTTATTAAATATTTTTGGATGTTTTTCTGTACTATGCTCACTTTATATTTTTATTACTCATTTTTACAGTGCAAATATTTGTATTTTTCAGTTCACCTACAAGTACTGTAGTGCAATCTTTATCATGAAAGTGCAACTTACAAGTTTATTTTTGCTATATAACTGCAATAAAAAACAAAATGTAAAACTGCAAGTCCACTCAGTCCTCCTTCTTGTTCAGCCAGTTGCTAAGAGATACAAGTTTGTTTACATTTACAGGAGATAATGCTGCCCACTTCTTAATTACAGTGTCACCTGAAAGTGAGAACAGGCTTTCCTATGACACTGTTGTAGCTGGTATTGCAAGATATTTACCTACCAGATGCGCTAAAGATTCATATGCCTCTTCATGCTTCGGCCATCGTTCCAGAGGACAGGCTTCCATGCTGATGACGCTCCTTTAAAAAAATGTGTTAATTAAATTTGTGACAGGACTCCTTGGGGGAGAATTGTAGGTCTCCTGTTCTGTGTTTTACCTGTATTCTGCCATATATTTAATGTTATAGCCGTCTCGGATGACCCAGCATGTTGTTCGTTTTAAGAACACTTTCACTGCAGATTTGACAAAACACACAGAAGGTACCAATGTCAGATTTCTAGAGATAGCTACAGCACTCAACCCAAGATTTAAGAATCTTGAGTGCCTTCTGAAATCTGAGGGGTGAGGTGTGACACATGCTTTCAGAAGTCTTAAAAGAGTAACACTTTTTGATGTGGAAACTAGAGAACCCAAACCACCAAAAAAGAAAATCAGCCTTCTGCTGGTGGCATCTGACTCAGATGACGAAAATGAACATGAGCCGGTTCACACTGCTTTGGATTGTTATCGAGCAGAACCAGTCATCAGCATGGATGCATGTGCTCTGGAATGGTGGCTGGAGCATGAAGGGACATCTAAATCTTTAGCACATCTTAATATCTTGCGATGCGGCTACAACAGTGCCATGCAAACACCTTTTCTCACTTTCAGGTGATGTAAACAAGAAGCAGTCAGCATTACCTTCTGCAAGTGTAAACAAACTTGTTTGTCCAAGCAATTGACTGAACAAGTAGGACTGATTGGCCTTTTAGGCTCTAAAGTTTTACATGGTTTTATTTTTGATTGCAGTTTTTTGTACATAATTCTACATTTGTAAGTTCACCTTCCATGATAGAGATTGCACTGCAATACTTGTATGAGGTGAATTGAAAAAAAATTCTTGTTTTTTACAGTGCAAATATTTGTAATAAATATAAAGTGAGCACTGTACACTTGGTATCAATATATTTGAAAATGATTGAAATCAATATATTTGAAAATGTAGAAAAGATCCAAAAATATTTAAATGGTATTCTATTGTTTAAAAGCGTGAAAATTAATTGCACGATTAATTGCAATTTTTTTAAATCTCGACACCCCTAACAGGAAGTAAAAGGGGAATCCGTTTACTAAGCTTTTTAGTTTTTTAAAACACATAGACTTCTGAGTCTTCAGACATCCAGCATTGAGTGATCCTTAATAATTGCTCTTTAAATATAAACTGCATTCCTTGGTCCCAAAACTTAAGAAATGGGTGAACCTTTCCTTGTGTCTTTTGATGGCAGGAGACTATAAAGAGCACCAAATTGGTTGTCCGGCTTCCTGAAGTTGCTTTTTGTGGAATAAAATTACTAGTACAACGTGAAGTTTATGCTGGTATAGCTTACGCTAAATTGAAAAAGGCCACTATTATTCCGAACAAGTGTATACACAGAGTTATACTTGTACAGTAATTCTGTAAATTCCCCATGTAGGCAAGACAGTGTAATTGTGGTTTTCCAGTCTCTTCGGTTCTCCCTCTTCATTAGCTCACATTTCCAACTGGGAAGCTTACAAATAGACTGCTGCTTCTTTCCGTGTAAAACAGTCTTCCCCCTCTACCTTCTGGCTCTTGTCACAACAGGCATTTAGAATGTCTTGAAGATAAGAGGGGTGTGGATTTGTGAAGTTACATGTTGATTAAAGAAACCCTGAAGTGTAGAAAACTAGCAGCAGTAAGCATTTCTTGCTTCTATACACTTGACATATTTTTAAGTGTAAGAAGAAAATGGTGTAACTCTTCAGAGTACTACAAAAGCATCATTCAATCTGGCAGATTTGGAGGAGCCAAATTCTTTCTGACATAGAACGAATGTTTGTTTTTCCAGTTGATAGTTTCCTAACCTTACCTCCCACAGAGGGCAAATAAGTGGCTTATTCTTCTAGTTTTTCTGTAGAGATATCATGAGGACTTACTGCGTGAACTGAACCAGTCTCTGCATGCTATCAGATTGATACTGGAGACTTCTGACTCCATAAAACCTTGCCTGGTGTTTAAAAAAATCACCATGATTGCTAAATTTTCTATTTAAAGATACTTTGGTTAAAAGCTGGGATTTGCAAGAGCGTCTCAGGGAGTGAGAGAAAATCAACCTCCCTTAGATTTTGAAAATCCCAACCAAAATTCTTTTCTTTTTAAATAAATAAAACTTATGAATGCCATAGTAGATGGACACTTGAACAGTGAAATGTGAACCAAGATTATGCTGCTTTAGCTTGTATTTCACTGTTTGAACAATGAAAAGAGACTAATTAGGTGTACTTCTTAATAACCAGTTGCAATTTGACTCCTAGTTTCTTATACACTAGCAATGTTGCAGTTTTTAGGTACAGCAGAGGAATGTTCCTGAGAACAGATTTATTGGAATTATTAAATTTCATGGAACAACTTTGTCTTAAGTTTTACAAAGGCTTATTTTCATTTTTTTTAAAAAGAAACCTCTAAATTTAAAATGGTGTAATACTTCAGTTCCAATTGCTGTATTGCCAGGGTTCACAAACTTTTGCAAGATGGACTGCATCTTAATAGTGACGTTCTCTTAATGCAGTTTGTTGGTTGGAAACAAGGAGAGACAATGTTGTGTGCCCAGTCCACTCTCTGCAGACCACAGCAAATGCTTTGCAGATGACCAGTGACCCACAGACCACAAACTAGATCAGGTTCCCAAGTTATCTTGTGGTGTGCACCAAAGTGTTGCATTTGGCTTTGGAAAGTAGTTAGCAAGTTGCCCAACAGGATATTCAAGATGCAAATAGATAAAATATGTTTAGAATATAACTCCAGTTCATTTTGAGCTGCTTGTATGACCTACTTTTTTTAACCTGCTCATAGATGCAGTGAGCAGAGTGCTTTTGTCTTTACACAGATACTGTTACTGCTTCAGTTGTCACTAGATAGCTGCCATGTTAAGAGATAATGTTTCCAGTAATTGGAGTGTGATGATAAAGGGTATGGTTTCATCAAGATGTTGGAAAACGGAACAACTTCCCATTTGATTGAGTCAGAGGCTATAGAAGTAGATAAACCAAGTTCTCAGTTACCGGGGAAGTCTTTGTTGTGCAGTAATTTCATGTGCGGATCAAGATAAAACTATAATTGACCTACAGCTTTAAAAAATGCCCTTTTTGATAATACCCAACTTACTTATTCTGAGTTTTCAAATCCTCTCCATAATTATTTTAGACTTCAGCGTTGAGACTGTTTTGCTGTGTAGCACTAACTTAAATTAAAATTAGGGAGATGATTAGCTTGTTCTAAAACTTCATACACCAATATGAATATAAGCCATGCTGATAGTTAATGAGTTTGAGGTTATATGCAGTTTTGCTTTTTTCTTACTAAAAAATGTGAGCAGCTAATGCCGTTTAAGTAAGATTGGCCTTGATCAAGAGAACTAAACTAGATCTGTCTGGTTTCTCTTGCGATGTTCTTTTGACTGTGGATTGCAGGGTATTGGGAGATGAAGTACCAGACTGTTCAGTATTATAAATGCATTAGAGTCAAGGGTCAGAATTGTCATAGTTGTGATACGTGAAAAGTGTGGCATTTTTAACTGTCTCTATTAAATTTATAGTAGCAATCAGAAGTTTGTCTATGTAGTCTCTCTGGTAGAAACACAATTTCTGTTAATGAAAGCAACAATAGTTTGTATCCAAACTGATTTTAAAAATCTGCTATAGAAATAAATTTATATGTTGTCCCATATAGAAATGTAACTTTACAATGAGTTACTCAGAGGCTGCAGGTTGTGCTACCTTTGTGTTCATTGGATAGTTACTTGCTCAACAAGTAGCCCTGCTGATTTCAGTGGGACTACTCATGGCACAAGGTACTATGCAAAGTGATAGTGTCACAGTCTGGCCCAGTGCTTTGGTAATACATAGTCTGTATTTCAGAATAGTTGAGTCTGTTCAGCATTTTTATTAGAATAAACTTGTACATTATCCAAGTGTTTCGAGTCTAGTTCTCCAGGGCACTTATTTTATATGGAAATTAGGGTGTTCTTTGTTACTCTCTAGACTCTAGCTCCTAAGATACTTTTAAGTCCTTTAATTTGTAAGATGGCAGACAAAGGGCCACAATACTTTTTGCTGGAAGTGTATACTTGGACTCAGATATGTGGAGATACTTTAATAAAATAATGTGGAACATCCCTTAGGTTTATAATAGGACAATATCAAATAATTGACAAAAACTATCTGGGGAAAGACTTGTAGCTTTGCATTTTCAGTTCCTGATCTGTCTTTGTAACCTGCGTCTTCTCCTTGCCACCGAAAAACATGCATCATATGTCTTGTTTAGCAGCACCTCACGTAATGTGACTTAATGTCATACAATAATGTTTTTAGATGGTGTGGTTTTAGACCTTATAAGCAAGGGTTTAACTAGCAGTAGCATTTAGAGCTTTTTGACTTGTTCTTTATAACCTAGGGCAAATATTTGGAAGGGTGGGTTAGTTTAATGTTGCTGCCAGTGTGACTGGAGTATTGTTTTTTTGTTCTTTTTTTTAAACTAAAGAGTGGATGAAAATCTTGTCTGGTATAGGTAATTCTGCCACTAGATTTTCAGTGCCTGTTATCCTAATAGTTCAGGAAGGTATGCAGTCCAGAAGTTTTTGTTCCTGATGATCTTCACACTTTACTCTCCACCCCCCCACCAAATTTATGTAGCTCTACACATTTGCCTGATTTAAAATTACATACAGGTGAATGAAAGGCCAAGTAGATCTACTGTCAAAGTATTTTTCCTTACACACTTCTGCTCAGTTTCTCTACCATCTTAATTTCTGAATTGTCCTCCTGTTCTCAAAGTACCTGAGCAGAATTTAGAAAAATGCTGTCAACTTACCCTTTTCCATCTTTTTCTCTTCCAGCGGGGATCTGACGAGCTTTTCTCTACTTGTGTTACTAACGGACCCTTTATCATGAGCAGCAACTCTGCTTCTGCAGGTAAAATTGCTAGCAAAAAAGTATAGCAACCCATGATGTGTTGAAGGTACAATTAGCAGGGCTACTTTATTCCACTTGCTCTTGGTTTAAAATCTCTGCTTTCATTCTCACTGCTTGTTCTCGTTAGGGTTTGTGTAAGACCATACAAAATATCTGACTAGCTGCTGTCCTACATCCTAAAAAGGCCTAGGAGCTTGAACAAAATTGGTATCACAGGACAACTACTAAAATGGCCCTTTAAGAGATTAGATCCCACAGTTCATACTATAAACCTCTGCAGTTAAGCATAAATTGATCCTTAGGTTGATTTCGGACATATGTAGTCACCATGATGGGTATTATTGAAACAGTCTTACGCAGTATGGAGGTGAGTTCATAATCCTGCTCTAGATAAACTCATTAGTAATTTGAGTGCAGAATGCTGCATTTCATGGTTTGCTTTATTTGCCTCAAATTCTGCAGCTTTGAGCTAACACAATCCTCCAGTTATCTTATGTTCTCCTTAACTTCTGGCCTTTCTGCCAAGCTATATCATCTAGTGTATGTTAGTATACTGCCAACAATGTATGGCTAGCAATCGGATGATGCAGAATCCAGCTGAGCTAAGATGAAGTCTAGAGTTGCCATGTTTTCTGTTTGATATTGCCTATTTAAGGTGTGAGCCCCCTCAAAAAGCAGCTTCACCCCACCAATAATACTAGTCAAAGTGAAAAGGAAAAAGCAGACTAAAAATGTCTCAAACCTCAGAGTAGAAATATGGGCTGTGACATACTGTAAACATAAATGGTAAAATGGCCACTTGAGAGTTAACTTGTGATTCCATTGCTACTATGTCACTTGGCTCACTTATATAATTAGAAAAAATGAGTAGAACCAGGTGTCTTATTTGGGTTGCCTTAGAGCATGGAATTTCTTTATAATTTGGGGAGTTGGAAACTGAATGTGGGAGGCAAAGTGCAAGACAAAGTGGTAACCTGATGCCCTCTCTCAGATCAATTGGAACTGTAACAACCAACAATGCTTGTTCATTCTTTTCAGCTAATGGAAATGACAGCAAAAAATTCAAAGGTGACAGTAGAAGTGCAGGGGTCCCTTCGCGAGTAATCCACGTCCGCAAACTCCCCAGTGACGTCACGGAGGCAGAAGTCATTTCTTTGGGATTACCTTTTGGCAAAGTCACCAACCTTCTAATGCTGAAAGGGAAAAATCAGGTACTGTCCCAACAATTGAAAGTGAGGATTTTATGGGAGACTTGATTGAAACCATTATCATGGCATCAGCAAATAAGATGTATGTTGCTTACATAACTTTCACAACTGCCATATAGTAGTTAATAACTTCCAGATACATTTTCTGTTGTTCAAGATGATTTTAAGAGCTATTCAAAAACGTCCTCTCTTCTGACTTCAGGGGCTTCAAACACTGCTTGCATGCAGTCACTTTTCTGTTATAATTGATGTGTAAACTACTCTCCTGCTTTGTAGTTTACAAAGACTGATGAGCCAGCTCTTAGTCATGCTGGCCTAGTAGCCTCTTTGGTCTTCTAACTTTTGAGTTAAAGGATGCCTAAAAATTTAACAAGTAGTCAAAGCCAAAACCCAGTTGGACAATATAGTAGGTTAGCACAAATTCATGGTGACCAGGAAATCCATTGTGGATTATAAATTGGAAAGCAAAGAAGCAAACAGTTTTACAGTTACTGAATCACATAAAATACTTTATTCTCTGATTTTTGCAAGTATGAAAGTGTGTAGTAGCTCTTTTGATTTGATATTTCATAGTACATAAATTGTATTTATGCAGTGTATCCTAAAATTAATGACTCACTGCAGCACATTTGCATTTTTGTAAGAAGTAGTATGAGATCATAAGAATAAGCAGATTTGAAGATTAGCAGAGAATTAGTGAGGTTCTACGTTACACGTGTTAATATATAGTTCATGTGGTTTCATTCACTCAATTATTTGCAGTTTTTTAAAATGCTATTGTAAAAAAGTGGGAGATTTTAGCTAATAAATTTAAAATATTCAAGATTAAGGCCTGATTTATATCTGCAAAAGGTGAAAGTAGGCTGAAATCTGGGGTAACACTTCAGTCTGCGCTAGTGTCACTGTCACTTTGGCACTGTCAGAATTG
This sequence comes from Lepidochelys kempii, assembly GCF_965140285.1. Lineage (NCBI taxonomy): Eukaryota > Metazoa > Chordata > Testudines > Cheloniidae > Lepidochelys > Lepidochelys kempii. Next base: position 14,104,589 of record NC_136404.1, read on the forward strand.
ATGGTCTCTTCAGTCTGATTATTGAAATTCTTTTGCAAACTGTTCTGTTGCCAAAAATTGCAATCTGAAGTCCTAAAAATGAGACCCAAGCAAATAAACCTGGTATTTATAACTGCACAGTGAAAACTCACTTGTTTTCAATATGGTTAGTCTCTTCTAAAAACAAGACTTAGTTGAAAACTTCTTGCAATTCTGTTATACAAGCAAGTGGCCTTGAAAGCTTGCATGTAAACATGTTTCAGAGTAGCAGCCGTGTTAGTCTGTATTCGCAAAAAGAAAAGGAGGATTTGTGGCACCTTAGACTAACAAATTTATTTGAGCATAAGCTTTAGTGAGCTACAGCTCGCTTCGTCGGATGCATTCAGTGAGCTACAGCTCGCTTCGTCGGATGCATCCGATGAAGCGAGCTGTATCTCACAAAAGCTTATGCTCAAATTTGTTGGTCTCTAAGGTGCCACAAGTACTCCTTTTGTTTTTGCATGTAAACAGAGACTCAGAACACACTACTGGTGTACATCTTGCTGAATCTCACTTAATATCCTGTACAGAAGACCTTCCATCGTTCACATCACGGTACCATCCAACATTCAAATTGCCACCTTAATGTAAGCGGCTCTGGTAATGACTGGAACATGTTGCATTTGTGATCTTATGCAGGCTTTCATAGAAATGAACACTGAGGAAGCAGCAAACACCATGGTAAGTTACTACACCACAGTCACTCCAGTCCTTCGAAGCCAGCCCATCTACATTCAGTTCTCCAACCACAAGGAACTCAAAACAGACAACTCTCCAAACCAAGCAGTGAGTAGTAATTCTTTACATTATCCTTCAATAACAATTGCCTAGCACTTCACTGAGTACCCTTAAACCGCCAATTGCCAGAAGCTGGGTCTGGATGACAAGACAAATCATTCAAAATTGCCTTGATCTTTGAGTAGTGTCCCTATGAGTGCTCCACCTCATGTGCACATGTGCCCCATGTGCTTTTGATTGGAGACTTTCATTAGTATTGTTTGTCCAGCCTGCACATGTGCCGTTAATAGCCTCATGTCTTGCACTGAGGGTATGTCAGGCTGTGTGAGTGAACTGCCCTCAATTCCTTTTAGCCACCTTCACCTGAGGTGGAGCTTGGCGTGTTTGCCTTTGCTTTTGCAGTGCTTGTTTATCCCAACTTAGCTCGCCTAGTTAGTTCTTAATTTGTAATCACAGCTTGTAGTTTCTTGCTGGGAGGGGAGGAGTTTTTTTCTTTTCCTCTTGGGAATTCCTACCTGTGTGGGGCATGACCGGTTTACTGGGATTTAAATGTTACACCTCATGTAGAGGGAACCTATCCCGATCAGTGCTGGAGATCAAAGTGCATTTGCTGCCTGGGAGAGTCGCGTGTTCCTCAGAAGTGTCCCTTCTGGTTGGCCCTCTAATGTAGGGTTTGGAAGAACTCAGAAAGGAGGCTGTGACTACTGATGGTGGAGCGTTCCCTTCACCCTGATTTGGAGCCAGGTCAGGAGAACTCCATGTACATCACTCCCTGGGGGCCTCTGGCGCCCCTTCACCACAGCACTCTTCCAGAAAGGGGAGATCCTCAGAGTCCTCTTCTAAACATCCTAAGAGGAGGAGCGCTAATTCCCTCCCAAAGAACCCTCCTCAGAGATCTCATTTCCTCACCAGGTCGATGATCTCAGAGACAATGTCTTTGAGGCTCAGTACCGTGGAGGCAAAAATAACTTCCAGTGCTGGTAAGCAAGAAATCCAGTTTAAGTCCAGTCATGGTTCTCTGAAGGCCCCAGTACTATCTACTGGAGATGCACAGACCAAACACAGAGGAACAGAACTGGTGGACTTAACTCCTTTCCCCATTCCCCTATGGAGTTATTCATTACCTTGTAAGCCTCCAGCCACATCAGCATTCTAAACAATCGGTACTGACTAGCATGGACAAGCATACTGATCTATTTATGCTGTAGCAACATTCAGAACTGCAAGATTTTTAGATACACAAAGGACTTATCAGTGACTGCTGAACCAGAGTCCTCATTGCTGGTGGTTAGAGTGCCTTTTGGTACTGCGAGTCACTCAGTCTTCAGAGCTCCAGACATTTCCAGTACTTTCACCCCCTTTTCAACTGAATATCTAACAATAAAAGAAGAGGATGATTATTTCCCTTCAGCATCGATTGCTGTACAGGGTTCCCTTATGGTACCCGTATATGGACCTCCTTTCTCAGAGGGGTAGGAGCGGAACTCAAGGACCTCACAACTGCTGGTGGGAGCATCCCTGGGTGCCACCTCTTCCTCTCAGTGGTGGTGATGGAATCCTTGGGCACTTTATCACAGTTTCCAGGCCCCCAGCCCTCTCCATCGGAATGAAAGGGAGACTCAAGCTTCTCCTCTCCAGCAAGAGGAAGAAACATATGAATCCCAAGAAACTAGGGCAGATGAAGCCAATCCTTAAGCTGCCTCGTTGTAGTTTTGTACCATCCTCACCAGATGAATCTGTAATGCCTCCTCCATCTATGCTGGATAGCTTTTGGCAGTTCCAGGATCTTGTTAGGATCCTTAGATACCTCGTTGAGGAGGTCAGAGAACCCAAACACAAGCTGCTGGATATTCT